>NW_026902076.1:1448750-2897500 GCF_033783945.1 Neopsephotus bourkii | reverse complement strand
AGCCCCTGGGTAAGGATTTCACCCACTTTGGGGGTCTGTGCTGCTCCCCTCTCCTGCTGGGGTAGAGGTTGTGTATTTTGTGTTTTCTGCCTCCCTTTGCTCCATTCCAAGCTGTGGTTTGTCGTGATTTGCACAGTCCCAGCTTGGCGTGCCTCAGTGGAGATTACAGAACCACACATGTATGGGATGAACACTGTGGAGAGAAGTCCTTGGCATCCTGTAAACCCAGGCACACACGCAAGGAACAAAGTGTTGTAGAGGAAGCACAACAGAAGTGGCCACACAACACACACAACTTGATGGTGCCTTCTGAGCACAGATCCCCCTCCCTTCAGCACCGTTCCCCTGGCTCCACACAAAGTGTACTTGCGGGATGCCACAGCAGAGCCTCAAACCTTCACGCACACCACACACAGCCTGCCCCATTCTTTGTCCCACCACCCCACAGGATCCCACATGAGTTCACATACACCAGCCAGCAACACACAGCTATTTTCACAAACTGCTGCCTTAGAGAAGATCCAGAGAGGCACTGAAAAGTGCTGATAAGTTCTTACGGTTTTTGCATAGGAAAGAGGAATGAAGTAGATTTTTTCCTTTGCTTTGAGGCCTACCCTTCACACTAGCAGCTGCGAAAGTGCTCCTATATCAGTTCTGGTACAGCTCAACAACAGAGTTCTGATCCTGGGGGCCCAAGGTTTAGCATTCTTTTGCAAGTTCATGCAGTCTTTGAGTGCCAGTAACAATACCCCTTACTTATATTATTCTATTTTCCACCATACAACCTTGCTTCTCCCAAGCTCTTTTTTTTTTTTTTTTTTAACATTGGTTACATTTAAAACTTAACACTTTTAATAGCCTTAAAAAGACTGCTCAGGTAAGAGGCTGGTCTTAAAAACTGCTGACTCTCCTTTCAGTCCTTTGGGACCTTTGTGTCCCTTCCAATGCAAACTATTCTATGAATCTATTCTAAACTATTACATGAACATGGGATTAAATGGTTCTGATAAATTCTATACAGTTGACTGCTTGCTTAGAGTTGTTATTTGTTAGAAAAAAAGAAAAAATGCTGAGGAGAAGCAGAATTTCATTTCTTCATTTTGTAATGTGTTATAAACTTTCCAGAATTTCAGAACAGAGCAGAAAATATCCTATAAGCTGGAGACTCCCCCTGACAGTACCTGTAGATATAAATAATAGACTAATAAAAAGCATAGCATGTTATTAATATTTTATATAAGACTAATCTGCAGGCACTCAGGCATGCTTATACTTAATAATGTACACAAGTGCACAAACATGCTTATATCCTGAAACAAAAAAAAAAAAAAAACAAAAAAACCAAACAAACCAGTACTTCTGCACTGTTGTCACAGTACTTCTGTGCTGTTGTCACCAGTGCGTTATGATGTTTCCTTCCATGAGTTCATGATATTTATGGGTGAATATCTCGGAGAAATGGACTACCTCGTCCTGAATGAATATGAAATACCCATCATATTGTAGCTGTTACTATTAACAAATAAGAAATGACCTTGAAGAATGTAAGGATGTGTGTTTCAATATAGATTTATTGTCAAACATTTTAAGAAATGTTTGTATTTAAAGTGTAAAAATCATCCTCTGACATCAACTGATATTTCTCTCTCTCTAATTCCTAACAAAGTAATATCATTATGTATGAAGAGCATAAAATACGTGAGAAAGTGGATTTTATCAATGAAAAGATGTACAAAAATTTAAATCTGAGGGCATCAGGGAGACTTACATTTCAGCATATGCCCAAGCACATGACTAAATTGGAATAAATTATCTCACTCCAGCCACCCCATTGTCCTCTACATCTATACAAGGTGAAACCCACAATGAAAACAGACTGAGCCCTTTTTGCATCAGACGTTATTGGGATTTTTGTTGTGTTGACAAGACTGTTGGGTTAGAGTATGACTCTGTTGTTCTCGCCTACTGTCATCTACACTACCCATCATCAGCTTGTGTTGGCATTTTTTACTGACTTGTGCTATTTGATGGGGAGATGGGAATAGGAAAGGAAAATACTCTCATGATGTTTGCTGTGACTACCTTTTTCAGTACCACATAGCCTAACTTTTGTTCATTCTAGGCTTGAGAAACAAATCAAAATACTGGTTCACACAAAGAAATATGTTGAGCTGATCAGGAACCAGTCAGCTAGAGGGAAAAGGACTGGGTCCCAAAACTAAGGTAGCAAAAAATGCACACAGACTTTTGTTATTCTTCTCCCTGAGACTACTTGACAATAATCATGTCATAATAACCATACAATAGAATAGACCAGTGTAGACTAGACTAGACTAGATCAGATTACCCTAGAATAAATTCATAAGATAGTTTGTGTTGAAAGAGGCCCCTGCAATGAGCAGGGAAATTCAGCTACATCTGGTTATATATAATCTCCCAAAGTAGCTCAGTAGCTGAGGCAATTCCTTGGTCTTTCACCCAACTGTGGCCTGATGCACAAAGCATATCTCCTCCTCACCTTTTTCCTTTTGAACAATCATATTTGTTGAAATCAACACAAAGATGACAAATCAGAGTATAAACCTCAACTCCATTATGAAGAAAGAAGTAATTGAATAGAGTTGGAGGAAAGAAGCCCTGAAGAAGCGGTTGTGTACCTGAAAGCTTTCCTTCTTTCTTTTATTTTTTTACTAATCTATTAATCAATTGTAATATTAAAAATATTCCCCCTTCATCTAAATCTCATCTTGCTTGTGTCTTAAAACTTCTATGCCTGTAAGAGAACAACTGTCACCATTTACAGCCATCTCGAACACAGTACCTTATGGCAACTGATGATGTCAGATCAGACCACGTCATCACTTCTCTGTGGGAATAAACAGTTGTCCTAAAAATAATATTTTTTTACATTCACAGTCCCATTTAATGTGGTACTTGGAGCATGAAATTGCTGAGGCAATCTGCCGATGATCCTACCAGTTATCTCACCTTCTGCTTGCTCTCATTTTCTTCTTAGCCTTGCAGTAGGACCAATGGTGTGTATACCTAGTCAGGGAGCAATGCAATCTTGTCTTTTTTATGAGTGCTGCTGGGCACATTAGTTTGCTGTGCAATGTGTGGGGCTCTTCATTTGCTGAGCTGATGGGGTCTTATGTATTCTGGCACCAGGAGCTGGTCTGTAAGGATTTCTCACACAAGTAAAGGCTTCTAAGACGAATAAGGATCTCAAAGTGCAACTGCTAGGCTCATAAAAGACATTTTTCCCATTCCATTTTCAAGGTAATTTTCTTCTACTTCTTCAGCTGGTCTCTGTTAGTAACTCCTCTCTCAAATACCCTGTTGTGACAAGACTGTCTCAGTAGTCGAACAAGGCTTGACTTTTCCAACAGCACCTACAGTGGCATAGGTTAATGGGAAATAAAACCTTGTTATTGCCACTGCTGTTTAGTTCAACTTAATACATACCTTGATCTCTCTTCATTGAGTTGCACTTCTTCATAAAATCATTGGTCTACTCTAATGAATGATCAGAATATGGGGGAAGATATACACTAAAATGTGTGGTTTTGGCAAGAAACCTAACCCTTCATTCTCTAGTATAGTTACATTTTTCCTTTCCTTTCTCTTTGCAGCAGCCCTCCTTTTGTTTGCTCTCACGCTTTTTCCACTTTACCACTAGGTATAAAACCCAGGATTTCATCCATCGCCTCCCCAATGTGGTGTTTAGGGTAGGAGATCCGTGCCTTCAAAAATGCATGCAGTTTGTGACAGAGACATAGCTTTGTCTAGAAAGCACCACACCACTCTCTCTCTCTTGCTGTGTCAAATGAATAATTAATATAGTAAAGTAATTATGTTCAACAGATTTTACCTTCTTGTAATTTGCAACTTTTTCTCCGTATTTCTGGAAAGCAAATGAGCAAATTTCCTATTTCCTTTTACTTTTAACCCATACCTGGCTTACATGGAATTTTCTTTTTTAAGATTATGTTGCATAGCCATGATATTTTTAAACATTTTAGATTGTAAGCAGCCCTCTACTAAATAGTATGTAGAAGTATTCCAGTAAATTCTGGTTAGGGTAAGAGCAGTTGCAGGGTAACAGGTTTTTGGATTGAAGGAACAATTATTTGTCTGGCATAAATGACACACATACTGGCTTAATCTGGCAGGAAGATAAACTTAAATATGACATTGATTTCAGTATAGTCTTATTATAAAATTTACAAACTTTCTGAAGTAAATAAATACGTACACAGTGCCACTGTTTTCTTGACACGTATATATGTACACGTGTATATGTATTGTGTGGCAGGAGATGCTGAACAAACAAATCTACTCAGTGTTAACATTCTTCACAAATGTACCTGACAAACCAGAAGTTTGAAAATATTGATTGAAAATATTTATAGCTTTCTGTGCAGCCCTGCCTCGAATATGAAAGCAAACAAACAAAAACCACCATAAAAAACTAACCCAAACAGCAATTAGAAAAGTCATAAAATAATCCCACTGTATTGAGTCAGGATCTCACCCATCTGGGATTTATACCAGGAGATGTTCTTTTCTGGTGTCGCTGTCAACAGAAATGTTTAAATATACCTTCAAGAGCTGAAATATTTTGAAAGAAATTATGTTTGCCTTATGTATGCAAGCAACAGTCTGACTTTAATGAAGTCTTTGCTAAAACTAGAACATATATAGTTACCTTAATATTAAGAGGAATTACATGTGGAAGAAGATGAAGTAAAAGTGTTAGGATCTTGTCTAAAATGAGCTATTGTTTATTTTTTTCATTCTATTTTGTTCTGTTTTACTCTAATCTCAGAATATAGATTACAAACTAAAATTTTTAAGCACAATAAGTTGAGCTCTTGTGCAAAAGATAATGGTGTTCACAGTGAAGAAGACATTGCCATTGTAGCTTAAAGAATACAGTATCTTTCTTTTAAAAATGAATGAAGAGCACAGATTCATTCTGCTGTAAGGTCCTTATATCATCATCCTCACATAAACCACCTGAACTCCTCCTAGTAGTGCATTGAATTATATGATATTTTATATCACTGTCATATGCAGCTCATTCATTTTTTTCATCTTTCCTCCAGGGAAGAATTGTGCATGCAGTGGTAAGATTTATTTCTTCCACAGAACTTTTTATTGTTTTCAGGTTGGAGAAGGCAGGTCAAAGAAAAGTGTTTTGCACTTGGTGATAAAATATGTGTTAGTCCTTAAGATTTTTTATTTTCCTTGGGAGTTTGTTCTGTACTCTTAACTCCATTGCAGAGAAAGTTTTCTCTGTTGTTCTCTCATATTTGCTTTAAGTTAAAAGCTCAGTTTTGCTTGAGGAGTTATTGATCACAGCCTTCATTGAAAGATCTGGCATCATTCAGCAGTTTCAGACCCAGGCCAAGTAATTGTCACTTTCAAGAAACAAACAGTTCCAGAACTAACCTGAGATAAACTGATGTAGCTCAATAAATTTCAATCATTAATATCAGCTGAGGGTTTGACCTAACTTTAGAAGGAGTATATGAGAGTTCAAAGGTGTGGAAAGCTGTTCTAGCTGCAAATCACTGCAAACCTGTAGTGCTGCTGAATCTCTGTAGTCCTAAGCACTGTATGAGAGTTAAAAACCAACATTTCTCATTAGAACCAAATCCTAAATTTTTCACAAATTGAATCTTTTAAAATCATGAATGATACTTGAATCTGGTTTGATCTTTTGCTATTAATCATACTAGAAAAACAGTCAGTGATAATACGTAATTTTTATTGATCATGAAATGCAAGGATATCAAATAGCCATAATGACCTACTTTGACTATAAAGCTTACGATATCTAATAATTCACTTTTCCCAGGCTGAAATTGCAATACATTCATCTTTCTCAAATCAACAATGTGATACAATATTTAAAAACAATCACACACACACAAAAAAAAAAGAAAAAACAACCCACACCCCCTTAAAATAAACGAACCCAACAACAACCACAAGTTAGCAACAGAATGGTTAGTTCTTCATGACTGAATTTCTAAAAGCACAGAATATGAGGTTTCCCCAGCTTTAACATTTCTTTTATGTATAGGTGGCACCTGCGTTGTTAACCCCACCGACCTGTTCTGCTCTGTTCCTGGTCGCTTGTCTCTACTCAGCTCCACTTCAAAGTACAAAGTGACCATTGCAGAGGTGAAGAGGCGCCTTTCACCACCAGAATGCCTCAATGCTTCCCTCTTAGGGGGTATTTTGAGAAGGTAAGTTGAAGGTGAGAGCAACAAGTCCTAGACAATGATGTAATTTCTCTGATTTTATTTTCTACAAATAGGCTTTGTTCTTTTTCCTCACTTGGTTAGGTGGTCACAGTTTGGGAAAGCAGGAGACTGATTCTAGGGAAATTTTCAGCAAAGGAGAAAAATTAAGATTGTGTTGACATTTTTGATAAAAAGTTTACATTTTTTGGTGAACTGCTTTTTCTTTTTAACCCACTCAGTTCAGCTACTCATCAAAAGATGAATAAGTGTCGCTTTGACTTGTTTTGGACAAAACAATACCAAAGCTTCAGCGTGTGGAAAATTTCACCAGAGCTACAAATCTGACCATCTTGTTGAGAAACTGCTTAAAAGTAAATAGTTTTACTAAGTATAGTTACAGCTGTCACTCAACAAAGAACTAAAACACAGAGTGTAGGGTTTTCCTTTTCTTTCTTTCTCCTTTGCATTATCTTTTGAGTACAGAAAAGACAGAACACACTGGTTTTATTTTTGTTGTTTTGAGATACTCAGAAGCAAGTAGTCGGGTAAAATTTTGCTTCTGACTCTTCACTGACCAGAGTAGACACCTGCAGATAGCAGAAAGAAGGGAAGTGGCAGACTGTGCCTCACACTGCAAGTGGAAAACAAGAAGGCAACTGTAATTCAGCCAGGCATGTATAAGTCGCAATATCCCTTAGGCATCAACTTAGATGGCATAAGCTACTTGAATGCCCTTTGATCAAAGATAGCTGCAAAGTCATAGGCTATTTCACTGCTGTCACAGAAGGCCACACGGATGCTCATACTGATACTGAAAGTCATTTTAACCAACCTGCAATATTCTCAGATATGTAGTAGTCCAAGAGCTGTCTTGAGCCATCTTGCAGAGTAAGGACTATGGATCATAAAATTGTTTCAGGGGCATAAGCCCCATTTAGCTGCCTCTATAGACAATGAAATGCAAAACCTACATCCACAAACATTTTCCTCTGTTATTCCTTCATCTAGGTGAGGTCTTTAGCTAATAGTCACAGAAATATTAATTTCAAATAATCCTACAGCAGACTTCATCCATACCAGTGCAAGATATTAAGAATGTTATGTCATTAACCTGAACATGGGGAGTTATTTCCCTCCTCTGTTAAAATGCTAGATTACCTCCATATGTTTTTGACCCAGATCAAATATCAATCTTCCAGATCAACCCTGGGCATTGCTCAGGAGTTAGCAAAAGCCAGGGACTAGTCCAGTGAGCAGTTTGGATGTACTGGTTCTATCTTATGAAGCAGAGAGTGTTAATTAATAAATCTGGTCAATCTATACCTGTAGGTGTTACAAATAGAGAACAGATTAAAACACTCTGTAGTTGGCTAGCAGAGATGTAACACCATCAGACCCTGTGTGTGGTTTGCCTGAGACTAGACAGGGTTGATTTTTCGTCCTGACAGCCATCACTGTCTAGGTATTTTTCAAACTAGCATTTTTTCAGGATAGTGTGCTTGGAAGACATTTCGTGACATACAACATGGTCAAAATTGTGGTATCCCTTAGTGGAAAAAAATGACCATTCAAATGCTAGTATTCCAAATTTGGTTCCTTCTTCTGCCTAAAGAAATTTAAACCTGCACATCTAGTTAGGCATATTTAATACTCAGTAATTGATTATTCTAAGCTGAGGGTCCCTCAATCTCATTTGGGGCTAATTAAATACTTGTTGGACAAAAGCAAAGGTAGTTGTACTGATGGCTCTATTATATAATGACAAAGTCATTTATTTGGGATGGGAGAGATATGGATTCTAGGCATTGCTCTATTCAATGTTAAAGCATTTTAGTATTAGCTCTTTGCTGCCAACTGGCTGCTGCATTAGTCTCAAAGTCACAGGTCAAAATTCCCTGAGGCTAAGAAAGAAATCGAACCTAAGTCTGCTGCATAAGTGAATATGTCTCAAATGATTCAAACACTGAGGTGTTGAAGAAAAGCAGATGTGGGATGCACCAGGAACCATTTTGTGAGAACAAAGTGATGTTGGCATTTGGGATAGGGTCATAGATAGCCAATGATAGCTTGGATTTTAGCTTCAGCATTTCCTGCTGCCTTGTCCTTCTTCCTTAGAAGTATTGAGCTCTGCAGGCTACATTTCTAAGTACCCAGGTTTCTACATAAATTATAGAGGGATAGCTAGAGCTGAGTTCCACACAAACATTTGCACAAACTTTGATGTCTGGCTCCTTTTATGGTCAGGTGAGAGAGGTGAGTAAAGTCCCCTCATTGTAGATGTATGCTTAATATCATTCTAGAAGTGCAGATTTCTTTCTTGATTGTCTTTGGAGCCTGGGGATTCTTAAATCAGATATAAGTGACTGCACAGTCAGTGTTTATATTCTGCTTGCAATCCCAGGCTCCATCCCCAAATCAGGATCACGGGTTTTACTGAGTAGAAAGCTGTCTGAAGATCAAATGTCCTTGTGACAGGCGTGAAAATGTCTAATTCTGTCAAAGTGCCAACACGAAAGACTCCCATATTGTCAGCAGGACATTAAGAATAGAGATCTGAAAGATTTTCCATTGATGTCATTAGAGCAGGCATTACCCCACACATTTGTCAATAAGGTGTGTGCAATTTCTAGACTTATAATAATGTGGGGGAAAAAATGCAAAATAAAGACAAGCTTCTCTCTCCTTCTGTTCTCTCATGATAGAGCAAAATCCAAGAATGGAGGACGCTGCTTGCGAGAAAAATTAGACAGACTGGGACTGAATTTGCCTGCAGGAAGAAGAAAAGCAGCAAATGTCACACTCTTGACTTCCTTGGTAGAAGGTAGGGCTTGTAATATTGTAATATAGTATAAATTTAATCAAAATGTTTCCTTGTATGCAATCCTTTTCAATCACAGAGTTAAATATCATAATATGTATTTTGTACAAAGAGAACTGATTTGCCTAAAGCCCCAGACAGAAAAAGTGGCAAAATGGAAGGTCACTCTGAGACATGCTGGCACGAAGCAAATGATTTGGTCCTGCAGTCTCCTCAGCATTGATCTATGCATTTTGTGATGGGATCTGATTTACAAATCAATGATCCAAATGTTCTTGTGAGAAAGATGTATGTCTCATACCAACTCTACAAGTAGGTTTGCTTATCCTCTTTTTTTTTTTTTTAACCTGTGAATTTTCTGGAGCTGTTCCAAAACTGTGATGATTATTTTTTTTTCCTCCCATAAGAAAGCATAATATTTAGACAAGCATTTTCCCTCCCCACACATAAATGAATGAAATCTGCTTTCAGATAAACTCTAGACAAGCTCAAGAGATACTTCCTTAGCCTTTATTTGTTGTTTAAATATCATTCACTAAATACTGCTAGGCTCTTCAAACCTTCAGCTGGGAGATGCAGGTTCAAACCCCTCAGGCAAAGGGAAGAAACTCTACCTGAATCTCTTCTATTCTGGGTGAATCTACTAAGTACTTACTTTGTTGGCTGGCTGCAAGTGGCAGCTCTGGGAATTTCAGATCCCTTCTTAATACTGAGAGTGCTCAGCTCATCCTAAAGGTCAACACCTTCTAGGATCATAACCTGAAAGGACCATACAGATCTAGGCAAGCAAGCTGAGGTCTGAGCACATAACCCCAGAAAAGTTGAGGCTGGAAGGGACCTCTGGTGATCTTCTAGTCTAATCTTCCTGCTTAAAGAAGGGTCAACTAGAAGAGGTTGCCAGGACCTTGTCTACTGAGGTTTTTATCTCAAAGGATGGAGACTCCCCAAGGCAGAAATAGTGCTGAAACTGCACCAGTGTAGATTTTTCAGCATCTAAGAGGAGGAACTGGCCTTCTCAGGGACCATTGAGCACAGAGAACTTCAGAGCCACTCTGAAATACAGGTGTGTCCATATCACACCTGCTTGTAATAAAAAGAAAGCTGTAAAGGAGTTACAGTCTTACATAAGGCACCAGTTTACCTTCACAGTCCTGCACACATCTTGGGTCTTAACAGGGAAGAATAAACAGAGCTATGTGTCTAGCTACTATAAGAGATTGAGAGTGAGGAAGCTTTCTTTCAACTGCTTGTCTTGGATTGGTGGCAAAGTACCTCTACTGTAAGTCAGAATTAGATTCCTTTTCCCAAATAACAGAGCTGTGCTGACCCCACTGCCCTTTGCTTAAAGCCAATAACAAACCTATTATCAAGCCTATGGCATTGCCTTTTGTTTTTGTTTTAGACTCTTTTACTGTCCAAACCAGTCCTAATATATACATATATACATATATATATACTGAGGAGACTGAGCTCATTTTAACAGAGACCTGTTTGTCTAGACATGCTGATAATGAATTTTATCTACTGGAATTTTGAGGAAGGGCATCACCATGTGCATCAGCATTCCAACAGAAAACAATATGAAACTCATTTTCTGTCTACGTAACCAATACTCTGCCAAACTCATTGTCTTTGTCCTCTTTGTACATGCTGCTTCCAAGTACATGTTACTTCCAAGTGGTACTAACTTGTAGCATTGTTACTGCAAGAAAACTCATCCCTCAATGGCTCCTGCTGCTGGAAGAGGCAGAAATGGGAAGACACAGTCTTATTCCATGTTTCAAAGGACATGAAGAAAACAGCCTTGGCTTTTTCTGTGTGATAGAAATAGAGAAATTGACATAATGACTTACTAGTTTTATTAAATCCCCAAATACTAGGTGCACTGACATTAGGACCCAAGACTGTGTCCCTCTTGATTACTTTAGATGGTTCTAAGTTTATTATTACAAAAGGTCTTAAGAGTCATTGAAGTATGGAAGCCTTTAATATTTCTGTATGGTAGAAATGTGCTCAACATCTCCATTATCTCTTTGAGGAATGAAAAGACAAAATTACTTATATGGTGATTAGGCATATTGACCAAAGCCATCTCAAAAGTTTCTAGCATGACTAATACATTTCTTCCTCTAAAATAGACTAAAAACATTGACTTTTGGGGGTACTGCTAAGTTCAACAGAGGAACTGTAATGAACTTCTAGGCTGTCATGTGAAGATTCATTATGAAAATTATTGTGGCCTCCTTTTTTTTTTTTTCTGCAAACCTACTTCTTTTGGGGTTCAGCATGGCTGCTGGGTGTGTACTGTTACTCTTGGTTTGGTCAAGTTGCACTTTTAGTGTCTTTCGTAGGGACTTCTGGGGCCCAGGGTAAGAACTGTTTGACATATCAGCTCTGGTTTTTACGTTGTCATCCGCATAAATCAGCACAATGGGTGGAAAGAGACTGGGAGAATGAAGTCCGCACTGCAAGAGTCTCCACAGCAGTATGGGACACATTTTTGCGCAACCTGTAGGGGAGGATTGCCCTCTAGTGCCTAGATCAGGTGAAGGGAAAGGTCATTTTTCTCACGAGGTCTAATAGGAAAATACCTACGTCTTAGCTAAAACCATAAAGGCTGTTCCATTAAATACTAACATTGCCAGGGCTAATCTTTACTGATGGCTCAAAGGAGTCAAAGGCCTCCCCACTGGGCACAAGAAAGGGTGTGAGGAGAGGTGTCCCATTCTGTTTTGACAGGTCACAGAATAAATGTCATTGCAGATGCGAGCAAAAGCAATGCATGGATGACTTTAAAACCATGAGATTTTTTACACGCACACACACACACACACACAAACAAAAACCAATAGAAAACAGACAAAAAAAATAACAAACCAGAAAAAAACTGGAATCTGTTTTCCTGTCAAACCTAATTAAGACACTAAATTTCCTAGACACTGAATTGACGTCATTCATCATTTTCAGACCAAAACACTAACGAAAAATAAGTCAAAAGTTACTTTTTTCACCCTGCTATCAACTGCCGCACTTCTCCCCCACCAGTCTTTGTTTAAATATCCTTCTTGTTCCTCCTCCTTTCTCACCCTACAAATATAAAAAAAATTTCTTTCCACCTTCTGCCTATCCCTCCTACCCCTGGGTAGCATTTCTGCTGCATAGAGCATCTGGAGGAGGCAAAGCAGAGGAGAGTAGGAGGCTCAGATGCTGAATGTCCCTCTCCTGGGACACAACTTTTGCCTTCACTCTGCATAGGAGCATCTCTCATTCTTGTTAGACCCAGGAGACATGCATACTGCTCTTTTCACCTGCCCACAGAAACCTGTCAAGGTACATGGCTGGCTTCTCTGCTCAGGCTTTCCAGAGCTGTCTTTGCCAATTCAGCTTCAGCCATTGTCCTTTACCATCACGCAAAGCTCCCTGGACAATTGTCAAATCATATAGGAAACACAGCACTGCTTATAGCTGCAAAGCCGTGTGCTGGGAGAAAGAGTCAGCGATCCCCAATACCTATTCTTTGTCTCTGCAGGAGAAAAGAGCTGAGGATATTGCACGTAGGGAAATTTGTTTTCAGATCAGAACAAGGCAACTGGCTATCAAAGACAGGGATTTTAAGAGTTTCTACTTTTAGTATGACTCCTCCCTGATGTAAATAATAACTAGGCAGAAGAAGGCAAATCTAAGCGTAAAAAAAGAGGTTAGTTCTTCCACATTTCCAACATTTCCACATTCTCCCTGGAATAAATACTTGCCCAAATTATGATGTAAACAAAGAAAGAACATCTTTTATGACATTTTGTACAAATTACTTCACCCCACCAAGCAGGCGTATTTCTTACTATACAGTAATACTAGGAACATCTATTCAGTGTGATTGACAAAAAAATAGTATGTGTAGAAGTATATCATAATCCACCAAATGACCATTTGGTCCAGGTTCAAAATGACATCAAGGAAATATGACAAATCGTGTTCTGCAGAGTGTTTTCATGTCCAGATTTGGTTTTCTATTTATAATTTGATATTGTAATTTGGAATGCCTACTCCTTATATCATGTGAAAGTGCATACTTATGTGAATAAATATGCATAGTTCTAATGTGCCTTCATAAATACATCAGCTTTCCATTTCCAATAAAAATATATTTTAAAATACATTTAAAATATTATTTTTATTATTTCACAAGCATAATATCTATATTTTTATCTATATCCACAAGCAGAAAAGACATTTTATGGTTTTTTTTCTCATGACTTGATCTTCTCATAAGTCATTAGTGCTCAATCACAATCGTGGCTCCAGGTAAATGGACAAGTTTTATAGTTTTGTTATAATTTTCTCAGATCATCAAAACAGTTTAGTGTCATTTTCTCAGCTCTAGTAAATAATACACACCATCTTTGTAAAGGTAACTTTGAATGAAAATTCATATTTTCATTCCCCCTTTTTTTACATTAAGTGCAAACATAAATATTTCAGGCAGTTTGCTGCTGACCCTATTACATAAATGCCTACAGTTCATCACATAAAAGTTTTGCTCTTTTGAAGAAACCAGACATTTCCAATAGCTAAATATTTAAATTCCTTGCTGACTACATACCTTATTACTTGGGTTTGACTGGGATCAGGACAGACCTGAGTCTGGAGAATAGTAGTTCTAGCTGATGACAGTTTCAAACATTTGGATTTTTATCTTCTTTCCATGCTGCTATGATAACAAACCTATCAAGTGTTTTAATAGAGTCTGGTCAAAAGTAAAACCTGGTGCTTTCTGCAATTGATTTACTCTTGTAAGTTTTTATTTAAGGAAGAGTAAAATCATAGTTAAAATGGAAATTTTGAAATTGAAATTTTGAAACATGTTTACAGAAATTTAGAAGCCATGGTCTCTTCATGGCCAAGAAAGGGTACAGATTTCTGCCCTTTCTTGTTCATGAAGAACTCTGGGATAGATTTTTTAAATACAAAACTGGCAGCCAGCTATATGCTTTTTTATTCTGACTCACTGTTAACACGCCACTGAAAACTACTTTTATTTCACTGAAAATTATATTACTTTTCCAGAAGCTGTAAACTAAGTGGAAGCCATATCTCCTTCCAACTCAGAGATAGTGGTTGCTTGTTAGCTTCTTATTCATTTTGGGCATACTGGAAATCATGTTTAAAAAAAACAAAGAATGCAGATGGTTTTGAATATAATCTTCATTTTTTCTGTAAAATTGATTACGGCTGCCAAGCTTGTTGATGGCTAGTATCAGCAAATTCCCTGGAGCAGTGCATGAATTTTACTAGTATTTGAATCCAGTTAGGTGAGATAAACACACAATAAAGTATTCGTGGAAATTTAATGTCTTTTCTCTGGTAAAAAACTCCAGTGATAGAAGGGGAGACAATAAACTCTGTAAAGATGGAGAATGGAGCAATGAATAGAGATCAATACATGTGGTTCCTTATGCCTCACGCTGCCCCTGCACATTACCACTGCTCTCATGGAAGTTTCCATTTTCCTTAGCTTGGCCAGGTCTGTGCAGAGCAAACTCAGTCTTGCTGGGGATGGGATGTATTTCATCATCTCTATTGTAGCTGTATCATCTTCTCATATCACATTGTAGTCAACAGGGAGAAATTAGCACTTCTTGGTGATTAACAATTGAATTAAAGTGAAATAATAATTAAACATTTGATCAGGTTCCTCAGAAAAGCTGTGGAATCTCCATGGCTAAAAATATTCAAGATCAGGTTTGAAAAGGCCATAAATAACCTAATCTAAGGCCATGCTTTCAGCAGAACATAATATCCTGAGTTCCCTTCTAACCTGGACTTTTCTATAATTCTTCTGATTCAGTTTTGCCTCCTACTTTAGTGTGGCATGATACATGCTTCAAAAGCTAGTTTGACTCCACTGACTTGACAGTATTAGATCAGACATCAGTATCGGCCTTTAATCTGATGAACTGTACTGCACATATTCCCAAGGGGAAGTGTTCCAGGTCCTGCATCGCTCTTAGTTGTTCACCTGGAGCATTAGGCTGATCTCCAAACAGCCAGGATCCAATTCCACTTCTCATGATAGCAAACAAATACACAATTCTGAAATAAAATAAAATAATAACATAATAAATAAAATAGCACCAACACCTAACCCCAAAACTTTCTTGAGCACATTTCTGTTTAATCACTCATGCAGATGTGCTTCAACATACACTTCAGGTACCTGACCTAGTTCTACTATGAGATGAAAGCAAGTATCATCTGAAAATGCCTATTTCCCACCAGGGAACGACTAACTTATGCACAGATGTTCACACTCCAGGCAGCTGTGTTCAATCATGTAAGTCCCACACCACGGCTGGCAGAGTCATAACATGCAGGCCAGAGTAAACCCTAACACAAAATTCTGGGTTCTCTAAGCTGGTGGAGAGGGGCAGGTTCTTCTAGAGGCACTCGTCACACAGCATGGAGTTGGGTTATGGTAAGGTAGAGAGGTGCTCAGTGCCACCCCTGTCACAATCTTCTCACAAAGCCTAATCAAACCACAGACTTCCTTTGTGTTGATTTCCCAACCTATAAAACAGCAACTGTGATCTTCATTGTCATCCCTTGTTGTCTTGTCTGATCAACTTTGATCGTTTGGAACTTTTGGAAGCAGGATTATTTCTTGTGCTTTATTTTGAGGCCTGCTTATCTTTAGTATGGGACACTTGTATTGTGCCTGCTGGCTTAACAACCAAGCAAATATGCTGAAATGTATATTATCCCCACAGGTCTATTCTACAGAAGGTTATTATCTGAGATCTTCAGAGTTCTTTATCCCTACCTTTCACTAATTTCCATGCCTTAAATATCAATCACAAACTGGGCTTACAAAACTTGAGCAGCTGCCCAGTACTCACTGGTAGCAAGGGAGGAGATAAAACCAAGTGTCTTGAATGGTATATTTTCCTGAGAGGAACACCCTTCCTATCTTCTGACTGGCACCATCTGATGACTAAGCAAGAGAAGGCCAAATGGGCTCAAATCTGTAACAGATTGGGAATGAATGTCTACAAAAGCGGATTGTTATTGCTTGGGGTTTTTGTTTTTGTTTTTTTTTTTTTTTTTTTTAAGGCTGGAAGGCATTCTGTAACCATAATAACAGTAATGATAGTAACTCTAAAACCTGACTGACCTGTTTTGTTTAACTACAGGGGAAGCATTACATTTGGCCAGAGATTTCGGCTACACCTGTGAAACAGAGTTCCCTGCCAAGGCAGTAGGAGAGCACATTGCCAGACAGCACATGGAACAGAAAGAGCAGACAGCGAGGAAAAAGATGATCCTAGCAACAAAGTAAGAAGGGAAGGGAAACTAAAAAAGAAATCTGGCTGTCACTTCTCCATTTTGGATCTGGGGACTGAGAGAGGGAGGAGTGGGAGTGTGGAGCTGGGATTGCAGTAACTGCTATCACAACAGTAGTCACTGACAGCAAGTGAGAGCAATCCTCTTCAGAGATGCTGTAAGAGGAGTCTTCTTTACTGCAATGAGGATTTAGTGGCTGTGCTCTCATGGCCTTCGGTTAAAAGGGCATGTACATCTTCTCAAATGCTTTGGTTTAGATGAAAGGAGATACTATTACATGCTACAATCTATAAGCGCAGAGACCAGCTTTGTCTCCTGTTTATGTGTGACCAGGAGAGCTAAGCTTCTACTGAAGTACTAGTTACTGTGGGATAATTATCATTAGTCTGCTGAGGAAGAGCTAGTTTGGATAGGGATAGATACTTTTTGGGTGGAAATTGCAAGAGTTCCCCTGAAGTCAAGGGCACTGTAACAATGTACACCATCAAGGGGGAGCTTTGCTAAAGCCATTAAGGACACACAAAGACACCTGACTTTGCTCTAAACAAGCCACTCACCTCCCCGAAGCAGTATCATCATGTTAGAATAACATTTCATCTAGGTTAATTAGCCTTCATGAGCCATGGGAGACAAGAATAAATAGTTAAGTAGGAAACAACACATAGCTACACTAGGTGTGCAGTTTATCTGTCTGGTGTAACCATGAACATAGTCATACTCTTCTTACGCCTACTGCAGTCTCACACAATGAGGCTGCAAGAGAGCTGAGGCGAGGCACCACAGCTGTCAAACCACCATCCCGGTGCTGGAAACATTGGGAAACCATAAAGGCTGGGATATATCCAACAGGGTGCAATCACCCTTTATTAGGGGAGAAGACTGACCAGCAACAGGGCTGTCCTTTGTATTCCAATGCCCTTCTGCTTTGCCAGGATTCCTGTTCTTTGTGTTCCTTTCATATCCAGAACTCTTTGCCCTGAAGGTGACCGAGGGACAACATGAATTGAAACATCTCAGACTTGTGAATTTGGTGAATATAGTCTATGATCCTTTCCTGGGGTGATAAGCTGAGCACCATGTGGCTTAGGGGTGATTAATTTAATCACTGTAGGTTAAAAGGAATAATATAAGTGGAACATGATCTTATTCTTACCTATACCCACATTTGTTTTAAGGGCATAAGGAGTTTCAGAGACATGAGAATAAACCAGCTGGCAAGAAGCAACGCCTCTCTGCAAGATCTCTCTTCCTATTGCTGTATAGCCCATTAACAATCTGCACCCCTACCTATGGAAATGCTGATTGTACTGCTGGGTGGCACAGACTAAACCAGAGTTAAGACTGCAAGTTACCCCAGTTGGAGGATTTGCCCCATCTTTAAATTGTTACTCAACCCCTTCTTTTCTGCCTCTAGTGAGATCGTATTCCCATAGGTTGCAATAATCAGTGGGTAGCTATTATATCCTGCCTCCAAAGGCTGTCCCATTTAAGGAGTCTCACTACTCTTTCTCACCACTCCATACCTACTTTTTCACCCTCTTTTACTACTGAGACAGGGAGTTGTGGGAATACATTACTCCTAACCCCCATGAATTTTGAGCTTGTAGGTTGTTATCCTGCACTTGTAAGGAACAAAATTACTTTTTCTCCATTTCTTCAGTTTAAAACACAGGTAAATTGACCAGAGAGATCTGTTGATAATATGAAGGTAGGCCATATCCTACTCTAATCAGAGTGCTTGTAACAGGGACAGAGGGGTTGATGTGTGTGCTACTACTGCCCTCTCCTGCCTGGAAGGAGAACAGTGATTCACAGGCCGGTCCTGTCCAGGTACAAGAGACACAGGTCCATAGTATCATAATATTAACATTGTGTTTCCCAGCCATGCTTCCATGTGTCTGCTTGTAGGTGCTCCAAACATCTCTCAGGAATTTCAAATATTCCCTAGGCACGTATAAGCTCTAGATTTGTAATTTCTGTAATTTTGCACCTGCCCTGCATCATGTGCTTGTGAGATGGGACACCAGAAAAAGTGGTGGATTGTTGTGCTGCCACCAAAAACAACACTGCAATTACAGGGTGGTAAAATCACCCATGGCAAGCTTTGCCTATGGAGAGGACTGCCACCACCTCTGCACATTGCCATTGTCCACTCCAGGTCAGAGCCAGAAGCCCATAGAAGTGTGCCTTTGGCAGCACTGGTGAGATCTTCCACATGTGGGGTCTTGAGGAAAAATAAGGGAAAAGAACCAAGTTATCTCCACAATTCCTATTACATAGGTGAATTTCCATTCTGGATTCAGACATTCAACTTCAGAGGCTTAATTCAGTTTCCCAGACACAGGTACCTACTGCCATTTGAGAGAAACTGGGTTATAAAGGTTGTTTACCAGCTGCTGCTCCAGGTCTCTTTTTCTCTGCCAGTGATTATGGATGTCTTGGGCACTACATATCTAGGTGGGGGTAACTAAGAGCTCTATTAGCCCTTAGTGTCTAGAATGCAGAAGTCTCTTGTGTCTAGTAGGAGCTCACAGTGTTATCCAAGCCATCTATACCTTGTGATGGTGAAGAAATCCAACCTCTCTGAACTGAAGTATTTCAGTTGCCATGCACAGAACTTGGCCTACAAGCTAGTGAAAGCTAAGGACTGCTACTTTAGATACCAGTAACCCTCTTTAACATATGAAGGCTCTCTTTACTGCCCTGCTGACCCCTACCTGGTCTGAGGCTATGTTGATAATAATACAGTAAATGAAATCAGGACCATTTTTTACCATGGAACAAGCCATGTTCATTATGTTAAACTGCCTGACCTTCCAAAACTACCTCTTGGAAATGGTCTCTCACGTTTGCTAACACAGGACCTGCCTAGGCTAGTATTAGTTGATGCAAGAAGTTGGTGGCATGGCCCATTCTAACAATTTGATGGTCTAGACAATGAAGCTGTACCTTACAATAATCATGAGAAAAAGAGATAATTGTGCTCTGTAGCCAGTACAGAACACGGAACACAAGTGACAACAAGGGCAGGATGGAAGTGAAGCAAGCTTTGGTTAAGAGCTGAAATGATAAGAAAGGGGTTAGCAAGGGGATAATGGAAGAAGCTGGTCTCCTGTGACTCTCCTTCTTTCCATTCACCTCCTTTGACAAAGTGGATGATTGTATGGGCACTTCAGAGCAAGATGTCCAAAACAAAGACTGAATTGTCATAATTCTAGTCAAAGGGTTCTGATACTGGCTTGTTAACCCTAGACTCTTTAGAAAGATTTCAGGACATATCTATGTAATTCACACTTAAATGAAAAAGAAAAAATGTAACCTGATTCCTGATGGTCTTTTACCATGGGTTAGTTCACCTTGCAGAGATGTGGGAGACCCTGAATGACTTTATAATTGGAGACTGAACTTGTTCCGGTTGCAGCTAGGACAGATGCAGAACTGCTGAAAGCTGCCTCAATAATTCCACTTGATGGAGAGGTACATTGTCCTGTGGGAAACATCACAGAGTATTACAGCACAAGGCCTTCCACATGAGACAGAGGGACAGATACACACACATTTACATGGACCAAAACAGAACAGTGTGAATAACAGTTTTATGTGGGATTACTTACAGCCAGTACAGAGTAATCAAAATCTAGCTCACGACACTATGTGCTCAGTTTTCTGAAAAGTACCTCTGCGACTAGACACACAGGACTTGCATCTCATTGATGTCTGATGTTTGAGTGCCTGGCAACTCTCCCACATTTGGAATATATCAGACTCCTGGGCACACATTTGCCCCACTCTTGTACTCACCACAAGGTATTTGCTTTGGCAACTGTTAGAGATAGGATCATGGACTAGATGGGCTCTTGTGATCCAATACAGGGGTTTTTTATCTTTTTCTGATTATATACTGGAATATCTGACCATCTATCACAAATAATTGGGCACCTCCCTTGCTGGAATGATCAGGACTTTTCTTATTAATCTATGGCTCCTAAAAACAGCATAACCACCTTTGTTTTTTTCAAAATCACAGTCCAACTCAGTAAATAATTGTCAGCCACTCTCCCTGTCACTACCCCAGGTGAAGTTTTATTGCTAGTGGAGGCTCTGAAACACCACATTACCTATAAATCTCCTTGGAAAAAAAAAGTAGGTTACTGCCTTATGCAGGTTTTCATGTATAATAAAAAAGTTTTTTCTTTTCTTTCAATCTGCCAACATTCGGTAAAGACTTTTGACATGTGAAGATAGAAAGGAAATTAATTGCGCACTTGGTTGTGACATTTTCCTTTGTCAAAATACAAGAACTTTTAAGATTAACTTTTTCAACAGGTAGAATGTAGAGGTTGGAGGAAGGAGAGAAGAGCAGTGCTGACAGGGCCAACTGGGGATAGTAGATTGTTTAGAAGCCAAAATGACTGACTGTTTTCAGTTGTTGAAAGGAACTGTTTTTCCTCTAAGGACCTGAATCATTAAAACTGTATGCTGCATTTACATACATTTCTGCTGAATACCTCTCTTTGCCTGAAAGGTTAAGATGATGCTCTCTTTGCAAGCAGTCGGTGTCTAGATCCATACAGATGACAAGTGCTTACAGAAATCAGGCTTGGGTGAAGTCCAGCAGCACAGTAGGAAATAGTGTTTTGCATCTCCTTTCCTCTAAGTCAAGAGAGAGCTGTGGTATCCACAGTCTATGTCAACAACTTGCAGAACAGTGATAAAATTCAGAGTAGAAAAAGGTTAGTATAGTTTCCTCGCTTGACAATGGAGAGCCATCTAAAGATCAAGCAGCTGAGTTCACTCACTTATTTTCCATTATGCCCCTGTCCCAAAGGACAAGAGTTATAAGGTGACAATGAACTAAAAATTTATGTAGGACCAGATGTGCAAAGTCTTCTAACAGAAATTATGGACAACAGAGGTGTTCTTTAGTATTAGAAACTGCCCACACACACAGTGATTGCATCCGTACTAACAAAGTAAACTATTCACTCACTGAGTCATGAGATTGCAATTGTCCATTTTATTAAAATGTTGGAATTGTTTCTTGAACTCTCCCTAATATCTTCTGGGCATGTTCTGGGAGATAGCCTACACCAGGTTCCATTCTGAGGAAGCTGCCCTGTTTAGGAGGCTAGAGGAGCATAACTATTCAGACCTTACCAGATGATAACAATTTACATGAGGTTATGAGAATGATGCGTGGGACTGTATACTTTACAGTATACAGTGCAGATGAGTGTCCTGATCATCTGGTGGACATAATGTCCTCCTGACTTCACACCAAGTGCCTGTATTTCTAATACAGTCAATGGAAAATGATATGCTCATTTGGAGAAGTTTGTAGCATAAACCAGTTGAAAGTAAGTGGTGTCTCTATTTATCCATGGTCCAGAGAGTAGTCTCCTGAGAACATGCACTAAATAGAGCTGATGTGGTTTCTTTTTTGAAAAGTACATTAGTAGAATATTCCTAGACTAATTTGCAAACTGGCCCAACACAACAATATTGCAAGAATGAAAAGACGATATCAGGTCTCTCCTAGTGTAAGGTCCTATACAGTGGTATCCCAGGGAATATTTTTAAGCCCCAGGTGCTGAAGCATCCTGAGAAGCCTGAGGTAAGGCCCAAGAGGAAGAGAGAAGACAGCAAGGCCATTCAAATTTACCAAAGAAGTTGGGGTACTACACTGGTAGAACACCAGGCAAGACAGGGCCCAACATCCCGTTGCAAGGTGCTGAACTGTGATCCCAAGTCCTACCTTCTGAAAGTGTGTATTGCCCTGTAAATAATCACTGGGAAAAAGTGGAGATGATGGGATTTGCCTAGTGCCTATCTGTTATGTAAACACTGCCAGCTGAGTCACTGAGCTCCTCACCAGAAAGGAAGAGGCACTGTCAGGATACAAGTCCTCTGGACTGCTGTAGACACCTACTTTAGGCTGCCTGATGTGTGGTAGAAATATAGAACAATTTAATTAATGTTTCAATAGGAAATATAAATACTGGTGCTGGAATTAATTCTCAGTCTGGGAAGACCTATTGGAGAGGTCTCAGTTGAGAATCCATCAGTTCTGTTACAGGCTCTACAAAGAAGCAAAGTATGGTCATAAATGGAAACTGGGAGAGCAAAGGTAGCATTTTCCTTCACAACTCCTAGTGTTCTACTTGTCTTAAGAATTAGGGGGTTAGGAAAGCAAGGCCAAAATGGCCAAGAATTCTAGTTGCAGATAAACCAGTGCAGACAAGCAACTATACAAGTAGTGTATTTACACAGCATCTTCAGGCATGTTCTAATGCTATGTTATCATTTTCTTTAAACATAACCCTTGCTTCTAACATAGGTGACCTTAGTCAGACTTAACACCAACAAACTGAGTCCAGTTCAGGACAGAAATCATGTTTGAAAATGTCAGTGTTAATATCCTTCCAGAGGGCAACTATTCCTGTTCAAGACATTCTGTATGTTGCTGGCTCTGAGAATTTGGGGCAGAGAAGCAAAAGAGAAACTTGTTTGCCTTTAATTTCTTTAACAATGCTGCTGCCAAACATTTCTGTTATGAATAAGATCATTCAGGATGAGGTGACAGTGTTATGGGAATCAGTTTTATGGAAAGGATATTTGTCTTATTTAAGAATTTCCACTTTCCTTTTAGACAAATATGTAAAGAATTCCAGGACCTTCTAAGTCAAGACAGATCACCCCTTGGATCCTCCAGACCAACTCCAATATTAGACCTCGACATCCAGAGACATTTAACACATTTCAGGTATGATTTTGAAAGAGGAACAATTAACTAAAATCCATAATTTGATTAAAACTACATATGATGTTATAGTGGTATTTGTTTCCTTAGCTACGAACTTAGCTAGACTATAATGTCCATAATACCTCTGCTCTCTGTGCCTATTAAAAGCATGTGTTTGTCCAGCAGTGTGGGTCAGGTTAGTTGCATTCACCCTGCTTCTAGGACCACAGCCTGAGTTTGCATAAGTAATTTTCTACATCTCCTGGCCAGATCTGCCTATCAGGCCAGAAAGTTGTCTCACTCTAGATGTGAGCCAAATCACAAACTAACAAAGTGGATGTTCCAGAAATGTAGATACTGAAGTCCAGAGCCAAAGTAACAATATAGAAGAATCAAAGTAGCAATAAAAGGAGGAACAGTTGGGCTGCACCTTTACCAATTAACTAAATAGTTCCAGAGCCTCCTCTATGCTACTGAGACCATTTGACATCATCTTACCATGACCATAGTATTAACTTTTTGGTCTCCAAAGCAGACTGTCCTCAAAGTACACTACCTACTGGAACAGTTTTACTGCACTAATTGAACAACTACTAACTACAGAACAACACCCTGGAAAGGTGTGGGAGAATGCAAGCTGGCTGAGACTAAAAAGCCAGAGACTGCTCATATATTTAGACTCAGTTTCTGGGCCCATGCCATGGCAATATTTAATTTACTGGTGTAGACAGCCCAAGAAGCCATTATGAAGACAAGGACCAAACTTCATCAGAATTTTGTCTAAGTTATGGATAAAAGTGTATAGATAATTTGAGATCAGACAGATTTATTAGCCCAAAAATTTCACATTTTTGTATTAGGCAATGTGCTAGATACAGCCAAGAGTGAGATGGCAACTTCCAGAGGGACACTGAAATTGTGGGGTCATCTAAGATTATTATCAAAGATAAGCTTGATGAAACATCCTACAGGTGCTCCTATTTATGTTCAGACCACAAAGAGGAATACATGACTAGCTCAGGCTGCAGATTTTTTTTTCTAGCAATTAGCTGATATGTGAAATAATCACATGTAAAGAACTGTTCCAGAGAGTTGTTTACAGACCACAACATCAAACAAGTTCATTAGGCCTATAAAGGCTTAGAATGATGTTCTATATTCTTTGCTACAGCCAGCTGAGCCACTCTTCATTCATTGGGTGGACAGACAATTTTGGACCCCAACATCCAAATGTATTTTAGTTATTATGATTCAGATAGAGCATGAAACACCCAGCAATCAGGTGGTATGATACCTAAAGTTTAGTTCCTCCAACTTTAAATGAATTCCAAAATATCAATACCCACCATCCCACTTCTTTCATCTATGTGTCAGGGGGTGGGGAGAGGAAACGGCAGTGCCTGGTCCACAAATGCACACAAACCTGCTTATTCTAACACATACCTGTATGCATCTTATGTGTATACGAACACACCTAGAAACCCCACTTCTGTTCTCATGTGGTGTTGTGCACATACATGTACATACCACTTATGTCTATGTATGCTTTCCCTTATACACACACACCCCAATACCTAACTACACTGTCACACCAAGGGAGACATACTTATTTATATAGGATACTCATAGAGTGATTTTAATAAGTTACCTAGGCTTGTGTAAAAATACATAATTCCCCATTACATGCACAAAATGTAAACATGATACAAGGTAGCTAATCCCCAAGGATTCCTGTGTTTAAAGAAATAGCAGTCAGGATAAAATGCTGAAGGCTTCAGCTACAAAAGTTGTCAGCTGGTACAGCTCCAATCCTTCTTTTTCTACTATACTTCAGTAGGTTGAAATACAAAGCTTCTGTAGCAGCTCCTGGATCATTCAGTAGTTTCTTTCCTGCCTGCAATAGCAAATAAGTGTTGGACTGAAAATTGGCACCTAGAAGAGCACAGGTCTTGACCTTACAAAGATTCTTCCTTGGGCTTAAATCAGACAGCCTTCTCTGATTGTGTTTAGTGAATGATGAGTACTGCCAGACCGACATGCTGAGCTGAGATCATATTCCTTTTCCATCTGTCATAGAGAAGTTGAGGTCAGATACAGATTCTGACCCAGACTTCCAATACTACTCATCTACATGTAGGTGCCTCCGTTTCAGCCATGTGCATACTTTCTGCTGTACCCTCTAAGCATCTTGCCTGTATAGCCCATGGAATCTGAATTACAATTAAGCAGACCTAATATAGACCTCTATATTTGTGTGACTTGAAATTCTCTCTAAACTCTGAGCAGTGTGGTCTAGATCTTCAGCTGAACAGGAGCTTAGCCACCCAGTACACATTAGACACTTGTAAATAGCTAAAACTAACATAGAGAAAAACATTGCTATTCCCATCCACTAAATCTGGCAGCCTTCACAGCTAGATCATCTGAAGCCCTGTTACGACTACTTGCTTTCTTGAGATTAAGTATCACAGAAGGCACTTAAATCTGTCACAGGTGCTAGAGAAGATACAAGAATGCAATTCACCATGTTTTCAGGAGCATTAACTATTTTCCAAGTCAAGTTTTCAAAACAGAAAACAGTGCTTCTGACTGATCACTTGATTTCTCTGTGTTTCTCTGGGGGATGAACCTCAGACTGAACCAACCTCTGTCACAGGAAATTTGTACCTGACCAGTTGAGATGAGGGAAAATTATTGATACCCCAACACACTGAGGAAGTTCTTGTAACCTAGGAACAACATGCTCACTGCTCTCTGGGGCACAGCACAGCCTCCTACTGGTCACAAGCAGAAACAAAATAGTCAAAAATCACTTAACAAAAAGATGTTGAAAGCATATGCCTAACAATCCACATGCCTAACAATAAGAATTCAAATATTCATAGTACACTGGTTTCCACATACCTGATCATAGGACCCAATCATAGGTTCCACCTAAGATTGGATTTCCAAAAGAGCAGGTTGTCTGTATTTATTACAGTAAAATGAACACGATTATCATGTATCTATATATATAAAAAGCTGTGCAACTTTATGCCAGAGAGGATTTGATCTTCATACCATAGTCACTGTCAAATACTCTGATGACATCTACAGCAGAGTCTAAAATTGGACTAGTAAGCGGCTGGTCCTGATAATAGATATGAAATTAATGTTGTTTATGACCAAAATGCCCAAGAGTTTTTGATGCTCTACAAATGCATCTTGCAGAGGAGATTTAAATCTGAAACAATGACTCCATATAGTGATCACAAATTTTTTAATATGCTTTGTCAGTAGTGAAATTTTCATCTTCTAGCTGTATTCCAGAACTGTGCGCTTTCTCACAATAAATTCTCCGTCTTTTTGCTGCATAAGTCTCTAGACTGGGAGGGGGCCAAACTATCGCATTTGGCAAGGACAAAGCATAGTCTTTCACTGGAATCTCTGACTAGGTTTTGTGAAATTTTTAGCATAAATATAGCATTTTTTTCAAAAGTATGATATTATGCAATAAGAGGTCATTTTTGATCATGGGAAGTCTCATATTTTTATACAGATTTAATATAACAAGAAGAGGTTCAGAAATTCTGCCTTGTAGACTATAATAATCAAGGCAGCAAAGAAACCGCAAGATGAAAAGTTATTTTATACACATAGGTATATGCTTATGCAATATGATGCAAAAAATCATGACCAGAAAAATTTAGAGGAATCACACATATCTTTATTATTAGAATAAGTTCTAAGATAATAAAAGACTTTTTGAAGAGCTGTAGCAACTGATGCTTACTGCAGAATCCAACTTCTACTACCTTGGGGTAAAAGGGAGTTTTCTTTAGGAATAAATTATCCTACAGCTAGTAAGTGTAGAGTTATGTGCTCCATTTGTTCGTGATGTTACTTCTCAACATTAATAATTAAGACCAGGATTCACAGACAGGCACAAGTCAGATGGAAGCAGTGTTTCCCATTTCCTCTGTTTTAAATCTTCAAGCTCCCATTTCTCTGAAGTTTTTCGACTGAGTTCCAATTCATCAGGATCTGTAAGCATGTGTCCAACCTGAAGTACAGGATAGTCCCCTTGAAGGGATCAAAATTGCTGGGTTTGCTCAACCTACAAACTCAAAGTTCATACAAAGGATAAAACAGCGGAAATCTTCAAAGGATTTGCCAGTGAGCCTGAAAACTGCTGAGTTGTGCACAACTTTACCACATAAGCAAAAAAACAGAGGCTCTTCTACACCTGTGGTACAACCATGTTTGTGCAGCTGCTCTGAGATGTCCATTTGACCTGAATACAGAAAACTCAATTCTTCATGAAGAATGAATTCCCAATATTGTTTGACCATGAACCAACAATTCCATAGACCCTTAAATTTTTATCAGCAGCTATTGTGCAGTACCTCAGCAGGGGTAGTGTTATGCATGCTTTATTCAAGATTTCTGGCCTGAAAGCCACCACTTGAGCTACCCTGTTGCTGGATTCTGAAAACAGAATCGGCATTAAGACACAGAAACAGCTAGCTAAAACGGACAAGACTTTTCCTCGTGCTAAGGTACTAGTAAACATCAAACTGATCCTTTTTTTATTTTTTTTCTTTATTTTCCTTGGTGCTTTATTTACCAAAAGTATTACAGTTCCTTCCTCCGGGATTTTTCCCTCACTCCCTTTCCCAGGGGTTCCCTCGTTGATTTCTCTATAGTGAGAGTGCAATCACATTTTCCTGCTCTGCTGATGACCAATATTCTTTTGGAAGGGTGTGAATTTTTAATATTGCCCATGATTTTTAATTATAGTATTTTGATACCATATTCCCTTGAAGTCCAATTTATGGAGTCAAGACAACAGATCTGTTTTCTTTATTCACTTCATCAACAAATTAATTTGTTCCATGATTATCAAGGAAAAAGCAAATGAATAAAACCTTGAGCAGTTTGATTTGGTTTGCAATCCAGCAATTAAGATTTCTTAAAACCTTTGAGGCACTTGTGTTTTCCCCAGAACAGGAATGGTATCCACCCATTTCCAAATTCCTGGGTTACAAAGTTGCATTGTCCTTTGTCATCAGTGTTTTTATAATGCTTACTTCTTGGTCTTTCTCATTTGGGAGGCTTCTTAGCTACATTTAAACTGAAAGAGGATAGATCTTTATTAGCTATTAGGGTGAATTTTATTGTGAGGGTGGTGAGACACTGGAACAGGTTGCTCCGAGGAGCTGTGAGACCCATCCCTGAAAGTGTTCAAGGACAGGTTGGACGGGGCTTGGAGCAACCTGGTCTAGTGGAAGGTGTCCCTGCCTGTGGCAGCGGGTTGGAACTGGATGAGCTTTAAGGTTCCTTCCAGCCCAAACCATTATATTATTCTGTGATTAGCTGCCTAACTGGAAAAAAAGTAGCAAGTTTAATTAATCTCATTCATTTCTCTGCCTTCCCATAGAGCAGACGTGACCTTTAACTAAGTGAAAGGAGAAACTGAAGGAGCTTATGGCTATGGGAGGGACAAGTTCACTGTTTTTCAAAAGTATCCAGTCTTCTTGGATCTGTGGTCTCAGTGGTGTGCTTGGTTCCACAGGTAGTAATGGGAGGTGAGGCCCGTTTTCATTCAGAGTCAGCCACAAGTTTGTACATATTTTCTTATTCAAAACAATCAAGTCACAATATTATCCAGTGTTTTATCTGGAGGATATAATGTGCTGTGCTAGAAACATTTCATGTCAAAAATACAAGGGATTCTATGAGTGCCATGAGCACCACAGTACCATGGCTTAATCTTTGGACTACAGCTCAGAAGCACTCCATAGCCACAGTTTTGGATGTTTCAGGTATATTGCCTGGGCAATTGCCCTAGTGTGAAAAATCAGTCCCAAGATCTAAAATATACAGAGCCAAAATAGAGTATTTTGCATTCTCTCCTTACTTTCTCCATTGTTTTTACACAATGTAGAAGAAGGTCAATCTGCTTAGAACATCTCCTTGATACATTTGTTTTGTTATGAACAGAAAACAAGCATGAAGGCCTGCTTTGTAAGGCAATTTTTGTGTGTGTTGTTTGCCTCTCTGGTGTTACAGACTACCTACCCCTATAATATATACTGGCCAGGTTCTAAGGTTTATCATGGCTGTCAGGCTAACTTGTGTCATAGTTAGGCCTACTGACCTTCTGTAGTAAAGCTGTCACAATTTAATTCTCTAGGCAACCTTCACAGGGCAGACCTTGAAATCAACAGAAGCACCTAGAAGTCAGTAAGGCATCTCTAATTTAGGATGTTACTTGTATCAGTGAGGAGACTGAAATCTTTTTTCCATTTCCTTTACAGCCCAGCCACCAAAAGGCTTATCAGATATTATTTGTCATCTGCCTTGTGCTATTAAATTTAGATTTATCCCCCTTTAATCATGAAGTGGTTTCTATACGCAAAGTTCTGAGAAAACCCGACCAATAAGTTCAAGCTTGCTTTTTCTTCATTATTATTGTTTTAAATGAGGGTGTAAACATTCAGTGCAGATGGCCACTTCTTCCCCACAGAGAGGGAATCTGTTTCATTTGCTGCATGTCGGAGTTTCACCAGCCTGGGGTATGGAGGAGTCCTTGAGGTAGTTGCCAAATGAGAGTCCAAGCCTTCAGGCACACTTGGAGCTTTTCACTTTTAAGTAAGGCCATCATTAAAACATGAGGAGACATAATTGCATCTCAGAGCTAGGCAGAATTGCAGGCATGTCTAGATGTCCTTAAGCATAAGGATTTATAATATATTGGCCTGATATTCACTGCCTTCTTTCTGAAGCTTTCCATACAGAGTATCAAAATAAGAAATCTTAGCCTTGCCTTTTGGAACAACAAGGTTAGTTATAGGAGTTGTACTACAATGCTGAGAATATCCAGAAGATTTCATTATGAAACCTCTATGTTTAATTTTAGGGTTTTAAACCCAAATGAAAGTATTGTAATGAAAGCAACTCATTTCATAGGTGTGGAGAGTACCAAAAATGAATCCATTTCAGTGGGAACTCAGCCTGAATAATCGTTCAACTAAATTTGACTTTTAGGAAACACGTTTGAATGCTTTGCCATTAATCTTCTGTCTGTCATGCTGATTTAAATGTAAAATCAGATTTTCTCCCCAACTTGAAACTTACTTCCATGAGCAAATGGAAATTATTCAACTTAGATTTTAGTCTAGACCTTTTTTTCAAGATTTTAACTTGCAGAGAAAGTCCACCAAAATTAGAGCAAGGGGAATTACTGATAAAATAAAAATGTAAGACAAAGTAGAAGATAATATCTCTCAGCCTTTTGATGCTTATTACATAAACTAAGGTTAATAAAATACACCCTCAGAGGAGCATGGCAAGAAGAGCTGGTCAGAATGTTTCCATAAAATTGTTTCATTTACTAAACTTCATGGGAAAATTATTAGCGTCTGCAAACGCTGATCTATAAAGAGCAATGTATTCATCTGACTGAACCAAAAGTGGAGTTGCCATCAGACTCTGCAGCATCATTTCACTAAAAAAGTGTTGTCTTTTCTGTAAGAAATACAGCGCTATCTTGAAAAAAACTGCTGTATTTGATGATTAGTGGCACATAAGAGGCTAAACTGTAAAGGAGATAAAACCTTAGCTCACCCCATAAAATTATTTTCCTATGAACACCAGTTTCAGACCAGAAGTTTAAGATTCTGCTCAGGGTAAAATAGCCGTATGTAGGTGCCTCAACATAAGCTGGATGTCTAAGCTTCTCATGTAGTCAATGAAGATCTTTGATAAAATATAACTGAGTAAATAGTAGCATGCAGGGTATTTTTAGATACTGCTAGGTATCCCATCAGTACGCTGCTGTTCTAAAAGGGTGCTGTTCTCCTATAAGCCCTCTGCATTATCCTGTTCACCAGACACAGATATCCTGTTATCATAGGGCATCTCAAATAGCACCAAACACACATTTTTATTCACCTTGATGGAGCCCTCAGTGTAGTCAGAAGAATGGTGCAGCTCACTGTAAAGGAGACACATCCATTTCATGCACTACATCATTCTCCAGAATTTTCCCACATCATTATTCAATACATGAATAAAGCCCCAGGGCTGAATTCAGTCACCTAAACGTTGGCATCTAGTGCTGTGTGAGATACACAAGGGCAACCTTCCTGTCATCAAAACACCTAGAAGCAAGGTGGACTTAAGTCCTATCATATCTAACAAATCTGTGCAGATGTTTCAGATGTCATGGAACATCTCAAATCACTGTAGACCCTTATATATAGGCAACTATACTAAGTCCCCTTGGATGGTAATAAGAGGTTAAGCACTGTTGATGTACACACCTACGATTTGGCACCTACGCTTATGTACCTTAATAATGGATTTTGTCCCATTCTGTTATTTTCTATGGTCCTTTTCAGCATTTCAGAACATTAAAGTTTTTCATCCTTGTTAGCCCTACAGATCATTTCTGAGGCAATCTCTAGGTTTTCACTGTAGTATTCCCACTTTGCTCTTTATATTTAGCTATCAAATGAACACAATACTATTCCCTTTGCTCAGGAGTCAAAAGATTCAAAGACAGCAGGCCAGAAGATTTCTATTCAATCCTTTGTTAAACTTACTGTCTGCATTTACTGGAAATGAATTGTTGCAGGTATTGCCAAATTTTAAAAGAGATAAACTATTTTCATTTGCGTGCAAGATCATAAATATTTTTATATGTACCTTGGTATAGTCAGTTCCCCAAATCAAGACCCAGAAGATCATGCAAGCCATGTAAAAAACATGAGATATTGTAACTGGTAATGATATATTTGAATTTCCTTTTTCTTGCTTTTTGTTATTGTAAGCTCCATCACATTTTAATTTCTATGGACTTATGAAGACCAGAAATGATAATAAAATCTAACACAAAATCTTGAAATCACCTGACTCCTAAAAGGACTTTGGAGAGCTAGAAATATTGTTATCTATGTTCTAATGCTGATTTTACTTTTACTACTGTTAAAAAAAACATGACTTATGATGGTGAAGATGATCTCTATTATCCTGGTATGCCAGGCATTTCTAAAAAATAAAAATAAAATAAAGTGAGGAATGTTTATATGTTTTTAATGCTAAATTTAAAAGATGCAGATATTACTACAAGTCCAGATTTCAAGATTCATGTGGAATTATTAATTGATGCCTGCAAACTAGTCTCTGTAAATATTTAATTATCATTTTCCTCTCATTACTAACTGGGGGTAAACATATGCTTTAAAAAGTGTCTGGAGACTAATGGATAAACATTCTAAAAGTGAGTTATTTCTTAATAGCCTTCAGGAGACCTTTTGTAAAAGATTGCGACACTCCCACTCTGAAATGGATATTTCCAATCTAAGCTCTCATATTGGTTAAGCATCCCATATGTTTGGTGTCTTCTCTGCTTTCCTAGCAAAAAAATGTTCCCGTATGTTCAGCAGACAGAAAGATTACCTTAAAAGACATCTTGAAGTTTTTCCCATACAGTTTTTTGGGGTTGTTTGGTTTTGGTTTGGGGCTTTTTTGATACTTCCAGCATTCTGACAATTGTCCATGTCCTGTATAACCTTTATTCCCTTGTTCCTTACTTTTTCACTTTTTTTCTGAAATAGCTGGAAAGACTGAGAAGCCAAAATGTGGAAGAGAAGAGTTCTTGCTGAATCAAAATCTTCCCATTTCTGAGCTACTCATGGGTCTCTGCATTAGACCAACATTTACTGATGTGGTGCCTAAGACACACAGAGAGTTACTGCAGTGCCAAGATCTTAAATAGTATGGGATGATAAATAGTTATTGTTTTGTCAGAATCACTGTAATGTAGAGGGTTTTTGCCTTCACCCAAAGCAATATAAAGTATTGATTTCTCAAAAATGTCCACAGACTCAAAAATCTCCTTCTGTTCCTCTTGTCTTCTTTCTACCCTAAGCAGAATTGGGATAACTTAAATCAGCTTTCAAAACTGCAATGGCACTTCAACCCTATGAAGTAATTTTTCATTTATGTTTCTAACTGAAAATTAAAGATCTGGAGGATTTGAGTAGGGTTTGGTGGGGATTTTTCACTTACCACTTATCAGAATGAGTCATTATAACAATGTGAATATCTTGTTTGCACTAAGATGTCTAGTACAACTTGAATTTCCCTGTCCCTTACATGAACATCTTATACTGTACATATAATATTTAGGCAAATAGGACTGAAGTTGATTCTCTGAACTTGTCTCTGGTGCCATTTCTGTTATCCTAAGGTAGCAGAGACATCCTCACAATGATAGTATCTAACAGACAGGACCCATGGGAAACTTGCACACTTATGGATATACAGGTGTAAGCCAGCCTGGATGCATAAAACATTTCAAGTGACTGTAGATACATATGTGTGCACTGAAATGGTCCTCTAAACTGAGATTAGATTAACCCACTATAGGTCTGCCTGGTAACTTCATTAATACATAATTTCAGTAGCTGCTAAGTGAGGAGCATCACTGAAATTGCAGTGCAGGAAAAAAAAAAAAAACCAAGGAAAAAAATAGTGTTCTCTTGAAAAAAAATCACCACCTTATTTGGATGTAAGGTGCAACAGGCTAAATCTGTACTAGTAAATTCAACACAACCAGGGCAAGATTGCTGGAATTTGATTATTTTTACTATTATTTGGTTAGGATGGTGCATGAATTCAACCTGGCTGAACTAGCCTCTTTGTGAAACAGTTCCTGGACATTGTTTTGACATTAGCATTACCCAGGTACTATTTCCTGTAGGCAGATTTTACTCTGTTGGATGCTCAGAGGACTTAGCCACACAGACATGGCCAAACTGCCATATCTGTGCTGAATTTCCTAGTACAGATCCAGTCATACATCTGTGTAGAGTAACCAAGTCTTGGTCAAGAGTCTGATGTAGAAGAATGAATAAACCACACAGAACTGGTTTTATTTACCCGAGAGAGCCAAACCTTCTGGGACTGGAAAAGTAGCAGTGCTGAAGAGTTTAGGGCACAGGTCCTCTCTTGGCCTCTCTGAAGTCAACAACGCTGTCAATCTGCATCAGTCAAGGATCTGTCCCACTGTGTTCAGAACAGAGACTCCTGCAAAATCCAACTTTGAAGCTGTATGTAGTCTGCTCTTCGGCTCTACTCTTTTCTTTTCTGTTTCTCCCATAGGTAATAAATAGTTTAGGAAGCAAATCTTGAATTTCACTATAGTGAAATGAGTGTAGTGTAAATTCTTCAATGTATGTGAGTGCATTTATATTTATGTGTGTGTGTGTATTTCTTTTTCTTTTTCTGTCTCCTTTCCATTTGTAGTTTGATCACTCATGGTTTTGGAACTCCTGCAATATGTGCTGCCCTAAGCACTTTCCAAACTGTTCTCAGTGAAATGCTGAACTACTTGGAAAAGCACACATCGCACAAAAACGGAGGAGCGGCGGAATCCGGCCAAGGACACGCCAACTCGGAGAAAGCCCCCCTGCGGAAAACTTCAGAAGCTGCTGTGAAAGAGGGCAAAACAGAAAAGACAGACTAGCTACATCAAACAGAATCTATTTCGAGAGAGTCTTGCTGCTGATATTTTTTTTAAATATATATATCATTGAGGGCAATTTATCTCCAGTGGACCAAATCCAAAAAAAAAGGGGAAAAAAAAAAAAAAGAAAGAAAGAAAAATCAAATAAAAAGAAAATAATAGAAAAAGATTAAAACAGAGAGAAAGAGAGTGAGAGGAAAGTATTCAATCTTAAGAACAGCAGTGTACAGTAATTGTGTGATGAAATTGTCACTTTTTAAAAATTTATGTTGCTCTAAACTACTTTTTCGTGCACGTAGTATTTGATTGTTCTGAATGATACACTAACACTGTTTTTTATAAGCAATTCTGGACTTGGCTGAGGTGGGACATGAAATTTGAAGCTCTTTCTTCTCCAGCAGCAGAATTAGGGCCAGTGCTTCAGTTGTGGGACATGCAGTTCCAGTATCCTGACTTTGTTTGCATGCTGGATAGATTGAAAGAAGGGCTTCCTTTGATCCATCGGAATTGCCTGATCTACTCACCATTGAGAAAACAATATGGAAACCTGGCAAAAGAGGAATTCTTGGGTCATGGGACAAATGAACTGTTCGGTGTTGGGGGCTACTCATCCCCATGTGGGAATGTACAATAAAGCTGCACTGGAATGAGGCCAGAACCTGTTAGGAATCTGTCCTCAAGCAGCAGCCGTGGTGTCTTTTTTGAAAGGAGCGTGACAGACAAAAGTGAAAAACAAAACAACAACAAAAAAACACAACAACCCAACCTCTATAGCTTCAATAAAAGCCCTCATCCCTCTGTGAACTTCAGATTAAATGACAGCATGGGCTTTTGTCCTCTTTCTTCTCAGCCCCTCCTCCTATAACACTGCAGTCTGCCATACCTGGGTCTCTATTTAACAGGATCAATTCAGGCAATTGGAGCCATCTTTTCTGTTGCCTTGATTTTACGATGCTTTCTTTTCTTCAGCTTATTTCTGCAGCTTTATTGTCTTTAGGAATCTAGCTGAGGTGTAGAGGTGTAACAGAATCCACCCATTTTCCAACAAGAAAACAAAATAAAACAAAATCAAAATGACAAATAATACAGATTGGCTTAGTCCACAGGGTCTAAGTGGTAATATACTTTTGAATTATTACTTTACCACTCATCCTCACACAGAAAACATTGGAGACATAGATTCAGCTCAAGAGGCTTTTTCCAGCCACATTCCAATTTCTTCAACAAGAATTTTATTCCATTCCTTTTCTTGTTCCTCTGACATCACTTTATTGAGAAAGTTAGGAAGGACTGGAGTTACAGGGTGGGGTTATACTGGCCATCTAAACTCCTTTTAAGATCAGCAGAATCAGAACTTTTCTTCCAAGGGACAACTCATCTCTGTGGTAGGAAATAATACACCTGTCCACGTGTAAGTGTTCAGACCACTTTGAGATGTTTTAATATATCTAAGACAGAGTTTTGACCAATATAACACAAAACCTAGAGGAAAACTGGACTCACCTGAGGAGGAACTGGAGGATCCCAGAAGATAGCACTAAATACCCATGGGTGGCCTCTTGACTGACACCAAGTGTCCAGGATAGGTAGAAGGGATCATCTGAAAGTGCCTGTCATTCTTCACAGAGAAAAGCTGGAATAAAACAGTGACATTTTGCATTCTAAATGACTGCAACTGGATTAATTACCCTCCTCTCCCTATAATCAGCAGAGAGAAAAAGGCTCTTACAGTATGGAGTTTATCTCACCTTAAAGCAGTGATGAATCATACCCTAAAAGTATGTACTTTTTCTTGATTATGCATAAAGGAAGCCAAGGATAGAAGTGCTCATACACGTCTACATCACAGCTTTCTAGAGTCGGTTAACATGCATTACATCTTGAATGACCAGCTTTAGACTAACCTAGGGACTTTGACAAATATCTGAGAGTATTTACAACCATAATGTAGGGGTTCAAACTGAATTAACAAAATCACCCTCACCTTCCAAACGTATGGAAGGAAGGCCAGCACTTACGGCATAATGCTTTTCCCCTTGAGGTCAGGAAGGACATTGCCATCATGGTAAGGAAACACAACAGGAAATACTGAGTCCTTATTTGCTTGCATTAAAAAAAGAAAATAAGAAAGAAAAAGAAAAGGAAAAAATATTCCATGATTTTGCCTAGATTTGTCCTTTCTTACAGAGGTATGTAACTGAGATACCTACTTTAGTGCTATTTAGGCACCTTGTATGCACTGAGGGAAATAGGTGTATCACAGGACTCCACCTCCTTAACACCTCGTTAACACACTATCAGCTAAGTGCCTAGCAGAAATTAGTCTTTACAGAATGAATTTTTAACTCCAGTACCTCTGGAGAAGTACTAAAATGAAATGAATGATCCTCAGAGATGTCTTTGACAGAAATATTGTGGGACTGTTTTAAAACATGAAATACTTGAGTGTGAAAATTGGTGACCACTGTTAAAAGTGAAAAGGAAGATCATTCTGCTTCTTCCATTGACCAAACTAAGAGAGAGAGAAAAGGAGAGAGGGGAAAATCAGAAGCTGATTTTCAGATACACAGATTTATCACATCAAAATGTAGTGTAAAGCAATTTAATTGTGGTACTCTGCTTCAAGATATAGATAAATTTAAATTAGATTCTGTTGGAGATGAAAAAAAAAAGAAAAAAGGTTTTTAAATCTATTTAGATTTTCGTCACTAAAATATCAACCTTCTGGAGAAGGGGGAATGTCTGGTTGGGAAGTTTACTCTGTAAAAATGTTGAGAAAGCATTTTATTACAATGAAATTCAAATGTCTGATACTGGAAAAATGTGTATACACCTATATTTGAAATATTTGCCTATCCAAGATATCATAAAAGATCCCAACAATAATTTATTTTAAAACTTGCATCGTTTGTTGTTACATAACACTATATAAATATATATATATATATATATATATATAACACTAAATAACACCGAGCTTCTACTCTGGAGGCAGCAAATTATTTTTGACCTGAATTACCCCTTAATCTATTAATATTAATAAAACTGAGCACTCTTGAAACCCCAGAACTTTCAGGGTTTGACTTAATGAACCCCTACGTATTTTTCTTGTGATTCAATACAGATCTGATTCAACCTGATTGAACTGTTGTATATTCTTCCCATGAAGAGGCTACCTGCATTACATGCCAAATGTTCTGGTTTTTTCCTTTAGTATATTAGCACACTTAAAAAGCAAAATTATTTTTAAAAAATAGCTGCAAGTTTGCTGACATTCACAGTATTTCTGTATTTTATAGTTAATTGTTGCTGATAATTTTATTGAAAGAAAAAAGAATTATTACTGCAGTTTGGCATCAAATGCCTTTGAATTTTGAAACGGGAACTTTCAGTGTGGTTTTAAGCAACGAATTTGCTGATATTGCGGTTAAAATCTCATCTTAATCCAGTTATACCTGCACAATATTCCCATGTTGTGTCTTTTTTTAATATTCTTCATCTTTGTCTCTTTGGAAATGTTGCCATTTCAAAACATGAATTAAATCGGTCTGAAGGAAGGGCATGGTTTGAAGTTAGTGGGTGCTCACTGGTAGCAAAGTCAATTATATTTTTACCTTTTTGACTTTGAAATTAGTTTGACAAAAAAAAAAAAAAAGAAACAGAAAAAGTTCTGCCTTTGAAAGGGCATAGAATCGTTAGTTCCATTCAGGTCAAAACCATCAAGGGAGTACAGAAAAGTGTCCAAATTTTTGAACAGTGAATGTGTGGCAATGAATCGTCATGATTTTTGAAACCCCCCAAAACAGATCCATAGCTGAGTATTTGGATCCTGTTGTATCTCTAAACTTCTTATACCAAGCACTAACACATTTGAGTCACAAAGACCAGCTGTTAACACTTCCATGTGTTAGCAAATGACTCATGAAATAAACACACTGACAAGCCACATACTTGTCCTTCTATAGCAAGGTGTTACTGTGAGTTCAAACACCTTGTGTTGTCTAAGCTTAGAAGGTAACTCTCTGGCAGAACCAGGAGTGACATTCTCACCTCCAACCTTGGCCTTAAGATCCGGATCTCTGTTCACATAGTCCTCCATTAGTATCATCACATGTCAGATGTGTGTAGTAAAGGGACAGTTTTACGCGGATGATGATAAGTGGAACAATGTTCCTATGGCCTGTAAAGAGGAGTGAACAGGCAAGCAGTGATGACCCTGCCACCTGCCACAGAAGACTGTCAAGAGTTTTGTCCTCCAAGCCACCATCTTAAACCCTAACTCTTTCTAGGTGTCATTCTGTTGCCTTGGAGAACTGGCAAAAGGGTGAATTTGGACCTTTAATTAACTTCTTTTTTAAAGACGAACTCCAACATTCATGGGGAGACTTCAGCTCTCCAAATCAACAAGGAACTTGCTCTCTGAACTGTCTCTTTAACTTTTTCTAAGAACAAAAAAAAATCTGCTACAAGCAGACACAATGTATAGTCCTTCCATGTCCTGGGCTTCTGTATAAATATTTCCCCAGCTCACCTCTTCCTTTGAACGCTATTCAGTGGCACAGCTGTTGCTCACAGTTTTACAGCGAGGCTCAAGAAGGGCTGCTTTATTGTTCTAAAAGCCAATTTCTCTGCTTTTTTGTTTGTTTGTTTGTTTGTTTTCTTAATACCAAAAAGCAGTTTTGGTCTTAGATGTCTTAGGTATCCAAAAGGGCTGCTAATGAATTCCAAGGTCATTTGACTTTCATTTATCCTTTGGAGAGAAAGTTCTGCTGATCTAATTCTTTATTTTTAAGGATAAATAAAACCTCAGCATTGATAGACACAAGCCTGCAACACAAGGAATAATCAATAAACATAATTATACAGGAATTGCATTTATAAAAATATCCTCTGCCTCTGTCCTCATTATAGGTTCAAGACTCCAGGAACAGCTGTGTTGGTAATGGGGAGGAAGATAAAGTAATTTTCCTTTGCCAGATGAAGGTCATTTGGAGAGATCTGATTTTTTTATTGCTATTCTTTAGTTTTCTTTATTTTGTACAATTGATTCTGTTTTGTACAGCAGCTGTTGTGATTGTATTTAAATGTGAGTGCGCACTTGGTCACCAACAAACAATGTTTTACTTATTGGTTTGCATTTTGGTTTGGATTGTTTTTTTCCTTCCATTTAATTTAACTTAATTTATAATTCAGTGGTGAAAAACATGATCTTTTATATTTCTATTTCCTATACAAGCTACCTGTTTTACATGAGTCTATGAAGATAATGACCACATTTGACCAAACATTTCACGGCAATAAAATCACCTTGGTTTAACCCTGATTTGTCTGTCACTTGAAAATAATTTTCAATCTGGATAAACAGACAACCAAACCTGGCTAGGAACTGGATCTATGACATTATAGGACCTAGAACTTCCATCTATATACAGAGATTAAAGATAAACCATCTAACTGTAGTGATATTCAATATTTACCTATCTCATCTAGAATATGTCATAGAATCATAGAATAGTTAGGACTGGAAAGGACCTTAAGACCATCAAGATAAAACAGCTGCCATGGGCAGGGACACCCCACACTAAACCATCTCACCCAAGGACTCATCCAACCTGGCCTTGAATACTGCCAGGGATGGAGCATTCACAGCCTCCCTGGGCAACCTATTCCAGTGCTTCACCACCCTAACAGGAAAGAATTTCCTCCTTATATCCAATCTAAACTTCCCCTGTTTAAGTTTTAACCCATTACCCCTTGTCCTATTACTACAGTCCCTAATGAAGAGTCCCTCCCCAGCATCCCTATAGGCCCCCTTCAGAAACTGGAAAGCTGCTAGGAGGTCTCCACACATCCTTCTCCAGGCTGCAGACCCAACTTTCTCAGCCTGTCTTCATATGGGAGGTGCTCCAGTCCCCTGATCATCCTCGTGGGTCTCCTCTGGACTTGTTCCAACAGTTCCATGTCATTTTTATGTTGAGGACATCAGAACTGCACACAATACTCCAAGTGAGGTCTCACAAGAGCAGAGTAGAGGGGCAGGATCACCTCCTTCAACCTGCTGGTCACACTCCTTTTGATGCAGCCCAGGATACGGTTGTCTTTCTGGGCTGCGAGTGCACACTGTTGGCTCATGTTCATTTTCTCATCGACCAACACCCCCAAGTCCTTCTCTACAGGGCTGCTCTGAATCTCTTCTTTGCCCAACGTGTAGCTGTGCCTGGGATTGCTCCCACCCAGGTGTAGGACCTTGCACTTGTCATCGTTAAATTTCATGAGGTTGGCATCAGCCCACCTCACAAGCGTGTCAAGGTCCCTCTGGATGGCATTCCTTCCCTCCAGTGTACCAACCGAACCACACAGCTTGGTGTCATCGGCAAACTTGCTAAGGGTGCACTCAATCCCACTGCCCATGTCAGCGACGAAGATGTTGAACAATACCGGTCCCAACACCAATCCCTGAGAGACACCACTTGTTACTGGTCTCCAGTAGGACATTGAGCCATCAACCACAACTCTTTGTGTGTGGCCCTCCAGCCAGTTCTTTATCCACCAGGTGGTCCATCCGTCAAATTGATGTCTCTCCAATTTAGAGACAACAGTGTCATGTGGTACAGTGTTGAACACTTTACACAAGTCCAGGTAGATGACATCAACTGCTCTACCGCTGTCCATCGGTTCCATAGCCCCATCATAGAAGGCCACCAAACTGGTCAGGCAGGATTTCCCCTTAGTGAAGCCCTGCTGGCCGTCACCAAGCACCTTGTTGATTTTCATGTGCCTTAGCATGCCTTCCAGGAGAATCTGCTCCAAGATTTTGCCAGGCAAACCAGATTTAATGTGGTTGTATTAAGAGAAAGATATAATTCAAGGCAATTTGTACTGTCCTGAAGGAGGGATCCAAGCTACTGGATATGATTTGCCTTAATAGTCTCTCTCAAGTAACCACAGGGGAAAACTAGAATCATGGAATCACAGAATGGTTTGGGTTGGAAGGGACTTTAAAGATCATTTAGCCAACACCTCTGCCACAGACAGGAACACCTTCCACTAGATCACATTACTCAAAGCCATATCCAATCTGGCCTTAAACATTTCCAGGGATTGGGCATACACAACTTCTCTGGGCAACCTGTTCCAGTACCTCACGAACCTCATAGTAAAGAATTTCTTCCTAATGTCTAATATAAATACACTCCCTGCCAGTTTAAAGCCATTCCTCCTTGTCCTATCACTACATGCCCTTGGAAGGAATCCTAGCCCCTACCCACTGACAATGACCACAACCTAGAAAATTTGCTAATTCTAGATACTTAATACTTAGATTACCAGGACAAGTCTTGAGAAGTGCCTTGCCCACAGTAGCATAGAAAGGGTATGACAGTGCCAGCAATCAAATCGACATCTCCACAACCTCAAACTCATTCTTTAATCTTCTCCCTCAAAACTTATAGCAGTTCATTCCCAAGTCATACGTCAGGTAAGGGTTTGGGTTAACTGCCAACACTCCACTCTGGATTTTAATCCCAGTGTTGTGGCAGAAGGTTTCGTTCTTCCTAAGCAGAAATGAGAGTCAAAAAGAAAATCTTTAAATGTAAATAACATCCTCTTTCAGGTATGACTTATAGCAACTCCAGTTTAGTTGTTTATCCACACTTTTCAAGAAAAAATGGGTCTGAAAAGTTTTACTGAAAAAAAAGTACATTTTTTTAAAGCAATTTCGTAAACATACTCAGTTTCAAAATGGTTTTGAGAACTTCATAACAACCTTTCTATGCTGTTTCACTGCTTGCAGAAATGACTTTATGAGTAATTCTAGACAATGACACACCAAGGGCAAAGCTGCAATGGCAGAAATTTCAGAAGTGTTTCTGCTGAAAAAGGAAATGCTTTTGGAAATAGTTCCTACATGTTTAAACCTGGTTTATCCAACCACCGCCTCTGTTCCCTAACAAATGAACTCTCAATAATTAATATTACTCTTCTAATCTTCTGGGAAATATGATTTCCCAAGTGCTATAGTTAATTCTTTTGATTAGTTTTGTATGTGTTCTTCTCCAAAGTCAGAGAAAACACAACAGTGACAAATTAATCAGTATTTTAAATACATTCACTTTGGTGTGTAAATTTTCCACTCACTCCACTAAAACAAAAAGAAGACAAACCCTCTGAGATTTGCAGAAGTGCAGTGACAAAAATACATGTCAATGTGCACAAGTAGCCTCTAGTTTGCTGACCCTGCAACACACATAAAAATGAAAAGGAAAAAGTAATAAGAAAAAAAATCCATCTCTATCAGATTTTATATGCAAACCTCATACAGAGGGCTTGGGCATATTTGTATTCAAAGTAAGTGACTGGGCAAAAAAGGGACCAAATATGTAGAATGTTGAGTGTCCTGAACTAGACTGACTAGAGCTAGCAGAATGGCAATATTTGTCCACCTGCTTAACAACAGAAATCCCACTTATCTCAGAGAGGCTGGGTATTTTGCTGGAAAATACAGCAAATATTTTGCTGGAAAATACAGTTTACTTTCCAGGCAGGCACCAAAAGCCAAATCTAACAAAATTTCTAGCCTCTTAACAGCTATTTAGGTTTACCTACCCACAGAAAAACCATAAACAAGCAATCTGTGGATACTTCAAGCATTAATGGAAAGGACATTATTCTCTGGGCTAAGTTTATGTTGTTTTTTTAATGGAAAGATATTTGAATTAATGCTATACAAATGGAGTCTCAGGCAACTCAAAATGTCAAGCTTTTGGAGAAAAAATTACTAAGATTATAACACAGCATGGGACAGAATTCTGTTCATTCAGGATTTAGCGCACTAGGCAGACCCGCACAAAGACAACCAAGATATAGTTTGCTGTCATTTTATAACAGACACACTGGAGGCATGGTTCAGTCACCCACATACAAGCATCAAGTGATGTTTTAGACAGCTCTGTCTATCCTGCCTGGCTTCCCAGTGCTTCTCCAGAAGAACCAAGGTCTCACAGCTTCACTATACCTTTCAATCCTTTATATCTTGAATACTTTAGGAAACCTGAAATAATGCTAAACATCTTTCAGCAAGCATACAGGTGCTGTACAGTCTACACATACAGTCTACAGTCTACATGCAGAGTAGTACCATTCTGACTCAGTGGCCCACGCATAGACATCTGCTGCCATTTCTGCAGCACAGTAGCATTCTGCTTGTTGTCCAGCTGCCACTTAAAAAAAGAATGGGCTTCCCACAGATCCCTGTGGATCCATCTTAGCAATATGTGGAAGTACCTGATGAAGGTAGCAAACAAGACAGAACCATTCTTTGTGACCAGACAGTAAAAGAAGCGAAAAGCGCAAACTGGAATCCAAGCAACTCAGTTGATACATAAGAAAAACTTTTTTACCCTGAATTTATTTAGACTCTGGAGTAGGCTACTCAGAGAGGTTGTGGAGTATCCATCCTTGAAGATACTTGGAAGCTAACAAGACATGGTCCTGATCAATGTGCTCAAGATGACCCAGCTTTGAGCAGGGCAGGTGGACTAAATGATCTTGAGCTGCTCTTTCCAACCTCAGCTAGTCTGTAATTCTGTGAACCCTTTAGGCTCAGTTCAGCTGACCACACACAGAAGGACCTAACAGCTGTTGAGATAAATAAGGTATCCTGTCTAGTCTGTCTCTCTACTTTTGCAGAGAGGACATATGTCACATTTTCCAGTCTCATTTGGATTCCTTGCATAATCTAATCCATAAATGCACAAAACTGAAAAGAGCAGTTTTCCCTGCATCTGGTTACATCTTGGTACCTGTGCTAATTCAAGTCGAGGTACTGGTGGCACATACACAAACTGCTTCATCACCTTATAAAACTCAACTTCTGCATCTAACGCCCCAGACTGCACATGTAATGGCAAAAGGATCAGTCCCATTACAGTTATTGCTTTAAGCTATCTAGTTTTTACACTGGGGGAGGGGGAGTGTTAATGAATTACTGAATTTACCACAAATATTAATGAACCACTCTGGGCCATCATTATGGCCACCTAACATAAGGAGTTATCAAAGCATTGAGCCTTTGCCAATTAATAGAGATTGTGAAGCCAATAATAAAAGTACGCAGAAAATTAGGAATGGTCAACAAAGAGCATATTAGTGGAACTGTATGCTCTGTGGATAAAGTGCTGGAAATATGCCAATATATTAGCTCCTAATTTACCAAATTTGGATCTGGGAAGTAAGTGGGTAAACTTCCCCTTGAAAATTGCCTGTGATGTGAAAATAAAAACCAGCCAACCAACTCTTTATTGACCTGGAAAAAAAAAAAAAAAAACAACATTGCACAATGAACTAGGGAAAGATCTGAAAAACAGCTTGAAAAGCAAAATAATGGTTTTGATTCAGATTGAAAGGTATTAGGATGAAGTTTCTCTCCTTTTACTCCTATTAATTAAAACTGAAAATAGAAATGTTGTGTGACAAAACCACTTTTAAAAACTGTCAGAAGAAGAGAATGCTTGTGGTGGCACCAAGCATTTTGAGTAAGCAAATAAATCTTCCATCCTACTTAAAAAGCCAAATATATTATGGTAGCAGAAGAAGGTTCTATGGATCCTCTGTGGATCCAGTCTTGTCATTTTGGAGCAGAATTAAGAGGCAGATATAACTGACTTTTGCCTGCCTTTCTTTATTACCATAGCATTAGTTTTTAGCTTCCTTTAATCTGCTTTTCACTGTACCCCTAAAGAAAACCACAGCTTTGCACAGGTCTCTAATTTTAGCACAGAAGTCAGGTGTCTACTTGGACTGGTTGTTCAGAGCATCTCCATTGACTATAGAGGGAGCAAAACTCAAACCCCAGTAAGCTCACCTTCAGTTAAAATTAAATGAGACAGATAAACTTTTAATCACCATTTGTTCAGCTCAAAATTTAATTGGTGTCTTCGAAGAAAGAGTTGTAGCAACCTTATCTGTAGTCCATACTATCCTCCATTTTTACAGGTTCAGTTTATCCAACTGACTAGACGTTTGTTTCAATTGCAGTTAGCTAGATGGTATTACGCCCTCTGCTCCAGATTCTTGTTATTAACCTGCTTAGCTAGATGTGGCATTATATAAAATGTTCCTATCAGTCTCTTCTAGCAGACACATAATCTCAAACTTTGCGCAAAGCATAGTAAAGACAGCCAGCCCTGAGGAAGATCAATAAAAACTTTCCCTAAAACATCTGTAAATAATTTAGATCAGACAAACATGCTAATGCAACTATCAACTGAGACCATATGGCAAGAGAGCCAAGTATGAAGCCAAAGCCAGAATAAACTAGTGACTTATTAGCTTTTGAAATAAGCTACACCTACCTTTTTTATTTTATAATGTTAAAATAAGTGTTAAATAATTATTATTTGAATCTCCTGTATGCCCTGTGTCATATCTTTCAGCCCCATATTTCAGAGATTCTTCTCAGGATCAACGAAAACCTCAATGGGATGGACATATCCAGGCTCCAAAATGTTCATGTGAACATTACTGTAGCTGCTGAATGACCCCAAGATCAAAGTCAAAGAGTCCCACCTTAGAGAGACAAACCAAACGGATATATTATTCAAGTGATGAGGATGATTGTCAGGCAACATGATCTGCTTATAAAACTAATCTTAATAATAACAATAACAAGACGCTGGCCATCATATTTGAGAAATCATGGCAGTCGGGTGAAGTTCTCGACGACTGGAAAAAGGGAAATATAACCCCCATATTCAAGAAGGTGAAAATGGATGACCACGGGAAATACAGACCAGTCAGTCTCACCTCTGTGCCTGGTAAAATCTTGGAGGAGATTCTCCTGGAAGGCATGCTAAGGCACATGAAAATCAACAAGGTGCTGGATGACAGTCAGCATGGCTTCACTAAGGGGAAATCCTGCCTGACCAATTTGGTGGCCTTCTATGATGGGGCTCCAGAACTGATGGACAGAGGTAGAGCAGTTGATGTCATCTACCTGGACTTGTGCAAAGTGATTGACACTGTCCCACATGACACCCTTGTCTCTAAACTGGAGAGACATCAATTTGATGGATGGAGCACTCAGTGGATAAAGAACTGGATGGGTGGCCACACACAAAGAGTTGTGGTTGATGGCTCAATGTCCAGCTGGAGACCATCAACGAGTGGTGTCCCTCAGGGATCGGTGTTGGGACCGGTATTGTTCAACACCTTCATCGCTGACATGGACAGTGGGATTGAGTGCGCCCTCAGCAAGTTTGCCGATGACACCAAGCTGTGTGGTTCGGTTGACACACTGGAGGGAAGGAATGCCAGCCAGAGGGACCTTGACATGCTTGTGAGGTGGGCTGATGCCAACCTTATGAAATTTAATGATGACAAGTGCAAGGTCCAACACCTGGGTGGGAGCAATCCCGGGGACAGTTACAGGCTAGGCAGAGAAGAGATTCAGAGCAGCCCTGTAGAGAAGGACTTGGGGGTGTTGGTCGATGAGAAAATGAACATGAGCCGGCAGTGTGCACTCGCAGCCCAGAAAGACAACCGTATCCTGGGCTGCATCAAAAGGAGTGTGACCAGCAGGTCGAAAGAGGTGATCCTGCCTCTTTGCTCTCGTGAGACCTCACTTGGAGTATTGTGTGCAGTTCTGATGTCCTCAACATAAAAAGGACATGGATCTGTTGGAACAAGTCCAGAGGAGACCCACGAGGATGATCAGGGGACTGGAGCACCTCCCATATGAAGACAGGCTGAGAAAAGCTGGGTCTGTTCAGCCTGGAGAAGAGAAGGATGTGTGGAGACCTCCTAGCAGCCTTCCAGTTTCTGAAGGGGGCCTATAGGGTTGCTGGGTAGGGACTCTTCATTAGGGACTGTAGTGATAGGACAAGGGTAAAGGGTTAAAACTTAAACAGGGGAAGTTTAGATTGGACATAAGGAATAAATTCTTTCCTGTTAGGGTGGTGAGGCACTGGAATAGGTTGCCCAGGGAGGCTGTGAATGCTCCATCCCTGGCAGTGTTCAAGGCCAGGTTGGATGAGTCCTTGGGTGAGATGGTTTAGTGTGGGGTGTCCCTGCCCATGGCAGCTGTTTTATCTTGTTGATCTTCAGGTCCTTTCCAACCCTAACTATTCTATGATTCTAAGAAGGAGAACAGGAAGAAGAAAAACAAGAACAAGAGCAAGAGAAATAACAAGAAGAAGTCTACTGCCAATGTGTTTATATTCCAAAATGCTAAAGATTTCTTCTAATTTTAGTTGCTAATAGTTCTTTGGAGGAAAAACAAAAATCTGATTTACTGAATCATATTTAAAGATAATTATATAAAGTGTGTCTATTATTTACAGTGGGGAACAATGGGCTTTCTTTTATCTCCTCTAATTGCCAGTTCAAAGGCAGTGTCCGAGTCTCTTGCTTTCCCCTAGTTATGGAATACCCCCAAAGAGAGACAATTCCTTTTATTTTCTAGTATCATACTACATCCTTGATTTCTGGTACTCAGAACCTCGGGGCTATCTTAATAGCCCTGTTCAGCATTTATTCACATCAGTAACAAAATCCCCATGGACTTCAAAAGGAACAAGATTAATTCCAGACAACTGTTTATTAGCAATATTTTTGCCCTTCATTCTACTGTATTTCTTCTTGCACTCCTCACAAGTGTGAAGTTTGCAGAATGATAGAGCATGACTTTTTCCCTGCAGAAGAGGTGGTTGCATCCATGCTGCACAATTGGAAAGGGCTCTAATATGTGCTACCCCTTCTTTTCCCCTGTGCCTGGGGGAACACTAGTTAGTACTAGCTAAAATTTGTCAGAAGCTTTTAGAGCATAAGAGTATGGGAGATTGGTGGAGACTGGTAGAGATAGCAGGGCAGTACTCAAGCTGTTTACTGTTTTACTATTCTTCTATGACTCCTCAAAATTCCCATTCTCAAAAATGTCAATGACAACAAAACTGGATTATCTTTATCCCCTGAGATCCAAATGACCATTCACAAACACCTCCTGTCCCACCAAGAGCCAATCCTACACTCACACTCTATGGTCACTAAACAGCTGAGCAGCATTCAGACTGCATTCTAGGAGAAATACTATGTTTCGTAATAGTCCACACATAATTACTGATCCACAAAATGCAATTTGTATCACTTGTACATTTTAGATATGTGTGTGATCCACAGTTTTTATTACTTCTTATTTTTGTTTATTTCAGTTTCTGCTCTGCATGGAATGTTTAAGGTCAGTATAAATAGTTGTCATGATTTCATACCCATGTTGAGGGAACAAGGTGGCACACAGAGAAGGGATGTTTCACAGTCTTTTTCAGGTAATCTCATTTTTTCTTGCATCTAATCCCTGTTTGTTTTCATCACTCCATTTGAAATAATGGAAATCTACTGCTTTCATTTGACTTCTAGGTTCACAAAACTTCAAGAGTAAGGAAAAAAACCCAACTGTTTGTTCCATGATATTTTAATTTAAAATTGTGTCCAGACTTTGCTCTATACACGAGTACACAAGTGAAGATTATGATAGTATGTATCAGGCTGGTGTAAGAATGATATCAAATCAGACCAGCAGGTTCAGTAACCTCTCACAGCAACTATTACTAATGCCTCAGGAGAAAATAACAAGCACCACGAATAAGAACAAAGGAATAAATTCATATGTGATTGCTCAATATCTTAGTACATGGCAATATGAGGAGTTTTCAAAGAAATGATCAGCTGTCTGAAAAATATATGTTTCCTTTTTTATAACTTGGTGAAGCATAGAAGCTAATTTGTTGCTAAAATTTTAAAAATATGAACAGAAAAATCCACCTAATTAGATACTTAACGGTTCGGCATCAGTTCTGTTCCCATTGATGAATTATCTGATTGAGGACTCAATTAATAAAAAAATTAAAGAAGGGTAATGTAATTAATACTAATCGATATGGGTTTACAGAAAATAGATGCTGTCAAATGAACTTGTTTTTCTTCCTTTTAATGAGGTTACAAATCTGATTGACTTCTAAAGAACACTTAACTTGCAACCACAGGGTTGTTGATTACAATTAGAACAATTAGACAAAATGCTAAGTGCATTAAATGGATCTAAAGCTATTCATTTGAACCTGAAGTAGGTGAAGAAGAGAGAATAATGACTAAGATGTAAATTCCTAAGAGAGTTTTTTTCAGGTTTCAGTTTCTGCCCTTAGTTTATATTGTCATCAATGACAGTGTATAACATCACCAATGATAACATTGGTGACTGAAAAATCACAGGAAAATTGATGAAGGGGAAAAATGTACCATGATCTGGATTGTTCAATAAGCTGGATGTCAGCAAACAAGTTATTAACAGAGGGAAAATGAATTTGTATATCTAAGAAGCAAATGTACATTTTTTCCCTATGAGATGGTGGAGTCTGCTCTGGAAAGCAGTGACTCTGAAATGGAATTGTTGATCATAGGTGACAATCCACTAAGTATGAGCTTGAACTCGAGGGCAGAAGGGCAAGAGCATCTTATGCCTAAATAAACAAAATGGTATCATGTACTCATAAAGTTCATGTTGCATCTGTCACACATATGAAGCAATGGCAGGTGGAATATTATATTCTTTTCTGATATGTCCCTTTCAAGAAAGCTGCTGGCAAAGTTAATCAAGTGATGTGACATCCCTCGCTGATGTCATGCCTAAGCATTGTCTGAAACTGTAGAAAATGATCTAGGCATCCTGTTGGACACCAAATCAAATGTCAGCCAACAATGCATCCTTCCCACCTTCACAAAGGTGGTAAAATGTTATCCCATGCTTCATTAGGATTGTTGGAAGCCGGTGGGAGGTGATCGTCCTCCTCTGCTCTGCATTGGTGGGGCCACACCTGAAGTACTGTGGCTAGTTCTGGGCTACTTAATGCAGGAGGGATGTGAACAGACTGGAGAGAGCCCAGTGAAGTGTCAATGGAGATAACTGAGAGTCTGGAAGGCTGAGATAGTTGTGACAGTTTTGCCTGGAGAAGAGAAGGCTCAGGGGGGATCTTATAAATGTATATAAATTCCTGAAGGGACTATACAAGGAGGAGAAAGACAGGCTTTTTTTAGTGCTGCCCAGTACCAAGACCGGGGGCCATGGACACACACTGAAACAGATGTTTTGGTGCATGCAGGTTCCTCTGGATACCAGGAAACAATTTTTTCTGTGAGTGACCAAGCACTAACACAGGTTTCCCAAAGAGGTGGTGGAGTTTCCATCCTTGGAGATATTCAGAAGTCACCTGAGCATGATCCTGGGCAACCAGATCTAGGTGGCCCTGCTTGAGTAGGGGAATGGATCAGATGAATTTCAGAGGTCCCTTCAAACTTCAACCATTCTGTGATTCTTTGTTTCTATGAAGTATAAGAGGATTTACTAGAAAATGAAAGACACAAGAAGCTTAATTTATTCATCTTAATAGCAAGATGATACAGAGAACTGGAAAGGGATAACAGATATACCCTACAAGAGCACTTTACTGGTTTAAGGTTCAAGTTCAACAAAACCCAAAATGGAAATCAAATTTGTGTCTTTATCAGAGATAGTGATTAAGAAAGAAACAGTTCATTAAGTTAGGCAAAGATATTACACCTGTGGCCTTAAAAAGCAAAACTAAGACACTATTATCATTAATTATTCCACAAGGTACACTGAAACTCACTCAACAGTTAATCCACCGATATTTTCTGGCCCGTGTTATGCAGGAGCTAAATTAACTGAGCAATTGCGTCTTTTGTTTCTGTGAAGCGGTCCCCCACTTCCTGGTCTATGTGTGGCCATTTTCATGACTTACACAAGATTGGATGCTCTGCTTTATACTAATTCCATGTTCAGAGGATGAACACATGGAAACCCCTAGGGAATGACAGAAGCTGGCCAAATAGGCTTCACCCTTTATTTGCACTGGAGATCCTACATGGCATAAGGGATTTTTGGCACAATGAGGAACTTTGCTGTATGCTGTTCTTGTTGCTGCAACATTCATCCCTTTTATTTTTTGTCAGCCAAACAGCTTCCTGATGTTCACTCCTCTGGGATGTTATCAGGTTCCTTTTAATTAATTGTGTGATAAGGACTGATGATTAAAAGGGAGCAAAGCAAGCCAGAATGGAGCTTCAGTAGAGAAGCAGGCCTCAAATGAGGTCATGCACACAGGAGTAATACAAGTAGGGATGGGAGAAGGAACTAGTTTCCTGAATTTCAGTCCCCTCTCTGCTATGCTGGTTGAGATCCCTACTTTTACATGCCATGTGTTTTAAAAGATATGTCTGCTTTATGTTTTTGCTGAAGTCTGATAGATGCATCATAAACTTAGAAACAATAAAAGTTATCAGAGATAAAAATTAAAAAAAAAAAGAAAAAGGGAAAGATCGAAACAACGCTGGTCATTGAGGGACCTGTGAAATTGCTCTTGTGACTTCTACATGTGATAAAACCTAGTCTAATGCCCCTGAAACAAAAGTGGGATGAAATTTTTAATTATCTAGTTAGAGTAAAAAATTACTGTGATGAACTTCAGTAATGAAGACTGATGGTGGCAAGATGGAGTAGTGATTCTCTAAGGCTTTTTTGTAAGGAGCCATGTCATTACATTTTTAGAAAGATGTTCTGAAACTCCAGAAACAAATCTGATTATCAAAGTGCAGGTGAGAAAATCTTTTGCAATGTAAGTTCTCTTCTGGTAGCCAAATCAAATCATCAGATGTTCATTTCAAAAGTGGAGGTGGGAGAAGGGATAAAATTTGAACTTTTGCCTTTCTTATTTTGAAACTGGGGAATGAAAATTTTAATTTCTATGACGTTAAAATGATTCATTTACGCTTGCTCATTCCTATGCTTTTTAGTCAGGAAATATTAACTTTTATTGTTCTTGTGCATTTATAATAATGAAAGCAATGATATACAATTACCTTAGGATTACATCTCTAAATTGCATGTTTATATTAATATTAATATCGTATTCTATAAGTAGAATGAATGTTGCACGAAAGGCAGTGAGGATGCAGTTAACCTAATTCAAATAAATTTGTGATTAATTTTTTTAGACTACATCTGAATGATGTGCCATGAATCTAACTGGCACAGAATAGCTTATACCCATATTATTAAAGTGTCTAAACCAGGGTGGTCATATCTTATCTGTCTCCTGGGAATAGCATTGTTAAAGAAAGGGAAGGGAAGGGAAGGGAAGGGAAGGGAAGGGAAGGGAAGGGAAGGGAAGGGAAGGGAAGGGAAGGGAAGGGAAAAGATTTAAACTCCCTGGGTATATTATGAACAATTTTGGGAGTCTGAAATACATTTCCCCTATAGATAGAGTTTGCTGACTTTGCTATGTCTGCTTTCATGTATCTGGTTTTTTGGGGTTTTTTTCACTCACTAAAGCATAGCCTATAGTCATATTATCTGAGTGCCTGCTGCCAGAAAGCAAGTTAAGAGAGTGAAAAAATTAAAAAGAAAAGGAACCAAGGGTGATGCTGAAGGAAAAAAAAAAATATTCTTAAATCAGACTACAGGCCAGGTCTTAATTTTTATTCTCTTTCCTTAAAACTGATTAACTTTCTCCTAACATGAAATTTAAATGTTCTCTTTTGGGCACAGATAATTCTCTCTACAGGCTACATCCTAAAATGTGAAGAGTGTATTTCTGTGTATAAATCTAACTTAAACTTTGGTTTTCAGCCAACTCACATACAAAGAGTTAGTATCCACATAAACACAGCTAAATTAAATTAATAAAATGGAAATCTCCTGTATTTATGTCATACTGAACATTTAATAAAACTGAGACCTCCCTTTAACAGCTGCAAATTGCCTGTCCTTGATTGTGTAACTCTCATACATGGGGTTTTGTTTGGGAATGGGAACAGTAAACACATAGAAAGTGTATGTTTTATTCAAAAAAACAAGCCAATTCCAAATGTAGATCTCAGTATCCCAGCTGAGGAAACTAAAAGATATTCTTACATGTTTAGTTTAAAAATTTTAAGGGAAAATGTTTTGCAACTTTTCTGGGTGTTTTGTTTGGCTTCTAGGAGGAAGTGGGTTTAGAAAGGATTAATTCACTTTCAAGAAGTGGATGTGGACAGGAAGGATAACCCTGCAGCTGTGACAGCAGCTCCTGGGAGTCGCCAGACTCCCCTTTGTGTTGCAAAGGATAAATCTTGCAGTTGTAGATGGTGTACAAAAGTCTTTGGTTTAACATTGCATCACCTAACTTCTGCTTTTCCTGTCAATCATGGAAAGCCATGAAGTTATCACTCAGGATTCCTGCTCAAAAAGCAAAGGGAGTTTTGGATCCTAAAACAAGGAGACACAAGCCAGCGACACAGAGCTATCTAAGCTGATATGAAGGGACTGTAAGACATGGATAAGGCTTTATGCTCTCTGCCTTAGGGATCCAAGCACTTGCTTGAAGTTCACTACCCTGGTCTTAAATTGAGCATAAGGATTAAGAGATAGTGGTGTAAGAAAAAAAGCCTGGAACACTCTTTATTCTTGACCTAGGAGATCTGATAATCATTCCTGCTCCAGATCATTTGGAGTGAGTAGAACAGTTCTGAAAAAAAGGATGCATTTGTTGAGTCATCCCTTCACACTGACCCAAGGTCCAGGTCCATGTTGACATCATGTATCCAGGTTTCTTGTGAAAACAAAACCAAAACCAAAAACAGGTAGTACATAGGGATAAAACACTGAGAAATGAGTGAGGTACATAATTAAACCTGGGTACCAGAGTTCTTCTCAGTATAGTAATACAGATAACACTTGGAGGGGCTCACTTTTCCAAACAGTTAACAGGCTGTGTGAGTCTTGGCCCAGGACAAGCAGATTGCAAAAAACTGAACATGAGCCAGCAATGTGCAGTCACATCCCAGAAAGCCAACCTTATCTTGGTCTGCATAAATTTGGATTACTGCTATTGAAGACTGGTGGCCAAGTGAGCACAGATAGATGAGTGACATCTGAAATAATTTTTTATCATGATTAGACAAATCAGTGTGTTCACTTTTGGCCCCTTACTACAAGGACAACATTGAGATGCTGGAGTGCATCCAGAGAAGAGTAACAAAGCTGGTGAAGGGCCAGGAACACAAGTCTTATAAGGAGCAGCTGGAGGAACTGGGATGGTTTAGTCTGGAGAAAAGCAGACTGAGAGTAGAACGTATAGCTCTTTTCCAGCCTAAAATATTCTGTGATTCTATAACATAAAATAAAATAAAATAAATTCTCCAAATAGGAAATAGGGTTCTCCTCAACATGACTATCTTATCTTTCAGACTGTATCAGTGTGGCTTTACTGGCTAGAAGTGGATAATTGTCATTCCTAGCTCACAACAAACTTTGATGTCTTGTATCACGCTGTTTAATTTGTACCTCTCTGCTTCATCATATTTTAGAATACTCTCATCCTAAAAAAAAAAAAAAAAAACCAAATTCTTGAGATGTTGTTTTAAAATTTCTTCTTTACCCACCTATTCTCTTAAATTTCCTCCTCTCCACAGTTTTCCAGCCATTTGATGATTTTATAGTTGCTACCAAAACCAGCAGTGTCCTGTCTCTCAGCTGGAAATCTTTATCAAGGGTATCTTCAGTGTGCCCTTGTGGTAAGGACTGGGGTTTTCATACGGTCATGTCTGATTGTCCTAAATTCCTTTCTGTCATTCATCTCTTGCAATTCCTCACAATATCAAGAACCAAATTCAGAGGGGAAAACCAGAAAGAAAACCCAAGGTTTTCTGCAAGGCAGCAGAAATGCCCTCCAGAAAACTGACCAAATGTCTTTCTTACTAACAGAATTTGGGTCCTCCTAGCAAAAGTCATCTAAAGCATTTTTTGAGTTTGCCAAAACATCATTATAAACATGCTTTTTAAAATGGGAGAGAGACAGAGGCATCCAGCCAGCTGGTGGGATTTGTTTTGTGACTCTTGGGTTCATCATTCGTTACAAGGTTTCTCTGATGCAGAGCTTTTTTGCTCTCTTCTTTTTGTATAAATGGTTGCGAATCACAGAGAAGACTCTGCTAGCTGGAAATATCAGAAAGACATTTCTGTTCCTTCTCTTTACAGGTGGGTAGTACTGATGGTTGAAATGGTCGCACCAACCCTTTCTAGCTTGCCTGCACCTCTATGCATGATTGTATGATATGTATGTTTCAGAGACCTTTTTTCAGGGAAGATATTTCAGATTGAGTTACTGTCTCTGCCCTGTCCTCCCTGGCTGCAAGCAGGGGTTCAGGAAGGTTGGCAGCCCCAGGCCAGTGAGAGATGAGTTCTGATACACAGAGGTGACTCTTTCACCGTGATATTGGCTTTGGGAACAGTCAGAAAAGGGTTGTGATGAAAGGTGTCCAGGCAGGTCACCATTGATGGGAAATCACACAGAGTCTTCTCCACAGGGTTATTAAATGTAAAACAGGTAAAACACTGGTACAGGTTTCCCAGAGAAGCCATGGCTACCCCATACCTGACAGTGTTCAAGGGCAAGTTGGATGGAGCTTGGAGCAACCTGGTCTAGTGACAGGTATCCCTGCCCATGGTAGGGTGTTGGAACTAGATGAGCTTTAAGGTCCCTTCCAACCCAAACCATTCTATGATTCTCTAAAAAACCCAGGTTATGTCTGCAGACATAATAAGGAAACTAAATTTACCAGCAAATGATAAAGAAGGAAATTAGATTATTTTAAGAGGTGAGTCTTGCTATTATTCACAAAGAAAAGGTATAAAATGCACACCAAAGTGATGATTTTTGTAAATCCATGAACAAGCAGGCAGTAAATTTTAAGCTACATCTTGAGATACCTGCAATAGTACATGGGGTTTTTTCCCCCGTGAATTAAAATGCAAAGCTTTTTAATAAAAAACACTAACTTTTCAAACACGTGAAAACATATGGAAGAAAAGTGTCAGGAAAAAAAAAAAAAAAAAAAAAAAGCTACTTCACAAGAATAGGTACCAAACGCGTCCAAAAAGCCTGGGTTTTCAGTTAGAACTGTCAGGAACCTGCCTTTATACGAGAGCCAGCAGCAGAGGGCGCTAGGAAATAAATTGATTTCAAACAATAAGGATTTGCTAGGTATAGAGGAGTATAGACTTCATTACAGAGAACTAAGTTGGATTTACAAGGTAAAGCAGGACTTAAAAGTCCATTTCTGAATCAGGATCTTGACTAGGTGCAGTCAAAGTTTAAAATAAAATAAAAATCCTGGAACTGTCATATGAAACGAGAGGATGATAACTTGTTGAATTAAGATTAATGTTGGGGTTATTTTTTGGTTAAATCTCTCACCAAAATGGCCAACACGATGTTGCAGCTCCTCTATTAACATGACTATTAATAGACATTTGGTTGAGATGACTTGAATAACTGCATTTAAAAGTGTGGGATAAAAGATGGATTCTAATTCTAAGGTTCAAACACTGTTGAGAAAAAAAGTGTACTTAACAACCTGAAGCTGTATCCTAACGGAGGAAGCACTGATAATAAGCATAATTTCTAGTAAAAGAAACGTTTGATTGCTTGTAACTCCCAAATACAGGTACAGCCCTATGTGAGGGAGAGGGAGAGGCAGGAGCTCAGGTAAGGGAGCTGCTGCCGGGATGGAGCCCCATGAGAGGGCGCCGCTGCCCCGCTCAACGCCGCTCGGCGCCCCGCGCCCGGAGAGCAAAGCCTGTATCGCCGGAGAGGGGGGAGGGGGGAAGGTGGGTTTCCTCTAGCATAGGCAAGGCTGTATGGAGAAGTATCCTTAAAAAAACACCCAAATAAATAAAAAGTATAAAATATTCCCTTACTGCAAGGCTGAGGCTGTGGTGCCGCTGCCCAGACCCCCGCTGGAAAGCCAGGGTCTCTGGTTGGAAGAGATTGTAAAAGCAAGCCCCAAAACTGCTGGGAAACGGGTGAATTTCCCCTTTCCTTTTTTCTCCTTTTTTTTTTTTTTTTGCTTTGTTTTGTTTTGTTTTTAATTTTTTAAAGTAGAGCTTGCAGCGGTCAAACGGTCCGTTCTGAGTAGTCTTGCATTTTGCATCGAGGGTTTATTGTGCTTTTCAGGTATAAACTGATGTAAATCTTCCCGTTTGAAATTGGGTTTAAGGAATCTGCGAGAGTGAGGGGTGCAAAACAAACACAAAAAATGCAAAGAATCTTTGTTGTAAATGACCACGCGAGACACGTTTTTCATGTTTTGTGAAAGGAATGCAATAATAGTGGGATTTGAAAGTAAGAATTTATTGTCCATACCATTCTGCTACCAAAGAGCCAGGGGTCAGCAAGTCTATTTTTTGTTTCTTCTTTCTCGTTCCCTCCTCTCCCCTCCCCCAGCACGTAGAGCATATTTAATTCAGGGTGCCACTAAATTGTAAAGTATTAGCTGTCACGAAGCACATTAACGCTGCCCTGTGCCAACCTTCCAGGCCGTGACTCAAAGACTTTAACCAAAGTGATAGCAAACTGTCCCTGGTGTTTTTCTAAAATGGTCATTCAGAACTAGAGGTGCATGAGGGAGGGGAGGGAAGTAGCTGCATGGGTATCTCCTGCACGTCCGCATACAAACAGCATATACCCTTTCTCCTTTTTCAGGATTTGGTTGAAATTATCTGTCCAACCCACTCCAAAGATGTACCCTTTTCTCCTCCTCCTCTTCGTCCAGGCAGTGGTGGCTGCGCTGTGAAAAAACTCGCCTCTGCTTTAACAACTTTCAGCATCACCAGTGTCCAGCTGTTGTTCTAATACCTGGCTGATATTTGGCTCTTGCCTTTTGAGGGTCGAGTTTTCAGAAGATGTACCCTTTGAAATGAGGGGAGTGGGATGCTATAGAGGTTGAGAGAAAAGGGGATGAATTTATACTTTCTGCTTTAACTTAAGGCTAAAGCAAACAGAAAAAGAAAAGCCCACCCACCCCACCAGCCAACCAAAGACAGCCAGAAGTATCCCTTGATTAAGTTCTCCTCGTTTTCGAGGTTACATATATATATATATATATATAAATGTCTTTACTTGTGGGACCTTTGAAAGTACAAAAGACATTATGCACTTTACCACAGGATCCCATGCAGGTTAACAAAGATGTGTAGGAACCTTATAGACAGAGCTTGAAATTTCCGGAGACAGGACCTTGAATTTGGAAACACCTTCTTTTTCTCTGTCTTTCTGTCTGTGTCTTTCTTCCCCTCCCCACCCACACCCCACACCCCCACTTCACACACACACACACCCGGTGCATCAGCCCATTGCAAAGCTCAATTGTAATTGTTTCCTTTAAAAGGCAGAGATGGGTTCTGCTCGCTTGCAGAATAAGTCGCTTCTTTGCTGTACAACGTGTTTAAAAAAAAAAAAAAAAAAAAAAAAAAAAAAAGGACAATACAAAGGAAGGTTCGCCTGAGGAAAGGAATAAAAAAAAAAAAAAAAAAAAGAAAAAAAAGGTTAAAAATGGTCCAACTCCTCCTCTCCCATTTCAAACGGAGGGCTACCCGGGAGCCGCACAAATATCCATCCAACTCGTTTTAATCGTGTTCAGAAAGTAGCTAATTGCTATTCAAATGTGTGCGGAGAAGGGTTTGCTAAACTCCTCTTTTTTCCTTCTTTTTTTTTTTTTTTCTCCCAGAGAAAGTGTTTCCAAGTTATAAAATATACAGTCCAATTCTGAAGTGTAAGGCTTTCAAATTGAAATCATTGATAAATTTACTCCCTTTATATGTGCTTGAATGTGCTTGATGAGATGCTGCTTTGGTGTTTTACTACATATGGGAGGATAATTTCTGGACATGTAAATAAAAGCATATTGCATGTGGAGAAAAGCATAATATCTCGTTGTAGATGATGAATCGCCTAGTGCAGAAGCAACTTATTCTTTATTTTAATATAAATAGGATCAAAAAAATATTCCTTGATTTGTCTATTCTATCTATCCATCTATCTATCTACTTACCCATATACTAAAATAGCAGATATATGCACTATATAATATGTATATTTAATCACTGTGCCTGCACATATATATGGTAAATGTATAAATACATGAGCAAACATGTATTTATATACCCTCTTATATAAATTGACCAGGTTTGTATGTACACATACATATGTAACATGTAGCATATACGTGCCTACATATGTAGGAATATAGAGAATTTACATATGTAAATGTGTCAATTTATATTTGTCTGTACACGGGAAAAGTTATGTTTTCGGTGATATATGTGTGTATGTGTGTGTAAATGTATGTCTGCATATGTGCAACTGTGTATATGTATACATCTCTATATGCCTACATAGAAGTCCAAGTCTCTATATGTGTATATGTATATATCTAGTCACATATATGTCTGTAGATATATGTAACGATGTAACAGATAATGTTCTTTACTATCCGATTGAGCTAGAGTTCTGCAGCCTATTGTTTCAGACAACAGATATAAGTTGCGATGGAAGAGGAACGTCGGATTTGGTGTCTGTCCCCCATTTCCAATTATAGATGGATCATTACAGACAGAGAAGTACTGAGAATCCAGACATCTGCTCTTCACATGAATGCACTCACCTCCTAGAGAACAGCCTGCCATCATGCTCTGGAAACTGGTTGAAAATGTCAAGTATGAAGATATCTATGAGGTGAGTATATAATACGCATATAAGTAAGAGAGCATATGTATATTTAAACATATATATAGTATATAGATACAGGCATGTCTATATAATACACGTATAGCTATATATATACATACAGGCAGAAACAGAGACGCACACACCAACACACACAAGTATAGAGACGGGAAACCAAGAGTAAATGCTTAAATGCTTATTTATTTGCATCTTTGTATTCAGCATGCCAAGTCTTAAACTTTTTTTTTTTTTTCATGGAAAAGCTGTTTGATGCGATTTAAAACATCAAAGAAATGATCTGGAGGTTGGGATGAGGCAACTTATAGGCAAGAGTTTGGTTGTTTATACCTCCAATTAAATATAATTCGATTAAATATGGACATATGTCTAGGAAAAAAAAAAAGCTGAAAATAGAAGAGAAACACAATCTGGTGTTCAGGGACCAGATACATTTCTTTCTTTTATTTCTTTGTTTAATTTTTTAATTTTGCAATTCCAAGCTGGGCTAAAATTGATTTATGATTTTTTTCTTTTTCTTCTTTTCACAATCGGATGTGTCTTTTACGACTTTTTATACGTATATACCAATAGCTAAGATGTGCATGGATACATATATTCGCGCTCATTAAGTGGCACATACATTCTTTCACGTCTTTGAGTACACGCACCCGAACTGATACATTCAAAGGCAGCTCTGCATAGTCCGCGGACATAAAAAGTTGTGTGCTTTAGTCAGACTTCTTCGCTATTTTCGAGGCCAAATAGCAAAGCAGAGGGGGTGGAGGGGTGGGGGCGCCGAAACCAAGGAGCAAACACGGCGAAACCTTCCTTAATTTTGCACAGTTTCCTGAGCCGGATCTTTACTAAACGGGCTCCGCCAATGCATTTCTTGTAAGTTAACCAGAGGGCTGGATTTGCTCCAAATCTGGGGAAAAAAAACGACGTGTAAGGGAAGGCGCTCCGCAAAATTATATTTTAATTTTTTTATTTTTAATTTTGTTTTTAATCTGGCAGAGGCGTTTGCACGGCGATCGCGGGGTGGGGGGGCGGGGGGGAAGATTCTCAGAAGAGCGCAATCCGCTATCTCCAGCACGGAGGCTGCTCCGCGGGGAGGTGGCCGGGCAAGGATCGGGGACAGGGCAGAGTCCAGATTCCGGGCAGAGACCGGCTACTGGGCAGAGGCAGGGCAGGGACCGAGGACAGGGCAGTAGCAGGGACCGAGCAGGGCCGAAGCCCGTTACCAGGCTGCGAATTGGGCAGGCTCGTTACCGAGCAGGGGACAGGGACGGGGCAGGGTGGAAGCCGAATACCGGCCTGGGCGTCGGGCAAGAACAGTGGACCAGGCAGGAGCCGGTGACAGGGAAGCGGTCAGTTACAAGGCTGTGTACCATGAGGGGGCTGGGCAGGAACCGAGGACCGGGCACGAGCCAGGGACGGGGCAGAGCATGGGACCTGCAGGGAGCACGCCCGGTGTAGCGCCGTCGGGGCCCCGCCGGCCCCATCCCGTCGCTCCGCCGCAGCTCTCCCATCCGGGAGCTCGCTCACACAGCGGGGAAACTCACGGGCAAAGCAGAGAAAGAGGCAGAGGGAGGGCATGGTTCCCACAGCAGCAGCCAGGCAAGGAGGACGGGACGGAGGGGAGCGGGAGAGCGGCAGCCTGCCGCACCGGAGAAACGTTTCCATTCCCAAAAGCTGCCGTCAGGCTAATTGTCAACTGGCAAATCCCAGCATATGCAGAATGAGCACAGCCCGGCATGTGTAATGTCCTTGTGTGTGTGCGTGTGTCCGTTTCGCCGGCAATCACAGTCCGCTGAGCCCTCTCTTCTTTTCCCTCCCCATCTCCCGGCACAGCCCGGCCATTGTCTCTGCCTGCCCACAGCACCAAGCGACAAAACCTCTCCCCTTCCCTGCTTCGCCGGGGTTTTATTTCTCACCCTCCTTTGGAAGGGGATTTTGAAGCCTCTGTGCATTTTTACGGACACTCTTATTTCTAGACTGCCGTGGGAGAGAAGCTGAGCTGGGGAGCGGTTGGGTGGGATTTGGCTGTGGGCAGGGTATACCCGGACTTGGAGTGCGCCCTAAGACATTTTGTAACATGTAGCATTAAAAAGTAAAGACAAAATATTGTTTGGGGTTGTTTTTTTGTTTGTTTTTTTTTTTTTTTGGGGGGGGGGGTTGGTGGTTTGGTTTTTTTTTAGAGCTGAAGCCCTCTAGATCTATCTTTTTTAAAGAAAAAAAATGTTTCTTTTCTTTCCCATTAAATTGTTGCTTTCTCTTCTTTACAATTTATAATTAAAGTAGGGTTGTCTCAGCCACTTAAACTGAATCTGTTCTTAAAACAGAAGAGTGTGAGTGTGTGTGTGTGTGTGCGCGCAGCGGGTGGGGTGCTCTGGGAAGTGCGAGTCTATTTAGGAAGGAACGTAAGTTGAACTTTAACAGACATGGCAGACAGTCCAGTTGAACGGGTTCCTGCAACATCAAAAAGGCCTGATATCGCCTCTGGCTTTGCCTCACAACTAAAAATTTACCATCCTTTAAAAATCACTGCATACATTTTACATTTGGGTGAAAATCTGGACGTATAGGTACATATATTTTTATTTTTTCGTGTCGGGAAGGGAGGAACAGGATTCAGAAAAAGTGAAGCTCAAAAGCTCAACTTAGTGCAGATTAAAGTATTTGTTTGGCTTTTGTGAATAAATACGATCTGTAACATGCATCAGAAGGGCTTTATCTTAACTGTAAATAGAGATATATTACAGAGACTAAACATTTCTTCTTCCATTTTTTTTGCAAAAAACAAGGAAAGTGGAAGTTTAGGAAAGCCTGGTTTTCCTCGTTGTTTAAAAAGAAAAAAAAAAAAACACACAAAAAAAACCCCAATCTTACAAGAATAATAGCATCGAAGTCAAACAATTCCTCGTATTAGGAATGTATAATTAAATGTAAAAAAAAAAAAAAAAAAAAAAAGTGGGGGTTTTCTTCTTTTTCTTCGCCTCTAGCATTGTTTCCTCTCACTTCCCCGCTCCAGCCCCTCAGTTCCTTTCTGCATCTTCCTCCTCTCGAGTTCATTGAAGTTATGCCTCTTCCTTGCTAAACTTTTTCCCCCCTCTCCCTTTCCCCAGCCTCTGCTTCTGCCAGCCCCCCTCGTCTGATTACATCTAGTAATTCTCCACTGAATGAACGTCATTTACAATAGTAGGGGAGCTCTCGAGCTGGCTGCCAGCTTCACGCTCCATTTGGTCCTGCATTCTCCCTTTAAAGTAGTCGTGTAATATTAATAGTCATGAATATCAATTATTATGAGGCGGTGTAGAGAAGGAACGGGAGGAAGGGGTAGCGGAGCAGTCTGAGCCTAGGCTTAGGTTGAAGAGGATTGTATTTGGGAGCTCAAAGGGAAAAAAAAAGGGGGGGGGAACCCCAGAGAGGGAGGGGTATATCATATATGTAGATAAAGGTTTCTAGGCTCGGTTTGGGGGGTATTGGTCTTTTTTTTTTTTTTTTTTTTTTGATGGATAGACTTCGAAGTATCTCAAGCTGTTCTCCTGTGTCCAACACGGCCCTTTGCAGATCTCCTTGATATTTTTCCCCCCTTCAATTATTAGCACTATTACCATTATTTTCTTTTTAGCTATTACAAGACTTTTTTTTATTTCCAGATGTTAGTCCACACCTATTCCGCCATGGTGAGTTTGGATCCATGTTGTACTAGAATTGCATGTTCTCTCTCTCGATCTGTTGTCTCTCTCCCTCTCTCTCTCTTTTTAAACGCCTTTGGCTTGGTAATTTAGCACAATAATTGGAGGAGGCTTGCAGCTGCTTCTCCCTTTTTGCATTGTGTGTTCTCGATTTGAGCAAGGGGAGTTTGGGGGGAGAGCAGGGAAAAAAACACAACTTTTTTCTTCCCCCCCCCCTTTTTTTTTTTTTTTCCTAAGCGATGTGTGCCATTGCTTGTGGGGGTTTGAGCTACACTTGGTGGAATAGATATTTTTCTTGTTTACTTTTAGCCTCGCAGCTTCAGCTCGATGGAGTTGAACAAAACTCTTCTCCCACCTTTTCTCCGAAGCCTCCACACCGCCACACACTCTCCCCCCCCCCCCCCGCCCCCGGCGCCCCACACACCCCAAAGACTTTTCATTACAATTGACCCCCACCCCATTTTCCGGAATAGAATATTGGGAAAGGAGACAAAAGACACTGGAAATAGCTGGAGAAATCAGAAATCACAGAGACTGGATTTGTTCAATACTGGTGTTTCTTTTTTTTTTTTTTTTTTTTTTTTTTTAAGGAGTGGACTCCCTTTATACAAAAAGCCCCCACGATTTTTTTTATTCCCCCCCCCCCCCCAAGTGTTTTTTCGCACAACTTCTTTCCTCGGAGTCCTCCAAGAAGTGCAGCTTTCTTTTTGGTCTTTTCCAAGTGAAGATGTGTTGGTGATTTTCAGGACTTCAGCAGTGAGAACAAACAGATGTTTGGAAACTTTAGGCAGGACAAGGGGTGGGCTGTTTGGAAGGATGGGTGGTTTGGGGTTCTCAATATTTTTAATTTTTTTTTAAATTTGGGGTTTATTTGAGGAGATGCTGGAAGGGGAATCGTATTACTGGACTGAAGTCACGAATAATAACTGCATATGGAAGACTCGTTCTACATTTTTAATTACGACATTTAGTATTTCTCCCTCAGACAGATCCCCCTTACCCCTCCTTGATACTTACTGGGAACAGACACGGTCTGGGTGGGAAATGCTGGGACAGTCCTAACCCTTGGCAGAGGAAGGAAGGAACATACCTGAAACCTGGTTTACAACTGGTTGTATTTATAATTTTTTTTATTTTGGGGTGGGATTGTGCTCTTTTATTTTATATTATTACCTTTTAAAAGTCCTCTCTTTTTTGTTGCTTTTATTTTATTCTGCTCGTAGGACCGGCATGATGGAGTGCCCAGCCACAGTTCCAGGTTGTCCCAGCTGGGATCCGTCTCCCAGGGACCCTACTCCAGCGCTCCTCCGCTTTCTCACACCCCATCCTCGGATTTCCAGCCGCCTTACTTCCCACCCCCTTACCAGCCTCTTCCTTACCACCAAAGCCAGGACCCTTACTCCCATGTGAATGACCCCTACTCTCTAAACCCCCTGCATCAACCCCAGCAGCATCCCTGGGGCCAGAGGCAGAGGCAAGAGGTGGGATCGGAGACAGGGTCACTGCTGCCGCAGCCTCGGGCCGCCCTGCCACAGCTCTCAGGCTTGGATCCCAGGAGGGACTACCACTCCGTGAGGAGGCCAGATGTCCTGCTCCACTCAGCTCACCATGGCCTTGACTCCGGGATGGGGGACAGCCTTGCCCTGCACGGCATCGGGCACCCGGGGATGGAGGAGGTCCAGGTAAGGCTCCGCGTTGCATTCTCCTGGGCCATGCAGATGCCTCCCATGCTAAGAGGCCCCATCCCTCGGCTATAAATCATCAGTGAGGGGCTTACAGTGATATCGGTACAGGCTACCATCCTTTTTCCATGCTGGGATTATAATCCACCTACTCCCCGTCCTTCACGTTCTTTTTATTAGTAGTATTAGTATTATATAGAGAGAATTTGTTTCACTGCTGTCACGCACCGGCTCTGCTTTGCAAATCGAACATTACCCTGCAAACAGAGAGCAGGGGAAGGCAGACATACTTTAAATATTCCACGTGTTTCAAAAGCTGGCAAAGTTTAAACCTGGCTTTTCAAATTCAGGTTATTTTCCATGCAATATCAGTTTACCCCCTCCCTTAACCTCCCCAACCAATTTCCTGCCGTTCAAGGATTTTGATGAAACTGTCCAATTACTACATTTTTCATCCGGGAGGGAAAATATAAACAAAACCCAAACCAAAAGCAATAACCGGTCATCAAGAACAAGACTTGAAACACTCACTCCCCACCCCCCTCTTTTTTTAAGCATAATTGGTAGGGTAGCACTGCTTTTAAATAATTTGATTCCCTCTTTTGGGTAACAAAGGAGTTTCAGCGGGCTGAAATCACAGTATTTCTCAGCTTTCTTCCATCCCACGCGAAACTCATCAGCATGTGTTATTTCCTAAAAAAAAAACCCCACCCCCAAGCAGACCCACAAAGGCACTTAACAGCTTCGGTACTAGGGGGTGGGGGGAAGGGTTTGCACCTTGCTGGAGCAGGGTATGGCCAAAGAGGGGGATTCCGAGACGCAGGAACTCAGAAGCCAGTTCCTGTATTAGGCTCTGCTAGTAGGGATTTGTGAGTTCCCCTCCATTCTTCACCTCCCTCCTCCCCAAATTTAAGTATCATATATATATATATATGCATATATACACTTGGGATAAACAAACGCTGGATGAGATACGGACTTCAAGGTTACAGAAACTGGAAAAGAAAGGGGAAAAGAAAGGAGAGGAGTCTGAGAAGGTAAAACCAGCCGTGAAAAGGATCCTGCTGAACATGACAAGGACAGCAGCAGAGGGGTGGCTGTTTGCCTTGGCTTGAGCCTGGTTTTAGGACTTCAGGGGAAAATCTCTGCGATTTGCTGGGTCAAAGTGCTTTAGAAATAGAAAGATTTTGGCTTTGCTTCTGTCTCCGAGCTCGTCAAGTCGCTGGTTTCTGCGGGTTTCCAAGCGGGTTTTGAGAGCAGAGGGCATCCCCTCCTCCCTGGGGCTCGGCTTCCAACCTCGGCTCAGCCAAACCGCCTAGGGGGTCAAGTCGAGCTTTACCTCTGTGAACATGTCTATCTTTCTCTGGATAGACGTTAAGTACTGTTTGTGCTTTCGTATTTACACTTTCCCCAAAGAAAAGCTGGTGATTGTTGTGAGAAAGAAAGAGATGAGGGGAGGAAAGGGAGAAGAGGTAAAAAATATAAAAGGCAGAGGAAACGAAAGGAGAGAGAAAGAGGGGGAAAAGAGAAGGGGGAGGAAAAGACAGAAAGAAGCAAGGGGAAGAGAGAGGGAAAGGGGAAAAGGTGGGGAGAGACAGGGAAAGAAAGGGACAGAGACAGTGAGAAAAGAGAGAGAAGAGACAAAGGGTAGGGGAGCAGAAGAGATGAAGAGGAAAAACAAGAGAGAAATATAAAGAGTGGGGAGAGAGGAAGGGGATGAGAGAGACACCGAGAGACAGAGAGAAAGCGAACAAGAGAGAAAAAAAGGTCCTACTCAGCTCAGATAAGCTGTCCTTCCCTTTTCCCGTAAAACATCCCCGCTACGGGCAGCGCTCAGCATCCGTGGAAAGTGCCTCCCCCCGGCCCCCGCCGGCCCGGGCAGGTGATCAGGCTGGGATCGGTCTGGAAAAGGGATGGAATGAGGATAGGGATGGGACTGGGCAGGGGCAGACGTGGCCGTGGGCCAGCAGGCATGGGGCTCCTGTTTTGGGGTTCTGAGGCCACTGGAAATCAAACAGACTCTTCATTTCTAAAAGTTTGGTCTCAGGCCGGGGGAAGAGGGAGAGGAGAGGAGAGGAGAGGAGAGGAGAGGAGAGGAGAGGAGAGGAGAGGAGAGGAGAGGAGAGGAGAGGAGAGGAGAGGAGAGGAGAGGAGAGGAGAGGAGAGGAGAGGAGAGGAGAGGAGAGGAGAGGAGAGGAGAGGAGAGGAGAGGGAGAGAGGAGAGGAGAGGAGAGGAGAGGAGAGGAGAGGAGAGGAGAGGAGAGGAGAGGAGAGGAGACAAGGAGAGGAGAGAGGAGAGGAGAGGAGAGGAGAGGAGAGGGAGAGGAGAGGAGAGGAGAGGAGAGGAGAGGAGAGGAGAGGAGAGGAGAGGAGAGGAGAGGAGAGGAGAGGAGAGGAGAGGAGAGGAGAGGAGAGGAGAGGAGAGGAGAGGAGAGGAGAGGAGAGGAGAGGAGAAACACGTGAAGGAAGAAGTGTCCAACTGCAAGTTAGCACAGGCAGGAGGGAAACCAGCCCGGTACTCGCTCCTACTGTTCAGCATTTTCTATTCTTGCCTCCTCTTCTAGTGGCAGATGAACCTGGGGAGTTTTCCAGCCTGATTTTTAATATGGATTTATTGTGGAGCCAAGGAATCCGTTCTAGGGATTTTAAATATGAATCTACAGGGATTCCTGTTCGGCGATATATACTTATTTTCCACGAACACTAGAGAGAATTTCCAAGAAGGGTCTCAAATAGCTATTTGGTTTAGTTTTGTGGTGTTTTTTCTTCTTTTAGTAGTCCAAAAAGTTGAACCGATATCTAGGTGTATAGTTGGATAAAGATGTGTCTCTTTGCTTTAGCTTATTAGTGCCTGATCAAATACATGCCATGGGAATGTGCTGGGCTGACAAGGGAGCATGAAACAGAATGAAAGGCAGTGCGTGACAGAAAGAAACAGTGGTTTATTTTACAAACGCCAAACTCAGGCCATGTGTGAGCCATTGTCCAGGGCTGGAATTAAGTGATTGTAACATGATAGCGCTCTGTTATTGTAAACAGGACGTATTGTAATGCTATTGCTGCTCCTTCCGAGGGGCATTTTCAAACTGCAAATTACAGTCCTTTCTTAGGGAACAGAGAAGCCAAAACCTAGTCATTGAAAACAAATTTGCGTCATCTAAAAGGGACTCTGAAAACAAACAAACAGTCCCCAAACATTGCAACCTCAGATATTCCCACACACACCAGCTAGTCAAGAGAAAGATTATGCTAGTAAAAGATACAATAAAGAAAATATGGAGGGGAAATTCACGCTCTTTAAGGGGAAACAAGATTTTTTTTTTTTTCTCTGATATTTTCATAGCTATTGAATAAGATTGAATATATGGCATCTAGGAATCTCTGTGCTATCAGATTATTGGAAGGAGGAAGGGAGGCGATCTTCCTCTCGAGATTTTCCAAATCTATCTGGAAACTCATTACCTTTCCCCCTCCCCACACACACCTTCACTCCTCCTTCCTCACACTGCCGTCCCTGTTTCTACGTGCTAGCTAGAGACACGGAGAGTTAAGTTGCGCCAAAACACCGAAGTCTCTTATAAAGTAACCCCTGGTATCACTTTTAACTAAAGAAGTCTAGTAATTAAAAGTCTGAGTTGTTTTTCCACGTTTCCGCATGCAGTCCTAATTAAATCTTTACGATCCTCTCTGTGACTATTAACTGCCAGCATGCTGAGCGAATATCCTGTACAAAAACCCAGCAGGAGGGCGTAATTAGATAGAAAATCAGACAGGAGTCTTCTCATTAACTACAACAACTAACCCACGTTGCTGATGGAGCGAGCGGAGCGCACGCACAGGCATAAAGCGTGGGCACAACCATCTACTCCAGAGATAAGGTGAGATAAGGAGTTAAAAAAAAAAAAAAAAAAGAAAAGTAAAAATAAAAAAAAAAAAGGAAGGAAAGATGGTGTTTCATATTTACCTCCAATTCTATGCCGTGGAGGTGCACCGTGATGCAGCATTTGCTCATCATCCCTCTTTGGGAGCTGTTCAGGGAAAGGAAGGAAGACTGTAATTTTATTTTGTGCCCTTTAGGTATGTAGCCTATTGATTATGAGAGAAAGACACAGCCATGCACACACAACAGAAGGAACAGCTCTGTGTGTGAGCACCCTCTTGAGTGTGTGTGCAAGGAAAATGAAAGGAAAAATCTCATAGAAAATATTGTTCTGTCACATTTTTGGGGAGATGCAATTTTGTCCTAATCATATTCCGTCTTAAATATCTGCTGATCAGAGAGAGCCGGAGATAAAGGCTTGATCCGGATAACCTCAGCCTCTCGTGGTAGCAAAGATAGTTAAAATAATAGCGAAGAAAATAATGGCTTTTCTGTAAAGATGTTTTCTTTATCGGGGGAAAAAAAAAAAAAAAAAAAAGAAAAAGTGACAACTCCCCAGACATGCAATAACCTGGGGAAAAAAGAAAAAAAAAAAAGCCCTCAAACCCTAAATACTAATAAGGAAAATAAAATAATAAATCCAAGAAACCCTTTCTCTAATACCCAGAATTTACCCTAAAATGGAACCTGCCATAACCGTGCAATAAATTGCTCTGGTGACACCTCTTCTCTTTAGGAGATTTTTTTTTTTTTCTGTACCGACCGCAGATCCAACGGTAATTTTGGTTTATTTGTTGTTGAGTATTTTTTTTTTTTGTGGTGTTTTTGTTTGGTTTGTTGTTTGGTTGTTGGGTTGTTTTTTTGTTGTTGTTTTTTTTTTTTGTGTATCCCACGCTGATGTTGGGAAATGAAACCCAACATTTTCTGTGTCCTCTGGGCCCTTCTTTGTTCTCTTCCCTGCTAAAGAAGTTAATGCCGTAATAACAGGTGTGCTCTTATACGGGCTGAAAAGAAAGGGGAAATAAATGGCGGGGGGGTTGGGGGGGGGGGGTGGTGTGAAGGGGGATGGGGCGGAGGAAACGCTTGAAAAGGAGATAGGGAGACTTTTTCTAGGCAATTTCATAGTTCCTTCTGTTGATAATGTATATTCTTGCTCCTCTCTCCCCATTAATTCAGGAGCTGGAAATCTTCTGCTTCTGTCCCGGACCATGGGGGCGGATCGCTCCAGCTTTTAAAGTCCATAATGTAAACTATTGTATATAAAAAGTAAATGGCCTTTGAATTACTAAGAAGTTACAAGGTTAAACAAACAAAACAAAACACACACACGCACAAAGTTGGGGGGAGGGAGGAAAGGAGAGGGAGATTTTAAGTTTTCCTTAATCGTGTTCATTTCTGTCATGCGATGGATCTTGCAGACGTTGTCGACCTGCCAGATTTTCAAAGGAAGAAATATAAAGCTTTGTCGAATGAAAGGAAGTCTATGTGATTTCTGTGTTTTATAAGATAACAAACCCAGTATTGCATCCCATATGCTTCACACCTTATTATTATTATTAATTATACATACTATATTATACTATATAATCTGTAAGAATTTTGTTTACTTTGGAGGAATAATAATAACAATAATAAGAATGATTAAGAAATCCCTCCTCCCCCAGTAAATCAATATAAATGGAAATTACAGAAACTTCAGTTTGGAATGACATGATTTATGTACGTGATTCTTTAATATCCAGTCAATTTGAATAGTGATGTTTTTATATCCACAGTCAGTTGAAGATGCCAATAACAGCGGTATGAACTTATTGGACCAGTCTGTCATTAAAAAAGGTATGGATTATTCCAACAAGCTAGACGAATTTGTAGTAAAATCTTCATGATGTCTTTTTACTTTGGGAAAATTAATTTATCAGGGAAGTAGGTATAGATGGCAGCAAGGTGTAGAGTTGGTTGGATCGGTAGATAGAGTGAAGGGGAAAGGGAAGATCTGTGAAAGGAAAAGTTTATATTCCCACCTTCCCCCTCCTTAAAGGTAATAATTACTCAAATGTCCCTAATTGAGCACCCCATGCTCAAATGCAGTTTCGGGGGGTGGGGGGGTGGGGTGGGTGGTTATCTTTTAACGGGAGAAGAGGGCTGATTCCCTTTGGGGCTGAAATGTATTTCCCAGGCCAATCAAAAGTGAAGGAGAGAAAAAGAAATACTTATGGAAAAATAGCCTAGACCTTCTTCCCCCCTTTTTCCAAGAATCCCCCCCTTCCCCATGCCCATTTTGTAAATCTCCCTACATATGCGCACATGATTTAGTGTAACTGCAGAATCACCCCATACTGTTAAAGGGAATGTGATATTAACAAATGTTTGCAGTCTCTTGTACAGCTGTAAGCAAAATAATTAACTAATTAAACTAATTAAATGTAATTACAATAACTCATTTCGGGCGTATTGCAGCTGCTTAATTTTTTTACATTTCTCTGACAGTCACTCGAAAATGCTTGGCGATTAGTGTTGTGTTATGCTGATAGACATTAAACAGATCACACGCTGCAAATGTAGGGAAAGCTATCTTTAATTATCTAAGGAGTTTCTCTTTCTAGATTCAATTTTAAGTACCAGAGATGAGCCTTAGAAATGCTGTCTCTTATGCTTACTATCAGCAGCACTTACTTCTTATTTGTCAAATGCGCACAAACACTTTAATAGGGATGATCTTCTAAAATGTAAAGGAAAATAACAGGGAGATCGTTTATTTAAAATGTATTTAAGGCAGCATGAGGTCCTTCCGTGTATTTATTGGTTTTTAATTTAAATCCTCGTGTACAGTCCCTCTCTTGTATACACACACGATCAAGGTATGGTTATTTGAGGGAGAAGAGGTGAAAACTTTAAGAACGCTTGGTAGCATTATTTAGGACCATCGGTTGAAAAGTCGAAGGCGGTTTTGAGAAATAGAAAATTGCTCACCTTCGGGTTTTAATATATATAGTGAAAAGTTGTTTCTCCTGGTTTAGTGCAGTTTGAATGTTCAGTCGGGTTTGTGCTCAGGGTCTGTAATCTGATGGGTTTTGCTTGTATTTTCTTCCTTCCCCCCCCCTCCCCCCCCCGCTCTCCTTCCCTCCCCACCCCTGCTTAACACCTCATACTCCATGTTTCCTCTTGGGTGTATTTGATTAATTGGTGCTTGATTTGTGGCGGAGAGGCTCCTTCCTAGCGTTGCTCCCTTTTAGTATATTCCTTTCACAATATGTTTTTCCGCAGAACACTTTTTATGTTGATCACCCTGGCCAAAATACTCTTTTTTTTTTTTTTTTTTAATATATATATATATAACCACTCCACCCCACTTCTGTGTCTCCCCTTCCTTCAGGGACAGCAGAGACTGAACGCGCATGCTGGGCGGTACATTTAGATAGCGAGTAGCACTAAAATGTGAGTATTAGTAACTACACGTCTTAGGTGTAGATATAGGGGTGCTTAATGTGTACGGGCATTGCAAGAGCTCCAGGTCGAGCAGCTGCCGCATAATCCCATATAGGTGCGACTACATGCACCTGTGTGCAGCCATAAGAAGAAATACCCTGAGTTTATTCATGGTGAACAAGATGGATACGCACTTCGGAAATGTCACCAAAGAAAGATCTTGAGATCTGTTTCAAAGTCGCTTTAGCAGTATTTTCTTCCTCAGATGTAATGCTGAGATTTAAGAAGCTTCTCAGCATAAAGGAATACTGGGAGCTCAGTTGCTTTTTGCGCAGGGTGTTTCGTGGGTACAGAGGAAGAGAAATGAGTAATAAATAGTAGGTCACGTTTGTGGCAGACAATATTTAATCAGGAAGAGAGAAGGAGCTACACAGACAGGGTCCAGTATAGATTTCGCCTTGTTCTTGCAGTTTATTGCTGTGATGATGTCCTTCGAAGCAAGAATAAGTTGTTGAAACTCTCCAAGTTGTTATTGCAGGCAGATGGACAGTTAGGTAGAGACTGAATTTGGGGCTGTGGAGCACTCCCCGTGATACAGATTTGATAGACAAGGGTTAGAGTGAGACGATTTCACCTAAACCTAAAACACTTTAATTACGATGTAGTTGAAAAAAAATATAATGGGGACTTGACATCTGAACCATGCAGATTGTGTTTGTTTCTTCATAGTCTTGGAAGCCTGCAGAAGGAATTACTTATCTATGCAAAAGTATTGCCAAAATATTAAGGAAATTACACAGGGATTCATACGCGGTTATCGATTTATTCCGCGTATCGATCCCGCACAACAGATTACATACACCCAGCCTCTTGTTATGTTTGCTATCTGAGCTTACTTGACATTTCTGAAGTAATTTAGTTAAGAGGAAATGAGTTGTTCCCAGTAGAGAGAGCAAACGAGTGGAATGAAGGTAGCCAGCGTGATAAATGGCTCTTTCATTTGGAGATCTCCAGAGCTCGTTTAAGGCTAATTTTCTGTATTAGCCCCCTTTGAGCTATTAATGCAATAGGCAGGGACCGTGGCCCCTCGGCTCTTAGCTGCCCCATTAGAGCAAGCATTAAGCTACCAAGCCTGCACTCTGCTGCGATGGTAGTGGAGCAATGAAAGGTGCTTTTTAAACTCTCCTAATCTAAACTGGCAGAGGGTGGTTAATACGATTTGAAGGGGGCTGGTCAATGAACAATCAATAAACTAATAATGAGAAGGATGCGGTACATTAATAGTCTAAAAAAATCCAACGAGACGTTTAAAAATCATCGTTAGCTCCTAGTTCCATTAAGATTTGGGTGGTGGAAGTGGGCGGGAGGGAGCCAGATAAATCATCGAGATGATAATAATCAGCAAAAACATTAATACCAGATTTAACTCGGCTTTAAGAGTTTACCGGCTGCATGTTTTGAGGCCTTTCCCTCGATCCCTGTTGAAATACAGGGAGATTTTATGTATGTCAGGAATTAAAAAGCAGGTCCTCTTATCACCTGTTCATTTGGGATGTCCTCTCACTGGCTATGGCCAAAGAAGTTCTCCTGAAAATTCCCTCGTGGCCAGAGCCCTGAGTTTTTTTTTTTTTTTTTTTTTTTTTTTTTTTTTTTTTTGTGACTCTGGGGCATAGCCAGTGACTTTAAAATTATTCTGATGTATTTATTTACTTTCAGAGGTTTCTGACAATCGCCAGCACACTCACACCTGATTTAGCACGAAAGGCCACTTAACCCTAACACCTTCATCCTCTATGTCTTTGCAAACACGCTCTATTCTTACCATTTAAAAGAAATACATGAAAGGAGGCGTCTTAACCTTAAAAACCCCAAACAACCTAATAATACAACGTGAGATTCCTCCCCACCTCTTCTTGAAGCATCCGGATTAATGATTAACTGAAAACCTCTCTGGCCTCAGCTTTGCAGGTGATAGACCTGAGAATGAGAGATGTTGCTTCGCTGCCGGTTTCGTGCTTATTCCTGGATTGTCCAGTGAACCTTATGATCACCTTTAATTGAATGCAAAACAATTTCGAGGGAATACATTTTGCTTGGAAATTTAGTCCCGGTTTTCAGGGGAAAAAGGACTTCGGTGGAGAAGAGAGGGGAGGTGGGAATGGAGGAGTTGAAAGGGGCCAGAGGGAAAGGGACAGGAATACACGGTTTCTCAAATTGTTCATTAACATTAAAATAATAACCGGGCCTTTCGTTGGCAGTGGGTAAGACTGTCTCTGGACTTTCTTGGTTTGGCTACCAAGTCAGACCAAATCAAGTTACAGCAAAGTCCTGTTGTTATAATGGACAAAGAACTTTTTACTGATTTCAATTTGCCCAGTAGGCAGATTTTTTTAATTACTTTTTTAAAGGCTGTTTGATAGCTCGATAGCAAAATAGCAAGAAGTTTGGCTATGACGTTTGTTAGTAAGAAATATAAGAAATATTTATTCGGATTGATTGTTTGATTGACTGACACATGATCATATTATTGACGGCGTTATTGCAACGATATCCATAGAGTAGAACCTCTTATTCAACTATTTTCAGGACATTATTTTATTTATTAATATTTATTTATTCTACTTATTTGTTGTTTTTCTATTTATTTGTTTATTTTAGTGCTCCTCAAATGCCCTTTTATTTCCATTTCCACTTCCGTGTCTGCACTGTTGCCCATTTTTATGTTTTTGTGGAAAGCAACCCAACAGAGAATCACCATCAACAACAACAACAACAAAAAAAGAACAACCCCTAAACTTAATGTATGCACAGAAAATTGTAAACATGTAAAGAACTGAAAGCTTCACGCTGAGTTTCGCCATGCTCCATTTCCCCACCATTTCCTGCTGTCGTTTTAAAGCGATCTCACTCATCTAGAGATCCAGTTTGCAGGAACAGTGTGCTTATAATTACTAACAAATCAAGCGGCTACTGTTGCTCTCCCGGTTTATTGATAAGCTGAAGAGAAATGGAAGGGGGAGAAATGACAAAGAGGCTGGAAACAACCGCAGGAGGAAAAAAAGAAAAATGAAGAGAGAAAAGGGACAGAAAGGAAGGAGGAGAGAAAAATAGAGAGAGAAAGAAAGAAAGAAAAAGAGAAGACAGAGATTTTGGAAAGGGGAATTATGTAATTGTGAGTGCTCACATACAGCAAATAGAGTTTGCGAGGGAAAGAAAATGTAATGGTTTCTGCTGCTGGTAACAAGAACTAAAAGGCATAAAGTTAAGGCAGAAGTGCTGGGAATGCTGTGTACACATGTGTGTGTTACTCTGATTATTTCAGTTTTCACAATCCCTAGCCAAAGAGTAAAGTCGACATGGGTTGCAAATATATTCTGCATTACACTTTATTTACATATATTCAGGGATTTGACACTTGCAGCTGCTCACACGGACATGTATGTCTTCACCTACTAAAACCTCCACGTTTTATTATCTCTTGTAATATCTGGGCTCTATCTGAAAAGCTATAACCATGATAAACAGATAGATGCGATATAAAGATAATTCATTCCATGGCAAATACTTCTTTTGAGACAACATTAGGTAATTTACAGAAGATGTAGAGTCTAGATAGAATACATCTCTCTGAAGCTATGAAATTGCAATAGATATGCTTACACCGCCTGGTAAGCTTCTAAAATTTAGAGTTATTAGAGTCCTAATGATGGGTATATTCATACCATCCTTTTGGGAGAAGCAGTAGTAGGGAGAAAACCTGAGGAGTTCTCAGCATAGTGGGGGAGGGAGCCAAGGCAGCCTGCTTCCCAAAAGCAATTTGCAAGGGGAAAAAAAACAAAGAACACACCAACAAAAACCTGAGCACGTGAAAATCCATATTTCAAAGGTTAACTAATGTAATGAGCACTCCAAAAGGGCAGAGCGGGGGGGGGGGGAGCAAAGCACGTTTCGCCATTGCACGGGTCCTTCACTCTTTAGTGAGTTTGGACTAAGATCAGATGTTCGTGGAATTGCTGCCTCTTGTTTAATTTTTCAGTTCACTGGACAGTGACCTGATAAACTGGCGACTAAATATAGCCACTGTAAAGGTGTACTGGAACCACTGAGGCCATGTGTTGGGCCAAGAGAAAAAATGCCACTCATGAAATCTGTCTGGTGGCACTGCTTTACTTGTTGTTGTTGTTGTTGTTTTCTTTTTCATTTATTTATTTATTTGTTACTTTTTCTTGATGCTTCGCTAGAACGACATTGCAGAACATCATGCATGAAACAAGTGATATGTCTATGTGTAACGGGGAATGTGGACGGATTTGGGTTTTGTCTACCAGAGCTGCCTCTGAGACTCCAAATGAGTCTTTTCCCATAGAATCAATATCAATCAGCCTCCCCCCTCCCGCCATTAATAGCAACGAAAGCAAGAGTGGGCTTCTAACTCTTTCATAACTATTTCTGTGCCGTTCTCAAACTATTTGAAACTGCCTTTATGAGCTGTATAAAGTGCCTAACTAAAAATAATAGAGAAATAGGAATCCAACTCACTTTCTGATTCCCTGAAGTAAAGTCACTCAAAATAATTTGTTTATACTGTACACTATATACAAGGCACACAAAGCAATATGCATGTCTAAAATCGACATGCCTTTTGGTTTTTAGCTGTTATGGAGCTTTTATTGTGGGGGTCTGGTCTGGCAATAGGAAATGATCTGTAATAAAAACAGTGAAACACGGTTGTGTCTATTCCATACAGTGAGGTTATAAAATTGGCAATTGCCCAGTAGTTAGCACTTTGTAATATATTAGGATACCCGATCTTATTGTTTAGCAGCTCCAGACGACTTAAATATCCGCTCAACCCTAATGGTTTGATTCTCCAGCTATGTTGCAAATAAACAGGGTTTTTATGACTTAACCGACATGTATTATAACTACCTAAATAGCTGGCATATGTGCATAATAGAGCCCTATTATTTGCCGAATTGGTTTTGTAACTGATTGAGTGGAAATGGGAGACTGTGGAGCAGTATCTACTCGATGAGGGTACGTAATCAATTAGTTTTCTCCTCTGAAAGATGCCCGCTGGACTGCCAGGATTCTACCACCAGCAACTCCCCTAATTTTGGAGTGTATTTTCTATAGAAAGCCAGCAATTCCGAAAGGAAGAAGCAGTAGCAGCTGTCAGCTCTTATTAACTCCTGCATAAAACATACCTTAAGTATGGTTTGTTATCAATTACTTGCAGAAATGAAACAACTGGGGAAAATGCAGCGAGGCTCCCTATAAATTAAAGCGATTGGCTGATTGATTAGAGCACCTGCTGTAAATCATCACACTTACTCACAGTTATGAGGGAGCTATTTCAGTTCATTTGTAAACAAAATTCGGGTCACGAGGGAAATGCTCTCATTTCTAGTTTAACCAGTTTTTGTTGCTGTTATTTATTTCTGAGTGTGTATGGTTGCTGTTATAGGAATTTGTTTGTTATAATCCCCTTGGTAGCTTTCAAAATAACCTCACTGGTTTCTCAGAGAAAATAAATATTTCTTTTTTATCGTGGACAGAATAGCATGTTTTAATTTTGCTTAGTTTTGTTTTATTGTTTTCTTTTGATTTTTTTCCCCATAACTGCCTTCATATGTGTTACATATACCCGTAGTTACCCATAACTACCTAAATATGTGTTATAGTAACTAGCTTTATTTAGGGGCAAGAGAGTTCCTATTACTTCACGGACAGCACGATAATCAAGGTGGAGAACGCCACGGTTAGACTAGATTTCTGGTGGTTTTTTTTTTTTTTTTTCTGGTGTTCATTTTTCTGAAAGAAAAGACTCATTTTATTTCATAAACCAGAGTTAATAAAAACACAAAGCAATAACAGAGCTGTCTTCTGGTTGCTGTATCCTCCAGCTTTGATACTTATTTAAGACAGCAGCTCCCTTCGTGTAGTGAATTTATTCCTGGCTCATCTTAGCAGTAATGGAAACATTAGCAAAAAACAGTAAATTTTCCTTTTTTTTTCCCCTCCAGAAAGGCGCTGTCCGTTGTACAAAAGGCATCGGGGGGCTCTGGGTGAGACACAGGCTCAAACCCGAAAGTTGCCAGGTGCTTGCCAATATGTATTTTATTTCCCAATGATCAAACCCTGCATAGAGGCTGTACTGTACCACCCTTCTCTCCATCCATCATTCATGGAGCAGTTTCCTAGAGGTTGGGGGAGCAGCACCCTTTAGGTTGCTGGAGGTAGCCAGAGACTCAAAATTCCCTTTCATTTTGCTGTTCTGTGCATGTCAGAGAGACTTATCCAATGCTCCTTCACGACATGATGGTTTCTCTCTCCCCTCTCTCCCTTTTCTTTTTCCAGTTCCTGTTCCTCCAAAATCTGTTACTTCTTTGATGATGAACAAAGATGGCTTCCTGGGTGGAATTTCAGTCAATACTGGAGAGGTGTTTTGCTCTGTACCTGGCCGCTTGTCCTTGCTTAGTTCAACTTCAAAGTATAAAGTAACTGTAGGAGAAGTTCAAAGACGCCTTTCTCCTCCAGAGTGTCTGAATGCATCCCTTCTAGGAGGAGTACTTAGAAGGTAAGAGGCTGGAGCACGTGTGTGAATATGTCCATGTGTGGGCATCCGTGCATGCACCACAAATAAAGTCAACAGTAAAGGTCAACAGCAAAGATGATTGCAAGTACTCACTGATCTTATTGCCATAGATTGTGTGTGCCACATTCAGGGTTAGGTGAAAATATGGTGTATTCAGGCATTGAGATGAACATATGGAGAATAGAGAAAGATGCAATCTAGTGGGGTTTTTATAAAAAAATCTGGAGCTTGTCTCAGTTCCAGAATGAAGGAACTGAGGCAAGAATATTTTCACTCTTGTACATGTGCACACTTTCTACCTTTTCTTCTCGCAGTTCTCTCTTAGAAAACTGTCAAAATAAAATGTGACTATGGCCATGTTGCAGTTAGACATTGCATGATGAGCCATATGTAATTCAGGACCTGATGTATTTCTAGGGATTTATTAGATAAATCCATTATGCTACCCTTATATGGCTATAAAGATAAGGCAATTAACATAGGCAACCTGTAACTTATGTAAGTAGCTGACTAAAGAAAACCAGCAACAGACAGCTTTGAAAGTCAGAAACTTAGTACTTAATCTAGAGAAAGTTGCTGGAGGAATTATTCACAGTTGATGTTGAAGCCTTTGCTCTCCAACATTTGTGCAAATCGCCCGCTAATGATCTGGTGGGTTTTGCTGAAGACCTCAAAATAGTTGGTGTTATTGGTACTGAGGAAAATAAAGACCAAAGGATGACCTGGAGGTCTAGATACCACTCCATCATAGCAAGTGGGAGATTGTGCATTTAGGTACCAGCAACAAGAATTTCAGCTCTGAGGTCATCAGTTGGAAAAACTATCAGAGAGAAAGGCTTTTATCTTTTTGGCAGTGTCTGAAGGGCTGCGAATTATCAGAATTACTTGTCTGGAAGAAAGGTGGGATAAGACTCTATGGCCAGTCAGAACAGGGAAGAAGTCATGGCATGAGGTACCAGTTCACCTAAGCCAGTAGAAAGCTGATAGGGGATAAGACTTCATTCTCTATGCGTGAGGTATACGCCAGACTGGAAAATAAAGCATTACTTTGAGACAGGAACAAATGCATCTAAATTGACCTTGAATAAATTTCAGATCATGTTGTAAAATTTCTAATCTTAAAGAAGAAAATACTTTTTCCAAATCCTGCAGCAACAATTGGGCAATGTTGACTGTAAGGTGTTTTTAAAAAGTTGTGATTGGATTCCCTCCCCACCAACCCAACCCCCCCACACACCCCCCTTACCCCACCCCCCACCCCCCCACCCCCCCCCGCAAAAAAAATCCGCGATGACGTCTGGAGATGTGGGGGAAAGTCCTGCCACATGCTGTCAGTCACCCAAAAAATACACGTGAGAGTTAGGGTCTCCTAAAATAGATGCCGTTCCACGTGAATGTCTGTAATCATTGTTCAGACAGCATCTTTGCCAGTGAGAGCAGCAGAGAATTTTACGTACATATGCCAACTTGCCTGCTCATTCTGTACAACTACAAATGGAGCAGGGAGAACATCTGAGAGATACACTGTAGGAAATATAATTAGCAAGGTAAAGAAACATCATTATTGAACTTCAATGGATTTCTGGAGTTGGCCCAAGCCATCGTCATTGGCTGCTGCTGACTTCAGCTCCTATCTTGAATCTAAATTCTAGACAAGCTTTTGTTTCAAAGGAGGTGAAATATAGAAAGCTGCTCTCTTGTAATTCTGCCATCTAGCCCTATTTACTTTGATATAAAATAGTGGGAAGCCAGCCTGGCTTCTCTGTCGTTTCGTTTAGAGAGAGTACTAATCCTTAAATAATTTTAAGTAAGAGCGAAGAGATGTTTGGGAGAGACTCCGATTTTAGGTGCCAAAACTCTGCTTGATTTCGCAGGTGGCAAGATTTCATCCCTGGGGGTTTACATATGTATAGGCGTCCGAACAATAGCTGTGTATTTCCCACCTATAGCTCAGTCATCCTTTTATTGTCCTTATCAGTAACCTCCGACAGGCATTCAAATCTTCCTCCAGGCAATCAGTTCCCTCTATATAACGCACCCTGCCTTCAGGTGCGCTGTTCCTCTTAGCGTCGCCTTTCCGCACCAGAACACACTCAGACATACAAGCACAAAAACGGGTTAATAAATATTTTCCTCCTTTTCGATTTTATCCACAGGCACACATATTCTCCCATCGAGCCTTCCAGATATACCCCCGCCTCGCTCTTCTTCCCATCCAGGTTTTTTTCCTGGAATAACCGAGGATTTAATTCTCCTCTTACCTTTCTGCGCATCTCCTCACTCCATCTTAATACCAGCTAGTATCATACAGTGGGAACCCATTCCCTCTCTAGATCAGAATACTGCACGTTAATTATTGCTATCTGGCATTATTTGATTTCCCTTGATAAAATAGGGTGGAAGGTGGGTTCATCCCTACTCCCACCCCCAAGATAAATGAAGAAAATCTTAACAAATCCGAGCAGAAATCAGCGCACCCCAGGTCGAGAGAAAACCCTCCCAGGTTTCAGTGACTGCACAGACTAAATGTTTCTTCCAGGAACACCGCGGGGTTAATCACGATGTTAATTTCTTTGCAATTCTAGAGCCAAATCGAAAAACGGGGGGAGATCTTTGCGAGAAAGGCTAGAAAAAATCGGTTTGAATTTACCAGCCGGCAGGCGTAAGGCTGCAAATGTCACTTTACTCACCTCTCTGGTGGAAGGTAAGCCGGGGGTAGCAGCTTCCTTCACCCCCCTGCCTGCTCTGAACTCGTGTTTGACATTTTACGAACCAAAAATAAAACAAACCAAGTCACTTTGGGATCAGATGGGAAAACCCTGCAGAGGTAAAATTCAGGACTGGTTAGGATGAACACGGATAAGGATCCCATTCCCCAAAATCAACTCACAGGCTGCAGGGGCATTGGTCCCTCTTGGTGGCAAGAATGAGATTGTGTGTGTGTGTAAGTGTATGTGTGCATATACGTGATGCTGCAGGGCAGTCCCATCCCTCACTGCTATTAATTTCCAGCCTGTGCTCTCCAGCTCCACATCTATTCCATCCCCCCGCTAATTCGCTCCTCCCGAGCTCATTTATGGCCACTACAGGACGCTCAATGAAGAAAAATAATACAGAATTTATTTATTTTAAAAGAAATAAGAGGAATATCAGAGTTGCAGAGTGCTGTTTACCTTAAGGTGTCTAGAACTGAGCAAAGAGAGAAGCTGTTCCTGAGGAAGGAGAGAGGGGAGATGAGGTTGCACCTCATCTTAAATCAGTGAATGTCACATTGGATGTCGGCGTGTTGCCTTGATTTACTGTTACGGTATTGAAAAGTAAAATTCACAGACAGTAATATGTTTAGGATATATAAGTGTTTATGCTAACAGAAGTTGGACCTTCTCCAAAAAACATAACCGGAATAGTATGAATGCAATTATGAATAACATGTATCTGCATTGCTCATACACACTGAGAGGCGTTTGAATAATCCACTTATCTGCAGCATATAAGCATGCATAAACATTTGCGCTAGATAGTAACTTTTCGACTCTTTTGATGGAGTTTTGTGAGCGATAAGACGTTTCCTCATGCAGAGAGGGCTCGCAGAAAGTCGGGTGCTGGTAGAAAGGAGCAGCTCCCATGTAAGGTTGTGCAAAGCTCAGGGTAGGATAAAGGGTCGCTCTAGAGGAGCGGTGAAGTATCTTGGTTGCGACAACCGGGATTAGCTCAGCTTCACTCTCTTCCCTGCCTGTGTGGAGATGGGTGCATCCTTCTCCCAGCAAAATCAGCTCCTTCCCGAAGCTGGATTGAGGTTCAGAAACCTGTGCGGTGGTATAGTGATGCAAAAAAATACGTTGTGTGTAGTAAGGTGCGCGTTCCCCTGATTTCCTCACAAATCAACAGTTTCTCTTGAGAGCTCCGTCCTTTTGGGAGAAGCTGGGCATGATGGAGATTTATTTTCTTCCACTAGCCAGGCTCTAGCTTTGCTGTTACTGTATCCCGGAGAGCAGAACCGCCCCGGCCGGGGTCACGGCTAGGATGCCCAGGCGGCCCCCAGCGGTAGAGGGGGGATGGTGGTGGCTGTCATCAACGGGTCAGTGATGAACGAGAAGCCTCGGGAAGCAGGAGATGAAGTTGGAAAGCAATTCCCGATTGTTAAAAATAAGGTGGTCCTGGAATTAGTAGACATACCCGGTTTGCGTGTTGGAAATCTTCCCCCACGGTCCCTCAGGCAGTGCTTTAGAGGGTTTAATGCTTATTCTAGAGGGGTTGAGCTATAATCTGGTGGAGTCTGAGGTTGTTCCCCCTTCCTCTTCTGCTCCTTTCTGCAACTACTGTCTTCTTGTAGCATGAAGTGCATCAGTAGAAGTTGGATGACGCGGAACTCTGGAGGCAAGAAACTGAAACCAGACAGGCAGGAAAAGTGACAAAATTAGAGCTAGAGTAATCATTATTTTTCACAGAAAAAGGTGGTCATTGCTTTCTCTCTTTCGACCAGGCAGAGCTCCTGTTGTGGAATGCTCAGTTAAGAAAGCAGATTAATAGTTTCCATCGGGAGAAACTCAGTCAGTCATTTTAGAGAAGTGGCAATGATTGTGATGATGGTGCAAGTGCTCGTTTAAACAAGTGTGTATATAATGTTCCACAATGAATTTACATTAATACTAACACTATGTCCACAGCTGTAAAATTTTCGACAATGATCTGCTGTATTGAATTAATAATGGTTTCTCTGCTTTGAAGAAAAGTTTGGTTCTTCTGTCCTTCGGGATTTAACTGATTTTCCCTCTCTCTCTTTTTTTTTTTTTTTTTTCCTAGTTAATTTGAAAGTGCGTGTGTGTAGGCGTGAGAGGGGTGTGTGTAGGTGTGTGTGTGTGTGCTTTTCCCACAGCTCTGCACAATCAACTGCATGGGTACACACCATCACAATTGCATTGTAGCAAAAAAAATCTCATCAGCTGAAAAATCTGGCCTATCGTCTTACTTCAGCCCCCAATACAGGGCTTATGGAGGGAAAACATGTACCTGGCTCCTGTCCCCAAGGCACAAGGGGTGTTAGAGGTCTGAAGGGTCGGCCCTTCCCCGGGGAGTGGTGGGCAGGAGGCGGCTGCCACCGGTGCCTGAGCTAATGCCCCGCTCTTTTCCTCCAGGTGAGGCCGTTCATTTAGCCCGGGATTTTGGGTACATCTGCGAAACGGAGTTCCCAGCCAAAGCTGTTTCTGAGTACTTGAACAGACAGCACACGGACCCCAGCGACCTCCACTCCAGGAAAAACATGCTGCTTGCTACAAAGTGAGTGCGAGTTAACTATCCTCTTTCTGTCCCGCCTCTCCACAAAATCGTCCCTTCCTCAGAGGTCTCTCTGAAAGGAGACAGATTTTACAGTCCCAAAGTAACTTCCAGTCCCCAGATTGCAGGGAGAAAGGATGCTTGCATTGTCCTGTGGCCAGGGTAGACCCTTTAACTCCTGGGTCCCTTTGCAGTGGAGTTTCTGCCAACACATCCTAGAGGATATAGGCGACTATCCCCTGCTCCTGCTCATAATTTCCAAACCACCCCCAGTTAAAAGATCTTTATGGAAAGGGGGCAGAAAATTTCTATTTTGCTCCCTCAGTGTGTCTGTCTGTCTGTCCTGCTGCTCACACACACCTGTTTGTCTGCTACCAAAATGCAAAGTCTTTTGCATAGGGTTTAATAATAAAAAAACCCCAATAATTAAAAAAAAAAAAAAGGATGAAAATATAAGGGCTCCCCCACTATGTACTGCTGGTGATCTTTGGTTTGATTTCACCATTCCATGTCCCTCCCTTGAGTCTTTCTTGGTGGCTGTGCTGTATGTGATGATTTACACTTGGCTCTGCCTCCCAGGCTACTTAACTGAGTGCTTCATAGTTTGCTCGAGTCCCCACCGGTGGGTGCTGTATGTCTTCACACATCTTTGTCTACCCGGGGAAAAAAAAAGAAAAAAAGAAAAAAAAGGGGGTGGGGGGTAGGGGGAAGGAAAGAAAAAAAAAAAAACCAACCCCACACCAGCCTAAACAGCTCTCATTTATTTCATGCTCTGGGACGTGGCTTGCCTCCGACGACAGTGTAATTTAAAGAAATATACTGAGGGTTGAAAAATCATTTCCTCAAATTTGTCCAGATGTTTTTTAGACGTGATTGGAATTTGATTGCCCTTTACCGCAGGGTCAGAAGATATTAATGTTCCAGAACTTTAATTGCTCACAGACCCTGCTTTGCCCTTTGAAGATGTAAAATGCTGGACTCATTACTGTTTGTTCTCCAAATTCAAAGTTTCCTCTCTTGCACTTTCTTAATGGATAATACACATAGAAGCAGACCTTTATCTTTCCACACCCTCTGAAACCTTTAACCCACTGGGAATTTCAGAGAATTTTAGAAGATGAGAGCTGAATGTATTTTTTTAAGGGTTTCTTTCTTCTTCTTTTTTTTTTTTTTTATTCTGGCACTTTTTTCTCCAGTCCCTCGGTAGACACCTGTTTCAAAGAAATTATTCCTTTGGGAGCCCCACCAGCCCCCAGGGTTTCTACATTGCCTGGGCACCTGTTGACTTGAAGGCCTTTTGGACCAGAGCAGTGCAAAAGAAAGTGTGTAGGTGGGAATTCATTAGAAAAATCAAATCTGACTTTTCAAAGGTGCAGGCAGACAAACAAGAGCCAGATGTCAACTCTGATGTGTTAATTGGGGTGTCACCCCCTGGATATAAAATTTGAGGTGCTTGCTTTGCTCCTCATGGAATGAATAAGCCAGCACAGAGTCCTGGAGTCCCGATCTTTTTTGGCAAGGTGGCCCAGCCTAAGGAGGCTCAGAGGTGACTCTGTTTTAGCCTTTTCCTGCACTGTATCCCTGTGGTATGTAACTCAGTGCACGGCTGTGCTTTCGTCCAAGAACAGCATTGGTGGGAGCTGCCCAGCCTACAGGAAGATCGTGGTTGGCAGACCCATTGCACAACTCTATTTTTGTCCTAATTATTTCTAAAGCCACCAAGCAAACTGCTTCAAAAGCACCCTTGAAGCAACACAGTGCTTCAGAAACATTCTTGCGGCTGTCAGGGAGAATTCTATCTCCAGACCTGGTATTGTCCTGCAGTTGCAGAAACCTTTCTCTTGAAGATCATCATCCTGAGCAGGGAGATGCTGGCTCACCATGTCTGGTCCCTGAGCAGTCCTAGGGCAAAGGAAGGTGACAGAAATGACCTATCCTGGGTCTTGGCATCAGCTTTTGCCTGAACCTGCTCCTTCTTTCATCCTTGGTTGTCTTGGAGAAGTGTGGGATGAGCCTAACCACCACTTTTTCTCTTTTCCTGTATTTGTCTTTCTTTTTCCTGTACAGGCAACTTTGTAAAGAATTTACAGATCTCTTGGCCCAGGACAGGACACCCATTGGAAACAGCCGGCCCACCCCTATATTGGAACCAGGCATTCAGAGCTGCTTGACTCACTTCAGTCTCATCACTCATGGCTTTGGGGCTCCCGCTATCTGCGCTGCCCTCACAGCCCTTCAAAACTACCTGACTGAAGCTCTCAAAGGCATGGACAAGATGTTCTTGAACAACAACACTGCTAACAGGCACACATCTGGCGAAGGACCAGGTAGTAAAACTGGAGACAAGGAAGAGAAACACAGAAAATGAGAGAAAGGGAGAGGAAAAAAATAAAAAGAAAGAAAGAAAGAAAGGAAAAGGAAAAAGTCAAATTAAAAAAAAAAAGGAGAAAAGAGAGATAATCTTTTAAAACAAAACCGTCTTAATTTTAGCTTTAAAAATACTGGATTGGGTTTTGGAAGAATTCTATTAGGTAGGACAAAATAATAATAATAATACAAAATAATAATAATTAAAGAAAGACAATAATTTAAGATCAGAGGAGCACAATGGCGCAAGACCAGTGGTTCAGAATCTCTTGCCAGGAATATGTGAAGACAACTACCAGGATTTTTTCCCCACTTCTGTTCTTTTATAGTTTTTAAATAACGATTTTGGGGGAGGGAAATATAATAATAACTAATAATAATAATAAAAGAAAGAAATGAATAACTTATTGGAAGAAATTGGAGAAACATTTTTGGTGTCAGTGCTTTGATTTCTTGAGCTACACGGTCTGTCTTGCTATTACTTTTATTTTATTCTTTTTTGTTGCTGTTGTTGTTTTTCTGAACAACATCTTGTCTCCACCCTACCTAACATGTTCTTCCAGATCATTCCTTTCTGAGAAAACCCATCGTTTCATTCCCCTCAGCTCTTCCCATCTCATCTCACTGCCCTGGTTCTGTCTAGACTAGGAAAGGAGGGAAGGTGAGCACACAGACCTCTCACGAAGCCATCCACCCCAGCCAGTTCGAGCTGCATTCATGGCAGCATCTTAATGTTAGATGTCATTAGATGGGACATTTCAAGTCATTATAGCTTACTGGAATTATCTAACTCTATTTTCCAAGAACTTTTTTCTTTTTCCTGGTCTAGACAGACTCTCTGTTTAGATTGCCAGCGTTTACAGGTGTGTATGGGTGCATGTGTACCTATGTGTGTACATATGCATATGCACACACATAAGTTGGTAGGGATGCGTGTGTATCCTGTGTATGTTTGTATATATATGGATATATATGGGTATATACATATATAATGTGTGTATAGCCACACATATTCATGCATGCAAACATACCTTTGTAACATAGTACTTGTGTATGATGATAAAATGCTTTGTCTATAATGGGCTGCAGAATTTGAAATTAAGGTCAGCTCTATCTGATTTCTTAATTTTCTGAGATCTCCTCTTTTTCTCTAGGGAGTTTTATATTCCTAATTATGCCAATGTTTCAGTCCTTAATTTCCTTGAGTACTGTGTGTGAGAGATATCTTCCACCCATTTTTAAAGAACTGTTAACAACAACAAAACATGAGTGATATGAGTATGTAATTCTTTCTCAGGTGTATGCACTATTTTATTTTCTTCTGTTTCCTAAAGCTTTGCCCGCTTGGCTTATGAGCTTCTTCAAAGAGGACTAGAGATCCCTACACAATATATCAGGTACAGAGAAAAAAAATCCACAATTCTGATATTCTGATACTTTTCTTTCCTTTTTTTTTTTTTTTTTCCCAATCAAAGCCAGTTGTTTCTGAATTCTGTAGGTGTACTTCTTTAAAGAAGCTCAAAGGGAATAATTTGAATGAGATAAAAAAATAAGTTGAAATCAAGGTGTAATATCACAAAGAAAATAAGAGCTGTGTCAAATGTTACTACGTTTTCTTGGCATTAGGATTTTGCACCAAGGGAGGAAAGGGTTGCCATGTGAGCTGGCTCCTCGTGATGGGAGTGGGGAGGGCTTGCCAGGGAATATCCTGATTTCTGAGCTCAGTCTGAGAAAATCTGTTTCTCTTAGAAAGCTTAAAAAAAAAAAAAGTCTTGTGACTCTTGCTTTAGAACAAGTTGGTGTGGTAGGGGGAAAAAAATTTCTTACTGACAGTGTTTTTCTTGGTGGTTTGGTGTCTGACAGGATGTCTTATGCATATGATTGGGGGGTAGAGGGGGAGTCTGATTTCTTCCCCCCCCCCCCTTTTTTTTTTTAACATACATTTCTTTGTCTCCTATGGTAAAAATGATGCTGAAGTGTAAGGATCTGAATTTCTGTTTGGATTCCGCCACACTGGGTAATTGCATATGTGTTTCTCAGTGGGGTAGGGTTCGTGCACTAACACATCTTTTTGCTTATGTCAGAACAGTTACTAGGTATGGGTAAATATCCTGGAGTTTCTGGCAAAATTCCAGTGGGGTCAGACCTCCTCCTAGGATCCATGTTAAAGCTTCAGGAATCAATCCCACCATCCCAAGCAGGCACACCTGAACTCAAAACAAGACAGAGAAACAAAAGGGAAGCCTTAGCCTTGTTTTAGGTTCTAGATACCTTCCAAAGTGGATGGTGGCGGACAAATAATTCAGCAATACTCTCAACATCCCCCAACAATATTTTCTTAAAACAAAAAGGCAAATGAGCCTTTTGATTGACACTCTCAGTATCCTTAGCTACCTGAGAAATGACTACAGCTGAGGGCCTGCTCTGCTTTTCAAATCTTTGTGCAGCAAGCGAAGGTCTCTTGGCTCTTGTTCCCTACCTGTGAGTTGGACACACATGTGGCAATAGAAACTCAGGAATCCTCCAGGCTCCATGAGCACTAACCCCTTTGGAGCTGCTCCTCATTCATGTATTTTTTGTTCTTCTGGGGCAGAGTGCTGTGGGGAATCTCATGTGACAAAAGGGGGAAACTGAGGAAAACAGCCTTCTCCATGGGCTGCTGGATGAGCTGGAGGTAGTCTTCAACCCTAGCAAGTCCATGGCAGTGGGTTTCACATCTGGCATGTCCCTGTGGATGTCACTGAGTAAAGTGTAGATCCCTGAATGATGTAGAACTCATGGATCCCACACTGGTAGTTTGGGGATGCCAAGACTGAAAAGCTGCTCCCAGGCAGTCTCTGGTCCTCCAAAGCCTACCCGTTGCCAATCACACACAGTTTCAGCAGGATCCTGTGGAAGGACAATCCAAGCTGTCATGCAGAGAATGCCTCAGCATGGATGTGCTGGAAAGGAAAGGGGTATATACATGTGTGTGTATCTGGGGAGAAATGAATGGCACCACCTGAGAGCACATCTCCCTTCTCTACCCAACTGGAATATTCTGTTTAATGAAACAGAGCAGAAAGCGTTGAATGTTGCTTTGCCTGCTCTCTGCAAAAACCTTTGTGAGGAGCACATGGGTCCAGGCACCCCAGTGGGGTATCTGGGGGTGAGGAGACCTCAGGTTATCTCTCAGCCTTCTGCCTTCCCAGCTGTACATGCAGGGACCTGGGGACCTGCTCCATCTCAACCCAGATCTTCCAGCTGAAAGCTTTGGCAGTGAGGTTGGGAATGGTCCTTCGTTATCTTTTGGGTGGATGTTGGGGATGCTCCTTTTAACTGCAGAAGACAGTATCCCACCACCACTGTGGGTTAATGAGAAGAGGTACTCACTTGCAACTTCTTGCGGAAAGATCTACACATGCATGTGTGAGGGCCTGATAACGCTGCTTAAATCTACCTTAGACACAGGTTGGTCACCTGCACCAGGACCTAAACCTTGAGAAGGCTGAGGGAAGAGTTTCACTTGACTCCTGGCAACTTTGGATCTGCCCTTTGTGCCTTCTAAACACCATTCCAATTGCCAGACTGTGCTTTGCTCAGGTGACATAAAGCCAAATGTAAAATCCCCATTTATTTCAATGGGATATCCATGACTTGTCCCTCAGAGTATGCAGAGAAAACCCCACAAGGCTTCTGATTTAAATGCAAACAGAAAGAAAACATGGCATAGGAGTGTATCCATCTCTGTCTTCCCCCCAGCCTAGTGCTGGTCCCTGAAGGAATTGCCCATTACTCAGTGGCTCCTACCACTTCGAGGGGATTGAGGTCCCCTCAAAATAAAACTCAGACTCCCACTGGAAAGCATTTTCCTGCTCCCCTCCACTTTCCCAGCCCGACTACTTGTTGGTCTAGGCACCTCAGACGTTTATCTGGTAACTGAGTTATTAAAAGATTTGGTTTCCTTGGGATCATAAATCAATAAACAGGAGGATTAACATGGCAGCTTTGCTATTTAACTCAAGGGAAAAGTTTGAGGAGAGACGGCAAAAAGTTTGGTTTTAAACTAAACAGGTGGGTTACTGTAAATTTTATTTCATTCTTAGTTTTTTTTTTTTTTTAAATAACAATTCTCTGCTTTCTGTTGGAAAGGTCTTTGTTTTTGTATGCTCCCTGACTTTTTTTTTTTTTTTTTTTTTTTATTCCCCTGGTTGGTATTCACACAAGATGTGAAGGAAACAAGAAGCCAATTTTATGGAAATCCTTTTACAACCCGATAATTTCTTTAAGATTGGGTTGTGTCTTGTCCCACCTAATAGAAATTCTCTGTGAGAAGCTGTTTTAAGTCCCTTTGCATCCCAAACCTACCTCTCCCCAAAATCCCTACATTTGCGTTTGCGATTGGGAGGGAGGGGGGGGGAAGGATGGTTTTAAGACCTTTAGCTATGCCCAAAGGGCTTATTGACTTCCCCTGCTCATCCCTTTCTGACCAGTTTGTCACGCAGACTTATTTGGCTCTGTTTTAACATGTTTCTTGGAGAATTTGATGCTCATTTCAGCTGCCACAAGCATTGCCAGATTGATCCGGCCAAACTCCTGCTCCCCTGCAGCTTCCCTGTATGTGAGAGGCTGTAGGCTTTTTACAAATAGTATATTTTCTTACACAAAGGGAAAAAGTAAAAGCATATATCCCCAAACACACTGGAAAATGCCTGAACATTTTGAGAGAGATGAAACATTGTGTGCTAGAAAGAAATAAAGGGAAAAAAACCAACCCAACAAACCCAAACTGAAAAACAGAGTGAGAAACTGGAAAGATAAAAGAAAAAACTAATAATTCTCCTTTTATGCCCCAAATGATCCCTCTCACCTCCTCTTCTTGAAAAATCTGACCATGCAGTGAGAAATATCAGTTTATCGACTCTTCCTGAGAAGAAATGTGGAGAGGCATTCAGTATTGAGTTTGTATATATTTATTTATGCTTAATTTAATGGGAATGTGTAAATATGGCGAGCAAGTAGTTTTTGGGTTATTTATCTGTGAATCTATACCTCTGTGAATGGGTGGGGGAATTTAAAACAAAAAGTAAAATAAGTAATTAAAAAAACAAACAAAAAAGAAAAAAACAAAACCAACAAAAAAAAAAATCCCGCTTGACTAGATAGTATCCTATCTGAATCTTTTCTGTTCTTTATAGACAAGCTGTTATGGTAATGGGTAGAAATTGGTTTCTTGTCCAGTGATGACCTGATTTACATAAATAATAAGAATAAGAATAAAAGAAAAAGAGATTGTTGTGTTTTGTTGTATTTTCCTCTTCAGTTTTTTTGAATGTTGGTGCTGCTTCGATTCTGCAGACTGATTTACTTATAACATCAAGAAGTCTTTATTTTCCCAATCTAGGCTTTGGGGAAATTCAGGACATGTCTCTACATTAAAAAAAAAAAAAGAGAGAAAAAAAGAAGACAAAAAAAAAAAAAAAAAGAAAAGAAAAATAAATATTGCTTCTCAGAAATGTGGGTATTTTATTTCTGTCTGACTCAAAAGTGTCCATACTTTTACCACTCTTACCTCTTCATTCTAAGCAGACCTACAATAAACCTCATGTCATGTTAATGTGAACTTTTGTTTCATTTTGCTTTTACCAGCTGAATTAGGATTAAATCTTTTTCTTTTCAAAATATTAGACATTAAAAGAACATTTTCTGTAAGATTTCAATTAGGAAACTCTCCCCCTCTCCCTCTTTCCCCTCCTGTGTTACTGTACTTTTCATTTATGTATATGTGGATGTATATATATATACATATATATACTCTTACATATATACTCTTATATACGGATTGACAGTGATGTTCATATTCACAATGCAGGATTATTTTCTACCTTAGTTCTACAGCCGCAGCATCAGTAATTAGCAAAAGGAAATATTCAACCCCAAACACCTTCTTCTTCCAACTCCCTTGCTCTCCCCTTACTCTCCATTCCATTCCCAAATCGGTTTTGTCTCGGTTTGTAATGGATGCTCCCGAAGAAGAGCTGCTTCTTCGGGATCCGAATCCCCAGGGCTGACCTGGAGCCATTCCAGAGTGACTCGGGATTTATCCTGCTGTTGGATGTAGGAAGAGGGGGGCAGATTAGGGCCTCAGGATTTATATTGTCAGTGTTCTCATATATATTTTATGTGTCTTATATGCTACATATTACTATGTATAACAGAGAATAGATTATACATAAGATTTACTATATAATCTACATCATATTGTATATTATTATACACAATATTTTCCTTATATTTTATATACGTATATATTTACCTGTAAATTGCAGGCTGGAAAGGACTGTCAATTTAACCCTCGGCACAGCCACCCTGAAAACAAACACCCACGTGTGGTGCTCAAACTGAGAGCCCTGAGGGTGGAAACCGGTTTAAAGAATCGCTTTTACTGCCGTGAACTATTTGAGTGAAATACCCGCTCTAGAGACTTGCCTGGGTAGGGTTTTATCTCTCGGTTTTTAGGGAGAGCGGTGGTTTAAGAGGGTAGGGGGTGAGATGCAGGACCGGTAACAGGCGGTGAATCGTTTTTTACAACTTAATAATTCTCTCGGAGGGGGTGGGGACATAATAAAATAGATATTCATCCCCACCTCCATCTCCCAAACTACCTCCCTTCTCCCTCTCCTTCCAGCTTGGACTACGGGACCCGGCTCAGCTGATCGCCCAAGGTGTCCAAAATAAATCATAATAATAATGATAATAAAAACCAAACCAAAACACTGCAAATGACGACCCCAAAGTCTGGTTTATGGGGAAGGTTCGTGGCTTGGCTGTCTCGGCTTCAGCCAGGCTTGGACTCAGCCGTGACCTACTTTTTCCTTGTGTTGTGATGGCAAAAACGCCCGGAGCAAGTCTGGGGGGTCCGGGATGGAGGAAGCGGGGTGGGGGGGGGGGGGGAGAGGGGAAATGGTGGGGGCCCGCAGAGCCCGGGATCTGAGCAGGGGAAAACCGAGGAGGGGGAGCAGCGGAGCTTCGAGCAAAGGAGAAAAGGGAATTCCACCCACCCCCACACCCCATTCTCCAGCCACTTCCCCTTTCCTCCTTTGTACGGGAGCTTTGCAGTGAGCTAAGTAGAGACCCCAAAGCCGCGGGCGGCTGTGAGGTTCGGAATGCCCTCGAGCGGGGAGAACTGGGAGCACCAGCGACACTGGAGCGGATTTCCAAAAGGCAGGCTGCATGCCAGGCTGTTTTAGTTTGTTTTGTTTCCTTTGGTTTTAATCACACTGACTAGGATTTTTAGTAGAGCATGTGTTTTGCATGAAACCTTCCAAAACAGCTCTTGCAGTTCCCAACGGACTCTGCTAGGGTTTTGGGGGGCACAAGGTGGGGGTCAAGAAGGTTCTCTGTAGTCCGAGATCTGTGCAACACTTATGTAAAAAGGGGATTAAAAAAACCCTGCTAACAAACCAAACACCAGGGAAAGCTCTTGTATGACTCAGCAGAAGCACCCGCTGGTGGAACTCGAGGTCTCCCTTTAAAGTAGGACCTGACGAGAAGAGGAAGGGCTCCCCCAGAGTTTCCTAGGCTCCAGGCGACGGTGTCAGGGTTGCACATTCAGAGCACATATGAATGTATATTTGGAATAGAGAGCAGGTAGCTGCTCGAGAGGCTGAGTGCCCTGTCCTGCCCTCCTCCCCACCCAGAGGGGCTGGAACAGAGCGTCCGGGGAGAAGAAAAGCTCCTGCGCTTCATTACCCCACGGCAGTCCTCCCTTCTTTCCTCTCCTCTTCCTTCCTTTCTCTCTTCTCTGTTTTGTCTCTTGTCTCTCCTAGTCCTTCTCTCCTAGCTTCTTCCTCAGCTACGGTTAAATATAGACGAATGGCAGCTGTCACCAGCTCATCAGAATTTACCCACTCCACTGGTCCGATGTTAGAATCTGCTCTCTCAGTCGCGACCAGCAGGGAGTTTCTCTCCTGCCTTGTCCCATTCTCTTTTTTAAACTCTAGATAGTTCAAGTTTCCATTATAAAACTTCACCGTGATTTATAGAGTCATAAACATCATTTTTGTCTTTCATCCCTTTGGGGTGAACTCCATTCTTTTCTTTCTTGGTTTTACTTCTCCCCCCTCTTTTTCCCTCCCCACCTGCATGGTATGGCCCACATTTATATGAGACCTCATAAACAACATCTGGTGTCCCTATGATGGAACTAGTCAAATGTCTTAAATAATCCCCAGTACCAATATATTCGTCACTGGATTCCTTTGTTTGGTCTGTCTCTCTCTTAAACAGGCATCCGCACACATTTTTCCCTGTAGATGGACTTGTGTTTGTGTGTGCACAGCTGTACCAGGGCGTTGTGTTACATCTCATGTCACAATCGTGTGCAGCTTCGCCCCGTGCAGAATCAGTCTCATTCACGCACTACTACTGACTTTTAGGAGCGAAGGGCGAAAAGAAATGGTCCTCTTTTTTCTCTTCGGAATGAAACCCTTGAAGTAGACTCCAGCCGGTGCAAAGGGCCGGTCCGGGGCAGCCAGGGAAGAGCTGCCCCGATTTCCCTTCCAGCAAGTCACTCTTCTGCCTCTGAATGCTCCTTGAGAGGGAGGGGAGGAGGAATAAGAAGGAAATCTGTGGAAATTTAGGAGTTAAGAGCGTCTCTATAGTCTGTCCTTACTATAAAGACAGAAAAAAAAGAATAAAATCTCACGTAATTACAAAATCACCGAAATTACTTTGGAGCTTCCTCTAAACACCACTAAATGAAGGGTGTGTGTGTGTGTTTGCTTGTGTATTTCTCATCCGAATTTGCAGTGACAATAATCCTTTTACTCCACCTCTGCCCCAAGTCTGCTCGGGAGGTGGCAAAGGAACCCCCTGCTCCCTTCCCACCCCCCAAAAAAAGAAAAAAAAAAAAAGGCGGGGGGGGGAAGGGAGGATTTAATACATGGCAATTGCAAAGCAATGTGATACCGGCACTATTAATACTCTTAAATAAAAAGAGGTGTGAGCGGTATCGCTGTCATCTTTTGAGAACACGCGACAAGGATGTTGCCCTCAGGTCGAGAGGAATATCTCCTTTAGAGCAGAAAATGTTTGTTTCTTTCCAGGTGATAAAGCGGTCCTTGTTGAGATTTACAAAGACCATTCGGTACAATTGCAATTGTAGGTTTTTTTTTTTTTTTTTTTTTCCACTAGCTTAAAACGCTAAGGTGGATGAAATGCATGTGGACATTTCTCCTCCTTGTAAAAATCCAACAAGGTATCAGGGGGAGATCTTTTGCCTCCTGAAACCAGAGCTAACAATAGTTTATCTTAGTGCACGGAGTATCTTTTGCTCCTACAGAATTCTCGGTGATTTAAGGTAAAGCTGCCTGCAGCACTTGCCTAAAACTGTGAGCCGTGACCGGGGTGAGAGAAAGCCCCGATCTCCTATATACTCTGCTTTATTTCAGTACAGAGCAGATCCTGTTCTGGATGGGAAAAAAGGAGCCTGTTTCCAATTCTGTATAGAAAAATCACAGTACAATAACTGGCAACAATGGGAAGGGTGTGAAAAAATCTCAATTTTTCGGAAAAATGCTTTTTACGGAAATAGGCTGATTTTAAAAAATCTATCTAAAATTGGTGTAACTCAAGCAGGAAGGAACGAGTTGGAATATTTTAAAACGAAAAGTTCTGGATTTAATACGAACATACGGTGGTGAATGGGGGAGATGATTTTGTTTGATGAGTAAAGCTTTTACCCTGCCCCAGAGAGCCGCTGTTCATCCTCACACTCACAAAACACTCTTCAGAGAGCTGAGTGGAGAAGGCTGAGAAAGTGAAGGAGATTATGGCTAAAAGCCCTCCAGTCTTGCTGTGCTGGAACCTTGTTGGAGGTTTTTCCTTCCCAGCAGCTGCCGGGGGAGGCCGGAGCGGAGCAGGGACCTCCTTCTTCCTCCTCACGCTTCAAAGGTTTCTTTAAACTTTAACTTAGGAGTGACATGAGACGAGCGAAAGTAACTGAGCCGTGACCTTTTCAAAAATATAAAGTATTATTTTACACCCACTCCTCCCGCCCCTTGCTCTGGCTTGGGAAGTCGGGGCTTGCTTGAAAAGTTGGAAATAATAATCATAAATAAATAATAATTAAAAACCTCAACAAATAAACAAAAACAAAAAGAAACCAAACCACCAAAAAAACCCCACAACCCACAAGTTGGTTACAGAGAGCTTCCCTTCTGGACAAAAGACGATAATTATAGCAGGTTTCTCACCAGTGCAATGCCCCCTACTCCTAAACCCCACCCTGGGCTGAGGGTTTGCATTCTAGAGGACGGCTGTGAAAACCCAAGCAGGGTTTTTCCCCACTTCTCTGGTTGCAGAAATCTTGCGTGTGTGTGTATACATACGCGTACTTGCGTTACTGACCTGCGGGAAGTATTTTACAGCTACTTATCTCTCCCGGTGCAGCAAATGAAGGCTACAGGACTACTTTCTGCTTGCTGCATGGCTTTCTCCATCTCTCTTGATGTGCCGTTGCCCCATCCCGAGTAGGCAGCCTTTCACAGGCTCCTTTGCTTGCCAAAGCCACCTGACACAGGACTCCGGGAGAGTCTTTTTACAGCCTGGGCTACAACCCCTGCCAGGAGGGATGGCCTCCGCTCAGACTCTTGCTCGGACAAGGCAAGAATAGACAGCTGATACCGGAGGGCAGAATAGTTGGGTTAACCCCAGGGTCAAGGTAATCCCCTGTTCAAGCTGAGAAAGAAGAGGAGAGGAAGAAAGAGAGAGAAGGAGGGAGAAGGAGATGGAGAGGAGAGAGTAAGACCTGTGAGGGAGCTCATCCTCCCTTCTGCCTCATGCACAATCCCTTCAGGCCTCCACCCTCTCCCCATCCCAGAGGGGTCTGCACGGCCTCAAACCCACTCCTTCCCCTCTCTGACAGGAGGGTATGTGTGGGGTGAAGGCCTTGCCCTGCTTGCTTTGCTTCCCGACCTCCCCTTTCCAACATCCTGCCAGGCAATAGGCTGTAAAATAGTTATCCAGCCCAACACACAGGCAAGTGCCGTTTGGGAGTAATTTCTGCCCCGAGCGTTTGGCCGGAGGCAAAGCAAGCGTGCTCTCTAACTGATCAACCTGGATATTTCATTATTCATTAATTTACTGTTTAACCAAATCCCACTCATTATCAGAGGCAACGCTTGGCAGAGCCCAGCGAACAGTAGCAGTTGGTGTCAGGCGTGGAGAATTGGCCCATTTGATCCTGGGCTGTTTTATTATTCAGCACCACTGACTGAGAAAAAGGCCCATGAATAATAAAAAGCCAAAGCGTGTTTGAACTGAGAAGCATGACACAGCCTTACAAAACAGCAGTTAGGAAATTAAAGGCAAGGTGGCCCAGGCTTTGCATTTTTTATTCTCACTGTGGGCACAGGCATTGGGAACCCACATTTTTGTTGCTCCTGTGTTTATTGTTGGCATTATTACTATTTTCCCACAAGCCATTAAAGAGGTGTAAACCCAAAATCTTAATTGGAATCTTTTTACTGCAAAGTTTATTTCTGTTTTATCCTGATTATTATTTCAGTTTTAATAATGATACAGTTTATCCTGCTTGCTTTTTCTTCCTTCCTTTACTCCGTAGGAAATAAGCCTCCACAGACATCAGGCCTGGATCTTTTTGGATGTAAATCCACAAAAACACTGCCAAGAGAATGTTAACTGAGCACTGGGATGTGAACGGTGCTGCAAGAACTCTGCTGAGATTCTGAAGGACCCTCAGGGCTAGGACTGGTCCATCAGGATCAAGTCTCCAGAAAATTACTATGCTGAAGGCCATTTTTTGTATTTTGACACCAGCTTAATCTCAAGACACCAACTGATCACCCACCAGCTGAAAAGAATACACCTCTTATATAACTGTTAGTCACAAATGATGTAATAGTAGCCATTGTCATCATTGTCATGCTTTTGTGAACCTAGATCTTTTCTTTCTTGGCCCTAATATTTCTGTTCAGTATGCCAGAAATTCGCATGTGTTATTTCAGTTATTTAGGATCAAATTCTATTTTCCCCAGTTCTTTGATTTTTGCAGGATACAAAAGATTGTCCTATGGAGTGGTCACATTCAACCTGTCTTTTTTCTTAAAAAAAAAAAAAAGTTTTCTTCTCTAAGGTGGTTAAAATACAGGGTCTGAACAAGGTCTCCAACTTACAAAAGCCATCCAAGAACAGTGGAGAAAAATAACTGCAGCTACAATGATCTAAAGAGTGAACCTAAATTATTCATGGTAGCCTGGCCCTAATCTCACCATCTTTGAATAGGAGAGTTTTACAAGACTTTTGGTCAAAATATTCCTCCTGAGTTGCATTTTTTATCTTGTTGATTATGGCAACTGCTGTGGTGAAATATCTCCTGATTTTCTCCCTGCATGCAACACTGGGCACAACACATGGAGATAGGGTGCCACAACGGGATTGGTCCCCACTTTGTTGCTTGTATCTGTTGAGGCTTAGGCACTACTTAAGACTCTTGGATGATGAAAAGAGATTGTTCCTCTTGTTTGTGTCTCTTCATATTTTCTCTCTCACCTCCTTCTTGCCTCCCCAAGACACACAGAAGTGGGATTTCTGATGCATGGTAGCTGTGCAGGGAATGATAATTATAAGACCAAATGCAGGTTGTCTGCATGTATTCGTTCTGGTCAGCATCAACAAAGACCTCCTAAGTGATTTAAAGTTAGGGTTTATTTATTGTTATTGTTTATTTAATAAAAAAGTGGCCAATTCAGCCCCATACCACATGTCTTATTTTATTTGTGGCCTGGCTCCCTGCAAAGGCATCTTTGAACAGGCCATGTGTATCCTATTGTGGTGGCAGGCACTTATCCATGGACTCTGTCTCATCCTGCAGGGCTTTTTTTAGATTTGGCTAGTTTTGTTGGTTTTATTTTATTATTTTATTATATAATTTATTAATTTGTTAACTATTTACAATTATTTATGTATTTTATTATTTATTTTGCTTTATTATTTTTTCTTACTTCCCTCCCTCCTTCCCCCAGTCTTCTAGAACTGGTGTGAATTTCATTGGGATTTTATGATTTCGTATCTTGATTAATAAAAACAAAGTTCAAGTCTCTGACTGGAAATTTGGCTTCCTAGCCAGAGGTTTGCCTTATCTTTCTAAAGCAAAACCTTCTTTAGAAATTACTTCAGATTATCAGAGCTTCCTCTGAAGTCTGGTTAAGACTGACTGTGGATTTTAAATACAAGAAAAAATGTCTGTGGATGTGGGTGCAGATGGATTGCTACATATGATGCTTGCCCTGTTTATGCCTCTAAAGTGTCTACACAAAATCTTTTTCCTCTCCTCCTTTCTTTTTGATCTTTTATTAATATTCATGACTATAGTTGGTGTTCCTAGAATTCAATGCATCCAGTGAAAACAACCTTTTTGCTGACTTTAGGAGAAGGATGTCACATGCACATCCCATTGCCAAACTGCAAAAGATGTCCACTGGATTGTGCAGAAGAGACTACACAGATTATCTCAGATGACTTCTAACTGCTTGGACAGCAAGTCACTGCAGTGATGAGTGGTTGGCCATGTGTTAGGGAACATCTGTAATTTGCTTTCATAACATTTCCATAGATGCAACAGGGGATTTGTAGGTGACCTTCATAGTCCTCCATATGAAACTCTGTCACTTTCTCTGGCTGAGAGATACAACTTTAATCTCTTTAGGTTAGGAACTGTCTTTTGTTTCAAGTGCCCAGCATTTTGTGAAATGGCAGATTGATTTTAACTCCTCTAGGTGCTAAAACAAAATAAACAGCAGTATATATTCTTCAGGAGGTATAAAATAAGGATTCAATGTGATTTTCTGAGAAGGCAACATTCCATAGGTCTTTCTGTTCCTTGATAAGAAGTGGGTGCTCTTTGTGCCACTGAAACAAAAACTAAGAAACACTCTACTGTCAGAATGAAAGAAGAAATCTGGTGTTTCTATGCGTGCATGAATGTGATGAGCAGACTTGCATTCCAGTGAAAGCTGTTGAGCATAAGTGGATGCGAATGCCAGTGAAGGATTATACCGTAGGTGCAGAATTGCAGGTTTAATCACATGTGACTATAATTGAGTGTGGGGGTAGATGGGCAGCACTGGTGGTGTAACTGAGTGGGGAGTGTGAGGGTGTGATTGTAATTAAGCGTGGGTGTAACACTCTGAACATAACTGAATGTGAGTGCCAGGAGTTGGGTATATAACCAAATGTGAAAGTGTCTGAGGGTGTACATGTTAGAGGAGGGAAGAGGGCGTGATTGAAGCTGAAGGTGAGTGTGGCTGAGTGTGTACATGATGGAGCTGGTGTGTGATCAGATGATGCTTGGAATACAGGCTGGCAGAAGTAGGACCACAAGAAGCCCCTGTTTCTGGAGTAGGGCTATGAGAAGTGAGTGTGGAGGATGTAATCAAAATTCAGCCTGAGTTTTCTAAACTACAGCATTAGCTGGGATAGCCCTTCCACTGGTGTTCTCAGTCACAAGCAATTTCATTGACTTTGCTGTAGCTGAACATGCATGAATAAGTGCTCAGTACCAAGAACAAAGATAACAAAATTAGTGGAAACAGTTTATGAACCCAATAGTGAACAGGTGCTGGGGTAGTGTACAAACCATTGACTAAAATGCTATATGTATTCTTTTGCTGTGTCTAGTATCACTTTTTTTATACATGCAGTTTAGCCTGTAAGTTCATTGAGGAAAAGTTTGTACAAACAAAAGATTTACAGTAACTGTTAGATCATATATGTGGCAGAGGTATGTGAAAAAATTTTTTCACATGTAGCATGTGTTTCTAAGAACGAAATTAATCCAATCAATGCAAAAAGCTAACACATCATAAACTATATGTCTCATCAAAGCTACTTAGCCCAGCGCAATTTTCACGTCAAACATGCAATGAAGAGCTCATAGACTTGAGACCAAGACGCCTCATACATATTATTTGCAGTGTGAATTCAAATGCTGCCTAAATTGTGACCTTGAAGCCCACGTGTGAATCTAAAAAGAAGCTGAATTAATTCAATCCTTCTTTTGCCCTCCAAACTAGTTCAGCAGCTCTAGTTGTTTGTGTGCCAAAATGATTTAAAATGATGCTACCAGCAACACTCCCATTGCCATTTACCAATATACACTATTTTCCTATTATTTTCACCTTCCTTTTAACAGTTTCTCATTGAGACAGGCATACACTTCTCTTCGCACGCCTTAGGGCTTCCTGACACTTCAGAATTTACCAGAAGAGCTATTCCAGAATTCTGGAATAAAATTGGTTACATGGGGGCTTTAATTAAAAAACTACTTGGGAACCATTATCTAGAAATAGTAAATTTCCAGGAGCAGAAAACCTTTAGAGAAACAATATGGTTTAGTGAGTAGAGACATGGCACGGGAGTGAGGAAAAATTCAGTATTTTCTCAGTTTTGCTAAAACAGCTGCTTTATCCGTTATAATTTTTATACATAAATGGGGACAGAGAGCCATATTCTGGTTGTTTGCTAAGGGATTGAAGTTAATCTCACTACGTTTTACTTGTCTATATGTTATACACCTACTTAAGTTGCAGAGGTTGCCTCTATATGGACAGAGAGAGCTTCTGGCTTGTACTATCTTGACATGAGTATCTAGATAGGCTGGGTGGACATTTTCTATGTCTTTGTTTCTCAATGGACTTGACAGAAACCCAGAGGACTCAAAAGAGGTGAGTTGCCTTCTATGTTTAGTAATACACTTAAAAGAGGCCACATCTGATAAAATTGCTAAATTGGGCATAGGTAAGTGGTAAAAAGATGACCACTGTTGCTTACATTTTACTGACAAGCAGTTTGATGTCTCGGATGTAAAGAACTGAACTTCACCAGCACTCTCATTGCCACTGCAGACTTTCCTCCTTCCTTGTCCTGTGCTTCTTTGCATAGGTGGATTTAAGCTGGCTGCATGTTTAAACTAGGGTGATTCAGATTATGTGGCCTAATAGGTAAGATATGAGTTCAACTTTCATAGTATTTTTAGTCACACATGTGCTCACCACATCCACTTTTCTCTGACACCATCTTAGCTGTTATTCACCCAGCTTGCTCTGATCAGAGCATACTTGCTGGAGCAGGACCCCTTGTGGTGGGAGCACCCCATGTGCGAGCCTCAGGCGGGTGGCATGTTAGCTCAGCTCAAGAGAGTGGTGATGCAATGCAGGAATCATTCCCTGATTTCTTATTAACTTCCTTGACTGTTGTAGGGATTAGCTCTTGGATTGTGCTCCCAGCCTTCTCTCTGGAGTATGAGAATGTGAGGACATGGATTCTAGTCTGATCAATCAATCAGTCACTGAGTGGTGTCTGATTCAACACCTGCCCATCACTGCTAAAACTTTCAATGACATCAGTGGCCCAAGACTAGGGCCTTCAAGTGTAAATTTAAAGAAATGAATCACTGCACACTTCTATGAAGTTTCCTGCTGGAAATAACTTGATTAAAAATAACACACTTAGGAGAGGTGTTTCAGCTCCAGCCAGACCTCATTAACAAAATCACTCTTGATGTTCTCCTTGGCTAGCCTGGCGTTAGGTCTGCTTCAAACTTGTTTATGGGGTTGTTTGAGGTTTGTGCAACACACAAGATGTACAGTTGGAAAAGTGTCACTGCAGGAGGCTGTAATCCTCACTGTGGTCAACGTGTTGAGAGTTTTATATTTCCTGACCACAGGATCTTTCCATAAAGTGAAGGGGGAGGGATATTATTGTGATTAACCAGCTGGTTTATTAAAACTTCTGGAAGCCATGGTGAAGCTTTAATGAGATTACTGTGTCCATAAACTATAAAATTTCTTCTCTTTCTTATTATGGGGAAAACAGAGGAACTGGCCAGGCCTTTCTCATGCCATGTGAAAGGTTATTAGAGACCATAACACTGGGTGTGAATGGTGGCAGTGAGATGAGGAGAAGCCTTCCTGATGCGCTCACCAGCTGAAAATTTGTGAGGTGTTTTTTCCCCCATGGTCTCTGGAGGTGTAAATTGCAGCAGAAGATTTTGGCAGCCATGCTAAAAACAGGGACAGGATACCCTCCTTCCCTCAGATCTCCTTGGTTAACTTGCAGGCTGAAACATAAGCAATTTTTCCACAGGCTGGATATGACCCATGGTTTGAAACCATATATTGCATTTATAGACCCTGCTTTGGCAGAGTCCTGAAGCACCTATGCAATGATATATGTATGACTTCATCCCAACTGCTCAGGCTATGTCCTCAACCAGAGTCATGCCATGCTTTTCATCTTGTAAGATTGATGGAGCAGCAGTTTTCACATGCTAATAACATTTAGCACTTGTATAGAGCAACACTTACTTGGCTTGCTCTCCAACATTAGCTAACTCATTGCTCTGCCTGGTAACAGAATAATCACAGAATCATAGAATCATGGAATGTCTAGAGTTGGAAAGGAGCTTAAAGGTCATCTAGTTCCAGTCTCCTGCCATGGGCAGGGACACCTTCCACTAGACCAGGTTGCTCAAAGCCCCATATAGCCTGAGATGGGGCAGCCAGAGCTTCTCTGGGCAACCCATTCCAGTGTGTCCCAACCCTCACAGTAAAGAATTTCTTCCTAATATCTAATGTAAATCTACCCTCTATCAGTTTAAAACTATTCCCCCTTGTCTCATCGGTACATGTGCTTGTAAGTAGTCCCTCTCCAGATTTCTTGTAGCCCCCCTGTAGAGGCATTGAAAGACTGTTACAAGGTCTCCACAGAACCTTCTCTTTCCAGGCTGAACAACCCCAACTCTGTCAGCTTGTTTTCACAGGAGAAGTGCTCCAGCCTTTGGATTATCTTTGTGACTCTCGTCTGGACTCAGTCCAAAAGGTCCATGTCCCTCTTGTGCTGGGGTCCCAGAGCTGAACACAGTACTGCAGGTGGGCTCTCACAAGAGCAGAGAGGGATAATCACCTCCCTTGACCTGCTGGCCAGGGCCCTTTTAATGAAACCCAGCACACAGCTGGTTTTCTGGGCTGCAAGCACACCCTGCTGGCTCATGTTGAGTTTCTTGTCAACCAACATTCCCTTCTCCTCAGGGCTGCTCTCAATCCACCCTCTATTCACGCCTGTATTTGTGATTAGGATTGCCCTGATCCAGGTGCTGGACCTTGCACTTGGCTTTGTTGAATATCATGAGGTTTGTACTGGCCCATCTCCCAAATATGTCACGGTCCCTCTGGATGGCATTCCTTCCCTCCAGTGTCTCAGCCACACCACACATCTTGGTGGTTGCAGCAAACTTGCTGAGGATACACTCAATCGCACTGACAATGCTGCTCACAAAGATGTAGAACAGTACTGGTTCCATTCCTGATCCCTGAGGAACACCACTTTTCCCTGATCTCCACTTGTATATTGAGGCATTGACCACAATTTTCTGAGTGTGGCCATTCAGACGGTTCCTTATCCACTGAGTGTTCCATCAGTTAAATCCACGTGTCTCTAATTCAAAGACAAAGATGCTGTGCGGGCCAGCGTCAAATGCTTTTCACAAATCAAGGTAGGTAATATTGTTGCACTTCCCTTATTTGCAATTGCTGTGGCTCCGCTGTAGAAGGCCACAAAATTTTTCAGGAATGATTTGCCTTTAGTGAAGTCATGTTGGCTGTAACAAAGCATTAATTTGTTGTCCATGTGCTTTAGCACAGTTTCCAGCAGGATCTGGCCAACCATCTTGCTGGGTACCAAGGTGAGACTGACTTGTCTGTAGTTCCCTGGGTCTTCTTTTTTCCTCTTTTTAAAAATGAGGGTTATATTTCCCCTTTTCCAGTGCACAAGGAAGAAGTTAAGTGTGGCCTGAATCTGAGGAAAAGCAGCAGTAAGCTCATCTCTAAGGAGAGTTACTTGGCCTTTACACCTTGATTCCTCCATGCTTTCTACTATCTTGAAGTGAAATGTGAAAAAATTACAGGCCATTCTAGTGATTTCCTAACCTTTTTCTCTGTTTATTAATTATATTATTCTAGATCTTAATTTCTTCATTTTAATTGCTTTTCTTTCCTTCCTTTTTGTTTTTTTTTTTTTTCCTTCCCTTCCCTTTATTTTTTCTTTGCTTTCACAGTCTATTTAAAAAAAATGCAGGATGGTATTTACACAACTGTTATTTTGCTTGGAGATTTACAAAGACATTGTAAAAGCTTCACAGAAAAGAAGAAATGTATGCCAGGTTGTGTCCATTCTGGTCATCGTTTTCAGACAGAAAAACCCAACCCAACCCAAAACCAAAACCCAAACAGTAGGAAACTCATATGATGTTTCTAACATAAGGAGATAAGTCTCTTCTACAACAGACAGCTTGGAGCCAACAGGCCCCACTTACTTGGCATCAAGCCCAAATGGCACAATCTAGTAATATCAGTATCCATATGGGGCAGATTATTGTTCATTTGAGTGACTTTGATGCAAAAGTAGACAATGTCACACTGAGTGTCAGACTGGCTGTAGGCATTGCATCCAGTACTCACCTCTTTGTAATTGTGCCCGTAATTGTATTTTTTTGAACAGATCAAGAATTAAAGCCTCTTCAGTAGATACCCTCTGTGTATCCGAAGGTGCTACAGGTCCTAGAAACCATGCAAATGATTTTAAAGCCCTGATTAACATTTCTAAAAAAACTTACTGTGTGGTCTGTTTTATAGTGAATGCAATAAATATTACTGGACTCAATTTATCCTTAACAAATGCAGGGCCAGAGGTGAATCTTATTTTTTTAGTTGTTACTGTAGCAAATATTTACATTATTTATTTATTTATTTATTTCCTTTTTAGGCATCAACTCTACAATTTCTGTTTACTTGTAACATAAATGAAGGAGAAAGGATGTTGTTAAATGAATAAGACATTTAAATAGAGGCATTATAAAAACACAGGATTAGCCATTAAAGTACTTAGAAAAGTAGTTATGAAGTCTGGTTCAGCTTTCATTTCAATCAGTCACAAAATTCTAATTGTTTTCAGCAGAAACGTGCCTGGCCTTAATTTCTTCAGTGCTGTCCACTGTAAAATAATTGATTTACGTTGCTGACCTCTTGATGCAACATAACATGCTTAAATTTTCCTAGTAGAGTATCCACCCTTGTCATTTGTGATGAATTAGAATCAGTGTTTCATAGGTTCCCTTTTAGGGATGTGGTTTTATTATCCTCATGTGTAAATAACTTTCCTTGTATAATATATATGGGGAAAGAGGATTTTTTGTAAGTGACCAAGTTAACTTCTGATTATGACCACGTAGTGATGGTGAATTAGTAGGCAGAAGCCCCATCACTGTAGGTAGGTAGGTTGGAAACATCCACAGGTGGATCTTCTTCAGTTAGGGAAGGTTAACATGCAGGAGTCTTTTATTATCTCTGCCTCGACATATTAGCACACATAAGATTCATATTGGATCTTCAACATCCTCGACCTGTTGCAGAAATAAATCCACTTAATTATACACCAGGCAGTATCCAAGAAACTACATATTCCCTGTCTCTTATCCAACTACATCCAGAGATCCATCTTAATTTCAAGCACACTGGGATTGGGATATAAGTGATTTGACTGTCAAGCAGCGGTGACATAGTACTTCTGCATTAGGCATCTTGTAGAGTAAAAGTTGATAATGTATTGTTCATCCAGGTTGGCCTTGAGGAGACAATGAAATTTACATTTGCTCATTCTTCTGACACTGAAACTCCATACAAAGCTACGTGCTTGCATGCACATGGCATAGGAACACATAAGCGGTCTATAAGGAGTTTGCACTGTTAGCAAGGCACAGAGGGTAGGAAACATCCCATTATAGTTTCTGGCAGCTCCATTTGTAACCTGCTATAGACATAGCTGAGGTTGTCTTCCTCATCCCTCAGCCTGATAAGCGATGAGTGGACCTTTTATAGTGGGTAAGATAATAGTTTACACTTTTGTTTTGTCAAAAGGCCAGTCATCACTTGTTTAAATTGCTTGTCCCTGATCTCATACCCAGGGACAAGTTCTGATGTTAAAGTGAGGAAAAACATGCACAATTTTTCACTTGCAAAAAAAGGTTATTTAGATATCACAGGACATGTCTAGTCCATAGACGGTAATCATATCATGAATCTGTAAGAGTTTTCAGTTTTGCTGCCTGCCCCATCCTCTCCTTATCGTGGCCTCGTGTTTATCTGTAAAAGACTTAACAGCCTGTGTTTTTACCAGTTCAACAAACCTAAGTAGCATGTATGCAGATGAGCAAATAAGCGGATTGGAAACCTTCAACAATAAGACAAGGTAGCAATGACCTAAAATCACAGTTTGATCTGCTGGTAAAGGTATGGGGAGTCCGATTTGTTTGAAGAGGAAGTTTTTCAGCAGGAGTTGCAGATGTCTTAAAGGTAATCCTCTTCATCTTACTACATTCTGGACCCACATGACATGGGGTACCTGCTATTGCAAATGCTGTATTTCAGGTGATGTTAAAGGAAAGACTTTTTTTTCTCTGCAATTAGTCTTCCAGGGAAGTTCTGCATGTGGACATTAATCCCCCGCCAAAGATAATTGCATTCTCTTTAAATTCTCAGTGCATTTTTGGTGGGTGAATAAAGTCTGTGCCTCAGATTGCCTGTAATATTGTCTTGCTCTATTAAATCAGAGTGGTTGTCCCACAACAGAAAACATCTTCATGAGAAAAAGATGTTTCGATCGATGTGTGCAGGGTATGTGTGTCTCCAGGCAAAGCAATCATTGGTCACTCTGTTGGACTGCCCATCTTTACTCAGGACAGTATACCTACATATAATACATGTTAAAGCATATCAGTCCCATCCCTTCCTCCATGTCCAACAGCACAAAATTATTCTAAAAGTTTCTCTTTTTGCTAATTGGTAACAGCTCTGTAATTATGTGATAACCGCTCCAAATGAAATATTTGGGATTGGGTTTGAAATATTGTCTCTTCCTGCCTGCCTGGGGGATTTATGCAAATACAGAAAAAATTGTATCCTAAGTCAAAAGAGTCTGTGGTCTTATCCACCTCTTCCAGGACTTTATGAGCAGGAAGGAAGGTTAGGGCAGTTTTTCATTTCCTATATGAATGTCAGAGCTTGGAACAATAATGGGGTCTGGAATTGCTCTTCATAAAAAGTATGTTGAAATTATCAGTAGAATGGAAGGGAAATGCACCAGGTGAGATAGGAGATATAAAAATAATTTTCCTGTTGCAAAGTAGTTTTCTCCTTTAAATGGCATGAAGGGCTAATCTATTTAGTATCCAAGCAAGCTATTTATCTGGTAATTTATTTTCCTGAAAAAAAGTCCATCTGATATTATTAGGGTATAAACAGAGTGTATATGTATTGTCTGCTTTTTCTTATTATTTTTTATTTTATTTTCCTTTTTTCTTCTGGTTTCAAATGCTGAAAAGAGCTGATTATTTCAACTGTGCAGCTGGCACTTGATGACTGTAGGTGAGAATCACAAGCTATGGTATAGGACATTTATAAGACTCAACAGAAAAGAGGTTAATTTTAAGTGTGAACTTTAAAAGCCTCAGATGACCAAGTTTGGACATAAAGATGAGGCAGGTTCAAAGCTTATGATGTAAGTATCCTAGAGCAAGCTAGCTACTCTGCCTGGAATATTGTGGTTTAAAAATAACCCTTAAGCATGTAAAATTAAGAATAATTTGGTAAGGCTTTTAAGTTCCAGAATTTTCCCACAGTCAATATCTAACACAAAAAGCATAAAATGCCTAGAATTCAGATGCAGAAACTTGGAGATTGACAGATGTCCCAGTTTTCTCTTCATAAGAAACCAAAGAGAAACCAATGCCATAAAACACATGCATGTTGCAGATATAATAAGTTTGTATGCTACATATATGCATATACATATAAATACACATACATGTATTTAATCAGGGAAAGAGGAGAATGACAATAAATTGTTAAGGAAAAAGAGATTCACTAGCAAATCAAAACTTGCTTCTAGGAAACAAATATATGAAAAAGCAGTATTTGTTACTGCAACAACACTCACAAGATTTCTAAAGAGATACTGAATATATGGGGGTAGATTAGCTTCATGTAATCTTAAATGTCTAGACAGTAGGTACGTAATCTAAGATAGTTGTCTAAGATGTTGATCATCTCTAAATAGTCAATGGAAATGAACAGAATCCTCCAGAGAGCAGTTCATCCCACACTGGAATGGGTTAAGCCATTTCTAGAGGTTTACAACTTTCTTGACTAAGCGCAAGTGATTAAATAGTTTAGGCAGATGTTTAAGTTTCTGACGGCTAAAGTTAGGTAAGGTGAATTCACTCTTTCTATGCTTCCATGTTAACAGCTCCAACATGAATAAATTGCTTCAGCGTTTGAGAACCATTGGGTGCTAATCTAAGCATTAGAAAGCCAAAGGCTTTGAGATACTCAAGTTTTTGCACACTTCCAGCATTTAGGCATTAATTACATTGCTACAGTATTTTTTATCATCTGTCCTTCATCCATCCTTTCCCTGCCACAATTAGCCAAATTCATAGGGCATGAGGCCACATTACCAACTTGGATAATACCTTAAATCTATGTCTATATTTAGGCACTGCCTACAGTCCAGTGCCACATGAAACCATGCATACAAATACATAAAGTGTCATTCACAGATAAAGAAAGGTGGGATTAAGTCAGAGGTTAAAGCACTTAAATGTTGCTTTCAAGCAGGTGCCTGTGGGCTCTTTTAAGTATTTAATGTCCTACTACAGGATGTAGCCAAAACTGCCACTGAAGCATAGAGAGGGTTCCAGCTCACAATTATATTTTATTTTAATCTGATACCCCAGCAGCTTGTGTTGAAAAGGCCAAATGTAAGCTATTTTGTTCCACCCCTGACCCTGAAAAATGACATGTTCTCAAAGTAGTAGCCAAGTTTGTGTACCTCCTACCACCTGCTCACTGCACAGTTCTAGTTTATCTCTAAATGATACTTGGAGTTGCTGGGCCAGCTGTAGATGTGCCTGATTCGTGGTGTCAGGTCCCCAAAAGCTGGACTTGAGCAGACTGTACCTAACTCTACCAGAGTGAGTTCAGCTAAAACATCATGGCCCTGGAGAAAACATTGATCCCCATGCCCAGAAGGTAACTTCCACATAAAGAGCTATGCTATAGCCTGAGATTTGGTGCAAAGGAGTAAAAGGAAGAAAATAGAAACTTATCATTCATACCTACCACCAGTCATATAGGCCTTTCTGAAGGGAGGAATGCAAAATTTGTGGGAGCAGGGGAACAAGAAGGAAAAAACCTCTGCAGCTGGCTTGTGTGCAGGATTGGAAAGCTCCTGCTCCTGTTGCCATATATGCACTGTGCACTGAAAAGTCATAGGGTAAAACATGTACATAGTCCCTGCATAGCTCTTTATCAGTCCTGATGGTGCCTGATGACTTGTCAGGTAGCCTAAATGTCATTTGGATTACCCCACTGAGTACTTGCTGCTTTTTGTGATGCCTGTTTTGGGTGTTTGTAGTAAATGACCTGGGTTCTAAGATCTCTGTCTAACTACAGAGGGGCTCAGTCTCCATCAAACCTTTATGGACTTGGAGTGGAAGTGCTTCATCATCTTTAAAACCAGAATAGTGAGAGCACTTCAGAAAAAGGCACCTGAACTTTATTTATTTGTATTCAGAAGCAGCTAAACTGAAATTAGGAAACTGGCACTGTTTTAACATCAATGTAAACAACGTCAGAAACAGTCACAAAACCTGTTTTTTAAGCTCCACTAAGATTTTATAATTCTTATGTTAATCGTCCAGAATACCTTTCTTCTAACCGGGTTTTTCTGAAGCTGTAACATTTTGCAGTTTGTTTCTCCCAGGCCTTGGATTTTCTGGTGGTGTACACATGCTCAGTGTTAATGAAAGCAAATGGCTACAGGGGATTCTGAGTCTTAAATCTAATAACGGGCAAGAGTTCAAGTAAACAGTGACTTTGCACCACTGCGAAGGGCTTTGCAATGGACATGTCAATGGTGAACTGCAGCTGAGCACAGACCTGTGCATTATCTAATCAGTACCTGTAATGGTAGAGAAGAGAAAACAGATTTTCTCTCCAACCTCTTCTCTTCCTCCTTTCAATCTCTATCTTATTGCACCTGTAAAGTCTCAGACTGCCTTTCCTCCACATTTTCTTTCTTCCCTTTTCAACTCTCCAGCTACTGATAAAAAGGGATTTTCCAAAGCATCCAGGATCCCAAGAGCATCATGCTTGGAATAAACAGTACAGAGACTAGTCATTCCATGGCAAATATCACTCAGCAGGAAGCAGGAAAACTGAAGCAGTAAATATGCCAGTAATTCTAATCAATATGCCCTCTTTGCATGTCAGGCTACAAATGCAGAACAAAGTTGGTTAAAATGCATGTCCTGGGACATTTTAACATCTGGAACTTTTTATGTATTCATGAAGACTGTGAGTAGGATTCAAAAAGCTGTTTAAACAAGTGTGTTGATACACATAAGGTTTACTGTATATATATATATAAAAGCATCTTTGTTAACATGCCTTTTTGTATCCCTACCAACCTTCTGCCAACCTGGGATAGAGCGTAGGTTTGCTGGCATGTGTTTCTTAAGCTCTTATTGAAACGGAAACTTCCCCAAACTGGTTCAAAGTTTAGCTGGGTGTTTGATTTAAGCCAAACAATCTCAGAAAACAGAGATTTATTTTTTTGTTGAAATGAGCATTTATGTTGGTAATTCTCACTTTTGGTTTTGGTTGTTATTGGAGATGTTTATTTGGGCTTGAAACAAGTGTTCTGGTCAACTTGGTACTAAATCAGACACTGATTTAATTTGGGTAAGACTTGCATTATAGCAGTACCTTACTGTTTATGAAGTGATTAGGCTCATTTCATGTTGGTTGTCTAATATTAGACACCTAGTCCTGGTTAATCAAGTAGCAACCTGTTTAGGACTGGACAAATCACTGGAGGTTCTTAGAGGTTCCTACCTCTTTTGCACTGAACCCATATACACAGTAGCTGGATGGATGACTGGTTTGGTCCAGGTGCCTGACACATACTTAAGCGTGATTTGTGCCACTGTTAATAAGTGTTAATGGGATGAGCTTCATGTGTGCTTTAGAAATTTAAGCTCCTCAAATCTATTGAGAAATTTCTGGTTCTTTAAGAAATGAAGTTTGTTTCCAAATTTCTTTCGGCTTTAAAAAATGGGAGTGAAGTATCTATCTATTTTAAAACCATGGGTATGGGGGATTGTGAAGCTGCCTTTCATTTCATGAACCCGTCCATCAGCAGCAATGGTGGCATCGAGTCTCAGATACCTACATGTATCTGGTCAAAGTGGTTGGGATGAAAAATTGTAGCCTAAGCCCTGTGGTACACTGTGTAAGTGTCTTGGGGGGTAAAGCAGGAGGCAAAATGATTTAATTTTTCCACCCACTTGTTCCCTAACCATAAGGGACTCTGTGCCTCAGGGAACCCATCAGGTAGTTTTCTATCCAAGAGAATGAGCTTGAGCTATAATTAATTAATTAATCACTATATAACACTCTAAGATTTAATAAAAGTTGGAGGCAAAAATGCTAATACTTAGGTATATGGCAACAATAAAAATAGTGCACATATAAAAAGAAACTGTATTTTGCTAATGTGTTTACAGTATCCTCATTTAATATCCATTTAATTTGATTGCCCTTAAAAAGCCTCCTTAGTCAAAATGTTATGTTCTGTTAGCTCCTTGTAGACCCATAAAATGTAAAATGTAATGCTTTCATTCTTAAAATTGTTACCTTTTTCTTTTAAAAAAGTGTTTTTTAATGACCAATAATTTTGTTGTAAATATTCTGTTGGAATATGTTTACAGACAGCTTTCTGGTTAGAATTAAAAATGTTAAAGTATGCCTTAGTGGGTTTTTTTTGGGTGTTTTTTTTTTTAAGGTGGATTTTAGGTGTCTGCAAGTTAAAAGTCTAAATCTAAGGAGATTGTTCTGGATTATCTTTGCAGAAAAGACAGGGGATTCCTGAGATAAACAGACCTAAAGTAAGAATTTAACATAGCTGAGATAAACGACTCTGGAAATGCCGATTTTTCTCTCTTAGGAATTTAAACTTATTCCTGCACTATATATGATCACTATACTTTTCAGAGCTTTAGTATGATTTAAGTCATCAAGATTTTAAACATACTCAGGTAATATGAATTTTGCCTATGATTTTCTTTCTTTTTTTTTTTTCTTTTTTTTTTTTTTAGATGAGTTGATACAATGGATTTCTCTATTTGGACATGTTTGATTTACAATAGTTATGTATGACTTGTCACCACAGAAGCTGGACAATCTTCAGTGTAGTTATCTTCACAACTAGACGTTGCTGAAGGCAGTAAGACAACTAAATTCCATGAAAATTAAAGTGTATTAAGAATTCAGGCCCAAGATCCTATTTAAGATCATAAGGAAGGGCAATGATACAGAAGGATGGACCTTGGACCCTTCCCAACTCCAATCACATTACAATCACTGTGCTTCTCTCTCCCTACTGTCTGAGTAGCTTTTCAAGGCTTCTGAGTGTCAATTAAATCATGCTGAAATGCATTGGAATAGCAAAATTCTGCTGTCAAAAATTATACTCTGGTTAAATGGTGGATTTTCAGAGGGCTGCAAAAGCCCATTGCCTTTCCTTGAAAACTACATCTACCACTCTCTTGAGGATCCCTGGATTTTTTTTTTTTAATTTTTATTTTTTTGATACCTTAATATTGATGTAGGCTCTTGTCTTAAAGGTACTATTTTCAAAGAAACCCTGGTCATCAGTACTTTAAACTATAGGTCTCATTTAACCTGTCTTCAGTTGGGAGGGTAAAATCAAGATACACTGAGGACCCGAGTTATTGACTCATGTGTTGGTCATGATCTCTCTGAGATCACGCAGGATATTTCAAATGACTATGGAGCTGTTGGATATGACACGAGATATTATAAGCAGAGGTCTTTGGGAGTAGAGGCTACAGACACCTGTTTGCTGAAGTCTTGGAGGTGAATTGTGCAAAAAGGCCTGATATTTCTCTGAGAACATCATCTCCACAGAGATTTCTTCAACATCTGCTTCTCATCCCATCACAAATGCTGCCTGTCTTTAGGATGCTTTGGCATTTCCACTTCCAGTCTCAGCTTGCAACCAGCAGTAAAAGAACAGAGGAACTTGATGAAGTCTGGTTTGAGTTTAGGTGTAAAAATGACGGAAGCTCATCTGCTTTTTATCTCCTATGAACTGCTGGCTAGTTCTTTTCGGACAAGATGTTCAAGTGAAGATTATGTACATTTTTAAAAAGATTGTGTAGGGGCCTAGAGTCGGGGCTAGGTTAAAAGAACCAGGAGATCCTTCTCCCTGTGTCTCCTCTATAAATCTTTCATTATCAAAATAATGCCTCATTTGTGGTCTTGGATGTCTCTGTCTTGAATGAGTCATATTCCTTTTGAAACAGATGATTCATACCACTTCTTGTACCGCCCAGGCTTGATCTGCAGAAAAGCTTAACACAAGAAAAGCTATAGCAAACAGGCTCTGCACATGCTCTGAGTTTTTGATAATCAGCCTTTATTTAATTAAGTTTCATATCTTTCTTGTGAGGTAATTATTATACAAGTTATACCATATTCTAAGAAAGAAAGAAAACCCCAGAGATATTAAGAGATTGATGAAAGTAATGGGAGGTGTTATTGCAAATATCTGGATTCAGAAGCATCTGCCTTACTATCCCTTGAAACCACACAATGCTTTTTTCTAATGCAAGTTGTAGATAGAAATTTAACACAGCCAACAGGGGGCTTTATTCAGGTCCTGTTGCACACTATGTCCTGATTCGAGGGTAATGGATTCCCGTGTCCCTGATTTTAGGGGTGAAACAATTTATTTGTGCTTTTTTCAAGCGATAGTGATCAAAAAGCAGAAATATATGCCTTGGTGAGGTTTTGCAACCACAGACGATGTATTATGCTTATATTTCTTTCAACCTCTGACTCCCCTGCTGTCAAACTGAATGGCCGTAGTTTCTTAGGCTAGATCCTGCAAAGGATAATCATTCTCTTCCTCTGCCAGCAAGCAAACAAGATTGCCCAGCATTTATACTGGGAAGAAAGGTATGTTTTTCAATTTAAACCTAATGATTTCTGCACTCTTTATTGGATGGAACTGAGATTGCGTATGGTTTCTATGAAGGTGATGAGACACTGGAACAGGCTGCCCAGGGAAGCTATGACTGCCCCATACCTGAAAGTGTTTAAGTTCAGGTTGGACAGGGCTTTGAGCAACCTGGTCTAGTGGAAGGTGTCCCTGCTCATGGCATGGGGATGGATCTTTAAGGTCCCTTCCAACACAAACTATTCTACCATTATATGATTCTGTATGTGGAGAAGCTACCAATGTTGCAGTCTAACTGGACTCAGTCTCCAAGAGATGTAAATATACTTCAGGTGAAAGAAGTTGTGAATGAATCCCAGATGAGGGAATGTGTAGTTAAACTGTGATTTGAGACATTTGCTAATGTGACCTTTTTTTGCTGAGGCACAATCACAAGGCAACATGATCTTCACAGCTGAACCTGGCAATTAAACATGTGTGTTCTCTTGATGTTTTTTCATTGTGGACACTGTGTTAATTGTGTTCCTTGTATAAAAATAGTCAAAATCATATACACCTGTAAAAGTCCTACACCTTTCAACATTGGAAAATAATGTAATTTCCAATATTGTATTATTCTCCATGTGTGTTTTTCCATTATTGAAACACAGACAAATTAGCCAGAGAAATCTAAGTATTGGACTTCTTAATGACTGCTCTGAAGTACCAGCAGGTATGATCCCATATTAGATTTCATCCTATTTACTCCAGGTTAATTATGAGGACACTTTCAGAGATGGAAATTGAAAATATATTGGCTTTAAATATGAAGAAGATACATAAGTGATACTGTCATAACATCATAGAAAGAAGAAACAGTTTATTGAATAACAATGCTGCCCTGTCTATTCAGACACCCATGATGGTTTGCAGTTATTTTCCTGAAAGAACTTAAAGGAGGTACATAGTCATCCTGTGCCAGTATTTCCAAAGATGTTTAAGTGAGCACTTGGAAATAAATGAATGACCATACAAAAATCAGGTATCATCATTAACAAATATAAAAATAATAAAGTAAATTAAAAAAAACTTTCATTAATAAAACAATGGCAATAGCAACTCCCAAGCCCTCCATCTCACATGGAGTCTGTTCTGAAATGACATATAAAGCAGTGTGCTTTTAGTTTTCCTATTGCTGTTGACTTTAAGCAAGAGACACTCAAATGCAATAAGGTAGCTAACTGAAACTAGAAAGGGAGATCAATCTTGTAATTACTGTATATATATGTTATCAGGAGGTTTGTGCTTGATTTCTAATCATTCAAATTTATTTTTCTATAAATATGGTTCTATAAATATGACCACCTCTTGATCATGTGGACTAAATTGGCTTTCCCAGTTCAGTTCCTTGCAACAAGCACAGTACAAATGCAGTCATTAAACTACATGTGGTGGAATACGTTGCCATTTTGAGCCCAATGAAACAGAAGCAAGCCCCTGTTTCTTCTACCTGTAGTTTATAGAAATATCTCAGAAAGATCTGGCAGACTGGATTTTTGCAGAGGTGTATCTGTCTGCATGGATAAGCAGAGATTCATTTTCCAGGTCAGCATCCTTTTGCAAAACATGTAATTCATATTGAAAAACAAACAAGCAAACAAACCAATCAACCAAACTTCTGAGGTCCTTGAAACAAAACCTCACTTTTTGGCAAGAAAAACAAGCCCTAATATGAAGCTCTACACTAAATATCTAGAGAAATACAACTGTAATTAATATAATTATAATGATGCAATCAATACATTGACACTTTCTGATTTGACAAGGATGATTACCACCATTTATCTCGCAGGTTTCCCAATAGTCGATGCCCTTGATGAAAAGTCTCCTTTGACTCTTTCCCATTTGATGTTTCAGCTTGTTTGAATTATCAGCTCTAATTTTGTCAAGCTGGAATGTTGCAGACTGAGCTGCTAGGATACTGCAAGATTCATGGGTTTTGGATATTGTACCACAGTAAAACAGCTGGAGGGGAGGGGAGAACCGGTATGGTGAGTAATGGCAAATGCATCCATCACAACAAAGAAACTTCTATCAGCCCCACTGGCAAAACAGTGAGTTACTGAACTATCAAGGATATCAGGCTGAGGATTTTGAATGATAGCTAAATATACTTTCCCCTTAGAGGAGTGATCTTGCTTTGGACTGATTATATTTCTTGCTATCAATGATGACAATGAACAGCTGTGCTCAGTGGTAGCTGCTTGTAATTTCTTTGTGAACCATATCCACTCACAAGGCAAATAGATGCATTTTGAAATTAGTGATTAAAAAAAGACTAAAAAAAGCAAGCAAGAGGTACAGATACATGGTACAGTCCAGCCATCTTTGAGAGAGTTATTTTTTGATTGACATAGTAACATCACTGAATCTATTTACACTATCTCCTACATTTTGTTAGAAAGCTTTTTAGCAGTGAAGTACAATATTCCCATGGGGTAAAAGAATTTTCTGCACAGAATTTCCTCCTAGTGTAAAGCCAAGCTATGAGCTCTGTCAACTCATAGTTTGTCACAGAATAGATGCCTTTCTTCAAATCTGTATCAGTACATTTACAAAAAGTACCGGGAAAGGAATTGTGTCACAAAATGGCAAAAGTCTCATTGACTCCAAAAGGAAAAGAGTTTAATTACCTAAATCAGCACTGAGGTTCTTTCCAATTTTGGTATGCCTTTGCCAAACAGTTTATTCAGTAGCAAGCAGGGTTGCAGCATATAAAGTCTGTAAATTTGGTATTTCAAAATTTATTTTCCTCAGGGTTGAATTTGGATTTGGAATTTTGATCTGGCTTTGGTTGATGACTCTTCATCTTGGTTTAATCATCTTATCATCATTACATTGTTTGATAGCTCTGGGGAAGGCTATCATAAATGGTTGTGTTAGTCACACAACTTTCAGATGCGTATGTAAAGGCAGATTGGGCAACTATAAGGATTTCTTACTGTCTTAAAGCATCTCTGTTTAAGATTGTAATTCACACCTATCCTCTTCATTACTATTTTTTTTTTTTCAATCTAGTTTCTTAACTGAGAACAATAAAGACAGAATGAGGGAAAGACATAAGTGTGATGGAAACATAATTAAAATAGCAGTGAGCACATCTCAAAACTTGGAAAAAACATTTAAGGAAGACGTCCTCCAAAAAGGTGCACAGAGACTATTTCATGTTTGAACTCTGGTGTCAGGGGAGTAGTTAAAACATACCATCCAAAGTGGACAAGTAATTATGAGAAGTGAAATAATAGTGGATAAGTATATAAAACAGACTGGAAAGAGACAGTCAAAATAAACTAGGTAGTGAAGCCACTTAAAGCTTCAAAGCTAAACTCAAAGATAGGCAAGACACCAAGAGGAACTGATGTAACTTTGAGAGGGAGAATTGACCTTTTCTTAGCACCATTCAGGACCCTTGAAGTCTGTACTTTCTTGTCTTTTGCAGTGAGAAGAGTTGTCTTCAACAGTGGCTTGAATGACTTATCAAGTTCGTGTTTAAAATACATTGAGACTAACAGTATCTTGTGGGTTTGAAGTAGCTACAATCTGTCCAACTTGAGCAGGCACTGCTGCAGGGGAAGGATGGCTGTCTTCTAAGAAGGAACACTTTAGATTATTACAGTTTAGATTTCATACAATTTTGGTGCTGGACTTTTCTCCTCGATCTCTACTAATTTTAGAGACTAGTGTGTACAAGATGAGCGGGAACATGTTAAGATATTGTTTTCTGTGGGAATAAGTGAGGGGGGAGAAAGAAAGGTGGATATATTCAAATGGTCTCTTGGGTCCTGATGAAATCCATCTGTGGGTCCTGAAGGAGCTGGCAAATGAAGTTGCTAAGACACTGGCCATCATATTTGAAAAATCATGGCAGTCAGGTGAAGTTCCTGATGACTGGAAAAAAGGAAATATAGCCCCCCATTTTCAAGAAGGGGAAAATGGATGACCCTGGGAATTACAGACCAGTCAGTCTCACCACTGTGCCTGGCAAAATCTTGGAGCAGATTCTCCAGGAAGGCATGCTAAGGCACATGAAAAACAACAAGGTGCTTGGTGACAGCCAGCATGACTTCACTAAGGGGAAATCCTGCCTGACCAATTTGGTGGCCTTCTATGATGGGGCTACAGAACTGATGGACAACAGTAGAGCAGTTGATGTCATCTACCTGGATTTGTGTAAAGCGTTCGACACTGTCCCACACGACATTCTTGTCTCTAAATTGGAGAGACATCAATTTGATGGATGGACAACTCGGTGGATAAAGAACTGGCTGGAGGGCCACACACAAAGAGTTGTGGTCAATGGCTCAGTGTCTGGCTGGAGACCTGTAACAAGTGGTGTCCCTCAGGGACCGGTGTTGGGACCAGTGTTGTTTAACATCTTAATCGCTGACATGGACAGTGGGATTGAGTGCGCCCTCAGCAAGTTTGCCGATGGCACCAAGCTGTGTGGTTCGGTTGATACGTTGGAGGGAAGAAATGCCATCCAGAGGGACCTCGACACGCTTGTGATGTGGGCTGATGCCAGCCTCATGAGGTTTAACCATGACAAGTGCAAGGTCCTACACCTGGGTGGGAGCAATCCCAGGCACAGCTACAGGCTGGGCAGAGAAGAGATTCAGAGCAGCCCTGCGGAGAAGGACTTGGGGGTGTTGGTCGATGAGAAAATGAACATGAGCCAACAGTGTGCACTTGCAGCCCAGAAAGCCAACCATATCCTGGGCTGCATCAAAAGGAGTGTGACCAGCAGGTCGAAGGAGGTGATCCTGCCCCTTTATTCTGCTCTCGTGAGACCTCACTTGGAGTATTGTGTGCAGTTCTGGTGTCCTCAACATAAAAAGGACATGGATCTGTTGGAACAAGTCCAGAGGAGGGCCACGAGGATGATCAGGGGACTGGAGCACCTCCCATATAAAGATCGGCTGAGAAAGTTGGGACAGTTCAGCCTGGAGAAGAGAAGGCTGCGTGGAGACCTCATAGCAGCCTTCCAGTATCTGAAGGGGGCATATAGGGATGCTGGGGATGGACTGTTCATTAGGGACTGTAGTGATAGGGCAAGCTCTTCACGGACACCCCCTTGTCGTGGGGAAAGAGCTTGTGTGCCCTTGTGAAGTTGGGAGTTATGCTGGTGGTGGCTTATGCTTCCGGTAGGGTCTCCCATGCCAGTCAGCTCTCAAATGAAGGGTCAGACAAAGTGTGTCCATGGGCAGGATGGGCTCACTAGCCTTCGGGCAACCATCCTAGGAGAAGGACAACTCCAACTTCAAACCCGGGCAGATGGAGCTCGTGTAGCCCTGTAAGGCCATCCATCTAAGAGAAGGATACTCTAATTAAACCTACGACCTGAGGACTTTGCTGTCACCGTCCAAGCTTGCTAGGCCCTGGCAGATAAACCTCAGGTGTAAAGGGTGAGGCCAGTTCTGTGCACACTGTGCCTCACCTAAAATAAATCCACTGCGCAGGTCCGAAGTGTTTACCCACACTTGCAAAGCCCTGCAGCGACAGGCAAGGGATGAAACGGCAGGTGATAAGGTGCACTGGAAGTCGTAGACCCAACCCTGCATGCAGGCGGTTCAGGACATTGGTCACTCAAGTCTGACCCAGGAGATGACAGTCTTGTTCGGCAGCATCCTGAATGACCAAGCAGCCTTTTTCAAGGACAGCACTGCTTGCTCCATATGGAGAGAGGCCTAGAAAAGGTGGCCTAACCAAAGCTCATCTCCCCCTCCACCTGATTGGCTAGCTGCGGCCCACGGGCATCTTCTATTGCGGTCAATTAAAAACAAAGAGACAAAGGCATACACCTGCCTCCAAAGGTGTGTCCAGATTGACACTCGCATGTTGGAACATCATAACCATGCTTGATACAGTGAACAGTGGGCGTCCTGAGCGCCGTTCTGCATTAACTGCCCATGAATTGTCACGTCTTAACATTGATATCGCTGCACTCAGTGAAGTTCGCCTTCATGAGGAAGGTAGCCTCAAAGAACATGGTGCTGGCTATACACTCTACTGGTCAGGCAAACCCAAAACTGAAAGTCATCTTTCTGGAGTCGGCTTCATGATTAAAAACTCCCTCCATAGCCTCTAAACTTGAAAATTTGCCGATAGGTCATTCCGACCGTATTATCTCCTTACGTCTTCCACTACACAATAAGCAACACGTTGTTCTTTTCAGCATATATGCTCCAACTCTGCAAGCTGACCCTGCAGAAAAAGAAAAATTCTACTCCGACCTGCATCACCTCACTCAGAAAGTTCCTATAGAAGATAAGATCATAATCCTTGGTGACTTCAACGCCCGAGTAGGAAAGAACTTTGAAGCCTGGAAAGGAGTACTAGGCAAGCACGGTGTTGGCAACTGCAATGATAACGGTCGTCTCTTACTAGAGTTCTGTGCAGAGCAACAGCTTACCATCACCAACACTATCTTCCAGCAGAAAGACAGCTGGAAGACAACCTGGATGCATCCTCGATCTAAACATTGGCACCTTATTGATTATGTTTTAGTACGCCAGAGAAATATTCGTGATGTCTGCCAGACCAGAGTGATGCCTAGTGCAGAATGCCAAACAGACCACCGCCTTGTGCGTTGCAAACTTAATTTCCACTTCAAGCCCAAACCTAAGAGGGGCGGCATTCCAAGGAGGAGGCTCAATGTTGATAATCTTCAAATAGCTGCAGTGAGGGACGGCTTTCAGGCTAACCTTCAAACTAGGCTTGAAGACCAACTTATAGATTCTTCTCCTGAAGCGCTTTGGCAACATATCAAAAACAGCATCCTGCAGTCCTCCGTAGAATCCATTGGGTTCTCCTCAAAGAAAAACAAAGACTGGTTTGACGATAGCAACCAGGAGGTCCAGGAATTGCTGACAAAAAAGAGATTTGCTCATCAAGCACACCTCGCTCAGCCACTCTGCCATGTAAGAAAAGCAGCCTTTCGTCTTGCATGTAGCAAACTCCAACAGAAACTTAGAGACATCCAGAACAAGTGGTGGCTCAACCTAGCAGAAAAGACTCAACTATGTGCAGATTTGGGTGACCACAGAGGATTCTATGAGGCTCTGAAGGCAGTGTATGGACCCACATTCCAGGTTCAAAGCCCCTTACTTGGTGCAGATGGCCAAACGCTTCTTACAGATAAAATCTCCATCCTGAATCGTTGGTCTGAACGTTTTCAAACCCTCTTTAGTGCAAATCGTGTAGTCCAAGGCGAAGGAATCCAGCACATTCTGCAACATCCAGTGAAAAACGAATTGGATTTAGCCCCTACCATGGGAGAGACTCTTAAGGCCATACAGCAGGTGAAAACTGGCAAGGCAGCTGGGCTTGACGGAGTCCCACCTGAAATATGGAAGCATGGAGGCCGAGCACTTCACGCTAAATTCCATGAGTTAGTTGTGCGCTGTTGGGAACAAGGTAAATTACCATCAGAGTTTCCTGATGCAATCATCGTCACTCTATATAAGAAAAAAGGTGTCAAGTCAGACTGCTCAAACTACCGTGGTATAACTCTGCTCTCCATTGCTGGTAAAATTCTTGCAAGAATACTATTGAACAGACTAGTACCTGCTATCGCAGAAGAACTTCTACCTGAAAGTCAGTGTGATTTCAGGGCTAATAGAAGTACCACAGACATGGTATTTGTTCTCAGACAATTGCAAGAAAAGTGTAGAGAACAGAATAAGGGGTTATACGTAACTTTCGTTGACCTCACCAAAGCTTTTGACACTGTGAGCAGGAAAGGCTTGTGGCTGATCTTAGAACGATTAGGTTGTCCCCCCAAGTTCCTAAAATGATTATTCTGTTACATGAGGATCAGCAAGGCCAAGTCAGGTATGGTGATGCACTCTCTGAGCCTTTCCCAATAACCAATGGTGTGAAACAAGGTTGCGTTCTCGCACCGACCTTATTCACAATCTTCTTCAGCATGATGCTCCAAAGGGCTACAGCAGACCTCGACGAACAAGACGGCATTTATATTCGATACCGTACCGATGGTAGCCTATTCAATCTAAGGCGACTGAAGGCCCACACTAAGACCCTAAACCATCTTGTCTGTGAACTGCTCTTTGCTGATGATGCCGCCCTTGTTGCCCACACAGAAGCAGCTCTGCAGCGTTTAACATCTTGCTTTGTGGAGGCGGCTGAGGTTTTTGGGCTGGAAGTCAGCTTGAAGAAGACAGTAGTCCTCTACCAACCTGCACCGCAAGAAGATTATCGCCATCCCCATATTACCATCTGCGAGTCAGAGCTTAAGACAGTTCAGCAGTTCAGCTATCTGGGAAGCATCATTTCTTCGGATGCCACGATCGACAAAGAGATAGACAACAGAATAGCAAAGGCATATAGAGCCTTTGGAAAACTCCATAAAAGAGTCTGGTGTAATAAACACCTGAAGAAAAGTACAAAGATCAGTGTCTACAGAGCCATTGTATTGTCTACTCTATTATATGGGTCTGAATCATGGGTCATCTACCGTTATCACCTGCGACTCCTGGAATGCTTTCATCAGCGCTGCCTCCGTACAATTCTAAACATCCATTGGACTGACTATGTGTCTAATGTCACTGTCCTCGAACAGGCAGGGGTCACCAGCATCGAGGCCACATTGCTGAAATTGTGACGTGCTGGGCAGGGCACGTCTCTAGAATGAAGGATCACCGCCTCCCCAAGATCGTGTTTTACGGTGAACTTGCCACCGGTAGCCGCAAGAGAGGTGCCCCAAAGAAGAGATATAAGGACTCCCTGAAACAATACCTTAGCCTTGGCCATATTGACTACCATCAGTGGTCCACCTTGGCCTCCAATCGGGAGACTTGGAGGCACACCATACATAATGCCGCTGACTCCTTTGAGAGCTCACGAAGAACTAGTCTCGAGGAGAAAAGACAACACAGGAAGAATCGCGCCCCACCTGTTTCACCCAAGGAGACCTTCTGCTGTGCTTTTTGTAGCCGGATTTGCCTATCCCACATTGGCCTTCCTAGTCATCAGCGCGCTTGTAGTAAGCGTGGGTAAATGCCCTTCCCAAATCTTCGTTCGCGAAGTCAAGCCATGATGATGATGATATGATGATAGGACAAGGGGTAACGGGTTAAAACTTAAACAGCAGAAGTTTAGATTGGATATAAGGAGGAAATTCTTTCCTGTTAGGGTAGTGAGGCACTGGAATGGGTTGCCCAAGGAGGTTGTGAATGCTCCATCCCTGGAAGTGTTCAAGGCCAGGTTGGACGAAGCCTTGGGTGATATGGTTTAGTGTGAGGTGTCCCTGCCCATAGCTAGGGGGTTGGAACTTGATGATCTTAAGGTCCTTTCCAACCCTAACTATTCTATGATTCTATAGTCAGGTTAGAGTCTTCTTGTGGGTCTCTAATGTGACTACAGAATTTAAATTTAAGATAATGATGTGCTGATTCAGGCTGTCAGTAACTCTGGAGGATCAGATTTCAGTGAAAGGAGATAAATTTTTATAGTGTTGAATTGCTGACTCCAGCAAAGCCTTCATTTCAAGTTTACTTGCACCAGCTGCATCAGGTGTCTGATGACTGCAGGTAGTATATCATCATAAAGAATTTAGGTACATAAACTCAGTTACTACAATGTTAACAACTCCTGACCGAGGGACATGTCGGGTGAGCTGTTTGTCCTCATCTTCTTGAGATGGTATAGGTAATGGTGAGCTCAGGAATTCTAGCATAGGATTCCCTTTTCGATTAATATACCTAAATTTAGGTAGAGGCAGAACAGCATGGCCTTGGGTGAGGCTGCCAAGTTTTGTGGCTTCATGTGCTAGAGTGACTTAAACAATGGTGAGCCACAGTGTGTGGATGTAGGATGCTTACCGTGGTGGAATCCCGCTGGCATCTCCGAGTATTTAATAATGCTTTTATTATTGGTGGTATTAAGGAATTATTCAAGGAAGATAAGGAAAAGGCAAAAAATAAAAGCTAAAATAATTCCTCCAAAGCCAGTCTAGATTTCCTAGGCAACAGTGAAGAAAATAATGAAAGTCTAATCATATAATTTAAACTCTGTTAATGGGAATAGCCTGTTGTAATTATCTCAGCAATACATTCTCTCAGTTTTTTTTTTTTTTCTATTTATCCATTACCTTTTAAAGTTAAATAGCATCAGCAATAAACAGGATAAAATGGGAAGATTTCTTATCTACAGTCACTAACTGAGTGAAAGTGCAAATGAGAAGCTTGCTTCTTTGGATTTTCGAGCTGGAATGTAGTTGAATTTCAGACTACAAATCTGGATCTGAATTTCAGCGGTAGCTCTAAGACTGGGTTTGGCTCTAGCTCATGTCAGAACTTTTACTTTAGCCTCTATGAAGAGTATCAACTCTGAAACTCTCACCCCAGAAGTAGTTAAAGTTTAAGGCACACTAAAATTATGCTGTTAAGATTACAAATTAAATTAACTATTCAGTTCAGCTTTGCACTGAAAAAAAGTGAAATTTTAATCTCCCTTCTGTGCACTAATCTCAAGCCTGTAGGATATTCAAAACTTGCACCACTGTAATTGGGATCCCATGCCCATCCATTCATCTCACTGCAGTTGCTCCTGATTTACATTGGCAGCAAATGTTTTTCCACACCGCTAAGATACAGTTCTATTTAAGACAGATTTATTTCACTGGAAATGGAAATAAATCCCTCTTATTAATACAATGTTAAACAAAAAAAAGGGCTTTACCTCCTTTCCTTTCTATCCCCAGTCCTCTCTTCGTTTTGTAACTCTGAAGGTAACAAAGCAAAGGTTGTTGCTACAGATCTAAATATGACAGTTAGGCAAATTTTATTTCCTTAGTTCAGCTGAATTTTTTATTCTCATATAGTTCCGTAATTGCCTTATTTTTTTTTCTCTTTTTTCTCTAGCTATCAGGTTCACACAGGTAGAAGAAAGGCTGCCTTAGATCTGAACTTGATGCTTGAGGTCGTTGGAAAGATTATGTAATGCAACTCAAAAAGCTTTACAAACTGTTCAAATAGCAGGAAATTTCTAGTACAGTGCAAGAACGTAAAAGTGAAACCAAATAAACCCAAACTATTTCGCAATTGCTGAGAAGATCATGCTCTGGTAGAAAATGTGAAAGAATAACAGAAGCAGAGTGGTGGAAGGTGGATTTTTTTTTTAATTTTTTTATTTTTAAACTCTCCTCTCCCCCTCCCCCCCCCCCCTTTTCATTTCCTTTGGTACCTATACAGAAAATGTATCTCAGTTGAAAAAACTGAATACATGTACACTTCCTCTGCCTTGCTGCTTTTCTTTGTATTGATAGCACCAGTAAGAGAGAACATTAGCACCAAGTGTAAATTAAATGATGGATGTTACAGTTTGCTTTTTCTGAATCTAACTCTTTAAACCCTAGTCTAGAAGCTTAAATGTGGAATGAGGGACTATGTCCTGTTTCTCCCCGCTGGGTTCATTTAGGATAAAACCCAGGCTGTCCTGCATTTTAGTTGGAGACTTGCACACAGTGGGGGTGATTGGACTTTCTCTGCCCAAGGCACAACATATGCTACTTCCCATCACTTTAATAGGCATTAGTTCCGCAGACAGCACTGGTCAAATGTACATTATTCACAATCACTTTAATGCAAATATGCAAGGATGAGAGAGAAAATATGTCACAAAGAAAGACTCAGCCATTTCTGTTCTTTTTTGATTTTCTTCTGTCACAGTGTCTGCTCTTTCACCACATCTGTCTGCCTCATATATACAGATCTATGCAATCACTGCATTGGTTGGAGGATTTGGTTTCTTGGTTGACAGTGTTTAGATGTAAAATACCAATGCTACATTTTTTCTAAAGGTTTTGTCTATTGTTATTCGTAGCACTCATGGGAACAACACTTTCTTTTTCATTGTCAGCCTCTTCTTTTTCAGAAGATTTATCCTAATAATTATTTTTATTATTTTTGGTCTGCTGGATCCTATTGTGTACCTTCAGAATGAATTGTGTCTGTAACAAATTAAGCTTCCTAATTAAGGTATTATCACAAGAAATCCATTCATATACTTCTGCATAGGTGAAGAATAGTTTCATGTTCTTTGCATTTACACCATTGCTTCTTTGTATTTTTTTTTTTTAAATCTGTGTAAATAACATACTTTTCTGCACTCATCCATTGTGATATAAATCCCATTATGGTTCTGTGATGAGACTACAAAGATGTTCTTAGTATCTACCTGTCTGTTTGTTTGCCTATCTTTATTTCCTTGTGATAGGTCCTGAACAAATAAGATTACAAGCGATTCTTCTTCTGTGAGGATCAAAGACAACCTTAGAAAGATAATGAATACAATTCAGCAGCTTATTCAGAGTACGATGTTGCAAATCACAATATCTAAGCATTTTACTAGTTTAGATTCTTTCTTTTTTGCCTCATTTTTTTTGCCAAGTGCAACACTTCACTCCCGCCCTGCCTATCCATTTGGGTGTCAAGGTTTTTCTAAGTTATCACTGTCATTTATGATAGTTTCTTTCCAACCAGCTTTCTACATACATTTTAATAGATATTTGGACTGAGTATCGAATGTGAATCCAAGCTTATCAGGCATTTGATAAACTGGAAATATGTTGCTCTGTGTCAAGCAAAATCAATCTAACCTTTGGCTTTCATGGTGTTCCTTAAGAGAGAGGAATTGTTTTTCTCCAACTAATAATCAAGGCCAGTGGTAAAACCTTTGCCAAACTGCAAATGAAGTATATCAGTTCATGAACTATATTGGCACAGCCAGAGTAACCTATTCAGGGAGGTTACATGCCACACTGGAAGGCTTTTTAATATAGCAAAGAGGCAGAGGCATAAAATCCAGTGATCTTGTGTGTGGATAGATTGACACCTCAGATTTTCAGCCAACAGCTCACTAGAGCCATGAGCGTAACTTTCCAGGGGAAGTAGTAGATTCTGCAGATTTTATATCTTTAAGGATGTTTGTCTTTCTTCAGAAGACATTCAGGCTCTGCCTCAGGTTCCTGGGGTAGTGGCAAGAGATTATCTGCGATGTTCTGAAGTTAAATAAAATACCATCAGTGGCACAGAACACTGTGGAATCAGAAAGCCAAAACTATATGTACCTTGTAGGAAATGAATTAGAAAAGCACAAAGTAATTTTACTAGACACTTAGCTGTGAAAGTAAAAAATTATATTTTTAAATACATACATTCCCATGAGATATTTTAAATCAGACAAATTGTGTTTTCTGAAGAGAAAGTATTCCCCTCTCACATGTACCACACATGCACACAGTGTTTGTTCATTTTGCTAGTTTCATTACTGTCAAGTGATTAGGCATTAATTGCAAAATGTGACATTGCATCAAGTTTACTTTTTAACAGGTGATTTTTAATGGCACAATGCTGTACCAATGAATTCTAATTAATGCTCAATTTTGTTAAGTATAGAAGGAAACACAAAACAATAGATGTGCGTATGTCTGTTCAAACACAGATAAGGCTTTTGGAAACCTGTTTATAGCATTCCTTCGAAAAAACAGTACTCAGTATTGCACAGAGGGTTGAAGGATGGCAAGCTGATGGATGAAGCTTGGTTCTTTTTATTATTCACTGTTACCTTATTGTACCCTCACTAGAATCAATCCAGATTTACATCACCAGAAAGGGAAAAACAGTTTTGCTTTTATTTTTTACGTATCATCATATAGTAAAGTTATGCAGATTGTAATCAGGGTTGGCCTGATGCCAAGTACCGGGGAATCCTGGCCAATGATCTGTTTTCCTGGCTGGTGAGATAAATTGCATCAATTTCATGAAGAATACCAACAAGCAGAAAAGCAGCGAGCATTACATCTGGACACCTTTAACTTCTTAGCCTAAGTGATATGATGCCCAGTTATGTCTGAATTAACAAAGAGCTGTCTTTGGTATTATTTTTAACAATCTTTGTCCTCTCTGCATGTATAACAAGGTGTGTTATTGCATCTGTCAGTACCTTGCAGAAAAAAATAAAAACCAATAAAAATAACAATTGAAATTACTATGCTCCTACTCCTCCTCCTTCCTCTGCAGCTATTTGCTTTATTTATGTTTTTATTAATACTAGAGGAGTTATATGAGTTTTCTGAAAAAGGTTGGCAATAGCCAAGCATTGCTTCCCCTTGAAGCAATCACTTCCTGGACTACTTTATTTCATATCAGTGTTACTGTACAGTTCAGATTTCACATATTTACATTGTAGTTTTTTTATTATTAATAGATCTTTCAATTGCAAAAGCCTATGTTCTCTGAACTTAGTAGGACTTTATCCATTCTTACTGGTGATGAGTGATTTATGTGGACAGCTCCTATTAATGCTAATGGAAAGCAAATGTATAAATCTCTCCACAGTAGATAGATAGCAATCTCACAGAAATGGTCCAAGCAAAGCATGTCTTTGTATAGGGACAAACTAGCAATTAGCATAAAAGATTGACGTGAACTATAATTCAGTATTTATATGAGTACTGTTAACCTAAATACAGAATCAAATCAATCCCTTGTCTAACTCCAGAGCCTGCTTTGGAATTTCAGCACTGAAAATTGTGACCTAGTCTGCCTTCACATGTGTAAGTTAAAGATAAATGCACAGGTTATAAGGACTAGACTCTGATACCCTGTTCAGCCAGGGGGAGCCTTGTTAATTAAGCCAATCTGTATAGCTTCTGTTACCTGATGTGTAAAGCCAAACCATTCGGAAATTGAGATTTGTAAAGGAGGCTGAAAGAATTATGTGCTTTTTTAGGGTTAGGCACCCTAAAATACCATCAGGAAGACAAGATCTTTCAGTAAAGTCCTTGAAGAGCTAGAACGGAAAAAGGGTGATTTGAAAGGGCCTTTTCTGTGAAAATTTTGTTAGAAAAGGAGCCAAGGGTTTAGTAGGGAAAGGAAAAAGAAAAAGCAAAGACACCAGTTTTTAAGTAGAAAATCATCAATGTTTTTAGGTTGGGTTGCTTTAGTTAAGAAATGTTTGTTTCTCTTTATAAAATATTGCATATATCAGTATGGCTGATTCTTGAATGTAGTTACATTTTAGGTAGAATCCAAGTGCCATTTCACAAGAAAAAGTTATGGTCAGTAATGGCAAGAGTATATTGAGAGACAAAATCAGCCTCAAGGTTGAGTTCCACACAGCAGGACCTCAGTGCCTCCCATTCCACCACTGCTTGGATCTCAAGTTTAGACCCAATTCCAGAAACAGGCGTGGGACATACTAAGATATAAGTAGACTGGTGGATAGGTGTAGAGTATTTTCGTAGATAAGTTGATTAAGCATGGAGTAGATAAATGAACAGCGAGATAGACTGAAGTCAGAGGCTTGTGATCACTGACACGAAGTCCAGCTGGACCATAATACCTAGAGGTGTGCTCAGGTCAGTACTGGGGCCAACACTGTTTAACTTCTTCATTAATGATCTGAATGATGGAGCAGAGAGCACCCTTAGCGTATTTGTAAATGATACGAAACTGGGAAGAGTGACTGGTACACTAGATGAGTGTGGTACCATTCACTGGGACTTCTGGCAGGCTGGAGAAATGAACTGAAAGCAACCTCATACAGTTCACCAGAAGGAATGACAAGTTCTCCACCTGCGCATAAATATGGGGTCTCCATCGATCAGTACCAGCTGGCAGTTATCTTTCTTGAAAGCAGCTTTGCAGAGGAAGTCCTTGTGGACAAGAATTTGAACATAAGCCAACAATGTGCCCTCACAGCAAAGGTGACCAGGAGCATCCTGGGCTGCATTAGGATCATCCTTGCTAGCAGGTCAGACTTGGTGAGATCCTTTTGAAGTGCTGTAGCCAGTTTTGGTGTCACCAGTGCAAGACATACTGGGAGTGAGTCCAGCAAATGACCACAAAGACAATCAGGCAATTAAAGTGTGTCAACTTGCTGGGAGAGGCTGAGAGAACTGAGATTGTTCAGGTTGGAGAAGAGAAGACTTGTGGGTGATCTTATTAATGTATATAAATAGATAATGTGAGACAGTAAATAAGAGACAACAGACTTTACTCAGAAGCTAACTGCACTTGGCCCTGAGCAATCTGTTTAAGATGACTGTGGTCTGTATAAATGAGTTGGACTAGGTGGTCATGAGACATCCCTTTCAACCTCTGCCATTCTGTGATTCTGTGAACCCTTTGGGCTCATTTCAGTTGCTCACACACAGAACCTAACACCTTTTGAGATAAATAAGGTATCCTGCTGAGTTTGCATTTGCTTTTTCAGGTAGGGCTTATGTTATTTTTGTCCAGCCTCACTGAGGTTTCTTACTTTTGTCCATAAATGCATGAAACTGTGAAAAGAGCAGCCACCTTGCATCTGTTTTAGTTATATCTTGGTACCTGTGCCAATACAAGCCAACGTGCTGGTGTTGCATTTGAGAGCAAATTCGTCACCCCATCAAGCTTACGACTTTTGCTCTAAAAGTCTTGCCTTGGATAGGAAATGGCAATGTGTCCCACTACTGTTTGCAACCAGAGCCATCTATTTTTTGTATGATTTTGTTAATATGGAACCTTTTGTAGTTGACTGTTTGAACAGGCGGATGGGGTAAGATGATCTCCAGAGGTACCAATCTCAACAATTCTGTGATTCTCTGGTTCTGTATCCTCAAACTTTCCTTCAGAATAATGACTGGAAGTTGAGCTTATGCTTTCATATGAGGATGGCAGGTGGAACCATATTTAGGAATATGATTATTTCTCTAGCTAGATCTATAGGTGCACTTCAGAGTTCAAGAAGTCAGCTTTCAAAACTGTGGCTGTCTTTGACTTTCACTGATGTGGAATCACTGCCAGTTGGGGTACCCAATCTCTTTTCCTATCTACTCTCCCAAGATAGAAAGTTAAGAAAGCATGGTTTAAATCAAACTTTCATGGTTAATTAACAAAATAAAAAAAATAACCAGAACAATTTGGACAAGAAGCTGATAGAGAAAATGGAATTAACCTCCTTAATGAAAACAGTTAAAATATTTTATTGACCAGGGTTTTCCATTTTAAACAGCATTTACAAGTTATCTACTCCATGATTCTTATCTCTCTGGAGGGGTACTGCAGAGCTGTTTGGTGACTTATGTCAAACAAATCTAGTCCTGAAGTTGCATTTATCCCAGTAAATTAAAATACACCAAGGAACATTCCCAGGCCCTGCAATGGAGTTATCTTTACCTTTGCAGCATCAAGGTGGTCTCTGCCATGCCAGTTAGTGCATTCCCTATAAGTCCTGGACATGGTTTGGAAGATAGCAAAGCCAGGGAATGATCAAAATAGGTACATGAAGTGCAGCCACCCTTTTGGGAACACCAAAAGGATTTAACAGTATTGACATGACTAAGCCATACCAGTTGGCCATAGTGTTAGAGAACTGGCTTGATTGCATTTTATTTTACTAGTGTGCTGTAGTGCAACTCCACCAGAACAGTCTACAGGAATCACCTTTTTTGCTGTATTTTCAGGAAAAAGCACCTTGGACCATATTGGGCGATTCTTTGAGAGAGCACCCCCTGACCCTCAGAGCACTACTGGCTTTGATCCCTGTATGTCTCCAACAAAGAGGGTTGTTTTTGGAGCAGCTTAAAAAAAGCTGGTCAACTGGACACATAAAGTTCTAGCACACTGGTGACTGGGGGTACACAAGGCCCAAAAGCTCTGTGTTGGCCAAAACAAAGTGATGAGGGACAAGTGTGACTAAGGGTGTAAGAGATGGCAGATCCCCATCCAAATCATTTCATGTCTGGCATTAGCCAAATCAATGAACAGGGCTTTGGAGTTAGGTAATAGAAGAAACAAGTGCTTCTGCAGCCTCCGTCATGGTGAAAGGGGCTATGAAAGCATTTTATACACTTCTTTTCTTACCTTATCCAGCACAGGCACCAAACCGGGTAAAAATACACAAGCAATCTGTGAAACATGTTTTCTCAGGCCCATCAGTTGTATACAAATGCAACAGAGCGGTGGCAAAAGGCATAAAATATCCTAAGATTTGGGAACTGCTTGAAGCATTTGGGTCTGTACAAGTCAATAGAGACTGGAAAGCAGTTCAGCTCACGCTAGAAATACCTGCCTGTGTTGGTGAAGTCAGCTGTTCTCTGGACTCTAGTGACGGTATCAACTGGATTATCATCTTCTCAAATCAGAGACAGCACAAATGAAGATGTGCACTGCTGAGGCACTTAAATGCAGGTGTCTGGGTCAGAATCCCACTGACAGACACTCACTAGATGGTGTTTGAGCCCTGCTTCATAAGGAATTAAATTGAGAAGCCATATAAGAAAAAAATGAGACTGCTAAGACATGAAATACATCATCACATCCCTGCATGCAGATAGTAATTCTGCTTTTGAATCACATTCATTCACTATTTTACTTACCCCTACTCACACTGTGACAACTTATGCTGTTGAATATAAGCCTCAAGTTCCTCCCCACCCAACTCCTCAACATATCCAAATTAATTTATTTAAACCACTAAGAAGTCCTTGGTCTTAAATTTTTTAACAGGAACCTGTGTTTATTCTATTAAAAAGTGAATCTGCTTGGATGTCTTTAATCAACCAAGTCACACAAAGGCAAAATAATGACATAGTAACTTTAAGGATCCTTGACTTTCAGCTGCCTTTTATAAGCATGGAAGGTGGAATAAAAAAAATCAAAAGCAGTAAAAACTTGTATAATTTCTGTCAGTAGCTGCTTTTCAGAAAATGTTGTGAAAACAATCTCTGTATGGAGGAAGCAACATACTGAGCAACAAGCCTCAATCACAGGAAGTTCATTTTTTTCCTTGGCGCATTGCCCAGTGCCATCAGAACTAATTAAAAACAGAGCCACGCTGGTAGGAGGCTCAGTGTTTGGGTTTTACAATAACGGAGCAGCAAACCAGGGGGACGTCTAATGAGAATAGTTTCCGAGTTTGTTTTCTAGCATTGGGCAACTATGTCAATTACTGGAACTACAGCTCAGGGCCAGCAACCATGCTGAGACATTAAAGTGTTATTTGCAATACAGATTAAGCTGCTACTTGGATGCATGTGTTCTGCATGACTCTTGTATACTAGTGCAGTTCCTTGGCTCACGACTAAATAGGAATAGGCTGATGCCACCTTGCTCTTCTTGTCTAAGGCTAGATCAAATGTTATGAGACAGGGCTTTCCCCCTGTCATTAGGTATGCTCTAGTTAAAAAATGAAATATGTCTTCTTGCAAGGATTCTACTGGTAATGAAGGATATGACTTGCGAAGATAATTATTAGCCAGGGACTTAACCCTTTGAGGGCTAGAGGAAAAGACAAGTTGACCTGAATACCTTAAAAGCAACCTTTATAACTCAAACAGTCTCTCTCTCAAATGAAAATTTAAAAATGCTGAATTTAAGGCAAACACATGGCTGCAAAAACTGACATGTATTTTTTAGCCTTACTCATATCCTGTTTAATATCACGTTTGTGGAATTAGTGTATATATTAAATATTTCATACTCTTATTTTAGGATTGTTGTCAATTCTATGAGCAATGAAAACAGAAGTAAGAGAGGACAACTGGCTGCAGCTAAGGAAAAATTTGCTGCAGATATTGGTGAAATAACTTGTCCGTATCCACTGGGGATAGGATGAGAAGCAATGGGCTTAAACTGTAGCAAGGAAGACTTAGCTTAGTCGTTAGGTAAGCTTTTTGAGTGTAGGCTAGCTCTGCCTGCCAAAGCAGCACAACCTCCATCACTGGAAGATTTTAAGAGTAGGTTAAACAAACATATGTCATAAACAGTTTGATATAGAAGATCCTGCCTTGAGGGAGGAAGATGGACTAGATGATCACCTGAGGTCCCATCCAGCCCTATTTTCTCAGTCTATTTTTACATATTGCATCTGAATCTATCAGTGAGAGCTCTAATAAGGTAGCAACACTTTGCCTCTCAGAAGCAGCCTTTACCTTAAAGTGTTAAAATTAAAGATTTTCATGCCCTACACTGAGGTGCTTTCCTCTCTGGTTTAACACACAAACTGTGTTTTTGTGCAGCAAATTAATTAAGGTCAACAGCAAACTAATCAAGGCCAAAATATGGGCCGAGACATTGCAATTAGGTCAACCATACTAAATTTCGTTTGGTTCATAGCTTAGACCAGTTGGTGCTCCTTCAGAGTACCTAGGCCTGGCTCAAGAGTACCACCACCCAGTGGCTGTTCCAAAGGCAGGTTGCATTCAGCAACCTGTTTAGATGTGAAACAATTTAGCAATGGGTACAAGATACACGGTGCCAGCTGGCTTCAAAGTAGATAGCTGCTCCTGTCTCCTTTTATTTACTGCTGTAGATGCTGATGTATGTGTTTAAGAAGATAGTGGGAAAAGCCAACAGCCTAAATCATGAAACACATTTAAATGTGTGTCAAGATAAGTCTCTACTGAGAACACAGAGTTAATAAGAATAGTTGGGAATAAATAAGTTATATGGCCTTAATGGATGAAGCACTAACCTGAGACACGAAAACCAGATTCCTTCCCCATGTAGGTAGACCATGGATCCATCACTTTTGTATCAGTTCTGCTAACTGAAAGTGTCTTCTCTGCCAAGAAAGCCATGTTTGTGTGGATGTTCTCAAAATTATATAAGATCTAGCTGCTATCATTGTTACTCTTATATGGTCATGGTAAATGAGATAGTTATTTCACATTGTAAACTAATATCTCCAACAATCTAACTTCTGAAATAATTCAATCCATGTTATTAATCCCTGTGTCATGGTTCAAACCCACCCAGACAGCTCGTTCACTCAGTCCCCCCTATTCTTGCCCTTCCCCTACTGCCAGGGGAACAGAGAGGAGAATCGAAAAGAATGCAACTCCCACGGGTTGAGGTAAGAACAGTTTAGTAACTAAGGTATAACACAAATCACTACTGCTACCACCGATAATAATAATGATAAAGGAAATAACAAGGGAAGAGAATACAACTCCTCAAAACCAGCCGACCGATAACTCGCCCCCCCAGCCTGACCAAGCACCGACCCATACCTCTTCCAACCCCACAGTCTACTAGGCCTTCTGGGTCCCTCTCCGTTACATCCTGGGCATGATGTGCTGTGGTATGTAATACCTCTTTGGTCAATTTGGGTCAGGTGTCCTGTCTCTGCTTCCTCCCAGCTTCCCCTCCTCCCTGGCAGAGCATGAGGCTCACAAAGCCCTTGGCCAAACCAAAACATCATTGTTATCAGCTCTGTTCCCAGGCCGCAAGTCAAAACACAGCACTGCACCAGCTACCAAGAAGGAGAAAAATGACTGCTACTGCTGAACCCAGGACACCCTGATACAACTTTTTCTATTGTTAAGCAAATATCAGGTATATTCTGAAAATTTCATTATCATTGCAGTTTTCTGTCCTTGCTGCTTTCTTGTATTACACAGTTGATATTTGTTTCATGTAGCACCTTCTGGTGTCGTAGGCTGACATCCAGAAATGTAGGTAAGGTATCAAATAACATTGTTGTAGGTTCATTGCTGTGAGCTTGCTTTGTAATATATTTATTGTCATTGTTATTGGGTATTGGTGGCTTTGTCTTGACTCTGTGGGTCACCTCCTTTATTGCCCTCCAAAGTCCTCCTGCATGCATGCTTTCTTCCATTTTTTTGCTACAGACAGCATCAAATATTTTGCTGTGGATAATTGCTATTAGGATGGTAATCACTTTACTGATTATACAGTCTGTATTGCATATAGAGAACCTGGATTTAAACCTAGCTGTTTAAACTAGTTTCCTAACTATACCTGTAACTTAGACAATGTGAATCCTGTTTGATGTCCTATTGTGATCCTAAACAGTATAAGTAAATGAGATGCTCTAACCATGAGAACAAGTTATATCCAGCTAGAGGAACTCATCCCTTTTTCTGTCTATGTACTATGTCTCCTGCTACCTTATATATGATTGGTGAAGCAGAACTGTAGATACTGTATGAGCTTCCCAAATACAGCAGGGTTACTGCAATATAAGTTGTGTTGATTTCATATATCTGTTTAGGCTTGCCATTCTACTAAGAAAACCTAATGTCTTTATAGGGAATTGTACATAAGCATAGGAGACTCATTTGGCTTGGTCTCATTTTGTCTTTAATGGCAAATATCGCATGTTATCTTAAAGGTATTCAACCTCACTGTAGTATCGCCTTCTGTTCTACCATGAGATAAAACATTCTTTCCGCATTTGCAGGTGAAAAAATGGAATTATTTATCATGAATCAGTTAATGTAATGTGCTGATAAACCTTTATAACTTAATCATGTTACCCAGTGCTTATTCTTTCACTGCCTGTTCAGCTCATTTGTTAACTGATACTACCATCTATGTCAAGAACCTTGAACAAAGTCACAGCTTTGGTCTCTATATGTTTGACTGACCTTTTATTACTCAAGATCCGTGTCCCAATTCACCATGAAAGTAAACTGATACAATTGTGTTGACTTCAGTAGAATTGCACATACTTAAGCCAGTGGTGAATTTGGACCTCAGTAACTACATTTCCTTTTATAAGGCTGGTGGATGAGTGCTTGGGGAACAGTTAGGTTGTCAAATAAAGGCAATAGCTATATCTTTCTAGACTGTATTTATAGTGTACTCTTCCTACCAGACTTTGCCGTGCTGAAGGAAATTGTTCCAGGCTTTATTTCAGTCAGATCAGAGAAAATGAGAAATAATTAAGAATGAAATACGATATAAAACTCATGTTAATAACTAATTGCAGACTGATGATTTTGGCATAAAACAAATAAAAAAGCAGCTGAAGATCTCTTACTTTCCCTGGTCATGGTTGCTTTCTTCAAATCATGCTGATTACTGTGGTTAAACCAGGTTGTCTTTTTTTCTCTTTCTCTCTTTTCCGATTGACTACAGGTCAAAAGGTAATTTGGTTAAAAAAAAAAAAAAGGCAAAAAAACTTAGGACTGAATTAAAAGTTAAGTGTCAAGTTGAAATTCTTTAAATAAAAGCAGTGGCTCATTTCTTTGATTATATCTATCATAGAAAATTAAACAGTACCAAGGCTAAGAGTCAGGTAGCAGGACTCATTATAGTCCCTGGTACAGTTTTATTCAGCAAAAATTAGTACTATTTAAACCATTCCCAGGTCCAGTTCATGGGCTGGGCCTGAAACTATTCTAATAAGCAGGCTAGATGCAGCCACTGTGACTTGAGGATATGAAGTTTCATAAGGAAATGACCAGATCATGCAGTTGGCCAAAAGGCAGGACTGGAATTATTTAGTTTTAGTTTGCTGGTATATATGTAAACTTTGTGGCGAGTTAGGATATTTCGGTTCCATCCTCCTGTCTATGAAAAAAGAGTATTTTAGCCTCTTAGGACAAAAGGCTAATCATAGAGTGATAGTTTATCTTTGAGGATGGATCCATCTGCTCTTTCAGCTTAAGCTGTTCTCCTTTATACACATAATAATGTGTACTGATTGTGCCAAGAGAGATGACCCATGGTGGGTTTTTTGGTAGTTTCTTACACTGCTGCTTGTCACAGCCAGCAGTTTTTCATGTCAAGTCATGTCCTGTAACTTCACATGGCCTGTTCAACAGCTATGCCATGTCCCTGCAGCCTTAACAAGGGGCAAGTTTCCCACCTAACCAGTAATCTAGGTTCCTGCTCTAGTCAACAGACTCCAGAAAACAAGGTGAAATTTTTTTTTACATTATTTATAATAAAAAACCATGATCAGACATCTAATTTTTAGATGAGGAAATTTAGATGAGGTTGGTCCGACTTGATATATCTCTTCTGCTACGTTCAGAAAAAAATGGTTCTGCCCAGGTAACCCCAACTCAGAATGTCTGGGAGTTCAACACTGAGTCACTTCAGCTAAGTATTTAAGTAGCAAGTGATCCTAGACCTGGATGCAGTCTAGTTGTACCAATATGATGTTAAGAAATCTGTGATCCTGCAAACAGGGCCTTGTAACTCAGCTTTAACGTTGAATATAAGTAAGTATTTTGCTTCTAGTCCATGAAATGCTGTACTACTTCAAGCATGGCTGCACCGCAATTTATCTTCTGAAGTCCTGCTGAACAGGAGGAGATAAAAGTGACCCTGCAGCTCAGTCATTAGAGACCTTCACTTTTTGAAGACGTTAATTCCTATAGGAAACTCATCCACTCTGTTATGTGATAATGATTTACTATAGATTTTAGGAAGTTCATTAGGAACTTTACTTACTTCAGTACTTCAGTTCACAACACAGTGACAGCATTACTCTTTCATTACCTCATCTGTTCCCCCTCCTGTATTAAGTAGTAATTTAGAAGTAATCTAGGGAAACCTTAGGACAGAATGGGGCTTATAAGAAAGGTGGGAACAGACTTTTTAGGAGGACCTGTAGCAATAGGACAAGGGGTAATAGTTTTAAACTAAAAGAGGGTAGATTTAGACTAGATATAAGAAAAAAATTGTTTATGATGAGGGTGGTGAAACACTGGAACCAGTAGCCCAGAAATGGTAGATGCTACATCCCTGGAAATGTTCAAGGCCAAGTTGGATGGGGCTCTCAGCAACGTGATCTAGTTGAAGACACCCCTTCTCATTGCAGGTTGAGTAGATTAGATGGTCCTTCCAACCCAAACAGTTCTATGATTCCGTGATTCTATGATTCTGAGATAAAATGATTCTGTGATATAATGATTCTATGAAAAGAGCCTAGATAACTAAAATTCTTGCTAGTTTAGGTAAGATGAATCCAAGATTTGATGTCTAGCCACAGAGCTAAGGCATGTAAGTGAAAAGTTTATAGAATCATAGAATAGTTAGGGTTGGAAAGGACTTTAAGATCATCTATTTCCAACCTCCATGCCATGGTAAGGGACACCTCACACTAAACTGTCTCATCCAAGCCTCTGTCCATCCTGGCCTTGAACACTGCCAGCAATGGAGCATACACAACTTCCATGGGCAACCCATTCCAGTGCCTCACCACCATAACACTAAAGAATTTCTTCCTTATATTCAATCTAAACTTCCCCTGTTTAAGTTTTAACCCATTACCCCTTGTCCTGTCACTACAGTCCCTAGTGAATAATCCATCCCCATCATCCCTATAGCCCCCCTTCAGATACTGGAAGGCTGCTACGAGGTCTCCACGCAGCCTTCTCTTCTCCAGGCTCAACAGCCCCAACTTTTTCAGGCTATCTTAATACGGAAGATGCTCCAGTTCCCTGATCATCCTCATGGCCCTCCTCTGGACTTGTTCCAACAGTTCTATGCCCTTTTTATACTGAGGACACCAGAACTGTGTGTACTCCAGCGTATCACCTGAACCACACAGCTTGGTGTCATCAGCAAACTTGCTGAGGGAGCACTCAATCCCACTGTCCATATCACTGACAAAGATGTTGAACAAGACTGGTCCCAACAACGATCCCTGAGGGAGGCCACTCGTTACTGGTCTTCAGCTGGACATTGAGCCATTGAGCCCAACACTTTGTGTGCTGCCATCCAGCCAGTTTTTTATCCACTGAGTGGTCCATCTGTCAAATTGATGTCTCTCCAACTCAAAGACAAGGATGTTGTGTGGGACAGTGTCAATCACTTTGCACAAGTCCAGGTAGATGACATCAACTGCTGTACCCCTGTCCATGAGTTCCGTAGCCCCATCAGAGAAGGCCACCAAATTAGTCAGGCAGGATTTCCCCTTAGTGAAGCCATGCTGGCTGTTACCAAGCACCTTGTTGTTTTTCATGTGCCTTAGCATGCCTTCAAGGAGAATCTGCTCCAAGATTTTGCCAGGCACAGAGGTGAGACTGACTGGTCTGTAATTCCCTGGGTCATCTATTTTCCATTCTTGAAAATGGGGGTTATATTTCCCTTTTTCCAGTCATTGGGAACTTCACTTTGCCATAATTTTTCAAATATGATGGCCAGTGTCTTAGCAACTTCATTTGCCAGCTCCTTCAGGACCCACAGATGGATTTCAGCAGGTCCCATGGACTTATGGACGTTCAGGTTCTTAAGATGTCCTTGAGATAGTTCCTCTCCTACAGTGGGCCTAGGGTCTTCATTCCCACAGTCCCTGCGTCTGGGTTGTAAGTTCAGAGTCTTTGCCAGTGAAGACTGAGGCAAAGAAGTCACTCAGAACCTCAGTCTTCAAATCCAGCGTAGCCAGTTGTCCTGATAGCTTCTGGAGGCGGCCTATGTTCTCCCTAGTCTGTCTTTTAATTGCTATGTACCTATAGGATCCCTTCCTGTTATCCCTAATATCTCTAGCCAAGTTTAATTCTTATTGGGCCTTAGATTTCCTAACCTGGTCCCTAGTTTCCCGGACAACATCCCTGTATTCTTCCCAGGCTGCCTGTCCTTGCTTCCACCTTTTATAAACTTCTTTCTTCCTTTGAATTTTCCTCAGCAGCTTCTTATTCATCCAGGAGGTCTTCTGGCCCTCCTGCTGCACTTCCTTCTAGTTGGGATGCAGCACTCCTGAGCTTGTAGTAGGTGATCCTTGAATACCAAAGAAGAGTCTTGGGCCCCCCTGCCCTCTAGGGCTATATCTCATGGAACCTTACTAAGCAGGTTCTGCCCTCTAAAAAGTCTGCTCTCTAAAACTCAGGAAAGGTGGTAAACTTGAAAATATGGTCCAAGAAAAAAAAAAAAAAATAGAGAGAATAAAGGAGTCAAGGGAAGCAGCTTCTTGTTTTAGTTTTTTAGGGGGAAACTAACCAACGTAAACCACATAAAACAACTGTCCAGGCACTGACAGACTAGCTGAGTAAAGCAGATTGATTGTGTCATATTCTATACCTCTTCCACAAAGTGGCATGATAGTGAAACTACCCATTAGTATTAACTAAACTATTAGTCTGGCTATTTCTGGAGATTTAAAACAAATTTAAATAACAATAATCATACACTCTTTCCTCCCATAACCAAAAAAATTCCCAGTCTTCCCTTTCTTTGCTGAACTGAGACTTGTTAGCAGAGGAAGAGGGATTTCAGGGAAACATGGCAGCAGCTAGCATTGTTTGTTTTCCACTGTAATTTTAACCAAACGTTTCTTTCAGGCAAGGTATTTCTCAAAGGACGTTGCTAGAACTTCACACTAGTCTCAGAAAAGGAAAATAGTCAAATTGAAATGTAAAGAAGAGATGGATGAAAACAAATGCATTTGGCTAGCTGTTCAATGGAAGTCCTTTTCCAGGGAATACCCTGGAGTTACACTTGGGAACATTGTGATCATTTGAGCTGCTCCACTTAAAATCTGGATGAAAGAGAACGATTTACTGACTCTCCTTTACATTTTTATGTTATCATCTTAACCTGCAGGTAAATGATGAGATACCAATTCTCCAGTTTCTGTGGTTCATCATCTGATCAGTATGAATGAAGTCAAAGCAATAAGGTTAGGATACTAAACAAAATTATGCCAAGTTTCTAACTATGTCTCAGTAAAAGCTGTCCTTAGACTTTTTTAATATGATGTTGGTCTTTGAAAATAAAATGAATTTTATCTTGTAGAAGTAATGCACTTGGCTAGGTGTGCAAACCAAAAGAGAATTTGGTGAATTAGTTACTTAGGACATTTGAACAGATCAATGGCTCATGTTCATCAAGTTTAATCTGGCATTCATATGACTAGGTATAGATACCTACCATGTTGATGTGTATAATGCAGATTTTTACGTTAGAATTGGTTATTTAGATCTGCTATAATAGCAGCAGAGAGAGAGAGATCACTCTGGTGTGGGTTTTCTCATCCATAGGGTCAGATGAATCACACTCTTAAAACAGTTTTCTCCCATTGAAAGGAAAGGAAATCTATAGTAAGAAGTTTGGAAGTGCTATGTAAACATCAAAAGTAGGTGAAATGTGTTTGAGCGTCTTTTTTGAGATTCTCAGTTTCGGAAAATTCTAGAGGTAAAGTTAAATCTGTTTGGAAATTTGCTTTCCTTTTTTGTTTGTTTTGTTTCTTCCTGGGGACAGCTGTGAAAACCTGCAGGGAACAGGAGGATATTAATAAGAGTGATTGGGAATGTGTTTGTGGAGAGATTGAAAACTCACAGGTGAAGCAGGGAACTCACTAAGGGTTACTGAAAGATACAGCAGAACAACCATAGGATGTCAGCATCCCATATGCCAGTTCTTTCCAGAGGGACTGAGGATTTTATCTTGCAGCAACAGAATGAAAGAGTGGCTGGAGGTGCTATACAAAATTACTTCCCATACGAAGAAGGCAGCGAAAGGAGTAGGAAATAGAGCATGGGAATATCAAAGACAGAGGTGGCAAAAAGTAAAAAAAAAATGAAGATTGATTAATAACATAGCAAAGACACCTAAAAAAGAAAAAAAAAGACTTATGTATGGCCAAAGGATCATAATTTCAGGAGAATCGTATGTGCATTATCTATAGCTTGTGATGTAGGCACCTTTTTCATTTTAAAGTATATTTTTATAAGATATAGTGATAGGACAAGGGGTAATGGCTTTAAACTGAAAGAGGGTAGATTTAGATAAGATAGCAGGAATAAATTATTTGTTGTGAGGGTGGTGAGGCATTGGAAAGGTTACCCTGGTAAGCTGGTGCTGTGGTTTACGCCTGAAACCAGGACAGTTGTGGGTGTCCTATCCCTAGAACTGTTCAAGGCCAGGTTGAATGGGGCTTTGAGCAACCTGATCTAGTGGAAAGTGTCCTTACCTGTGTCATGGGAGTTGGAACTAGATGATCTTTAAGGTCCCTTCCAACCCAAACTGTTCTATGATTCTATATAAAAGGAAATTTGGATCCACCTTTTTTTTCCCTGCTAAACGATAACTTTCCACACAGTCTCCAGCACAAAAAGGGAAATGTTGATGTCTTGGCTGTGCTGTGAGATTCAGAGATTTTTCTGTCTGAGAGTGCCTCCTCCTAAATAACATCAGCACAAGACAGAGGAAGGTCTGTCCCATTGTCTTGAGCTTTCAATTTGAAGATGTACTTTCCTGTTTTGTGCTCTTAAGGTTGTTAGGCAACTAAGAGTCTATTTTTTTATGGTGCAGAGGTACCTCTCTGATTCCTAGTGAACCAATCTACCCTGTGATTCCTTTAGTAGTGTGCACACTTGCTTATGTCTGTGAATTTATTCATTTGCCTCAGGTATAAATATGCAGTACTGTTGCCAGATCAGCATACACAAGTTTACAGAAGTAACCCACATAACAATCCAAATACTTTCAGAATATTGTGACAGGCACTTTCTTACCTTTCAGTGTTGGTAATCCTACCTTTTCACTTCCCAAATCATTATGATTGGCAGTCAGATAAGGGTTAGCAGGAAAAGATATTATCTTTTAAGAGCTCTTCCCAAGTTAATCTTATTGCAAAGCTCTCCATTATTTCGTTACTGAAAATGATTTAAAAAGTCAGACTGGGGGAGGGTGACGTACAACTTGTGTTCATGGAATAAATAAGCATTCTTAGTTTAGTATCTTCTGGAAAAATATTGATATGACAAAAAATAATCCCTATGACTGGGAATAAGAGAGGCTTTTTCTGGCACACCCATCTGCAAAGCCAAAGACGGTATGAGGATATGAGGGCAAGAAACAGGGATATTCTTTGATCCTAAGCAAGAGGATATAAGTATAATGTTTGGGACAATGTGGGAAAGATGGTTATAGTTGCTTCCCATGTTCTGTGATTAAATAAGGGCCTCAGCCTCAAAAGCAGTTTTATACCTTTGCTTAGCTCTGGTATGTCTGTGTAAAGCAGCAAAAAATCCTTGCTTCCATTGAGAGAAGAAATCCATTAATGGCTAATGTCAAATAATTAGGCCCACATAAGCAACAGCTAGGTAGGCTGTGTGTGAAAGAGCATATTCAAAGTCTCGAATGAAAGTTTCAAAAATTTTCAGTATTATCATTTTCTGACAGATTTTTACCACAGATTTGACTAAAAATAGTATTATATCAGTCTCAGATATTTATATGCACCACATCCACAGGTTAGAACTTGTCCCCATCTTATATGTCAACTCTGTGGATAGCTTCATGGCATGAATTTATTTTTCATATTAACATTGCAAAAAAAGAAACTTTTCAAATTTTTCAGAAAGCATCTGATAATTTTTAAGAGCTAGGTTGGACATTTGATGTACTATCTCCTTTTCAATACATTTCTCACATTAAAAAACTCAAATTATGATTCTATTTTGATAGATGCTCTATACTTATCATTTTGATGGCAAAGATTATAAAAAAGAAAGGCAGCTATTCAGGATACACCCCCTATACTCTACTTTTCTGACATTCTAATAAGAATGAGAATGAAAAAGCAGCTAATAGTCAGACAAAGACGTTGAGGCTGCAGGATAACATCCATGTAGTCAGTCTCTTTAGGACATATTGCAACTCTAGAAAATGATTCATACCGTTCCCTGAGTCTCCTCCAAAAACACAGTAAAAAAACTTACAGAAGGTAAATTAAAAAATATGTTATACAACCAGAAGTTTTCAGGCAACAGATAGGTCTGGAGATGAGAAAGTATTGCTATACTGAATTTTCTAGTAAATCTGATAATATTTAACAGGGTTGTTTGATTCTTTCTGGCATTTTTTAAAATTCAGATTTAAAACCTTTTAAGTGATTTCTTTTTTTTTTTTTAGTACCTAGTCCACCTCATCATTTGGAGGGGAGGTCTTACTATTGTCATGTTTTACTGGTGTTGCCTCTACATTTTCTTTCTCTTTTTTCTGTCCCTGTTCTTTAAAAGGTAAACATAACCCATTGAGAGCAAAATGCTGCAATGCAAATTAAGGCTGTTTTTCTCAGGCCAAATTCTTGATATTTAAATAAATAATAAGCAATAATAATAAGAGATAGGATCACTACAAGTGAGGAGCTAAAACACAGAGCAATGGAGTGTTTTGTGAAATGTTGGACAAGAAGCTTATTGAACAGATAGCAATAATTCCAACTCGGGCTACATTGGGCTGTCCTGTCTTTTAAGAAAAATTAAATAAAATAAATCAGAAAAAGAAAAACTGATTGGTCCATGTAAGTTTACAAGTCATTATTATTATGTTTTTTAGCATCTCATGTTTGATGAAATTTTCTCCAAATAAACTATTCTGGCTTACCCAGGAACCATGCTGTGGCACCGTCTTGGAGAATGTGAGTTGCCATAGGTCAAATCCATGCAAGGGAATATCTCAACACTAAGCAGCATAGAGAGACAAGGACCCTGGCTTAGGCCGTGTGCAAACCCTGTTGAGTTTTCTAGTAGAGACAGAGCTGTAAACCCCAATAATCTTAAAGCTTTACAGATTTCTGTAATAAAATTTAGAGTTTCAAAGACTTGCAAATATTGACTCTGTCTGGGTCAAGTCCCATCTCTGCAGCAGGTAGTATAAATACCCAGAGGAATCTGATTGGAGACAGAGTTACCTAAACTAGTCTTATTGCTCTAGGATTATGACCTTATCCCGTGAAATACTAGGATGACCCCCCAGGCTTTGTGGGGTCCTGGAAGCTGCCTTTATATCTCTCATAAAGAAGACACACTTGTTAATTCATGGTTCTTACTTTCAGCAGTGACGCTGAAGTAATTTTAGTTTTGTTGTGCCACAGGGGCTTTCTTACTGATGTGAAATATTGAAATGGTTTTGTTTCAGGCCAATTTAGACATTTACATTATATTTAAAGAACACTATAATTTCCTGACAACTCAAAATCCTGCTCTTCAGCCAAACATAATTGGTTTTATTCCATCACTTGACACTCCAAAGGTTAGAATGAAGCAGAATGTGGTTGATTTTCCATCTCAGCTGTACTGTCCCTTATCTGTCAGAAAAGGATTACGAAATGCTATATGTAATCTCAGAAAAGTTTTTGGCTGGTTTGTCTCCCTTCAATACCAATGTGTGATGGGATTTACACCCTGGGAGTCACAGCTGGGATCTCTTGAATGCAGAAGCTAAAGCGAGGTAGAGACACCAGCCTAACCATTCGGCACAAACAAGGAAAAGCCAAGAACTATCTCCAGCTTGCTGTCCTAGAAAGGTTGAGACAGGAGACATTTGGTCTTGTTCCCACACAATGTTCTCACAACTGAATGCTCACTGCATAATTAGATCCAGTTCTTTGACCCTGACCACAATCTCATCCCTCATTTTTAGCAAGACTTAGCTTGATGTGTTTTTAGGTCTATGTAACTGTGACTATGTAAAACTTCAGGAATGTTCATAATGTTCTCCTCCTGTCAGTTTTTGTTTTCCTTCCTTTCCTTCTAGACCAAAATAAAAATTAAAAAAAAAAAATCACCAATTGAGGAATTGTAATTTCAGCAACTGATGGTAGAGTAAGTGTAGATAAGAAGGTTGTTTGAAATTTGAATGTGAATTTTGTGTGAACTGTACTGAACTGATGCTCCTTTGTGGTGTAAGGTTTGCTTCCCAAAGTTGCTAGTTCTTTAGTAAGTTTTCTTAGTGCAGCTGTGGACATGATCTGCTGAGGCTTACCGTTATTCTTGCAAAACAGATGTGTCCACCTGAATGAAGCTCAGCACAATCTATAGTTTTGCTAAATGACACTTTTTCTAGAAGGAGGATTGTGTTCTCTGTCTCCTTTTGAAGATTGGCACAGGGTGACTTTAAGCAGGCAGGAAGTGCTACACTCAGAGAGGAAGTAACTCTGTTCATACTTCTACATAGACTGATATGACAAGAACAAACTCCTTCTTTTGCAATAGGTCCTGCATTATGTTATTTCCATCAAACTTGAGTAGGTCCTCCTATATAAGCTTGACCATCTATATTCTGTCCATCCCAAGTAATATAAAACCATGTGCTGTAAAGACAAAACTTTCTGTTATGCAATTGATAATACTGCAGAACAAGAGTGGGTCATGTAAGTTCAGCTCTTTTATGTTGACAGGAAGGAGCTCTGTCATTGCAGGAGTTGACAGGAGGCTTTTCATTTCTCCCACTGTCTGGAGGCAGACAGCAACCTACTGTAGCACTGGAAGAATAACACTCTTGCAAGTCTAGAAAGCTTTTGCACTTGATAGAGCTTCCTGGAAAGAGCCACTGTTTAAGCTACCTTCCATCCCTTCTTTCTTCTGCTCCTTTCCCATGACTTGGAGAAAAGGATGCTAAGGAATGAGCCAGTGGTGATCCCAGATAAGAGGCAATCATGCTATTTAGGTCATGCATTTGGGCAGACAACCTGTAGTACTTGCTTGCTAAGCATTAAGCAAGCTTTAGCCCATAATATCACTGTACCATTGTCTTTGTCTAAATGTGTGCTTAGAGGAGGAGTTGTTTGATTTTTGGAGAAAGAAAGTGAGAGAGAAAATGCCTAAAGCATAATTAAAAAGTTTTTGCTCTAATTTTTCTCCTCACTTTAGAATCCTCTGTTGGCTTTAATTAAGTGCTTGAATTAAGATTGTAAGGCAAACACTATTTGATGATTTTTCTTAAAAAATGAAAGCAAGCTTACTCACCAGGTGGGTTTCTCCTCAGGTGCTCATTGCTCTAATATAGACAATCCACATGGGCATCTCTGCAGGCAGTGTGCTCTCTTACTGAGCGCTTGGGGGCTCAAAAGAGGTGCTTATCCGCTCCTCTTCCCTGCTGTCCCCAACTGTGTTGTGAGATGTTCTCAGTTCTGTGAGCATTTGAAAGATGTGTGCAGCGAGGAGGGAGAGGGTGGTTCACAGATTCATAACTAGGGGCAATGAGATGAAATTGAGCAAAGGGAAAATGAGGTTGGATATCTAGACAAACTTCTTAAGTGTCTGTTAGATCATTTGTGAGAGAGTCTCCCAGAGGTAACCACAGATGTTCTCTTGGTTGAGTCATTTAAAAGTATCTGTCTAGGTCATCATATGCTCCCTATTACTGCAGCATCTAAAAAGCAATCACAGAGGCTTAGAAAATTGGGCCAAGAGGGACCTGGGGAGGTCATTTTGACCTCAAGAGACAAATGATTCTACTTAAAACATCCCCAGAAGACATCTATCAAACAATAATGAGCTATACAATGCCTCATGAGGAAAGGAACTATTATTTTCCCACCGTAAATATGAAAAATCAAAAATACAGGGAAAGTAAAGGTTTTAACCAAGTTACACAGAAATTACAGGGCAGTGATGGGAATTGAAGTCAAAGACTTACAGGCTAAATGCAATGCCAAAAGAAGATTATTCTTTGGTCTAATTTGCCTGTATAAGGAATTGGGTTTTTTTTCATGCAGAACTGGTTTTATTCTGTTCTTCCTATTAGGTAAGTAGACCTCTGGTTCACCTCAATAGCATTTCTTCTTTCCTCAGCAAATTCTTAAAAAAAAATAATAATAGAAAATGGATCATTATTGGCAATTTGCCTGTTCTAACAGAATTCCTCACTTACTGCAAACATAAATGATTTATGCTTGTGATTTTTTTCAAATTTGTAACTTTAAACTTCTTGCTAGGGTGAACAGACTCCTTCCTTGTTTCCCCTTAGAGCTGAACACTCTTCAATGAACAAGAAGGAAAAACTTCCAGGCAAAACTGAGAACCTGAAAACTAATATTAACTAGCTGATTTTATCCAGCTCTTGTTCCTGTTTTATCAGCCATGACTAGGAAGAAAATGAAAAATACTACACAAGTTCTAAATGTAATTTTGTCCCAGTTGGGACCTCTTCCAGATTGTATTACACTAGGATGATCTTGAGATGTTACAAACATTTGCTGAGGATGGTGGGCAAATTCCTGTTGATGGACAATCTAATTATGGACAGCAAAAATAGCAAAATCATTTTTTCAAGTAATTTGCTTGCTGAGGCATAGTTTGGAAATCAAGATAAAACATTTGAGTATTTAAAACTTTATTGAGGCTTATCAGTAATCTGACCTTGGTATATTGAATTTGCTAGCAGTTGAAAAGCCAACACCTGTTTTATTAATGGAACTATTCAAGTTATTCTGGATTTACATTAATGACATGAGATGATAATAAAAGCTACGGCTTTTGAAAATCTATATTTGAAAACCAGTTACTTTGGACATCTTTGGTTTTGGATACCAACCTTGTTTTATTAGCTTTGGTGTGGGTTAGCCTCTGTGATCATGATCTTATGAAAATCAAGCACCTGTTTCATGATTGGCACTCAAAAAATCACAAGGCCAAAGTGATTCCAAATCTAGACTCCCATGCTGCCAGCCTGTAATCTGATCCTTGTGGATATAACTATGCATGCACTGATTAGGGAGGGACAGGAATGAACAACTCAGTTTGTAGGTAGGGAGTAGGACGGTGCAGAAGCTGATAAGGCTGGGAGACTTTTTTAAATTCTGCCTGCTAAGGAATGTGTAAGTACTCCACTGAACACTTACAACCACTGAATTTGTTCATTTTTAGTTTATAACCTAAAAGAATTAAGCTTTTTTGCATGGGATTAATCTTACCCAAATTTACATGTTGAAAAATTATGTTTTAATCTGTCAAATACTCAACCCAAGCTCTCTTTAAAATTGATGGAAAGAAATATGGATGTTCTGAGAGTCCATTTGGTGACCTACTCTACACATCTGATTTAGGGAGGAATAAACCTGCTCAGAAACTGTTTATTTTGATGTGTTGATTCCAGAGGAAGAGTAAGTGGTCTAGACTATATACAGACAAATATCTTTTAGACCCGAAATTATATGCCATATGATTTTTCTGCCTTTAGGGATTAGTTTATTTCTTGTGGAGTTATAGATGACAGGTCTGAAAGCATGGTCAGACGTTATGTTAGTGAACAAGTTGAGTAGCTCTAATAAAAATACAAGTATAATCCATACCATCCTCAAAGGCACTCAGAAAATGCATGCATGTCTGGTCCTGACTTGTTAACAACCATAAAGACAGCAGTTGGAAGCATTTAATACAGCTGTATGAACCATGAACTCTCAAATAGCTTCATCTGCTGTATTTCCTCCCAGTGGCAAATAAAAAAAATCATCACTATAATTAGGGCATAATTCTGTTAAATTTGTGCAATAAAAGCATTATTAAAAGAAAGAAAAGATTGCCCTTATAGGCTGTGCTGCAGCAGAATAAAGCGTGGCTTGTTAGAGTTATTTTTCTTATTATTGCATTACTTGACTATTGTGTTACCCCTGAAATTCTGTAAAGTAAGAAAAGGGCAGGGCAGATGGAATTTAAAATTGATTTCTTTATTCAATACTAAAAACTCTCTGGCTACATATGTGCAGATTGAGGTCTTGGAGGAGCTGTTAGCTGTGTGTGCTAATGAAGCTCAGTTCCTTAAGACCAAATTTCCCATGTACACAACCTGCCTACAGATCCGGGTCTTCAGCCTCCTGGCTCCATATAAAGAAGGTGAACTTGCCCATTGCATTGCTCTCTGCCAATCCCCACAGTCCCTGTCCCCTGTCTCCTCACCATTTTTTCAACTGCACCAGCTACTAGGAAGAAGAAAAATAACTGCTGCAGCTGAACTCAGGACACTCATCAACCTTCACAGCCAGTTATGCCTACCAGAGGCTGTGCTGCCTTCTGATGGTATCATGTAATATTGTGATAAGACAAAGAGGACAGTGAGAATTTGAAGCCAGGCAGGAACGTATCTGAGGTCACAGCCAACATCTTCCAAATTAAAAAATAAAATAAAAAAAAAATCACTTCAACAAAGTTAGTGATTTGATTAGGAGGTGAAATTAATCTCAAATATGCCCCAAGTTTACCCTCTGCAGAAGTATAGACACAGACATGTTACTTATTAACGGCAGAGGCAGAAAGCTCTGTAAAGTATTGCTATTGAGCAGAACACATCATTTCTTTAAGTCCTGGGGAGAATAACATCTTACCAGTCTACAGAGTGCGTCTGCACTATTCTTCACACCCCTTCTGTCATAACAACACCTTCAGTCTATTGTAGGTACACTGAAGAGCTACCTCACTTCGACTCTAATGTCAACATTAACAAGTGTGATATGCAGAATCTACTAAAAAAAAAAACCCCTTCAGAGCTCCAAATATGCAGTTTAAATTGTTGGCAAATGCTTTAGGGGCTCATTTAAAGAGTTACTATCTGCAGCAGAGGTCTTAAGGAAAAGTGCACATCTGAGTTGACCTGGGCAAATGTGTCATCTCTTCCCATATTATTTATGTATAAGTGCCTGAGAAATCAGTGAAAACAGTGGGGACTTTAGGGAGAAACCGTGTTCAGAAAAATCTGTTCCTTAATACAAAAGAGATGCTGACTACATTCTACATTCTGAGGGTGAGATTCATCCAACAAACACTAAGACTTCAGTTTCAAAATTACATCTGTAAAGGTAGTGCCTTTACAGAAGCTATGTAGTGACATTCCAATTAAGTCAAGGGAGATCTTGTCAGTACACCAAGAGAGCTGGTAGGTAGGCATCTCATCTTGGAGCAAACACTTTCATCTGATCACCTGGACAGTCAGCTAGACTGTTGGCTATGTTGACTTTGGAAAAGATTCATTTTCCTACATTGTGGCCCTTCTGGCACTGTAAGGTTTTCCATCTGCCCTCCAGCTCCTGCTTCAAATCTTGTGGGCCTCTTGAAAAACTTCTGTCACATGTCCCAGTGTTGTGCACATGTCTCAGGAGCACTGAAGCATCTCAAAGGTCAGTAGAAGCTTGTGTTTAATGACTAAATCTGGAGCTCTGTCTGAATTGGAGGCTGAATCCTATTATGGTAACAGAATTCAGTTGCCTTGGTGTAGGCTTCTCATTCCATTTGAGCTACTTGTCGATATCCAAGAGATCTGCACAGCACTGACAGATATGACATATGATTGATGGAAACCAGCAGCCTTCTGGAGTGGCAGCTGGAGGCCAGGGGGTAAACCTATGAGGTCTCAGATGGCACAAGATGGCTGCATGTGACTGAATAGATCCATAAATGCGTATACTGGAACCAGTTTCCTCCAGTTCCATTTATAGTCAAAAGAGAGAAACAGGGGGCTCAATTTATATTCGTAAACTTCAGTCTTCAGTACCATCAGAGATACCCTAGGTTTTCCACCTGACTTCCAGGTGCCAGACCAAGTGGACATTGTTCTTCTATAGACCTTGGAACATATCAGCCAGACTTATGTGGCGGTCTCAGGTATCTTGGGGTATCTCAAGTAGCACTAGACACTTATGAGTATTATACCCAGTATTTTATAAATTCCTACTGAATTTTTTATGACAAGGTTTCCCTAATTATTGACCAAACATCCTTCAAATGGTTATTTAAATGTTCATTCATATGTGACATTATTCTATTCCTGAATGTTAACCATACTGTTCCTGTTATGTCACTTCCATTCTGGGGTGATTCTCATGACAGCACATTGCCAAAAGCAACATTCTCTTTTGGGATACCCACCAAGATGATCTAACTGGTAAAGAAACATTGTTTAAAGGCTTCTCTTCCCCTCACAAGACATTGATGATTTTGAAATGGTTACCACTTTTTTCATACAGTGCCCTTTAACTAGTTAAAGGCATAGACTCTTCAAAAATAGACCCATTTCCATTCTGCAAGGAAAATCCCTTGGAATTTTTTCTTGTTTAAAAGCCAAACAATCCTGAAAATTATTTTTAAATTTAATAATAATGATAATAATGCCAATAATAATAATAGACTGCAATGTCAAATTCAATTTTATATTAACAATTTAAATTGCAAGCTCTCTTTTGAAAATAGTATTTGGCATTATATAGTAATTATGCTGTAATAATTAAATGTTAATAATGTTAATCTTCTAATTCATCATGCTATTCAAAGGAAAAAGAAGCCTGGTCAATATGGAATTTTCACTTGAAAACACTTGATCTAAATGCAATGGCTTTTTCTGGTGGCAAGTTGTCCTCTGTAAGTTTTTTCAGTTTTAATGTTGAACTAATTTGATAGTGTTGATCTGTACAAAATAATGTAATCACACTTTGTCCTTTTTTAGGATTTTTCACTATTCTCATTTGTGACTTGGCCTGTGTATCCCTCACCTGTAAAGCTGTGTCATGGGCCTGTTTCCATTTGCAGCCCCAAAGATGAGCTCGACCTAGTTGGTGTGATCTGTGCTGTGATTCCTGTTCATGTTTCATGCAGGAAAGAAGGACTGTGGCTGACCACAAATTAGTTAAAGAATATATTCCCCAAGCACAGCCCCTTGGCCAGTGGTTCATAGTGATCTTTTTTTATCACGTGCTGGATTCTTAGCTGGCAAATATATTAATACAGTTCTTTCCTCTCTGAGTTTACACCACCCTTGTGCAAGCAGGGAGGACTGCAGAACAGCTTAACTGAGCTTGACAGCCTGGTGCTCAGTTTTGAAATGCATTTTTTTCCCCTCTCTTTCTCTTTGCATCTGCCAGCTTGCATGGTGAGTCTTCTGGTACGCTACTCAGGCTGAGAAGTGTCCACAGATATTAGTTTTCACCAAACTGCTGAAGGGTGAAATTTCACTATTTCTGCCAGAAAAAAACAGTCTTGATTTTTCCCTTTTTTTCCCCTTTCTATCTTTTTTGTCCCTTTTTTTTTTTTTAATCTTATTCTAGGAAAATATTATTTCCTAGAGAATCAGATTCTCTGTAAGACCAGAAGGAATTTTTCCTTCCTTTACTTCAAATGGAAATCTATTATACCTTTTCTCTCTTTTTCTCCCTGACACAGCCATACTATTCAGAAAAGAAACAAGTCTTTTCTGAAGCCAGTATATATTGGTGTGAGTGATAGGTGTAAAGAGATGTTACTAAAAGGCCTAGCCCTGAGAATCAGAGAACCTTGTTTCCATGGCTCTATCCCTGTGTCCTAGCCAGACATTTTATTCTCTGTGAATATTTATTTACCTTTCTGTATTTGTATTTAATTATAATCCATTTCTAATTTGCCAAGTATGAATTGACAAATCAATGTTCAGTAGTCATTTTATGACTCAGACAAAAAATGATCAGTGTTGTAAAAAAGGAAAAATATTAATGAAAGTTATTAATATTAATGTAATGTGTTACAGTTATCATTTAATCTGTTGCAAATTTCTTTGTAGGCTCTTTGTGGTTGAGCTATCATTTAATCTTTTCTAGTCCTGAACAGTTTGAAGTTGCTTTCTTTCTGAATCCACAGCTTATATCTAGCACAAAAGAGTGTTCTTTCCCTTTAAGCCCCCTTCCTACTTTATTACATTTCAAATTATATTACACAGGTTACATTATGGACTGCTGCACATGCAAGCCACGATGTAATTCAGCATGACACATGACAAGCAAAGATGTGTTGAAATACCTGAGACTATTAGATCCAAACAACCCTCTGTTAAAGTTTTTTATTACCACATAAATATTCTCCTAGCTGACCAGTGCCTCAGTGGAATAAATACCCCATTAGAGGAAAAACAAAAGCTTGGGTATTTCCCAAGAATGGCATTATTAAAAGCAAAAGGGGAAACCCCACTATTCTTGTACATGCTATTCCCATGTTAGAAAAAACAAACCCAACAATAATTATATTAAAAAATGCACAAACTGATCTGATCATACCAAAAAGAGATAATAGAAGACAGAGAGAGCACAGGGCATCAGAATCATGTAAGAATTTTCCATGATGAAAAGACTGATGAAAATATAAAGGGAACTTCATTGAGAGGGTATTGGAATACTGGTAAGGTTGCTGAAATCAAGCTCAAGGTAAAAAAGACAGTCAAGGTGATATTTAGACAGGATTTTTCACCTTTCCAGTATTACATACTAGAAATAATTTGAATGAACATGGATTAAGGGAATCATGTAGAAAGACTTGTAAAAAAAGCAGTTCAGCAAGTTCATGGGTAAGGAATGAGATGCTGGCAGGCGTATATTAACCAAAGGTGTGGAGAATGGCTGAGGAAGTTGGAGGGCTGGAAAGGTGTCAGGTAACAAACAGGAAAAATAGGTTATGGGTAAAGTAAATCTTGGATTAAGCTTTGGAACTGATAAATAAACTCCTACTGAGCAATGATGGGAGACACCTGGGCTGATGGGAAAAGAAATACCAGGAAAATTTATTCTGTGTGAAGGAAAAAGCAAGTCAGAAGTTGTTCTTCAAAAGGAAACTGGAAAAGACAATGAGGAGCAAGATATTTGAACAGATCTTTCTACATAAAAGAGATAGATAGGGTAGGAAAGATGCTTCACCAGAGCTTGGGATGTGTAAGTAGCTCCCCAAAATTCTCCATTGTGTTAAACTTAGTTAGCTGGAGACAAGCATAAAGCATAACATGCTTAAACTTTCATTGTGCGTTGATATGAAAGTACTGTATATTACCAGTGTGATAAAACGATACCTGCTGTAGATCAGATGGAGCTGTGAAGAGCAAAAATTTAAGAAATGATGGAATTTTTCAGTCAGTGCTGCTTGTGAATTGGAAGTAAGATGACTGAAGCTGGATGGTTCTCCTAAAGCTCTTCAAGATGAAGTATTCTTTCTAGTGAATGAGAATGTGTGACTGGAAATGCAAGAAAGGACAAACAGATTTTTCCAGTTCTGTCCAGAGCTGAAGGCAGTCTCAACAATGAAAAAAATCACAATATTTGTTCTGTGCTGCCATTTGCTAGTGGGAGATGATACAACAGCACCATGAACTAATGCCTTTAGGAAGAAGTCACAGGTCTTTTAGCAAATGGTGCTGTTGTCTATCATGTGTTCTGAAGGAAGGTTATGCCATTTTAAATTTTCAGTTTCTGAAAATACTATTATTTCTTACTGCACCATTTCTGCCTTCCTTTCTCCTCTCTATCTGCTGCATTATTTATTTATTATTTTTTTTACCTTATGAGCTCAAGTGACAGAAGAAAACAAACCAAGAACAATAGTGAGCCATGTTTATTATGCACAGTGATCATAGGTCCTTGACAGGATACTTTAGCCAGATGTTGGTCTTTGTGAAGGCTGTTTTGCAGTTGGAAAACCAGTTTAACCATCCCCTTGGGAATTTCTTCTGCATGGGTAAATCTCCAGATGGTGAAGAGCAAGCTTAGTGGTTCCCTATAAACCAGTCTTCGGTGTCAAAAGCATAAGTAATAAATACTATCTGAGGCATTCCTTCAAGCCACATTTTTGTTGTCATCACAAGTTTTTTGCTGTACAAATGTAATGGTGCAAATTAGAGTACGTTTTAAACTCTAATTTATGCCATGAAGAGGTCAGGTCCTTTGTAACATGGGGCATTTGAGACTACTCAAACATGAAGTCAGAAAAAGGCTTTTATATAACTAACCTGTTCTTGTATTAGATACAAATTAGACTGGAAAAGACAGTGTTCTGAACTCTGAAGATATCCATGGAAGTTCATGTTTTGCTGGTTGTGTTAACCTAGGCAAAATATGGTGATGCAAGTTCAGAAAACAGCACAGATCCTATGGTCTGTACCTTTCATTCTTTATAAGTATTTTTGTTTGTTTGCTTTTTTTTTCATGTGTGTGTGTGTGCACATGCTTTTGTGGCTGTGTCTGTCTAAGAAGAAATTCAAGTGATGTTGAATGCCCACTGAGGTAAAAAGAAGTCTTTCTTCAGAAGTCTTCAAAAGCATCCTCTAACTGTTGACCAGAGGAGGAATGTGGACGTTGATGGGAAAGTTAAAAAATGATTAAAAATTTTCTTGGACTAAAGGATAACTAAAAGAACAGGAATAAACTAATTAGGTAGGATTCTATTTTAGCACTCTTTGTAAAAAAAAATATGTTTTGATCATGCAAAACGTTTTGATTTGATATGAGATACATTTGTTAAAAAGCTGTTCTGAAATGTTGGAATAATTTACAATGTAATATACATTATCTAGGGCTAGTCTGTCCTACAGACAGAGCTGGAAATTTGGCAGCTTTTCATGTCAATGGGAGTAGAGAGGAAGTATTTTTTTAATGACTTAATTTTAATTTATGAGATTCTGATTTATTTGTTTAGCAATCAAAGATCAGATTCAGATTTTCTGAATAGCATATTCATGTACTTCTTAGCAAGTATAGCAACAAGTTTTGGGCCACAGGCTGCAAAATAACTAAAGTAGCCCTGTTACACAAAAGGTCAGACTATAATGGTCCCTTCTAGCTTAGAAAACCCATGTAGATATGAAACACTACATATTTCACTACATTCACTAATAACGTCCTGGAGCATCTAACAGGGAATGCACAAACCTGTTCAGATGAAATAAATCTCTTCAGTGTTAACAATTTAGGCCAGAAGGGTCTGTTGGATTACCCAGACTAAGTTTTGGCATTTCACAGACTGCTGCAGTCAACCCTTTCTCTCTCTGTGGTGCCCAATAACTTCTGTTTGCTTAAACATTCTGTCAATGCCCTTTTTTCTGATTCAGCACACTACTATGTCCTTTTCACGATCATTATGTCCTAGGATATAGATACCACTCTGTAGATACAATCTCATTCCTTGTTCACAGGTTTCCTTGCAACAGTATTAAAACACATCTCCTGAATTTGGTTGATCAAGATATTTAGAATAATTTATCTGGTTGTTTGGTTCTATCATTTTGTGTCTTTTAATGTTAATTTGAACATATTTTAATATCATTCATTTTATATTTATTTTCAGACCATGGAATTTTTGAGTAGCTATTTCTTTCTGCATGAAATTAATCTGAAACAACTTTTCTTCAGTGCTTTTTCCCTATGAAGACTATCTTTTTATTTGTCTATTTTCTGGTCCACTGAATGATTGCTTTCCTGTTATGAATTTCCTTAAAGCTCAGAGAGGACTTTTTTGAGTGTGTGTCAGAATATGTGGGAGTAATTTTAAATGACTTTAGGTATATTAGGTTACCTACAGAGTCTATCAAATGGACAAGTAATCCCATCACAGAATCACACAATCGCTGATGTTAATTTTTAATAATCTTCTCATAATAAAGAAGTTCTAGAAAAGGAAAATATACTAGTGTCATATCAGTATATTTACAAACAGAGATAAATGAACTGACAAGAAGGATCGACAGATTACTTTGAAGTTGACCCTAGAAAAATATGAGAAAAGTTGCCATAAGGCTGATGTAATAATGACTTTTAAAATTGTAGGATATAGATGACTCCCCAGTATGTAAGTTCTTTGAGGATGCAAATTATTCGAGCCTTATTAGATAAACAGAAATATATGGAGACCTGACCCTACACTGTATGATTTAAAGTTTTGCAGTTTCCATTACTAAATGGTCTTACGCTATTTGTAGGATTTAGCTTGTTACTAATTATTCTTAAAAATTAAGTTCATTGTCATTAATCCCACTAACCATGGGATTTTCTTTGATGTCTTTAGCTTCCCTTATCAATTTTCTACACTTTATAATGTTTAATTTATATTGCTGTGTGTATTAAGATCTCTTTCTTTCTCGTTGTCACATGTTACATTCTTATGTCTAATTAGTGCATTTCCTTTGCCTTTGAACAAAGCTTTATTTTTACTAAAGTTGGACTCATAGTTCATAAACTCCTCTTAAAAAAAAATCTTGACCTTCATCCTCATTTTCCTGATTTTTTTCCTACCTATTAAATCTCATTCTAATTTCACATTTTTGAGAAATGAATTATTTTAGAGAGTCAAGTGTATTTATTATTGGTTTGTCATGTCCTTGGTCTGTATGGAGTGCAATCTAATAATAACAGTTGGTCCTTAGGCTACCACCAACTGCCAGCCCATAATTAATTCATCTTTATATTTTTCTTAAGTCTGAAGAGAAGTATACTGCTGGCTGCATATGTCTCCCAAATTGAAGTCCCCCGTTAAAAGATATTTTCTTCTGGTTTATTTTTATTATGAATAGTTGCTTAGGGAGCAAATCAGACTGATTCACTGATCTGTGACATCTCTTGCTTTCTCAAATACCTCAGCCAGACTTTATAAGACAGCAGATATACATCTGCAAACATAACACATTTGCATCAGTAGTCAGTTGTGATCCTAAATTTCTAAGCTTTCAGTAATATCAAAGCAAAACTGTTTTAAATGGAACATAACCAATGGGAACCAAACCCTATACATTTACGTTTCCAAGACTATGGTCCCACCTCCCACATGACCCCATGGTAATATCTCTGGTTCCTCCCCAGGACACTATTCTCCCACATATAAATTCCAGCTCTATTCGAGTGCCTGATCCTTGTTATTCTTCAGCATGTCTTTAGTAAGCATTTGCTGAATTTGGCTTGATCTGAGCATATTTTAAGTGGCTGGCTTCACAGAAAAGTGAGGACAAGCTTTCTCTTTTACTTCTCTTGATACCTTTTTGTTAAGATAGATTTAAGGTAGCTGAAGATTTCATAAACTATTGGTGGAGATGGGGATTAATGAGAAGATGAGACATATGGGACTGTTGTATGAATGTCATCTCCTTACAAGAGGGAATGTCCAGTTACAAGTAGGAATGTCTTCAGTAAGAAAATCACAATTACATACCTTACGTACCTTCTTTTGTTCACTCGCTCCTTCCTAAACAGGCTATTATAAGAAACTTTAATGCACTATTCATGACAACTGTCCTAACTTTCAGTTATATTGCAGTGCTGCAATGCTGGAACTCAGTGGGAGCTGTTGGCACCTTGCCTAGATTCCTTCTGTGTGTTATATATATGTTTGTGTGTGTATGTGTGTGTGTTTATGTGTAAAAAAAAAAAAAAAGACTGGACTGGTTTTCTTGTGTTGTCACACACTTTGTCTAATCTAGTGAGTTTGTTAACAATGTAATAAAGTTCCATATATCTTAAGTCAGTCTTTTTAACATCTTCCTGCAGATTGAATTCTTGGTTTAACTGCCTCTTGGCTGTTCTAAAAAGCCTCCTGGATAAAAGTTAGCTCTATCCTTGAAATCAGCTATCATGTTCTTAAAACTATATCTTATTTTATGCATAAATGTAATTCTGTAGTGATAAAGCCCACGTTTCCATAAATGCCAGATCTCAAACCCAACCTGTTGTTCAACTCCTGCAGTTTCTGTCTTCAGCCTAGAGGCATGAGGGATCCTAAAGTGAAGTCTGGACAGCTACTGATGCAAGTCAAGCCCAGGCTTTGAAAAAATGAGCTAGGGAAAGATTCTGAGTAACCCTGGGGCAATAAAGCTTTCCTGTGTGCAATACTGGTGAAATCTTACAACCTCAATGACATTGGTGAGTTTTGCTATGAGTTTCTAGCAGTGCTGTCAGAGGAATGTGGAGTAACTTGGAGAGAGTGAAAAGCTGTTAAAAAGGCAAAAGGAGCTCAGATTTCAAGTTCTTATTGTAGCTGTGTGCACTGTTATATTAAGACTAACTCTGGAACAACTGAAAGTGGGATCAAAGTCAGCATTAGCCATCTGCTCCTTCACTGATCTACAGTCCAAATCATTTTATCCTTTGCTTCCCTATGGAAGAAACCTTCTTTGGAGGTTCAGCAATAGTTTACATATGTTTTTTCTTTCAAACTCATCTCTTGACTAATGTTAAGTTTACTGGAGGTGTCCTGAGCAGTGAATTAGCCTGTAAATCATGTGTTTACTTCACACTGAGATCTAGTCATATGATTTTGGTAGTGGGTAGTTTGTATAACTGCAATGAGTCCCTTCTTTCCATCAGTTTTTCTCCCTTATTTACAATCACAAAAATCTGCTGGAGCAGCCTGACTTTCATTGCTGTAGATGTAATCCAAAGTCTCCATTAATATGTTTTGAAGGAAGAAGAAATAATGATATGTATATATGTTATTACAAAAGGATATCTTACAAGCCACTGGTGTTCAGCCACACCACTGTCAGATTTTGGCCTTTGATCTTAGAGTTCTCAGGGTTTAAACACTGGGTGCTCATGAGACCTTTACTCAAGTCTGCAATACCTCAGACTCATGAAGCAGTTTCTAGCAGGTCAGAGAATTTCTCCAGTTCTCTTTTTTCCCCTTCCATTTCCTGTTGTCTTAGTTTCTGTGTAGGTGGGGGAATGGAAGCTAAAAACTATGCACAGCACAGTGGGGCTCATTTCCTTCATATCTGAGCATGGCAATTATAAACAATAAATAATAACATCAGCCTATTTGACACCTCAGTGTTGGCCTGCTGTGCCTACTTTGTGCAATTGAGTTCCTCAGCTGACAGCAATCCTTTCCTTCTGAAACAACTCGAGTCAAGAGCTGATTTGTATGGGGAATGAACTATGCCTTTCCAAGCAGCAAAAGCTGTCCGGCAACATGAGTTCTGAATGGTTTATGTGTGTGGGTATAATCCACATCTTCTCAGGCCAGCACTAAATATGAAAAAATGTCTCAAAACTCAGACCTCTCGTTATGCTCAGAAACAGCTCAAAACTGGAAAGAGCACAGCAGTGGTAGCAAAAGGGAAAAGTAAACCATAGGCACAAGCCTGTGGAGTTCCCAATATCTTTTACCCTGCTAATTAAAGATCTGCACTAAATCTATTCACTGATGATTCTCTCTTTTACCTGGAGGCAGAAACTTCACATAGATTGTAATTTATTACCCCATTGTACTTGCCATGTCTTTTCTTCAGATCTGTGGAAAAGTTTGTGGTGACTCCCACCTTCTCTGTTTCAGAGGCCTGTGGCCCTGAATTCTGCACAAGGTATTTTAATAGTGATTATTCATTACAAATTTCTTCTTTAAATTAATTGAGAAGAAACAAATGGAGCTCCTACATATGGTTTTCCTCTTCCCTGCTTCTTTTTTTTACCATTCTTTTCTTTCCACAGAGCCATTCCCATCTCTAAGTCTTGTTCTTCCTGAATTCTGCTGGTTTAATTCAGTCATTTTAATATTGTGAGCACTAAAGAGAATAGGAGCAGGAATCAGGTTTGTGTTGTTAGATTGATAAACAGATGCTAAGCCGATGTGACACAGATGCTACTGCTGAGCCAGGAAAAGCAGGTCAAGGTTATTAGGAGAAAGTGCAGTACTGTCTCATAGCTGTAAGCAAAAAGGCTCCACATGGAGCCAGCTTTTTCTTTCCCCCCATCTCTCTGTCTGTCTCACTCTTAATTTTCTGGTGATGGAGTATGTTTCAGGAACTTTATTTTTTAAATAAATTGCTGTAAAAGCAGAAATTGTCAAAGATTTTGATGTCTATTTTATTATATTTTCAACATAGCTTATAAACCTCACAGAAACACGTGCAAGTGGCTGGTCCTTCTATTTTTTAGACTTTCTGAATTTCTCTTGTAAAACACAATAATATTGTCTAATACAATCCTGAATAAATTTGAAGGCTCTGTGGCAATATTGAGTGAAAACCTTGGACTTGTCCTAGGAAGAATTTCAGACCAAATATAGGAAAATGCATTTGAACTGCTATAATAGATTTTGTTTGCAATAGGAACAATATTTTGTGTAGATATGGCTTAAGAAGAATCATTTGCACTATGAAGGGGCAAGGTGAAATTAGTCTTAGAACTCTAAAATGGATTATTTATTTTATTCCTGTACACCTACTCTTTAGGTAAAATACTAAATACTGAGTTGGATGTAAAAATTCACTAGAAGTTACTGTATGGTTCTGGATCACATTATGGGTGGATGTTTACATGGGTGAGAAACTGGTTAGATCAATCTGAAAATGTAATACTGAATAATGATTGGACTAGATGATCTTTTGAGGTCCCTTCCAATCTCTAACATACTGTGATACTGTGATACCTCTATGAGCTACATCTGGAGGCTTGCTACTCAGCAGCCTATTACAGAATATTTATCTATGATGTTAAGAAGACAGGTCTGTGGATGACACTAGACTGAGGAGAGCAGATATACTAGAGGGCAAAGCTGCTGTCCAGAGGTCCAGAGAAGCAGTTTCACAGGAATCTCAAGCCACCCATAAAGGGCAAATCTTAAATCTTCTGTGTGGTAAGAATTAATCTTCTACAACCATGCAGATCGTGGTTTGACTGGCTGAAGGACCTGTTGGGCCATAGCAGGTTAGGCTTCTTTACACAGATGCGCTGTGGGAGGATGAGAAAAGGTGAAAATAAGTTGGGCTGAATGCTGCTTTGGAAAATGAGTGTCTGCTGGCACAGAGTTCTTATGTAGTGCACAGCAATTGCTGGTTAAAGTAATCATTAACTTATGAGGTTTTTTTTAACTTAAATCCTTGTTTTGTTTTATATGCTATATATATGTTTTATATATTATATGTGTATATAAGAAATAAAAATAGACATAAAGCATAATATGATAAAGTATGATATCTGTCTATTTACCCTGTGTTTGTCCACCTCTATGTTATAGAATTTAATGCAATGTTAATGTTATACTTTTTGAACAAAAAATTCCTGGAATGATATGTGCCTTGGTGCCCATTTTTCTGGTAACATCATGTGGTTGCATTTGGCAAGAAAAGCAGCTCCACAACAGAGTGAGTAGGGATCATTATAGACATCTGTATCATTTCAGCAACAAATTTGTCCCAGACATTATTCATAAATTCAAAAGCTTTAACCTGGGAGAGTCCATTAGATAATTTAGTTTCTCCTCCTGCGTACTACAGGCCATTGCATTTTGTCCACTCTTTCCTGAGTCAAGACCAGTAATTTGTGCTTGGCTAAAGTAAGTCACATTGAGAGACAACTGGACCTAATCTGAAGACATCGAAACCTAGAGACTCCATCAGTCATCCTGGTTGTTTATTTCAGTGCTCAAAAGTCATGACTGCTTTTTCATTTCAATTTGTGTGTCTTTAACTTACAGACAGTCTTGTAATACCTTTCTCTGCTGGCTCATTTGTCTCATATTTTGATTGATTTTTTTCCTGGGCTTCAAAATACGTAAATACAAAATGTATGGTGGGTTTTTTTGTTTGTTTGTTTATTTATTTGGGTTTTTTTTTTTCCTCCACAGTCCCTTTTATTCTTAATTTTTTCCCCCAATTCTTGTACACCAGAAGTGGATGTGATTCTTCTGTATGGAAAAACCATACTTGGATCTATTTCCTGGAGAGCAGGACTGACACTAAGAAGGAATTAAGATGGAGGAATGAGCTGGTAAAAAACACCAAGAAATTAAACAAACGAAATCTCAAATATCCACACCCAGGAAAGAGAGGTTTCATGAAATTAGATAGGCTGGGGATTTAATGGCTACATAACAGTTCTGTGGTAGAAGGTACTTGATAGACAACAAGCTGAAGATGAGTAAGCAGTGCAGCCTTGCAGTGATGGAGGCCCACTTCACACTTGGTACATTAACAAAAATGTAGCAGCAGATTGAATGAAGTGATTATTCTGTCTGGCTTACGGGAAGTCCTATATTGTGAAACTGGACTGTGTCCAGTGGAGACCTCTAAGTTTGGAGACTAAAGCACATTTGATGCAAGGCTGGAGGAACTAGGTCTGCTCCATCTTGAGAAGAGCAGTGAGCAATCTAATTACTGTCTTCAGCTACCTAATGGGAGTTTGCAGAGGACAGAGACAGGCTCTCATCTGAGATGCACAAAGACAAGAAAAAAGACTGAAGTTACAATAAATGCAATTATAATTATATATTAGATAAAAAAAAGGAGAGAGAGAATTATCAGATACTGCACTTGGGCCCAGCAAGGTTGTGGAACATTCATCCTCAGAGATAGTCCAAAACAAACTGGGAAGACCTTGAGCAAACTGATATATTGTTGAAACTCACCCTGCTTTGAGTAAGAGGTTGAACTACAGCCCTCCAGAGATCCATTCCAAATTAATTTGTTTGATTATTTTGTTGTTTTTTAACTTCCTTTTTCAGTATGGTTGCTTGAAAAAAAGTAGAATAAAACTTAAGACCTGTCTGTGACTCTGCCTCCTCTAAATGGGGGAAGTGACCCAGTGTTTTTATAAACTACATCTGAAAAAATAAATTAACATTATTAACATTAATTAATTTATTTTTTTTCTTAGTAGCATTGCCTGGAAAATAGGAAAAAAAAAAGAAAAGCTAATCATTTAGACAGCTAATCAGTAGGATTTGCAGGGACCTGTTAGTTCAGAGCCATACATTTGTTTAAGCCGATAAAATTCCCAGCCCTTATGTTAGCCAACAGGTTAAAGTGGCTAAATTTAAGTTCAGAAGTAGGAATAAGGGAAGACATTTGGAAAAACAGAGGAAAAAAGCATAGTAAACAAAAAACTTCTGCATTTTCTCCTGTCCATTCTCTACTACAGATTTCCAGTATTTTTACTTTGAAAAATGAGACTTGCAGTTTCTCCAACTTGATTTTTACAGGTCTCTGCTCTTATATTGCTGCTGCTCTAATGTGCTAGTTAACTGTTTTGAGACCAGAATATTGTCTTCCAAAGAGTCTTTTAATGAAGGTGGAAGAAAGGGAAAGAGAACAAAAAAGAGAAAAAGAGAAAGATGAAGTCAAGAAAGAAAGAAGAATCGACTTGTTATTTGCCTTTATTATGAATAAGTCTAGAGATTTCAATTTTAATGATTGGCATAGGCTCAAAGAGAATTCTGTAAGAACAAAATATGACTTTTCAGCCAATTCTTTATTACACTTATTAAAAGAGAAACATATCATGGATTCACAACATAAACTTACCTCCTCTGTGTGGATTTGAGTCTTTAACTTTTGTACCAGCATGTTTCCAAGGACACTCAGTGGTTTCTCAGCTGAACCATTTAACCAACAAATTATCAAACCAGTTAGATGAAAACACAATAATAGTTAATCAGCTTTTACAAGCTCACACACCAAACTCCAACTGTAAAAACACTTCATTAGTAGCTTCTCGTTTGTGTGGCTTTTCTCCACATTTCCTGTGTTCCACTTCGAATATTTCTACAAGATACAAGCCAGTCAATAAATGCTTGAACTTCTCTGTTTCTTTACTGAGGAACCCCTCTAGAGCCTATTAACACCCGTTTTATGGAAAACAGAACAGGTAGCTACCTCCACCATGTGTTGGCACTCTCTAAAAGGCTGTTAATGCTTTGTGTTTCAGGGCATAACAAACTAAGACATTCCCAGGGGGGAATTATACTAAAAATAAAAGGTCTTTCCTGTCTCGATACTAGAACTTTTACTAGATTTCTTAGTGGTAAGGAAGCATACAGGTAATTTAATTTTAAGGGAACGTGTACTGCCCATCACTGTTTGTATCCTCTTCTTCCTCCCTCAAATAATTTGTAAACAATACAAGAGCTTGGCCAAACACACAGAATAAGGAGAAAGTACAAGATCATGTACGGAAGGGTGAGTGAACGGGAAAAACGAATGGAAAGCAAAGGCAGAAACTGAGCTTAATTCTTGGGCCTGGTAGATGTTTTAATTGTAAACAGCTGCTATTTTGCTACCAAAAAGTTTCAATATAAAGACTACGAGTGAGTTTCCACATTTGAAAGTGCCTTGCAAGGAATAATTGGAGTTACTGGAGTTGTATAAGATCAGGTTTGCAAGTTGGAGAAGTAAAATACAAGCTTCCCAGGGTGAAATGCATGTGCCCTAAGTTAAATGTCTGCAACTTAGCTGCTTAAACCTGAATCTGTCACCCCATGGCTTCATTTATAGTTAGTGAAGAGCAACAAGCTCCTCTTAAGGTGATTCATGTATCCTAAGATAAATAGAATGAATCTGCCTCAGAAGGCTTCCCTCCATTGACTCTGAGGGGAGCCTAGGGTAACTAGCTTAGATTAGGTGTCTAACTTCTACCTGTCTAAAGTTAAGAGATGCAAATCTTAGCCCTGATGACCTAAATGGGTTTTGGATCACTCCTTAAGTCAACTTGCAGTGCAGTGAAACCGAGTTCAAACACACTGGGAGAAAATGGTTCCAATTTACTGCATAGGAGAAAAAACCTGTCAGTTTCTTTCCTCACAGCTACATATTGTGGCAAGTTTTACTTACTGAAGGAAATAGAAACTTGTTAAGAACTTTACCACCAACAAAATTACACTTCTGTCTGGGTCTTGGTTTTGCCTTTAGTTTGTATACCTTTGTTATCAGTGTTTATAAAGAAACAATTATCTCTTCTCTCCCTGCAAAATATTACTTTGAATAAAAAACCCCCCAATCAAATAGTCTAAGGGCAGTCATCTCCCCTTTGCACCTTTTGTTACAAGAACCTGAATCCTTAAGGATTTATTGGGACAAACAGCAAAAATGAGTTTCATTCTGCAGTGGTTTAATACTTAGGGCAGGTGAATTTTGAAATGATCTGTCTCATTGCAAAATCTACACCTTATGATCTGTTGGTTATGTACATAAATTATTCAGACAGGAAATAGAAACAATACATAATGACCTGCAACTACTGAGCATTTGAATTACACTTTTGCTAGTGGTGCTTTCAATTTGTTATGGATGCCAGCCAGTGTTAAAAGGCTGCTTGATAGGTAAGTGATTTGCTAACACAAGAGAGGCTAGAAGGTTAAAAAAATAAAAAGTGGTATTCTTCCTGGGTTTTACAGGAGCAAGGAAACCTGTTGTTCATTGCAAAGTTTGTGTCCTAAACCATTCACAGGAGGGATTCCAAACTAAAAGAGGTTTATTCTTCTAATTCTTTGTAGTAGTTGTTTGGAACTTCAGCTTGATGTTAACTGGCAAACCACGTAATTCCCTCTTGATAGGCTGTTATGTAGTGCTAACAAAATAGAAGTTAAAGAGATTGGTGTCATCTAGCTATCATGGATAGCTCTTTTTGGATGGGGTACATAGCTTTCTGGAGGTACTGAATCTGAACCCATTGGTGTAGGAATTGTTTTTTGACAGCAAAGATAAAAAGGAATTAATTCCACCCTGAAAATTAACTTCCATAACCTCTCTTCTACTACCCAAGGCATTTTTCTAACAACAGTTCCACTGATTTCAGTAACTACCTCTGAAATGACTGAGTTCAAGCTCAAGAACTGATCTGACCTTCCACTGGTCTAGAGAAAGATGTCTTTGCCAGTGTCAGGGGGCTTGGAAGTAGGTGATATTTAAGGTCCCTTCCAATCCTAACTGTTCTATGGGATTCAATGATTCTATAATCTAAGATGCTCCATCCTGCCTCCCCCATGACGTAATAATCTTCTAGCAGAGCAGCTAGAGTACATGTCTAGCTGTCTGAGCTGTTTCAGTCTGCAGTGTGGTGTATCAGGTGCTAATGAAGAAAGGTTTCAAAGGTACCCAACCAAACTTGAGTGGATAAGTACAGTCATAACTTCTGTTTCGTGAATTCTAGTCTACTAGTTCTAGTAAGACTAGTACCCTCTGGTACCAATATGGTAATAAATTACTGGGAGATGACAACAACTCATTACAGCTCTTTGCTCAATTAACATGACTAGAGCCTACAACATGTGAATTTAAATCCTTGAGTGGACTGGAATAGCTATAATTTAATTTGGCTTAATTTACTTTGAAAGTTAATTCAGCTAAATTGAATTAAACCTCTTTAATTTTTAAGAAAGATGTCCACATAAGAGTTTAAAGTAGTTTAATTAATCCACTTTAAAAAAACTAATTCAGATTAATTTTAGTGAGCACTGTTATGTGGCTAGGCCTGTAGATTCAGTTAAGTAACATTAGTTAAGATGTTTGCTCCCATGCAACATATTTTCTTGCTGAGAAGAGTTGTCACCATGCTACTTCGGACTGGACCAGCTGACTGGGAGCAGAAAGAACAAAGATACTTCAGTGCAAAAGTCATCATTATCAGTTCTTCCAGAAGAGATAATAAGGACTCAAGGAGGACAGACAGGTGGCAAGATATTTGATCTGGGAATCTAACTCAGGAATTTTGAAATACCTCTGACTAGTTCCCAAAACAAGGTTTCAAATAAGCAAAGCCTATAACCCCCTCTTCTTCTGACCCCTGATATTGCATGTTTTAGGAGCACACTCTTAGGCATCAACTCAATCCAACTGCAACTGGTGGAAGTGTGCATCCCTATACTGTTACATTATCAATGTTGACTTTACACCAGAAGGTCAGAAATACTTCTGTGGATTAGCAAGAATTTCTGCTCTTCTTTGTCACTTGTTCTCCTTTTTCGTTATGTTTTTTAGTGGAGCTGCAATCTCATGCCCCTGCAGGGAATGAAAGGCACACATAAAAGATGTATTTCATTGAGTAATTTAAAGGTCCCTTTAGGCTTCACAGGTGGAGTTTTTACATTTCCTGCCCTCTGGGTGTGTGAACACTGGGCCAAACTCAGAAGTGTGATGTGGGAAGCTGGGATGGCAGATAGGTCAGTCAATGAACAGAAAATGGCATAAAAGGTTGCAGCTCAATAAAATTTAGTGTTAACCTCAGCACTGAAGGATCTGGAGTTGATGCACCCAGTCTGAGAGAACATAACACCTTTTCCGAGCTAACTCAGCATGCAAGCTTCACAGGACTGCATTTCACTTACTTAACACTTTCACAAATAAGTAATTTAACCACTGTGTACATCATCTCCAATCTCTTGGACTTTCTTTCTAAGTCTGTATGTGTAGTCTGCTTACAGACATATGAACATTCACAAGCACATTTACTTTAAGCAAAATTACATTTCTTCGTATTTTCTTTCTATTACAGTCAAAACCTGGTGATCCTGTGCATGTCTGTTTGATGTTCTTTAAGTGGTGGAATTGAAAGAACATTTCACTACTAACTGGAAGAGCTACTAGTTTATTAAATCCTTGATTTGAAACCTTACTGTCAGAGAAAACACAGTCAGCTGATGCTGGAAAAGGACTGCATTGTCAATTCTTGCTGAGCCTTAAAACTGGCATGAAGCATAAAGTAAATTGACATTAAATGAACTGACAATCTTTGAGTGTAAACCTCCAGGAAATAATAACTTGGCTTTTCAATGTAAAAAAGATAGCTTATGGTTAAAAATAAAATAAAGTTAAATAAAAAAAAATATAAATTGCTATAAAACAGAACCTGGAATAGCTTTGTAGAGGATCTTTTTCTTTCCCTTCCCCCTTTTTTCAATTTAATGTTAGCAAAACAGAGGTGACAGAAAAGATTTATGAGAAACATTTTTAAAGGTGGGTTCACCATGTGTGTAGAGCAGACAGTGTCTGAAGGGCCTGTAGCATTTGCACGTTATAGAAAATGACAAAAAATGACTATTTCTACAACAACTGGCACAGCAGAGGTTTAAATTGATTGCACTAAGGGAAATATGTAAGAGTGGTGTGTGATAGACAGCTGCTGGGTATTGAGGTCCAGCTCTGAAAAGTTCAGAGGTGAATTAGCAACTTGAATGATTTTATTGTGGGTTAATTCAATGAGTTTGAGCTGGAATAGTCATTTTATGAGTTACACACATGCTGGAGAGCAAAGTCAGAAGCAAAATGGAAATCTTGCTGTTTAACAAGCTGCATGGTCATCAGAGGGATCCAGACTATGGTTTTCCATCTTTGGAGGGACCAAACAGATGATAATTGAGACCGACACAGTGCTCATGTAGCTGTGTGAGAGGTAGACTGGGAGCGTGAGGGTCTCAAAGATTTCATGTGTGATCATCATCTCCTGAGTTTTCTTTCATGGCTCATCATAGACTTAACCAGAGGGAGGCAGAAAGGGGTGCCTTGGTCAGTATGAACTTGTCCAGCTTCTTTTGAAGGAGTTTCCCTCTGCAGGCAAACCAGTAATCCTCAATAAACCCAATTTGAGCCAAAATAACTGTGTGATAAGCTTAAACTCACAACTGAAGTAAAAATGCTGCAAATTTTCAAATAGATGTAATTCTTCTTTTTGGGTGATTTGGTAACATTCTCAGTCATCTCCAGCCTGGGACTCCTTCTCTAACCCTTTGTATTGGGTTTATGTGGCAAGGTTTTGGTGACAGGGGTGGGAGAGGTGATGCAGGGGTGCTTCTGTGAGAAGACACCAGGAGCTGCCCCCATGTCTGACAGGGGCAGGTCCAGCCAGCTTCAAGACAGACCTGCCACTGCCCAAACGTGAGCCAGTCAATGGCATTGGTAGTGTCTCTGTGATTTAAGGATAAAACACTGCTGCTCAACAGCTGTGAGACAGGAGTGAGAAGGTATGAAATAGCTCTGTAGACACAAGGTCAGTGAAGAAGGAGGGGAGGAGATGCTCCAGACACTGGAGCAGAGATAACCACTATGCAGCTCATGGCAAAGACCATGGTAAGGTATTCTGTACCCCTGCAGCCCACGGTGGAGCAGATATCCACCTGCTGTCCATGCAGGAGTGCATTTTCTGGCAGGAGCTGTGCCTGGTGGGAGACCCAGCCTGGAGCAGTCTGTTCCTGAAAGACTGCACCCTATGGAAAAGGAGCCACACTGGAGCAGTTCTTGAAGAACTGCAGCTCATGGAAAGGATAAGGAAAGGATTATATACCATGGGAGAAACCCCGTTCAGGAGCAAAGGTAGAACACGAGGAAGAAGGAGTGGCAGAGACAAAGCAGCATGAACTGACTGCACCCACCGTTCCACATCCCCTGTGCTGCTTGTGGGGAGGAGGTAGAAGAGTCAAGAGTGAAGTCTGGGGAGAGGGGAGTGGTGGAGGGAAGGTGGTGTTGGTTTTAATTTTGTTCTACCGTGTAATTAACTTGCAACAAATTACATGAATCTTTCCCAAGTCAAGTCTGTTTTGCCTGTGAAGTTCATTTGCCAGTGTTCTTCCTGTCTTCATCTTGACCCACAAGCTTTTCTATCATATTTTTTCCCTCTGGAGGGGGTGTGAGAGGTGTGGGGAACACATGTAAGCCATCCAAGTTCAACCCATCACATCCTGGCCCTGTTACTTATTTACTGTGTATCCTTAGGCATCTCATGCTTCCTCATCGCCCCTTTCCTCATGCTGATTAAGTTCTACTTTTGTGAAGGATAGAGAAGGCACTGGCTACTTCAATAAAAAGTTCCTGGCCAAAAAACATCCCAGAGAAGCTCGATGCTATTATTATTCTGAACAAAATGTAAGTTTGACTCCTTTTTTTTTTTTTTTTTTTCCCCCCAGTAGCTTTTCCTAAATATGAATTCGAGTCCTTTTCAATTTAAGGTCAGATTGTCAGGAAATATAAAAAAGGTGCCAGTTACCTCCTCCAGAAAACACATCTCCTGCCTACTTACATTTTTCGTTTGTGATAAGGCCCTTTCATTCTTGAAAATGTCCTTCAAGATTGTCAAGTTCTTTTAGAACAAAGAAACACATGCCTGAAACAGGCTGTGGTATTATCTCAGAGGCTGCAGCACAAACCATGTTTAGGCATTTACAGCATCCAACTTAGTTTCAGCTTGGTAAACTCCACTTTTAATGCATCTTTTTGTCAAGATCCAATTAATTCTCTGCAATATTCAAGGATTCATTGTGGATATGGCAAAACCCTGTTTAAGAGTTAGACCACTTTAAACAGGAGAGAGGAAAATATCATCAGCTTCATGGTGAGCTGAACAAAGCTCTGCCAGTTACGGAGGTATCTCTGAGTGGCCAAAAATACCTACTGACATTTCATTGCATTCATAAATCCACAGTGACCATGAATAAGAACTATCTCTACTTGTACTGTGTTCCACAGAGTAAGACCTGGAGGGAAGTTCATAAAGAACTGTACTGATCAAAGTGTACATACATATAGGAACAAAGAGGACACAGACTTACGTATTTATCATCACTATTCTTCCAGCACTGATGATTCAGACACCCTGGTTCTGGCTGAATCAGCAAAAACCTTTCATAAATACACAGACTGATATAATCTGGTTTTAGAGGCACAAGAACCTGATCTAATCAGACAAACCTCCCAGTACAGTCATTGGAGAAAGGTATCTCTGTACAGCGACTCAAAGGCACATGCAAAAACTCTGTTTCAGGAAGAAATGTTTAATTTTCTGGGTGTCACCTTCCACTGACTGTGAAGGGGAGTGAGGCTAAAAAACGCATACTTTGGTACTGAAATGTAAACATGAATACTAATATATGGTGGCTATCTGTAAATGTACTTTAATCTGCAATTAAGACATGTAAATTTAGTAGAGGGGTTCAGCTGACCAATTACAGGTACTGAGTTCCCTCTAAAACAACTTCCTTCAATGGCAGCTAGAGATCTGACAAAATTTACTAAGACATATTGTGCTAAATAAGTGTATAGTGGACAGGCAATTGAGCATCCCACTGCCTACATCCAGGATTCTAGATGTGCTCTAGTAGTTTAAGCTCCCAGGATGGGCAGTGGAGATCTGGCACAAGTTTTAATTACCAGAGCTTTCGGTGTCATGTTAAGTGATGAAAAACGTCAGCTGCTTGGCCCTTCTACCTCCAAAAGATCTCCGTAAGAGCATATGCCTTTTATACATGCCAGATATCTCAGACTCCTAAGAACATCTCAGATGGCAGTTGAAGGCGAAGTCTGGGCAGCTGAATCGTCTCAGTCAATACAGTTACTCACGCATGAAAAGGTGGTGCTTCTGCAGTACCTTTGAGCATCCCAACTGTTCTCAGCTCAGCCCAGCATGGGTCTGTCACAAACCTATTTGTTAACCCACTGTAAATATTTCAGATAACAGAGGACATCTCAGGTGACATTGGATGAATGAAGGTTGGGCAAACAAATCAACCCCGAATATCACACATAATGGTGAGGTGAACTGTGTTACATGTACAAAGCATGAACTATTTGTCTATGCTGGCCGAAGAGCACAGCTACCCTCAGTTCAGGTTGATAATAAGAAAATTCCTAACCATATGGGAAAACCAGATTCTGGAACTCCTAGGAGGGAAAGCATGAGAAAAAAAATCTGTTTCTATCATGGGACTTGATCAGCTGATGAAAGGGACATGATATGGATCTTTTAGACCTCACGTTCCTTCCGTTTCTGTACTTCTATGAAGTGTCAATGGGCTATGGCAAAGCCACATGTTCTATGGTAATCCCTCGTGTTCCAGTCAGAATACAATTCTTGTTTGAATGAATTGTGTCTAAGTTTAATGAGGCCTGAGTTGCACTAATAAAGATACCCAGCTTTGTCCTCATTTGAACTTCCCATTTATCATGAAGGTCAAAGACTGCACATTTATTCCTTGACCATGTCACTGAGAACATTAAAGAAATCCAATGTGAACTTGAGTTCCCTCTGTAATTGGATTTTAAGTTGTACATTGTCTTGTCTGTATGCCTTAGAAATGCTCATGAAACCTTTTCTCAGAATAGACTGGCCTGGTAATTTTATGGGAATAGATGTTTTTTTTTTCAAAACTTTATTTATATATTTGGATTTTACCCTAGATGAAAATATAGATGTTATTTTTCATTATATCTTGAAATTTAATTTCTTATAAAAATTACATCTAATTCTGTCTCTGATCTGTAAGTACCTGAGCTCTCAAGCACCTGAAATACAGTTTTATTTTGTATTAGCTTTAGATATAAACTAAATGAAGAAGAAAAGAAGTGATTTCTGGCAAGATAAGTGGAATTAGGCCAATTTACACTAGATGAGAACCTCTGTCTCTCTTTAACTGCTCTTTTCTCCCTAGCTATATATAGAAGCTTTCCATAAAGACAGCTATTAGTTTTAAAGTAGAAAAAAAAGTAAGAAAAAATAATAATCTGACTGTGCCTGAATTCCTGCCTTGTTAGAATCTTTAAGTCACATATAGAATAAAATGATAACTAAGCTATTTTTTGAAAAGTCAGCTTGTGGGGAGGAAAGCTACATTTAACATATTTTTATTTATTCCATAACTTTCGTACTCTGACTTCAAAATGATTCGGTTTGATGGATGGAGAAGGAGAATGATATATTGCTTACCTACTGCTTTGAATTAGAAGCACTGATAAACTTGGCAGTTGTTCTGAAAGGAATTGTGATTAATACTTTGTGCCAGAGGATAAAGCAATGGGTAATTCATGGAAATTCAGCTGCTGAAGGAAAATTACAGTTAGCCAGAGACAAACACACTCTCATTAGTAATTCTGTTTGTGTAACAATGTAGTCCAGTTAATTGATCATAAAGGAATACATCCTCATAGAAATGCAAACATTTTTTATGTTTTAGCTTTCTCTGATGTTCAGGAAATTATCTGCAAAATATTGCACTTTGTGACAAATCCAGTAGTAGCTAACAATAATTTTTTCTGTCATAACAATTGAGCTTTTACTTTGATTCACATGGATTAGTTTGTAGTATGTATTTAAATCTGTTCTCTACCTTACTTCAGGTAAATTTCTCAGTTTACAGCATTTCTGCTAACTAACTGTTTTTCAAAAGTCATATTCCTGGCGTTAATGGTCATATCTCTGAAATCAAATTAGGCAGTTTATCTGATGTCTATATTTAACGTTTCATTTTAATATATCCACTCAAGATAGTAGAGCAACAGAGAAACAAAAAACAAGTCATAAAGGTGATCTTCAGGTTTAAAAGTAAGTCATTTATCACATATAATCACAATATTACTCTGATTGTAAGCAGTGTCTGCAGATTGTCTATCCCAACCTGCTCAAAGCAGGGCTTACTAAGTCAGTTGTCCACGTTGTCTTCTGGAGAATAAAACGTATCTTTGTACACATGCAAACTTAATATGATTTCATCACAGCAGAGCATTTGATAAATATGAGTTAGTGATAGAAAATAATAACTTAAACACATATCTAGAGTACTGCAAAACACTTGCGAATCTGGTTTAAACTAATCACCTTAGCCATCTCTATTGTCAATAGGGAAGATAGGCACCTGCAGAGGAGGGTTTATCGCAAGTGAAACATCTAAAATACCATCAGAACTGGAAATTTTTGGTAAAGGAAAGTAATAACTGAGACTCCTGCTACCTTTGTGTCTCAAAGGAAGAAAGACTCTGCAATACTAGTTTAGAGCCAGATTGGTGCTCCTGAGAAGCATAGAAATCTTCCTGTGTACACCATCCCATAGCTGCTTGGAACTGGGTCTTTTAGCAGGAGAGACAGCTGAAGAAATATCCTACTAAGCAATGTGCAGATAAGGCTTTAGCTGTATTTTCACCTACTGGAATCTGTGCTTTGCATATGGTCTTTTCTTTCTTCAGAGAACAGATGGAGAATGATACGATGTTAAAAAATGAATTTATGCTTTAACATAACATCTACAGATACTAAATACTTGTCTATACATGTACATATCTTAAATCTTACCTAAGGCACATTTTAAGATGTTTATTTAAAGGTGAAAGACAGAAAATGTGGTAGCTTGCATGTTTGTTATTAACTGTTATACTAGTTTATATGTTTATAATATAGCATTATTGTATTTATTTACAATGCATTTATGTATTATTCTATAAATATAATTTATTAATAAATTTATTTACAAATGTATGTATTTACAGTTACTATATTTATAATGCAGTAGGATCTGGAAAACAAAATTCATAAAAGTAAAGTTGCTGGTTGCTAGCTGCTAATACAGATTCTTAAGTCTACTTAGTGGAGTAGAAGTTTGTAATGTAAGCATAGTTGAGACGAAACTATATAGTTACCTTTCCCAAGATATTTAAAATTAAATTGGAATTTTAAAATTAATTTTTCTAAATGTTATGAAAAATCTGTGTTTCACAACATTTTTAAATTTATGGGGAAATAAATGTATGGGGAAAATAAAATTAAGTAATTTAACTAGTGATAACAATTGTCCTTACTCCTGCAGTGCAATTAGTTCCAATATCATACAGAATTATTTAGCAACAGTGCATTACATAACTATATCTTCCTTGATATTCTTACTAAACATAAGAAGAAACCAAGTTGTGATTTCACTTGCAGGTTAATCCACTTCATAAAATATTTAATTGCTCCATTACGTAGAAGCAAATGTAGGTGTCAAATGCTAGCTGAGATGCCCTCAGGTATGCTACTGTCCTCCAAACAGGTAAAAAACCTTAAGTATCTCACAGGTCTAGTGCCATGTCAGTTATCGCTGCGTCGAAGATGTGGATGCCTTAGGGTATCTTAAATTGCACTAAATACCAAAGTGTAGGTAGTTGAATCAAGTTGCTCACTTTGGTGTGCGTTAAAGTGCAGTAGATCTCCAGTGATTACCACTCCACTAAGTAGATCTCCACAGACTGATTCAGTTTCTCATGAGTGGTTTGGGACAAATGTAGTGTTAGATATATCTATCCAAATGGGACAGATGGGACAAATGTTAGATATATCTGTCCAAAACTTGAGGCCCACAGGCTACGGTAGACCCAAAAGATATATCTGTGAGGTCCTAGAATTCCCAGCACAAACAAGGATAGAAATAGAGCTTCTTTGGTGTTCTGCTGTGGATTTATAGAAGCCTATAAAATCTGAGATCTTTCAAATCTGAGCTCAGTGAAGTGCCATTTTGACATATTGCTTCGAATTTTTTCAACAGTTCATTATTAGTTATTCATTAAAAAATCACTTTGACCAGTTCTATAATGTTCTCATATACCTTCTCATGTTGATCAATTGATTTTTTTTTAACAGATATCTATAGGCATTCCTTTCTTTTTCACCTGTCCCCTTTATCTGTAGGACTTAGAACACATTTAAAAATGCACTGGTTTAGATATATCTTGGTTTTAGTAGTTTCATATCCAGACTAGGATGATTACAGCAATCTTTTTTAGAGTATTATAATGCTTTACTGAGGTTCTTATAGCCTCTTACCTACAATCCTTCTAAGTTGGATAAACTTAAGATCTTACTGTTTATTATCCTATTGATTTTATTTTCAAATCAACTCTAGCAGATCATAAGATTCTACTCTGAGAGCTCAGAAGTCAGCTTTCTTGTGTGTTGTGTCTGGCTATGGCCGGAAGTTCCAAGAGAAGGAAAAGACAGATGATCATACAAGATCTCCCTGCTGTCTTTTAATAAGCCCAGCATCATTGAAGACAAACATAATGTCATAAGTTTCCATATTAAGGAACGGTAACGTAGACTTTATTCCATATTTATATTTCTAAAGTTGTTGGTTTTGCTGATATTTTTGGTTCGCTCAAGAAGTAAAAAGAGATCTGAAGGTTATAGACAGGTACTTGTATGAAAATCTGATGGTCTTAGAGCTCACTTTGCAAACAATGTGTCCAATATCAAAGGCTATAGAAAAGGAAGCACATTTTTCTAATACCTCTTTAGGGAAACTGCCCTACACTTCTATTAGGTGCTATCATTCAGAGGCATAATTTCTGTTAACATTGTTATGCCGATTATAGTCAAGCTTATGTTTCAATCTCAGCTGACCCTAGGGAATTAATTTCTGATTCAGTTAAATGAATATGTGACATTCAGTCTGAATTTTTTCCCAAAGTTAAACTCTAAGAAAGCCTAGTTCATTTTAGATTGCTACTATCTACCTCCTGATGGGAACTTTATAAAGTTAGACATCTAGGTTTCTAACTTTGAGATTGTCATTGTCCTGAACTGTTCTTTGGGAGCTTACTGGGTGACATCCCCAAAACCTCATTCTATCATCCTCTTATTTACTAAATGTGTGACAAGTGCTGTTTCCCAAGGAGGATGAGTTTTGTATGTTTACCTTGATTGTGTCCTGTATGCTTATAATGCTAAGATAAAAAAGTTAGCCTTTTTACAAAAGTTATTGAACTACAGCAAACATTACCATATGATTCTAAGACCTCCATTCAGTATAGTTCTTTGCTTTTCTTATGGCAGAGGCATCACATCTCACCAATATTCAGAATCTCCAGAAAAAAATAAAACCTGTGAAATAAAAATTCTGTGCCAACACAATCTCACTTGATTAGAGTTACAGCTTTGATAGACAGCCTCCTAAAGTGAAGACTTACTTTTCAGAGGGGCTTAATCACAATTTCTTCTTCAGAAGACTATGGAAGTCGAATATCGGATATTCAGCATCAGATGAGCATGGAGGTTCGTTAGTTATCATTAACGAACCTAAGTTCATGACAGCATGTCAGGAAATCTGTCTGTATTGCTTAGGAATATAAGATTCCTCAGGCACCCAAGATTTTGGTTAAAAGATATCTTATGAGACCTAACACTTTGCCACTGTGGATTTGGGTCTTTTGCCTAACACTTAGGCACAACTTGGGACCTGCTCTGCTGTCTAAAGGTAAAGAACCAGTCAACTCTAAGGACTTTTATTATTAGTACTTGTCAGACTATGTTGTTTACATTAGTTTGAATTGAAGTGGTACATTGTGTAATATCTGAGTATGTCTCAAGAAATTAAAGATATGCTTCTTGTTCTTTACCCATAGGCTTTTGAGCATCCATCCCTGTAACATGTATAACACAACGTACTGTCCTGAGAGCAGGAAGAGGACTGTCACCTATTGTAGGCTTATGAAAGTATATAAGCAGCATAAAAAGAAAATGCAGAAGAAAGGAGAATGAGTCTTCTGAATTAGGCCTAATGGATATGTGGGCACATTTTGTATCATGCCTGTAATGTATGGCAGCTGGAGAGTAGGCAGGACCCTGAGGTCATCTGAAATGACACTAGGTTCTCCTGTGTGGGCACCTGAATCAAGCTCTGTGATTCTACACTGAAATGGTTTACATCTGTGTTTGTCATCTTCAGCTTCCTTTATAGTCAAGAGAGAGGAAAAAAAAGCACTTCCAGGTGATAATGACACTAACTAGAAGCATATGTTTGGCCAAATGAATCAAACTCCGAATGTTCCAGGAGCAAGAGCTAGAATAGAGTAACACACTTCCACCCTCAAATGTTAGAATTAAGCTCTTTTATTCAACACCTTCTGGGCTCAAGGGCTATGGATTCTATTCAACAGTTGGCTGTGACTGAAATCCCAAGAAACAAACTCATATATTTTTTTTAATGGTGGTTAGAACACTCCTGAAGAGGGAAGTGCAGGTTCAAGCTCCACATCTGAATATCCCAAATGTCCCTTTTCTCCAATTACTGCACTTGTCAACACATGAAGAGAAACTCTTCAGCACTGAATCCAACTTTCCCAGTTGGATTTAACACTTATTCTAAAATATGTGTCTTGGGCAGAGAAATTCAAGCTGTCCCTTCCATTTTTCCTCTTTCCACCATATGTTCTCTTTCTTTTGTTTGCATTAGGTGTGCACATTAGCTGTTAGTCATCTTGGTTTCAGTGCCTCTCTATTCCAGGTATAGGTGTTGGAATGTCAGAAAAATTAAATTTCTCTGCTCAATATTTAAGGGTTCAGAAAATTCAGACTGTTTAGCTATTTAAGTAAGGAATTATGTTGTATTTAAGTTTATATTCCAACCATAGCCTTCGTCACTTTCCTGTTTTGATGGCCTGTGCTCACTTCTGCAGAACAAGTAGCACATTCTTAATCTATGTATGTAACTACCCACAGTAACTTCAAAGAGAAGTTAAATACATGTTAATCTGTGATTATAAACCACAAATTTTCAAATGTCATTTCAATGCCAAAATGTTATGACAGTACTAAAAAATGAGATTTCTCTTTCTTTAAAACTGAAATAATTTTTCTGAGTTTTCCTTGCTGTTTTTCTTTTTCTTTTCCTTTTTTTTTTCGTGCCCTAAGGGTGTTTCAGGGTTTAACTTTTTTCCTTTTTTTTTTTTTCTTATTACACAGCAGCCTTAAAGCATAAAAAATTACCTTAACAAAATAAATCAATGCTAAGTGTTCTACTGAGTTTCAAAACTCCATGTTTTGAGTTTTTTTTATTGATTTTGGGAGGTGAAGCTTCGGGAAAATTAAACTGTCAGAAGATAAAATAGTTAATATAGTACTGTATAGGACTGTGATTTAAATATTTCTGCTGATTTTGGTGGGTTTTGTATGAAGTCTTTACTATCCTTATATATCATTCCTTTTTTAAAAATGAGGACAATAACTTTTCCTTACTTCAAATGAATTTTGTGAGATTAAGTTAATTAATGTCTGTGAGGTCATCTCTTTTAATGGAACATGGGAGGTTTTCAACAGAACTTGTGAATTACTTAGAGCATTAAGAGTAGAATGCAAGTGTAAAATACCCATTATCATTCAAGTCAGAAGTTGTTTGATTATTGCTTATGTTATACTGAGTGCTGGGTTACTTTACTCTCACATTTCCCTTGCAATTCACTGGGGTTTATGAGCTTTCTCAAGATATTAAGTATTAATCAGCCTGAAGAAGCATCTCACAATGTGATCTTGTTCCTTTCTACCTGAATACCATATAGTTGTCGAAATTCACTTCATCCAGGGGCAAGAAGTTACCTTCCTTCTTGCTAACTCTAAATTATTGCAAAAAAAATGTAAAAAAAGGAATAAATTCAGCTCAGTTATTCCTATTTTTATTGAATATTATCAAGCTTTAAAAAATAATTTAAAAGTATGTTGTTTTCAGCTAAGAAAAGTATTTAATCACAAGCTGAGATTTAAACATATACTCAGTTGCTATTTATATGTATGAAATTCAGGTGCATGTTTTCCTGAAAAGCCTTTTATTTAAGCATGAGCTTAAATACAAACTTATGTGCAAGACCTCAGCTCAAGGCAGAGACTAAACAAATGCCTGAATAAACACATGCCTGAATTTAGGCATATGCTTTAATTTTAAAACGGAAATATCATTAAGAATAAACATATTTTAAACACAGCATACCTTGGTAAAAGAGGGCCTTGGAACCCACTTCTACCTGACAACTGAAAGAGCTTTTCAGTGTGCTGACAATGGCACAAGCCTGACAATTTCTGCAGGCATCTTGTATTATAAATGTGTTAGATAAAGACATGTAATGAAAATTTTGTCATACCCTAGAAGACAATCCTCTAATCAATCAAGGGCAAAGCTGTTTCATCACTGTCCTTTGAGAAACTGTATATAAATTAGTTATTAATAGTGATAGTAATAGTAATAGTGATAGTGGTGGTGGTGATGATGATGATGATAATAATAATAATAATAGAAATCCTACCAAATGGCAATGCAGCTTTCAGTTTGCACTACCCGTTTTTATTTCATGTGAGCTATGGAAAATTCACCGATTTCCAGTCCATTAACACACATTTCTGAGCTGTGTTGTTTGAAGTTACCTTACTTCAGAAACAGCTCTTTTCAATTAACTCTGAAACCTCTTTCAACAGCCTTTCATAAATAGGCCAACATCAATGGCATGCTCTGAGTCAGTATGTATCTCTAATGGAAATGCACAATGGGCCACGCTCCATGCCTCCAGGGAGAACATCTTCCATTTCAGACAGATTCAATGAGAAGTTTTGCCAGCTATTCTGGGTCTCTCACTTTTTTGTCTCAGGTTTGGCTCATAGCTGATCAATGGCTGTGCTTTTTAATTACACTCTATGGCCTGTAATGATTTGTCACTCATTGAACTTGGGTGTTCTTTTTAGTCAGCACAGGGTAAAAGCAAGGAAGAAAAAAGAAAGTAACATTAACCCTCTAAAAGACTAATGATTGGGATTAGTTCATTAACACATTCTACTATTTTTCTTGGCAGCCGTTTGCATGGAAAAGGGGGGAAAGCAAAAGTTAGAAGACTGTGGTAGTTTTTTCAAAGAACATGACTTAAAATGAACATTTTCCAGTTGACCAAAATGAATTGAGATTCTAATTTATGTTTCGAAATAGCATTTGATACTAGTATTCCAACAATAACAAAAAAAAAAAAGAAGAAAAAAAGTTACCTGCCACGCACATGCTCACACTGACTGGATTTTCTGGAAACTCAGAGTAAACTCATTGTCTACCCCAAAATGTATGCTGGTAGCAACATTTGTACCAAGCAGGATGTATTAGAAAAGGCACAGTCACACCTATATATACTTAAACATAGAATCATAGAACAGTTAGGGTTGGAAAGGACCTTAAGATCATCTAGTTCCAACCCCCCTGCCATGGGCAGGGACACCTCACACTAAACCAAGTCACCCAAGGCTCTGTCCAACCTGGCCTTGAACATTGTCAGGGATGGAGCATTCACAAATTCCCTGGGCAACCCATTCCAGTGCCTCACCACCCTTACAGTAAAGAACTTTTTCCTTATATCCAGTCTAAACTTCCCTTGTGTAAGTTTTAACTCGTTAGCCCTTTTCCTATCACTACAGTCCCTAGTGAATAGTCCCTCCCCATCATCCTTATAGACCCCCTCAGAAACTGGAAGTCTGCTATGAGTGCAAGCGATGCTAGTATGTGGCTACCTGTGTATGTATTTTGCAAATCTGGAAATGTGTTAAATGGCATTTGCATTATACAGTGGAGCACAATGCAGAAATTCCCAAGTTAAAGGAGATTCGAGCTAGTAAGTCCTTAAAATACATGCCGCATTTCTTCAGCTTGTCACGTGTCTCTAACCCTTCAGAAGAGGTATATATTTAACCATTTTGAAAATATATTCCTGGGGCTTCGGGTTCTTATGTCCAACTCCAAACATGATCTTTTTTTCTCTAAAAAACCACCTTTCAGCAGCCTTTTTGAACTTCAATGTGAAAAATTATGTGCTTAATTCTTAGCCATATGAATACAGGTATGCTGGGAATCAGCACAAGTCTTCTAAGTAGCAGACAATGAAATTCTAGAACACCTTACCACAAATAGAGTAAAAGAGGCAGAAAATCTGATATTTATTTAAGTGCTTGACTTGTTTATAAAAGGTCTTAGATGATATGATACACTGCACAGCAGGAGATTAGAGCTGTTGATCTGGGAGCAGGACCCTATTTTCAGATCTATGCTCCTATAAAATTCAGATTGTTTCAATAAGTGGCTGAGTACAGATAGAGGAATCCCAGTTTTAACTTTCATTTTGGAAATTCTTCCTCTTCAAAGACTCATTATCTGACATTATAGAGTGGATATCTTTTTGTTGTATTCTTTGCAAATGTACTGTGTCTGATGTATTCAAAATGAAGTAATATCACTGAATGATTTCACTGCTCTACATCTCTAATTTTAATTCTAACACTTTTCTTGCCTTTTCATTTCTAAATTTACAGATAATGATTGTCAAACATCAAGCTCAGTGCAATCCCAGTTTCAGACTGCACACCTAACTTTACATTGTGATGGCAGCGACGATTCTAATGGTGGATAGATTAGTGTTTCAGAATTCATCTTGCAGTGGAAACTGAACAACTTAATATTTTATGAATTCAGAAAGTCTCTGGCTTAAGATCACAAAATACTACTTTTTATAAACATTTGATTGTCCATAAGAGATACAGCAGGACAGGAAGAATGCTAATCAATTTCTTCTAAAACTGCACTTCCATTTTCATTATACGGTACTTACTTTTAGTTGTGATATGTTTTAACAGATGGAGAAGAAAATATATAAGGAAATGAAAGAAGCATAAAATAAAGTGTAATTTAAACAAAAACTTTAAAATTGTTTCAAAACCTTCTGATGAAAAATATTTTGATTTTTTCAAAAAAAATTTAACAATGCTTTTAACTGACAGAAAGTTTTCTATCTTTATGATTCAGTTTTCACATGATTTCTCAGTGGCTATTAGAACATTTGGGTCACTGTTTTGTCCTAAGTTATACAGTTGTATTTACCTGAATGGATGATGAGATTTTCCTGTGTAGGCTAAACTCCCCAATTACGATTTTCCACCCTTCCCCCAGACCCATAGGTTTTGCAACCCTTTCTGCATAGTAGCAGAAAATCCCAGATTTCTTACAATTTTTTTGTCTTCTGTCCTCCCAACTTCCTGATCCCTTTCCATGCTCACAGCGCATTGAATGAGAGCCTGAGGGTGCCTATAGAAAATGATATACTTCTAGGAAATATAAGAAATAAGTTTTGACCAATTCAGTCTTATTATTTCCTGGTAAAGAGCTCTAGTTTGCAAATAGATTGCACAAAACATTGGGGATGTAGATCTGTCATTATCCAGTTTCTAAATCTCAAATATCCTTAGATGCTAAGCCCAGTTAAAGGGGAATCGCTTACAGAGTAAATTCCCTGTGTAGGCTCTAGACAAAGTCTTTGAACATCCACAGAAAATGAAATGCAAAAGTTGAGGGACCTATATTTTAAGGCAGAGCTTGTGGATTGCATATCTGGAGTTAGCCACATAAATCTAACCTGTGTAGTACTTATATCCTTTGAGGGATTTGGATCTAATAATTTCAATAAACTTTCAGATATAACATAAATAACACTCTAGCACTCACTATAATTCAGCTATAGCCATTATGAATCAAATATATACCTCCAGGCAATGCATTTACCCCAGAGAAGCAGTTGGCCTACAGTTACTGAACCTGTGTTAGTCTGAATGCATGAGGCTTACATGGGAGAGTGCATACATAAATAGCTTTGCATGCAAAAGGCTTCCTAAGTAGAAAAAAAATATTAAGTTTGAAACCAAATAATTGGGACACACCATGCCATGTTTTTATAGAACCCACACACTCTGGTCTTGTAAGACTTCTTCCCCTCTCTCTTTCCCTCCTTTTTTTTTTTTTTTTTTAATGTCCTGGTTCATGATTAAATTCTAAAATGAAACAACAATGTAACAAAGAACCTAACCAAGAATAAACTTAAGCCCATACTTAATCCTAAATGCAAGCTTATATTTACTAATTTCTATGGCATTTAATCACAGCCTTATGTGAAAATCAAGCACATGATGAAGTGCTTGCATGACTCATTTTCATGAGATGGATCACTAAAATTAAGTATAGATTTTAGCCTTTAATGATGGGAAAAATTGTCTTATTTTATCTGAGTACTTTCAATTATATATATGGCTTTATGTGGTATTTTAGCCAAGCTAAATGTGAATGTTTTCTGAATTGGGGTTCAACTTTTTTTTCACTTTAGAGACTAAAGAGGAGATGGAATATCTCGTAGTAGAACTCTGAGAAATTCCTGATTCCTGTCTCATTAGTACTCACAGAAATGCAGATGTTGTGTTCCATGGGAAGTTCTTTTAACTACAGTTTTTGTAATTCTTAATGCACAAATGCGTACTTGTTCAGGCAGCTTCTACATTTTAATTTCAGTCTTTTCTCATGTATTAGCACTCACAATCTAAAGCTGTCAGAATCTCCTCTTCTCTTGAAGCCACCTAAGACAGCTGTGGAACTAGTTGCAAGTGAATGTGTATATTTATCATGAATAGTCAATGTTAAAACCAACAGGTTTTATTCATTGCTCTGTAAAAAATCATATTTTCAGACATGATCACTAAACACTCAGATCAGCCCTCAAAAAATCAGTGTACTCATTTAAAATCACTTTTACTACTACTACTACTACTATTACTACTGATGATGCTGTTAGTGTTACTGGTGCTGCTCTTGTTACTGATAATAATGACAGTAATGAAAATATAAAAAATTGAACTTTTGGATCCATAATGTAATTCAGAACTGCTTTAAGGTCAATAGTTAGCAAAACAAAGAATGTATCAAAGGCAGACATACAAACACCAACCTAAACAGACAACGCAGGACAGAGGAAAGTGTTCTGGAAGGCATATATATTCCTTAAATCAGTGGAATAAACAACACTGACTAATGAGCATAGAGATTTAAAGATCAATCCTGTAAAAACTCAAGCAAAAACCTGCAGCAGAACAAATTATGTATTTTAGGGTGTTGAGCTGGAATCAACTCTTTCTGATTAGATTCAAATGAAACGCAGTATTATATTCCTTTCTAAATACTATACAAAAAGAACATTAGACATGAAAAATGTCCTTGAAGTAGAACTGTCAGTTCCACTTTACAAGCTGTGCTCCTTATGAGACCATCCAGGGTTTGGCCAGCAATGAGATTTTTTCATTTGGAAGGAGCTCACATTTAGTTAGCAACATGTCTGCATTTCCCCATATGGTTCCTTCCAAGGTGTTGTGTCATATACAATGATGTCACATTTTAGAGGAAGAAGGAAAAAAGGCCTCAAGCTGTTTTCTTTTTTTAAAGCTTCACCAATTATGTGGTAGCTTAAGCAGCCTGCTCATCTCTAATGTGCAGTTGGTTATCTGCTCTCCTTAATTTGAGCTTGCATGTATTCACACAGCTTTAAAAGAACAGCATTTCTTACCAGAGATCCAGTGCATATCTATCCACATTTTCAGTCCAGTGTATTTCCACTGGCTTCTGAAGTGTGAGATTTTAAAGGGTGCAGTGTAATAGTTTACATCTTCATCCAAGCTGCTATGTTTTCATGCCTCGTAAACTTGTGGTGCTTAAGGCTTTCAGCAGCATTGCTTTGATTTCATTTGTGGTTTTATAATTGTTGTTTTATTCTCAGGCATATTATTCTTGAAGGCCTCCTTTGTAAAGTAATGGGAATGTCCAGGAGCATCCTTTGTTCTCTCAGTAAAACTACTCTCATGTGAATGTACAAGCTGCACACGTGGCTTGCACAGGCCATTCCTTGAGTCTATTTTTTTTTTAATTTTTTAATGTATATTTTTTTATTTTTTAATATATAAAAGACATTATTTTAGTCTTGATCATTATGCAGCCACCTCTATAGTAACAAAATGCCTCTTAAGTTTTCAGTGATTTTTCACAAGTTCATTTGCAGTGACTGGCATCAATGCACAGCGCTTAAGGGCCTCAGCAGCTAAAGCAAGAGACCTTACATCCTATTTACACCTGCAGCTAAGACTATGGTTCTCTTACCTGTGTATCCTATAGCATCTGAGATGTGTTACTACATTCAAGACATTTGCTAGAACAGGCTAGCAGATACAAATCTGGATTGACAAGAGACACGCATGCCTTCATGGCTGAGTAGAATACTCCAAAACACCTAAAAGGATAGTAGTTACTTGTGCATAGCTAAGTAACATCCTGTGGGCATGTTTTAGTGCCTAGAAAAATATGTCTAGTGCCTTTTGAGATGATTCTCCCCATCTACTACTCCATTCTTGCGAGACCCCTGTGTCCAGTTCTGGGGCTCCCAGCATAAGAAGGACATGGACCTACTGGAGTTCAGAACAGGGCCACAGATGTGATCAGAGGGCTGGAGCGCCTCTGCTGTGAAGACAGGCTGAGAGATCTGGGCTTGTCCAGCCTGGAGAATAAAAAGCCCTGGGGAGAAATTAGAGTAGCTTCCAGTGCCTAGCTTCTACAGCCAGATCCTGGGAGAGATTAAGTACCACAGAGTACATAAAATGGTACTAGAGATGCTTGAACTCAGGCAATTGACTCAGATCTTAATTTCTGTTGACTACAGTGGAAGTTCAGACAGCAGTGCAGATTTACAGGTATGTTACATCAATATTAAATTATCTAAGCCCGGAATTTGGCAAGTTTGTAGTAGGGCAATTTTTCCAGTTTCCAGAGTATCTATCCCAGGTTTCCGCTCACAGAATCATCTATTCTTAGTTTGTGTAATGTGACTGAATATTTTAAAGCAAAAGTTTTTTTAAAGGAGTCTGATGATGATGAAAGTGTCTTTTCTTCAATGCTTGATAAAATCCTAAAAAAATCAGTTTTGAGAGATAGTGGAGTATTCAACCCATTTTGCAATCAAGCCCGTGCAAATTTTGGCATATTGACCATACACTGATCCATGTCACATGCCAAATATCCAAAGTTTCTTTCTTCTGGAAAAGTTATAGGTTGCTTTTGCTCAGAGGCAATACTAGAAATAACTGCACTGCTGTGAACACAGGAAAAAAGCCAACTTTGTGATTTTCAGGCCCTCATTCTGTTGTGTACTCTCAGGAAAGTAATTTTAAACCCTGTGATTTCTTTTGCTATGATTCATTCTGCATAAACCACATCTTCATGGAATTTAGTAAAGCTATGAAGTAGAATGGATTGGATTCATATTTCCAAATGTAGAGGTCTATACTTCAGGCCTACATAAGGTCTAACTCTCCTTAGTTCCCTAGAAAATAAAGGGAGAGAAAAAGAGAGTGTCTAGGTTCAGTAGAGCTAATCCTTAAATTCTAATAGAGTAAACTGTGCTCTAAATGTAACATTATTTCTCCTTGAAAATATAAAATTCTGCAGAGCTAGCTGATTTAGAGATACTTCACTGCAGACATCTACAATATGGACAGCTAATAATGGAACACTATTCCCATCCTCCATGAGTATCTCTTGAAGGTTTTTATACACCTGATTATGCACCTGATTATGCACCATTCTATGAATTTATGATTACTAATATGCATTTTCCATAATTAATTTATTACAATGAAAGGGTCTTGTTAACCAAATTTTCTGTTTAGACAGATGTTATCTTCCAGGTGTGCAACCTCTTCTACAAGAATAGATGCATGAATTCACCTCAGATACAAACTGCATAGACTATTTAAGTAATGCTACATCACTGGATATATTGGTTGGAAATTACAACATGACTATATGCTATCAATTTTATGAAGATTGAATTATGGATATAGAATCAAAAACAAAATTATGTATTTTATATTTGTGGTGTAAAAGCATCATGTCCAGCATGATGCTTTTGGCAAGCAAAAAGGGTTAGCTCAAGAATAATTATTAATAGGCTGTGCAATAAACCCACATGACACAACAATCTACATGAGATATACTTGATATGCTTAAGATACTCTGATGATAAGGAGGAAGTTAGAAAGTTTTAAAATTATGATTCTAAGGACAAGGACGGATTTTATTGACAAACTAGATGCTGCAGTTGGCCCTGTGGAACAATACCTTGAGTACCAGAAACAGTTTTCTGCTTTTCAGGGTTCTTTGGATTCCAGACACTTTTATGACATCCACCAGTGCTGATCTAAAAATCAGACTAAAAGGATACTCAAGGCTATGTTGTTTTCTCTCATAGACTATAGACCAACTATTACCCTAAAGGAACAATGTCAACAGGGTTTGGCTGAAAAATTAACTCGTGACACTGTAATTTTTCAGCCAATTCAGGACAAAAGTACATTGATCAAAATTTCAGACACAAAAAAGACAATATGTCTTTTCAGTTAATAGCCATTGGACTTACAAAAATATTAATATGTAAACAGAAAATGGCAGTTCACTTCATGATTAATTTTGCCTTTCCCTGACCCATTTCCTCCATCCTGAGATTTTAAGAGAGTTCATTTTCACTGTAGCTGATATGGGGCTATGTGTTGGATTTGTGCTGAAAATAGTGTTAACAAAAACTTTCTTTCATTATTGTTGAGCAACACCTACACAGAGTCAAGGCCTTTTCTGCTCCTCACACCATCCCATCAGTGAGCGCTCTGGGGGTACGCAACGAGCTGGGAGGGGACACAGATGGGACAGCTGACCCCAACTGACCCAAGGGATATTCCATAATATGATGACATCATGGTCAACATATAAAGCTGGGGGAAGAAGAAGGAAGTGGGGGGACGTTGGGAGTGATGGTGTTTGTCTTCCCAGGTAACTGTTAAACATGATAGAACTCTGGCTGTGCAGGCTTATTTGCCAATCGGGGTTAAACCACAACAGTCTTTTTTGATGCCCAAGGTAGGGCTCAAAGGGTTCAAGATAACAACAGATTTGATTGGAACATGCTAGATCAAATTTACAGCTGTTATTACTATTTAGCTGGTAATTGGCAGGCTATAAGAGATATAAGAAGGAGCTTCTGCACAGGATGTCAGAGACAGCAGCATCAAGCATCTTGCCAACATTTATGATGATGTTAAACTCTGTTCCTTCAGCACATCTCTTCACTCTCAACACATATATCTACATGACTGCATTAATGGCATCAGTCATATTAACATACATCAAGCAGATATCAAGCAGTTATATTACCATGATACCAAGCGGATAGGCATTGCATTAGAGGCTAAAAAGGTCTACTGTGGTGGAAGTGAAAGCAGAGGAAAAGCAAAAAAAAAAAAGAAAGGATGAGGTTCATCTGGCCAAAAGTAAACATTTCAGTGGGTCAGATAATTGTACCTTAAAACTATTTCTCTCAGTTGTCTGTTAAGGAATCCCAGAGTAACTAAAACAGGTGTGATCATATGTATTGCAGGTATTTTAACCTCAGTAAGACGATCCTAACCTTCAAGATCTTTTCAGTTTTTGTCAAAATTATGTCACAAGTAGCCTTATTTTTCCAAAACTGTCTAGAGATTTTGGATGTCTTCTCTGCAGAAAGCCCAACTCAGACCATGGGCTGCCAGATGAAGTCACTTACTCTGTTGCTTTTCCAAGAAAAGTTAAATGCATTTTAGTAATTTCTGGATGACATTCATCTAATCTATTTTTAAAAATCTGAAATACTGAAGACTGCAACCTCTCAAGGTTTTAATAGAAAGGTTTTCTTGACAAAACTGAGTTCTAGCTCTTAATTTCATGTCCATAATATGAAGTAGAAAATATAAGTGGATTTCTTTGACTCAGTTGCAGCAATTTTCTACTAGCCACAGTCAAAGGAAAAAAGCAGCAGCATTTCATAACCGACCTATACATTTCTTGGAAAAAAATAGGTCTCTATTTAGCATCTTATTAATATAACTAAATGATACAAAATAAACCTTGAAACTCAGAATCAAGCTGGCCATGGAGACTTATGGAAGATCTGGTTTCTTTTGCTGATTTTTGGATTCATTTGCAAAATCTGTAACATATGTGACTTCTTATATTTATTGAATTTTCTTTTTTTTTTTTTTCTTTGTATACTCATTTGATACTCTCCTGAATTAGGACTACTGCAAAGGTAAGTGCCACCCTTGTATATGTGGCACTGCCTCTTGTCTGGAAAGACTTACTGAAAGCTGGAGACTCATGTTCCAGCAAAGGTTAAGAAGTCAATGCCACTGCCAGTTCCCGTCCTGGGAATCCCAACAACCAACAGGTCCTGGAATGTCCTCTTCAGACACTGTGGGTTAGATGGGTAAATTAATTAACATCATTTAGGGATAGCAGAGTTTCATGAAATAAGGAAATGGAATAGACAAATCAATAAGTTCCTATCTGTCTGGTAGCCTAGCTACACCGAGCTGCAAGTCATCATCTCCCCATAAAGCCAATGTCCTGAAGCAGCCACAATGCCCGAGTTTGACATACCGCCCAGTGTAAATGCATGATTTTCTCAATTGAGTCAAATAAATAAAAAACAGAGATTGCTGGGGTTTTGGGTGTTTTTTTTTTTTTTATTTTTTTATTTATTTTCTGTTGCCTTCAATCTGACATTACTTTAGTGTTAAATGGCTGAGTTTACTGGCATCCACCTGGCTTTGTAACTCCCTGCCACAGAAGTGGAAATCAAACCATATGTCAGGGCTGTGCTTTAGAAAGTTTAAGAGTCTGCCACTTGGCTTGGAGGTTTTTGGTTCCTCTTGCTTCAGACTCATGTTGTAGTTCTTGTAAATCCTGTGAATAGAAAAAAATTCTCATTTCAACCCCATAAAATAAACTACCTTCTCTTTTTGTAAAATTTTACAAATGAGGTAAGACTTGACTATATTTTTATTCTTTTCATGAGAAGGAATGGGCATCCTTCTTTTAGCTTGCTCTGAATTATTCATGACAAAGTAAGAAAACCTGTTCAAACAGAAAAGAGCAACCTCTAAAGAATAAGAAAGTTGTCAACACTTCAGCCTTCACAAGCTCAGAGAAAGAGCTGATAGCTCACACTTTCATGGAAATGAAGATGTTAATGAAGGAACAGGGTTGGGAGTGAGAAAGAGAAACAAAGAAGGTGGTTTCTGGGCCTTTGTTTTGTAAATATTTGGACTTGTGCAAATTTGTTAATTGAGGCAATTGATTTTTGCCTGAAAATGGTAGCAATGTCTAATTCATTAAAGCCTAAAATAACATCCTTTGGGCTAAATGGGGTCATTTCATTTGTAACCTTTTAGTGATGTATTAACAATTTGGAAGCATTTCGGTGCATATCTTAAAAAGTGCCACATTAACAGGAAGGGGCCCGGAGAAAGAAAAAAAAAGTTACAAACACACATACACACACACACACACACACACACACAATATACATGGCCTCCAGCCCCTGTCCTTCTTCTGCAGCATTTTAAGGTCTGTGTTTAATATTGCCAAGCCTACTTGAGTGATAAATGCAACTGTATAAAATTACTTATTACAAGCTGTCATGTTGCCTCACTCACATTGCAAGGCTAGAGGCACTGTACATAAAGCTAGAATCTCCACCTTGACAGCATCGGCAGCACTGGCTTTAAAATAAAATGTTTTCAGTCATGAATACAAAACATAATTTACCTTTTCATAATACTTCAGTTTGGAAACACTTTGGAAAGCTCCTGTTACAATCAAACCTTTACCTAAGCCATGCCAGCAACCAGTTAATTCCGAGTTGTCAATTTACTTCAGTGCTGTTTTCCACCACTTATCCTTTGAAGAAACATTAAGCTATTCAAACTGTCATCCCCCCCCCCCCCCTTTTTTTTAAGTTATATTTATCCTCAATTCTTTGGCCGTGAGTAGCTGACACAATAGGATTATTCCAAGCATTAAATTACAATCTGGGAGAGTGCCTGCTCTATGCTTGTTTTTAGAAGCCCCTTGACTTGCTGTGTGTTTATGGTGTTAAAAAAAATTCCTGACTCCCATCCACTGCTTTTCCCCCCTTCCATTTACGCAGAGTCTAGTTACACAATTCCCCTTGAATTGCTCCTCCCTTCCAATGGCTGGCTGAGATCAGAGGTTTAATTCCTCGCTGTGGTAGCCCAGCCGCCCCTTTTCTCTTGCATTAACACTGTACTGATGCTTAAACATAAAAGCTTACTGTAAGCTGTGGATGTCAGTGAGATTGAAATTAAAAGTGAAGGTTCCAGGGAGACTGTCCGGGTAACAAGTGATGCATTGTGACTGTTTTTATAGTTGGTCATGATGCATACAGTATGTGAAGTTCCCATCTGTACTGGTGTCTGCCCACCAGCCACCCTGCCACATTTGCAAAAGTGGCTCCAGCGCCGAGCGCAATAGGAACAGAACTGCAGATGCCTCCCTTTAGCCCAAATTCCTTTTGACAATGTTCACATCCAGTTAGGGCCCAAAGTGCTTGTACTTGTCAGGAGGGATAAGGAGTGAGGAAAGTAGTCCCTTTTCAAAAGCGAAACAGAATTGCCAAAGGAAATATTTTCTCTTCTTCCCCCCTCCTTTCCCTCTTCAGCTGCCCCGCCATTGCAAATCCTCCTCCACAGAAGCAATGTCCAAAAAAAGAAAAGAAAAAAGAGAAAAAATTAATTAGATTGGCATCTCTGATACAGGTCTACAACAATTGCCTTTTTTTTCCCAGCAAATGGAAGAAGGGCAGGGAAAGAAGGTTTTGGATGTGACAGTGCTGACTACAAAAGCCCACAGAAGATGCACCATGCCTGCGAGCTCCAGGATTCAGCTGCAGGGAGATTTGCTGTCCCTAGTGGGTTGCTTAGCTGGGTGACAGGAATGGGTGTATATTTCCTGTGGTATCTGAAGCTATTTCAATTCTATCCATACAGATATCACTTGGCTAGAAAAAAAATGTCTCTCTTTTTTTTTTCTTTTAATTTACTGATGGATCATTTTGTGAATAAAGGCAAGGTTACTTTTGTGTCCATGACACAGAGACAGAACTCAGAGGTTTTCTGGGTTTATGATCTTCAGTTTGCTCTGGCCACAGGTCTGTGCCTCAGTTTCCCTATCTGTAAACTAGCAGAATTATGCACAACTGTTTCATTAGGGGACTCTGAAGATGGGTTCCTCATTGTTTATTGGAAGGTATTCTGATGCATTAGATAGAGCAGGTTTCAGTAGATAAGCCATTCTAATACATAGAAATTAATAAATATTCTTAATCAAGTAAATGTTGACAGCTATGACATTGCTACTGTGCTCATCCTGCAAAGTTCAGAAAATCATAGAATGGTTTAGGTCAAAAAGTACTTTAAAGCTCATCCAGTTCCAACCCCCTGCCATAGGCAGGGACACCTTCCACTAGAGCATGTTGCTCAAAGCCCTGTCCAACCTGGCCTTAAACACTTCCAGGGATGTTCCCTCTTCTTAACCCAGTGCTCTCACCTGAGGATTCCTGATGTAAAAGAAACTCCACCTGCTCATTCCAGGTGACTTGCAGAGATCCTTTCCAACCTAAGTTTTTAGAGAAATAAAATTTTCAAGAGTATTTCTTCTTCTGCAGACCACTTGATCATGAGGAAAGACACTAGGAAGGCAATTTGTGTTCACACTGGAGTGAAGATGATTTGAGGAAGTTAGGCTTTTAATCTAACATCTAAATAGTTGACCTTACTATTGAAAAAAAATCATGGTAGCTGCAGCTTTTGGAATCTCTGGCACATGGGACATCAAAGGATATGTTTATGTCCACTACATGTTTTGAAAAGGCACTTAAAGCTCTGATCTTCAAGCAAAGTAGGCTGAGATAGACATTCTTTCATTGTCAGTTCTGGAGAACTCAGTTTATTTTCCTGGTTCTTTGGTAAGAATTGCAGTGTTGCACAAGGCAGTTGAGGGATTACATCCAGGCATTTGGAACAATGTAGCAAAATGACTGTAAACCTGAAAAACCGCCAGAGAGAATAAAAAAGGGAAGGAGTTCCCCCCAAACCACCCCAAACAACCCAAAACAATATGGAGGATAGTTACGAAGAAACTGGCATTCAGGGAATCATGGAGCCCTAGATTTTGCTGCTGGAATAGCTGAAGTTGCTTTTCCTACATATTCTCCTCCCCACGCCACATTTGATCTAACCCATCTACTCTATTCATAGTCCTAAAAAGGAAACAGAAAAATTCAGGGAGGGCAGAAAACAACAATTTGCAACACTTTCCAGGCTTCATGCACTGACTATTTAGTCTCAACATCTGCGGGGATGTTCAGCACAGACTTTTAATCCACTTTGCAAATCAGCCACCTGAAGGGTGATTACTGCTAATTTATCACTATGGGATTCAAAGTGTAATGAGACTGAGTGCACTATGCATGAATTGGTACAGCACAAACAAACAAACAAAAAAAAGAAACCTTTGATTTTAATAATCAAATCTTCCCTTTGATTTTAATAATCCACAAACAAGAGTTGAGACATGTTTCCAAAGTTTAATGCACCCACATGCCTTTTTCTTTTTTTTTTTTTTTTTCTTTGAAATGGTACAAAACTGGTACAGGCAAAGCCATACCACCCTCATAAAACTGTATCATATGTGTTTCCTTCTTTGGGAGAACACTCATTACAATGCTAAGACACTGTAATTTCACTATATGGAAGTGAGGGCATGGTCAAGTGAAATTATTTTTAACTCCTTTAAAGCAGCTCAGTCACTGGCATTTGGATGAGCTTTCATTAACAGTTTTTTCTGTTTTTCTGCAGTTCACTGAAGGGAAGGGTTAATGGTAGATGAAGATGAAGATGATCACTGTCAGTTCTCTGAGGTCCTATATGCAACCTTAATTTCAAAAAAGATAAACACTCAAGACCACTCCACTGTTTCTTGCAAAAAAATTAGATTCAAAAAGGGAGATGATCTTTTGTTGAAGGTATAGAATTAAGACTTCAACAGCTCTTTCCTAGACCTGCAGTGTCAGTAAAGTAATACATGTCCAGCTGTCTTCAAGTTTGAGACATACTCCAAAATTGCCACCCTTTTATGTACAGTGGTGAAGGCAGGAACCATGGGGTGGTAATAGAAGTGGATAGGAGGGTCAGTTCTTTAGAGGTGTTTCTGTCCACTTCATGAGATGTTGGATAAAGACCTTGGGGTGTACTCTTACAGCTACTTTAAATCATCCCTGGAGAGAGCAGACACACAAATGAGTTGTCCGATTACACTGCTCCTACTGGCAGCCTTGTGCTGGAGCAAGCTCTGCTGCAGACACTTCATGACATGGTCTCCTTAGATAAGAACCTGAAGAAAGTATATTTCTCCTGATCAGATTTGAGGTATTATTCCTCAGCAGTAGTGCAGGCACAAGAAGTGAGTGTGACCTGGAACACCCCTATTGGATTCAACCAAACTTCCAGAGAGATTAAAGTAATAGCAGAACCAAGGTAGCTTTGCTCTACATCATCAACTTTTAGGTGGCTCATGTGAGATGAAACTCATTTGTATACTTAGTCTATGCTGGGCAGTGAAGTGTTGCCTTAGAGACCCCAGATGAGTTCAACAAGCATTGAGAAGCAGTATATAGTGCAAAAACATCTTGGTTCAGGTCAGGACAGAATGCATCTGAAGTACGACCTTTTTGAAGCTAAGGTGTGCTCAAGGCTCTCTCTGTTTGATGCCTCATTGTCAGTGTGGTTGTATTCTTATTTTTCCTGACTCTCCTTGTGCTGGCAGGTGAAAAAGGGCTGGAGTACTTTCCCTGGCTCAGATGCTAATTGCCATGGTCCAGCCATCCATACCTAAATCCTCTTGCCCCCTAAAAGGAAAGAAGGTTGCAATCAAGTGCCGTATTGGAATGTTATGAGTCAGCTTTTGGGTAACAGGATTTCTTTGGGACAATGTTAGATGCCTTGGGCTAAAAACCTAAAAGCAATCAGTGGCTATTCTAATACCTTGCCAATGCAAAAAACCAAACCAAAACCAAAACCAAAATGGGGAGGGGGGGGATATATATTATTTTAATAAACTCTAACCCTAAATGACTGGACATCAAGCCAGAGTCACTAAATTGGTTACAAAAGTTTCCAGACCCTTCAGCAGAATCAGCAGTGAAGTTTCACATTAGAACTATATGAAAGTTCTGGTCATAGCATGCAACTGAGTGGTGTTCTGCTTCTTTAAGTTTTAGTAGGAAATTTTAAGAGGAAATTAGAAGCTGATAACTACTAGGGAATTTTAGGAGGAAGGAAAATGAAAGCTGTGTTTGCACAGGTTTTTGCAGTTGGAAATAGCTGAGTTTCACATGCCTCTGGCTCTTACATTGGATTCCAGCTATTGCAGTTTACCACTTTGTCTTTTGGATTAAGAATAGATCTAGGAACTTTTCCACTGACACAAAAAGAAAATATAAATCCTTCTTGTGACACAGTCCCATTCTTTACCCTTTTTTAACTTCTTCTAGTGACATACCATTGCTTTGGTGTACCGCTCAAGAAAGCAGAGTCCTCTGCTTTCTTGGTAAAGCAGAACTGGGACTGTGTATGACACATGAGGAAAAGAGGGCAGAAAAAAATAAAACGTGACATTGCCTTCCACTCCTGACCTGGAGGGACTGTTCACTGAGTGCAAAAACCCACACGCACAATGTTCATTCATCTTCCGTGTTTACTGTATGAAGACTGTCATCAGGAGTCCCAGTCTGTGCCAGCTGAGTGATGTGCCATTTATCTGCTTGGAATTGAGTCTAAGTCTAGGTCATCAAATAAACATCTGATGGAAAAAAAAGTTCAAACTCTATATCCTGGGTCAAATTTAAATCAGGAACCTGAAGTGAAGCACTTGCTCTCTCACTATAAATTCCCTTGAAGTCAAGCAAGACCGTTAAAAATCCCTTTGGTGCTCTCCCTGTTTTTATAACTGTAGTCTATTCTTATTCTGGGTGAATCCAGGCACATTCTGGGCATTTTATATAAATCTATCAATCAGACCTGACATACTGCATTGTCTTTTGGATCAAGGCTTGAAGTGTGAGTTTTTCCATTGACTGCACAAAAGGAAATGTTGATGCTTCTTATAATAAAATCATTTCTTCCCCTTTCTTAACTTTCTGACCTAAAAGACTTGTGAATGATGTCTTTTGCTTAGTCTTGTCTTTGAATCTAGCTACTTCTTCAACCGGCAGTACTGGAGCCATTTCAGATGAAGCCCTGTCTGTTTCTTCCCTGGCAATGAAGGCTCAGAGTATAAAATTTAAGAGTTTTTGAACTCAGTCTGTCTATCCTCTTTCCCTTTTTTCTTCTCATTAAAGTGAATAGGAAATGAAACAGTTTCTGAGGACAATCATCTTTATAGCATTTCTGTACCATCACACAGAACTGCTGCTCATCGTAGATGAAGTAGTATAGACCATTGTACAGGTAACTCTTGCTAAGTGGTTTGAAAAACAATTGCATTACAGTCTGACAACTTATTTTTTCATTCTGGGAACTTTATATTTGTTTTTTCAAACATCAAAGTAATGAAGGGGAAGATAACTTACAACAGATTGGGTTGTTTTGGTTTCTTTCTCCCCCCAAAACTTCACATATGTTGAAATTATTGATTAAATTGCTTAAAATTCATTGTTATAAAAAAGCCCTCTTGTCTTTCTACCAGATGAGATACATTTTGAAACAGCAAAACCAAAGAAAGACTTGTCACAAACATATCATTTTCCTGTTTCCAGAGATGAGTTTTGGAAGAATTATTCTACCTTTACTAGGTCTCACCTCACTCCTAAGCAATGGATAAATGTCAGTCACTGGTAGAATTTTAATAACCTCATTGCTATATGCTTTGGTACAACAGCATGATTGAAGGCAGGGATGACACATAGAATTTTTTTTTTTTTTTAACACATTTTTAATGCACTTTAATTTCTCAAAGCTAATGGAGCTCATCTAAGAACAGGAGTGCAAGACTGGTCATTTCTGAGCTGGAAAAAAAAGTTTGCCTCACTGAACCCCAGCTGGTTGTCTCTCACCATGGCTAGGGGCAAATAACTTAGGGACTGCACAGCAATGGGGTTAGCATACAGTGAGCAAAATATGCTGTACCACCCTCCAATGAAATTTGGCTCTGGTCTTAAACAGGTTTGTAACTTTATGTTTAGAAGCTCACCATGAATTTCTCTTCCAGGAGCTTCTTCGGTCAAGCCTGTCGGCTTTTAGGACCCAGCATACTCTGCTGCAGAACCAAAATATTCACTGCTTAATTATATTCTGTGTGAATAATTCCTTCTGGTAGTAAAGTTGTACTGGTAAATTATGCTGTGGGTTTATGGGACCACTTCTGTGTATACACAGAGAAATATACTTTTCCAATGACCACCTCTTGATTTTTAGAGAATTGTCACTTCTTCAACATGGATGGAACAATGACAGCCTTGTCCCCTCCTCTCTCCCTTCCAGTTTCAATACACAGTGAAAAAGGAGGTAGATAGATACATGCTCTGTATGCTTTCCTTGACTATACCTCTTCACGCATGAATTTCTACTTGACCCTGTTTTCTGCCACGAAACATGGATTCACACATAGGATATCTCCTTCACAAATAACAGAAATACTTAATTTCTGTCACGTGTCTGTCACCAAAACGATGTCATACAGTAAGGGTTTTCCTTTTACTTTAAAAGGTCTTGAAAAGGCTGTATATCCCAAATCTTTGAAGGGATTTGGAGTTGACTTTCTCAGATTCAGCGGACCTTAAAATCAGTCTCCTCAGAATTCATCTTGTAGATGGAGGTGCCTACATTTCCTGTACAGCAATGGTTAACTCTGCCTAATTTCAGAAAACTTGGGAAAAGTTAAGTGCCTTAGGTAGGTACCCACTTGGTGAAATATTTGAGACAACTCATTGGAAAACCTGAGAGAAATGGTTGGTATGAAACAGACTCTATGCCTTGGTTTTGGGGAATTCAGAGAAATAGGTACCCAAGGCAAGAAAGTTTCTTTTGGGTTTGAGTCTCTAAATCAATCCTTTGGGCATGGAGATCAGCGTTTCCACACCTGCCAGGAAAGGAGCTGCCAACCCTCATCTTTTACATAATGGGCCTGTGGTTACATCATTGTTCTGGGAAGATTAGAACTGGAGTTGCAGGGCAGTTATAGCCTGAGAAAGCTTTAAACCTGCTCTTCCCATACCCCTGCAGCATGCTTTAGCCAGATATATCTAAACTATGCAGGGTGGAGAGAAGGAACCTCTACACTTTCTGTCAAAGACAGGCTACGGGCAACCACTTACAGAGCCACAAGGAAAGCAGATTCTAAGAACTGCATATTGTGGTTTATTGGGCAGGAGTCTCAGACAGGAAAGGGGAATAATGGACTTGGGGTTTTGCTTTTCCAAATTTCTTGATATAGTCAGTATTCAGAAATTGTTTGCTAAATGACTAAGATAATCCATTCTGTTCTTTACTATTCTGGGCCTTTCCTGAAGAGAAGGGTGTTGTGATTGCTGAGCTAGCTGTTACCTAATGACTAAATGCTTGCTACAGAATAATCTTGGAGTTTATATTTAGCCAAGTAATGTAACATGCATCAGAGTGGTTCAGAAAAGGTTCAGATCTACAGTAAATCTATCTTTAGTATTGCTGGTATTAGATCAAAGCCATCAAGGTCACATGATGCAAATGGATAGGTAGTTTTCAGAGTATGATTATGGCATGCTCTCTTTGGTGTCTGTAGTGTCTATAGTGTAAGTGGACACATGACACTACCTATGATCTAGTCAGTGGAGATCTACTCAATACAACCCATGGAGTGCAGAAAGCCGTTCAGCTTATCCTTTAGTAGTTACTTATCTCATGCCAGAACCACACTCCAGTCTTTCCTGACTGCACACCGACTAGATCTATGTGTGAATATCCTGCCAAAATACCCACCTGATTAATAGCTTCTTCTCATTGATTGCCCAGATTATGAAAAGACTGAAATGGTTTGCTGCATAGAAGGTGTAGTATTTGTTAGAATTTCCTGCATTAGCTCAGAGGCAGAAATGCATTTTCTAACAGACTTATGGTGATGAATCACCACTGAAAAAGCCAAATACATGGAAAACTGAAGCAATCAGGTTAGCATTCCCGTTGTCAGTGCAATTGCCTCCTCCCCTGCAGAATGAAGAAGGCTTATGGCCTCCTTATAACATCAAAATAAATATAAAATGGCACATAGACATTGTCAGTAGATGTTTCATGTAGGTATGAATACCCACCCTTTGCACTGGAGAAGCTAAATTTGAACAGAAACAGTTAAATACCTATCAGTCCACACACAAATGCACATGCATATTAAATTGCTTGTATCTTGATTTTTCAATGCAGAACATTGAACCCCGTTTTGAATAATTTGAGTAAATAAAGCATTGATTAACGATTAACTAAAAAAGCTGTATCCATTCTTAAGGCATGGAATCTTTGGAAGAAGAATTGGCAATTAGGGAATTAATCTCTTTCACAATAAAGCATGTGTGACAAAAGAAGAAGGGGAAGAAGGTGTCTCTGCACAAGTGGCAAAGTCTAGCATTTCTTGGCATTGGAGTACTTCAGTGGCTTTTCTAATTTTCTTTTAACGTTTATGTTCAAGCATGGATAGGCACTTATGTGTGCTCATGTGAAATAGAACAGAATAGGCATAAATCAGGTTCTTTTCCTTTGCAGGTTGTAAAAAACTCTGTAAACACATAGTACTGGTGTAAATGTTTGCAATTTGCATTCCAGAAATATTGCAGGACATTTCCAACAATAATCTTCCACAGATACTCAGAGTGAAAACTCTAAACTGTAGCCATGGAAAATGTCATGTGTTCATTTGCAAAGTTAATAATTTTTCTTGTGGTTTGTGTGTAAGGAAAAGTTTGTGATATGTAGACATAAAAGCAATATCATTCCCAGTTCCCCCTTCCTGAAATAAACTTACAATGCAATGGGTGGTAAAGCTGTACATTTCCAGTTTAGTGCCCCTTGACATATTGCTCATGAGGGCACAGTTGATAATAAACCCAACCCAAAACCAAAAGGAAAAGTCCCTCACTGTGAGCTTTTACTATTCATTTAGTAAAAAATCTAAAGTCAATAGGAAGAGAGAAATTATGACAAAGTAGAACAGTTCTGTCACAGACTGAACAAAATCAAAAGCTTTAAAGTGTTGAACATGGAAGTAATTTATTTCATTATAAATGGATGAAGTGATTATCACAAGAGCCTTATTAAAATGAAGTATGGGCTTTGTAATGAATTCATTGACCCAACATCTATGAATACCTTTAAAATTAACAGCAATGTAATAGCATTTCAAGCTAACTTCTGTTTTGGTATCACTTAGCACCATATTCACAACTGTGCCTCCACAGGGTCTACCATAACTGAACACAAGTGCAATAATGGAATGGAATAGAATAGAAAGACCAGGTTTACATATTCATCTACTGTTTTTCATATGATTTTTTACATGAAGTTGCCATTTTCTAAAGGAATTTTTGCTGAAATGTATTGGGAAATTATATTAACATTCTGTTTAATTAAGCTGTAACTAGATAATATCAATCTCAAAAGAATATTTCAAACTGATACAGTATTATTATACAGGTTGTTACAAGATTCATGTTGCAACAAACAGATTTTTTAAAATGTGTTTATTTTTTAATGAAGATAAATTTGGCATTAGATGTTATTTTTATTACTATTATTATTATTGACAGTACAATATTTTTAATGACTGGTATCAAATAGTAGTGTCATGAATTAATCTGATGACAAAAATCTAAAGTTGCATATTTAAATCAACTGTAATTTCAAAGAATCACAGAAGAGATGAGGTTTAAGGGGACCTCTGGAGGTCATCTTGTTCAACCCCTCAGCTCAAGCAGGGCTACCTAGAGGCAGTTGTTCATGATTGGGTCTAGACAGTTTTTTAATACCTCTAAGAAGGGATACTTTACAAACTCCCTGGGCAAATTTGCTCTGCTTAACACAATGGGGTAAAAAGTAACTAAAATAGCAGTAGCAGAAAAACTTGTGGAAAAAGTGTAAAAATAAAGTAAAAACCTCTTTAACTAATACATCTACTCCTTTACGGAGAAGGAATTTTTCAATCTATATCAAATAAAGAAGTTTTTATCACGGCAGGATGTGTCTTCTCTAATCAGGTTTGTCAATATAGTTATACCACTGTAATTCTGCTAAAGGCAGACAGCCTCAAATGGGAGTAGGTAGGCAGCTGCAAAGGAATTTCAGCACACAATAGCACCTTCCACACAAAGAAACTTCTGGACAGCAGATTGGGTCTCCTTATTGTCCTTGTTCTGAACCGAACAGAGCAAAGATGTTTCAACGTAGGCACAGCCAATATACGGAATTTGAATCTCCAAGTCACAAAAGTCAAGATAGTGAAGGTTAGCAACAAATGATCTTGAAAAAAATTCTTTTGCCTTCATTCTGCAGTAAGATTCTATATGGAGATTCCCACCACTAAAGCAGCTTTAAGCCACCTTTTAAATTATTTTGGCACCACTTTATGTACAAAGAATTTCCGAGTGGCAGGGAAACCACTTCTGCTCAGCCTGAGGAGGTGCAAGAAACTATTGAAATAAGCACAATGGGATGAGCATTCCTGATGGGATTTATGTGTGTAATGCTCCATCCCTAGAAGAGCTCAAGGCCATGTTTGATGGGGCTTTGAGCAACTTGATCTAGTGGAAAGTGTCCCTGCCCATGGCAGGGAGTTGGAACTAGATAACCTTTGAGGTCCCTTCCAACCCAAGCCTTTCTATGATTCTGTGGTAAGAGTGCTCTTAAAAAAGAATTGCTACCTCCTTTTGCAATGCTGAACATCCCAACACATCAGCCAGTTTTCATGCTGCTGTTGCATCCCCCAGACTGGGTAGTGACCAAATGGCAGGTTCTACAATCCGAGTAACAGCACACATCTTTGGCATTACTGAAGCTTACAGCATTACAACAAAGCAGAAGAGATGGGTTTCCTTCAGCTATGTCATATGCTCATGGAAATTTAGCAGCAGGAGAGAAATAGAACTGCTCTATTGTTGGTACTAGCAGACAGGTGACAGCCACTAAAATGCTGTCTTCTTTCACCAGCTGTCACCACAGGCAACAGACACAATAGAGGCCAGGAATTAAATGGGCTGAGGAAAGGACCTTTATTTCTGTAAGAGCCCTACAGCCCTCACCTTTGAGAGACCAAGGCTGGGAGCATGTGGTGAAAGGCCCTCATGAGGAGCTGCCCTCTGCCCTGTGGTTTGCCTCTGGGGAGGCAAAATCTCGCCATGTGTTGTCCTGGGGGCCTGGGTAGAGAGAGGCATGGGCAGCTTATCTGGGAGGGCCAGACAGAAAGGGCACTTGCCTGTGAGGCACCTCACGTCTTACAGTTGCCTGTCCTCCCTCCTGAGAATTACTTCCAGTTCATATTGCATTTGGCTTTGATTATTTCATAAGCCATCCTGTTATTTTTTTCCCTTGCAGGTATGAAACAACAAGAGGCATAAACATCCCAACATTCAGTTTAAAAAAACAGTAATTATTTATTCTTTCACTTTTAGAGTCACCTTTAAGGATGTGAATCTTCACATCTGACTTTTAACTCTCCAGTGCAGGTAGCCTCACCTGAGTTAAACAACTAGACTCCTTTGCAGTTAAAGAGAAGTTGATGTTGGATGGTCTGGGTCTACCCATCCTGAAGAATAACCAAAACCAAGTCAGATCAGCTATACCTTAAAAGTTCCTGGTTTTACTTTTGTTGCAGCCAGGGTTAAACTGAGTTGCCATGTAGTACAAGATACACAAGTTGAGCTTAGGTTGCCTCTACAAAAGTACCTTGATTCTGTGTCACACCTGATAGCTTCATTTCTTGGACATTTTAGGACATTTTGACAGTAATAAACATCCAAACATCAGAAAAGGCACAAAAAACTTTTTGTAGAGCCTAGTGGCTTACTTAACTAGCTAAATGTAGGTATCTAAACACCTTTCCAGCTTTTTTCTTTGATTATACTGACTGGGTCATGGGTCAGTGGCCAAAATGTGTCTGATGCCATTTGAGAAGTTCTTGGCTATCCTGACTGGACTCCAGCTGTAACTCCTGTGTCACATCTACCAGCATATTTCCTGGAAGGCATAGGCAGTCACAAATGCCACTATATCATCATAGCTTAAGTCAAAAGCAGGACACACATACATTTAGATAACAGAAGCAACATATGATATTCAGACTCCCGAATGTGAACCCAGCCCATAAAGTTATCTAAGAAGATTATTCTCCTATTTTCTTTCATGCAGACTTAGCACAATGAAATATCTGAGATGTCATAAGGCAGTTTAACTTGTGCTGAAGTTAATGACGACACATGCAAAACTCATAAATTGACATTACACTGTCACACTCATAAATTGACACTACATTGACATAAGTTCATGGACTACCGTAACTTGTTTGAGAATTGTGAGCTATTTTGAACCATAATTAGTGTTAAGTCATGGTTTGGTTTTTTGTTTTGTTTTATTTTGGTTTTAAATAATTATGTATGATATGTATGATGCGTAATTATGTATGATATTAGGTCAAGTTTTCAAACTTGTCTCTAAACTTATGAGAGTGAAAAAAACCCAATTATATGTTTCCTGAAAGAGACAGGGTTGCTTGATCTTTTCTGTAAAGATCTCAAAGTTCCCTCAAAAACCTGAGTGTTAACAAAACCAGTCATGAAGAATGGGTTTCATGCAACTAGACACTTGTGAATGAAATATAATGAATTCTAGTGCTTTTCAGAGCTTCCTACCAAATGCTAAACCTCAAATGTATCTCTTTCCAGATAAAAGTCCTGAGATGCCATATCCTCAGCCCCCCTCCATTTGTAAAATAAAACTTCTGATTTTTCCCTGGCTCTTTTCTTTTTCTGCATTAAGAAAGGAGGAATGTACTTTTCCCCTAACAGCTCTAAAACTTAGAGATTTTATGAGAAAGTATTACTTAATGCAATAAATTTTAGTTTTCCCTTCAGGTGTTAGATTTTTCAGAATTTTCTGAGGAAGATGTACATCAATGCTAAAATATGAAAGGTCAGGTCTTTACCTGATCTTTCATCATTGCACAACCATGCTTTTGAATGTTGATCTACCTGTTAGTTGCACAAGGCCGTTAAATACCATTGTTTTGCAGACACAGTTGGAAATCAATAAACACATATATTGAAAAAGCAGAAACAAATCACACTGTCATGAACAACTTCTCTTTAAAAGAAAATTGCAGTTAAGGTATACAGCTAAGGGTTAGGAAGGAAGGAGAAGGAACAGAAGGAATGGTGTTATTCACAGTGCCTGGAATAAAGTGTTTTCAGGATTCAAAGCAAGATGTTTCTCCAACCTCCTCTAGTGATGACTGAAAACAGAACTCTAATGTAAGAGCTTTGAATCAACTCTGGAAAGGCTTCTTTCTCTTCACTGGTTATACAAGGAGTAAAAGAGAACAGCATTTTGATATTGGCACCTCAGGGTCATCTAACTTACAGACTTCAGACATTTTTTGATTTAGATGTCTAGGGAGATTCAGCTCACATGCATGTATACTCCATAGCGTAAATCTCTACATTCATCGTCTGTGTGGTGCTTAGTTGCTGGCTGGGGTTAAACCATGACAATCCTCTAGACATCCTTTATGACCAGTGGACTGAAAAAGCCATTTCTGGGGAATGATTTAGCCAGTTTGACAAGCTCATATTTAGTTGACATAAGCTGTGAAATCAATTCCTCCATGTTGGGCTGCTGACCCTAAGAATACCCTTTATGGTTAAATATGAAATTGTAGCCCCAAAAATACTGGAGTCTTGCCTATTCTCACAAAATCTGTCAGGTTTTACTGAGCTTAACTTGGAAAAAATTATGAACTAGAAAATGGAGGGAGGTGGAAAGGATGCAAGGGGATTCTAGATCCCCAAATCATATTGTTTTTTTCAAGAAATTGTTTCCTCCACCCAGGTTACATCAATTTTTAGCTACAGCCTCAGGCTGCTTATCTTGAATACTGAATGGTTTTGCTGTAGCTACTGTCCCTTTTCCAGTTTTTCAGCTGATACACAGTACTGTCTACTTAGAGATAAATTCAGTTAGTATAAATCTGGAACAGTTCTCTCTTCTTTATAATTTTTCTCTGTTTCAAATTCATATGAGCATTTTCATACAGGTGGTTTTCGTTCACCAGCTTAGAACCAAACTATAGGATGGACACAACAACTGGCAAAACATGGTTAGAATACACTATGTAGAAGACCCAAGTCATCATAGTTAATCTGATTCCTGAGGGAAGAAGTCTCAGATGACCATTGCCAGCTTCTGTCTGTTGGAATTGTGCAAAAAGCTATCACTGTCTGCGGCCTTGAAAAGGAACTTAGTGCCTGCAGTAAACTGATATTTTGCCCTGGAAAGTAAGCCACCATTCAACCTCCTGAAATTAAGAAAACCAGGGTTTCCTACTTCCAAGTATGGAAAAAACAGATGTTTTGGCATTGCTTCTGTAATACTGGCAAGTCTGTTCTGCAGGCTGTTTGCACCTACCATCAATAAAAGGCTAAGTGAAACTGCAAGCCATCTTTCTCTGGTGTGACTGAATCCTGTAGAACATCTCTTCAGTGATGGTAACCATTAGTCATCCCTTTAGTCTTTGGGGGAGATGCTCCATCTGGTTGCAAGGTGCAAGTTATCTCCAGTCATACTTGTAGACTGCACAGAGCAGAAGTTGTGAAACTATGACATTTTCCTGTAGCAGATATTTTAAAATCTTGGAGGGAGGAGACAATCCAGAAAATTTCTCCTTAGCCCCTTTCCTTGAATTCCTGAAACATATGCCACTGTGTCTTCTGTTCCCAAATGACACTTGCATTCAATAAATCAGAAAGTTCTCAATGCAAGTTTGTTCATCATTTCCTGTTACAACTGTCTTCTGGAAAACTGTCAGAATTAAAGCAACTGTTTAGACCCCTATGGAAAAATGGGAAACTAACTCAGTAACAGTAGGTGTCTGTGTTTGTTTAAACTCTAGTTATCTCTAATGAGCGAAAAGTCTACAACGAACGGTGCAATATAGGCACCCACATTTTAAAAACAGTGTGTTTTCCAGGACTGTCTAGGCTGTCAATATTTTCATGAAAGCATGCAGGGATGCCATGATGAGAATTTGACTTCAGAGAAATCAGGACGTTGGCTTTTTTTTTTTTTTTTTTTAACAACTATGCAAAGTATATCACCAGGCTACAGAGTAGATACTGCTTAGGTTTTGTTTTGTTGTTGCCTGTTAACTGCTTTTCTTTTTTTTTGCTGATTTTTATTTTAACTATTTTTAAAATTTTATTTTATTTTTCAATGAATTTTATGCAATCGTGTCAAATTTTCCAAAGACCAACCATCTGAGAGATTTCTTCTTTGAAGACCTGGCACCAGTTGGCGGTAGAAACCTGGATCTTCCCACTCTGCCACAAACCTGCAGATGCCAAATCTGGCATTTGCATCCATGACAAGTATGCTGCCCTGCCAGCTTGTTTCACTGAAATTGGCTCCTGCTGGGAGGATCTGCTCACAAACTTGTTTTGCTGGCACCTGACCATTTTCTGGGTACTATCTTTAACACAGCACATCTGTTTTAGGCACACATACTCTTTAGCTGCCTCAAAGTACCATGTGATGGACTGTCTTATTTTATGGAAGTTATCCAGCCATGACACACTCGGGTACACAGCTCAGCAATTCCACAGTCTTGGTTACACTTGACAACCCGGGCTGACATTAGCAATCTTGTCTCACTTCCCCCCTTTTCACGAGGAGTAATCACAGTTGCCTTCCTCATCCGTATGGCTAAAACACAAGGCTAAGTCATATGGTTGTCGAGTTTGAGACATATTGGGTCTGTTTGACAACTCCTTTTTTTCAAAGCTCTCTAAATAGTGCAGAAAATTCCACTGCAATTAATTTTGAAAATGCTAAGTGTTTATTAACTGTGAAAGCTCTGAAAGGAAAGCAAAATTAAATGATTGCTGGAATACCCTTTTTCAAGCTACTATAATTTATTTAAAAATAGAAACAAGATCAGTGGCTGTAGGAATGTTGGGAGATCCTTTAATTTCACCCTTGATTGTATCTGCTTTGTATTATGAGAATCTGGGAAGCTTGACCAATTTATAATAATTTGGCAAGGGGTCTTGATGAAAAGGATTATTGATGTTAAATTTATTACTGCTTCTTCAGCAAGATTTGGATTATGCAACTCTAGAGGAAAGAATAATAAGTGGCATTTCAGTGCCTATACCTATGCCCCATCCAGATAACATCTCCATTTATATCTTGCCATACACTTATATACTGAGTATTTTGGTACTTACTAATTATGTAAAGTCTGAAAGGGAAGTAAAACAGAAGATTGTCAGGAATCTATTCATTTAAATGGAGCACTTCTGAAAAAGAAATAAGAACAAAAGAATTCAATGTTTGAAAATTACATGCTGTTGTTTTTAAAAGGAGAGTCATTGAAGGTGGTATAATACATTTTCTAGATATATGAATATAAAGTCACATGTTTATACACATACACACACGCTGTTATCTGTGCCCACACTTCATTTACTGTGCATCTACATAATTGTATGTCAGTTCACATATGCTTATGAGCATAAATGTAGGGTGCTTAGATGGTGATACAACAGAATAAATAAAAGGCTGTATCACTGATCATGCAGTATCACCACTTCTTTTTACCCTTCCATGTAAACCTTTCCTCTTCTCTGCCTCTATGGATTTATTCCAGCTCTCCAAATTATTGTATTGCTTCTTGTTATTTATTACTTATTAAAAAATAATCAAGCCATATAAAAAAGTCTTCTCCATTCTGTATGTGGATTTATGCCTCTGTGCAAGCCCCTGAAAAGCAAAATTGAGTCCTGAAACAGTCCTAAACATGCCAAAAATTTTACAATCAATTATCCTTAGCACTGCAGGGCAAGAAAGGAGAGGGTCATGATTTTTTTCCCCCAGAGATCCTTTGTACTTGTTTGTAAACTATCAATGGTCCAGCATATTAAATATAAAGGTTGGGCAATTTTCATGTTACAAAAAGCTGGTTTTGGCCCGTATGTGAGAATTAGAATCACAGAATCATAGAATAGTTAGGGTTGGAAAGGACCTTAAGATCATCAAGTTCCAACCCCCCTGCCATGGGCAGGGACACCTCACACTAAACCATATCACCCAAGGCCTCGTCCAACCTGGTCTTGAACACAGCCAAGGATGGAGCATTCATAACCTCCCTGGGCAACCCATTCCAGTGCCTCACCACCCTAACAGGAAATAATTTCTTCCTTATAACCAATCTAAACTTCCCCTGTTTAAATTTTAACCCATTACCCCTTGTCCTATCACTACAGTCCCTAATGAAGAGTCCATTCCCACCATCCCTATATGCCCCCTTCAGATACTGGAAGGCTGCTATGGGGTCTCCACGCAGCCTTCTCTTCTCCAGGCTGAGCAGCCCCAGCTTTCTCAGCCTATCTTCATATGGGAGGTGCTCCAGTCCCCTGACCATCATCGTGGCCTCCTCTGAACTTGTTCCAACAGTTCCATGTCCTTTTTATGTTGAGGACACAAGAACTGCACACAATAATCCAAGTGAGGTCTCACGAGAGCAGAGTAGAGGGGCAGGATCACCCCCTTCAACCTGCTGGTCACACTCCTTTTCACAGTATCACAGTATCACAGTATGTTAGAGATTGGAAGGGACCTCACAAGATCATCTAGTCCAATCCCCCTGCCGGAGCAGGAACACCTAGATAAGGTTACACAGGAACGTGTCCAGGCGGGTTTTGAATGTCTCCAAAGAAGGAGATTCCACAACCTCCCTGGGCAGCCTGTTCCTGCAGCCCAGGATACGGTTGGCTTTCTGGGCAGCAAGTGCACACTGAAGCCGGCTCATGTTCATTTTCTCATCGACCAGCACCCCCAAGTCCTTCTCTGAAGGGCTGCTCTGAATCTCTTCTCTGCCCAGCCTGTAGCTGTGCCTGGGATTGCTCCTACCCAGGTGTAGGACCTTGCACTTGTCATGGCTAAACTTCATGAGGTTGGCATCAGCCCACCTCACAAGTGTGTCAAGGTCCCTCTGGATGGCATTCCTATTCAGTTCTGCTTCTTCTGTGCTCTCCATTCAGTAAATAAAAGTAATCATGACACGTGTTTCCAGTGCAATCACATCAAAGGAAATGCATTACAAAAATTAATCCTGAATTAATTTAAGTAAAAAAAAAAATATTTTTTTTATTTCTTTGTCACATATTCCTAACATCTTGATGTTAAGACATATGTGAAAGTAAATTAAGTATTGCATTATATTTTCTGAGAAATAGACTGTGGAGTATCCACTGGAGATTTTTGAGAGCAGATTGGGTAAGTAGTTGTCAAAAGGGCTTAGATATGGTTGATCTTGCATCTTGATCTCCTATTAAGGAGTAAAGCAGAGGTTCGCATGCAGTCTTGTTCAGCTCCATCTCCTACAAAATCCATGTAGGTAAAATTGTGGTGGGGACACAAACATTGCATTCAATTTCCACTGCAATGTCTTGCTTTATCAGGGCTTTGACTCTCCTGGTTTATCTAATACAGTCTAAAAAAAAACCCTTGAAAAAAAATGTTGCAATGACACACTGGCTTTCCATATGTATCAAGAAAGTGCTTGAATACAAAGAGACTCTGTCTCAGCCAACTGTGTGCAACAGACATTACTTATGCTTACATACTTTTCCCTAGAGAAAATCAGATCTGCTACATTACATGTAAGAATAAACAGAAATACTCTAAAACTATTGTTTAGGTGAAGTCATAAAATTTTATGGAAAACATGCTGAAATCAGAAGTAGTTAAAATTTAGCTTGATGAACTCAGAAATGTTCATCTTATGCAAGACACTACTGAGCTGGTGGTTTTCCAATCACAGTTTATATTAACAGACCTGTATTCATCCCAGCCAATTTAAAGTATTTACTCAAGATCTTTGTGGTAACAGAGGCTGTTTCTATAGCCAATACAGAGAAAGAAATAAATGTATTCATGGGTTGACTTAGATGTTAAGTAGGTTGACTGATTCTCCTAAGATACCTCTCCTCTCTTCCCTGGCTAGGTAATAGCTTTACAGTATCTCAGGTACCTTAAGTCCTACAGGGAAAATCTGGGCTTTGATTCCTATAGAAGTAGTGAGATTCAGATCCACAGAGGACTGTCATAATGGCACTGTGAAAAGTAATTCTACCTCTGTGTCCACCTACACTATAAGCAAAAAGGAACTTGCAAAGATGGACCTTGCGAGGACTGTCTCCAGCTGTGTGTCTGTTCAGATAAGATTGTATTATAGAAGGAAAAGGGATATTGACAGCTTTATTTGAGGAAAAAAGCCCTCAGAGCTTGCTTTTCCTTAGTGTTCTTTATCATAGCATTCTCTACTTTTCATACATAGATGGTGGACTCTCCCAGACCTCACATGAAATACCTTCGTGCACAAGCTGTGACACAGCATGGGAAGATCAAAGGCTGCTGTCTTGACTGCTCATCTCTGCTACTGTTGAAAAAAATTTCCAGGTGCAGAAAGTACCTTTAACCCTTTCTTCAACCTGTGTGTTAAAGAGCAAAGATTTCTCTCATTCTTAAATTGCTTTAACCCAGAGACTCAGTAAGCTGCATGTGAGAAAGGTTTAGGGGAAGGGTTTTTTGTTTTAAAAGAAAAATGCTAGGGGAAGCAGTAAGAAACAGGAGTAAATAGTGAATTTCAGGCCAACCAACATCAAGCCTGTCAATTCCAGACAAGAATTATAGGTGTGCTTTCATACCTTATCTATTTCTTCATGTGTCTGTCTTATCTCTTTATTATCTGAGCATATTACTAGCCCTAAAATTCCCCAGTGCATCATTGCTACCCTAGCACTAGAAAAAAGACATGAACCAGTTAGAGTGGGCCCCAAGGAGATTCACAAACACAGTCATAGGGCTGAAACACCTCTGCTATAAAGAAATGCTGAGAGATTATGCAGCCTTGAGAAGAGAAGGCTCTAGGAAGACCTTATTGTGGCCTTCCAACTCTTAAAGGGGCGTATAAGAAAGATTAAGAAGATTAAGAGAGACTTTTAATCAGTGCCTGAAGTGGCAGGACAAGAAGCATCAATTTTGAGCAGAGAGGGCAGATTTAGAGTGGCCATAAGGAAGATATATTTTACAAAGGGTGGTGAGACACTGAAACAGGTTGCTCAGAAAAGCAATGCCCGATCATTGGAAGTGGTCAATGCCAGGTTGGAGAAGGCTTTGAGCATCTTGGTCTGATGAAAAATGTCCCTGTCCATTGCAAGGGGGATGGAAATAGATGATCTTTAAAGGTCACTTCCAATCGAAACCATGCTGTGATTCTATGGTTCTGTGATACTTAATTCTAGAATAATCTAATTAAATAATCCAATACAAATAATTTGTAACACTAGAATTTACTGGAAACATTCATGGCCAGGTTGGACGTGTCTCTGAGCAACCTGATCTAATTGTAGATGTTCCTCTTCATTGCAAGGGGATAGGACTAGATGATCTTTAAAGGTCCAAAATTATTCTATGATTCTATGAATTGCATAATCCAATCTAAATAGCCTGTAGTAGGAGAATTTTATTGTGAGGAGCCAGAACTTCAGGGAAGTGTCATCAGGAAAGTCTAGTTTGGCATGCTGGACTTCACAAGAAGGAAGACTGAGGCTGTCTTAGAGGTAATGTTTTTCCGTGACAATGTAAGTTTGTGAAGTTGAGGATGGAGAATTAATGTGACACAAGAAACCTAGATTTCCTTTCTGTCTTTACAGCTGTCTTCCTAAATGACCCTGTAACAATTCATCCTTCCTCTTTCTACCTGCATTTCTATTCCCACCATTTGCTTTGCATTGCTGTTGACATAATACATACACCTTTTCAGGCAGTTCAAGTCCTCCACAGATTTTTCCTCTGCATAGAACAAGTTATATTCTCATCACAGGCATATAGATGTTGATATCCATGAGCATGGATTTATTGAAATGAATGAAGAAGGCTTTTAAAAGCCTTGTGTTGCTATCTTTTCTGCATACCATAGTGTTGGGTGCATATTTTAAAGAAGCATGTTGTGGGAGGAATGTGGTGGAACTGGAGAGAAGCAGTAGCACTGCAAAACATCTGTTGGCCAATTTCAGCCAAAATTTGACAGATGGGGTACAGATTGCAAGGATCTTACAGCCTTTGAGTTTTATGAAATCAAGTGGCCAGAGGAAAGACATATCTATAAAGTAGGCTTGTTGTAGTCTCAGTCATTATCAACACCAGATAATCAATGGAAGAATGAGAAGCTCTGAAATTTGAAGCAATTCACAAACCAGAATTAGAGCTTGCAGCTTGTCAGACATGAGAAGAACCAGCTAAAGACATAAACCCATCAGTAACCTGGCTTCACTTGTCCTGCTGTATACAGAATAACTGATATTATTACATTTTTCTTGTGCATCTTTGATTTATTAATTTTCTTCCTTTCAGCATATTTCAATAGAATTGTAAATTGTCATTTGTCTTAAAAAGGAAATGGACCAAAAAGCTAACAGTTGAAATAGTCCAGAAAGATTAATACTGTTAGTTTAGAACTGTAAGAACAAAATAGGGGAATAGTGAAAAAATGGTTAATTGATTTACCCAGTGTCACATATGAAAGCAGCAACAGAGATTGCTAAAATAAATATTTTTCAGCTCAAAAATAAGATGAATGAGGTAAAATCATCTTTTCCTTCGAATACTAGAGCAACAGAAAGCAATAATGTTGGACTATGTGTTAGATCTAGATCTTGAATTTGAAACACACAAATATTTCCAAATTCAGGAAAGAAAGAATGAAATCAGATCCCTGATAATAAGTTTGGTATCTTGAAACAACAACATAGGAGTCTTTGCCCTATCGAGGGACCAGATCCTTACCCAGTTCTAACTGATGTATCTGTGTCTAAAGGACAACAGTCCCCATTTCTAGCTATTTAAATAGATCTGCTGCTTTATCCTGTATTTGTGGATCTAGTTCTGTACTCACAATATGACTGCATGAGTGAACTGGTAGGAATTTTTCCACTAAACCAGCACTTTTCTTTCTCTTTAACACTAATAACTCAGGCCCTGTGTCTCTCATTTCATAACCCAAAGGTATGGAAGCCCTACTTGCAAGATGCTCTGTCAGCTGTGTTACAAAAATACTAATTGAAAGCCCTATTTTTCTCCTCTTCTGCATGTTCCCAATAACGTCTGGATAAGAACTGCTATAAGTGTCTTCCCATGTTTAAATTTTCCTCTTCTTAGATTTTTCAAAACCATATGATGACACACTCTTCCATTGACATATGGCGTGAAGAAGTTGCCCTTCCTCAGAAGGATCTTTTACCTCTCTGTTCAACATCTTGGACTAGACCAGATAGTAGCCTTAATATTTCTGTTTTCTTACCGAGATAGTTAATTCTCTAAGTAACACTTGCCATGAACAGAAATCCTTTGTGCATTCCACTGACTTTGCTCAGATTAACCCTATCTACCACTTGCCCCTGAATTCAATATAATATGACATCTCCTGAGAATAGTAATTATGGAGTCTTTGATTTGACACTTTTGAGGAAAAAAATGTAAATAAAAATAGTTTCCCTTACTACCATAGGTGCCTTTGAAACATAAATTAGAATTTCTTGTCCTAATTTGCCATTGACAAGACTTAGAGGCAGAGTTAAGACAAAATTCTTGAGCCAGCAAACTTGCTTCTACAAGTACAAAGGAATTTAAAGAGTGGCCTCGGGAAGAAATGGATGTAGCTGTCAGTCGCATGAAAGAATTTAAAAACAGAATGCAATGCTTTGTCAAATGATGGGATTCAAATGTAACGGCATGTCATTGACCCTAGTGCTCAGCAACACATATTTCAAATCCCTGAAGATTAATAGGAAAGATGGTTGCAGCTCTCACAACAGCTGCTGGAAAGTGTTCCTATCTCACATTTTAATTACATGTATTTATACAGTAAAAAAAGTCCTAAATGCAATATAGCCTGTAGTATGAAACAATTTTGAACATTTATGAGATTCAGGCAATTAAGAGTCTAAACTTTCAAATGTTTCCAGATGGCACACTGATTAACAATTGTGTGAATTTAATATTTGTTTAAATGCGCTGCTCTGTAAAATATATCTTAATAGTATATGAATGCATTGCAATGAATCTAGGCACAAGTTTTCTTCAAGCACAACTTGCTTCATTGCCTGAAGAAGTGGAAATCTCATTAGCTGATTATATAGACCGAAAGCTGTAACGGATCAGTGGTAAGAGATGAAAAAGATGAAAAATAAGCCAAGCTATTTCTTAACTAATGAATGTTTCTCCTTTCTTTTTAGATGCAGGTCCCACAGTTTTCATGCAAGCCACTTACAGATTCAGTCTCACAGTTTTTGCAAGTGAGCCTACTAGAGAGGACACTTCTTTGGGGCAAACAGTATTATAAATGTTGACATCAGTTGAATACAGTAAATTGAAAATGAGGATCTATACACGAGGACCTATCCATGGCATGGGGTTTGGAACTAGGTGATCTTAAAATTATTTCCAACTATAACTGTTCTATGTTTCTGTGATCTACAGTATAGTTTTGTTTTTTGTTAAGAACACACCTGACCTTTAGCATTTTCAATGGGGTTAAACCACTTAAATTCCTTAAATGATCCATCCACAGCTTCTTTTGACATTTCCAAGCCTTCCTCATTTGTACTATTTCTTCTGTTGAAAACTTGAATCAATGCAATCCTCCACTGTTCACCAAAATATTTAATTTTGTCAGTGAAATTTGTTCTAGCAGAGAGACACCTATTGATGATGGCAATCACTAGGTATACCTCTAGAGCTTTCATATTCTTTGCAGGAGTATATGGTCTAGTTAGTTTATATATTTGAATCTGATACTAGGATCTGAAATAAGAGGAACAGCTGGAAAATGCAGTATCAGTGGCCTTGTAACCCTTCTGCTGTGAAACCTAAAAACGGAAAACCTGGAATTAGCTATAATATTTAAAAATCTGACTTCTGCCACATTCAGAAGTAACTGTTCCATTATTTTGTACAATATTTGTAGTACACACAAATCACAGAAAACAAGATTCATCTCACTTGCCATCTGAGATATGTAGGCTAATCATCTGAGTCCAGAACTGGGTGATGCTGCAACTTCCTTTTATATTCAATGGAGAAAAATACATGCCTCCAAAGCAGATTCTTTCACCATAAACCACAAGAGGAGATGAACTATTCTCTGAAAACTCTGCCTTTCAAACTCAGTGAAGCTACTTATTTATTTATGAAGTAGATTATGTAGTGTGTTGTGTGTGATTTTAAGAGCTGTGTTCCTACCTCAGAAGCAAGAACAAACTCATCATTTGCTTCCACATAAGAAAAAATACATAATAGGAAAAAAGTGTAAGAAGCAGCCAAAGGAAGATAAACTATGAATGATGACTTAAAGAAAGAGTACTGTCTTTTCCTTTTGTTTAGCAGTGGTTTAATGGAACAAGATGGACTTGAGAATAACTAATTGGTTTAGGTCACAGTGCCTGGACATTGTACTTGGCTTTGCAATTTACCTGATCCCTTGGATAGACGCTTGGCTATCCTGTTTTCAACTGTCTCGACTGCTTGGGTTCCAAACACAACTGATGGAGACAAGAGATTTTTTTCTTTTTATTTCTTTCGCCGCAGTCTTGCACAAGGCTGCAACTGGTAGAAATTCCTAACATACCTATGATGCCATTTGATAGGCTCTGTTTCATGGCAGAATTGAACTCCTAAAGGCTAGTTTACTTTGTCCCTGACTGGGATTGCGTTAAGTGAAAGCTAAAACGAAAAAAGTTAACTTCGCTGGTCATTGAATCATTGTGTTGAAGTAGTATATGAGTGAGGAATTATTCTTCCACAAATCGGGCATCTGCTTTCCCCTTTTGATTCTATTTTTCAAAATGTCAGTGGATTTCATCAGGTCCCATGGACTTGTACATGTTCAGATTTTTAAGATGGTCTCGAACCAATTCCTCTCCTACAATGGGACCAAGGTCTTAATTCTCACAGTCCCTGCATCTGCCTTCCAAGACTTGGGTGGTGTACTACTGTTACAACAGCTTGATTTTTACAAAATCATATCAAGATAGTGTTACTGAAAGAAAGAAGAACTGAAAATACATCTATTGCTATACAGAGTACCACTAATCTCAGGGAAAAAAATTTACATAAAGTTATTTCCAGAAAGAAACAAACACTTTTTCAATGTAGCAATGTAATTAGCATAGACTTCCATATCTGAATTCTAATGAATTCATTCCTACTTTTTAGTCTTTTATCACCACTGCCTTTTCCAGATCTTTCATGTGATATATTAGTCTGTGGATTTGATAGGCAATAAAAACAGACCAGTCAGCCTGTTAGTTCTATAACACTCTTGCATTTAAGAAATAATATAAATAGTATAAAGACAGAAGGAGAAATCAATATGTCAATTCTTTGTATAGAAAAAAGTCTACCTAGTAAAATGAAATTGCTTACTTCCTAAAGGGCAGAGATGAACTTCTTTGGCTGCTTATGCAGAAATGTTATAAATATTTAAATGTAAATAATAAAATCTTTACATGCATAAATAAACATGAGATTGATATTACACACACTACAGCAGCAAAATATGACAACTGCTGCTTCTTCAGGAAAACGGATATTTCCTGTGACTGAATTGAGAATAAAGTCAAAGCTAATAAGATACCTCACATAGACTTTGATTCCACACTACTTTTAAGCAAAAATTTCCCTTAGTTGGGTTTTTTTAGAAGAGGCGTGAAGACCTCTCTGGAGCAAACATTTGGGATGAAAAAATACACAGGTTTTGATTTCTTTAAACACAGGATACGCTGTTGGCTTGGCATGGGGTAACTGTAGAAATTCTAAGAGCTACTGACACAAAAGTTATCAACTATTTTGTCCATTATTATGGTCCTTATGAAGAGGTTAACTGGGCTGAAAGTTGGATCACTAGCCTTAGAGGTGGACCTTGTATGAAGAATAAAGTGGTGATCCCCTGTTTTTTTCTTTGCTTCTGACTTTAGCACTCCAGTCCAAGTAGCCTCCCAGACTCACATCTCATGCTGTGGCCAAGGTGATGGTCACATTCCCTTGCTGTGCCCCATGACCTGACCCATGGCTGCTTTCTACTTCAAGCCATCATGAATCACTTTATGGTCACCTAGTTGTCTGAGGTACACCTCAGCAGAAAAAGTCATGTTCAAGCTCATAAGCACTATTTTACCAGGAGGTTTAGCTTTGAACTTTTGATTATGTGTGCATGATTAATTAAAAGAAGTCAGTTAGTCAGTGGATCAGTTAGAGGTCAGTCCCATCTTGTAGGTAAGAGGAACAGCCTGTCTTGTAGACACATGCCTAAATTCTCTTTCCCTCCTGATACGATGGCAGTGTCCAAACTTCTTGCTGGGAGCAGTCCGTAGTATGTTCAACCCTCCTGGGCTGTGCCAAGGCATAGTTTAGGAGAATCCTAGCCAGTGCAAGACAAAACTGTACAGGAAGCATGAGAACAATTACATATTCTAGATAACTGGGGTATGGAGGTTGAGAACATGCTCTGGCTTTGATTTGTTTGTTGGTATAGACACAGCATTTGTTCCCAGTAGTTATGAGGTCTTGAAGAACCCCATGTTTATGAAAAGACTCTAGAGACACTCTCTAAGACTACAGGAAATTCTATGATTAATCTCTTTTCCCACAGACGCATTTATTTAAGTAATTTCCTTTCACTAACATAAACTTATTTTGTAGTATATAACATTTTTAGGCTCTTAATCCATATAGTCATCTGTATAGTTTTGCCAACTGTATGCATGACTCTAAATACCCAGAATATAAGGGTACTTTAGGAATATTAAATAAGGAAGCTCAGGGTTGCCATTTAGCATTAAAAGTAACAGCAGCAGCAAAACAAAATAAGGGCTTTGAAGACCTCTTGAGAACACACCTCTGTCTTTGGTGTTATTTGAGTAGCAGAGTTCAAACATGAGGCCACCTGCCCAAGTGAGAGTTGCAAAATGTTTAGGACTGGTGAACACTCTGAAGATTTTCACAGTGGCTTGGCAAAGAGCTATTAAGCACAGGTGTTTAATTACGACACATCAGGGGAGTTCATGGCATCTTACACTCCTCAGACTCACAGTCCCACTTGTGCAGTGGACTTATGTCAGCAAACAGGTCTGAAAAAGCAGTTACACTGCAATGCTTGCAGGTTCCCAAATGGCTCTGGGGCTTTTCTAACTTAGTGGGAGCAAACAAGCTCATTGGAACAAAGCCATAGGTACACACCACATGAGCACAGGCAGAATGCTAGATTAAGGAAATTCTATGAAGTTACATTGTTTGAAGTTGAAGGGTGATTTGTGAGCAGTTTGGATCATGACACCATGCTGAGACTTTCTGTCCAGAAGCCTAAGAAATGAGAGAATCAACTTAAAAAGTCAAGAAAAAGCAGTCTGGAAAATATCCAGTGCAAACATTTTTTCTGTCTAAAAATGCTGAGTTGTTGAGCATAAAATGTGTGGTGGAAACATTTTGATTTCAATTCATTCTAGTCTACCCAAAGCACACAAGTAAATAATGGAATGTCCTGGTAAACTCAAAATACTCCGTTTCAACCTTTTTTGAGATACTCTGAATTTCTATTTTTAAGAACTTGTAATTAAATAAAAGTTTGTTCTAATTTTAACTATAACCTTCAGGGTGACTTAGACGACATTTTTTCCCATATGAGTCCATCTCCCTGTCATAAAAATTGTTCTCTTTTTATTTGTTTATTTATAAATCACATTAAAACAAAACTTAAAACCTATTTCCTTTTAAGAGGATCTAGATATGACGACCCACCTGAATGGGTGCAAGATTTCTAGCAGGTAAAACAAATGTATTTGATTAAGTATAATGTAGCATAGAAACCTGTTCACTTGTAGGTTCCAATTTCAGTTTAAAAATAAAAAACTATTATCTCCAGAGTCATACACAGAAAGCAGATACTCAAAATGGGTTTGATCTAAGGTTTCTTACATAGTTATTTAAATCCTAGTCATAGAATCATAGAATCGTAGAATAGTTAGGGTTGGAAAGGACCTTAAGATCATCAAGTTCCAACCCCTTGCCATGGGCAGGGACACCTCGCTCTAAACCATATCACCCAAAGCCTCGTTCAACCTGACCTTAAACACTGCCAGGGATGGAGCCCAGAACACTGACAGGGATGGAGTCCAGAACCTACTGGGTTGGTTCCTCCAACGAAAAGTAATAACACAGAAGAATTTATAACTGTGCATTTTCCACCCTTTAAAGTTGGATTAATTTAGTTTCATTAGTGTCTCCGAAAGAGTTTTATTTCATTTAGCATGAGGTGCTTAACCATACTAACAATACAGATATTCATACCTGAGCTACTGACCTCAGCTTCTGTTATAGTAGGTGTAGAGGAGTAGGCACTTTCAGAGTAGACTTCATTAAAATGGAGGAGTAGGCACTTCTGAGGCAGAATTCATTGGACTGATATGAATTTATACTAAATATTTCAGTTTCTCCTTAGTTGTCATAAAGGACATATGGACAGCCAGCTCCAATATAAATGTTTTTCTTTACATTTCTGTAGTTAGACAAAACCCGATCTTGCCAGTATTATATACCATGATTCTAAAATCTCAAGGAATAATTTTTTTTTTCTTTTCAGGTGGGTTCTGACAATCATATCTTTTATACAGTTGTGGTATTTGAACATAATCTTCTGTACTCCACAAGAAAAAAAAAATAAAGATGTGCAATATCTCACCATTTCCTAAAAAATTAACTGATGTTATGAAGCAGTGCTCTTATGTAATACTTTCAGGTTGGTTCTTATAAGAACACATCTGCAGGCTTGGCCTTGAGACATGTACTTACCCCAATAACTAACTAGTGCTCAACCATTTTCTTTAGCATGAAGGGTGAAAACTGCGGGCTGGTGTACATTCCAAAAGTGTGAACCTCTTTGAATTGCTGAGGTGAGTAGCTCGAGAGAGGACGCCTTCAACACCGGAGCGGGGGCGAGATCAGCGTCCAGGAGCCTCAACTCAGAGCGGCGAGCGCAGAGCCACCGAGGGAGCCTCAAGCCCTCGACAGGACCTGCCCAGGAGCCGGCAGCTCAGGTGACGCGATCAGGGACTCACAGGGGGCGGAGCCAGGAGGAGCGGCGCCAGCCCTGACTGGGTAAAAACCTGCCCCAGGGAGCGCGGCGAACAGAGCGGGATGGTGAGCACTCGCCGTATGACCAGGGCCCGGTCTGGGAGCTCTGCCCTGGCTGCCCCGGCTGCCCCGGCTGTGGCCACCGTAGACACTCAGAGCGAGCTGATGAGAGGGGAGGCTGCAGTGCAGACTTCGGGGTGTAGAGAGTGCCTGCACTGCTCTGGTGAGGGAAGGGTACACAATGGGCAGGGCTGCACTGGGTGCTCCCTGGTGGAGGCTCTCCTGCAGCAGGTGGCTGAGCTGCAGGAAGCTATTAATAGGCTACAAGATATCAGGGTAGCTGAGAGGAAGCAGGAATGCTTGCTGCAGGCCCAAACTGTGCAGAGTCCTCAAGCTTCCCCTGTAGTTCATGGAGGAAAGAAGGAGGCTGTTAACCCGCAAAGCTGGGAATTGGTGACAAAAAAAAAAAAAAAAAAAAAAAGGAAGAAAAGGACAAAAGCAAGGGACTTCCTCCTAAACCTGTTGCCCCCACGCAGAACCGCTTTGCTGTCCTGCAGAGGGCTCATGAGGAAATGCACTTCTGCCAGAAACAGCCGGCTGATGCACTGGTAAAGATCTCTACTGGTGCTGCCAGGAAAAAGCGGTGGGTTGTAGTAGTAGGGGATTTTACCTTGAAAGGGACAGAAGCACTCGTCTGTCGGCCTGACCCATCTCAAGGGAGGTGTGTTGCCTACCAGGGGCACGGATCAAGGATGTGGTGGAGAGACTGCCTGCTCTGGTAAGCCCCACAGACTATTACCCACTTCTGGTGATACATGTGGGTGCTAGGGATATAGATAATAGCAGCATGTGGAACATAAAGAAGAATTACAGAGCCCTGGGAGAGGTGGTTAAGGGCTCTGGAGCTCGTCTATTCTTCAGGATACAGGGGAGGACCTAAAAAAAGCTAGGAGGATTAGCCAGGTTAATAAATGGTTCAGAGGGTGGTGTCACAATCAGGGGGTTAGGTGTCTTGAACATGGGACCCAAGTTTGTAGGCCAGGCCTATCAGGGGCTGGTGGAGCTGGTCCAAGGGGAAGAACAGTTTTGGTAGGAGGCTTGCCAGACTGGTCAAGGAGGCGTTAAACTAGATGTGTCGGGGGAGGGGGGCATCATTCCATCCCAACACACCCAGTCAGTTGCCAGCACCTATAATAAATGCTCGGAGCAATGCAGAGATATTCCAGCTGCTCCAGCCAATGAGCCGGCTTCATTCGGAGCTCGGCTCAGATGCCTCTATACAAATGCCTGTAGCATGGGGAGCAAACAAGAAGAATTAGAGATGTGTGCTTGTCTACAGGGGTTTGATATTATAGGCATCACAGAAACGTGGTGGGATGGCTCCTATGACTGGAGTGTTGGAATGGAAAGTTACAGACTCTTTAGAAAAGACAGGCCTGGCAGACGCGGAGGTGGAGTTGCCCTTTATGTTAGGGATAGGCTGGAGAGTATGGAACTCTGTCTGGGGATAGGTGAGCAGTTAACAGAGAGCTTGTGGGTCAGGGTTAAAGGGAAAACAGCGATGGGAGACATTACTGTGGGGATCTGTTACAGACTACCTGATCAAGAGGAACCTGTGGATGAAGCACTCTATAGACAGATAGGAAAAGCCTCACGCTCACAGGCCCTCGTTCTCATGGGTGACTTCAACCACCCTGACATCTGTTGGAATGACGGTACGGCCCAGCACAAGCAATCCAGGAGATTCCTCGATTGTGTGGATGAGAACTTCCTTCTGCAAGTAATAGAGGAACCGACAAGGAGAGGTGCCATGCTTGACCTTGCGCTCACCAACAGGGAAGGGCTCATTAGAAATGTGGTACTGCAGGGCAGCTTTGGATGCAGCGACCACGAGATGGTTGAATTTGAGATCGTCAGGACAGTGAGAAGAGCGAGCAGCAAGCTCATTGCCCTAGACTTCAAAAAAGCAGACTTTGGCTCAAGACTCTTGGTTGGTCTTCAAGGATCACCTGCTACAAGCTCAGGAGTGTTGCATCCCAACCAGAAGGAAGTGCAGCAGGAGGGCCAGGAAACCTCCTTGGATGGATAAGGAGCTGCTGAGGAAAATTCAAATGAAAAAAGAGCTTTATAGAAAGTGGAAGCAAGGACAAGCTGCCTGGGAAGAGTACAGGGATGTTGTCCGGGAAGTTAGGACCAGGTTAGGAAAGCTAAGGCCCAGTTAGAATTAAACTTGGCTAGGGATATTAGGGATAACAGGAAGGGATTCTACAGGTACATAGCAAATAAAAAACAGACTAGGGAGAACGTAGGCCTCCTCAGGAAGCTCTCAGGTGAACTAGCTACACAGGATTTGGAGAAGGCTGAGGTTCTGAATGACTCCTTTGCCTCGGTCTTCTCTAGCGAAGGCTCTGACCGCACCACCCAAGTCTTGGAAGGCAGATGCAGGGACTGTGAGAATGCAGACCTTGGGCCCACTGTAGGAGAGGAACTGGTTTGAGACCATCTTAAAAATCTGAACGTGCACAAGTCCATGGGACCTGATGAAATCCATCTGTGGGTCCTGAAGGAGCTGGCAAATGAAGTTGCTAAGCCGCTGGCCATCATATTTTAAAAATCATGGCAGTCAGGTGAAGTTCCTGACAACTGGAAAAAGGGAAATATAACCCCCATTTTCAAGAAGGGGAAAATGGATGTCCCGGGGAATTACAGACCAGTCAGTCTCACCTCTGTGCCTGGCAAAATCTTGGAGCAGATTCTCCTTGAAGGCATGCTAAGGCACATGAAAAGCAACAAGGTGCTTGGTGACAGCCAGCATGGCTTCACTAAGGAGAAATCCTGCCTGACCAATTTGGTGGCCTTTTATGATGGGGCTACAGAACTGATGAACAGCGGTAAAGCAGTTGATGTCATCTACCTGGATTTGTGTAAAGCGTTCGACACTGTCCCAACATGACATTCTTGTCTCTAAATTGGAGAGACATCAATTTGATGGGTGGACCACTCTGTGGATAAAGAACTGGCTGGATGGCCACACACAAAGAATTGTGGTCAATGGCTCAGTGTCCGTCTGGAGACCAGTAACGAGTGGTGTCCCTCAGGGATCGGTGTTGGGACCGGTCTTGTTTAACGTCTTCATCGCTGACATGGACAGTGGGATTGAGTGCGCCCTCAGCAAGTTGGCCGATGACACCAAGCTGTGTGGTTCGGTTGATACGCTGGAGGGAAGGCTTGCCATCCAGAGGGACCTTGACTTGCTTGTGAGGTGGGCTGATGCCAACCTCATGAAGTTTAACCATGCCAAGTGCAAGGTCCTACACCTGGGTCAGAGCAATCCCGGGCACAGCTACAGGCTGGGCAGAGATGGGATTCAGAGCAGCCCTGCAGAGAAGGACTTGGGGGTGCTGGTCGGCGAGAAAATGAACATGAGCCAGCAGTGTGTGCTTGCAGCCCAGAAAGCCAACCGTATCCTGGGCTTCATCAAAAGGAGTGTGACCAGCAGGTCGCAGGAGGTGATCCTGCCCCTTTATTCTGCTCTCATGAGACCTCACTTGGAGTATTGTGTGCAGTTCTTGTGTCCTCAACATAGAAAGGACATGGAACTGTTGGAACAAGTCCAGAGGAGGGCAACAAGGATGACCAGGGGACTGGAGCACCTCCCATATGAAGACGAGAAAGTTGGAGCTGTTCAGCCTGGAGAAGAGAAGGCTGCGTGGAGACCTCAGAGCAGCCTTCCAGTATCTGAAGGGGGCATATAGGGATGGTGGGGATGGACTCTTCCTTAGGGACTGTAGTGATAGGACAAGGGGTAATGGGTTAAAACTTAAACAGGGGAAGTTTAGATTGGACATAAGGAGGAAGTTCTTTCCTGTTAGGGTGGTGAGGGACTGGAATAGGTTGCCCAAGGAGGTTGTGAATGCCCCGTCCCTGGCAGTGTTCAAGGCCAGGTTGGACGAGGCCTTGGGTGATATGGTTTAGAGCAAGGTGTCCCTGTCCATGGCAGGGGGGTTGGAACTTGATGATCTTAAGGTCCTTTCCAACTCTAACCATTCTATGATTCTATGATTCTCATGAAACCTAGTTGTTCTTAGGCAGACACCATACTGTCTGGCACATCAGTGTCTATCAGGAATTTATCTTCCATTTTAACACATTTGGTTCCTCCTTTTTTTTTTTGTAGAAATGCTATTTATCAAACAGACATCTGACCTCTTTTCTCAAAGAGTTAATGGGATTAGCTGCGATCAAATAAGAGTGATCCCGCAGATTTTCCTATTGGCTGGATTCACAACACAGTTTTCTGTGGAACAGTAGGAAATCCTGGAATTCTGTTCAAGTTGCAGAAAGTGTGAAAATTTGAGTTTTAAAGACTTTCCAAAGTTCTGATAATAATTTAAGCTTTAAAAAAAATGGAGCTTAATTCGTAAGAACTTGGAATTTTGCAATATGAATGGTAGAATCATAGAATACTTTAGGTTGCAAAGGATCCTTGAAGGTCACCTAGTCCAACCCCTGCTAACTGCTGTGGCAGGGACATCTTAAAGTAGGTCAAGTTTCTCAAAGCTCCATACAACCTGACCTTGAACATTTCCAAAGATGTGGCATCTGTCACTTTTCAGTGCAACCTGTTCCGCTTCTCACCACCCTTATCATAAAAAGAAAAAATCTTCCTTATGTCCAATCTAAATCTACACTTGATATTAGCAGTGTGTCTTTATTTGAGAATGGGATGTCATTTCAACACAATATGTAGGATATTTAGAACCTTAATACAAGCATGAATCATTAATCTAATCTTTGACTGGAATTGTTAAAGCAGAATTGTAAAACTTAGGAAGCTGGCTTTCAGTTTAACTTGGTTTTTTGAAGTCCAAATCTCAAGTCTCGAAGTCAACAGTCATGGAACTCACAGCTGACTGTGATTTTAGCATAAAACCTGAACATGCTTTACTTACATTGCTGCTTTCCTGACACAGTCCAGAAATCTGTTGCAATTCCCACTAGAATTATGACTTTTTCTGTGACTTCTATTTACTGGTAGCAAACAATGGATTTTTAAATGCAAGTGAACATGTGTTTCTCAGCTGAAAGATCTTATAATTCAGTTACCATAAAGGCAACTCATTGGTTTCAACGTTTTGACAAGGATTTTTCTTTCTATTAACTTTAAAGCTGTTTTATGTAGAGCACATATTCTTATGTTGCTTTGCTATAGCTTTTGATAGCAGTTCCTTGACTGCTGTTTTCCTGCACAGTCATTGCAGCAATATTGGAAATCAGTATGGAATTCATACTCAACAGAGTAAGACAGGCATCTCTAAAGAGAAGCTCATCCCAGTAATTCTCTGTAGAGGGAACCTTGACAACTGATTTAGACAAAATGCTGGCTAACAGAAAACTAAAAATAAGCATAATGAATACCAGTAACAATATCTAAATCAAATCAGGTCAAATTTTATTGGTTCTTACTGTTATATATTGAAAAAAAAAGTGTCCTGTGTTGAGAAGGAATACAATTTGGTCTTTAGGGCATTCCAGTATTCAGTGTCAATAACACAATTGCACAACTGTTTAGACAGCGGCTTATGAGGACTCATAAGTCCTCATAAGTATTTAGTAATTTAAAAAAAGAAGGCAGTATTTCTTTTTTTTATTCAAGAACCTACTGTTAAATATCTCTCCACCTAAAGTTTAATAACTACCTTGCTTTACCTTGTACCAATCTTGACAATAATTAACCTGAAACAGCTGCAGTTATTTTTAATATAGAAACATTTATTTTGACAATAGTATTTTGCTTCTTAAATAAAGGGTAAACACTTAAAATCATGATACTCTTAAGTGAAGAAATGAAGAAATTCTATGTTTTTCCTTCTTTGGAGCCTAAGGGCACCTTTGCTGATGTGGAGTCAGCAATAGCAGGTAAGAGTACAACGTACTGGGTTTGGCCAAGTTGCAAACTGATCTCCCACAAAGATTTAGAGAAACTCTGAAGTAGCAACTGGCACAAATTGCACAGAGATGTTTTATTTGACTCTTCACAAATCAAAGGCTTCAACAAGTGCTAGTTCCTGAGGGGTATCATAGTAGAGGATTGCTAGCCATGGCTGTGGGTAACATCCAGCCTTCTTCGAAGAGAAGTCTGGGTTATGTGGAGTGGCAGCACAGGTATCAAGCCTATGAAGACTAGAAAGATGAGGGAAATAAACCACACAGCATAAGAATTTCAGCCTTGATGTGTGTATTAGAAGCATAAGGGTCTTCAACTGATAAAGATCTGGGCATGACAAAAGAGCAGATATTTAAAATGGCTGGGCACAACATTGATAGCTACAGCTAGGGGCCTCCACAGCCACCACAGATTAGTCACTAGCAGCCAAACAAACTAAGCCTGATTGCTGTATTTCTTTATCATACATTTTTCTTTGTTCATAAAAAGCTCATGTGTTAAAATATTTTAAAAAGAAAAGAAAACTTAATGTATCATTGTTGAGATCTTAATTCTTTCCCAAATCTAGAGCATGCTCCAGTTAGACTTACAGCAGTTTTACTTAATGAAGACATGAATTAAGAGCTGGAAAATAACATATTGTGCTGTATGTAAAATGAGGAAAATCATGCATAATGCTTCCCGTTATTTGTACATATTACATTTGCAACTGTCAAAACCAGGATTAACTATCCCTCTTGGGCTGTGCATTCCAAAATGCTTAATCTATTCCCCCCTTGATACAACAGAGTAACTCCCATTAATACACAAGCATACTGGAAAAAAATAATCTACCCTTGTTTCCCATCTCTCATTAATTTCCTATTACTTTCCATTAGCACCCAACATCACTGCGCTTCTCATTACAGGAAAAATAATTCATACATATAAAGTGCTGCATAATTAAAGTCAAGTGAGGGGTGGTGGTGGTGAAAGTGGCCTTGCTAAATTTCAGAACATATAAATGTAATAGCTAAATCTATGTTATTGCCCTTCAGTTTCTTTGAGGGTCAGAAATTCCTGTCATTTCTCCTTCAAATTTCCTGACACTTGCCGAAAGGAGTGAATGAAGAAGAGAGAAGGGACTGGAATGGTAACTGCCAGTGGAGGATTCTTATCTACTTCCAGGCACTTGACTGTTAGGGATTAGAAGCTTTACACTCTAGTACCCTTATATTGCCAATGGAAACGTAGAAAGAAAAGTTATGACCTGTATTCCTCATACTTCAATCTGCAATCCTTGGTGGCCTCAAGAAGTACTTCTCTGCAAGTATCGTTGAGACACTGAGATAGTAGACACCTCAGGGGTGTAAATTTTGGTGAAATTAACCATGGCCTTAGAAACAACAGCCAGTTAACTAAAGAAATAGGCAGTGGCTGGAGTGAGTTTCAAGAATCAGCAAGTTACAGGTCTGTAAACATTATTTTAAGACCTGTTTCTTCTGAACTAAGATTATTTTAGCAAAGGTGAGAATGCAGTGAAAAAAGTACAAGCATCCAATCCTAACTGATAACCCAAAGCTGGTACAAATCCAGAGAAACCACTAGCTACAGGTGGGGTATCATGATGTCTGTGAGATATTTTTCCACACAGAGAAATGTTTTGTCCTTCTTTCACGTACATATAGAAGCTTTACTCCCCCTAGATTTGCAATGTTTTCCCATTATTTGCCACCATGACCCTCTGTGATAACCTAATGTTGCCATTGCCAGGTTTCCAGATTCTTTCCAAAGTGTCTGAAAATTTACCTGCTCATTCCTGAACAGTTTGGGTTTCTCTGAGCAGCCTGCAAATTCAACAATGAAATTGCCTGAAAAGTGCTTTCTTGAAATCCACTATGTTTTTTGCTGAAAAATAGCCCCTATTCTATTTTATTTCTTTCACCAAGTAAATAGAGGCAGTAGGCTAACTCTACAGATAACATCATCTTAAATTTTGGATCACTCGAGCTGTTTTACAAGGCTCAGATTTTCTCACCCAACTTTAGGTACTTAACTGAGAGGCTTAATTCAGTGCTATCATCACCTTATCTTTCCTCTGTAGATAGTGTAAAAAGATTGGTATCCCCAGGGGTGATTCTGGCCAGACTACAATATGAATCTGTTTTCTTCCCTAACTCCAGAGGACATCTATTTGGGTCTTAATCGCCGTAACTCAGACAGTTAAAGTAAGGTGAGATGAATATCAAGAAGATTCACAAATAACAATGGATCTTGACTATGGTTTTGCTGATGCTAAATTAAAGATGCTTAAAACTCTACATTTAATCAAAAACGTTATAAATTCAAGGCAATTCAGGTAAGTTAATCTGCTTTTATCCTGACTCCAGCTTTTTTAATCTTTGTTCTCAATGCTCCGTTACTAGCACAGGGAATACAACTGCACTGGCTCAGAAAAAGGCAAGCTAACTACGTGCTTCTGGGTTTCATTTTTTACAGCCATATTTGACATGATTAAACTGTCACCAGAAAAGCGTTGTGTATATCAGTATGTGGGCAGTTGTCTTACAGTGCTGTGATCACATTTACCTTTAACTACATGAGAAGCTAGAATGACAAGCATAGTATAATATAAAAAAATGTACTTATTATCAGTCTTTTAAGAAAAAGAGTCACAACACAAAATATGCATTGTGAATATTTTTTCCATTTTTGCTTTCCACTTTTTTAAACACTGAAACTTTTATACGTAAATAGGAATACTTTTAAGCAAAATTATTTAAAAAGATAAATATGAAAGTATCAATGAGTGTTCCAAGTCAATCATGAGTATTTCTGTGATATTTCAGCATTGTGTCTCTGTAGAATGCAACACACTACTTTTAGCTGCATTGCCACGTGAAATGCAATATTCACACTTTTGATTTATCTGATGATAATTCAAATTATCTCAATTTAACAGAGTCCTGAACTGTTAAAAACCTATGGAAAAATGTAATTCAGATATCTGCTGTCCTGATATAAATGAATTTGATATCATTTACGATAAGGGAGATTGGAATCTAGCTTAATCTTAGAATCACTTTGTGTTTTACATTATGTCATTGTCCAGAATTTCTGAGACCATGTGCAGGCAGATATATTCTGCTAAAGCTGGCAACATGAAAGTTCTTAAATATATGTATTTCTATAAACACATATATTTATATTATATTAGAAGGCATACGTATTTTAATTATACTCTGTATACATTGTGACTATCAAGTTTATTAAGCAAACAAAATTATGCCTATGGTAGTGCAATTTTTTGTAGCTGTTTTTTCTTGCTTTTCAAACTGATTTGCATATCTATAGATCAGTGGCAAGTTAACAGGACTGGAGACACAAAAACTATTGAGTGGACAAAAGACACCTTAAGAACCTACAAAGCAACAACCAGAAAAGCCTTTTAGCTGTAAGTCAGCAGACTTTTATGTCAAGCTTGGCTGACTAATTATTGCTTATAATTTGCATTAGGATTAATTAACTAATTAGAGAGGAATGTCTGAAGGCAAAGTTATGGCTCTGCTTGTCAAGCTGAGGACTTTAATTATTCTGATATTTTTAATTATAATCAGCTGCTGAATGAGTATTACATTGTCAGCTACTATAGCTGAAGCTGCAGCGGGTAGGGAAGCTGAAGGAATTGTGGGTATTGTACTACCACTTCAGCTAGAACCATGGAAAGGTAATGCCAACTATGCAAATATAATAGGAAAGCCTTCTGACTTCAATACTCTTTAAAATCATGTACAAAGCACTGCTCAAACTGTGGTTTTTAGGGGTTATGTATCCTTTTAAGAGTAAGAGAGCAACTTTTCCTCAGGAACGTTCCTAGGCCTATATCCTTTGTTTGTTTAAATATTTTTTTTGGTGAGCCTGAATTGTCTGTTGGTTCCTAGATACATATAGCTCAATGCATGTTGCTTTGTGAAACTTAATGTACAAGGGACAGTAAAGAAAGTACAACCCAGAGCTGGGACAGAAAAAAAGCCACTATCTTGCTACCTTTGTGTCTGTGTTGTAATTTAAAGAACCCCGAGACATTTCTGTTCCAATCAACAGAAGCTTTTCTGTGTGCAAAGTGAAGAAGACCTGTGCATTGCAGAACAGGATCGTTTCTGAGATGCAACATATCTGATTTTTTTTTGCCAAGGCTTTAATGATATCTTGGCTTAAGGGCTTGATCTTACAGCCCTGCTGAGGAGTAAGTTTGTTCAGCAATTTATTGAGGACACTCCTTGCCTGAGTTTTTTGATGATAACCATCACCACAGGATATGGATGCTTTATTATCCTCAACAGATATAATCTCACAACCACTGTGTCAATACTCACATTTTAAAGATGGACACTGGGGAATAGATTAACTAAGGACTGGAGTGGACTTCAGTACAAATCCTCTGGTTGTTGCTTTTCTGAAATATAAGCATCTAAAGGTCAAAAAATGCAATTCTATCGCCTGGTTTATGACCAGACTTTGAGTTCTGAAGATTCAGATATGGTCTGCATAGTGGTGATGCTTCCCCATCTTTATTGACTAGGCACATTTACAGGGCAATCCAGCCTAATTTCTTCTGGCAAGGAATAAGGAATCAGTATTAAATATTGTTACCAGATTAGTATACACAACTAAGTAAAAAATACTCAAGTTCCCCCATGTTTGTAAGACCTTGCTTTAAAAGCAGGAAAAAAACCCAACCCCAAATTGCTTTGGATGGGCACAGAACATAAAGGTGAACAAAACCTACTGGATTTGGCTGTTCTTTCTCATTCTATTAATTAAATGTTTTCAGATTACAGAGTAGACTTTCTTAATTCTGGCCTCGCAAGTTAATCCAGACCACTGAAATCAATGAGCAGCCCAAGAGAAAGCATTGTAGGGTAGGCAGAATTTCTGCCTAATCACCTTGTGAAAGCTGCAAAAAGTGGTCCCACAAAAAACTCATCCATTTTGACTCTCCAGTGTATAAATTATTTCACAGGCTTCTTGACCTAACACTGCACTCATTTCTTCCCAGTGGGAATTTTTACTGACATCAGCAAAGTTTCTCCAAGCTTATCTTATTCCCAAAAAGAGGTTTTGACATGTTTGACTCTTCAGTTTTCTGTAGCACTGCATGTTTAGGGCATAGTGTTTTGTGCCCCAGAAAAGAAGCAAGTAGATGAGAGGGAAACCATGAAAAGCAAATTGCCATGGGATTGTGTCTTTGCTCATCATCTCATCCTAAAATAACAAAATTCAAGCTACTCCACACTGGAAGCTCTAAACAATCCCTACTAAAGAAAAAAACGGCTCTTTAGCCCTCTTTAGCCCTCTGCTCAATGGATCATAAATAAACGAATGAACTAAAAAATAAAAAATTAAAACAAACAAAAAAACCCTTCTCCCTTTTTATAATGATAGTAAATGTGTAGCATTTGTATATGTTTTCTAACTGAAAAAAACACGCAAAATAGATTGATACCATTTTTTGGATCCACGCTCTTCTTGGAATACTGAGTAAAAGTAGTATACATATAGGCAAAAACAAGATTTGACTCTGAAACATCATATTTCCATTTGATAAATTAAAGGGTAACATCGTGCTGGCAAGATATTTACTCAGAATATATTTCCAAAATGCAGAATATGTTATATTCTAAATGTATGCACATGTTTAAAAAGTTAATGTTTTAAGCTTTCTGCCTTCTAGCCAAGTATATCTAATCTAATTAGTGCTTTCCAGCCAAACATGGCCATAAGCAGGCCCAGAGTACTTTGACGACTCAAAAGACATTGCTCACCTCAGGCCTTTCCTATTCCTCAGTCTATCCCAAAATTTTGGATGTACCTTGAAAAATATGACTTAGTTTTATAAGTCTGTCACTGTTTGACTTCATACATATTGCTACAAGTGAACTCAGAATGTTTCTTCACTTTTGTATCAATAGTCTTATACAATTAGCAAATATATATATATGTGAGCAAACGGAGCATCTGGTGTCCTAGTATGAAGGCAATTCAAAATATTTGGTAGCATGTTTTGGCACTAAAGCATAAAGCAAGAAAGTTTAAGATAATGTTTCACATTTTATCCCTAATATAGTACCAGTTAGACTTATATTCACACTGCAGTTCATAAGCTTTTTATCATCTAGCTTCAGCAGTACTAAAGACAATGCCATGAGCTGCAAAAGGCTTCATTATATGCGCATTTATTGAGAACTAGCCTCTTTTTTATCTCAGGACTATACAAACCTGTATCTTCTGGTTCCACTGTGGAGGAGGTACCCTGAAAAAAACACTGTATAGGAACAAAGTGGCTTTATGTAACTGAAGAAATATTGACTCTGAAGAAATTACTGAGTATACCACAAACTTCTTTCCATGACTTTGAGTTCTCATTCCTTCCCCACACAAGGTCACCTATCAACAGAATAAGATGGTAATGCCAGCTTTATCTGTTTATCTGTTTATTTCTATGCTAGTTGTTGTACATTATAGTGATCCTTGTCACATGTATGCAGTGACTTACCAGAGTATCACCTCTTCTCAGTGAACCCAAGCAAATCTGTAATGCCAGTAATAACAGCAAGAGCACAAATACCAGTAAATATTTATTCGAATCATGGACATCTGTGAATTTCCTAGACAGTGAAGGAGAGATCAGGACCAACTGTCCACTTTTTACCCTGGAAGATCACAAAAAAAAATAAGAATTCAAAACTGTACAGCAGTCAGTCCCTGAAAGCATTTCTATTTTTAGTATTCAAAGATTATTAGGAAATAGATTATAAAAACTCCAAAACCACAAAGCAACAACAAAAGATTAAGTGTGGGTATTTATGGCTTGTAAAAGAAAGAGAAGAAATTGTAGGAAAAGGTTGAATTCACCTAATCTAACTTCAGGATTTTTTAAACAATTCAACCTTTTGGCTATCTATTTCTGATGATGAGCTGCACACCAACAATTCCAATAGACGACACAGAATAGTCCAAATAGCACTATCTGTACTGTAAAGATGCACAGTTATTTGAGTGGCAAGAATGCCAGTGAATATAATTTTGAGAACTGACTTTTAGATATATGAGCTGAAGTGAGGTAAATGCCTCATCACATGTCCCTTAAATGTGTAGATTGAAGATAAACTGGCTGCTGCTTCTCTGGGCAAGTTCAGTTCTCAAATGCTTAGAACATCAATATAGAGAAAATAAAGGCATCATTGTTCAACAGAGACAAAGAAAAAACTTATTTTGCTGTTTGAAATTTTTTATATTGGCATGTTCCATAGCTTTGGGAGAAAGAGGCAAAATATTTAGTTACCAGAAACAAGATACGTTGTAGACTTAGTATTACTCCCATTCCAGAAGAACCTAGTGGCAAGCTAAGGGCTCTGTTACTACCACGTTTTGTAGTCCAGCTTGGACTGCAAAGGAAAAAAATATTCTTCTCAAACTAAAGAGTTTAAACTGTTTTCAATATTTTCTGATGTGATCTGGGAAGAGAGGAGGAGATGGAAGGGGAGGAGTTGTTGACCTATATAGTTTTATGCTTTCTCCAGCAAGTAAAATTTTACATAAATGCATAAATGTACATACTATTTGAATAACACAAGGATGATCAAATGGATCTGATGTCTCCTCAGGGCAAAGGAAAACTGTATATATCCACTGTGGGATCATCAGGGACATAAGTATTCATTCATGGATTTTGGTTAGTCCAGTCATGCATTCTGGGCAAATCTTGGTCAATTTTCTGAATAATAGTATATCAGAAAAAAAAAAAAAAAAAGTATATCAGGGAAGTTCAGGTTAGATATAAGGAAGAAATTCTTTAATATGAGGGTGGTGATGCAGTGAAACAGGTTGCCCAAAGAAGTGTAAAATGTGCCATCCCTGGCAGTGATCAAAGCCAGGTTGGACAGAGCCTTGGGTGACATGGTTTAGTATGGGGTGTCCCTGCCCATGGCAGGGGGGTTGGACATAGACAACCTTAAGGTCCTTTCCAACCCTAACGATTCTATGATTCTATGATTATTACCCATGAATTTGCTGAGGGTGGTAGTATAGGGTGAACCTGTCAAGAGATCAGAATAGCAGGTGCAACCTGAACTTTGAGCCAAACTTACTGTTTGAAATCAGAAAATGTTTAACAAAACCTTTCTCTTTCATTAGCACTCCCTAGTCTCAGGTTAAATATAGCATTTGTATAAATCATAACTTCAAATTTAATGTTTTTCTTTAGCTGTTAGTATTTTTTCTGAGGCTTTTGTTCCATCACCCAAAACTATGTTTGAGAAAGTCGAATCAATAAAAAAACCAAAATAAATCGTGGATGTTATTAATTTTTATTCCCTCTTCCCATTTGACCATCAGAGGTCTAGAACCAGAAGGGAAGCAGTTGTTATGATTATCATGTCAGTACATAGAGGTTCCAGGCAGGGATAAATTTTCATTTTTCTTCATGTTTTCAGTGCACAGTATTTTGTCTTCCTCCATTTCTTTGTTCAAGTTTAAAGAAGACAAAGAACTAAGAAGTATTTTTCAGGCTGTAATCAGACAGGCAGGAGCTAATAGGATTATCAGTGCTCTGTATAACTGTTTTTTTTTTTTTTAACAGTTGTAAATCTATCCCTCTTCATTCTACTGTTTTCTAGCTTGTTTTTCTAATCACCTTTGCTGAAGCTAAGGTGTATTAGTTGAAACTTCACCCCATTAGTTCTTCAACTCATTGATATCACTCAGATGTCTGAAGTCTGCCACTTAGCTAGGGAAGTGGCTGTAATGGATCTCCAAAATTTTAGGAAGTTTAAAAAACTGCAAAACATTCTTTAGTAAATTAAAAAGTGGTGTGGATCTATTTGAAATTGAATAAGACATTTTACATTGATAATATCAAATTATTTGGCTTGAATCTACAATTGACACTTTTTAAAATTTTTAAACATTTACAAAAAAAAAACAAACCAAGTATCTTAATCAAAACTCAAGGAAGAGAGATCTTTATAAAAAAAACCAGCCAACCAAGCAAACAAAAACAACCTAAAACAACATTTCTAGAAGAGGAGATTTTATGTATCTCTTTAAAAAATTATTATTTTTCACTCTCTGAAAGACCGCAGTAAAATCAAGAGCCCTTTGAGAGATCTCAGTGTCTGAATTTTCAGTTTATATCAGTGATATGAATGACAGGACCTCACTCTGCCAAATAAATGAAATTGCAGAATTATCCGATAAATGTTCCTTGATCTGTTCTCTGATTATTTCTCTGATATTGAGTGATATGTGTATATAGACAGGGGAGGATCCATGAATGTCTGGGCTGAAAGATAGTGAATATGCAAAGGAGTTAATTGGTGAGACAGTCTGGTTCCTAGACTGGATGATGGCAGGAGAAAAAGAAAAGAAGAAATCCAGAGCCATCTGGGATTAGAAAGGACGAGTGGGAAGTGGTGGATATAGAAGTCAAGGGTATTCATTTATTTCCACAGTTATCCTGGGGTCACCAAACAAGTTTTCCACCAGCACTTGTGATTCACTAGCATCAATCACTAGAATCAACTCACCAGGGTGCTTATTTTTGATTGCTAATTGAAGGACATTAAATGCAATATTCTCACAATTTAGGTATGGTGCTGTTAAACAACAACAGTAAGAAAGCAAAAAGAAGTCTGTGAGCAATGCCATCCTCACAGTGATTTGTTTCCATCACCAAACACTTTGGCATTCTTACATCTCTAAAAATTAAACCCTACAAAATTAATCATTTCCCTTGGAAGATCTGCAAGATCTTTGTGCTGGGGTTATTCCTTAATGCCATATAAATACTTAGCCATGGGCTTGCTTGTGTAATTATGCCTAAACTCTGCCCTGCAGGCAACCTTCCTTGGTGCTGATGAGACATTGAAAGAGCATATTGCATGTTTAGATTAAATATAATTTGGAGACCTTTTCCTTAAACTAGCTGCTTTTCGCTGGAATTAGCTGTTCCAAGAGGTACTGTGTTTATTTCTGTTTTATTTAAATTGAAAAATTATGGTCCATTATTCGCCATAGGTGCGGTTGTACCAGACGGACTTTTGATGGAAAAAAGGTTAGATTTCTAGCAATGTTAATTATAAATCTTCTTCAAAAAATTTGAACCTAGTCACACACCTTAGGCTGGATAATAAATTATATTTCATTGTGTGCCAGCAAGGACCTTGGGATATTTTTCACCTTCTTTTACTGCACTGAATAAAAACATCAGGCAGACATTTGTTGCACAAAATATTTCCTGGGCAGGGATATTGGGGAACTATCAATCCCTCTCATCTTCAAAGTTACTTTCAATGTATTTTGATTTTCTTTTAGGAAAGTGTAACTATATTCCAACTAAACAAGAGAGAACTAATTTTATGTGACTTTTGCTCTGCATTCTCAGAGAAGGAATTCTGTCCTGTAGGATGCCCTTATAGGACACAGATTAGCCATTAAAGAACTAATTTTATATTTTCCCTTCTTCATGCATTTGACACAAAAGAAACCCTTAAAAATTCTCATCTCTCATATTCTTTGCCCAGATGAAAATTCCCCACACTTTTGTCCATGTAAACACAGAATTAGTCTCCTGCAAGTTTAGGTAGTGGCAGTTCCTGAACACAGTCATATTTTGCAGATAACAGGATTAGCTTGGATGTGGGTAATAAGTTGGTGAATCTCCCCCTGGCCATTTCTCAACACTGTGAGAGCACTAATCCTTTATGCTTTGATGTCTTCTAGTTTTCCATCAGGTGCAGCTCAGCACTTCTGTCCTGGGGCAGTCAGCGCTCTTATAAGATCTCATAGTGTCCTCATTAGCTGCGCCTATTTACCCAGTCAGCCTGTTGAACCCAATTTATAGTTTATGTGATTAATTCCCAAAGTACAGTAAACCCTAGCTTTAAGGCTCTCTATTATATGACTGCATCTCATATAAGGGCAAACACTAGCTACTGCTTTTTTGTTATATAGCTTCACTATATATGAAACTGTAATAATTTTGCTCTCAACTACACATTAAACATCATTATATATGCCTCCTTTCAGAAATACAACCTATAAAAAGGTTGTAAGTTGAATCATAAAGAAACATGCATGTGCAATAATAATTTCTTGTTTTTTTTCTATTTTATTTTAAAAATTTATCTTTCACATTTTATATCACAATTATTGATATTGTTCAGTAGGTCTAACAAGGCACATAATTTAGAACTGTTTATCCATGGAATTGCAGGTGACAAAAGCTTAGCAGTCAAAGTAGCATCCTATAACCACTGGCACAATTTTTTTTTTAAACATGCAGGATTTGTAGATAAAAGACTTATGCTGTGAATTTTCATGCAGTCATTTAAGTGAACTGATGACATCTGTCAGCTCTGCTGTATTTCCTCCTATTGGGATATGAACTTTGTGAGTTGGACTTCTGGTAATTTGCATGTGAAAGAACGTTGTATCTTTTTTTAATAGATGATCATTTCCAGCAATATCTCCTCAAGGGTTCATCAGGAGAGGCATCCTGCAGGTCTTTTTTTGTTTTACATTTTCCATCTTCCCGGTTTCAAAAAAACCCCACAACTCCTTAGAAGTCTCAGTTATACTGGATGATCCTCACTGAAGAAGAAAAACACAAGTCAGAAAATCTTAGAGTATTTTGACTAAGATGTTAAAAGTACTGAGCAGAGAGGAAAACAGAAAAGCTTTGTTGAATGTGATTGTTACATTTAAGCACAGGTAAACAAAGCTTTCTGTTCAAAGACAGAGACCCAACTTGCATACAAAGACTATATTAGACTCAGTTATGACACTTGCAAAAAATACTACAAATATCAGAATACCAAAATGTTACATTAAAGCACTTCATAAAAATGTCAAACATACAGTTCTGGCCACTGAAAATCTAATGTTGGTTTTAAATCAGGTTCGCTCTGTTGTTTTGTTCAGTAGTCTTAGTCCTGTCCGATAACCGGTATAAGATCTCAAATTGCTGCAAAATATCCTACTTTACTGAAAACCCAAAGGAACGTTGGTTGTAGCTCTATAGCCTTCCCTTAAGCTACATAATCAATAAACCTTGAACCACTTGATGAACCACTTGGAAGGCCAAAAGAATGATTTAAACTTTATGCCCTTTTGGCCCTTAGTATTTCCAAGGAGATCTAGCTGCAATGATATCTATCTACAAAGGTGTGGTCTAGGACAAACAACATGGATATGGTCACATACATCAGAGGGAATTTCCTTTGAATGAACGTTAGGCCCAAGATGTAGTCAGAGACTGCAGTACTGCTGTAACTCTACAGGTCTTTGGCAGTTGTCTTGGACATGTTATGTCCATGTACAACGGAATGATGGTATGTGCTGAATATTTCAGCTCTTCCTGCTCACTAAATCTAACATGTCCTAGCATTTGACTTATAGGTTGCTTGTGTGCATTTCTTTCTGTATGGAGAGCTCTGGACAGAGAATCTGTTTCTTGTTGAAATTTTCCAACAAAATATTTTTAAATTTAGAATACCAATTTAGTATATTTATGTACGTAATTGTATTAATGTATGTATATATAAATTGCATAAATATGCTTGAAACATTTTGTATATATAGAACTGGTTAAGGAGGCTTTAAACTAGATGTGTTGGGGGAAGGGGGCATCATTCCATCCCAACACACCCAGTCAGTTGCCAGCAGCTATAATAAATGTTTGGACCAATGCAGAGATATTCCAGCTGCTCCAGCCAATGAGCCAGCTTCATTTGGAGCTCGGCTCAGATACCTCTACACAAATGCCTGTAGCATGGGGAACAAACAAGAGGAATTAGAGATGTGTGCTCATCTACGGGGCTATGACATTATAGGCATCACAGAAACGTGGTGGGATGGCTCCTATGATTGGGGTGTTAGAATGGAAGGTTACAGACTCTTTAGAAAAGACAGGCCTGGCAGGCACCCAGGGAGAATTGCCCTTTATGTTAGGGATAGGCTGGAGTGTATGGGACTCTGTCTGGGGACAGGTGAGCAGATAGCAGAGAGCTTGTGGGTCAGGGTTAAAGGGAAAACAATGACGGCAAACATTACTGTGAGGGTATGTTACAGACCACATGATCAAGAGGAATCTGCGGATGAAGCACTCTATAGACAGATAGGAAAAGCTTCACGCTCACAGGCCCTCGTTCTCATGGGTGACTTCAACCACCCTGACATCTGTTGGAATGACGGTACGAGCCGGCACAAGCAATCCAGGAGGTTCCTCGATTGTGTGGACGAGAGCTTCCTTCTGCAAGTAATAGAGGAACCGACAAGGAGAGGTGCCATGCTTGACCTTGTGCTCACCAACAGGGAAGGGCTCGTTGGAAATGTGGCACTGCAGGGCAGCCTTGGATGCAGCGATCACGAGATGGTTGAATTTGAGATCCTCAGGACAGTGAGAACAGCAAGCAGCAAGCTCACTGCCCTAGACTTCAAAAAAGCAGAATTTGGCCTCTTCAGGAACCTGCTTATTAAGGTTCCATGGGATATAGCCCTAGAGGGCAGGGGGGGCTCAAGACTCTTGGCTGGTCTTCAAGGATCACCTGCTACAAGCTCAGGAGTGTTGCATCCCAACCAGAAGAAAGTGCAGCGGGAGGGCTAGGAGACCTTGGATGGATAAGGAGCTGCTGAGGAAAACTCAAATGAAAAAAGAGTTTTATAGAAAGTGGAAGCAAGGTCAGGCTGCCTGGGAAGAGTACAGGGTTATTGTCCGGGAAGCTAGAGACCAGGTTAGGAAAGCTAAGGCCCAGTTAGAATTAAACTTGGCTACGGATATTAGGGATAACAGGAAGGGATTCTACAGGTACATAGCAAATAAAAAACAGATTAGGGAGAACATAGGCCCCCTCAGGAAGCTCTTAGGTGAACTAGCTACACAGGATTTGGAGAAGGCTGAGGTTCTGAATGACTCCTTTGCCTCGGTCTTCTCTAGCGAAGGCTCTGACCGCACCACCCAAGTCTTGGAAGGCAGACGCAGGGACTGTGAGAATGAAGACCTTGGGCCCATTATTGGAGAGGAATTGGTTCGAGACCATCTTAAAAATCTGAACGTGCACAAGTCCATGGGTCCTGATGAAAGACATCTGCGGGTCCTGAAGGAGCCGGCAAATGAAGTTGCTAAGCCGCTGGCCATCATATTTGAAAAATCATGGCAGTCAGGTGAAGTTCTCGACGACTGGAAAAAGGGAAATATAACCCCCATTTTCAAGAAGGGGAAAATGGATGTCCCGGGGAATTACAGACCAGTCAGTCTCACCTCTGTGCCTGGCAAAATCTTGGAGCAGATTCTCCTTGAAGGCATGCTAAGGCACATGAAAAGCAACAAGGTGCTTGGTGACAGCCAGCATGGCTTCACTAAGGGGAAATCCTGCCTGACCAATTTGGTGGCCTTCTATGATGAGGCTACAGAACTGATGGACAGCGGTAAAGCAGTTGATGTCATCTACCTGGATTTGTGTAAAGCGTTTGACACTGTCCCACACGACATTCTTGTCTCTAAATTGGAGAGACATCAATTTGATAGATGGACCACTCTGTGCATAAATAACTGGCTGGAGGGCCGCACACAAAGATTTGTGGTCAATGGCTCAATGTCCGTCTGGAGACCTGTAACGAGTGGTGTCCCTCAGGGATCGGTGTTGGGACCAGTCTTGTTTAACGTCTTCATCGCTGACATGGACAGTGGGATTGAGTGCGCCTTCAGCAAGTTTGCCAATGACACCAAGCTGTGTGGTTCGGTTGGTACGCTGGAGAGATGGAATGCCATCCAGAGGGACCTTGACTTGCTTGTGAGGTGGGCTGATGCCAACCTCATGAAGTTTAACCATGCCAAGTGCAAGGTCCTAAACCTGGGTCGGAACAATTGCAGGCACAGCTACAGGCTGGGCAGAGAAGGGATTCAGAGCAGCCCTGCAGAGAAGGACATGGGGGTGCTGGTCAATGAGAAAATGAACATGAGCCGGCTTCAGTGTGCACTTGCAGCCCACAAAGCCGACCGTATCCTGGGCTTCATCAAAAGGAGTGCGACCAGCATGTCAAAGGAGGTGATCCTGCCCCTCTACTCTGCTCTCGTGAGACCTCACTTGGAGTATTGTGTGCAGTTCTGGTGTCCTCAACATAAAAAGGACATGGAACTGTTGGAACAACTCCAGAGGAGGGCCGTGAGAATGATCAGGGGACTGGAGCACCTCCCGTATGAAGATAGGCTGAGAAAGTTGGAGCTGTTCAGCCTGGAGAAGAGAAGGCTGCGTGGAGACCTCAGAGCAGCCTTCCAGTATCTGAAGGGGATGTGTAGGGGTGGTGAGGAAGGACTCTTCCTTAGGCACTGTAGTGATAGGACAAGGGGTAATGGGTTAAAACTTAAACAGGGGAAGTTTAGATTGGATATAAGGAGGAAATTCTTTCCTCTTAGGGTAGTGAGGCACTGGAATAGGTTGCCCAAGGAGGTTGTGAATGCTCCATCCCTGGCAGTGTTCAAGGCCAGGTTGGACGAGGCCTTGGGTGATATGGTTTAGAGCGAGGTGTCCCTGCCCATGGCAGGGGGGTTGGAACTTGATGATCTTAAGGTCCTTTCCAACCCTAACTATTCTATGATTCTATGATTCTATGAACTTCATAGGATAAGGCAGCATACATTACTACAGAACAAACTCTATTATTATTTTGAACAAATAGGAAAAAACCAATCTGAATCAGGTGCTAACTTCTCTGGGAGTGAAATGGTATGTGTTAGTTTTTGTTGTCCTAGTGTATGTTAAATTTTCTTTTTTTTCCTTTATTGAGTTGAAATGGTTTATCAGATGTATGCAAGAAAGTGTGATACTTGAGCTGTTTCAGAGTATGTCAAGCTATTTTTTTGAGATACTGAATAATTGCCACTCAGAAATTGTGAACACCACCAGTTCTGAAGTTTGAAAGTTGACCTATCACAGCAGTGCACAATAAGCATGTTTTCCTTCCTCCTCTAATGCTGGGGTTTGGATTGTGTGCTCTGAAGGATAGATACATCATGTCTGTGAATATATTCAACAAAATTAATAATTCCAGTAAAAGAAGCAGATAACCTTATCAGCATTTCCTTGTATCGGGTCGTAGACTGAGGAAATGGACATCTGTGTGAGCTTTTATAAAACTCCATTTCTTCAATAATATTGCTGAGTATATAATGGGAAATGAGAAAAGAGATTGCATATGTAATGGAAATCTTCTGATTTGTATTCAAAATGCATGTTCATATATATTTTCTAATATTTACCAGTTCTAGTGAGCAGCATCTTGTCTCTCAATAGCCTGTAAGAAAATGACCTATAACGATCTTGCAATAACTTAATGATCCATAAATAAGAAACATGTTCCAGTTTTTACAAAAATTTCAATTGAGATTTAAAAAAAAAAGTATGTTAAATGCAAGGTTTTAAACATTTGTTTAGGCCCCAGAGGGAATGATTTCTTTTTACATGTGTCTTGTTGGTCAAACAAAAATAATTTGATCCAAAATCATTAGTTATGAAATATTTTTGTAAAGCTCATCTGAATATTTTTACATATTTTAAGAAGTTTCAAAAGCTTCAATTGGTCCAGGACAACCTCCATTTAAATTTTTTCCAAATAAATTCTCTTTGTTTATGGCATACATGTCTTTCCAAACAATGAAAGGGGATGATGCAATGATCTTCAAGTCAGACCTCTTCCTTTCTCCCAGATACTTTGTATTTGATATCAGGAAATTAATACTAAAAATGAACTTGACTTGCTATGACACCTATGACTTGCTATGACACCTTACGCCAGATATTATCAGCTTAATTTGCCCAAGGAATGTTCACAGTGTCCATTGGTTAAAGCAGGTGGTATTCTCTATGACCAGATTGCGTCTGGATTTTTTTCACCATCAATGGAAGGCTATAGGTACCTTCTAAAAAACAACATTTAATTTTGATGACTAAGTAGACTACAAGTATCTGTGAGCAAATAGACTTCTGCTCCTCAAAAAACCACTTTCATGAATTTACATGGGGTTAATTCTGAGGTAAGAGTGTACTCATTATAAAAAAAAAAGGTTTATAAATTTGGACAAGGTTTAGAGAATATTCACCAATTTCCCAAAGTAATTCATGGAAATATTTACTTTTAGTTGCCTACTTGTCCAGGATGAATGCATTGTGTTTATTCCAGTTTACATTTCTCCCTTATAACATACACAGGACATAGACATGCAGAATGATATAAAGGAGGGATATTTGCATTGCTTGTACATACAAGCTGTGGTCAGCCCAAGATCATGCCCATAAAATTCCGTGCAGTCTCATTGTGTTCATAGATACAAAGTAACAGAATGGACTTTAACAACAAAAGCTATAGAAATGGAAGACTCAAAATATTTTAGTGTATCTAGGTGACTTTAAAAGGATAGTGGAAATGAGCTGCCCAGTGGTTATTAAGAAAGTGGACTCACCTGTGCTTCTCTGGATTCTCATTCTGGCCCTTTCTGGAAGCTAAGAGTGAAAATACTCTTTTTTAGTATTTCTAAAAAGATGTCTGTCAATGATCATGAGCTTTCAAGGACAGTTGAGAATGATCTCACAATGACATCAGCCAGCTCCCTCAATACTCATAGTACTTCTTGTCGGGTGTCCTGGACTTGAATATACCCAGTTTGCTTAAATGTTCCCTAAACTGGTCCTCCTCCACTGATGGTGAGTCTTCCTTGCTCCAGAGTTTCCTTTTGATCTCTAAGACCTGTGACTGCTGAAGGCAAATCTTACCAGTAAAGACCAAGGCAAAGGCGGCATGAGTTTCTCAACTTTTTCTGTGTCATCTGTCACCAGGACGCCCTCCCTATTCACCAGCAAGCCAACGTTTTGCCTGGTCTACCTTTTGCTGCTGATGCACCTATAGAAGCCCTACTTGCTGACCCTCAAGTCCTTTACTAGAATCAACTTCCATGTGAACTCCTAATCCTGATCCATGCATGCTCTGACAGTGTCTCTGTATTCCTCCTTGGTGCCTATATATGCAAACTGATGACAACTATTATTTGTACCCTTCTCTTCTACTTATTTTCATAAATTCAGACCATATCAGGTCTATGAATATGAAACATTGTTTTTTATCATGATTTATTAGGAGACTGACGTCATAAGCAGCCCTGGGCAAGAACTGGATATTCTGCTTTATACAGTTAGTTCCTTTCGGTTCTTCTGAAATGATTTTTCTATTAAGTGAAACTGTAAAAAGTAATGTTATGAGGACATCAAAAAAAGCTATCACAGAAAAATTCCTTTATTTTGTCTTAAACTTAATATTCTTCTCCACAACACTGTTTTCTTTCTAGAAAGCAATCTCAAATAAAGAGATGGAAATATTCCATTCTGAAGGATTAGGAAAAAAGAAGTCAAAGAAAGTGACAGGTTCTAAAAAGGGCTTAATTTTTTATGCTAATGGAATTGTCTCTTTAATGTATATATAACTCATTTCCAATCTGCAGTAAGAATGACTTAAGAAAGTCCATGACTGTAATACCTGTGTGCCAAACCGTAGTTTAAGACTAGCATCACCATACTCTTCCTCATGTCCTAATAAGCTTTATTTTTCATAAGCATTTGAATACCTTTGAAGATTTACAGTACAATACAAAAGCACAATGCAATATTTTACTTCCGTATATACACATGTATAGGTACGAAGTGTTATAAGCATCAGTATGCTAGCAATTCTAGGTGTAAAGGTAGATATAAATATATGAATAGTCTTTTCTTATGGAAAAGAAAGATTTTTGCAAACTACTAGATCATTGTGGGCTAACCTAATTCCTGAAATATTGTAAAACATAATGGACAAGGTCTGTGCCTGTAGGGAGAATTTCTTTCCATCCCAACTTTTCATGTCTTCCTGGGGCATGTTATCTACCACCTCAGAAACTTTCCTTGACTCTTTCAGTGTTATCCTCCTCATCTGTGCTTAATTCATTTCTCATCTACATTACACCCCTATGGCACTTATTTTGCCTCCATCTCAGATGTTCATAAGTCATAGTCTTTACTGCTTTTCTAAGCCATGCCCATGCAACTGATGTGTCCTGCTTGGGGGAGTATTTCTTCCTTGCATGTTTTATAAAACCCACAGTTTCAATGATTTTGCCATTTTACGGGCTTTTGCCAAGCACTCTGTCTTTTCTAGTTCTATTACTTGCACTGTTTGTCAGACTGGTTCAGAATAAAGAAAGGACTTTTGGAGCCATCCCAGATTGTTGCTGGTGCCAAGAAAGGCTGCTTCCTTCTTCTCCTCAGTGCAAACTTAATTTCATCTTTCATGACTGAATCAGAAACAAATGTGTGCCTTTTGATGTTTGTGCTTATTGAATTGTCCTATCATTTCATATTATATTAGAATATTATAAATTAGAACAGAGCAGAAAAGAACAGTTCAGTTGGAATGGTCCTACAATGATCTCTAGTCCAGCTCCGCATTTGGAGGTTATTCTAAAAGATTTGTCTGAGAACAGGCTGGAATGAGATTTGAGCAACCTCATCTAGTGGAAGGTGTCCCTGCCCATGGTAGTGGTATTGGAGCTAGATGACCTCTAGGTTACTTCCAACAGAAACCATTCTGTAATTCTATGATTCTAAGAAAATAAGAGGAGCTGGCACTATATAAGACATTTTTTTCCAGCTGAGGGTTTCAGCTTCAAAAACACCGAGGCTATCATCAAACATCACCTTCTATACTGTTTCCTAGGTTTTGTTGAACCCAATTTGGATTTAGCAATTGGGAACCTCAATCTACCAGCATTTGTTTTTTCAATTTTATTATACTCTGATAGGTCCCATCAAGATCAATTGTTCCTGTTTTTAGCTTACTATTGTTAGTCATCCTGTTGAATCTTACAGGTATTTGCATACCTCAAAGCATTGATACATCATTAATTGCTTTTATTTTCCAAAATTCTGAATATGCTGATTTTCTTGAATGTGCATCTGTTGGTTTAATATAGAAAAATCCTTTGTCTTTGAAATATGTTATGGAAAACACAGGTCAAACTGATCTAAGATGGTCATGACCTCAGCTATCTGTATAGTGGTATGTAAACAGACTTATCTCAGGTATCCAGGTCAATCTCTTTAGAATCCTTGTATGAATGTTTCCTGAACAAAAACGTTTTATCAGGCAACTGGCAGCAGATTGACCTAGTTGCTCTGAATTGGGCTGTTTTCCTGTGGCTAGAGATACATTAGGAAACTAAGTGGGCCAAGGGGCAGGGTTTGGTATTGTCTTATAAGTGTCCATACTGTGGAGCTGCTAGTTCAGCCTCTAAAATAGCTAACCAGAATAATGCTTTGCCAGGTAATGTAAGCAAAGTTCAATGGGATAGTGTGTGCTAGAGACAGCTGCTGATGTTAGTATCCAGACACCCTTTTCTGAAAATCAACAGACTACAGAGGGGTTTCTCAGTGGAGGTAAGGAGAGCCCAGTGGAACCAAGTTCCTATTTTAAGTACATGATACCCTTGTAATTCAGTGTGGTGACTCCAGGACAGTATCTGAAGGAATAATTCCAGTAATTTAGTAACTAAACAGTAACTACTGACCACTTTTCAACCTCCTTCTTCTTCTTCTTCTTTTTTTTTTTTTGTCTTTCGAAACTTGACACACCCCTGTTCCCTAACTCACTGCAGAACATCCCACAAAATATCTTAATCTGGGGTCCCTTTGTGTCTGAACTTTTGTGTCTGGAGATGCTTATCTCTTCTATTATATTTCAGAGTTGAGCATTTAGCAAAAGGTTGAAAGGCCACTCAAGCCTCCTTAGCCAGTGTGGACAAGGTTTTTTAACTAATAACACATGAAGTAATGAGCTGACATTGATTTTGGCTGCTTTTGAAAGCCACAAAGCAGATACCATCAACTATTTATATTTGGATCAAAAGAGGATGAGATAAACTAATTTCTTCCACTTCTGCAACAGAGTGTAATTTTTTGCACCTTGAGATTTAAATATATGTCACTATTTAAGTATGTTAATCTTTGTAGAGCTCAGACTGGAATGATCATTACGTTAGCAGTTTTCTCAGCAGTTCAGGAGACAAGAAAATAGAAGGCAAAACTTTGGCTGGTGTCTTGATAAAGATGTCTTTGACGTTCTGCCCCCTAGAGACTATGACTTTCCATCATCAAATATGAACAACGGGTGGTGAAGCAACCGTCAACCAATGTTTATGCAATCCTTTGAAGTTGGAAATGCTTCTCCATGCTGCCTTTTTTTTTTTTTATCCCCAAATCTGGCAGGCATGTAAATGGGACATTTTTACCCAAAGCACTATTTTAGCCTTTATTTTACAGAGATAAATTAGACATTTTGTTCCATTCTCTAAAAAAATAATAATTAAAAGAATAAAAAAAGTCTGATTTGATTCCTTATGCACAGTGAAAGCTTAAGCTGGTTAATAATCGCTAATATACTACTTAAAGCTTCCTCTGACTCACAGCCAACTGCAGAGGGCAAGTCAAAACAGCCTTGAATAAATAATTGTTTAAAGATATTAGGCTTATATTTTGATCCTAATCTTTAGCTGGGATAAATCTGCCCAGCTCATTGGAAGCTGTAGAAACTGAAGGCTAGGTCTTATTTTCAAGAGTTCCCTAGGTCACTAGAGTGACTAGTTTGTGTTTATTAATATTTCTAAATCTGGTTATTTATTTCTCACTAACTCACACTTTCTGAAATGATTTTTTGAACGGGAATAAATGTGGATCATTACCCTTTCAGTTATGTACCCAGTGTGGAGGTAGTGCTGGAATAGACAATCGTATTTTTAAACATGGATCCATCTCATATAGCTTTGGCAGTCTGCTAGGATAACATACACATCTAAGCTAGTCACCCAGGGCTCCTTTTAGGAAGACTTGTGACAAAAAGATGCCTCATAATTTAATTCACTTCTGGTAAACTTCTAAAATATTTTAGATTGATTTGAGATGTAGAAGTATCTGTTTCTGTCTGCTGACTATAAATAATATAAACAATTCACACACTATTATTTATATTATTGTCTGTAATGGAAGGTGAGCTGAATCTTTTGCCATTGAACAAGCTTATCAGTTAAATGAGCACTGATTTACACAGGGCCTCTGTACGAAAGGGTGTAACTTAGATGAAACATCACAGTTCACCAGGAGAGACAACTCATGCAAAACTCTTCTGCACAGTATAAATTCCTCTCTCAAACTGGCTACACAACAGGCATGTTGCAACTTTCACCTTCTTCTGTTTGTCTTCTTCCAAAGTAATTTTTCTTCTGTTTAGTCAAAATTAACATAGTTTTCCCCACATGTATCAGGTGACTTGAATACCAGTGAGGATTTCCTAAATCCTGCTATAACAAGAACCTGTAGAGGCAGTGGTCAAGCGAGTGGGACGTGGACCAGACAAGGACCAGTGACAATGTCATTCCATTATCACATAATTATTTCCTCATTGACAGGAACAACAGCAGTCCAGCAATGGCAAGAAAACGGCCAAAACTTCTGCTTTGCCTTGCCTGCAAATTTTGATTAGCTATTTTTATCTGTCAAGGGGGAAGACACACTGGATAAAAGAACTGCAGCTCATAAGAGTAACCTTTTTAGTGGTCACCACCGAGTGGAAGCAGGATCACAGAACTTAGATCTCCAGGGCTGTTCATTCCATCTTCACCCTTTCTGTGTTGCCTGAAAAGCCCTAGTCTTTGCAGAGGTAACATTCAGTTTTTCCTGCAGTCCTCTGAGTGAGCTACTTGGGCTCCCAGAGCCTTAAGGAAAATATATCAGTTGCCAAATGGAGCTGTTTTTGCTTTAGGGCTCTACATACTCCTGTTACTTAAATTGTCTACAAGGAGAATTCAGAGCAAAACCGAAATGAGATAGGGCTGCTGCAATACTGGAAAGTTTAGATGCCTTAAGATAGTGGATTATAGGGTCAGAGCACTGCTTTTTGTTTGGCAATGAGCATTTTTCATTCAACACTTAATACATTTGTTACATAAAACACACAGAACCAAAGGAGTTTAGGAAGGAGGCCAACATGATTTGGTCAGTATAACAGTAGATTTAACCAAAATATAATGAACCCTTTATATTAGTTAAAGAGATCACAATTATAACACCTAAGAATAATAAAAATGCCAAATCAGCCTTCATTTTTTGTGTGCAAAGATATATATATATCATCCCTCCTAGACACCTCAATTCTGCTGTCCACCTGAACACATAAAAACATTCATTCAGCGGTCTCACCATTTCTGAATGGTTAATGCCACACATGATCATATTTATATACCATGTGACGTATATATCATATATCATATTTGTATATCATATGACATGCTCATATTTAATAAATCCTTTTGAGAGAACTACAGATACCCACCATCAGTAAAGACCCTCAATGAAAATTCAGAGGCATTTAATGTCAATGTTTGCCAAGTATTTATTATAGAAATTGTAAATAGAATCCTGAAATTTTCAGAGTTACCGTTTCTGAAATCTCTATTTTATGAAAATAACTCAAACATGGTGTTCTTTTCCCCTTATCTCAGAGTTTGCAAAGCTAGTAGATATGTGGGAGTAACATGGAGTGGGCTGGGAGTTAGCCTGAAACACAGATCCGTTGAGCTCTGTGTCTATCTGTAGGTGTCTAAGTAAGTACCAGCTATCTAAGCTTCCACTGTGGTCAGTGGAGATCTCAGTCATGTTTAAATCAAAGGCAACTAGAAAATGATTCAGCTTAAACAAACACTTCTGTCTGGTCAACCCAATCTCTATTTCTAGATTTTATGAAATGCACTTGTTAGATTTCCACTGAGTATTGCGAAAGCTTGCCCTCTTGCAGATAGCTGCAGACATACACCACGGGCTCAACTTTCTTATCTAAACAAAGGCATCTATCATTATTTTAGATGTGGCTTTTCCCCAGATATAAAAAACGCAGGTCCTAAGTACAACTGGCAGCTGAAACCCAGTCTGAATATTCTAGGACCTCATATAACACTGAACACCAGTGTTTAAACAACTGAATTATAGGTCTATACTTATGGGTAGTTGAGCTGTAGATGAATTCAGTTTTTAATATTGTCACTTTAACCACACAGAGTAGAAAAAACACAGTGAATACTCCTAACAGAAAAAGATAGAAAAGGTCAAAACAGACTGAAGAAAAGACTGATGAAGAAATAATAGTAGTCAAATACCCAGAAGTCAGTTATAAAGAAGAAAAAGTGTTTGTCTTATTCAATAATTTTGCAGAATCGCAGAATTGCAAAATCATCTAAGTTGGAAAAGACCTTTAAGATCATGAAGTCCAACCACCACCCCATGACTGCCAAGGCCACCACTAAATCACATCACTGAGGGACTCATCTAAGCAGTTTTTGAACACTTCTAGGAAAGGTGATTCCACCATTTCCCTGGGAAGCGTGTTCCAGTGCCTGACTACCCTTTCTGAGAACAAATTTTTCCTAATATCCAAACTAAACCTCCCTGGGCACAACTTGAAGCTGTTTCCTCTTGTACTATCACTTGTTATTTGGGAGAAGAGACCAACCCCCGTCTGACTATAACCTCTTTTCAAGTAGTTGTAGAGAGTGATAAGGTCCCCTTTGAGCTTTCTCTCCTCCAGATTAAACAACCCGAGTTCCCTCAGCCACTTCTTGTAAGACTTGTTCTCCAGACCCCTCACTAGCTTTGTTGCCCTTTTCTGGACCTGCTCCAGCACCTTAATGTCTTTCATGTAGTGAGGGACCCAGAACTGAGTACAGTAGTAAGGACATCTTTCTAAGGGAATAGATCATTGTAAAACAAAGTAGATCACCTGGAAATGTTGCAGTGTATCCAAGTCCGGAAGCTTTGGACAGCTAGAGAGCATGGACTGAATTTCCGTTTGAGGTCTCTTCCAGACTCACTTCTAATGGTTTTGTGACTGCATTTTTCTGTGCTAGGGAATTGGAAAATGATCTTTGTTGGTGGACTTACCCCCATCACATAGGCCTCCTGACACCACCAACAGAATTTTAAATGAGGAGCTAGACAGTCTGTAGTTCTTTAATAGGGCTTTGCTGCCAAGGGGCCCAACATGTTTCCCATAATGAGGTAAGGGTGGGAGGAGAGAAGAGGGAAATTCCTCCATTCTTTATATTTCCATAATATTTTGTAATTAATTTGATGCTTTTACAGAAAATTAATTGGGTTTTGATAATGAAATAGAAAAGACTAACCAGACACTGGCAAATTAAAAAAAAAAAAAAAAATCACTGCCTAATAGGCCCCTACGTCAGACTGATAATGCTGTCTCCCTCAGGTGCTTAAGAAAAAACAGCCCAAGAGGAGACAACGTAGAAAGCACTTGTCAATTGAAGGGTTAACCTGCCTTCCTTCCCCACTCCCTTGCGCCCTCACAACTAAAGCTAAGCAGATTAATTAAAACTTAAAAGGATTCTGATTTAGTTACAAGTAAGATAGTGAAGTGCTGCTGCTTCATGCCTATAACTCACCACTGCAGAGTAACACTTGGACAGGCCGAGCTGTAATTAGCTTATGATGTACTATGTTCCCTGCAATTCTTCACAAAAAAAAATCTCTTTTAGGCTTTTTCTCTTTCTTATCTCCTCTCCTATCCTTCCCAAGATGAAGGCATTTAAAAGTGGCAAATATTAATTTGTAGGAAGGTGACAGCTGTAGGTCAAACAAGAGGCTGATGAATCAGTTCTGTAAACTCAACAGGTACCCTCTTCACTTTATCTGTCATCCTCTGATGAAACAGAAAACCATTCTATAATATTTCTACTTAATATTTCATTTTTTTCATAATATATTATCAGTGTAAAAGCAATGAGAGGAAAAAAATCCACAGTGATGAGTACCTTCCCCTTCTTCTCAAAGTGCTGTGAAGAAGAGCAATATATTTATTTACCACATGTAGCACTTAAATTGCCACATTGTTTGCTACAAGAAATAATTAATAAATTTCTTTTGTTATACCTTTCAGCAATCAAACTCACAAGCTGTAAGTGCAATTCATCTCTGTATGCTGCAGAAGTTCATTCCATTTTTGGGCTGGGGCTTTGGGGACACTCAGACATGGAACGAGATCCCTTGGCAATTGGATCATCTCTAAATTTGAAGCGACCCTTGTGCCTGTATTTAGGTACCTTCAAAAGGTTTGCTACAGGCTTGCAACAGATGGTAGAAGCAACAAAGAGGAATTTCAATGGAAGTCTAATGCAGCAGATCTCAGTTTTAAAATTACACCCAGTCTTAAATACAAATAGACTCAGTAGGTCAGATCTGCAGAAGCAGTATTCTTTCTAATCAGGCAGACTGGTGTAGGGATCAGCTTAGTCATCTCAGCACAGGTATCTAAAGTGTTGGGAATCAAGACAACTGCCAGGGGCTGATAGATGCAACACATGATATACAGTGATCTGCGCAGTTCCTGAGTGACAGCAGAAAGCAGGCACCCTTGGGTGACTCAAATGCACCAAACACCTGCACATAGGCAACTGTATTAAATGCACAAAATGAATAATCAATCAATCAATAAATCAATCAATTAGTAATCAAGATAGCTGGGTTTCTGATACCTTTCTGGCTATCACAGAGAATTAGGCATTTGCCCGTAAATCTCTCAGTTCAGCTTTCAATTCTATTTAATATGAATCAACCCCCAAACACTGTTCCAGAGGTGGTAAGCTCTCCCAAAAGTCCTGAGTTAGATCTAGCTGGCCCGTGCAGATGTTCAGGATACCTTTGGCATCTCAGGTTACACTTGGTGTCTTCATGAAGCACTGAACTAAATCTCTCGAGTGCTTGTCAGCGGCCAAAAAAACCCTTTGTAAATCAAATCAGGCTGCATAATTCAAGTATGAAGTGACAGGCTGAACCAGCAAATTTCCTCAGTGATATTTTAAGGTATATTCAGAAAGTTCAGCTCAAGTCACTATTTTGATATTCAATGATGAAAAAAAACAACGATAAAAAAACCCAACCAACCAAAGTTTTTTAGGATGAATCAGGAGACAAGAAAACCAGAAAGTACTTTCTATTTCTCTTCTAGAATCTAGTAAGATTCCAGAAACATTTCAATGTTAATGAACACCCTTAGCATCTCCATTTCCTGATAAGAGGCCAGGTGTCAAGAGAGTGCCTTTTGCCAGTATCATAGATGTTACTCATATTTGATTGATTTATATACTTCTGAAATTTTTTATTTGTCTACTCTGCCTTGTGTTTCTAGATAGAAAATGTTTCTAATTATTTGTATTATTGTTACTTTACTCTGGGTATCTGTGTGTGCCCAGGGAAAAAGTAAATGGCATCAGGCTGTTAAATAAGAAGGCCTTTTATGGTCGTTCATGTAAGGAGTCCTTCATGTAAGCCTATTGCTAGGCAGCAATGACATCAGAGTATTACCTTGAGAAGTTTTTGTACAGTTCCAATGAAAAAAGGGATAACTTTCATTTCATAGAATCACAGAACCATAGAATCATATAATCATTTATTTATTTATCCATTTATTTATTTGTTTGTTTGTTTGTTTGTTTTTAAACCAAGGATTTCTTCTAGGTCCCTGACATTTCATAAATGGAATATATTTGCTGTTGCTGTTTAAGAAACACTTAATAGACATGCACAGTGATGGATGCATAACAATGGAGTTTTGCCAGGGCCTTTGGGCAAGCCTTTGAGCAACCTGATCTAGTGGAAGGTGTCCCTGCCTGTGACATGGGGTTGGAACTGGATGAGCTTTAAAGAACCTTCTGACCCAGACCATTCTAGGATTCTATGATTCTGTGATATGCAACCCCCATTTTGTTTTTTGTAGATGATGGAGACTGAAGAGTTTCCAACAGGTCCACTTCTGGTGGCTGCAGTTCCAAGTCCTTCTGACAGGAAACTTCTTCCCAGTTATCACAAACATCTGACTTACTCCTCATCATGTGCCCCAGAAGACTGCTATCTGGCACTGCAGAAAAGATGAAGCCAAATGGGTTTGTACTAGATCTTCAGCACCATGTGAATTCATAGGGTACATTTATAATTTAAAAAATATGTCCTCTTACTCTAGGTCTAAAATGTTTAGACTAATCCTCAACTGGTTTGTAAAGAAGATGTATTCAGTAAGATCACAGACTATGGAGACAGTTTTTCCGTCTCCAGAAATGGCCGGTAATGGCTGCCTGTTGGGAAGGAGCATAAAAGGGAAAATAGACATTGATGTTTCCACATTTTAGTTTTCCAGGTTCCTGCAGTCTGTGGCTATGCAATTTCCTGACCTGGGGGCTATTTCTTTGTTTATCATAGTCTATGAAGGTTTTTTCTTCCATGTTTGTATCTAATTGCTTTTTGAACCCGTGAAAACTTACGACATTCACAACATCCTGTGGCAATGAGTTTCATGGTTTAATTTTGTGCTGCATGAAAAAGTACCTTCCTTTAATCATTTTAAGCCCACCTTTGGATAACTTTATTTGATACCACCTAGATTTTGTATTACAAGAAACAGCAAATAATTGTTCTTTTTTCACCAACTCCATGGTTGTCATGATTTTATTGACTTCTGTCACATCCTGAAAAAATTAGTCTTCCCAGGCTGAAGAGATTTATTTTAGTCTCTCTCTCTTTAAATGGAACCCATTTCATACCTTCACGCATCTTTGCTGCCCTTTCTTTATCTTTTTTTTTTAAATATATCTATATTTATACTAGATGTAACTTACACGGTTATTTACACCTGTTAAAAGTGATAATATCATTTTATCATTTTAATACTGGAGCATTTTATATCCTGTTTTGACTACAAAGAGGTGAGACTGCAGAGTTCAGTTCTCCACAATCAATAAGTATTAAGCAGTTTCAACCAGTTATGAAAAAAATTATCCTGAATTGTGATAAATTCTGGGTTCCACATCTATATATATTTTTTAAAAAGTACTCATTTAGTATATGTTTTGATTATTCCATCTGATGTTCTCCAGTCTGGTGGAGGGAAAACAATATGTTCTGCTAATGACTATGTTTTTAGTGTCTGATGAATTTTCTTCTGTGAGAGAAGGACACAGCTCTTTCAAACTCAGCAGCTGAATAGATCTATACACCCTCCGGCATAATGTTGCCAGGATAATGACACAGCTAATGTAATTAATTAACCCTTTTGAAGTCTTAATGCTTCAAAATTTCAGGTAATGGTATTTAGGTAGCAGTTTTATTTTACTTTGTTTTATTTTATTTTACTTGGCCTTATGTAAGATTGCAATTTGCTACCGAAACAAAAAAGCCCTTCTCCCCCCCAAAAAAAGGCAAAAAAAGCATCTTCAATCCAAACGAAAAAAACAGGATAAATTAAGTAATCAGAGAATTGTTAAGGTATGTATTTCTTAAAATGGTGTTTTCCATGTCATCTGCTAACCATAAAAAAAAAAACCCAATTGCAAATGTTTTGCTTTGTAAAGAAATAATAAAAATAATGAAAAATATTGCTTTGGCTGTGAAGTTTGAAACATGGGTTCAAAGCCTGCCTTGCTATGGATTGCAAATCACAATGTGACCTTGGCTGCAACACTTAATTGCTATGTGCTTCCTTCTGTGATCTTTAAAAGAAGGGGACAATATAATTTCCTTATTCTTGATTTTTATTTGCCTCATTTATTCAGACTGGAAATAGAACAGCATCTGGCCTTTTTTTTTAATGGCCAGAAAACTACTTATTACAGTGAAGCTCTGAACTTAGTATAAACCTTTTGTTACTGGCTTCTGTGGGCTAGATGACACCCAGTGTTAATAACTATGTCTAGGCAAATAAACAATGTGAAGTCGCATTTTAATTCTTATCAAGAAGACTAAAATACTGGTTTGTTTTATATCAGTGAAAATCTAGAATAATTCTGTTGAATTCTCAGTGGTCTTTCTTATTTGCATTGAGGTGACAAAAACTTGCATTAATTGTTTTTATTTTTATCTCAGAACAGAAATTAAAACATGTCTGTTACTTTGAGACTATGTTTGGTGTCTTTTTTTAATCCATGGAAAAGCAGATTCAGTGCTTTTTTTTGCCAAAGACAATATTCTCCATCAAACAATCCAGTGAATTGAGAGTTATTGTATAAATGAAAACTTTGGTCTTCTACCAGCCACTCTTACCTTCTCTGAGTATTTTTATGTGCTTTTAACAGGTATTTCAGTTTGGAAACAACAAGCATTTACAGTTGTGATTGTCCAGGTCTTGAACATTAATAAATCTCTGTGAAGTATCCTGCAGTGTTCAGATCTTTTCTGCCTCTCTAATAATGCCTTCTGTATATGCAGAAGCAGAACCAGCAGCATAGCTGGGAGAAGTATATGTCTTACCTCTCTATTTTATAATATTGAAGTCATGTTTTCTTCCTCATAATAAGCTTACATTTTTCAAAAAAATATTTAAAATATAAAAAATTTGGAATTTATTTTGATAATGCTAAGGTGTGTGGGATTTTTTGTGTGTAAAATTAACAGAAACTTAAACAAGACATTTCATAATAAAGACCACTCTGATTATAGGTTTTAAATTATTCAGAATAGACATTTCCACTACAGTTTATTTTGCTAAAAAAGAAAAAAATCAGCAATGGGTAGAATCAGGATGTAGGAAAATCATAGTCATGCTGCCAAACTTCCTTTTTCTTTTTTAGCATTGGGCCAAGTGGTGATACTAGGAATGAACAGATGTAAAACTTCTCGAGTTGAAAATGTGAAATGATTCAGCCACTTTAACGGATGTATCCAGTGTCATTTTAGATACTATGTGATGTCTTGCTTGGCCTCCAGTTGCTACTCCAAAGAGGCATTGAGTTTCCATATGTTTTCTGGGGATGTTTCAGCTACTGTTGCTTATGGATGTGGCACCTACATTTATGCAACTAAATAGTGTTTCTTATGCTTGTGGTGTAATTCTGTTAGGAAGCATCAGAAGAAGACTATTATTCTCTTATATGAATTTGATACATGACTACATTGGAAGAATGTCAACTCATTCTACTGTTAACCTGTGTTGCTTTTCCAGTTCTATGATCAGATATGGGTATGCAAATGCTGTAAGGAGAGTCCTTGTATCTGTTATCCTTGCTATTTTCGGAGATATTCATACTCCCAAGATCCTAAGTGTGCTCAGGAACAATTCAAGGCAGAGGTAGTGCAAATACATAGTAAGACACATTACTTGAAAAGCTATGAGCTGTCCTAACAAAAGGATAATGTTCTTTACAGGTGACACCGAGGCACATTAATCTCCAGCAATGCCAATACGACATGGGAATCCTGTGGCAATGCCAAGAACTGCCCTCAGAGCTTCTCAGCATCCACACCTTGACTTCAAACCCTTAGAATCATAAAATCACAGAATGGTTTGGGATGGAAGGGACCTTAAAAACCATGTAGTTACAACACGTCTTCCACTAGACCAGGTTGCTGAAAGCCCTGTCCAACCTAACCTTGAACATTTCTAGAGATGAGGCAGCCACAGGTTCTCTAGGCAACCTTTGCCAGAAATGCACAGGTAGTGCCAGGGTCTCACCACCCTCATAATGCAGGTTTTTTCCTAATATCTAGTCTAAATCTCCCCTCCTTCAGCTCAGTCATTCCTGTTGCTGTATCCCTACATGCCTTTGTCTCTCTTCAGATTTCTTGTAGGCCCCCTTTAGAGGTGTCGGAAGACTGTTATAAGGTCTCTGCTTAGCCTTTTCTTCTCCAGGCTGAATGACCCCAACACTCTTAGCCTGTCTCCATAGAAGACATGCTCAGTGCCGGACAATGAATTCGACTCAACATGTTTTTACATGTTTGTCCCCTGTAATACCAGTTCTGTTAAGTATCTGAGCCAATGGAATCAAGGTATTTTCTTTAATGGAATCATGTCCAGAGTTTGCATACCACAGCTGTTTTCTTAAGAGTTTTTTTTCATCCTTGGTGATTTTTGGGCTTGTTCTCCCCTCTCCAAGAAGATTTGACCCGTTATTGAGGATATTCAGAGTAATATGGTAATATTTTATTTCTTAAAGAAAATATTATTGTACATATTTATTCTCTATCACATTAAGATGTTATATCCTAATACAGCATATCTGTGCAAGCATAAAGCCCTGTCTTTATTGGCCCTTGCAAAAAGTAATCCAGAGCAGTGTAGAAAGTGCTGTATTTTACTAGTCTGCCTGTGGTTCCATGAATCATGACTGAGATGAGCATTAGTGCAGCTGATTTTCAAGCTATATTAAGGGAAAAGCTGAAATAAGAGCCAGGTACACTAGTTTTAAACCAGCTGAGAAATGTCATGTGCCAAGGCAGCACAAAGATCCAGTCCTTTGGCTGATGCTTGGAGCATCTTGGAAAGAATCCTATTTCCATGCCCTTTTTTTTTTTTTCTTCTGGGAATGAGCATTCCAGTGAGTATGCATTCAGTAGTATGCACATGCTTTAGTAGCCCGGAATGCTGGCACAAATCTAATCCCTTTTCTATCCTGGTGGCAATATCAGAGTATTAACAGAGGCTTTTTAATTGTGAGCTTTTAAACAGCCATACTAAAAAAAAAAAAAAAAAAAAAAAGGCAATATAATCTTGCCCAAATGTTATTTCAATGCCAATAAAAAACAATGAATAGACTGAATACCTTAGTAAATAAAACCCTGTTATTTTACTTCAGGGATTGTGACTGTTGCCCAGACTCAGGATTTTCACTGAAAATGAGATTGGAGGTTTTATTTTAGCCTGAGTAGATAATTCACGTTGAAAAATATTTTCATAATTATCCTCATTAGTCATCTAGGATGAAGTAAGATGTAATGGATTTAAAGTATGGCAAGGAAATTTAGGTTAAATTTTAGTAGTGAAAAACAGAGAAAGAAGAGATGGTAAAGAAAAGAAAAAATCAACAATTCAGGGAACAAAATAAGAAGCAAGGAGAAGACATGATGTGAAATACTGAAGTCTGAGAAATGACAGATGTAACTGAGGAGGTATCTTGCTTGAATAAAGCATCCCTTAAGTCCAGTGAAGACATGGGAGCATATTTTATTTATTTACACAGTTTTGTTATTTCTATAAAGAGCTTTGCTTAGTAAGCAAGCTCTGTTTTAGCCTTTAGTCATTAGTTTATATCCATACAGAACTGTTGTCAGGGTGTCCACAAATCTGAAAGGAGACAAAGAGAAGGATTCAAGGGAGATGGCGATTCAAGGTGGTGAGAGCAAGGCAGGTGTGTATCTCCATCCCTGTATTTTTCTTGTACTGGGGTTTACCACCCATCCAGCCTTATGGATTTTTATTTTTATTTTTTTAATGTCTAAAGTGGCAACCCTGACCGATAATGTGTTATAATTGGACACAAGTTTTGGATATAGTGCTTTCCACAGGGATCTCCGTGCAGCATTCTAATGTGTTTTAGCATTGGAATCAGCTGTGGAGATTTCTGAACAGTGATTCATGGAATTTTCACCCTGAATTCAGAAGTGTTTTGCCACAAAGACCTTACAATCTGAGGATAGTACAAGAGAGGGTAAATAGGTGTAATGAAAACAAGCAGTAGTGAAAGTAATAGAACACTGGAAAGAATTCAGTATATTAATTATTGGAAAGGATTCAGTGTATTATTATCATAGATCTGAGAAAATTATTATCATGGATCTGAGAAACCATCACCTAATAACAGTCACTATAAAATCACTGAAGGCTGCCATACTGCTATATTTCATGGCAAACCTAATAAATTCAGTGTCACTATACATGATACACAAGAGTAATCAGAAAACTCTACATGAGTTTAGTCTTTAGAAAATTAGAAGCCTAGCTTTAGTTAGAAATATAGTTTCCTGCAGTCAGACAGACATATCCAGAAATGCATTTTAACTCTGATGTCATAATCACAATCCTTAATGAAGGAACCTACACCAGTAATTCATATGGCACACCTAACTTGTTAGCTAAGGTAGATCTGAGTCAAACTGGATAAAAGAACTATAACGGATGTGTGCCTACATAAAATAAGTGAAATTCAATAAGAATCAGTTTTCTGAGATTCCCAATATTCTGAGACAAAACAAGGAAGACAGAAAATGAGTTTGGAAACTGGTCCATGATTTTATGCCTGTAAAATTATATTACTAAGTTGAAATTACTACAATGACAAAAAAGCTTTGAAGACTTTCTGTACAATGTGTAATTAAGCAATTAGTCCCATGACCCATCTAATTGAACCGTAGTTTTTTAGAAAAAATTTTCCTTTACTAACCTGTAAAGACCTGCTTGAATGGTCAGCAAGGAGAGACTAGATCTCAGAGAGAATAATTAATCCCATCATAGCATTCATGTCCCTTTTATTTGGAACTGATTTCAGTCATAGAATCATAGAGTAGTTAGGGTTAGAAAGGACCTTAAGATCATCTAGTTCCAAACCCCGTGCATGAGGGGTCACCCAAAGCTTTGTCCAGCCTGGCCTTGAACACCACCAGCAATGGGGCATTCACAAGGTCCTTGGGCATCCCATTCCAGTGTCTCACCACCCTAACAAGAAAGAATTTCTTCCTTATATCCAATCTAAACTTCCCCTGTTTAAGTTTTAACCCGTTACCCCTTGTCCTATCACTACAGTCCCTAAGGAAAAGTCCATCCCCTGCATCCCTATAGACCCCTTCAGATACTGCAAGGCTGCTATGAGGTCTCCACGCAGCCTCTTCTCCAGGCTGAACAGCCCTGACTTTCTCAGCCTACCTTCATATGGGAGATGCTCCAGACTCTTGATCATCCTTGTGGCCCTCCTCTGGAGTTGTTCCAACAGTTCCATGTCCTTTTTATGTTGAGGACACCAGAACTGCGCACAATACTCCAAGTGAGGTCTCACGATAGCAGAGTAGAGGGGCAGGATCACCTCCTTCAACCTGCTGGTCACGCTCCTTTTGATGCAGCCCAGGATACGGTTGGCTTTCTGGGCTGCAAGTGCACACTGAAGTCTTCTCATGTTCATATTCTCATCGACCAACACCCCCAAGTCCTTCTCCGCAGGGCTTGACTTATCTGTCTCCTTCAAACTATAGGAGGAGCATAGTCAACTAGCTCAGGCTAGAACTCAGTTTCTTTATTGGAAATGTTCAGTAACATGACTTTTGTCTAGAGTGGAAATGCAAAATGATCTTTTAATAAGGACTTAAGGACTTAAAGCAGCTGTTACTGCAGTGAATCAACTAGCAATGATTGATGACTCCTTTTGGATTTATCTGAATGTGTCACAGGACCAATATTTTATTTACGTCTGAGAACATGACCTGTCTGAATTGCAGCTGTAACACAGAGGGAAACAGAATAAGGAGTGAGCTCTGAATAACATGAGTGAAGCACCTATAGGTCTGTGCTAGGAGTCTTGGAATTAGGGTGTGAAGACTGAGAGCTGAATGAACATGTCTGCTGAGTGTGGTGGCACCAACAAAGCATAGAAGTAGTGTGAAGAGGTTATAATTAGGCTTTAGACTGTTCCTAGTAACTAAATCTGGAATTACTGCTGACTTTTTTTTGGTTGAATTATTAAATATTTTTTTATCTTTTGTAATCTGTAAATTTTCCCAGACTAACAGAAGGTTCCAGGAATTCATCAACAGCTACAGACAGTAGATTTTAAATGCTGTGAGGCTGAGAGTGTATTGGATATACCCAAGTCCTACTGAGGAGAACTGTAGCGTAATTCATGGAAGGACTGTATACCGATCAGCTCTAAAATCCATCTTGTCTCCAGATTTATTTTTGTCTGTGAGAATAAAATTGTGTATATATTTTTTAGAGTTTTTTCCTATTTTAATCCATCTTTACTGATAGTAGTCAGCTGGTTGTTCTCTTTAGTTTACACATAAAAAATAAAAATTTTGGAGAATTAGATTTTTCCTGACAGGTCCCCAAAACTTCCAAATTTGACTGAGAGAAACTTAATGTAAAACTGTGTCCTGGGTAGCAATAGCAGTCATTTTTCTCTTTCTTTGTAGCTGGTGCAGTGCTGTGGTTTTACTTTCAGGCTAGGAGCAGAGCTGATAACAATGATGTTTTGGTTTGGCCAAGGACTTTGTGAGTCTCATGCTCTGACAGGGAGGAGGGGAAGCTGGGAGGAGGCAGAGACAGGACACCTGACCCAAACTGACCAAAGAGGTATTCCATACCACAGCACGTCATGCCCAGGAGGTAACTGAGAGTAACAGGGAAGGACAGGGGGCTTCTGGGTTGGACTCATTTTTCGGCGGGTGGTATTGTATTCTTTTCCCTTGTTATTTTCTCTTATCATTGTTGTCATTGGTGGTAGTGGTGGTGATTTGTGTTGTACATTGGTTGCTGGACTGTTCTTATCTCAACCTGTGGGAGTTGTATTCTTTTGATTCTCCTCCACATCCCTCTGGTAGCGGGGAAGGGGGGGAGCCCCCAAGGGGGGGATGCGGGCCTTCACTGTTTCCAGCCCGGCACCACTCAGTGGGAGTGAGTGCACAAGCTGTCTGGCTGGGTTTAAACCATGACAAACTGGATGAAGAAAACTTTACAGTCTTTTTATTGACTTCTGTGCTGTTTGCATTCATCTTTCATAACTACAACTGTTATTGGCACATTTGAAATACTGTTATTATACATCACAAGAGAAAGAAAATCTGTGTTCAGAAATGTGGAAATCCTTTGTAGCAGGGTCACAGCAGCTAATATTTGGAAGCAGTTTAGTTCTGATAATTAATCTATACCAATGTATAACTCACAAAAGCAAGAGCTTGACATGCTGTTGCATTCATTCTGTAAGAAGTCTATACGCACAGTCTTCTGAATATTTCATTACCTTGCCTTTATAGTAATAGTGTTAAAACCATTCATATATGGGTTTTCAAGGTAATTGATTAAGTACATTTCTTGCAACACCACAATGAACAAAATTTGAAATGGACCTCCAAACTAGTTTTAATTCACAGATAGAAATAGCTCAGGGTACATCTTCATGACTAAATTAAACACTGTTGGAAATGGACACAAGCACTAAAATGTGGCTGTTCATACTGTTATATATACAAAGTAGTCTTCAGTACTGTTTTGCTCTAGATCAACCAGTTATACCAAATTATTTCATTGCATATTTGGGGTCTTAGTGTGGGCCAAGGACAATTCCTTGTATGCAATTTTGATGTATTTCTACAGTTTTGGAGATGGGGCAATTTACTAGTATGCACACAATGGATCTAAAGTCTGAACCTTGTGTCGTCAGGACCATGAAGCAGGTCCTGGCACTATTCATTTCTCTAATAAACAGTTACCTGAAATAGTCTGCAGTTTAAAAGTTGGTCCTGATTCTTCAGATTTAGAGATGCTCAATATCCTGACTGCAGCCACCTTTCCTGTCTTGAATCTGGTAGTCCTATACTGGAGAAGACCTATAAAACAGAGGAAGAGCTGCAATATATAATCTAAGAACAGAAATGTTAAATTTTTGCTCTCTCGCAGGATGATGATGAATTTACAAAACATGGCAGCAAGATTTACTGCCTTTTGAGGCATTTTAAACAGAGTGCTGCCACAAAAGCAGCATTCCAGGATGTTTATGCCTTTCATCTGTATTCAGTTTTGATTCACCAGAAATAAGGATGCTGTCTGGACTTCAGGATTTACCTAACCTTTCAAAATAATTGTGCTCTGATAGTGATATTAAGATGTAAGTTGGACTAGTTTGTAATTAAACTTGGAAGACCTCTGAAATACCTTCCTGTATCAGGCAAAAGTAGCATATCAAACAAAGAACAAGCATCATTAGCATCCACTTTGAGTTAAAGAAAAAATCTAATAATGTCTGCACTAATTTGGCATCTCTCCTTGCTCTGAACACTTTTGTAACACAAGGCAATCATTTCTGTGGCTTGTTTGTTCCTAGCAGTTACATAGTAATTTTAAATCAGTAAAATGGGGTGTATCTGAATTGAATACTTTGTACTCATACAACAACTTGCAGTTTGTTTTCGCACAACTCTGGTTTTGAATCTTTAAGTGGATGTGCAAATCATTGTTGGTACATAAAAGAAAAGTCTGAGTAAAACTGCAGTATGTGGTTGACTTCTTCCTAATTCAAAGAGTACATGCAATGCTAACTGCACTAGAAAGAAAATACATTTTTGTTTTTCTTACAGTAAAAAATTCCATTGCTTGTCCATGAGAATGTTAAAGTAGCATTTTCGTAGGTAGCTTTTAAAGAGTAGGCATTGTTATAAAAGAAGGAGAGAGATTTTTCAACACATGGGCTGCGCTGCCTTTCTTTCCCAACATTTCAATATTGTCAATCCAGAAGTTTAAATAATAAATTTCAACTACAGTATTCCCCACACACATACATTTTCTCCCTTCTGACTTTTTTTTTTTTTTTTAAACATTTGGAAACCTCCTCCATCTCTGGAAATGTTAATAGGCTAATTATCCCTAAGTTAATTTGCAAGTCATATTCCCTCCTGCCCCTATGTTAAAAAAAATATGAAAAAAAGAGAAATCTCCTCCCTCATTTTATTTTTCGGCAAGTAAAGAAAAAAAAAAGGCAAGTGAACTTAGACACAAAATAAGTCAAGGGAAAAATGAAGTACTAATTAAGAAAGCTGGGGTTTTATGCAAATGACTTCTTCACCGAAGACAGTCTAATGAATGTGCCCTGAGTCGATCCGTGTGCGTTTTCGCCAAGCTGACAGCTGGCTCGGAGGAAGGTCAGACAGAATCAAGCATGCACAGAGCATAATCCTTCAGATTGGCAGCTCTGCCCCCTGGTCACTGTTTGATTATCTCCCAAATTGCTGTATTTCACAGAGATAATGATTTTTTATGGTCACAGATTTGAAGACAACTGCTGTATCCTGAGGGTTGTCGTTCTGCAAGGAGACACTGCTGCTTCCTTCAGAGAAGTGGGGGAAAAAAAGTTGCTCTCTCTTTTTTCCCCTCTCTCCCACACTCTCCCCACCTCTCCTCCTTGTGTTTATTTATTTATATATATATATATATTTATATTTCTTTTGGTCAAGAAGAGCCCCCATTCCTATCAATTAGGCAACTTGTCCTATTATGGTGTCTCTGTGAGGCGTGCTGCATGCTGCTGCAGACATTCCTGCGCTAAGCCTGGCCACATCTTGTGGAGATAACACAATTCTCCAATGAAGTATGAAAGAGCAAACATTCAGGAGAGGAATAATCAGGGGGTGAGGGGAGAAACAACATGTCTCTGAAGGAATTTGGTGCACATGGTTGCTGTTCATTGCTGCTTGGTGGCTTGATGTCCTGATGGCCAGATATGCTGGGCCTCAGGGGGTTGTAAAAAAATATCATGGGCCAGGAAAAGGGATAAGTGCCAGAGGCAGCAGTGGTGGAGATGGTTTTCAAAACAGGCCAGGTGCAGACACACAAACAACACAGCCTCTCACACTATTCACATACCTCTCATTGGCACCTGTGGATGGATTTCCCTTTTGAAGCTCAGCACCCAAACGGGAGAATGCTTCTGAAAATGTACTCCACAAAAAATGGCATTTAGTTTTCCAGGAAGGATTAAGACCAAAAATATGAACCGTTTGTTTCCCAAAGAGCAGATCACGCATTACCAAATGAAATGGTTTTTCCTTGGAAAAAAATGTCAAAAGTGAGCTTTGCAAAAGATGTTTGCCAAGATAAAGGACAGAACTCCCAGAAAAATACAAAACAAAACAATCCAAAACAAAACAACTCAAAACAAAACAGTTATCAGGTATAACAAAATCATTGCCCTCTGTTGTCTCAACCCATGTCAAAATAGTCAACAGCTTCTTTGCTTGATCCCTCAAGGGAAAAATTAAAGGGCCAAGTGAAAGATATGGCTTTATCCATCTATTTATTTATCTCTCTATTTCATCTTTAAATGAAGTGGCCATTTATCAATTTAGTAATTTGAATTTCTTTCCAGATAGCAGACAGAGAAGCACATTTTATGCCTTTTTTGGTAGGTAGTGACTCCCAGAGCAACGGCTTTCATGTGAAATAAGGTGATTCTTTTCACTGGGTGGAAAAACCTTAATGTTTCAGTCAAAGAAGAATAGATCAGAGGTAAAGTCTCCATACAGATTTCATTCAGAGCAGTGTTTGAAAGTAATTTTCTAACACTAGTGTGAAGGTCTTGGACAGCAAACTGTTCTTGTTTTTTTTTTTTTACTTTCTTTTCTTTTTTTGTAATGCCTCAGGAAAAAAACTAATTTTTTAAAAATAGTAATTATTTTCCTAGGCTGGGTCCAATACCCAAGTACTATGAACTCTGCATATAAAACCAGGAAAGTGTCTCAAGTATTTTCTCTGGATCAGGGCAAGAAGAAACTAATTCTCTACACACCCTATCCCCAAATGCTTCATCTGGAAAGCAAGAGCAAATTAGAGAATATTCAGCAAGTTTCAGAATACACTTCCTTAATATGAAGGAAGTGTTCTGATCCATATACTTGGATATGAATGCTTTGAAAGGGCCTGCAATAAAGTCTTTCTGGAAGAGCAACAGATTTTAATAGGGATCTCCTAAGGGAAAAGAAAATAAAGTTGCATCATGTCTGTACACTTGGTAAATGGAAATATTGTCTGGGTATCCCTGTGGCAAAAAAGAAAGCCTGTTAGATCAACTGACTGGTGGGGAGGTCCTTGTTTAACACCTGTAAATCTATCATAGGTAAGAGTTTCTTTTCCTGAGGGGAAGACGAAAGCAAGGTATGGATTGAGTCAGCTCCAATGTGGATGTTTGTTCCTTTGGAGTAACCCTTATTTCAGAATTGTTCTGACAATATTGAGCTCTCCTTCAGTCCTTACAAGGGTTTTGCTTGTGTCTTGTGATCACTTCTGATCAGACTCCTACCTAAGCATCCCAAATATCCTAAGTTGTGTGCACTCCCCTACTTCTGCAGAAATTCAGCCTGCTGCTATAGGAGTTCAGCTAAATTGCTGTGGCACTGACTGATGGGCCTCAAGTCCCTTTGAAAGCAGTAGAAGCAAAACTGAGAAAAAGTGTTTTAGTGATGACTAGTACAGCACCAAATTTAGACGTTTGGAAAACTTAGAGTAGATGTTTAGCACTGCCATGGAAACTTTGTCTTTATCTCAGTCCTCATGTCTGGACCTCAAACATATACACTGAACCATGCCCTATTATAAGAGAAACATGGCATCTAGCTAAAATCACAGAAGCAAAAATCACTCTTGCTTCTACAAGCAGATGCAATAAAATGCACAGTGAACTATTCATGATTCAGAGCGTTCCTTTTCTGTGCATACTGACAGGAACTAGAGCACAGATTGACTTGATCTTTATAGCCTCTGTCTATACTTGCTTGAATAGGCTTCTTCCTTTATTATCCTCAATATGTTTAAAGGCTTGCAGGGAAATAATGCAAGAGCCCTCCTGTGGCTGATTTTAACACCTATGATTCATATTCTTATAGCTGTAATAGACTAATAGTCAAGTGGCCAGAAGTATCTGCTTTTAATAATGCACAATATCCTCTGAGTTATGGGTGAAAAAAGCTGATCATGCTAAACTATCTCCAAGCCTGTATAAAGTTACTTCATACAGTCAATTCACACTTATTTTTCTGGGCACCATGCTAGCATTTTTTAAATTCCCACACACTGTTAACAATACTATTATAAGCAAATAGCTAAGCTTCTAAACAAGTTTATCTAGAAATTCACCCACAATTTCACATGGGAAAAGGGGATCTAACTAAACCTGCTCCTACTACCTCACATGTTTGTTTTCAGTCTTTTAATGCCTGCAATCTTCCAACGTCTGTAGAATATTGCTTCCCCTCAGGGCTGTATGAAGTGCTTTTAATCCCTTCTTTTAAACTGATCCCTCACAAGTCCCCACTCTTCTCCAAATGCATTTGTTCTTTTCGTTTTTTTTTAGTCATAAAGAAGAATCCAGATGGATGAGGTACTCCCACTAAGTTGCATCAAAGCTTTCTAATGAAGAATTGTTCCTCTGCTAAATACGTAAGGAAATTGCCTTGGCAACTTCAAATCACACTGACCTTACAGTGACATTTTCTTGACTATTCATGACTAGCCTTTAGGTTTACATTCAAGTAATTTCCCAAAAGCTTCTTCACTATTAATTTTTAGTTGCAAGGTGTCTTCTTTGGTTGATGCAGGATTTGGTATCCTTAAATTATTCTGTGCATGAAGAGAAGAGTAACTTTTGAGGCAAGGTAAGCCCAGTGACATTCACATAAGGCTGGGATGCCTTAATAGGTAACACAGGAACCACAGAGTAGCTAAAGCTGTCTCAAATCTCCAGCCTACATTGCAAACCAGTAACTTGGTCATCTAGCCAAGCTCCCAGGAGCAGAGGCCATCTGAGAAACTGTAGTGTGATTACTAGACTCCACCAAAAAAATGGAGAAATGAAAACAGATTTGGAATCAGCATAAAAAGAGTATAACACTCTAAAGTCTAAACGAAGATATACTTATTTTTTCAAATGAATTAGGCATGATTATTCTGGCTTCCTGCCTACCTATCAAAAACTGGAGAAGAAATCACACTGTGATAGGATCCTGGAAAAAATAAATAAAATCCCTGAGGCTATTGGAATAGTCAGCATTAGCCCTTCAGAAAAAAATATTTTTTTTTGTTAACGAATAAAGGGTATGAACAGTATGCACCGTGGATAGCTATGGTGGAAGAGATTAAGATTCAAGTTAGTGCTGTCTTTCATGCAGACTAGGGATTTTTACTTCACTTTTTCACATCACAGATGAGTGCCCCAAGCACTAAGCCAAAAAAATCTTTCAAAGCGGGTGATCAGCAATTCTTTTCCTGATACAAGAAACTGCTTCTGCTGCTTCTGTAAGAACAGAAGCATACATTACCTGACAAAATTAATTGTGACAAAATAAAATCTGTCTACATACAATGATTTAAGTGATTTAATAAGGAAATCCTTGACCTGTCTTTTTGTATCATTGACATGATGGAAAATCTGAAGTCTAAAGAAAAAGTGAGTTCTTATGCCCATCCTATTTCAGATGTAAGCCACAATTTTGGAAGAACAGCATAAGGAGTTGCACATATATTCAATGAAAAGAATTCAAGACAATGACTTGTGTATTGGAAAATACGCAATATTCCATAATCTGAACGAATCTGTAAGCATTAGCAGACAATGTTCAGCACAATTATTTGACAACACTTCCACTAGATTAGATGAACTCTTCAGAGAAGCAGGGAAGAATGCTGCAGAACATGATGAGTAGATTACTAGTCCAAAAGGATTTCTCACTGGTACAAAATTGGTAAAGAGCCAAAGAGGTAGTAGAAACTCTTGTTGTTTTTAAATGCTTTTAGATTTCAGATAAGATTCAGAGCTCATGTCTGAGTATATCTTGTTGCAAAATAAATACTAAATAGTACTAAATAAATTGAAAAGAAACTAAAATTGGTTATGGGGTTAAAATTGTTGGTCTCATATATAGAGTACGTTCTTTGATACAATTAGTAATCTAAATGTGTGGAAATTTGTTGTTCTCATTAATACCTAGTAACTCATTTCCTGTTTATGTATGCCTTCCAAAGGCAAAGAATATTGCAAGTAGAATAGTGAAGGAGTCCAGCCCTTCCATCCCTTGTGCTAAGGAAATCTCTTTTTAAGACAGAGACTAAAAGGAAAAGGTACATATGTATGGTTCTGGCAACACATCAGATCACCTTCCCAGCTGCAGTAGCTGAGACTTCCAGCTCAACAGCAAATCAGGCTCCCATTTAGACATGCTCTAGTCCCTCATCCTGCCTACCAACCAGGTCTATGTGGCTTCCAGCTCAGCCAATGGGAGCACTGAGGTTTTTACTATCCTGGTACGGTCAATGAAGAAAGTCATATATGACTCGTTCAGGGGTGTTCTGTTCTTCAGAGATAGTGCACCCTTTCCTTAACTGAGTCTAAATTTACAGGCTACCTGAATAGACTTTGCAAATATCTAAACTAGGAAATCGGATTAAGACATGTTTCTTCCGAAAGAAGCTGATGTGGTAATTCTTATCACTAACCTTCCCTTTTCAAAGACTTTCTCAGCTGAGCTTCATATACTGCAACGCTCTGTATTATAAAAACTGCATGTCTATTTGGTTTATTGGTTTTTAAACATCCCTCCTTTCTGGTAACAAAATGGAGGAGTTCCTCAACTTGGCTGTGTTCAAAAGATGCTCAAGGTGGTTTCCTTTATTTTTATGCAGACTGTGTAAAGAAAGCACACACTTTTTTGGGAAAGCTGTAAGTGAAGGGTCAAACTGCAACTCAGTGGGGGGAAGGGAGAGAAGGAAGGGCAGAGATCTATCCCAAACAATTAGGAATACCCTATGAATTAAGCAGACACAGTTGCACAACTTTACCCATCCTCCCCAGCCATGCCCCTGGATAAAATCAAGAACCACAATGGTAGTTAAAACAATTATCATTCAGTAGAGCTTGATTCTAAACTACTCTGCTAGGAATTGGCAAGGAACATTCAGATCCTGATGCAGCAAGCAATGCTTTTTACTCCCCTTGGGTAGAGAAGCGCCTGGCTTTTTAAGCAATTCTGTACCTCTGAACTAGTCCTTGCAGGGCTTTGGGGTAGCATGCCAGTGGCACTGCATTCCATTATCATCATTGCATGTCACTAGAGGCAACAACAGGAAAGAGATGCAGAAAGGACTGGGAATGAAAGGAGACAGTAATAACAATATAGTGCTCTGTGCTGACAAAAACAGGAGAAGGTATGGAGAGGGCTGCCAGAGAAACAGAAGGAGGAGAGGTGGAAACAAAAGACATAAAAATTAACTAATATAGGATAGGAGAAGTTTCTCAATAACCTTGGTTAGAATAGCTGCTTTAGTTTATAGCAGGCATAATTGCATTTCTGTTCCCTGCCATTTTTTTATGTTGGTCAAATCACTTAGGGCTAGACCTGCAAAAAATATCTGTGTCTCAAAGACAGAGAAATAAAAAACTGAACTTAAAGGAGTTCCTAAACAAACTAGGATCCTGTCCCACTTGTAAGAGGAACTAAAAATACACACCATAAAAAGCACAAATGTTATGTCTTTGCTGGCATATTGAATGCTACTACCATTCCTTGGCCTCTAGATGACATGGCACAGTTTAACTACATTCACCCACTTAAACCCTCTTAAACTCTCATAACACTGAATTTAAATCTAGACAGCTACATATAGCTTTCTAAATTTAATTTCTTAAGCTGTTGGATAACTCCTTCACCAGCCACTCTCACGTTGCATCCAGTTGTACAGTTTCTTCAAGAAAGAAAACCTCAATCTAATATTTTAGGAAAAATTCTCCTAACATATCTCCATAACTTCTTCCAACACTCCAGATTTCTTTTCCACTAAGTCATACAGCCTTCTGTCAATTTACCATAAGCATGTAGCCAAAAACTGTAAGGCTGCTGCAGTATTCTTCAGAAATCCAAGTAAAAGAGTGGACAGATGAAATGAGGCTCTTTCTAGATCTTGTTGCCCTATTGTCTTCCTTATTCATCTTTGGCTGTCAGTGAAGAAAGTAGACACTACTGTTCATGTGATCCAGTTTAGGCCTTCTCAAGATATACAGTGCGCTCTCAACCTGTTTCTCTCCTTTGACTTTATGGTAACGCTTACAGTCACCCCATATACAGACAGTTGCATAAAGTTCCAGACTCTCTTCGATGATTCTTAGTTTCATATGCAACCATTTAAGACCTTGCTGTTCCATGAAAGATAAGGACTGTTTTACTTCCAAATCTTTGTTACCATCATTGATCTCTACATATAAAGTTGATTAATTTCCATCAACCAGTTCCAATTATATCTCACAGGCAGCTCTCAGATATTTTAAATCAAAGGGGACCGTTTTAGAATCATTGAATCATAGAATAGTTAGGGTTGGAAATGACCTTAAGGTCATCTACTTCCAACCGCCCTGCCATGCGCAGGAACACCTCACACTAAACCATGTCACCCAAGGCTCTGTCCAGCCTGGCCTTGAGCACCACCAGTGATGGAGCATTCACAACTTCCTTGGGCAAGCCATTCCTGTGCCTCACCATCCCCACAGTAAAGAATTTCCTCCTTATATCCAATCTAAACTTCCCCTGTTTAAGTTTTAACCCATTTCCCCTTGTTCTGTCACTACAGTACCTAATGAAGAGTCCATCCCCGACATCCCTATACATCCCCTTCAGATCCTGGAAGGCTGCTATGAGGTCTCCACGCAGCCTTCTCTTCTCCAGGCTGAACAGCCCCAACTTTCTCAGCCTGTCTTCATACGGGAAGTGCTCCAGTGCTCTGATAATCCTTGTGGCTCTCCTCTGGACTTGTTCCAACAGTTCCATGTCCTTTTTATGTTGAGGACACCAGAACTGCACACAATACTCCAAATGAGGTCTCACAAGAGCAGAGTAGAGGGGCAGGATCACCTCCTTTGACCTGCTGGTCACACTCCTTTTGATACAGCCCAGGATACAGTTGGCTTTCTGGGCTGCAAGCACACACTGAAGCCAGCTCATGCTCATTTTCTCACCAACCAACACCCCCAAATTCTTCTCCATAGGACTGCTCTGAATCTCTCCTTTGCCCAAACTGTAGGTGTGCCTGGGATTACTCTGATCCAGGTGTAAGACCTTGGACTTGGCATGGTTAAACTTCATGAGGTTGGCATCAGCCCACCTCACAAGCATATCAAGGTCCCTTTGGATGGCATTCCTTCCCTCCAGTGTTATCAACCGAACCACACAGCTTGGTGTCATCAGCAAACTTGTTGAGGGTGCACTCAATCCCACTGTCCATGTCAGCGACAAAGATGTTGACCAAGACCGGTCCCAACACCGATCCCTGAGGGACGCTACTCGTTACTGGCCTCCAGCCGGATATTGAGCCATTGACCCCAACTCTTTGCATGTGGCCATCCAGCCAGTTCTTTATCCACTGCATGGTCCATCTATGAAACTGATGTCTCTCCAATTTAGGGAAAGGGATGTTATGTGGGACAGTGTCAACCACTTTGCACAAGTCCAGGTAGATGACATCAACTGCTCTACCCCTGTCCATCAGTTCCATAGCCCCATCATAGAAGGCCACCAAATTGGTTTGATGTTTAGTCTAATTTCTGTCATAGCACAGAAAGTAAATGTCATCCATCTGGTCTGGTTTTGAGTCCCATAAGCAACCCTTTCTGTTTGTGCAGCATCAGTTTATCAATGGCTGCGGCTCCAGCTGAACATCAGGAGCTGTGTATGCCTGCATTGCTTGCTGATGGCTCTGTTTAAATACCCCACTATTCAGTTTCCAACCATCTTGCTTCCCAGAGCTAATGTGAATGTAAAATATTGCAGAACAGGTAGGTAATTTCTGGCTAAAATAAAGGGATCCTTAACGTATCTTAATGTTGCTACCATGGTTTTCCAGGCTTTTTTGCATGCAAGATTTTCATCATTGACATGGCCATGAGCTTTGAATTAATTTCTAGGTAAAGTATTCACTGTTTTGGTCTCCTGCATTCCTTTCAACAGGTGTAACTTTGCAGAATATAATGGCCCTTGCAAAGCTCTTAGAAAACAATGTCTATTTTGTCTTCTTTTTCCTAATTTGAGACATTTTTATGAAAGGTCGGAGCAAGGGGTGACCTCATTATTGGTTCCTGAGGAGGGGAAGTGGAGAGGGAGGTGCTAATCTTGTCTCCCTGGGATCCAGTGGTAGCATGCGTGGCAATGAATCGTAGAACACCAGATTGGAAAGAACCCCAAAGGTCATCTGGTCCAACCTTTCTAGTCAAGTATGACCTAGACTAGAAGTTGCAGCACCCTGTCCAGCAAAATAATGGTTCAAAGGTGTGGCATGAAAGGCTTAGGGGAGCATTTCTTTACCAAGAGGTAAAGAAACACTGGAACAGGCTTCCTAGAGAGGGGGTAGATGTCCCAAATGTCTACATGTGTGAGGAGCATTTGCTTTAACTTCTGTCAGCCCTGAAGCACTCAGGCTCTTGGACTAGATGGTCACTGTAGGTCCCTTCCAGCTGAAATATTCTGTTCTACAATTTGAAGCTTTTGTTTAACTCTTGTTTTTTTGTTGGTTTTTTTTTTTTTTTTTTCATGACATATTTTGGCTAGGAAAGACACTTTTTGTACCTTTCATGAACAAAGAACCTCAATGCAGAATCACTAGGACAACTTCATGCTGGCCACAGTCAGTAGTCAGCTCTGGCCACAGGCAGCACACTAAAATGTTTTGGTAAAAACGGAGAAAAAACCCCACTCTTAATTTATTCGTGCCACAGACAATTTACAGCATGAACCAAGTCCTAATATCCAAATGCAGCAGTACACCAACAGCCCAAAAGGTTCTATGGTTCTCAGAATCAATTAAGGCTTCTGTAACTTTTCCATTGCCTTCACTGGTCTGTGTGAAACCTAGGATCAGCCTTAGCTAAGGTATCTAATCTCCAGTACATATGCTATACATGTATGCCTGAGCAGACAAATAGAGATGCATCTCAATAATATTTTTTCCATCGTTAGCATCAACAGTTTTCCCTGTATTTCCAAATAAACAAATGCTTGATATGGGTATGGTTGTAACACAGCAGGGAAGAGGGAAGAGTAAGGGAGGGTTGCGTTCTCATTTCTCAGCAGAAGTTAAAAAAAAAAATAAATTTAGATTTAGCTCTGATTGGTATAAATAAAATCAAATAAACATCTCTATGCACCCAAATGCTTTGTATAGCTGGAAGCTTTATTGATTCACATACCACCCACATAATCTACAAAAATGCACTGCATTTTTTAAATAAAAAATAAATTCACAGGAAAGTCGAAACCTCCAAGCTCATTTATTTGAGGGAAAAAATTAAATAAATCCTTTAAACACTACTAAGTCTGCTTTGGAGAAGGCGTTTGATTGTGGCTCAAAGCAAATGTATTTTATTGTCCTGTGGGAGTTGCATGAATTGTATGGGAGCATCATGCACAACCCACAGAGAAGGGGTGACTTTTGTCTGTCATAGCTGACAGCAAAATAGAGGTTGTTAGACAGGCTTCTTAGAAAGCTAAGAGTTCATACCAGGTCACTAAATTTCAGCACACTCCCTGGAAATCATGGCACTGAAATCCCTAAATGCTGACAGTTATATGGGAAATGCATCCTGACATTTTGGAAGAATTGCTATCACTTGTGTTTTGAGTGTTTGAGTTGGAACAGAAAGAGGAAATATCCCTGTAGGTGCATGATGTGTATAAGCATCTACCCTTGTGGGGAGCTCACTGTGAGGTGAAGAATAAAAAAAAGCAGGATTAAGTATGTGAAGTTGCATGACTTGGGTACCTTCTACCCAAATTACGTATGTCTGGTGGCAACTAAATTCAAAGTGTCCACCCAGATCTTGGGATGAATAGGGACATTTCTCTACTCCTGGTCAAATTTACACAAAAGAGTTTATAATTATAATTTTTTTTTTCCAAAACTGTATGCATGCATCCAGACGTTTTTTCTGGGAATAGTCTCTAATGTTAGCTCATGAACATTGTCTGAGAGACTTTACACATATTGCTCTTGTTGCATGGGAAGAAAAGCCATGCCATGCCACTCAAACATTTAGAAGTATGTGCAATTTCATTCCAGTGCCAGAATTTCCATAGGGCAGTATAGACCTAGTTGGAGTGGTTTAACTAATCTGATTTTAGATAGCTAGAAAGTTAATCTAAGCTAGGTAGAATGCTCTTTGTAGTCCACTGTGAGAAAGACATTTTTAGGACAAAATTTATGACATTTTGAACAAAACCTCTCATATACATGAGATGAATAGACCCCAGGGTGTTCATTTCTTTCCATTGCCTGTGAGAGGACCCCAATGTGGCTGGCTCAAATATAAATGTTTACACTGTAGTTATGTACCACTAAATAAGAAGAAGTTCAACTCAGATGGCTCTACATTCCAGGCGTTCTCTTTATGCTTGGCAATCCTTTCTCACCACCTGTAGATCCCTCTACCTCAAAAGAGGGAATATGAGAAATATGCAGTGCAAAAGTGTCTCTGTTGAATGAAGAATTATTTCTCACTTCCCACCCATAGGAAAAAAAGACCTACCTGGTGAGAAACAGCTGAAGGGCTTTAGTTCATTTTCCTGTAGTTCAAAAGTCAAGGCCAAAGCAGAATAGAAACTGAGATCACACAAATCCTAGCCACGTGTATTAAACAGAAGATCATCCCTCAGACTGGCTAAATTAGTTCATCAATATGATGCTTGAAGGGCAAGATTACATACTTGTAGACCGTTGCCAGGAAAATATAAAAGAGAACGAGGCATTTATGGAATTGTATATTTCTTGGATGGCAGCTTAAAAATTAGACTTAATTGAAGGGCTAAAAAGAAAGCATTTTCATTGTTAGGAATGAAGGGCTTAAAAAAGAATTAAAGAAATTTTCAACTTGGGTGTAGGGCATAATTACAGAAACGTTAAAGCAAATAATTGGTAGCACTGTAATTTTTTCCTCCCCAGGTAACTACCATATGTATTACACAGTGAATCATTGACTCTGTCCCTCCTATCATTAATTACTGTGATGCATAAATAATTGGAAAATTATATGTTCCAAAAATGATTTAGTAATACATTTTATGCATCTAATAAGCACAGGCTTTTAATCATCACTAGGCATGTTATGATAAATTTTACTCTCCATCTCAACTATTCTGTTATCTCTCACTTATACGGCTGCCATCTCCTTGCATGCAAATACCGCTAAGCCACTTCACATCACATACTTCCTACTGCATGCCTTTTACTGGGTTTTATTCTTCTAGACGTTTTTGGTGTTGGTATTTTGGCTTGAAATTCTTTTAAAAGTGTTCTTAGCCACACAGGAACACATTAAACTGTTTATCCTAAAAACATAAACTATTGTTTAATTTAAATGGAAATGTCTTAATCTGTTTGTTTTTTTTTTTTTTCCACCCATTTAAAACAGTATGTACCTTTTGTTTTGAACAGCAGGGACATTTCAAAACTGTTGTTATATATTGAACTGAAATATCTGAAAATCTACTCTTTTTAATTAGAACAGTAAAACATATTTTAACATGTGCCGATCATCATGGTGTCTGTTATTTTCTTTCTTGAGGTTTAACACATTATGTTTGACACTCCATCAGGTTATAAGACTCAACACCTTAAGGAACGACTCAGCCTGGAAAAGCACAAGAACCACTGATATGTCAAGACATTATTTCAAGTTCAATCGAAGCAACACAACCTGTCAAAACTGCTCAAATTACATTTGCCACTCTGCCACTAATCATCCATGCTTACTTTTAGTGCTGTTTACAGTCATACTGCTTGCAGAACTCGCAGCCTTTGCACACAAGACAGAAATCTAGGTTTTTGGCTGGCTAAGTAAAGGTGATAATAAAGTGGTTTGGTTCAGTAAACTATTGTCAAATAAGTATAGAATTTGCACCATATTTATCTAATTGTGTTTCAGATACACACTGCATATATTGACAACCCAAAACATTAAAAATGGTTATTTCTAAGAAGCTATATAAAGCAATCTCTGTCTTTGGAGAGCTTATTACAATTGCCTTGACTGTTCTAACTCTCCTTTGTGTAAATAAAGAAAATGTTGCCCATTTATTCATAGCTACTAGACAGAGAAGTTAAGTATGTCTCAAGTTCCATATTATAGATACAATAACATTCATAATACCTTAAGCCTGGCTTACTGTATAATTCAGGTTAATACAACACAATGAACAGGCAAACAGAAGACATGATCTTTACTGATTCACTGAATATGAAAATTCTGAAGTATTTAATCTTACTCTCTCAGGATATGTAACACCATTGCAAAACAACTGCTTCTTTCACAAGGCTAAAAGGGGTGGCAAAAGTAGAACCAGACTTAATGACTACTGTAAATATGAGCGGTGGTTTAGTCTATACCAACATATGAAATACCATGTGTCATACTTGCTTCAGGTATTTAGATGGTGACTGCCATCTTGGGGTATTTTGAAAGTCAGTGACTAAGTGGGAGACTTTTCTCTTAGATGATCCCCTGGTTACAAAGTAAGTTTCATTCTGAATTCCTGCTGAATATCCTTTCCCCATTCTGAGAGGGAGCTCTGCACCTGGAAACTCAGCTCTATGCCTCTGGAAAATGTCACGATTCAAGCAGCCCCCTCTGATTCTGCCAAACAGTTTCTGCTACCCCAGACAAGTGGCTTATGGAGGACGACTGCTAGGAGCTCCAGGGGGGATTCCAGGAAAGCCTTTGTATAAAATAACATGTCCTGACTTTATGGAAGCAATTCATAGATGGAAATCTGGATTGCTTTTGGGAGGAAAGGCTCAGACATTGAAGTCGACAAGACAAATCACTGCAAGGGTTTTTGTGCCTGCAGAAAATGCATGCCAGGAAAAGAGTGCAAAGATGTCTTGTTAATTCTGTTGTGATCCAAATCATGACAGAAAGCAATGCAGGAAGTTAGGGAACTCATTCACAATGAAGTGTATTAACACTTGAAATAATCTCTGGCAAAAACATGACATTAGAAAACTTAACCATGACAACATTTAGCCTACTCAATTTGCTTCTGGAAAGTGTTATGAAAACAGGTGCTGAAGAGGTGCGGAGCATAAAAAGTGGAAATGTGAGAACTGAAATCCCTTCCCCACTTACCCCAAATAACAACTTGCTTTGGCTCTCACATGTGCAAATCCCTCAAAGCAGCTTGTCTTCCATGTGGAAGAGGTGCAGTTGGTTTTGTCAATATCCACTCCATCTTCTCACAGGACTTTTATATGATGAACAGGTGGAACTGGTGTCTGACTGTCCTGTAAAAAAAAAGCATGTAATGTGCAGCTTGGTTCAGTTCTTACAATTAATCTAAAGACAGTGTTTTTCAACTGTGAAAGCTAGTTGTGACAAGGCACTAGTAATTAGCTTTATTTTGAGCTTCCTAAATCTCTACTGTTCTGTTTTTAACTAAGTTTCCTTACTAGTTTTGGTTAATTTTCTATAAATTAATAAGTGCCTGCAATATGCACAGATGCTGAACTTCTATCTGGAAGAGCTATCAAAGGAACTTCTGAAAAGGAGCCCTAGCTTTTGGCTTATATCTGTAATTGCATACATGCCAAGTCTTGTTCTTCAATCTGAAGGCTGTCTGGCATAGGCTGGTCACCTCCGTACTGTCAAACTCTTTCAGTCTCCAAAATGGTTGGTTGCACGCAAAATCCTTATTGTGAAAGGCTGTGTTAACTTCCAAACCCACTGAGTTTTGCTGGAAGTCAAAAGCATAGCAAGGAACCATTTAAATAATTTAGCAGCACAGAAGGTAGAGTTCAAGAGCCTATGTCCATTCTCTGCCACTGCTCAATTTACCATTCTAAGTGGACTGGAATCTCAATATAAGAGAATAACAGGAGGCAATACCAGGTCAGTGATATTTTTGTGGGAGTTCCAAGTCTGGAAAAGCTAACATGCCTACTAGGTACTGCCTACCAGGTACTGCCTATCATCATAGGGAAATAGTAAGGAAGAGGAAAAAGGGTCTACAATACAGGTGTTTTCATGTCCTTAATAGTAGAAAAATACATGGGAAAATTGCTCCTAGATAGGTGGAAGAAAACATCAGCAGAGATTTGAAGACCCCAAACTTATCAAAAAGAAAATGAAGACATGGCATCACTACTTTTTCAAGGGGAAACTACCCTGAACTAACAGGCTATTTAATCAGCCTGGTAAAGGCATAACAAAATCCAATGACTGAAAGCTGAAAGCAGAGAAATTCAAATGAAGAATTAGACACACATTTTAAACTGTGAGGGCAATGTGGAACTGGAACATATTGCCAGGGCAAAGGATGGAGTTTCCAACATTTAGTGTCTTATGATCAGGTGTATATAGAATCATAGAATAGTTAGGGTTGGAAAGGACCTTAAGATCATCTAGTTCCAAGCCCCCTGCGTGGGCAGGGACACCTCAAACTAAACCATGCCACCCAAGGCTCTGTCCAAACTGGCCTCGAGCACCACCAGCGATGGAGCATTCACGACTTTGGACAACCCATTCCAGTGCTTCACCACCTTACAATAAACAATTTCTTCCTTAGATCCAATATAAACTTCCCCTGTTTAAGTCTGAACCTGTTACCCCTTGTCCTATCTCTACTTTCTCAGCCTGTCTTCATACGGGAGGTGGTCACACTCAATCTCACTGTCCATGTCACCAACAAAGATGTTGAACAAGACAGCTCCCAGCACCAAGCCCCGAGGGACACCACTCGTTACTGGTTTCCAGCTGGACATATATAACTTTTTGAAGAAGAGTTAATCAAGACATTTGTCACTAAACTGAAAACAGTGTGAAATGTCAATGCCTTTCAAGGGTCTTCATACAATTAAAGTGAACTAGACAACATAATGCTTCTTCATGGCATGAGGACCTGAGAATTCTTAACTCTTATACCAGTGGGGTCAAGTATGAAAGTGCACCTTCATCAGCCTTCATGAGATGGGTAGGGTAAATTCAAGGCAGGAGGGATTCAGAGGAAAGAAAAAGAATGACAATTTAGGCTCAGAGAAACAAACTTTATTTCAAAGACCAGAGTCTCACTTTCTTTCCAATGACAATTTACTTGTACTATCTCTGCCAAAATGTTCGGATGGAGGGGATGTTTGTGATCTACCATAGTATAATAAACAACTCTGAGAAATACTCCCAAGCACAGAAATTTGATAATCTAGACCATTAAACTATGTGAATGGGGAAGGAGAGGTTATTTGGCTTTGGGCCCTTAGCCTTCACCCAAACCATATACAGATTAGAAAAAGCCAAGAACCCATGCCAGTAGAAACTTCAGATGCAGCTTCCATTTTTAAGAAGCTAAGGAATTTATAGAATATGGATGCTGGCCAGTCTGTGCCAGCTGGTTTCAGTGGTGGAAAATTAGTCTAGGCATATTTAATTTACTGGTATAACATAAGGTTTGTTTCCCTAAACCATGGTAGTTATTCAAGGCGATATAAACTAGTTAAAGTTAACTTACAATAGACCTTACGATTTTTAGGACAAGATAGAGGACTGGAAACAAAAGTCTACAGATCTTGCTTTTCCCTTGCACTCTGAAGATATATACTGTACTGTAAATTTTATCTAAAAGTCATCTGAAAAATTTTGCATGGGTTCAGAGATTTGTGTACAGCTATTGGAGTGAATTCACTGAAGCAGGAATCTCCCACTTGTATCTCGAAAAAATAGTGTATAATATAACTGTTGTAAGGACTTTTCCCAATGTGCCACAGTAGTAAACCGAGGGTGGAAAAATGATTCATTTCTTCCAAGTCAGGTGCTCTCTGACTTTTATCTGTGCTCATCCATGTGAGAAAAGGAGGTGATCCAGAGGGAGTATTCATGTGAGGTAGGGCCATATTACTGAACTCTCCCTTTGAGAGACTTTCTGCTTCCTTCCCTCCCTTCCCCAAATGAAATCCACTTACTACTTTCAAGCAGGGATAGAGTCTCCAGTGTCACATTAGACAGAGTTTTCATTGACCAGCAGCCAATATATGAAACCAGTATATATTGTTTCAATGAGTCTGTCTAAATGACCTAAAGGAATGGATTTCAGGTCATATCATGGACTGGCACTATACAAACAAGACAGATCAAGACAAGGTTTTTGGTGTGTCAGATGTGGTTTTAATTTAGATTGAGACATGACAAGTTGTCAAAGGAATGCCATCAAATATTAGTGTTTCTTTTCTTTAAAATACAGTATTGTGTATTAAACAACTTGTATAAAACCAGAAATATCCCCCTCCTCAACTTTATTTTGGGCTTTGTTGAAAATAGAATGCAAGAGTGTTCCTAATCATGCATGGAGTAAGACTGACTTACAGGCAATAAAGTACAAGAAGGAACATTTTATTGTCCTATTGTAGTTTTGAAAACACAGGAAACAATTTACAATATATTTGTTGTCTTTCAGCTACAGATATGTGAACCCAGACTTTCCAAATTATTGTTTAATCAATAGGCCATGAAATCATCCATCATAAGACAATTCTCACTCTTGCTTGTGTAAAGATTTGACAATAGTTTTTCTCCATTTGTGACATTCAGCGAATCACGCATTGTTCAATTTTTTCCATCTACCAAAGAATCAGTTACTGAATCCAAACTCAATGCTAGCTGCAGATCAACAGCTACTCAGTCATCTCAGCTGCAGAGGTGAGAACAAATTTTGCTGAACCGCCTTCCTATAATGACTTGTTAAAATCAAGTTCTTTCTCTGTTACAGTACAATTTAAATCATGACCATTACAAGCTGACTCCACCAGCTGAAAATGAGAGAAGAAACACTTGTCTCAGATAGACCACTCTTTGTGATGCTTCAGAAATCTTATTTCTGCCAGCTCAGAAGGGTGTGTTTTTTTTAGCTCACACTCTGGAGAACATTGTTTTTCTCTTTGGAGTTCACCAATTTGAGCCTCAGAGGTTGGCACACTCATTCACAAATTAAAGAAAATAAAAGGAGAAATGATAGGGTATGGAAAACTGTTATGCTGATCTAAACTGTCTTTGTGACAACACTGGGCACGCCATCCACTCTCCTTTATGGAGCAGGGATTCAACCTTCAACTGTGATCTCATGTGTTCCACCACAAGATGTCTGTTGACATGTGTCTTCCATAATATGTTAAATGCAGTTGTTATAAGTTCTTATGTCTCTTCATATGATCTGGCATTTGCTCACTGCACAAATCCTTTGGATCTCTAAAAAGGATAACTGAAAAAGCCTCACACTTCAAATGAGTAAGTTTCACCTCCCAGCAATGCCCTACATCCTAGAGCTCCTGCTCATCTATCATGTTTTTATGCAAACTTTTGCATAATGCAAAACATTTCTATCAGACTTAAAGTGATTGACCCTTTTCTTAAAAAGTCAGCCTGCATCACCATGTTCCTGCATCGTCATGTTATCAAAGCAAGTTGCTTTGATAGGAACGAATCTTTAAAAAAAAAGAAAGTCTCTGAAATTATTTAGATCTGTGTGAGATCAGTATTTTCTTCAAAACAAAATCTTCAACGGGGAAATGTTGGCCAGAAAATAAAGAGGCAGGAGAAGGAAGGCAAGGGATTGAAAAGAGAGTTTTGTGAATTGCTGGCACTTGATGGTTATTGTTTAGTTAAAGATATATTTAACTTTTGCTTCTAGCTGTTGCAGTACACTGAATTTCATGTTTGTTGGGAATAATTCTGAAACTTATTTATGAGACATGGACATTATCCCTTTTACATGCAGTGAGGTGAGCGAATCTGAATTCACTCTCCAGCGAGGAGCTGGAGAGCTCCTCATCTCACTGACCTCTTCCCTTTCTTATCCTATTCTTCCTGCTCCCCCATCTCATCTTTGGGCATCAACGAAAAGGTGACTGCTATGTTATCAGCTCAGCTATGACAGAGTAAATTGGGAGGCTTCCCTTAATCACTCTAGGCGCAGGTTTACTGAAAAATTTATCTCTGACTACAGGCCAGGGCTGCAGCCTCCCAAGTGGGAGAAGCCTTCTGCTAATTTGAATTTGTCAGAGTGGAGCTGTCTGGTTGCTTTTATTGCTGGGGAGGACAAAGTAATGATTTTTTATTTTTATTTTACTGTAAGCAGGCATATATATTAAACAAAATTGGGTTTCTCAAACAGTGCCTGGGAATGAGTTTTTCTTTGCTGTTACAGGAGCTAGAATTGTTGAGCATTAATTTACAGCTAATATTTTGAAACAGGAGGTTTTTCAAACTGGGCTGTATTGCTTGCAGGTCATACTTAACCCCCTGAGATTTCTTTTTCCTTTTTCTTTTTTCTTTTGTTTCTTTCCCTTTTCCCTGTCTTTTTATTTCTTCTCTTTCTCCTTTTTCTCTTCTTTTAAAAATTTTCTTTTGCTTTCTTGCATATAGCACAACACAGAAAATGTGGGAAATGTTGTTATGACCTTTCCTAGTGCAGAATTTAGAAGTAAGCCAGTGACTGGTCTAAAAGAATATTATTGCAGTCCTGTTCTGGAGTGGCTGGAATGCAGAGCACGTAGGTTTGTGCACATGTGCATAGTATCTGAGTGATACAGCAAGTCAAAATCTTTCAGACAAATATTGTTCTTTGAAAAGGGATATATTTTCTTTAGCACCCTTTCACAAAGTCCTTAAAAATATATGTGGTTCTATCACTTACATTGATTAAAACTGTAGGGATCAGATGAATAAATATACATGATGGTTTGAAAAAAAAAAAAAAAAATTTCCAGAAGAAAGGTGCAAGTTTTCAACAATTACAAACAATTATGGAGGTGGGAGGACTGCTATTTTAATTTTTTTTTCCCCCAGCTTTGTTGAGCATATGTTTTCTGAACTCTGACTAATCAGAAGATCCAGAAGCCATAGTAGAGAAAGTTATTCATATACAACATGGCAGATGCTTGACTGTGAACTTTTTCTACCACTTTCTAGGAAACATCTAGTTTGGTGATTCCTGTGTCTTTACAAACCATCAAAGTACCCTTTGTTCAAGTGAAACCACTCCATATATTCTGGATCCAGTGCATGTTGCATGATCTTTGTTGTTTAACTTTGAGGCTGAGTGGTGAGATATGAGACCTTCCTCTGGGTTGCTGAGGGTTTCACATCCTGTTAACAGGAGTCATAGTGTGTGTTATCCCACAGCTGGTACTCAGTAACCTGGCTCCTGGAACATATTCAACAAATGTCTCATCACCCGTGAATCACAGGACTGATTAAAGCGTCACAAGATTAAAAAAACTCAAACTGGAAAAAAAATATTGGATTTTTTATTTTATTATGTTTAATTTTTATATCATTCTGAAAATGAGTAAATTCAAATAACTTTTTGTTTTGGTTTGGGTTGGTTTGTTTTTTTCCCTGGGTGTTGCTTTTTGGGTTGAGCTTAATATAGTAAGGTACTTATGCATTTTCTTAACTTCAATAACATGGCAATTTTCACTGACTACAATAAGTCATATTCAAAGTAAACACTTGCTAGAAGGAGGCATACAGATTCCTACTGAACAGAGACTACTAGCAAGGAGAAATCTGATTTTGGTAGAAAGAAAGAGGCAATTTTACAACAACAACAAAAATACTGAGCTGAGGAGCTTAGAATTGCGCATTAATCTGAGATGCTATATTAAGTAGCCACTGTAAGAAGCAAGGCTACGCTAAAGTGGTTTGAAAAAGAAAAAAAAAGAACCAAATGAAGAAAAAAAGTCTTTAGGAAATTCTGGTTTGCTTCTTGAGAATGAGTGATTAAAGTGTTAAAATATTTGTCTAAATAGATGATGTAATTTTTTGATATGCCAACATTGTGCTCTTACTGCTCAAATTCTTACTGCGTACAGGAATGTCAGAAGGGTATATTAGCTAACATTTGCAATGAGCTTTTCGGATAAAAGCTTTGTGTAAGTGTAATGACTACACTTTCAATTGAAGAAATACACTTTCCTTCCTCCATTGTTGCCCATTCTGATTCCTTTTTGTTTTTTTTTCCTTTAAAATCTTTTTGTTTGCTTTATGTTTTTATGTTAAAAGAGAGATCTGTGAATGATTTTTCTGTTATGGTGGACTCCAATTAATTTTTTTTTTTTGGCATGATCATCAAATATGTCTTTGTGAAAATAGATTGTTTTAAAATGACACTGAAATATTTTGCATCATAAAGATAGTTATATGCTAGATTGCTAAAGACATAAAAACAAAAGTGCACTCTGAATACTTTTCTTGTTTGAAAGAGTACCAAAATGAAACAGTTCATAGTAAGAAATGTGCTGTACAGATTATTCTACCTCCAGTTTTTGTGATTAGAGTTCTAAAGCTGTACTGCTTTTAAGCATGACAATCTCATTTCTACATTGTGATCACCTTAGTTAATGATGGGGAGAGAAAGAAAAAAAAAAAATAGAAAAAAAACCCCGCCAAAAAAAAAAAACAACAAACAACCAAACTAAGCCATCAACAAAATACCCTGATTATTTAACAAGAAAAAACGAAAATAATCAGCTCTATCAGTAAAGGAAAAAGCACAGAGGCAAACACAGTATTATACTAGAAGTGCAAGCTTTTTAGTATTACTATTTTTAAATAACAAATAAAATAGCAAAACGCTTTTTTTCCTCTATCATAAAAAACTGACTTTGATCCCCAGCGCAGTCATTGAGTGGAAAATTGAACCACACTATAATTGCTTTCCCTGTGACCGATAAAGTGGTGTAACAAATTTTGTGTTTGAATGATAAAATCAGCAATTGGCCCCTAGCAATTCCTTCTGCCATTCCTCCAAGGACACCAACGTCCCATCAGGCTCCAGGGCTAGAGCAAAGGCTGAAGAACTATAAATCTACTCCAAGTTGTTGTTGGATTCTCGCTTTCTCTGATGCCTTTTTTTCTTTTTTCATATATAAATAGAATGCTATGTGAAAAGCGTAGATGTGTTTATTTGTTTGATTTCTAAATGACAAGGGTAAGTACTTTTAGATCACCTAAAAAAAAAAATATTAAAATTATTTTGGTGGAAGCTTATTGTAGATCTATAAACTAAAACTATCCCAAGTAAAATATATTTTACTCCAGAGTAAAATCTTGTTAGAAGGAGAAAATTGCTTTCCTCATAAACATAGATAAGTCCCAGACACTAGGTGTACAAAACACCTAGAAAGAATTTCTTCCCAGGAAGGGAGAAGGGTTATGTTTTAACCCCATTTTGATAAGTTTTTAAGGTCAGAAGCAAATCTTTACCTCATAACCACTGAAGTATCACTTAAGAGTTTGATGCAAAGAAAGATATTTATCTCTGTTTATTTGTAAGTTTAATTACAAGAAATTGAGAACTGTTGTTTGAATTTACACCACTTTAAGCTGATTATAGACTTATGAACCCCATGTTATTACCCTATTTTAAAAGTTATTCCTCTTTGTTTACTTTTGTTACATAGTTCAAATCTCCAGAGGTGTTTTTAGCTTCTCTTAGAAAGTCTCACGAGCTCTACCCTAGGTGGTACCTAACTGCGTAACACCCAACTGCCTTTGCAGTTTTGGGTTTCTTGGAAATAATGAATTTCACTTTTACAAGGCACAATCATCCCTGCTTTATAATTATCTACTCTATTGCAGCTATGTGAGTAGATAGGAAAGAATGAAGTATTTCTTATTTTCTCTTTCTTTTTTTTTTTTTCCTTATATATAGAGAGTTTTCTCTCTGCTGCAATTTTTATACCTTCTACTTTACCCATCCCTAATGAAAGTGCCAGGTTGCTACCTCCAGGTGAACTAAAGGCATAAAGGTGAGTGCTCAGCTGGTGAAGACTGTCATTGCTTTTTGTTTCCTTGGTGACAATGTAGATGCAATATCCCTTTCTTCATTTGCCTCAGTTTAGGTCATACACTAGATTATTTAGCGTTCCCTACTGTTAAGATAAAATAATGATCAGGAAGCCACCTTGTGATTTAATGCATGGTACCTTCACTTTGAATTTCATAAATTAATGCAAGCAAAAGACTTAATGCCATGTCCTGCTGTCTTTATTTCCTTGCTGTCATTTCACTGATACCTCTTATAACATAACATACAAATAATTTTAGTGGCAGAACTGATAATAGGCAAGATAGTAGATGGTAATATGAAGAAGATGGGAATGAGTAGCTAGGTTTAGGATCTCAGGATGTATTGCAGTGAAAAGCAAAAATATACATAAGAAAATGTACAGTAAGTTGTACCCTTAGTGAGGCCATACATGTGGGCTTTGACAGAATTAAAATCTTAACTCTGTGACCAGGTCTGTGATAGCAAATTAAATAGTTATGGGACATGGGCATAGAGACAATCTACAAAATTGTAATCATTGTAGTGTAGTCCGGGTAGAATTGCCATGAATAATGCCCTGACACAATCTGGGACTTAGTAGGGTCCAGTGACCATTCCCAAGAGGTAATTTGGATGCAGTGACTCAGTTTTGGAGGTTGAGACGGTTTAATAGTATGGACATAGAGCATCCCATGCCACCTGGCTCTAGTATTAAACTGGCCTGGAATTATTTAATTTATTAATACAGAGCTAATTTTTCTCCACATTTATTAATACAGATGTGTGGCTCCACATCACCTGCACAGGCAGAGACTAAGAGGGAGAATCATTTCTTATCTAAAGCAAAACTGCTATGACCTCTGAAGGTTGACTCCCACTCAGTGATAGTGGTTTAAGACTGTACTTGGCTTACCATCAAACCAGATCTGTGAAACAGTCAACTTAAAACCAAGCACACAAGCAAAAAGAGAAAAGAAAAAAAAAAAGGAAACAAAGTATTTGGAGGAAGGAAAAAGAAAAAACAAAAAAACCCCACATTATTTCACTGATCTGGAGTTAAGCATCAACCTTCCAAACAGCTGATTTGACACAATTAAAGTGATACTAATCTTTAAGGAAAGGAGAGACTGCAATGAGTCTCTATCAATAGGATATGGGAGTAGAAATGTCTTGAACTGGCTCTGGTGGGGTGTGATTTGCAATGTGGAGCTGTGATTCCAGGCATGTGCAGTCAAGTCTTTGCTGTCTACTATGCCCTGTCTTCTGACACGCATGGCTACTGGGATGTGGTGCATCAATATGTTGTTGCCAGATGCCCTGTTGTCCTTCTTGGTGCTCAGCTATGGCTGACTAGGCAGTGTTAACATGTACATATGGATCCATTTTATGTGCCTTCTCCCATGTCTTTCTTCCTGTATATAAGGAAATAGTTACTTGTTACACACATGAAGGCCACTTCTTAAACATTGGGTCAGCTCACAAGGAAGGGGTCATAAAACAAGACTTTCATCACCTTGTATGATCCTTCGAAGTATATAGCTTTTTAGAGTGGCATTCCCTTACCCCAGTGCGTCATTAAAGTCTCTCTCTGACTCTAATAGCCCATCTGACAGTGGGCAGCAGCTCTTATGGTCCAGTGGGCACTGTAGCAAACTGAGGAAACAGCAGGAGGTTTGTGGCACCACAGTCATAAATGGTTCACGTAGTTGAGAGTCTGGGCCAGTAACAGGGAACCAAGAAACAGAAACTGTTTCCTGCTCAGCACACGTGGATTTGCAAGTCCACTTTTGCCTGCTTATAAAGGGAACATCTCAGAGAAATAAACAAAATTATTTTAACTGTGTTGACAACTTTGCTGCACATATGAAATCCTTTTCCTGCCTTATTTCCAGTAAACACAGAAGCCACAGGCTGCACAAGGATTTTGTCACAGAACTTGCTGTGCTTTGATGCTGTTTTTCACCTTCTGTGCTAAATTACTGCAGCTTATTACACTGACAAGTTCAAGAGCCACCACCATCACAAATGGACAGCACCAGACAGGGAAGGATGAAGCTCAAGTATACTTATTTTTTTAATTTAAAAAGGAAAAATAAAAGGAATGTCTTGGGCAAAGTTTTCTCAAATGGATTCCCACAATGGGTTAAAAGCTTCCTTAGACACTTTCAAACCTGACCTGTCATTTCAGAAAGTCAGTAATTCTAACTAAAATCAAAGCTTTAAAAATGAAGAAAGATAATACTCATTTGGAGTACTGTGTGCAGTTCTGGCATCCTCAACATAAAAAGGACATGGATCTGTTGGAACAAGTCCAGAGGGGACTGGAGCACCTGCTGTATGAAGATAGGCTGAGAAAGTTGGGGCTGTTCAGCCTGGAGAAGTCTACCTGGAGACCTCATAGCAGCCTTCCAGTATCTGAAGGGATCTATAGGGATGCTGCGGAGGGACTCTTCATTAGGGACTGTAGTGACAGGACAAGGGGTAATGGGTTAAAACTTAAACAGGGGAAGTTTAGATTGGATATAAGGAGGAAATTCTTTCCTGTTAGGGTGGTGAGGCACTGGAATAGGTTGCCCAGGGAGGTTGTGAATGCTCCATCCCTGGCAGTGTTCAAGACCAAGTTGGACGAAGCCTTGGGTGATATGGTTTAGTGTGAGGTGTCCCTGCCCATGTCAGGGGGGTTGGAACTTGATGATCTTAAGGTCCTTTCCAACCCTAACCATTCTATGATTCGATAAGGTTAATATAAACCTCCAGCTATAAATAGTGGAATCCCTTTTTGTCTTTGTCTAATTTTTTTGTGAATTCAGTAATAAAAACTGCTACTAATGTGTACTGGTATGCTCGAAATCAATGCAAGTACACTGAAGCTGGCCATACGTGTTGCCCTGTAGAAGTGCTTCCTCCTCTGAAACATATTTGAAAGGTAAGGTTATTTCTGATCAGCTCACCTGGGTATCCTTGTGGAGAAGTATGGCTTATGGAGAACTGTATCTCACATACAAGGCTCTTTTATGAGTTTTGGAATTTGCCAGTTAAATATAATGTTCCAGCTTAATTCAAGGAGCCCCCTGCTGCTTCTTTGTGAGGTGGGACAGAGGAGAGTCCACCTTTAAAGGTGAGAGTGTCATTAGCCCTCTTTCTTTTGGGCAAGATATGTGCAGTCTGTGGCAGCTCATCTGCCAACTCCCACAGCCCAATTCAATTCCTAGCTGTTTTGAGCAGTCCTGATTTGAACTATTGCAAGCACAATTAGATGGAATCAGGAAACACTGCAGGTGTTAACTTTGCAGAGCAGGCTTGTACAAAAAACACATTGGAGGATTTTATGTATTGATTAAGTGGAGTAATATTAATATATCTTTTGCCTCCAGTCAGTTTCCCTCTCTTCAGAACATCCCCAGTTGGGAACCAAGTTATTTTCCCTTATTCCAGCTGAATACTAATACCATAAACTTTAGTATGACTGTTTGACCTGTGCCTCTTCTTTCTCCCGTATTTTATTTTATACTATTTATTTTGTTTTGTCTGGTTCTCCAGAGATAGTAATTTCTCTGTTTTTTTTCCATTCTCTGTCTCACGTGTCCTCCCATCCCACCACTGACGCAGTGACTGATGGTAGGCAGCTCTGTCTCCCTTGACCTCATCAACATCAGAAAGCATTTTCAAATCTCAGTCATCTCTGACAGCCTTTGAGCAGAGAAATGAGACAGTCTCCCTGACACAAAGGCTTCTGGCCTGGGGTAAAAAAACTCTTTTTGAAACAACAACAAAAAAAATCCCTCTGAACACTCCACACACCACACAGCTTTTCATTCATCTTGCTATGCAGCCCCTGTATACTATATTAGTTTTCAGACATTACAGTCTTTTTGTTTATTGTTGGCCTACCACCATACTTAAGATACTTCATTGCTCTGTTCTGCAGTTTTGCAAGAAAGAAAGGCAATAGTTTGCATACAGCAATTGCAATGCCTGAGTCTGTGCAGATAATCAGTCTTAAGCTTGGTTTCAAATGGTGTTGTATCAGAGACTGATAAATGCGTATCCTGAAGAAACACGGGAGATTCTTCTAGAGTATCACTATTTAATAGAGAAACTGAGGCACTGAGGTAGTTGTGTGAACTGTTCAAATCTCCTCTTTCCTGCCTACTATTTCTATTTTGTGAGATCCCACATAGCACAAGCCTCTTGTAAAAGTATTAGCTGTCCAGCACCTTAAGACATCACCTACAGTTAATTTAATATCTTACTCTGCCAGTTCCCACTTACTCCAATGGAGAGCTGCTTCCCTAGATGCAAAATTAACCACTTAGCATTCCAAAATATACCCCTATGAATTTCATTGTTATTGATGCCTGGCTTCATAGAGATGGGAATTATGGGCACACCAGTAGGGAGGGGAAGGGAACTGTATGTATTAAGTCCTGCAATACTGGCTGAGATGGAACAGCTCAGTGTTTATTCCCACAGCTCCCAACCTCCTGCAGTAATGTCTAACTAGTGTTCCATGCTTTTTATCAATACAGACAAGTTTGATGGGGTTTTGCATCTTGCCATATTGAAGGGACAGATGCTTTTGTTCATAATGTGCAAGAATAATGTCCCTTCTTCTCAATAGTGGTCCACTGAAGATTTGTGCTAGAAAGGGCTGTTTCTCAGACTTTCTGCTGAGCTGTCTCCACTACACAAATCCACCCTGGCTTTGCATTTGAAGAGGTTAGGCAGTCATCAGCTGCCCAAAAGAGCCTCATTGAAGGGCAGAACTGAATATCGCACAGTAAGAGCATAGCCCCTTGCAGCAATTGTTTATTACAAGAGCACTGAGGAAAAATACCATGATCCTGATTCCTTATGTTCTCATCATTTTGGACTTAGATTTCTTCTGATGAGATCAACAGCAACAAATGACTACATTCTTAATTCAGTCAGACTACAGGGATGCAAATCCAGGGGGTTCAAGTACAGGGAGAGAACTTATGGCATGCCTCATAGCTGAGCTGGTACAGCACGTGCAAGCTAGCTGCAAGGTCTGACTTTAATCCCCAGCTGTGACTTGATATTTTTTCTCATTAAAGGCTTCAGGGCTATCAAAGTTAGGTGAATGGTTGCAGATAGATGTCCAAAAAGACACACCCTCCTAAAGAATGTGCACATCTTTATTGAAAAGAAGGAATCCTTGCTAAGGGAAGACATGGAAAGTTATATCAAAATTAGCTGGGAACTACATGCCACAGATGGGACTAATCAGACCTTCCTTGTCAGTGTTTCAGCTCTTCACCGTGGAATAATAAATGAGAATTATTACAAAGTCCTTGATGTTGCATTTTTTGTTTGTTTTTTTTTTCTTCTTCCTTCCCCCTCCGTTTGTCATATTAACCAAACTACCAGTCTTTATGAAACTTGTTTTGCTAATGGTGAGTTTGGATTTTGTTTTGTAGATCTGAATCAGTCTGGATTTTTGGTACTGTTTCCATGGAACTTTATGTGCCAAGATTGCTAGGTAAGTACTTCTAAAATAGAAATGAAATAAATAAAGTATAGCTGCAGTAGCCCAATTTGCATCCTTTCAAGACTTCATCTGATAAAGCAATAAATAGTTTAAAGTTAAACACCAGGTATATTTTTCTTATCTAAAAAAAAAAAAAAAAATAGTAAAAAAGAGGGAGAAAGAATTAAAAAAGTCCTGAAAGCTTGTAAGGGATATTTTTACTTACACCTGGCTTCTGCTAACCATCAAAAGTATATTTTTTATATAAAATGCAATTCAGTTTACAAATCAATGCTTCAAGAGAAAGACTAGGTCTTCTAACAGTTCCAAAGATTTAGTTTAAAAACAAGTTTTTGAGCATGAAAACCTGTCTTTACATTTTTTTCTTGATAACTTTCCTCTTCTTTTGGGAAAAAAAGAATTCCAGTGGCCAAACAGCCAGAAGTTACTTGTCAGGTATTTACAACTTCACATTTTCATCATTCCTTGATAAGAAGATTGCTTGCTTAATTTTTAGTTTCTCTCTTTTTAGTACTTCAAAGATACCTAGTAAGTGTACATTAGGATAACTTTCAGCAGGTATTCAATGTCTTTATTTCTGTAGCTTTTCTAAGGATCATTCCTAAGAGAACTTTCGTGTTTCCCTGTAGCTTCAAATAAGGATGGTAGGCACAATTGATCTTCAACTGAATATGTAATTTCACTGGGTTAAGCTTAATGAAGTTCTTAGGGATTCTATTAGATTGTGTCCAATATGGAAGTCTTACAGCTGAATGAAAAAAATCATAAATTGATCTATCTGGCAGTGTATGGTTTCTTACCTGGCCTTGTCATAGGCAAGTACAATAATTTTGATCCGAAGAGGTCTAAGGAAGGATTGCCTCCCCTCTCTATTCCTCCTGCTTAGGTATTTCTTGATGACGTGGTGAGATGACTGTTACAGTTTTGGTGAGTGGGTGTTTTGTTTTGTTTTGTTTGTTTTTTTTTTTGTATTGTTATTTAGAATAACTACCTTAGCAGGAGTCACCTACATGCAAGGTTATTTACCTAAGTCACAGATGACAGCAAATAGTATTTAGCTAAAGCTGCTTTCCTCTTTCCTTCATGTTTCTACTACTGAAGAATATTTACTCTGGGGGAAAGAAAAAAAGGCAAACACATGGTCATTTTCTAACAGTCAGGCAAAGAAACCAATGCAGAACAACAACTAGGGTATGATTTATTGATCAAACTTCATCGTCTGAGCATATTTAGCATCCATGCTCTAATGTAAAGACACAGCTATGCTTGCCCCTCAAATACTGGAGCTTGCTGTTAATTATTCTGAATTCATTACCTAAATCAAATGTATAAGGATGCCCTTGTCTTTTTCCCTTTTTGAGCCACAAGGTGTGATTTCCCCAGACCAGGGCTGAAAAATACTTAAATATTTCTCCCTGCTTCCATCTCTCCAGCCACTCCCAGCAGCTGAATCACAGTGTCTTGACTGTATTAGGCTCCAGGGGCTAAGCTTGTTCAGTAATAGCCCTGACCTTTTCCTAGTGTTGTCATTCCAAATGACATTTATGGCATAAACAAGCAGTGACACAAAACTGACAGGCCAAGTTGCCATGTGAGAAAAGAATCACAAAATTGAAAGAAAAGACTTCTAAAATCATTCCCTAAATTAAAGGAAAAAGTCTCCCTCAAGCTTCCAAACATTCATCCCTTAAGTGGCAAAAATTCTTTTACTGTTTGATAAAAATTTTATAGTTTTTATTTTCCATAAAGTGCCATCACTTTAATGTTGCAATCAAACTTTAATAATTCTGTCTTTAAAAAACATCAACTCAGAGAGAGTTTTTCAGGATTCATGCTAATATCATTAAGAAAAAATATTGGTCCACAAATGTGAATAGAAAGAGTCATTCTCCACATTTTATCCACCTAAGAGTGTGTCATCTATGCTTATATGTCTCTGGTTAATAGAGAGAGATAAGTCACTACATGGTTTGCATCATCCCACCTTTGTATGAGCAAAATGTCTTCAGACTGCACCTCTAAATGAACTATGCAAGAAGGTGAAATAGCCAGTTTAGACAAGGTGTCTGAATTATGTTTAAACTCAGAAAAGAAGAATCCTATCCCATCCCATCCCATATTATTACTCAGATTGCATTCACAACTTGCAAAGGCTCGTAAGATTTTATTAAAATAAGTGTCCTCATTCCTAAGATCTTCTGTCAACATCTCAGTTGGTGATGGGCTCTGGTTGATGGTATAATATAGTACAGAAATTTACTCTGGATCCAGCAAAAATGCCATTGCTTCTGTAGGACTTCCATTCCCAATGAGCAGGTCTATCAGAAATTAGTGCTAGTGACACCATCTTTTGTGGCAGGGCTTTTTGGAGATCATTCTGAGAAAATGACCTCTTCCTGGAATGAATAAGTGTGAAGATATTGATATTCTCTACAAAATTAAGGGGGTTAGAATCCAGGTCTGCTGACTTCTGCTCTTCTGAGCAGATGACAGTGCTTAACGTCTGTCAGCACTGAGCTTAGCCAGCTATGTGGATGGGAGTACTGAGGAGAACTGCAAAGAAGGCAGTCCAGAGGCATCTGTATATGCTATATATAGGCACAATGCAAAATATGATCTATGCACTCTGTGCTAAATGTATCTGCCAAAAGTATGCCCATGTATGTGGTATTTATCTTTCAGATTTCAAAATAACCTGCTTCCTTCAAAAAGTGTCACAAGACAAGAACTCATTGCGTAAGGTTGCCTGCCAAATCGATGGTGGATAGTTGTTCTCCATGTACACAGGGATACCGTTTGTATCAGATGTCCAGCTGCATCATATCACATGTCTTCCCACTCAGTCCTCCAAGCAGCCACTTCTGTGAAAAGGAATGGTAGGTTGCCTTTCCAAACATGAAATGGCTCCTTAAGAACCATGCTCATTTATCTCCTTACCCATGTAATATTGATGGTCTATTATTTAACAAACTGAACCTAATTGAAATAATCTTTTTTTTTTGGGGGGGGGGGGTGATAGGAAGGAAGTTAATAAGTTATTAATTGAAAACCACTGAAGGGATAGTAAAACAAATTCCATCTGCCTTGGAGGGCGATATCATTAAGCTCTGGGCAGTATGCTGCAGACTCAAGACCTATTTTTACCCTTGGGCCATAGTTACTATTGATGATGGATGACACCAGTCAACACACCAGAATCTATCCTGAGCATTCAGAACTAACTTCAGTTAAAAGCAATACATGTTCCTGAGAGAACAAAACTGCTACAGGTCTCTGCTATAGACATTATTTATCCATAAACATATATATACACACAAACCTATGTGAGTGTTTGCACATATACTTGCACAGAATTCTGCTATTGCAGTCACAAGAACAACTCAAGCACTTTGAAAAGTTTTGCTCTTGTTCATCTACTCTATTTTCTTTAAATTTCTATTCTGCAATATAACTTATTATCCGAGGGAAGGTTTTAATCCATTTGTTATAAGTTCATGTGTATGGGTGTGCATGAGCAACCACCTAAACACCCATACATACAAATGTAAACCAAAAGCAGGAATGAAGTGGCCCAGAGGGGCTAACAGAGAATGTGCTGAAAAGAAAAAAAAAAAAAAAGCAGGATTACTATACTATGCTTTTCATTGTATACTATACATAGTATACTATGCCATACTATGTTTTTCATTGGGATTTTAGGGTTATAGACTCAGGTTTAGTCCATGACTTACAGAGTTAGCCCACTGCCCACACACTGAGGTGCCTAATCAGTCATACTCCACTCTCCTGCAATTGTTTAAAGAGAAAATAAGTGAATCAACAAGGCCTGGTGAAATTGTCCCTACTTGGTATTCCTGTGATCAAGGCAAATCTAAATAGAGGAACAGTTTTCTTGGAAAACTGTTGCTAACACTATTTTAAAGAAAATAGCTGTGCTTGCCCATGGCAAGATGATTGGAGTGAGTGATCTTTGAGGACCTCTACCAAATCAACCAACTCATTCCATGGTTCTATGATTCTGTGATTCTAATTTGTAACCAGACTCTCTTGGTCTTAACCAAGGAGAGATATGCATACTTGGAGTTCTTGACCAAATGAATCCTGGGGGTATGAGGCTCAGAAAGGTAGACCATTTACCATTTTATAAGATTTACATTCCTCTTGGAATTTAATTATTCAATAGGTGCATAAGAAATTAATTTGTAGAATCATAAACTAGTGAGGGTCGGAAAGGACCTTAAGATCATCTAGTTCCAACCTCCCTGCATGGGCAGGGACACCTTCCACTAAACCATGTCACCCAAGGCTCTGTCTAACCTGGCCTTGAACACTGCCAGCAATGGAGCATTCACAACTTCCCTGGGAAACCCATTCCTGTGCCTCACCATCCTCACAGTAAAGAACTTCTTCCTTATATCCAATCTAAACTTCCCCTGTTTAAGTTTTAACCCATTTCCCCTTGTTCTGACACTACAGTACCTAATGAAGAGTCCTCCCCACCATCCTTATAAGCCCCCTTCAGATACTGGAAGGCTGCTATGAGGTCTCCACGCAGCGTTCTCTTCTCCAGGCTGAACAACCCCAACTTTCTCAGCCGATCTTCATGCGGGAGATGCTGCAGTCCCCTGATCATCCTTGTGGCCCTTCTCTGGACTTGTTCCGACACTTCCATGTCCTTTTTATGTTGAGGACACCAGAACTGCACACAATACTCCAAATGAGGTCTCACAAGAGCAGAGTAGAGGGGCAGGATCACCTCCTTTGACCTGCTGGTCACGCTCCTTTTGATGCAGCCCAGGATACAGCTGATTTCTGGGCTGCAAGTACATACTGAAGGTGGCTCATGCTCGTTTTGTCATCAACCAACACCCCCAAGCTCTTCTCCATAGGGCTGCTCTGAATCTCTCCTTTGCCCCAACTGTAGGTGTGCCTAGGATTACTCTGATCCAGGTATAAGACCTTGCACTTGGCATGGTTAAACTTCATGAAGTTGGCATCAACCCACCTCACAAGCATATCAAGGTCCCTCTGGATGGCATTCCTTCCCTCCAGTGTATCAACTGAACCACACAGCTTGGTGTTATTAGCAAACTTTCTGAGGGCGCACTCAATCCCACTGTCCATGTCAGTGACAAAGATGTTGAACAAGACCGGTCCCAACACCGATCCCTGAGGGACACCACTCGTTACTGGTCTCCAGCCATTGATCACAACTCTGCATGTGGCCATCCAGCCAGTTCTTTATCCACTACGTGGTCCACCTATCAAATTGATGTCTCTTCAATTTAAAGACAAGGATGTCATGTGGGACAGTGTCAAACACTTTGCATAAATCCAGGTAGGTGACGTCAACTGCTCTACCCCTGTCCATCAGTTCTGTAGCCCCATCATAAAAGGCCACCAAATTGGTCAGGCAGGATTTCCCCTTAGTGAAGCCATGCTGGCTGTCACCAAGCGCCTTGTTGTTTTTCATGTGCCTTAGCATGCCTTCAAGGAGAATCTGCTCCAAGATTTTCGAGCACAGCGGTGAAACTGACTGGTTTAAATTCTTTAATAGGTGCATAATAAAGAATGGAATGATATCAGCATCTTTTTTTTTTTTCAACTCATACTGGAGCACTAGAATATATATAAGCATATTTTTAATAGAATAGAATATTATTAACTAGAATACAGTAGTAATAAAAAAAAAAATCAGAGCAAAAATGGCATGAACATAAAAGGGAAACCAATATATGACCATATGATTCCCTCTCCTCACTTGCTCTCTACTCTTCAATTTTTTCACTTGCATTTAGGTTGGGATAGAAAGCATTTTGGAGAGGGAACCATCTGATAGATCTTCATCAGAGTCCTCAGAAGTTTCAAAGACAATCAGTACTTGAAATCAAATATGTTCATGTGTACATCTAGGAATATATTCATAAAGTTCTTACTAAACACCGTGACAAGAACTTTTGAAAACACTTTCTGTGTGTAGCAATACTGTATTTCATTTTAGGCAGCTTTAAATCATAACACATATTGTATAAACAAGTATTGTTTAAGCTGATCCATTTAGTGAACAATTGTGCTCTGAAACAGTTGAGTGAATGTAGTTCATACATAAATGTGGATATTTGTGCACGCATGTAAGAGTTCAAAATTATCAGCTGTGGTGTGTTTTACATATACAAGGGAAGATGGGTGTCACATGATAACTTAGATGCATGGATAGCATATTAATTATTCTTTGTGGAATTTACAAGCATTCAACTGTATAGAAAAGATTCTCCCATAAAAATGCAGTTGGAGTTTTAACATAGGAAATGTCTGCCTATTAATTTACTAGTTAGAAAATTAATTTAGATAACAATGAATATTGCGCAACCGAAACTTATTTGCACACTGTAGCCCAGCTGAAGAAAAGAAGGGCAGGTGCTGGTTTAAACTAGATTTCATTTGTCTCTGCATGTGTGTGTGTGACCACATGCATGTGTGTGTTCATGTGTGCATGTTTGTGGATATATTCCTAAAGCGAAAGCAAAAAAAGGAAAAAAAAAACAACTAACAGCAAACTGCCACCCTGTTCAGACTTTCAAGGAGAAGGAACGAGGAGGGGAAAAAAAAAAACTTGAGGAAAAAAAAAATAAAACATCAGCAGGCAATTAGACTAATCTTCAGCAAGCCAGGCTTGTGGGATCATTGTTTGGTATTTGCTAGGGCCCAAGCTGTGTGCCCTGAAGGCCCGACCTTCTAATCATTATCTGTCTGTTTTATTACCCAGCCAAACTGGGCCCAGTTTTAAATAAAATATGCAAAGGTTTCTTAAATTATCACCTGGGGCAAGGCGGATCGCCTTTCTTGCTGTACATGTTGTTAATCTGTGAAATGCAAATTCCCTTCATCTTATAGTTGGGCTTTATTAACTTTTTTGAATTTAAAATTTCTCGAACAATGAGTTCTGTCAGCTTCTGAAATTATATTTTCTCTCTCTCTCTTTCTCTCTCCCTCTCCCCATTTTTTTTTCCCTTTTCCCCCCTCCAACACGGAAGCGAGTTTAAAGCATAAAATCACCAGGGGAAATAAGAAGGGTTTCATCTCGCTTTCAGAATTTAATTGGCTTCTTAGCAATTATTAGTTTTTGCTGTTAAAGTCTTTTTTTATTACTATAAGTATTTTCTTAAAGAAACCGCATTACCTTTCTTGGGTGAGGACCTAAATGTCACAGTAAAAAAGATGAAGAGAAGATGGCAGGCTAAAAAGAGAGGAACAGACTTCAGAAATGATCCAAGTAACTTAATGTTATTGATCCTGCTGCAGTTAGAAGTTAGGAGATTTAATCCTTGCTTGATTCACCAATCAGTATTAGCTTTACATTTCTTTTCTGAGTATATATCAAATTAAAATGCTAGCAGTAATGAAAACTATAGCAGCAATAATGACAATAATTTTTGTTTTGTTTAATTTGGCAGTAAAATTTCTCTGTAAGTAAGTCCTCAGGCAAAGCAGACAAAGAGTATAATCCTTCCCCCCTTCATTGACCTGCTGTTTGATAATGACGTGGCCATTTAATCATCACCCACCCTGATTAGCATGAAAGTTTTGCACCACAAGGATGATCTCCAACATATACGTACGCAACACCTGTGTCATGTGGTTGAAGAGGGCTACTGCAATCTCACTTCAGATCCCTGGCTCCCTGCCATCAGTTAACATGACAGACAACTTACTTCAGAATTAACTCAGGTTATGTTTAAATGACTAAATGAATCGGCGGCAGGAGCCTCCTCTGGCTCTGCAGGCAAGAGGTGCATCATAGATCCCATTCATATGACTCAGCTCTCTTCCTTCTCAAATGATGAGTATTTTGAACCTCCTTGTTCAAAAAGCCTCTTCTGAATATTATCTGAAACAACGCTAGCTGGTCATACTCCAGAACAGTGCCATCCAAAGAATTAAGCAATAGGGATTATTTCTATGCTCTACTCACACTTTCCATTTACTGTTGTAACCTCAGTGAGTTCCCTGCAGCCCAGAAGCAATGAAAATGGAAAGTGGTGTTTTAAAGTTTTCTAGACACTTTTACTCTTCAGTACCTGAATAGGTGAGTAAAAGAGCAAATGAACAGATCAGGAATCCAGCCATACCCCTTCCCACCTGATAATATTACTGGTAGCTTTTGCAATACCTGTTATATTGTGAAAGAGCAGGAGCCTGTAATTCAGTTGGCAAAGATTCTCCAGCTGATGTAGAGTCAGAAATCACAGCTGTTTGCTATCCAGAGAGAGAGTTGGGGAGAGTATTCAACACCAAACATGGAAAGGGATAACTATGGTGAATGCAATGAATTAAAGTGCCATAATAATAGCACTGATACATGGGAGCTGTTGGTTGAAATACTCTCCTGGAATAAATCCGATTCAATGAAATTTCATAAGATCATAATCTCCTCTCCATTGCCGAAAAGGCAAATGTTATACCTTCTAATCTGATATAAATCTTGATGAACACCATGGAAATCAATGGAGGTAATCCTGATTTAGGCCAATTGCTGAAAGCAGAAGGTGGCCCCATCTGTAGATACTAAAAGTAGCTTTGATTTTTTCCTCATGGCCAATGATGTCCAGCATCCCCTAGGGATTCTTAATCACAATGGCAGTGTGTTACCTTACAACTAATCAGTTCCCCATGAATCCTGGAAACATATTAATTTGACTTATCTTTCAAGCACCATGAGGCCAGAATGATATCTTATATTGTTATGAAGGAAGTGACAATATAGAGCAACAATGAATGAATGCTCAGTTAGTGAGCAGAAGGAACTAAAATGTGCAAATAAAAATTTTATACATAGGTTATTGATTATAGTGGGAGCTGTAAGAAAATTGCAAAAGCAGCTTTAGCTATCATTCACTCAGATTCTGAAAAATTAATGAATTAAAAAGGTGTCCAATAAATGGTTTCATGAAGAGAAATTTTGGGGGAGCAATGGGTTTCATGTTAGAAATTCTCAGGCAAGCAAGAATGTTCATAGAGAAACAAGAATATTCATCATTTCAATTTTTCATATTTATCTTACTTGCTTACCTCAGCACACACCAATTTAGAAGTTTGGTATGAAGCCTGAAATTCAAACACTGGAAGACAAGCAAAACAGTTTTGCTGTTCAAGTTCTAGCTTAATCGAGAAGGCTGAGGTCTATTTGTAGTAACCTAGAATAAGACCACAAATATTTTAGAGTGGAAATGAATATGGGTACTTAAGGACTATTTACAAATGGATCTTACTGCTTCTGTGCAGCAGCATGCCAGCATTTAACCCCATTCTGTTTTTTTAATATGTTGCAGCTGACATTTTATGAGCTAGAGACTTGATTGTGGGACTCATTTCACCTACAGTTAGACTCCTAAAGGTAAGATATCTTATCTAAGCTGTTACCAGGCCCCCTTTTTCTGCAAAAGCACATCTGCAGAATGCCTTCTCCCATCTTAAGAGAGGTGAGAAATTTTCTGACAGACCTTATCTGATGAAAAAAAAGACAGACCAGGTAACATATTTCTAGGTGACAATCATTAGGTGAGATCACTTATATGATTAGCTTAGCACCATTTGTATGATTAGCACTATGAGGAGTAGTGGTCTCTCCAGGGACCTGTAAGTTTGATTTCAATGGAAGAATAATAATAGTAGTAATAACAAACAAAATACTTCCCAGTATAAATTATGGTTTTGCCTTTAATTTGCAAAAGAGATTAATGTATTCCAAGTAATGTACTAGTTTCATATATGAAAAAACTTTCTGAATTTTTTGAGTAATTTGTAAGAAATAATCCAAACAGTTATAAATAGATACTCTTTAATGGCAAGTTATTTGCTAGATCGTGTTGACATCAAACATATAATTTCCCCTCCAGTAAAGCTGATTCAAATTATAACAAAGATACATAAGGCCAAGCCACCAGCTGAGTCAAAGTGGCTTGATTGTTTAAAGTGAAGGAGCTAAGTTGATTTGCACCACCTAAGGTTTAGGCTATTGTGATATAATGTTGTTTGATTCTTCTATTCTATGGTTCATAGGAAAAATCCAGCAGTGTCAAAATGATTAACTGTAAATGGTCTTGCATTTGATCATTTTGTGCTTCAATTATAATTACAGAGTCAAGCCTAACAATAGTCTGTCTATAATTTCTTTATGGGCATGCAAACTTTGCATAGTAGATATTTCTTCTCATCACATTTTTTCCTTTTCCAACAAGCTCTCAAAGCTACCATTCCAAACTAAACAGCAATTGAACTGGACTGCTATTATTCTGTACGTACTAATTCTGCTCCCAGCTATTTTTTTTTAAGCATGAAATTCACAGATTACAAAGCCTACTGAATCATGTGAACTCATCTTTTAAGTAAGTCCGAACCACATATTTCAAAGCCCAAAATGACTTCAAACTGCACTTCCTCATCAAAGATAAATGTTTTGGGCTAGTGTTCTTGTTTGATCCAAGAGATAAATCCTAGGTCTCTGTCTTCTAGAGTGAAATCTTGGTTTCATTCAAGCCAGTAGCAAAATTCCTATTGTTTGTTAATGAGGTCAGGACTCCAGCACCAGATTTCAGCTCCCTGAAGTTCGGGTGCAGAGGGAGTTCTGAATCAACCACTCTAATTGTGATGCAGTGTTTGTTGAAAGTTAAAAATAAAGTGAGTTAAAAAATATCAGTCTTCAAAGTAGGCATTACACATCCTTCAGTGACAATTTATATATATGAAACTCGTAGTTACTGGAAAGACCCCTCCTGAAAACAAGGGGTTTTGGATTAGACACTGTGACCATAGATCTACAATTTGCACAAGCAAATTCATCACACTTAGCATACCTCATTACATAATTTAAAGTATCTTTTTTTTTAAGTTTTAATGTTACAATTTTTTTTCCAGTGCTGTATGTATCAGTGACATCTTTTTCCAGTCCTATTGAAGAGACACATATCCATAGAGAAGTACAAATATGTCAGCCAGTTTGAAATGAGTCCATGAACACGAGTTTGCAATGTTCTTTCTCCATTATTCTCTTTAGAATATTAAACCAAACCTATGGTTCTCAAGGTGATTGCAATTTTATTTTCTTTATTAAAAAACAGGCAGACGGAGGCATGGTTCCTCCCCATCCCTGAAGTTTTCTGAAAATACTGATGTGACAACAAACTGATATTTAACATGACATTTTAGAGAACATTGGTGACTCCATTAAGCAAACATGTAGCTGCAACACGAAATTTTAAAAGATGCTAACCTGTCTTATTTCACATCTTGAAGGAGATGAATTCTGAAAGAAAACTGTAGCAGTTTTAAGTAGTGGAGAGAATTAGATTTATTTTTTTGTAGTGGTTGATAGTTTTGTTCCTTTTGACATTGTTATTCTTGTGACTATTTTTGTTTTATCCATATATTACTGTAATATTACAAACCTGTTAGACTCAGATCAATAAAGGGAATAAAATTTTTCATATACCTTTTGTGGACACAAACAAAGCTCACTAGCTATGCCGTTATTATCACCGTTTTGTGATGCATTGGTGCACATTTGCTCACGTGAGCATCAACAGTGTTTCCAAAATATTTCATCATCAGTGTAGAAATGATAGGAAATGGTAACGATAAAATGTCATCAGTATGTTTCACAGAACTTTCATCTATTGGATAAGATTTAAAAGGGCATGTAAAGAGAAATTCCTGAAGATCAACATTAATTAATCACTTTTTGGTAGTGTTAAAAACTATACAGTAAAATTTCCAAATTAACCAAAAAAGGGAAAAAATGCATAAAAATATTGAACTAACAACAGAAAATGTGGTGTTACAGATGTGGAATGTCTATCATAGTCTATAAATATACATTCTTTATATTCAACTGAACACTACAAAGAACTGTTCCAAATAAGTCATGGAAGAGTCATGATTTCAGTCCTGTTCTGCTCTACTGACTGATTCCTTGAGTCTCTCTCTCTCTTTAAATATCAGTTATTGCATCATGCAGATCAAAGCAGCTATACTTGGAAAATAAAAAATAATGAAAGTGTAAGTATAGCTTTGGAACACGACATTCAAATTGGTGGACAAGACACATCTAGTTTAATGAAGTAAAGCAATTGCCTTCAAAGAAATAACAAAACTAGTCTGACACTCCATGGAAAACTATGCTAGCAAGTTCAGCCATTACAGTAACTCCCTAGTAAAATCAGGATGAAAACAATACTCGTAGAGAAATAGGGTGTGCACCACTTCTTTCCCTTTTCATCCATCTGAACTGGATGATATAAGATACCAAGTCTGAGGTTTATTGTGGCTCAACTTCACCACCAAGATATTATAAAATTACAGTAGGCTAGCTCTTTAATTTTGTTCTGTAGGCTATGAAAAGAAATAGGTTAGCCATCCTAGTTTTAGTTATTTCTCACACAGAAATATTCAGTGGAGAACAGATTTTGGAACAGTTATGCTTTTGATAATTATTTACACTAAGAATTCTTCTTTCATTTTGTCTTGGGAACACAGAATTTCTGCAGATACTGAACGAACAGTTAGGCCAGGAAAAGATATTAAACTCTTGCAGACTGGACAGGATCATAGGTCATCCTCTGGTAAGCTAGTTATAAAATATCACCTTCTATATCAAAGAAATCTCCAGTGAACAAGATAAAACTGAAAAAGGTAATGGTTGGAGCTGGAGACCTATAGGTCTCAAGTGAAATTGCTTGTTCAGGTACTCAGCTGAATAGTGGACTTAATTTAAGAAGAGCTAACAGTTTCAGGAGATACTTGTAAAGAAAGTTACTGTATGATTTTCAAGGTCAGAACAGTGTGCCCCAACTGCAGATTCTGAGTAAATTGGCCCAGTTTTTTTAAAAAATATCAAAACCCAGAAAGAGAGGAACAAACCTCTCTTTAGTCTAAAATATAAATTCTCACTTATGCATGGGAAATGAGGATGAAGGCTGTATCTTTCTTTGGTGACAGAAAAATAAACATCAGTTTTCTCTCAGATGTTCTTTAGCACTTTGAGTCTTTGTGACCATATCCTCCTGTTTTTCTGTTTTTTATGCTTGGCACAGATTGCCCAGAGAAGCTGTGGCTGCCTCATCCCTGGAAGTGTCAAAGGCCAGGTTGGATAGGGCTTTGAGCAACCTGGCTTGGTGTGAGGTGTCCTTGCCCATGGAGTTGTTGCGAATTTAGGCCTCAGAGATATCTATATTTGACCAGAAAGATTCCACTTTTTTCTGAACAGGAACACTTCTAATAATCTAAAGCCTGAAGTTTAGAAACACCCCCTCTTAAGAATAGCAGGAGTTAACTGGATTTAACAAGGGGATTGAAATCTATATGAATAATATTATACCAAATAGATGTCATCCCGTAGAAGACATATAATCTCACTGGTCTTTCATAAATATATACATAAATCATCAACAGCCAGTCTGAATAAGGATAACTGAAAAATTCTCTCATTGATTCATTTTTCCTTTATGCTTCTTTTGAACAGTTTTAGCATAGCTGAAAATGGTCTCTCTTCCTTCTGGATCAGCTCTACTTACAACATGCTAATGATGGTTCATATTACAACTGTACATAATAATTTGTGATAACAGTCTTTAAGATGAGAATGTTCTTGGCCGTTCTGTATGAAACTCATCTGTCCTAGGCTGGGAGTTATGAGACCGTTTGCTTTGGCTTTATGTTTTTTCAGCTTAGATCCTTTTGCTGTAGAGTCCAAGGCCTACACAAACCTAAAAATTCACAATGATGTTCAACCAAAAGTATAGTCCCACCAGATTTCAAATCAAGATCATGGAAATACAGGTGTTCTGGAGAGCTTCACAAACTATTAAGCCTGCAGCAATGATTTGTTTCAAAGATGGGTCCAGAATGCACCCCCCAAAATCATCACAAAACAACCCCAAAACAAAATTCCCATATCTGTTTATTTTTTATCTGACTTAGAAGATGTATCAGTTCTGAAATACTTGGGGAAAGACAGGCAAATTGCATGAAGGCCATAAAGTATAATTACATTCAAACACTTGAAGCTGGTACATTTTGAGATCAGGGGACCATATGGATATTGGATGAATTAATGTGAAAACCTCCACTTACTTTTCCAGAATGAAGTAACATGGTCAGTTGGGTACTGGAAGAACTAAGATTAGCATTAATTCCAGAAACACATTAAACACCAGCAACCATGAGTAATGATTCTGTCTCCTTATTTCTTTCATTTATTTTTGAAATATTGAGAAAAAAAAAGACAACATAGGTAGTTAAAAAAAACCCAAACTCAACAGACAGAGGAAATATTTGGATTTTTCATAGACAGTAATATTCCTCCTGTCTCTGTCAATGCATTTCTGATGTAATGACGTTATCGTCATTATTGTTACTAGTAATGGTAATAACAAAGACAAAATGGAACTCCAGATTTTATGGAATGCTGATAATTTACTAATGACCCATAAAATATAGAGGATGTGTACAACAGGATATTTTTAAGCAGTGCCTCTATGATGAGAGTTTCCACTAGATACTGTAAACCAATTCATAAGAGATGTGTAAACTAACAAAAGTTTACGTTACATCTTAGCTCTACCAATGCGATCCACACTAGGTGTGGTAAGGAGCAGTGGGGTCTAAACTGTTATACCTCAAAGGCAGATGAGTGCTCAGCAACTGGGTCTGTAAGGTCCTGGTGATGGTGCTTATATCTTATTATTGAATCTATGTGAAAGCAAGACCTGACAGAGTGAGTCAACTTTTAAGCTGGACAAAATCACTTATGCTTGGGTAGAGTAACACCTGAGCATAGTGGGTACTCTCGCTAACGATCCAAGAAGAGAGGTGGAATATTTTTGTTGGATTTATTCCAGAAGAAAATGTCATCCACACAGAATTAAAATACAAGTTGCGAATTAAAAATTTTATTATTGCTATCTATCAGCATAATTGGAAAAAGGCCACTGCAACAACTCTGAATAAAACTTGTGCTATAACTAAAATTGCTCCCACACAGATACAATGTTTATGAACAAAAGCTGAAAACAAAAATTAATAATTATGTGTGATATTATGACAATATCTATTTCTACATTTATACCACTCTAGATATTTGTTAGTACATGTCACATACAGCCATAGATAGAGATGTGTAGGTGTGTATATGTGTTTATGACTACAAATGGAATGCCTAAAAAAATGACCAAGGTGGTTTTATTTTTAAAAAATAGTAAAAAAAAAATAAAAAAAAAAAAAAATCTCTAGCGTTTCTGCTTCCAGCCTGGAGCACATTTTTACAGCTGAAAATAGGAACTTATAATGAAAATGCTGACACAACCTTAACTATAGAGGTGCTAGCAGGCAATGTTATAATAAATAATGTGAGAAATATTTTATACTTCAAGGAAATTACATGTTCAGCCATCTTTAGGGTTTCTGGGCTAGGAAGGGTAGGGATTAGGTGTACATGACAAGTGTAAAGGCCCGTGACTCACAGCTGCTAGAAGGCACAAGTAAGTTACAAAAGCTGAGAGAAAGCTTTGTAATTACATAGCATAGGTAAAACATTTTTTATTTGGGGGTAGATAAGGATCAGGTAAAGGTAAAGATACACACTCCAGATTCCACTGAGTTTGTTTTTTGAAGAAATCGTGAAAGTTGAGTTAAATCTATTGTTCTAACTTTCCTGCCATCCATTTGTGTATTTCTTTATACTGTACAAATATGACTTCAGTATGTTTTGATATAAAAGCATTTGTAGGAGAGCAGGACTGGATAGGACCAATTAGGTCAATGAGTAGGCTCTTACTGTTGCAGATAATTCTGCAGGGGATTTCAGGAGAGTTTAAGTTTATAATGACCCCTAAGAACAACTTTCCCAACCTTTACCCACCAGAAATACCCACAATATCCTCTTTGTTCAGTTAAGTGATGGCTAAAAGGCCTTGTGTACTGTGAATCGTTAGATTCCTCTTTCTGCTTTTGGTTTCTTGATTAATAATGACTTGTGACTATGTGCTCAGACACTGCAGCAGGAACAGCTTTTAAAACCATAGGTCTGCTTGCATTGGTATTATATAAAGCAGAAGACAATGTTCTAGGTCTGAAAATTAGCTGAAGTGGGAAATGCTTGCATTGACCCCACTCCAGAACTTTGAATAAATTACTGAAGAGAATTTTAACAGGTATACAGACTGTTGAAACAGCTAGTTTTGGACACCTTAAAGATGAACATCCGAGTCAGAGTGAGAGATAATTTTTGGTCATTAGGGAGAAATACACACTACTAGGAGCAAACACATTTTACCTTAGATATTACTTCCCAGTGAAGCAAAATACCTTGTGCCTGTTTCTCTCTGCTTATTAGGAAGGAAGGTGGTGATAACACCTTGAACTTGTAGATGCCTAAGGTACAATGGGTGAACCGTTCACCCAGTCCCCTGATGCCCTAGTTGATCAGCTGTCATTGGCTGTTACCATAATTTTCATGGCATCTGTCCCACAGAATCAGGTTTTGCAGTCTAAATCCCACCGCAAACAGCACTCACCTGTGTAGCAATGATGTTGGTAATCCCACAGGGAGGCCAGAGGAAGGAGGAACTGTACTGCTCTGCCGTTTACAGCAGGTCCCTCCAGAACATTTTTCTAGAGAGGGGGATAAGGGAGATAACACAGTGATTTATCATGCCTACTCCTGTCCAAACTCTCTCAAATGTTTTAAAATATTTATTATTAGGGTTTCCAAGAATCTGTGCTAGTATATGGGGCAGATGTTTTCAGAGCTCTTTATCTGACATCTGCCTTTCAGAAGCAAACACAGTAATTCCTCATACTAAGCAAAACTCAAAACAAAACACCACCCTCCTACCCATTTTGTCTTAAACTGCTAACAAACTTTTAAAACTTGGCTAAATCTTAGGTTCCTAAGATCATGCATGAGTTCACCTGGAGCCTTACTTCAAATATATAGCAAGTCAAGTCTGGCAGAATATTCACCCCCTCTCTTTCTTATCTGTTTCCACCATCTTATTTCTTACTTTCATCAGTCTTGGCTGTAAGAAATGTGGTAGATCATGAGGAACAAACTTCAAGCTATCAAGAAAGGAGACTTAATACATTGTTTTTTTCCACAGAAAAGACAGGAGACTGTTCAGAGCCTGTTGTTTAAGGAAATCCCACAGTGAAGGAGGCAATGAAGTAAGACCAGAGTTTTGAATACAGTAAAACAGATCTTGGCCTCTGAAAGCCGACAAAGAATAGTGTCATCAAATATAATGCATCTAGAATTTCACTGAAGTATTTTATTATTTCTAATTTCTGTGATATTTAGGGAATCCTATTGCCATTGAATATGTTTTAGCCTTATTCCTTTCATCTCCAAATGATTTAAAGCTCCTTCACTCTCACAATAAAACAGCTACAGTGCAAAATGATGAATATTCACTTTCATATGAGAAGTCTATATGAGTTCTGAGATAGATAAATACTTTTTAGTATGTATTGGGGTTAGGTAATAGCACGATAGCCTAAAACACTTAAAATAATGTGACACCAATTTATTACCATTAGAAATAAAACCTTCGGAAAAGACCCTAAGCATTATGTTAGCATTGATGTGTCAATCCTTTATTTGAAGGATGGCAAGTCTGAATCCCAGCACAGCCTTAATTAACAGAAAATAATTAGCATCATTTTCCCAGCTGTGAATTTGAGATTTCTTTTTTTTTTTTTTTTCCAACAGAATCCATTGATTGATAATTAAGGAGGAGTTAGTTGTAATAAAACTCCCAGTATTGCAATTTCTAATTGGCCTTTAAGGACATTTTACAGTTACAGTTACTTTGTTCCAGGCATTTTCTGGCTTTTTTTTTTTAACCAGCTTTAATAAGGAATCCTTCCTCAGTGAGGTAAGAAGGATGCAGATGAGTATAAAAAGCCACCATAATGTTCCATCTATGAATGTAAAACTTCACATATACTTCACATATAATACAGTCCATTTGATTTGTTTGGGTAATAATTGGTGCTAAGTAAACGTAAAAAGCTTTGAAGTTTGTTTTGAATAATCTAAGATTTATCCAAGCACTTGAGTCTTCGATTAAACTACATTATCACAGAGATTTATGTAAATACTTAACTTGATGAACAGTAAATGCTCCTCTTGGCCTCAGTGGGATGGCGCATCATATGTATAGTTAAGCAGATATATGTATATCCTTCAAGGAATGCTGCCCTAGGCTGGAAATCTTATAGGAATGGATTCAGTTCAGGACATGTCTGATTGTTTCATATTTCCAGCCAGTCCACAACTACTGCTAGTACGATGTCCCCCAAGGCACTAAAATTTTCTGTTAGTAATCCTACAAGTAGAATTGATTTAAAAGCATACATTTAATGATTTTGTAATATTTGTACATTGACATAATTTTTAATTATTATTCTGAGCTATCTTAAAATTTCAAATGTTGGATGAAAACAATATGAAGCGTTTTAGCATTTTGTCCATTTCTTTCCTTTCCCTCATTTCTCTTCACTCACCTACTTGCAAAGAAAGATGGAACAACTGACGTAACAGAAAAGAAAAAAAAAACAAAAGGAAAAAAAATCTTATCTATTTAAATACAAAACAATTATAAAAATAGATTTCCTTTTATACAAAGATTATTTCCCAGGAAAAATATCTGTGAATAAGATGTTTCAAAGATCTTTGTGTACCAGCAAGTCAGTAAGTGGAACTGAACATGCAAGTGCAATGCTTTTCACAAAAGAAGCTTTCATATTTGACAACATAACAGAGATCAAAACTGGTCATTAATGTTGTGAAAGTAGATATGAATTACCAGGCTTGGACCTGCATTGGTGTCATTAGTGACAGCTACACAATGATGTAAGCTTCTCCAGGCTCAGGAAAATAATAAATAGTTTGTTAATTTTGCTATTATTACTGGCAAAAAAGCCCCCAAACAAGGACTTTTGCTGTTGTTTCCACTGGTTATTGCCTGTTTCTTTCTTGTCCTGTTCATGTGTAATTTTTTTTGTATGTCTGTGGCAGTGAAGAAATGCTCCTGTGTGATCAAAGTGTCCTGAAAAACAGATCAGCTCAGTTTCTACATCTTGGGAACACTATGAGGCTGTGTTTCTGTCTCTCTGAGGAGGATGACAGATCACTTAGCTGTGACTGCCTTACATCTTGGCTGGGCTAATGTGGCTTTCTCTGTTTGGAGATCATCCAGCAAATCTATATGCTGGTGACAAATTTATTTCCAGTGCCTCCACCACATTTTGTTAACACTAGCTGAAATGTCCTTTCTCATTTCAGTCACACAGGTCACCGGTCTGATTTTCAGTGCAAAACAACCCAGAGAGTTTCACACTGCTTGTGTTCAAGACAACTTGGTTCTCCCTGTCTCACCATGCTTAACCATCACTTCAGCCACTAGGAGTACAAGAGTTAGCAAAAATCCATGGGCCACCTTAACCAGTAGTCAAGATGCTGTACTTGCTGATATCAGATAATTCAAAATGATGGTGTATATAGACGTGAAAAACATAACGTATGTTTACAGATTATCTGCACACATATAATAGGGACATTTATTCCCAGCACTTGCATTATTCCCTAAAACTGGAAAGACTGTATCTCTTATGGGGTTTTGTTTCATGTCCAAGATGGTCTTGGACACATCCAAGATCTCCAAGATATGCAATATACTTGGCTGCCTAGGCCATCAGACTGCTGGAAATAGCAAAACCTTGAGCTCCACATCTTATTTTGGCCAGTGGCACCATCCTTGAAAGGTTGACTGGGTACTACCAACACCAAGGTGAGGGGGGGATGAGGGAGCAGGAGGCTGCAGCTACTGCTTATAGAGAAGGCTCACACTGAAATAGCAGTCACCACCTTTCTCCTCACAACTCCCTGGAGGCAACACAGGCATCAGCTGAAGGCATATGTACATCTGCATTCACATGCATGCATTGTCTGGGCACACAGCTGAGATAAATCAGTGTATCACTATGGATGGTAATAGAGCGTGGCTGCCTTTTGCTGCTGAATAGACGGATCTTTAAGTATCACACAGGGATTCTTGTGGATCTTTTAGGAGAGAAGTCATCTCAGCTGACCTCAGCCTTCTAAGAGGGAGATGTCAGATCTGAGCTAGCCTCAACTCCTCAAGTCACAGAGGAAGCTGAGCGTGCTATTGAGCTATTTGCTGTACTTATTTTAAACCTATTTTAAAATCAAATAAAAAAACTTTATCACAATTTTCTGAGCTAAAATTTCCCCCATATTGGGAAATATTTTGAAAAATATTTTCAAATATGTCTCAGAATTCCTTTCTTCAGTAGTTTTAGCACTTATTCTTTCACCAATACATTTACATTTTCTCTAACCTTAACCAAATCACCATTAGCTTCCCTAGGCCATATTAAATCCTGTAGTAAGGGAAACTTAAACCTGACTATCAGCAACTCTAAGAATCACTTTTGTCAGCCCATTGGTGATTTCTGTCCAGTGTAGAAAAACTTCTTAAAATTTATAGTTTCAGTGAAATCAGGGTGGGAGGAAATTTCAGCATATTGCTCAGGTGTCGTGGTTTAAGCCCAGGCTGTAAATCAGAACCACACAGCCCTCTCGCTCGCTCCCTCCCTTTCTCCCCACCCCCACCCCCCACCCCCCCCACCTCATGGAGGGACGGGGAAGAGAATTAAAAGAATGTAACTCCCACAGGTTGAGATAAGAACAGCCCAGTAACTAAGGTATAACACAAATCACTGCTGCTGCCACCAATAATAATAATGATAAGGGAAATAACAAGGGAAGAAAATACCACCTGTCGATACACAGCCCGACTGAGCAGTGAACTAGCCCTTCCTTGTAACTCTCAGTTTACATCCTGGGCATGAGCCCTTCCAGGTAACTTCCAGTTACATCCTGGGCATGAGGTGCTGTGGTATGGAATACCTCTTTGGCTAGTTTGCATCAGGTGTCCTGTCTCTGCTTCCTCCTGGCTTCCCCTCCTCCCTGGCAGAGCATGAGACTCAGAAAGACCTTAGTCAGACTAAACATTTGAGAGGTAACTAAAAACATCAGTGTTATCAGTGCTGTTCCCAGGCTAAAAGTCAAAACCACAACACTGCACCAGCTACTAAGAAGGAGAAAAATGACTGCTACTGCTAAACCCAGGACATCAGGTCATTCTCTTGCCCCAAAATAGGATCAGCTACAGTTAAATGATTCTTGTTAGATACTCATTAAACTTGTTCTTAAAATCTTGTTAAGCTTCAGCAATCCCTTCAGAAAATCTGTTTCAGGCCCTGTTGATGCTACAGTTCACACATTTTACCTGAGACGTTTTCCAACTCTTCCTGGCTGTTTTTTCTCTTAGTTTTCCAGTCCCCAGAAAATATGTACTACATTTCATTTCCCTCCTTTGCAACAGTCCTTTTACACATTTAAGGACAGTTGCCATGTCTCTTCATAAATTTGTAGTCCATTTTAGACTAAAAAATCGAATTAAAAACTTCCCATAAAAGAAGAGCACTGTCTGCACCGGAGAGATTGGTAAGGTATGGACAAACAGAAGTGCATACAAGGTGCTGCATACCAAAGGAGAAGAGCCATTAAGGAACCAAAACACATACTGGCTGGGGTGACCTTCCTGATTTTGAAAAGACAGCATCAGCTTTTACAGGGAGCTGCTCAGACAAAAAGAGTAAGATCTTGGATAATTTGGATATGGTGTTTGGAATCTGTCCATATCGCTATATTACATTTTCATGTATTATACTTTTGAGTAGATTTCATACTCAGAGGGATAGGAAGGAAACCTACTATAGGAAAACTGATATATTAGCATGAGGTATAATTAAAATTCTGAAGCTTTCATCTTAATGACATTTCTTAAAATACAATCAAGACTTACAAGTATAGTTGCCAAAAATCTAATATTTCGACAATAAATATGAGGCCTGGCTTCTGAAAGAGGCTGTTTTTTGACAGTCCCATTCAAATGAGCTGGGCATCATTTTTTAAATCAGTCCATAGGTTAAGGAACCCAAATACAAACTGAAGTGGTAGATGCTACTTTTAAGAATCTTGTTTTAGAATAATAGAACATGGGCTGCTTATCTGGAAGCGTGTGACCTTTGACAGCAGTACCCTTCCAACACATTTAAGTATAGATTTTTTAAGCATTAAGAATGTTTACTTTACTTAAACCACACTGAAATAATTGAGCCTAAGTAGGTATATTCAGTCATTACTTCCTTCTTTATATGTAATTCTTTTTAGTATGTTGTGCAATTTAAACGGCTGAGTGAGATGTTGCTGTCCTGAACTGAAATCATGCATGTGGATGGAGGGTTATCTGTCAGGGTGTTAACTCAGAGCCATTTCACTTGACTGTGTAATGATGCAGCACATATCATTCATAGAGCAGCTGCATCTCATTCTGAGAAACTCCAAGAATATGAAAATAAGGAGCTTCAACTCTGTCAGCTGAAGGAGTAATGAACCTGACCTGGGGTCACTGCTCTGCTGGAACCCATAGTAAGTTCAAACCACAACTGATCAGCACAAACCAAAGCACATCATAGACCAAGGAAAGGGAAGGGAAAGGTTCACAAGAACAGCAGGGTTATTAAAATGATGACTTTCTTACATAATTAATTGGAAACTCGAAGCCTAATAAGAATGGCACATTTGCTCTATGTTTTTTTTTGGCTTTTGGAGGAAATTTTGCTAGCTGATCCACTAGCACTAAAATGAGGGATGGGCTATAGCCCTCATCTCCTTTATTCCATGCCTGGATTTTACTAAGTAGTATTGTTTAAAATCTTGGGAAAATCCTGATGTCAAAGCAAATTTTCTGTTAGCCTTAGTCTTCTTGAGATTTTTAAGTAGATCTTTATTTTCCCCTTACAGAAAATGCTTGTTTTTTGCTGGCCAGCTGTTCAGAGGATTGTAAGTTAAAATCCTACTTGGTCACAGGATCCTGGGAGTAAGCCACAGTATATTTGTTTTTCAGATTTTTTTTTCCCCATGAAGGGTTCCTCTGTCATGGGGTTATGCAGTTTTTGAGACCTTCAGTTGCTGCAGACAGAATCATAGAATCATAGAATAGTTAGGGTTGGAAAGGACCTTAAGATCATCAAGTTCCAACCCCCCTGCCATGGGCAGGGACACCTCGCTCTAAACCATATCACCCAAAGCCTCGTCCAACCTGGCCTTGAACACTGACAGCGATAGAGCATTCACAACCTCCCTGGACAACCTATTCCAGTGCCTCACCACCCTAACAGGAAAGAATTTCCCCCTTATACCCAATCTAATCTTCCCCTGTTTAAGTTTTAACCCATTACCCCTTGTCCTACCACTACAATCCTTAATGAAGAGTCCATCCCCAGCATCCCTATATGCCCCCTTCAGATACTGGAAGGCTGCTATCAGGTCTCCATGCAGCCTTCTCTTCTCCGGGCTGAACGGAAGGTCCATGTAGAAAGAGAAACCTTATTTGGCAAAGGCAAATGTTGCTGGAGCAGAAAATATGGACATTTATTTAACTTTATGCTGTATGATGGCTCAAATTTAGTAATGATTCTGTGAAATGCAAATATGGGTAGCAAAGGATAATGGATTGTTCTATGACCTTAGTGAGGAGAGATATGAAAATTTATAAGAAGCAAAGCCCAAAACTTTGTCTTCAGGAAATATGCTGTTTTACAGCCATTAAGGAATTTAACAGTAAAAAAAATATATTAATTACATGACCCCACATAAATAAATTGTATTAAAAAAGGCAGTGAACCCATAGTGGTGGACCCTTAGACACCGATTAAATATGGCAATTAAGCTTGAACCCATTGCCAGAATAAAAAGGTTCTGATTTAATTTTGAACGAGTTTAAAAGATTTTTATTAATGGTCCCCTCACTGCTTACCCTTCAGGTTTCCAACAGCAATTTCTTTTAATCATGTACTTAATATACTCCAAGGTGTTGAATTCCGTGTCAGCTGTAAACATACAGCTAAACATTTACATGTAGGCTTTCTTCAGCTCCTCACAGTCAATTCAAGGAATGAACAATGAAGCAGCACTACTGTGCAAGATCCAAATTGTGCTGCTGGCAAGAAGATTCTCAAATAACTGTAGATCTCCTGGGAGAAGGAATATTATACTATGGAATAGAGAGTATTTGCCAAAGAGCAAGCTGGTCTGTAGGCTTTTCTAGCTCTTCTTTCATTCTATTTATTTATTTGCTTTTACTGTCACTGGTGCCATCTAAAGCCAAGAAATACAATAAGGTTAAAACTATTGCAGGAAATCATTTTGATCCACCAATTAAATGAGCAAGTTCACCTTGCCTATGATATGCCATCAAACATCGATATGAGCATTTGGTGCAATCAATCTATTACACATCAATTTTATGGCTGTATAATGAGGTTTAATTGCTGCTTTATTAGTCTGACTAATATTAAGTGTCATAATTGCTTTGCATTCAACTTGGATTTCTCATTTAAATCACACATCCAATATTTAACCATAAATGTAGACCTTCTTTTTGTCTAATTATATTTTGCTTTAATCCTCGTGGTACAAAAAAAAAGCCCATTTGGAGTGATTTTCCTCCTTTTTATGAGTTCTCTGGCCCTGAGGAACAGAGGCTGGGAAAAAAAAAATGTTGTTCTTGGTAAATGCACAGGCCTTTGGCATTTGGAAAGTGAACTTCAAATTTCCTACTGACAGAAATATAATATTGGTTTTGTGTACTAATGAGTGAATTGCTAAGGTGTGTAAATTCATTTGTAGTCACACTGAAGTGCACTGGACTAGTCGTATACTTTAAGTTATGCATATCTTTGGGTGAATGGTGGGGCTAATGCATGCTACCCTGGAGCACACATGTGAAATAAGGCTGGCAAGATGCAGGGTGCATTTTGACTGTCAAGCCACAGACCAAATGTTATTGCTAGCTGGGATTTTAGTGCACTATTAAAGTAATAGGCTCAGATGCTCAGACACAGAGCTTTAGGAGGCAAAGAGCTGAGGCTGAATAAATTACCTGGTGCAATCGATGAGGAAACCTTTTGCAGAGCCAGTCTTGTTCTGTGACTTCCTTATATTAACAAGGACTATATTCAGGTGATGAGTTGCTGGATTGTTCAAGTAGGTAGCAGTTTTATCATTTCACTTGGCTTCTTCTGATTTCCCTTTTTTGTTCGAAACAGACTCTATCTATTTTGCAGGGTTGAGCTCAGCTCACTGAATAGACCTGCCATATGCCATTAATATCATCTGATGCTCCAGTGACAGCTGGCTAGTATGACCCTGCGAGCACCTCATGAGCTAAAGTCAATCTGTATTTTGGGAAAAAAAGTATAGTGCTGGGAAGTGTCATGTGTCTAGTTCGTGCAACATTAGGCTGCTGAAATTCTGATTAGAAAAATATAGCGAGTGATTCAGTAATATTTTGTTACAGTTCTCTTCCTGGATCCATTAAGGCGACAACATATCTAGAGACCCTGTGAGAGTCAAATATCCATCGCTGTACATCTACTGGACTTCAAACAAAGGACTGAAAACATCATAGAATCCTAAAATTGTTTAGATTGGAAGGGACTTTAAAGGTCATCTATTTCTAAGTCCTCTGCCATGTGCAAGGACACCTTCCACTAGAGCAGGTTGCTCCAAGCCCATCAAGCCTGGCCTTGAACTCTTGGATGGAGCATCCACAGTTTCTCTGGGCAACCTGTTCCAGTGCCTCACAGGAAATAACTTTTTCCTTACATCTAATCTAAATCTACCGTATTTCAGTATAAAGTCATTCCCCTTGGGCTTATCCCTACATGCCCTTGTAGGAAGTCCCTCTCCAGATTTCTTGAAGGCCCGCTTTAGGTACTGGAAGGCTGCTCTAAGGTATTCTTTGGTAGTGGCAGTTTGGTGGTGATAACTCCCTTTTCCTTTATTTTTTTTTTTCTTGTCAAGAACAACAATTTTAGGCATAATAAAAATGTTATCTAGCACAGAATAGGTTTTAGAAGATATTTCTTTCTGGAAGAGGCTTCAGTCATGTTGTCTGTCCAGTTTTTCGTGAGTAATGTACTCATTAGAGTTAAGAAGAGGTAAGAACATGGAGACTTTCTGAAGCTGCAACTCAAACCTACCAACTATCTGGCAGGAATCCAGGCCACAGCACCATTAATACTAGTGTCAACCCTCAGCTGAATATGAGATCAGAAATGCTTATTCTGTGAAAAAAGCAGCCAACCAAAGCTCTCATACCTTGCCTGACTTTCTAACCCAGGCCCTGAGGTACCTTTCTATCAAACAGGGTCCTTACTCTGTAATGATGGGGCCACCCACATTTGCCATCATAGTGTAATATTTTACCTTATGCATGAAGAAGCAAAAGACCTTGGCTTTGGAACAGCTTTAGCCTGAATAGCTGGCAACAGCCTATTTGCACATCCCAAGAGAATACTGGATCTACTATCTTACAGGGCATTTTGTGTGAGTGTACAGTCAAGAATGTAAGATCATGGAACCAGGCAGACAACAGGCAAGAGGGAACCTGCCTTGTGCCTTTTCTACAGCGTTTGGTTAGGTGAGAAGACACCTGATATTTTTATCCACAGCCTAGAGACTGTTTAGTTTTCTTATCCAAAGACTTATCTAAGGTAAAACACATCCACATTCCAGAGAGCAGGTGGGAGGGACCCTGTGTGTGAGATCTGGTAGCTAGAGAAACTGGAGGCTAAGAAGATGCAAAGACTGTTTTTTTACCAAGGGAAGTCATCTAACCTCTAGGGCTTGGTCCTAAAAAAGACGGACTGCCACCGCAATATTTTTTTTCCTAATTTGATATAAATAACTAGTTCTTTCACATTAGATATGTTTCTAAGAAGGCATGATCTTGAGCAGCCATTGGCACCTCCTCACTTCTACTGATTTCCTATGCAGTCATGACAGACATGGTTACCTTGAGAAGCTTTGAAATTTTCCAAGGTTTCAAAGACACTTTCCTCTCCCCAGACAACTTCATAAAAAATGCAGATACTAAGCCCTGTGTTCCCTTCCTACCCCTTTCCCTCCCATCCATTAGTGGAAATGGTAATTATTGTACCCTATATTTCACACTATGATGTTCCCTTGCACCAGCAGCCTTGACAGCAGTGTTTCAGAGCTGCGTGGGACTGTTTGCATCATTTTGAGCTCAGCTACCTAACATTGAAAGGCCTCACCACAACAGTGAAGAATTTCAGTGTACAGCTGAGTTGATCTGAAAATTGCAGAATAGTGTTTCAGCAGGGCTGACACAAGTAATATCTTCTACATTTTTCTTACTGTTTCTGAGTGCTAGGGCAGCAGATCAGGCTTGATCTGCTGAGTGAGAAAATGCCATTTTTACGCAACACTGTTAAGAGCCAAACTGCCTTTCTAAGTGTGGCTGTCAGTCTTTTCATTGTGTTAAATCCTTGCCCATGATGGTTCTTTCTCATCCACGCTGACTCTCAATGCTGAGGTCAGGAGTGAGCTCCACCTCCCGCATGGCAAGTTGGCAGGATGTATATGTGCAAGGAACTAATCCACCTTTCCTGGAAGCAGTGAGCTGAGGTTTTCAGTCAGGAGCAAAAGGACAAAACAAAGGTCTGAGATTACAGATGGAGAAACATTTGCAGCCCTCTGTTGTTTCCTGTTGCTGTTTTAATTTTCTTTGCTAGGCATTACCAGACTATTGTAGTCCAGCCCAGGCCAGCCAGCTCTATAGCAGTAAAGATCCCTTGTTAGGTAGGTGGGAACCTTCTTCTACCTTAGATCACAGCTGCACCTTGGACTTCGGAGCTTGGACATCCAATATTCTCTTCAGGGTTAAACTCTTCTCATACATCCCTCTCAAATTAACCAGGAAGATTTTTCTTTTTTCCAAAATGGAGATTATTATCTCTGCTGAAACCCCCAAACATAAGTAAATAAACCTTTGACTAAGAATACCTCAACTACCTTGTAAAGACACCATCCCCCAATTCAAATCCCCTATGATGTGCATCACAAAAAGTCTAACGACTGTGCAATGTGTGAAGTCTAAAGACAACAAAAAGTCTGTGGCAGGGCTGACAGACAGCTTCACAGATTATGCTGGGGACCACGTCAAAACATGCATTTATCTGAAATTAAGGAAAAGAACTTTATATAAATATAAAGATATATATGTAAAATGGGAGCTTATAAGAAACACAGACTTTTTACCAAGGCCTTGTAGGGATAGGACAAGGGGAAATGGCTTCAAACTCACAGTGTATATTTAGACTAGATATAAGGGAGAAATTCTTTACTGTCAGGGTTGTGAGGCCCAGGAATAGGTTGCTCAGAGAATCTGTGGATGTCCCAGGATACCCTAGAAGTGTTCAAGGCAAGGTTGGATGGGGCCTTGAGCAATGTGGTCTAGTGGTGGATGTACCTGCCTGTGGCAGGGATGTTGGAACTAGATGAGCTTTAAGGTCCCTTCCAATCCAAACCATTCTACAGTTCTACAGTAAGGGTCTCACAAGAGCAGAGTAGAAGGAAACAGTTACCTCCGTCAGTGTGCTAGCCATAATCCTTTTGGTGCAGCCTATGATATAGTTAGCTTTCTGGGCTGTAATCACACACTGCCAGATCACGTTGAGCTTGTCAACTGAAATCCAACAGTTCTTCCAAACTTCATTCCCAGCCAAGTCTTCAGCCCAGGCAAATTAGCATTTTCCCAAACAGCTCCCAGTCATGGTCTGGAACTAGCAAGAGTCATTCATTCCTACTTATTCATTCCCATAAATGAATTTGGGTGTGAAAATCTTGTTTTGGAAGCTAAGAGATCTATGGAAGTGGTCAAACCACATCAGGTGAGTTTAATGATGGACAACAGGCCCCTGCAGCGATTCTGTAGCAGCAGCAGATGTGGTTGAAGGAAAAAAGAACTATCATCTTTGAAATCTAGAGAAGAAGAGCCTCCCATGGCCAGATTCTCAGATGGTGTAGATCAGTATCAGAGTTGTGCCGCTTTATCTGCATCCTTAGAAACAAACAACTGGACAAATATGGAAAGCTTATTGTTTTCTTCATTTCACCTCTTCCTTTCTTCCTTCCTTCCTTCCCTTCCCTCCGTGTCTGAAAGTCTTTACCACTGCACAGTGAAAGCAAATAAACAAGGAAGGTTAAAATCTAAAACCACTCATTCAAGTTAATTAAGTTCAGCCAGCCTCAACTACATCATCTGGTAAGATCTGGCAAGTTATGTGCATGTATATGTGTGTGTGTGTGTACATGAATGACTGTTTATCTCTTCCTCTATTCAGAAAGAATCCTCCAAAAGTGTACCTATTTTAGAATACGTTATTTCCATGTCTGGCTGTGAGGGGTTTTGATTTCTTTTTTTCTCTTGTTTTATTTTCCTTGTCTGTTTCTGCTCTTACAGCTGCTTTCATATTTTTCTCCAACTTCCCATTATTACATTTTCCTCCTTTTATTTATGATGCTTGATTCCCTGTGTACATTATTGCTGCAGTGTTGGTACTTTATTAAATACCATACAGATACTAGAGTGAGAATGAGTTTTTATGTCCCACACATGGTGTGTTGTAATTGTGGCATTTTTACTTTCCATTAAGAAATATCTCCAGGAGGGGAGGATAGGGACTCGGTTCATTACTTCTATAAACCAAAGAAAAAAACCCAGACAAGCTTGATGAGTTGTTAAGTAGTCTTTAAAGAAGTTCTTAAATCAAGATTAGATGTCTTTCCTAAAAAAGCTCCCTTGTTCAGTAGAAGTTACAGGCCTGATAGAGGGATCACTGGTCAAATCCTGTGATTTGCAGTATGAAAAATTCAAACTATGTTAAAACAATGTCTGTTCTGGCCTTCAAATTAATGAGAATGTAATTAGAGAATAATGGGTTTAGCTAGCTAAACAAAGACAATGTAAAATTATGAACATCTCAAAAATGAAAACAAAAATTTACTTATTAAAATCTTGGTCTAAAAGAAACAACAAAAGACTCAGGACAAAGTTACCACAAACAGAACATAAATATTTTTCTTGTCCTGTAGTCTTTCTTCCTAGAATTTGTCTGAAAGATTTCTAAGAACACGTTTTTCTATGCCATCTTTGAGTATTTTGAAATTTTAAAGTGTTTTATGTCCACAATCCCCCTGTCAGGGAAGGATTGCTCCTAGCTCACCTCTACGGTTTCTTTGTAGACATTTCTATGCAGTCTTCCTCTGCTCAGCCTAAGTCTAAGCAATGAGCAGGGTACAGTCTTCCAGCTACACCAGTGCTGGTGTCTTGGCACTACTAGAAAAATATGAATGACAATAAACAGGGCTGATTCTTCTCTGGGTATTCATTTTCCCATGATCAGTGCTGGACTGAAAAGGCAGAGAGCAGACTGCTTTGGGGCATAAAATGGCCATCACCCAGATTATTTCATGCATACCAGAATACTGGCAAGGCAGAGCCTCTTCTGGGAAGCAGCTCCTCACTGAGTTTTGACCACTGCCCCTGACCACCTTCCCTCAGGACCAGTTTGTATCTTAAGACTTTTTCATGGGTCTCTGTCCCAACTCTGTCTCTCTCCTGCAGTAGAAAAGTTTCAGCTTAGATCATAGAATCATAGAATCATAGAGTTAGTTAGGGTTGGAAAGGACCTTAAGATCGTCAATTTCCAAGCCCCCTGCCATGGGCAGGGACACCTCGCTCTAAACTATATTACCCAAGGCCTCGTCCAACCTAGCCTTGAACACTACCAGGGATGAAGCGTTCACATATGCCCCCTTCAGATACTGGAAGGCTGCTATGAGGTCTCCAAGCAGCCTTCTCGTCTCCAGGCTGAGCAGTCCCAACTTTCTCAGCCTATCTTCATACGGGAGGTGCTCCAGTCCCCTGATCATTCTCGTGGCCCTCCTCTGAACTTGATCCAACAGATCCATGTCTTTTTTATGCTGAGGACACCAGAACTGCACACAATACTCCAAGTGAGGTCTCACGAGAGCAGAGTAAAGGGGCAGGATCCCCTCCTTTGACCTGCTGTTCACAATCCTTTTGATGCAGCCCTGGATACAGTTGGGTTTCTGGGCTGCAAGCGCACACTGCTGGCTCATGTTCATTTTCTCATTGACCAGCACCCCCAAGTCCTTCTCTGCAGGGCTGCTCTGAATCTCTCCTCTGCCCAGCCTGTAACTGTGTCTGGGATTGCTCCAACCCAGGTGTAGGACCTTGCACTTGGCATGGTTAAACTTCATGAGGTTGGCATCAGCCCACCTCACAAGCATGTCAAGGTCCCTCTGGATGACATTCCTTCCCTCCAGTGTATCAACCAAACCACACAGCTTGGTGTCATCAGCAAACTTGCTGAGGACACACTCAGTCATACAGTATCACACACATTATGCTAGAGATTGGAAGGGTCCTCATAAGATCATCTAGTCCAATCCCCCTGCCGGAGCAGGAACACCTAGATAAGTTTACGCAAGAATCCATCCAGGTGGGTTTTGAATGTCTCCAGAGAAGGAAACTCCACAACTTCCCTGGGCAGCCTGTTCCAGTGTTCTGTCACCCTCACTGAGAAGGAGTTTCTTCTCAAGTTTAAGTAGAACCTCTTGTGTTCCAGTTTGTACCCATTACCCCTTGTCCTATCATTGTTTGCCACTGAGAAGAGCCTGGCTCCATCCTCACGACACTCCCCCTTTATATATTTATATACACTAATAAGGTCACCCCTCAGTCTCCTCCAAACTATAGAGATCCAGCTCCCTCAGTTTTTCCTCATAAGGGAGATGCTTCACTCCCTTAATCATCTTAGTTGCCCTGCGCTGGACTCTCTCCAGCAGGTCCCTGTCCTTCTTGAACTGAGGGTCCCAGAACTGGACACAATATTCCAGATGAGTTCTCACCAGGGCAGAGTAGAGGGGAAGGAGGACCTCTCTCGACCTACTAACCACCCTCTTCTAATACATCCCAGGATGCCATTGGCCTTCTTGGCCACAAAGGCACAGTGTCAGCTCATGGTCATACTGCTGTCAACTAGGACCCCCAGGTCCCTCTCCCCTACACTGCTCTCTAACAGGTCGTTCCTCAACCTATACTGGAACCTGGGGTTGTTCCTGCCCAGATGCAGGAGTCTACACTTTCCCTTGTTATATTTATATATTTATATTTATATATATTTATATATGTTTATATTTTCCTTTGTTATATTTCATCAAGTTATTCCCTGCCCAACTCTCCAGCCTGTCCAGGTCTCGCTAGATGGCAGCACAACCTTCTGGCATGTCAGCCACTCCTCCCAGCTTAGTGTCATCAGCAAACTTGCTGAGGGTACACTCAATTCCCTCATCTAAATCACTGATTAATATATTCCACTGTTCATGTCAGCGACGAAGATGTTGAACATGACCGGTCCCAACACCGTTCCCTGAGGGACACCACTCGTTACTGGTCTCCAGCCGGACATTGAGCCATTGATCACAACTCTTTGTGTGCGGCCTTCCAGCCAGTTCTTTATCCACCGAGTGGTCCATTCATCAAATTGATGTCTCTCCAATTTAGAGACAAGAATGTTGTGTGGGACAGTGTTGAAAAGATCTGATCTGAGTTCTTGTCTTTCCTGCTTAAAATGCTGACAGCGCTTGAATGCTCACAGTATTCATGGCAGGGAACAATGCCTATATCTTCTTGTCAAGAAGAGACATAAGAAATTTTAATACAAGGCTTAGAACACACACAAGAAAACAAAGTTCCATGGGATATAGCCCTAGAGGGAGGGCGGGCCAAAGACTCTTGGTTGCTATTCAACGATCACCTGCTACAAGCTCAGGAGTGTTGCATCTCAACTAGAATGAAGTGAAGCAGGAGGGCCAGGAGACCTCCTTGGATGGATAAGGAGATGCTGAAGAAAATTCAAATGAAAAAAGAGGCTTATAAAATGTGGAAGCAAGGACAGGTGGCCTGGGAAGAGTACAGGGATGTTGTCCGGGAATCTAGGGACCAGGATAGGAAAGCTAAATCCCAGTTAGAATTAAACTTGGATAGGGATATTAGGTATAACAGGAAGGGATTCTACAGGTACATAGCAAATAAAAAACAGACTAGGGAGATTGTAGGCCCCCTCAGGAAGCTCTCGGGTGAACTAGCTACACAGGATTTGGAGAAGGCTGAGGTTCTGAATGACTCCTTTGCCTCGGTCTTCACTGGCAAAGGCTCTGACCGCACCACCCAAGTCTTGCAAGGCAGATGCAGGGACTGTGAGAATGAAGACCTTGGACCCACTGTAGGAGAGGAACTGGTTTGAGACCATCTTAAAAATCTGAACGTGCACAAGTCCATGGGTCCTGATGAAATCCATCTGCGGGTCCTGAAGGAGCTGGTGAATGAAGTTGCTAAGCCGCTGGCCATCATATTTGAGAAATCATGGCAGTCAGGTGAAGTTCCTGATGACTGGAAGAAAGGAAATATGACCCCCATTTTCAAGAAGGGGAAAATGGATGACCCAGGGAATTACAGACCAGTCAGTCTCACCTCTGTGCCTGGCAAAATCTTGGAGCAGATTCTCCTTGAAGGCATGCTAAGGCACATGAAAATCAACAAGGTGCTTGGTGACAGCCAGCATGTCTTCACTAAGGGGAAATCCTGCCTGACCAATTTGGTAGCCTTTTATGATGGGGCTACAGAACTGATGGACAGTGGTAGAGCAGTTGACGTCATCTACCTGGACTTGTACAAAACATTCGACACCGTCCCACACGACATTCTTGTCTAAATTGGAGAGACATCAATTTGATGGATGGGCCACTCGGTGGATAAAGAACTGTCTGGATGGCTGCACACAAAGGGTTATGGTAAATGACTCAATGTCCAGCTGGAGATCAGTAATGAATGGTGTCCCTCAGGGATCAGTGCTGGGACCGGTGTTGTTCAACATCTTTGTTGGTGACATTGACAGTGGGATTGAGTGTACCCTCAGCAAGTTTGCCGATGACACCAAGCTGTGTGGTTTGGTTGATACACTGGAGGGAAGGAATGCCATCCAGAGGGACCATGACATGCTTGTGAGGTGGTCTGATGCCAACCTCATGAAGTTTAACCGTGCCAACTGCAAGGTACTCCACCTGGGTTGGAGTAATCCCAGTCATAGCTATAAGTTGGGCAAAGAAGAGATTCAGAGCAGCCTTGTGGAGAGGGACTTGGGGGTGTTGGTCGATGAGAAAATGAACATGAGCCGGCTTCAGTGTGCCCTTGCAGCCCAGGAAGCCAACCATATCCCGGGCTTCATCAAAAGGATTGTGACCAGCAGGTCGAAGGAGGCAATCCTGCCCCTTTACTCTGCTCTCGTGAGACCTCACTTGGAGTATTGTGTGCAGTTCTTGTGTCCTCAGCAGAAAAAGGACATGGAAGTGTCGGAACAAGTCCAGAGAAGGGCCACGAGGATGATCAGGGGACTGCAGCATCTCCCGTATGAAGATAGGCTGAGAAAGTTAGGACTGTTCAGCCTGGAGAAGAGAAGGCTGCATGGAGACCTCATAGCAGCCTTCCAGTATCTGAAGGGGGCATATAGGGATGCTGGGGATGGACTCTTCATTAGGGACTGTAGTGGTAGGACAAGGGGTAAGGGGTTAAAACTTAAACAGGGGAAGTTTAGATTGGATATAAGGAAGAGATTTTTTTCCTGTTAGGGTGGTGAGGCACTGGAATAGGTTGTCCAGGGAGGTTGTGAATGCTCTATCACTGTCAGTGTTCAAGGCCAGGTTGGACTAAGCCTTGTGTGACATGGTTTAGTGTTAGTTGTCCCAGCCCATTGCAGGAGGGTTGGAACTTAATGATCTTAAGGTCCTTTCCAACCCTAACTATTCTATGATTCTATGATTCTGCAAGCAATAAAAATATTAACTGAGCAATCAGGTTGACCTTTCTGGCTTCAGTGACATGAAATGAATCTGCAACAAGAAAGGAGTGGTACCAGCTGAACAGTTTGCTTAATTTATTTACATTTATTTCACATACATATAGCCTTCCCTGTAATTATTGTTGTCTGTGTGTGTGTGAGATGAAAAAAAAAGTCAGGAAAGGACATACAATGACAATCACATATTTGTCTCCTGCCCTTCTTTCTCACCCTCCGGTGTGTGATGCCTCTTTATTTAGGGAGGGACAGATAATAATATTGGATATATTTAGAGAGGGAGAGATAATATTGGAGGAAAAACTAACAAGCATGCACACACAGAAAGATCAGAAATAAGGATTCAAAACATTGACCTTTAGAGACCATCTTAGTCTGTTGTGGAACTATCATCTCAATAGCTAAGGCAGGATGACGGGAATTTTTGTTTGTGTGTGTAGACTGGATTTACTTGAAACAAGTGTGGTGCTTTGAAGTTCTTCAAGTGATTATTTAACAATGTGACTTTGTATCCCTCATTTAATGGCTGGAACAACAGGATGAGGTTTTTGACTTTCTTGTAGCAGATTGTAATTTTGATTGCCCTAGTAGAATCTCCAAATTTTACACACCTGGCCCAAAGGAAAGAAGGAAGGATACCAAACTTTGATATTCCCAAAACTGTTTGGAGAGAAAAATAGATCTTTGCATTGCAATGAGAAGGGTCAGAAACTAGAAATGAATATGCAATTGCTAAGTCAAATTGATTTCAATACCTAGGTATCTCTGATGGTCTCCACTGACTCCTTATTCTATGTGCTAGAATACGATTTCAACTATGGTGTATTTAGCCAATCAAAATCAGTCATTTCTTTTTTAATCATTTCAGCCCCCCTTACAGAATACTATACATGCAACTGACATAGAATCTCTTTTATTTATTTCATTTCCTTTTTTTCTCCTTCAGTCTCCCCTCTCCCCATAGCTAAATTCCCTCCAAGTGTAATTCAGGCTTTAAATACTTTAAACACCTCAGAAAGTCACATTCTACAGCCTGTATCAAAACAAAGGACTTCTGTGATTCAACAGGGGTAACTGAACCAGTGAACGCTAACATCACCACAATTTCAGTGAAGAACACCTCCCCTGTTTGCCAACTCATATCTTCTATCATTCTGTGTTTCTTGCAATGTCTGTGCAAGAAATGCACCTGTGTTTGGTGTATTCCCAGAGCTGTGGGTCTGACAACTGATTAATTTTATGAAAGCCATCATCTGGTATTTGCTCAAATAGGACAACATGAAGTTACAGGTGCAGGGTCAAGAGATAAGTTTTTTGGTTTAAGTAAAAATCTACCAAGGACCCCAAGGCAGACAACAATGCAAGCTCCAGAGCCCACTGAAATGATGGAGAATGAATCCAGTTCCTGTAAAATTGTGCAAACTACTTAGAGAGGTGGTAATATTTGCTGTGTTATTGTCAGCCCCTTTGCCAGTTATCAGCACCAGAACTGCAGCTGTCTGCTGAATAACACATTTGTTTATATAGTAGATTGAGAATACTTGTGTGCGCAGCAAACTCCTTGGGGGTATAAACAATGTGTTTCTGAAGAAGGCCAGTGTCATTAGAATAATCAAGACTTGTAGTATGATAAACAGAGTCACAAACAGAAAGTGCTACATAGACTCTTGAGTGTGGTATCTCATTCAGTGTCAAGTCCCGAGGATGGTCTGTTCAAACAACATTTCCTGTGGTGCAGACACGGGTTGCTACATGCTTTACAGAGGAACCAAGGGGGAGACATGGTCATGGTGCATTTTGGATGAGACCTTGTCAGCAGCATGCTGGCATATAGTAGAAATCTCCTTTTCATTTCAAAAGGCTCAAATCCTTTTATCTGTGCAAACCATGTGAAATCTATGAGAGTGGAAGAATGTCCACTTTGTGAAACCAGACCAAGGCCAAATTCCTTTTGTAGTATACTTAAATTTTCCTCAGAGTCTGTATCAAGGATACTGTCCTCTCTCAGCTACTTTGTATGAGTTAATTGTCTCTACAGCAGTCAAGCCTATGACCATCTCATGTTGGCCATACTGCAAAGTACTTTCAGCATTGCAAATGTTGTTTCTGTGGTTCTCTGACTGCTATTAATTTTGTGAGTGTCCTTTTGAGTACAAAATGTGCAAAATAGCACTGCAGCTCTGTGCAGAAGTGGTCTTTCATATTGCAGTTTACTGCTATGAAAAAGCATTGCAGAATACTGAGCTTGTCCTAAAGTCATATGGAAATGTTTGAGAGTGCAAATCCTCAGATTTTGGTGTTGGGAAAACCCTCTTGGGTAGGAGCAAAAAAGCAGCAGCTTCTGTAGTGGACCCTGGAGAGCATTTTCTTGTCATCTGTGAATTTACCATGGTTTGCTTAATGAAGGGAGCCTAAGAATGATGAAGAGGCATGAACTCAGTGAACGCAATCTGGTATTGCCCCAGTGTAACAGAGCCAGCAAACTCTTAAAGATTTCCATTGGAAAATCAAGTCTTACAGACTTCCCTCGGAGTTGGAGTATGAGTTATATGATGAAATTAGACAAATCCCTGGCCATTATAGGGGGGTTGGAACTAGGTAATCTTAAGGTCTTTTCCAACCCTAACTATTCTTTGATTCTATATCCCTGGCAGTGTTCGAAGCCAGGTTGAACAGTCTTGGGTGACATGATTTAGTGTGTGATGTCCCTACCCATGGCAGGGGGGTTGGAACTAGATGATTTTAAGGTCCTTTCCAACCCTAACTATTCTATGACTCTATGATTCTATCTTCAGAAGTGACTAAATATGATATATACCTGTTGAAAAGCAGAACATATATAGAAATTTCAACAAAAATATGTTTCAAAAAAATGCATGGAATCCTAAGTTGGTTCATGAGCAAAGACAGAAAAACAATGGTAAAAGGAAAGTTACAGTCATGAGAAGGTAGTAAAGTTCCAGTAGAAGGGTAGAGACATATTGAATTTGTGTTTTGGTGACAGCCACAAAGATGAGTTGTGAACAAATTTCAGTCCTATTTTTCAATACCATAGAGCAAATATCGCTTCCTACTTCACCAACTATATCAAGTGATATTAATTGTTAACATACTTTCATGAAATACTTTCCATGAGAACAGGGAACTAAAAAGGTTCATCTTGACAATGTCATTTTATTATTTTATAAATAATAAGACCCCAGGTGGTCAGCAGAAGCCAAGTGTCTGAATTTTACACATACATTTCTTTGGTGCTGATAACTTGATGTGCTGATAAGATTACTGCAGCCATAATGAGTTGGGTAAAAAGGAAGAAAGGAAGAAAACCAGATATAAGTTAGTAAAATCCTGCCTAGGTCTTTTGACTTCTTGACTTTACTCTCCTTTTCACAACACTCTGATGAATGACAGAAGTCATCTGAAGCCTGTTAATTTTGTTTTATTCCTTCTGTCCTTTTTTTCTACTTCACCGAACTGAGGTTCTTCCTTTGAAGGTTAAAGATCTCTCCTTAAGTGTATTGCACCTGTTCACTTGTAGAAACACCATGTTCTCAAGATTCACGTGCAGCTATTTAACTTTTGCCTGTCTCCTGCTCTTAGTCTCTCACTATTCCTTTACTCTTGTCCTTTCCACTGCTCACCCAAGAAACATCCCTGTCCTTTCTACTGCCCATCCAAAAGATGAAGGCAGCTGTCAAAGACAGAAGAAATTCTGCCAGGAATGAGTTCAGATGAATGGGGTAGCTGGTCTGCTGTCTTTAGTAAGAGATATAGCCATACAAAATAAAATAAAAACTTTGTCTAATTCATGCTTCCTTTGTCTAACCCATGGTTCCTGATGTCTGTTTAAAAGACAGAGTCTAGTAACCTGGACTGTGCAAAGTATTTTACACTGATTTGCACAACATCCTTGTCTTGAAACTGAAGAGACATAGATTTGACGGACAGACCACTAGGTGGATAAGGATTTGGCTAGATGGTTGCACTCAAAGAGCTGTGGTCTATGGCTCGATGTCCAGGTGGAAGACCAGTGACAAGTGGCATTCCTCTGGGGTCAGTGTTGAGACTGGTGCTGTTTAACACCTTTGATGGTGACATGGGCAGTGGGATTGAGTGTGCCCTCAGCAAGTTTGCTGATGACACCAAGCTGTGTGGTTCGGTTAATGGGGTGGAGGGAAAGGAGATGCCATCCAGAGGGAATATGGTAGGCTGGAGAGGCAGGCCAATGCAAATTTAAGAAAGTTCAACTAGGCAAGATCCTGCACTTGGTTTGGGGTAATCCCAAGCACAAATATAGCTTGGATGGAGAATAGATTCAGACAAATGAAACTGTATCCTAGTCTTGAAATGTGCAATCACGTGAAACCAAAAGGAGCCACCAAATTTGACTTCCCAAAATATGTAGGTTGGGGAATTCCACGTAGTACTTCCTAGAGGGAATGCATCTTGTCAGAAGATGTTTCATTTGAATCTTTGCTCTGCCTGAATAACAAGATTTGCCAGAAATAATGGCTAAAACAAGAGTCATTGTGAAGGCATGAGGAGTTTTGGAGTCTTTTCCTATCTTATATATATAACTAGCTTTGTTCTGGACAAAATATATCACCTTGTGTCTTAGATTCCACATCTCTTAGAACGATATGGTATTCATCTGGTTTAAAGAACTCATATCCTCCCCAGATTGCTGTTATGTATGTACAAAGTAGGAAACACGTGTGAGCAAACTGTTACAATAAGTAAACAATAAAACATAGAGTTTCAAAGTGAACAATAGGGAAAACAAGGAAAGTTTTGATCCCTCTCGTTCATATTAACCAGTGCTAAAACAGCTGCATAGGCATTTTAGTTGAACAGATGCTGCATCACTTCCTATGCATTAAAGCTATATAGCCAAATAAGTTTGTGCTGACCTAAATTCCCCTCATCCTGTCATCAGCTCCTTGTATTATTGACACAAGGTGGTTCTTACACTTTCCCCAACTTCTCTCTTCCCATTTTTCCATCACTGGTGGTAAGTCACTTGCTGCACAGATGTTTCTCCCAAGCCATTGCAAGGTTATTTTTCAAGTGACTTCTTCCAGCAGATGTTCCCCAGTTCCCAGGTGTATGCGTTGTCCTCTCCACTGAGCTGAAACTCAGTGATGCACTTGACATATTGTAGTACCGCTGTCTCTTTGAGCTGGAGGGTCTGCAACATTGCACATAGTTGACAGCTCTGCTCATGCCAGGCTGCTTGGTGATAGTTTCCTTCAGCAGCAGGCCCCCTGCTCTTCTCCTTGATGGTTCTTCATGTTACAAAATCACTACCTGGGTTGCCCAAAGCAGCTTTCTGTGGTGCCTGAAATGAACTTATGTTATTGCAGTGGTGTGTATGCCCAAAAGAAAAATTAACTTCACCTATTATTCAAGCAGCCAAGTCCTATTTCTCTGTAGAATCAGAGAGGAAAGCCAGATGCGATAGTTAAAGGACATCTATAAAGTAGTATTTTGAATGCAAACCTTCTTCCCGTTACCTGGGGAGTCAAGGTCATGTAAGCAGATACAGGAGGAAAGCTGTGTAAATCATAGAGCTCCTTCCCTCAGAATCCAGAATTTAAGCCCGCTTTAGGTTCTGTGGTAGATGTCTGAATACAGGTATTTGGCCTCGTTTTCCCTTGTGATCGCTGTTTTCCTGTACAGTTCAGATGCTTTCCTAGCTTTCATCTTTTGTCATTAATTTAACTTTTTTTTTTTTTTTTCTTAAACATCGCAGTAGTGCAGACTGTCTCACAATGACAGCCCTGGTTCAGCTAATATCTGGGCTAGCTTTAGCCTCAGGCTATGGAACAACTCCTTGAAAGCCTTCTGTGAGAAAAAATGATAAGTAGAATCTTTAATTATTGTTATTTTTAAATGGATACTATATATTGAACTCAAAGAAACAGCAACCTGTATTTAATTAGAGAGAAAAGGAAACCTGAAAAGACATATGCTCTCCCTACCTCTTTCCTTAATTTCTCCCATCTGAACTCTTTTCCCAGGCTCTCTCATTCAGGTGGCCATGGGCATAAAAAAAATAGAGCCAAATCCTCAAAATGACTCTCTGTAGATGGGCAATATCTGGCTGTAATAGGAACATGACTACAGTTAATGGGTGCTGTCTATTAGCACTTGGCTGAAGTAGGTAACCATATGAACATAGTTTTGCTACTAATGGTATCTATGTCAGGAAACACAAACTAATTCCTGCAGATACATAAAGTGCCTGTCTACATGGAGTACTTCACCAAAAGGTGAAGTCCTGTCCCCACCATTCTGCTGTCTTCAGCAGGGACAGCAAGCTGTTTCTTCATGGTTTTCTTCCAGTTCTCTATTTTATATTGCACCCTTCATTCCTCCTGCTCCTGTTGAAGGTACATCTCTTCCCTCATTTCTGTACCAACAGCATTCAGTATTTTAGCTCCTCACCACTGAGCCAACAGCAGAAGAGAAAGGAACTTGAGTGTTTACTGCCAGGCAAGCTTGCAGAAGTGGGACCAAGACAAATCTCCTGGCACACATCTTGACTATATCTCTGCTAGTAAGCTAAGCAAGTGTCAGGATCAGCTCTGTCCCTCAGGCCAGCTGGCACAGTCTGTCCATTTCCTTAATATTAAACAACCTTACCTCCAAAATAAAATATCCCATTCCAGCTTGCCTGCTGGGGACAATGCCTGGTGCATGCTGGCTCTTGAGCTGTGCCCGGGAGTTGTCTGAAACAGTGTTAGCTAGCCTGGATAAACAACATGCCAGGGACTATATGAGTAGTCCAGAGAACATCAAATTCCAGTGTTTGCTTCTGTGCAATTGTACTGGTTTGTTTACTAGCACAGGCAAATCCCATGCGTATATGCATATACACAGATATACACATATATATGTTCATGCATGTATATACTAGTAGGCAAGCGTACGATATTTCCTAAGCAAGTATCTCCATATTATCATCCTCTTCCCACCAGCTTGTTGAAGTCACACTGCTTGAATATGGGTAAGAAGCTTCTTTTATAGGGAGGTTTTGCATATTGTTGTATACTCGACTTCATTGATACTGATAACTTTTTAATTCACAATATTGGTGTCCACTGTTTTACACAGGTCCATTTTACATCTTTATGTATCATCATGAGGGCTAGAAGAATGAATGGGTTTTGGAGGTCAGCAAGAACTAGGATAGCCTGAACACTAGCACTCCACCATGAACTACAACCTGAACTCCCTGGAGAAAATGCAGGTGAGTAAAGGTAGTTAACGCCTGAGCAGATATGTGCAGACAGATGCAAGCTTGCATTTTAAGCTGGTTAGACATAAGCCAGCTGCTGCCTACAGTCTGATCTCAGATCATGCTGGTGTCTGATGGATGAAATACTCAAACTAAGCTGAGTACAGGCATGAGTCTTTGCCCCTTATCATCTGTATAGGCACACTTAGCAGAGCTGCCATAGTTTTGATCCAAGTCAACCAACACACTCATTGCCTGATCATGTTTCAAGGCCAGCATGAAAGAGGGATTTACACCAGTAAACTATTCTTTTTTGGTGTGGTAAAACAAGTGCAAGCAGTGTCATGTGTCACAATCTAAACCCAGCTGGCAACTAAGTACCACATAGCTGCTTGCTCACCCCTGCTTCCCTGCCATTCCTTCCTACCCTTCATCCCAAGCAGGATGCGGAGGAGAATCGAAAGAATGGACCAAAAAGAGGACGTCATGCCATTTGGCTTCAGAACAACTAAAGAATGGTTCTACTTACTCATTAGTGTAGACATCCCTTAAACACAGGCATGTACTGTTCTCTTTCGATCTTCCAGTCACATGTTCCCATCCACCTTGAGTCAGCTAATCCAGCTGTGAGGTTGGGTGGTCTGGCTGAAAACTATTGCAAGACAAAAAAATATATCAACTTTTATCAACCAGTGACACTTGTTCACTGCCTTTTTTCAGTGCAAGAGGAGAGAGTAGGTCTGCACACACAGGACTAGGGGAGAGAAGAGTACAGTATCACTCTGTACTTGAATCAATTTAATCTGTCCTGGAGCTGGCATCTGACTGGAAGAACTGAACATCCACAAAGATGTCCTGGGAAGTTGTGTTCACTGCATCAGCCAGTGGTTTTATGAAGGATAAATTTCCTTTGGACCCTGTGAGAGACTGATCTGAAATCAGACTCCACTGTCTGTTGTCTCAAAGATTGGTCCGAGAAGCTGAGATGGAAATCCACCTATCTTTTGTCTCAGAGATGGGTGGGAGGAGTTGAGGTAAGACTCCAATGTCCATTGCCTGGGAGAAGGGTGTGAGGAGCTGAACTGGGACTCCACCATTGACTGCCTGAGGGATGAGTGGGAAACAGCTAAGACTTTTCCATCCACTACCTTGAGGATTGGTGTGAGGTGTTATCCCAAGGATTGATGCAGGCATATGTGTCAAAGAGCTGGCTGCAAGACCAGAGAAACTGGTCCACCAGGAATGCTTAATACATGATGTGAACAGCAGAGGTACTCCCCCCAACTCTTTACAGAAGGGGGAAAGATGATCACCAAGAGACATACCACCAAGAGACACACTGTCAGGGAGCCATTGCCATGAGGATGACTCCAGAAGGACACTTCCATGAGGACACTCTCTGCTGATGACTACTATGGACCCTGAGGGACACCCTCCATGAGACATCACCATGAGGGCAACTCCATGGATTACCTTCAAGGGGATTCCAGGACATCTCCACGAGGACACCCACTGCCAATGGACTCTGGAGGGACACTCTGCTCAGATACCAACTACTAACCCTGAAGAACTCCCACCACCAATGATAACGACAACAGATCCCTGGGACACTGCTGGATCCATGGTGGTGACTATCTCTCTCTCTCTCTCTCTGCATGTGGAATTCTTACTTCATTTTCTACATTTTTCCAATCTTCCCTATTGCTGTCCCCTTTATTACAATAATTATCCTGTTTTACATAACTGTCTTTTTGTAATCTGTAATAAGCAAACTGTCTGATTACTGTACTTGACCGTGTTTGTGTCTTAATTTCACTCTTGGGATCATGAATTGAAACAGGGTGTGGCACTGGGGCTTTACTCCAATTGGACCATAACAGACCATTTCTGTCAGGCCCAATAAGGTCGCTTGTGTAACCAGATGTTTGTGTAACCAGATATGCACAGTTCTCTGTCTTAGCTAAACTGCGTTGCCCTTAAACAGGCTTCACTACCACAAGGATTATATTGGACCAAAGGTTTAAGATCTGGTTGTGTATAACTTCCAACTCTGCTGTACATACAAACTAAGAGATCTAAAAAAATAATAATTTTAGTAACCTATTCAAGTTCTAATCTCACAAATACACCCAAACATGCCAATTTTAACATATTTTGATGTTGTATTTAAAAATGTAAATATACATAACAAGTGTTTAAAAAGCAAACTGTCTGCACTGAAAGGACACTGAGAGAATTATGGGAAAATGGGTATAATTTGAAACGGAGAGTTTGAGTCTTTTGGTTTGTCATATTTGAATGGAAATAACATTAAAATACAGACAAATGAAAAGCTCCAGGTGTTCTAAGAAATCATTGTGCTCACTGGAAAAGAAAAAGAAGGGAAACGAGTAGAACAGATAACTACTAGAAGCAAAGAAAGTCATTGGTATTTTACTATTACTATTATTATTAATTGCAAAGCTTATTGGTAATTAATAGCAAACATCTACAAATATGAAATTAAGTTATTGCAGTCAAAATATCACAGCAGGAAAACCAGCCTTATTTTTAGACCATTACACAAATATATCTGTAGTGTCCCCACTTGTTCCCATGCCAATCCCTTTCAGAAATAAATAAATAAATAGATTCATATATTCATAGCTTTTTAGGGCCAGAAGAGGCCATTGCAACCATCCTGGTTGAGTCTTTCCTGAGGACAGGCCTTATAATTTTATTCTTATGTCTGGACCATAACTTTTCTGAGCTACACTGTACCTTTTCAAGTTGCATATATTTTTGATTTAAACACTTTTAGTAACAGACAGTCCGCTATATTCATGGGTGAGTTGATTTGATTGTTAATTTCTGACATTTTTAAGTGTTTTGTTGCTGTTTCCATGCTGAAATCATCTAGATCCAACTCCAGGTCATGGGATTTTGAGTAGCTCTTTTCTGCCAAATCACAGAGCCACGAGCCTTCTATAAATAAGTGATGCTGTCCATCTGTAAAAGCTTTGCCCTTCTTCTCTAGTTCCTAAAATCACAAAAAAATTGTCACCAGGTTCACTCAGCCTCTTTATTTTACAACATCCAACACTCTTAGGCATCAAAGGAGTCAACATTCCAAAGCACCTCACCCCTACCTTAGCCCTGAAAGCACATGGCCTTCAGTTTGCTCTCTGCCTACAAAGTTTGTTAAGCACTTTGAGAGCTTTGGATGAAAACCATCTTATAAATGCACGTTATAGTACTGTCATTATTATTGAGTTGCCATTCTGTATTCTTTACAAAATTGTTTTAGCCTGCTGTAGCTCTTGGGTTTAATTTCTTGTCTTTAAACTAAAAGCCCCATTGAAAAAAGGAAGTAAGTATGAGCACATTAAAAATAATCTGAGTTTTCTGTATTATCATTATTATTACTGCAAGTTCATAGCTTACTGCTTATGACTCCAGCTCATCATGAGTGCTAAGAATGTGCAGCAACAACAGAGAGCATGTAAGTAAAGCAAGACTTGCAATACCACATGCTGAGCAAAAATATCAAAGGAAAAGCAGTTATTAGGTGGTGACCTGATTCTACTGTGTGGGTTGTTGTACTTCAGAATTTACTAGGCTTTGCACATGTGTGCTTAGGAAAGAGAAAGATCCCATCTACAGTTCCTGCTGACCCCATAGCTGTAAGGAATAGAGAGTACAAGGTGGAGACATCCACACTGAATCCAGAAATGCTGCCCCTGTAAGAACCAGGTGCACTGAGGTTGGCACCATCATGACTGCAAGGGCATGCCACAGGCAGGATCACAATGGGCAGGTTAAGCAGGATCTGAAGCTTTTAGCTGATAGCACCAGCATGACTTCATGAGAGGCAGCAAAGTGTGAAAGGTCTGAGGCATGCCCTGCATTGTGTGGTCCTCTGCTGTGAACACTGCATTCTTACTCTTACAGAAAGGGAAGACAAGGCAAGATTTTCCTAGTCATTGATAGCTGAAGTGGAGGCTCCCCACCACACATTTCCAGATACTTTTTTGGACCAGCAATACTGCTTGTGCAGCCATGGTGAAAGCGCTGTTTGGTTTCAAACCCAGCCCTTCTCCTGATCTAGTTGTCATGTGTCAGGAAAAGAGCTAAAAACGGATGTGCATCCATGGCCACAAGACAAACTTTCACCACCAGCTGGTTACAAGGTCAGACCCACAAAAGCATAGGTCCCATATGAGAAAATGTACTTTTGCTGAAAATAACACAACAAACCAGTGGCAGACATGGGAATAGATCATGTGTTTTCTGAGCCTTTGCCTAGTACACACAGACCACAAATAGAAAATGGTTAAATATTAAAAAAAAGTTTCTCTCTGAAGGCTCATATGGAAGGAGAAATTCCCTTTACCATCAGTTCTTTCTCATCCTTTCACTAAAATAAAGGGAAAGGAAATGGTATGTAGCCAGCTTGAACCTGATTCACTCCACATAAATTAAAAAGTATGTATACATTTTTACAGACAGACAACTGTTGATACCAATTTCAACACATCTGTAAAATCTACATACAAGTATATTTAGTGATGGAAAGGTGCTTACAGCTGCACCCTGAGCCAATACAGAATCACAGAATCACAGAATCCCAAGGGTTGGAAGGGACCTCAAGAGATCATCTGTCCAACCCCCCTGCAAGAGCAGGGTAACCTAGAGTACATCACACAGGAACTTGTCCAGGCAGGCCTTGAATATCTCCAATGTGGGAGACTCCACAACCCCCCTGGGCAACCTGTTCCAGTGCTCTGTCACTCTCACAGTAAAGAAGTTCTTCCTGATGTTAACGTGGAACCTTCTATGCTCCAGTTTACACCCATTGCCCCTTGTCCTATCACTGGATATCACTGAAAAAAGCCTAGCTCCACCCTCCTGACTCCCACCCGTTACATATTTGTAAACACTGATGAGGTCACCCCTCAGTCTCCTCTTCTCCAAGCTGAAGAGACCCAGCTCCTTCAGCCTCTCCTCATAAGGGAGGTGTTCCACTCCCTTAATCATCTTTGTGGCTCTGCGCTGGACTCTTTCAAGCAGTTCCCTGTCCTTCTTGAACTGAGGGGCCCAGAACTGGATGCAATATTCCAGATGTGGCCTAACCAAGGCAGAATAGAGGGGGAGGAGAACCTCTCTTGACCTACTAACCACACCCTTTCTAATGCACCCCAGGATGCCATTTGCCCTCTTGGCCACAAGGGCACATTGCTGGCTCATGGTCATCCTCCTATCCACCAGGACCCCCAGGTCCCTTTCCCCTTCGCTACTTTCCAGCAGGTCAGTCCCCAGCCTGTACTGGTACATGGGGTTGTTCTTCCCCAGATGCAAGACTCTACACTTGCCCTTGTTGAATTTCATCAAATTTCTCCCCGCCCAACTCTCCAGCCTGTCCAGGTCTTGCTGAATGGCAGCACAGCCTTCTGGTGTGTCAGCCACTCCTCCCAGTTTAGTGTCATCAGCGAACTTGCTGAGAATACACTCGGTTCCCTCATCCAGGTTGTTGATGAAAATATTAAACAGCACTACCAACAGTTCTTGAGCATGAACAACACTGAAATACAACATTTACAACACTGAATCAAAATATGGCCCCTCATATAATTTGCTTTAGGTCACCTAATTCTCAAACAGTTCCCAAAGGTCATGAATTAATGTAATTCAACAACTTACTTAATCTATTTCAAAGAGTTTGAATCAGGGTCAATGAATAGGCTTTAACACTTCATAGCTGGTCAGTGGAGGTCTTTTTTTGGCCTTCATGTGTAAAAATTCCCCAGCATTGCCATTATAGAAAAGATTAATTTTCTTCAACTTTAGCAATTAAAATGTTAGATATTTCACCGAAGTCAGTCATCTGGACGTAAGGTGAACATCCTCACAAGGGTTGTTTGCTCATCCTAAAATAAATTTCTAAAAGTAATAAGGTAAAGAGTCTCTGGAGAAACATTTCTTTTGCCTTTTAAATAGAAGGAGCCTAATTAAAGAGTCTGATTTAGCCAAAATGGCTAAACTGGCAGAAATGAATCTCATATCTAACTCTTTACATTCAATGGTTACTTAAATCTGTGTATACGACCTCACCAAAAGCTGCAGATCAAGCTGATTTTGTTCACCAGATAGGACCAGTAGTATTAATAATAATAATAATAATAATAATAATAATAATAATAATAATGCATTATATAACAACAGCAATAATAATAATAATAATAATAAAATTTTTTTAGGGTCACCATTGTTAGAAGCTAGTGAAAAGATGCATTAATAACAATAAAAAAATACAAGAGTTATATTACAGGAGGAAAACCCATTTGAAAAGCAACTCAGTGCAGTTGAACAAAAAAGGCTTAAAAGATTCAGGCTGGCCCCAGTGCAAATTATGTGATAACATCTTATGATTACTTTGTGTCTGACACAGTTTTAGCCTGGGATACAATCTGTCACTCTGGATTGCTACTGTGTGCTCTACACCAGGGAAAAATACATATCAGTAAAATTTACCATCTGTGTCGTTATGTGACTACATAAATTTCAATCTGAGCATATTTGTTAGTTTTAATTCCCAGATACTCTATTTCTCACTAAAGCTGTTATTCATATTAGCTTTTATTGTATAAGCCATACACTGTCTTTAGGGGTCTTCTTCAGAAGTTGGAAAAAATCTGAAACTTGTATTATTCACAAACTTCAGGTAAGGGTGTGCAATGCTTTTACCTAAATGCCTTTCCTAAAGTCATCCTTACAATTAAAATTGACATGGAGAGTTTAAGGATCACTAGCAGTTATGGTGGGTTAAAGCTTAACTGCTAATCACTCCCTCCCTGCCTCCCTCTCATTATGTCATACTTTCTGTTGGGTTGCCACTCTGTAAATATAATTTGATTAATCTTACCATGCTCTAATGCCTGCCTGTGAAGAGATACAGGCTGCAACATGAGGAATGTGGAAAAGTCAGTGAAGGTTTAATTGGATTAATCTCTGTGTTCTACATATACACTGGCAACTTTTGTGACAGCTTAGCTAACACGATAATACACAACAGAGGTATCTGGTATTCAGCAGGGTCCCACACCTTAGCTAGGGGGGATACACCTGGGAAAGCTTCAGTATGCAACAGAATAACAGGCAGCTGACAAAAACCCTGCTCTGATATTGTCACAAATTGCTGTATCTGAAGAGCATTATTTGATGAAACTCATACCCCATTTTTAGTGGTTCAAAGGAATGGCTTTCAGCTACAGGGTTCTGCCAGACATGAGCTCTGAACAGCACCTTGTTTCTTTCCCTAGGAAAAGCAAAATCACACTAAGAGATGGTCTGAAGGTGTTGGCAAAATTTCTGTGAAAGGAAGGGTGACACAGGTAAAGATCAATACTGAACAGGGTCTGATGACCAGGGTACTATGGTGTCCCTCAGGGTCCATAGTAGTCATCAGCAGATGAGATCAATACTGAACAGGACAGCATGAATCAGGGAGAAGCACCTGCCCCACTGGTTCCCAGGGAGCAACATGGATGTGGCTATACTGGGTGAGAAGGGAATACCTCCAGGACTCAACAGGGCCTTTGTTCCTCACTGTCAGGCAGGAGGAAAAAAGCCTGGTATATATGTATATATAATTTTTAATTTTGTTCAACAAATTGTTGACAACATGGGCAGTGGGATTGAGTGCGCCCTCAGAAAGTTTGTCGATGACACTAAGCTGTGTGGTTCGGTTGATACACTGGAAGGAAGGAATGCCATCCAGAGGGACCTTGACACGCTTATATATATACAGTGTTACATATATATACACATATGTGTATAGTATTACTATAGACATGAGCTAGGTGGATGAAAGCTTTTGCCACAAGAACAGCTCTGTCCCATTGTGTGACAAAGATTGCACTCCATCTTGCTCTTAGGACATCTTAAACTGTGCTATATCCCCCCTTAAAGACAACCCCTAATGAAAACATATCCATGCTAACCTTTGCAAAACTCGTGACAGTGTACCTACACAGTTCAGATTTTCTAATGTCATCTCATTTTGTAAAGACATGGAACTCAATTTCAGATTAAGTTTGCCATTTGACTGATTTAACTGTATCTGATCCATCGAAATGGATTGGCTCATTTTACGTTAAAAAGTACTGACTTCGTTGAACATAGTGTCCAGTTTTATTCCAGTCCATTTCAGACCTGCCTGAAGAGCTTGATACACAGACTAATATAAGTGACCTTATCTCCTTGTCCCAGGTGCATTATAGATTTCAGTTTCTCAGATTTTGATGAAGCTCATGTTCCTCTGTCTTGAAAAGATTCCCTAAATGATTTTGTCTTCTACAGGCACCAGTGGTTACAATGCACTACAGTCAGAGAAGCCAGAGAGGTTGAGATTCATCTCACTTCTGGAAATTTAAATGTTGCATATATAGAGAGCACTTATGGTCTTTCTCTTTGTTTGACAATCGTTTGGATGCCTTAGAACTTAGATGCTGCCAACTACAGGATGGGACTATGGGAGACTTCATGCTGCTGGACCAGACACTAGAGGCTAGGTGGTGTATCACCTTCTAGAGGTACCTGTCTTCCTCCTTTGATTATAGTCTAAGATGAATAGCCAAGCTGCATAGCTTTAATTCCCTTTTGTTACCTTTTGTACCTTAATGAGGCAATTATCACTCTATATTAATTCCCACAACCCAGAAACATTCCCACAGTGGGTACTACAATGAAAGTAAAATCTCTTATTTTAACTTCCAATACCATCAGTTCTGGTGCCCAGTGATCCAGACAGTATCTATAAAAGGAGTTGAAATACAATTAATATCTAAGCACAGCTGTGTCTTTATGATGTTGTGTAAGCACTTTCTTAAAGATGAATGAGGAAAAAACATACGTTGAAATCAGATCTCTCTCTGTTTCTGGTCCATGTTCCCCTCTCAGAATCAGTGAAACTGATTAGCTGCTTTAATGGGAAATTACCTCACTAGCTAACCAGTGTCAGGACCAGTTCTTTGGACCTGAATACACCTGTTATCTCTTAGCTGTATATACCATTAATTTCTCTTAATCTCCCAAAGATGATGACATGCATATACTTACCGAAAAGAGTACCTTTCTTGTGTTAATTCCCAAACAGTGTCCAGAAATGGTTTAGAAGAAGGTCAATAGCATGGGTCAAAAGCAGAATAGGTACCATACTACCAGTTTAAGAATGATTAAGATACTTTTTCATGTTTATTTAGTAACATTTTTACTTCCTAGTGTAGATGTGGCTGTATATTCACTATTGTAATAAGACTTATTTATTACTATGCAGCATGACTGCATATAATTGGCATGTAGGTCCCATCCTCATCAAAGCAGTTGTTATAACACTATTTAAGTGCAGGTTGTCATACCCCATAAGACAACAAATATCTTCTAGCCTAGAAAAGACATCAAACTTCTTTCAGTTCTGGGCCCTTGCTACTTTCTCAGCTTTCATGAACCTCTCGTGGTCTCTGGTTTTATGTCCTTTGGGATTTTCTTAATCTTTTCTCCAGCAGTTCTCCAGTTCCTGCCTCAGAGGTTTCTGTAATAACTTCTTACCTGAGACTCCTCGTTTTGTTGTCGTTGCTGTTGAACACAAACCAATACAGACTAAATCCGAAAGTTGTGCTATCAGTATAATGTAACCCAGGTAGAATATCAATCATAAATTTATAACAATTTAGATTAGAAGTAAATTCTGGCTATCATATAGTCCAACAAACCATCAAAACAAGTCTAACCAGTTCAGAGTGTTCTGGGTCATTAGTTCTCGTGTCTCAGTTCTTTACGCAGACTAATTCTGGTAGGTATTCTGTCTTTGAGCATGGACACAAAGGCATGTGAGGCATTTGCCTTATGACAGGAATTTGACAAAGTTGCTGAATTAGTAACACTAATCAACTTTCAGACAGAGGACCGCATTTGCTGACCAGTGAATCACAATTAGTTTGAGATTGCCTATTAGTCTTACATACAAATTTGAATATATGTGGTTTTGAAGACAACTTTACTGCACTGTGAATCAAGGCTGCACCTGCAATTTAGAAAAGGGGTGGTGGTGTGTAGAAAATGGCTGGCAACAGGCTTCAGAACACGAGACAACCACTTTCAACACCTGCATTCTCAGGCCTGTGTCCCTAATAACCCAAGAGTTTTGATCTTCTGAACATGAAAAGAGGTGTCCATTTTCACTCTTTCCCTGAAGAAAAGTGACTCAAGAACACTGGTTTCATATGGGTGAATAGGGTTTGTATTTTGTTGGGGTTTTTTTTTGTTTTGTTTGATTGTTGGGGTTTTTTTCATTGACCTCTTAACCTGTATACTAATTACAGGGAGAGAAATTTCATAGAAATGTGACTTTGGATAGAAATCCTGAACCAAACTACAATGGCAGTAATAACTTTGAGTTTACAGACATCCAGAAATTATGTGCGCATTGCACTTTTAGAAAATATATTACATGTGGGATAGCTTGTGTCCCTAGGGTGAGCATTCTGCTTCTTTTGTGACCCATAACTCAAGAGTGTGGCAGGCATTAGCACTTTACAAAACATCTTCATTCTTCAAGGCTGAAACAGAACCCGTAGCATACAGAGGATCTTACTTATTCAGCAGTGATTTGAGTCACTGTATTTTAAACACTAACTTTAATGTGGTCAGTATCCCAGATAGATGAAGGGTGGAAAAAAAGAGGCAGTGGAAATGTATCTAATTTTTTATTAAATACATCACTGTTGCTGTCTGACTTGTTGTACTGTAACGGGAAATTACACACCATAAAATGGTAAGAAGAATAGATCTGATGCATAATACAGGAGCCTGCCTGGAGAAGAATGCGTATCACATGAAACTGTAAATACATACATACAAATTCATACACGTTGGCACTTTGGGAAAACAGTTTTTTGCACCATGTCTCTTGAATCAAAAGAGGAAAATGCATTGATATATCTTTTTTTTATTTGCCCTATTCTCTCCTTTGCCAATATCAGAGGGCATCCCCTCATCTTTTTTTATCACAGTCACTAAAACATTAAAAAGAAGTGGTTTCTGTTGATACACAGAAATACCCTGAAACTTCTCCTGTTCCAGGGAAACAAGTAGGTTGGGCTTTAGCATCTAATGCTACTTCCTTGACATTTCTGTTTTAGGCCAAGATGCCAGAAAAACAACATCACTTCAAAGGAACCCTGTATTAGTTTAAGTTCTGAGGGAAGCTAAGTCAGTTTTGGTTCAAACATCAAACAAACTTAGGATGATCACTCTATAAAACACAAATGATACCTTTTCTCAGAATTTTCAGAATTGGACCTGGAAGAAAGTTTTTAATCAAAAGTTCTTTGAAAAAAATGAAGACTCTCAATGAATAATGAAATATTTCATGCTTTTGTTTTATTATTTTCACATTTCTAAGGCAGAAACCTTACCTTTTAGATACACAAAAAATATATGACCTTTATTTATTTATTTATTTATATTTATTTATATTCTGTATTTAGAAGACTTTTCAATTTAAGACAATACATATTTTATTTTTTATAAGTTTAAAAAGAATTGTCAGAAGTGAAATTAAAGCTTACTTATTTGAGTTGAAGAATTCAGTTTATTCAATTTCATTTGAAGTGAAACTTGCCTTTTTATTTTGCCATAATGTTATTTTCCTGAGGTAACACCCTTTATACATATATCAGCAAACTGCAAAAATCGACTTCTTGTCCACTCCTAAACTATTCGCCACTTTAGACTTTATATATTTGCTCTCTCATTATTATAGAATAATTTATTGAATTATTTCAATTATTGAATTATTGGATTCTTTTAAATTCTTTTCCATTATTGAATTTAATCCTGAACACTTGAAGACCTTGTGACTTCTCTGACAGGACTAGGAAATGCAAGAATATTCAGTATTTTGGTACTTGAAATGTCCTTTTGCATAGGTGCTTCATAGTTTATCTAGCAAAACAAGGTATCTCAGACTGGTGTCAGCAATTAACACCAAGGTGTCTGCAATTAAGAAAAGGCTGACTTTTTTCCCTTGTGATTTTTTTTAAAAGGATTTTTAGTTCTCAAGTGTTATTTGGTTTTAAATAGAAAACAAAATAAAATAAACCAAAGCAAAAGAACAACAAAAAAGAAACAACAAAACAAGCTGGTTTTGACAGTGGAAAATAACACTTTTTTTTTTTTTTAATTCAAAGAGGTGAACATTTTCCATAAGTATTCTCACTTTGAACAAGGAACCGATTTCATTCAAAGTTGTTTAAAGGGAAAACGTTCAGAGCAGTCTAAGCAGCTTTAGGTGACTGCGTTTCACTGATGGTTGAAGCAAACGCTTGAGAGACAACATGTTCATAAAGCTTTACAGGATCCTTGGCTAAGGCATCTGCTTCCTAAATATTAGATGCTAATGTTTAATGTTATTTTATCTTTGCTTTTTTCCCTTTCTTTGTTATAAATCAGAACCATGTATAAGAAATGCGCTCATATATTTGCAAACTGCATGGTTCAGTTCATGCTGGGATTGTGCAGCAACAGAATAGCTCAGCTTAGCTATTAAGAGATATACATGAGCTGAATATATCAGTTATGACATTGTCATATCAACAACAATCAAGGGGCAGCAGGGTAACTGATCTTTAATTTTAATTGATTAATTTTAATAGCATGCAGAGTCACATTGTTCCTTATACCACCTGTCTTCCCTGCCCTTAATCCCACAGGTAGAAAGTTCATATATAGCTTTACTTACAGAGGCAGAAGAGCTGGGACTAACTAGAGAGAGCAGAGTTTCCTGTCCAGCAAAGCTTAGCACAAGCTCAAATGCTGTTCTGGTAGAATAAAATTTGATGGGATAAAGATTTTTAGAATATCTTTGTAGTCATAGTGTGAATGCCTCCTGAATTCTACATTGATATCACTAATCATAATGATAATTTTATTGCAGTGAAATTAACTGTATAGCATTGCAAAAGAACAAGCTACAGTAAACCATATGTAAGGTATAAACGCAGTGCAAGAAGTATGTTATCACACATTCTTTCCACTAATAGCTCTGGATGGATGCATTATGCTGAATCCTATTAAAACTTCAGTTTTCAAAACCTGAGCTGAGAGAATAAACCCACATTTTTTGCTCCTGTACTCTTCTTTAGCACCCATTTCTGGAACAGGCTTGTTTTACCAATGAACCATTTTGTCTGTCAGCTTAGATTAGGTCAAATTAGTTCTCATTTTGATAACTGACAAAGATCATCTTTGACAACACCAGTGACCTCACATGTCCTGACAAGGGCACATATTCAAAGTATATTAAAAAGAAAGAAAAGTTTTATAAATTGCAAGGAATGGAAATATCAAGGTAACACTTTGGTTTTTTTTGGATATACAAAGTCCTGAATTAGATTTGTTTTTTCTGCTGTACTTTGTAATTGATATTGCAAATAGATAGATAGGCAGACGGATAGAAAAAGGAGGTAAGCAGGCAAGCAATAAAGTAAACAGGAAAACAAATAATACATTCATTAACTTCTGTCTCAACTGTCCTATATGTTAAGGACTGGAACTGCTTTAAAATATGCTCTCACTTTTACTAGCACAGCATTCAGGTATTGTTTTCATGAGAAAATCTGTCTCTTTAAGCACATTCAAACTCAATCCCAACACATGGTGGGACAAGACACAGCCTGGAAATGTATATAGGTATTTTCCTTTCTTGGGAAATTTATTATTGATAGAATCCACATTCTTTAAGTTGAGCACCTGATTTCCTTTACTGAACCAGAACTGTGAGAGGTTTTTGCAAGGTGAAACCTATTTTCATATACATGAGAAATTCCCTGCTGGAGAGCTCCAAAGAAGTTTGTGTCATGTCTGTGGTACAAAAGCCTTTGTACAGGACCCATTCATGAGGGGTAAATGTCATTTCCAATAGAATAAATTGTTCAAGGAGGCAGAGGAATGCCTATCATTTCTGTTTCTCCTGACTAGACCTGACATTCATCTGTTGGTGTCAGGGATGGTTTAAGGATAGTGAAATGCATCTTCTGTCCTCCCATCATTCAAACAACCAAAATGCCTGTTAACCTTCCTTTAACCAGGAAGATACTTCATAGAAAACATGATAGAAGCCCTCAAAATAGGGAGATTTTAAGACGAATATATTTATCTCTCAATATAAATCCACTTTTGTTTGTTTTCACTACTGAAAATAATTACATCTCCAAAATTTTTAATGACTGGTAATATTCAATTCCTTATCTTTTTGTGTCCATACCCCCACATACCCCATCTCGTTATTTAAGGATATGTGATGGGATTGCTACTTCCACCACTAAGACATGGCTATCTTGGGGTATTCAACAAATTCTGCAACATCTACAAATCTGCCAGAGAAAGAAATTATATCTAACAAGCTTCAGAATCAGTTATATATAAATAAATATTTAGGAGTTATCTTCTGTTGGTTTTCTCTGAAATTTGGAAATGGAATTATTAAATATTTTAAATATAGCTCAGAAATGTTGTTACGTTGATTATTTTTAAAGGAGAATTAAAGATATGGATCTACTTGCATGAATGTATGTAAGCTTTATAGTATTAGGCCGTGCATAATACAAAATGTAATAAAAGTCCAGAATGGCTGTGAAGAGATTAGTCAACTTTGCGCAGAAGATCAGGTTTGCATGGGTTGATTTAGCAGTGCCTTTCTAGTTTAATCATGTCAGTTATTCCTGACATCCCAGACTACTAATCTGCTGTGTCTGATTTCTAGTTCATGTATAATGGTCATATATCCAAGCGTACAGCTTGACAATTCTCTGCTCATGAGTTTGGATCTTTAATATTCCAGAACTGGGTATAATCATGTATTCTGCTCAGCACTTACATCAGCTCAGGCTGATGGAGATTTGGTTTCTTGCAATGTTGGAACAAGCATGCAAGACAAAGGTACAAGATGCTTTACCACTTCACACATGCCATTCGTTATTACAAGAACAATTCCGTGAAAACCCTGCAGAAGAGGTTGCAGTGTAAAGGGCTTCACATTCTTTTTAAGCTTTGCTCACTTGCCACTTGCATGGCATATGAGCATTGTCATGCATCTGGAGCATCAAATTGTGACTGCACATCCAGCCTAACTCCTAGTGAACATGTTAGAAGGACAGAGGAAGAGATTAAACAGAAATCCTACCACTGATTTTAGCTACAACATGACCATGTCAGTGGTGCACGGGGTAGAAAATTTCACCCTGTAGATGTCAGCTATATGTCTACTCTATATTAGTTGCACACTCTTCATCTATAGCTAATGGAGAAGGATGGGTAACTCCTGGAGTGCTTAGTCCCTCCTGTCTTAGATATTTGTCATAAAAATGAGTTGACTCACCCTCTGAAAGTGCCAATGTTGATAGTGTAAGGATGATCAATAAAGAACGTGTAAATGCTGCACGAGTCATACAAAGTCCGGTGAATCCACTCTTCCAAATCTTATTATAAATCCCCAGCCCTGATTTCTTCAACAACAAATGCAATATCATCTTCATGTGAAAAATGAGGCTAAGGATAAACAAACTGCATCAATAAAAGTCACGGGGTGAGGCTTAATAGATGGTGATGGAGAACTGGAAAGAATAAATAAACTTTGAGTTCAATGTGAGTAGTGAAAAAGAAATTTTGATTTCTGGTGTCACAGCTGTTCACTGGGTTTCTCAAATTCATATCTAAAATAAAACAAAACAGTCAATTAAAAATGTCTATAAAGAATTCATCATAACGCTATGTTATTGCAGTGACAAGCTATTAACTACTTCATCTCTTACAAGTAACATCTTGTAACATCTCTTTACATTTACCATGAATTTACCTAGTTTTGGCTTTTTATTGTTTATAACTGTATCTTCCAATATTGCATGTTGTCTTGACATGTAAATTATTAATTAGGCTAAATGACTTATAAGAGTTTGATACATTTAAAGATTCATTTCCTATCCCCAATTAACCCATTAACCCCTCCACTATCGTTTCATTAAGTAAATGGGAGGGCTATGTAAACCAGTTAATACTTATTAACAGTTTAATGCCAATTAGTAAGGAATGTATTTTTCCTACGCAAGGGCCAAGCAGCCCTCCAGTCTTTTTTGTATACACTTGTTTTCTTTTAATTTGGCTAGTGAAAGTAGCAGGTGTTGAAGGCTAAGTGCTCTATGCAATCTGAGGTTGTTCAAATCTACTTATTAGGGGATCACTTTAGATGGATATTCTTACTGGAAGGCAGATTTCCTTCATTTTGGTCAGTCTATAAAATGTCTCTTTGCTAATAATATACTTGCTGAACTTTGCTGCAAAAGTGCACATCGACAACATACTTTTATCCCACATGGGCACACTTTACTGTGAAGATTGTTGTTTGAAAGGCATGTACACAAAATATTGCACTAAAAGGCTCACTGCCTCGAAGATCAAATAAAACTTGGTTGGTTGATCTGTCCATGCCTATAGGGTATTAGTGATTATAATATTGAGCTTTAATGGACTATGGACCCAATTTACATAACATTTACATGTTATCTACATACTCTTTATGGAATAAAACCCAGTTATTCAGACACAAAAAATATGTAAGTCATACAGATGCACTCTTCAGACTGATTTCTTTTTTGCTCTTCAGCTTGAAGCTTAAAGTTTTGACTTTACCTGTTCCCACTGGAACCTAAAAGCAGAGTGTAATGATCACTGCTGCACCACTGGCAGTACTCACCATGGAACAATGGCCATTAAATGCTTATTGTACCAAAAAAAATTACAATTTCAAGAAAATTGCTTTTCAAGTAAAAGTGTAAATTTAATACAACAGTTCCTTTTTTCAGATATTTCTACTTTTCTGTGTTTCCTACCTGGAAAATCTGTGGCATGGCCAGAAACAGAGGGGTTTTAAGCTTGTTCACTTTTGCTCTGCATTTAGGGAAATTGGAGGACTGAACTGTGGTACAACCACAGTGCAAAACAGCAGGCTTTCTGCATGGTAATTGCTAATCAAAGATAATATTTAGGATTTTCTGTTCAAGAAAGAAATGCAAGGAAACCCCTTATTAATTTGCTGGGATATCTTTGTCATTTAAAGCTTTGGAAGAAAACGCCCAGATCTTCTAAAGGGAGAAGATGCTCCAGTTATGTCCCAGTGGTTGTTGAGTTGACTGTCCTGGCCCCTGGAGGCCTGAACCATGAAAGGAATCCACAGAATCCACACAGAAGCTATGCAAGGTTACTGTGACTCCTTTGAGCTAAAAATAAAATGGGTACCTCAGGGCAGTCACTGATTTTTATATTTTAATCAACCTGTGTATCCATAATAGCTTTGGTAATAACCAGAAAGTAAAATTTTCAAGGCCAAAAGGGTACAGTCTTAAGCAGGACACATCCTATGCCAAGGATGAAGGTTCACTTATTATACAATAAACACAAAACCAAAATAATTTTAGAATTCAGATAGGAACTGTGAGATTTGGATTCTAGGTCTTCCTGATCTGTGTTTGGGACCAGTACATTTTATATAATACCTAAAATACTGCATGACGTCTTTTGGAAAAGGAAGAAAGGAGAACAGAGAAAGTAAACAGGAAGAAAAATTAAATATGAAAGAAGAAAAAAATAGAAAAGAAGAGAAAAGAAGAAAAAAACACATAAAAAAGGAAAAAAAATTTTAAGACCAGTGGTTTGGACCTTCTGCTAGTCCTGGACAGGAAGCTAAGGAAGAGAGTCAAAAGCACAATATATAAAGACTTCTTTGATGCCATGAGGCACCAAATACAAGACAGTGGTTTTAGGCTCCAACACAGGTGTGACTCAGACTGGCTTAAACCTGAATGCCAGAAGTCTAAGGTTTGGGTTTTTTTTTTCCACAATGACTAACTTCTCACTCAACTCAGCCTTTTGACTTTCTATCCTAAATCGGGAAAGAAGTAGTTTGATACAGAGCTGAGATCTGTTTTTGTGCAATAGACATTAGCAGAACTAAGACTACAAAGAGAGCAAGCATGTTGAGATCCCTGATTATGTAGAGGAGGTAGTGCTGACAGATTGCCCTGTACTTCTACGATCCCTCACAAAAAAGACAGAATAGGCTAGATGGGCTTTTGGTCTGACCACGTACAGCAGATTTTTGTTCTCATATTCTTATGACAATTTAAGGGAAGGAAGGCAAAGCAATACCTTGGATATGAAGCAAAATCCACCATTTGCCTGAGAGAGTTGGCCAGACATTTTCCATATTTTATAGCAATAGTTGGCACAGGATGTCTGTCCAGTTCTAACCCCATAGTTGTGGGTTGTATTCCTAGTTTTGCTGTCTCTCACTCTGAAAGCCAAAGACAAACTTGGCACATTCTGTTGACTCAAGGTCACTAGAAGAGACTACTCCAATTCATTTGAGACATCTGTGACACTGCAGGAAATCTGCCTGCAAGTCAAGGTTCCCTTGTGAGCTGTGGTGAAACCCCAACTTTGACAATAAGAGAACTATGAAAAGTAATCTCAGTGTTGTATTATACAGGTAAGAGTATATCCATCTATTATGGATATTTCTTCATATACCTTCATATATATGCTATATTAATATATTTCTTCATGTATCTTTCCTCATAGTACCTGTAATGGTTTATGTCAAGGAAGTAAAACATAGCTCCAAACTTGGGAGCATGCAGCAGGAAGACCTCTTTACAAAACCAAGAATGCATGAACATCTTTGAGGAGAGGAGGCCTTCATCAGAGGAGCAGGGGTATTTGAGGAGGTTGTAGTAGCTACATACAGCATAGCTTCTTGGGAAAAGGACAGCTGTGACTTGAAAACATAGAACCATAGAACAGTTAGGGTTGGAAAGGAGCTTAAGATCATCAAGTTCCAACCCCAACACCTCACACTAAACCATATCACCCAAGGCCTCCTCCAACCTGGTCTTGAACACTGCCAGGGATGGAGCATTCACAGCCTCCCTGGGCAACCTATTCCAGTGCCTCACCACATGCTGAGAGAGGATTGTAACAGATGAGTCAGAAGCTAGCTGGGCTCTAGGAGCCAGATCAGCCTAAGCAGCCTGGATCACCTCTAGCACAGGTGTAGAAAAGAGGTGAAAACAAAAGAAGACAAAGATGAGAACTGTTTGTGTAAGCAAATGGCAATTGATTCCATTCCATGTTATCAGAGCTTCATCTTACAGTCTTTCAGAAGTGAAACAGGAGCATTTTATCTGTGTAATGGGACCAGCAGAGCAGAGGAGCCTGATACTTCACTACCAGGATAGCAAGCAACATGCACACCTAGTGCAGTTGTCATGGGGATGGTTCATAGTAGGACAAGTGGAAAGATGCCAGAGGGTCCTGGGAGTTTCAAGCTTGGATTTTATCTGGAAAACCATGCTGTTAAGGAGGAGAGCATACAAAATGTTCTCTGCATTTAGTCTTGGAAATGCAGTTATATTGTCTGCAGAAAGATGGGAAAAGGATGGAGTTTGGTAAATCAACTTGGTAGACCCATATAGCCTGCTTCTCTATGATGGGTATCTGTATTGCAGGAATGTGTTTATATCTTCCACTCAGCTATCATGAATTAACACATACATTAGGCTGTCAAATGACATAGATGAATAATTAGCACCACACCTACTCCTTCCACAAACATATGGATAGCAGGATAGAGCATCTATACAGGCAGAATTGAGTTGGTGTATGTATTAGTAGGACCTACAGATCTGTGCATAAACATAGCGCATAGAACTCTGTATTAACACAACTGCTTTCACGTGAAGGGTCTGCATTATTTGTATTCTGTGTTATACGTAGTGGAAGTTTATATGCAGTCATAATGACAAAAAAACCGCCACAACAAACCCAACCCCCCAAAAAAACCAATAACCAGTCTTAAATGCTGCAAGTTAGTGCATTAGAATGATGACATAGCATATTATGCAGCATCTGGGAGGATCAAATGAGTTGGATGGGAGCTGAAATGGAGTAAAAGAGGTTTCAGCACATCTAAGAGAGTCCTAGCAGAAGACTAGGCTGACTTGAACCAAAGATGCATAGAGCAAGCAGCTTTTGACTAGGTAAGTTTATAAGCTTAAGATCAAATCATGGGGCATAAGGAGAGTCTCACTAAAAAACTAAGACATTTGAGGAAAGTGGTCATACTTCACACTTTACAGGTAGGACAACAAAGATAAAGTGGTAACTAATGATACAACCTTGACCCAAGCTATCACACAGAGTGTCGGTGACAGGTCACTGGAAGTAAAAGCTGTTAGATATGTTCTCCTTTTTCACATATTGACACTAGATTTAGGCAGAAAGTATTTTGTTCATAGAGTTCATAGCTGAGAAGATAGGCAGAAAGATGGTGCTGAATAATGAGTTCAGACAGTGATGGTGGAAGAGACAAGATTTGTGAGTAATTCAGGGTGTTTTGATAACCACTAAACAAGGAGAGTGCAAGAGGTTGGGCAGATGCCTGCAAAACTATAAAAACAAGGTGAAAGAAGAGTTCTTTGTTGGAAAAGTGAGTTGAAAAACAAGTTTTCTGAACAAGAGAACTGTGGAAAGAAATGGTCTGAACAACAAGTGGAAAATTAAAAATAAAGAGAACAATTCTGCCTTACAAAAGAAGATCATGAGACACTGGAGAAAATCCTAAGAAGAAATTAAGCTGGTGTGCAGCTGGTTGTGAGAGAACAGAAAATGAAAAGTTCTACAGACAGAAGGAGAAACAGAAAAGACAGAATGAGGTTCACAGAGTTCATGATAGCTCCACAAAGATGTGTTTTGCTGTGAATGTTTGCTGGGGAGAACTGTAAGACCTATCACAGGAATGAGTAGAGAGAAAAAACCCTGTGTCTTCTGCAAGGAAAAAAAGCACAGAAGATGTAAAAAATAAACTGTATGAGAAGAATAACTCAGTTATCTCTTCCCCAGTATGTTCCTGGGCACTCTGCTTTTCCCAGCTGGGCAAAATGAGGCATATTAATTAATGTGTGGCTGGTCTTGCAATAGACTAAGGACTGAAGTATGAGTGAAACAACCCCGTCTAACTTTGGGCAGATAACTCTCTCTCCATTGACTGTTGAACAGACCATGCTTTCTCCAGTGACAAATGTTTGAGTTCTGTCATGTTTTGAATACTGTTGCCAACACTCTTATTGCTATTGATGTAGGATGGGGTTATTTTAGCAACACAGCCGTAAGTTGTTAACTCTGAAAACCTGATTGACATATTCATCTAAATAATTTGCACACCAATAAACCTTTGTACTTTTTTGGAGGGAGAATATAAATTATCCCCTTATTGTGAACAGCAGATCTGCAATGATGTTCACTGCTGCTAACACACTTGTTTCTCTTTAAAAACCAGACCCCTTGATGCAGATTTCAAAGAGCTTTTGTCTAAAATCCTGCTTGACCTTGTTGCATTGTCAACAGCAAACAACTTTTATGTACAGTCTCTGGTGAGTTCCTTTTTATTTAATATTTTTTTTTTAACATCAGTATGTAATGATACAAAAGGATTTCTGATAACATAATTTTTTGACTGGCAGCAAAATAGCTGCCACTTCACTCCACTGTCTATATAATGGGTTTATTTTCTTGTAATACTTTTCTTTCTTTTCTTCTTTATAGAAAGGGTTGGTTTTAATCTTCTTTTAACTGGGAAACATACACAACCCCTTTTTGCATTTGCTTAGCCTCCACTTACTAATTCTTCTGTTAGTAGGCAAGGAAGAGAGGAATAAAAAGGCTGCTATGGTTCTTCCTGTAAAGAAAGAATGTGTGTTTAGTAGTTAGAGCAGGAATTTAAAAGACCAGGCTCTTGGGGTCCAATCCATTCTACTGTGAGTTAGGAAACTTCATTCACTTTGATTATGGTTAGGGCTGAGCATTTGTATTTCTGTGATGACTAGCAACACCAACCCATTCAATTTGGTGTCTTTCAAGAGAAAAGAAATGCAATGCATGAATCAAATCTCTTACTCCACCAGAGCTTAATGTATGGGTCTATCAGATACAGCAGTGAAGTGCAGAGCATTTAATCTGAACAAAGAACAGTGAAATTGCATGTGTGGGACTCTGCTTAGGTGAGCTGCACATCTGTTCCTCTATCTTGTGCCACCTTGCAATTACTTGGCTAAAACATCTCTCTCCTCTTTCCCCTTCAAATTAGGACAGATTCTTCTCTGTTCATTTCATTACTGTGCTGTCTAGCCATAGCAAGTCTGCTCATATACTTAGCGCTTCGCCTTGGTGGTGCAAGTTTGGTAAATAACCCCACTGCATCTGAAGATATCTGCTACCTCCCTCCAAAGAGATAAATCAGACAAAGAGGTGTTAGAGGTGTTAAGTGCAGCAAATTCCTCATGTAGGAATTGTTCTTTATAACATAACATCTGTGTTAGGTCAGATTGAAGGTCCAGCCAATGTATCCTCCTGTCTCTGACAGTAGCATAAAATATATGCCTGTGGAGGAATAATAACACTGAGCATACCTGATAGTTCCTTTTCATATTTCCCTAATTTCTGGCATTTCCAAGTCACCTGAACAATCAGCCTATAATAACTTCAAGAGTCAGTTGTAGTTTTCATATATTTATTAATTTTCAATGTCTTTGTTTTCCATAGGCATTTCTGATCTCCCCTTGCAGCTCCAGTGAGTTGGGATAAGCCCTGTCACTTGTTCCTCAAATGAGAAATTCTGGTGCAATTGAGGTTTCAGAGTCCTATGAAGTCTGAAAAAAGCTCTCCTAGTAAATTTCCAGTCTTGGTTTGGCTTGCCATTCTTCTCTAGAGGGTACTGCACTCAGGATTGAAATAAATAGATGCAGAATCAATACTTCCACTCTTTCTTTGTCATGACTTCTTTAATTTTCCTTCCTTTCCTAACTGTCTTCTTGCCCAAGCCCTTCTCTTAATGAACTGGCTTAATTTGTAGGGCAACTTGTTACACATTTTTGGTGGTGACAGTTTGCTTCCTATAATGCAGAGCACTATTAACACTCAATTTTCAAGCCTATCCACAACAGTGGTTTCTGTATTACCCTGAAAAAGTAGACAACAATGGTTCACAATTCCTAAAATTATAAACAGCCAAAGGATTGGACCTAGGTCTTGGTATATCAGTTCCAAGGATTAAATTCCTCTGGTCATCTACTGAGTAGAAGAACTAGACCCTAAACAGGGTATACCCTTGCTGGATATTGATGCAACTGCTTTCATCCCTTTCTTGTTTTTCCTAAAGAGAGAGCAAATACTGCCCAGCCAAGATCCACCACTACAAGAATCTGCTGAAGGTCTTTTCCTTTGTGCCATAAATACTATCAAATGTTCCTTTTTACATATTCCACACTTTTTAAAGCAACCCATCATTAAAACAATATGATTTGGAGGGGAGGGGACAACTGACCCCAAATGACGAATCATTCCATGTAGAAAGGGCCACAGTCCTGTTAATTCAAATGACATTTTGACAGTAGCATGCTGTCAGCCCAATGATTTGACCTATACAACAACCTCTAATTATTACTAATTAAAGAATTAATTATTCATGGCAGCACGTGCTATTAGCATAGCAGAGATGTGTTGGAATATGAGTTATGCGCGGTTTATGAATCTTCAGAAAATAGATTCTTTAATAAATTAATAAAGGGGCTCTGGGGTTTCATTAAAAGGTGGCTGGAGGGGTTGCAAGCCAGTTTCCAAGGAGACCACAGGTGGTTTGCTTGGATTTTTTTTTTAGTTAAACTTGTTTGGGCCAGATGATTTCCCTTCCCCCCTCCCCCTCTCGCCCTGTCCTCACTGCTCTTTCCTCAGGCAGAGAAGAGAACATTTTAATGAAACCCCTGTTGTCCTCATATCGCTTTGATCCCCGTGTGGTCTCCAGCCTCCACGTTGGCCAGTTGGAGGATGGTGCGGTTGGTTTTTTCTGTTCTTTTTTTTTTTCCTTTCCTTTTTTTGATTGAAAGCTCCAACCAGCTTTGCCATGAATAAACAACAGAAATGATAAAAGCACATGGTTAAAGGAAAACAGAACAAACAAAGGAGGAAATAAAGGAAAATGCATAAATTCAGATGAGACCGTCAGGATGTGAGCAGAGTTAATTACTCTGTTCTCTGTCTGAAGAGCAGATTTGGTAGTTGTTCTTATTACTCTTTTTATATCCACATTTGTTTCTAACATGATATTTCTTATTCTTTAGATTGTTTATAGATTTTATTGTTATAAAAAGAGGGAGAAAATTCTTCATTTTTTAATTCTTTTTTCCTTCTGTCTTGACTAATGTTTCCTAATATTTTTTTTGCTCTAATAATGCAGAGGGTGATATTAATACCTTCCAGTACTGCTAACTAAACAGTGATATAAATAGCAATAACAGTGTTTCCAAGTTTATGCTCCAACTTCCAGATCACATAAAAATTTCATTTTAGGTTAAGGGAAACTTCAACAAAATAGCAGCCACATTAAAAAAAAACAAATTTAAATGTCCCTGCCTCATTTTCTGAGAGCTTGCCTTCCAGACAGTCTCAGCAGTGAAGGGCATACCTGCCGAGTACTCTTTTCTTTTACACAAATTTCACCAGAATGACACTGCACTAGGGGCCAAACACATCCGTTGTCTTGAAGGGATCAGGGATCCATAAGGATGATAGTGAGGAAGGATTAATTTCCTCCACTGCTGCTCACCTCAGTGACAGGAGGAGGACACGCTGCTGGAGGTAATCAATCCTTTCTACCTATGACACTGATGTTACAAGAGGAGTTACCTCCATAGGCTATGGGGGAAGCTTGGTCTTAGGCACACAACTTTTCAAGCAAATGCAAGGGAATCCTCACACTCTGCACCTTCAGGCTCTTGCATGAAGCCCATCTCTTCTCATTCAGTTACAATACAGCTTTCAGAAAGACACAGATATATTTTACTTTCAGATCTCACTTGATGATTAGTTTATTTGAATTCTTGGCAAGCTGTTACAATGACTGGTTACTGTGTGTATTATGTGTTTATGTGTTAATTTCTGTTGATGGGGCAGTGACCACATACTGCAACACCTATATACAGCATCTAAATCAATAAGGTTTCTATCTCAGGTGAAGCTGTGGCTTCTTTGATAACACATCTGTTGACTTTGTAAGCATTTTTACTTTTTTTATCATAGCACTTAGAGACTCTAATAAGGAACAGAGGTTTTACTTTGCTATGTGTGGTATGTACATATAAATGGGATCACATTACAACATTGCAAGCAGTTGTATAAACTTGATCTGCCTGTGTCTGTCTTGCAAATTGACAAGCAGAGCCTGTTCCTGTTGAAGACAGATCTTTCAAAGACTGCATGATTCCAAGCAGTTAGCCTAGTACACCAGAAAGCGTAAACTTCACAAGCCTAAAAGTCTGGATAAATTGCTGTGCTTAGAAGAAGCCGGGTATCAAAAATAATTTCCCGCAGAAATATATCATATGTCATGCTACATATCGTATGTCATGCTACATATTTTCAGACAACTCCTTGTCTACCAATGAGTTCTGTGGCCAAACTAGTCAGAATGTATTCAGGTTATGGTGTCAATATCACGGTAATAATACCAATACCAATAATACCAATATCCCAGTAATAATACCAATAACCCAAGTCATCTGGGACATTCTAGTTTAATCGAATAAGAACAAAAGCATTCATCTGCTGCCCGCTTCCCAGATGAGCATATGAAGCATTAGAGAAAGGAAGTGCCTCTTATTTTCCCCTGAGAAAAAAAAAATAAAAAATTAAAAACTTTTGGTTTCAAATGAAAACACATGCTGAAATTTCCATTTTAAAATATGCAGGATAATTCTTGTTTTCCTATATGGATTAAGTCCCTGTACTGAACAAGATATCTGTCTAGGATGTTTTATAATAATTTTGCTCTTGGCAAGTTTAGAAATAAGCTCAGGACATAATTCAGAATTAAGTTCCTAATCCAAATTGGGATTTAAAATATAAAAAATTCTCAGTTTAACCCAGACATGGAAGATGCTGCTACACTGATCACCTAAAGTTTTAATGAAGTCTAAAGAAAATTGACTCAGAAGATTTACAGAAAACCTGGCCAATTTTATTTAAATACCTGAAAAATAATTTATATGCTTAACTTCAGGCTCAAAGGTTTGAAAACCTAATTGGTTTCACTAATATTACACAGAAAACTAACACTGCTCCTTTCTGTCTATAACGTTAACTAGAGCCAAAGCATGGGGTGGCATACTTTTGCTATAGATTTTAATTGTTGGCCCGCTCTGCTGTTTCAGGACAGAGAACCAGCCCTGGGCCCCTCTTATTCATTGACTTACCTCTAAACGCAAAGTCTAGCATGCTTCATGCCAATAAGAGATTCCTGCAATACCTTTACCTAATGTCATTTTTTGTCTTTATGTACACTGAAACAAATAGATTGAAACAAAACTTTTTGACTGAAGAAGATGATTGTAAATTTTTTTTAATTTTTTTTTGGGAAGTGTTTTGAATGGTTCTAACTTTTATTTTACATTAATGAGATATTTAAAGAATTTCACAATTTTGTAAATATTTTTCCATACAAAAGTATTTTTAAGAAATATTTTTTTTATACCAAACCTGAGAATAAATGAAGTTTAGGTCCATTAAAGCAATACACATACATTTCGGTACTTCTGAGTAAATATGCACACACAACAAATCTATACATGGGGACATAGGCATATGAATAGGTATATGTATGCTCATATTTTGACACTTCAAAAATAATATAAAAAAATATTTTGAAGAGTAATGACAAAATTTTCTTCCTCAGTCGTTGGACCAGTGAAGCATTTCAGCTTTTTCTGAGTGACTGAACAATATTCCTTTCCTTCATTAATTTCTTCACCTGCTTTTGAGATACCTTAACCACCTACCAATGAGCCTTTTACAAACTCTTGGGAATAAATTCCATGTTGTATGATGTTTGTTCTACTCCAGATGTTTCCTAATCTTTTCAACCCCTGCAGCTGAGAAAGATCTCAGGAATTTTCAGGCCAATATCTGGAATTTTCACAGTGATTTTTACTCCCTCAGTATATTTTCCTGTATCCCCCAGATTTGTGCCCCAGCAGTATTTATTTCTGGTTTCACTAGATATTTTTGATCAAGCTTCTTTAATAGAGGAAGGTATTTCACTTGCTTCCTTGTGCCTGTCATGCTTTGCTGATCAGTTTGAAGCTAAAGGTTTGTATATTAGGAGTCTTTGTCCCTGTATTTTGAACATTTTTCCCTGAAATTGCTCATTTTTATTTTGTATTTTTATTTCAATTTTACTTTTTATTTTAAATGCTGTTACAGGCTGATGAAATCTCTATTTTTATTCACTGAAGCGATTTGATATTCTGAGATTTGGCTTCACTAGCCTTGAAATCTCAAAACTTTTTATAGAATTTTTCTCTGTCCAATTCATCTGCCCCAAAGGTCTCAAGTGGTCTGCAGGTTCAGCTGTGGAGAGAGATCAGTTATGTCTCAGCTTTGACTGAAAAACAATTGTCCAGACAGTTCTACCAATGTTGTTAAGGTGGTGCTCATTTAACAATGATCTGGACCGGAACATAAGGAGAAATAAATAGATATCCAAATACTGAAGTCAATTACTAGCACAAATGAATGTTTACTAATATATATTGTAGGAGCAGTTTTCACTCTAGGAAAATATTATCAGACCCTATGGGCATCCATTCTCTGCTTTTTTTTTTTTTTTTTCTTGCTTTTTTTTTTTTTAATGAGCTCAGGAAAGATTAAAGCCCTAATTAAACACATATTTTATTTCTGTATTTAGGGTTTTGTTTTGTTTTTTAAACTGCATCCTTTTAATGTAAAACTGACATTCTGGCATTGCTCATATGCCCAGAAGAATTAGATAATCAACAACAGTTTATAATAACAGTGTTCCAGAACAGAGTATGAAGTTCAATAAAGACAGTGTGTTTTCCTTCACATGGTTAGGAAAGATCAGATTTTCTTCTTGGTTTGGAGTTTTATTTTGCAAGCCAGGCTCAGTACTGAAAATGTGCTACAATTCAAATCCATTTATTTGAACTGCAGTCAAAGTTGGGGGCTGTTTTGCCAGAAGGTGACAGGCACAAATTAAAATAAAAAATAAAAAATAAAAAATAATTAATGTCTCTAATTTGGGCAGGATAGTGGCTCCACATATAGACAACTATATTCAAACTAATTACTGAGCTGAGACTCAACTCTCCTAACTCCAGACATCTACAGATTTGGTGCTGACATATGGGTATTTTAGATCCCAGGTTTAGTATAAGAGTGAATTAATTCAGTCAATAGGGTGTGAAAAGCGATGTGATAAATCCTGAAAGAATATGCTTTTGAACAGCTGAGTTGCTCTTCAAAACCTGCAAAATCTGTTACCTCAGTCTCCACTGACAGAAGTTGTATACCCAGCATGCATGGAAACACTTGTAGTTAATTAGAATTATGGTACTAGAAACCAACACCTTCAGTGCAGACTTGGTGCTTGAAGTAAGTTAAAAGGAGACTGTGGTAAATAGCTGAGATATAAAAGCCTATTTCTGTGGTTGATGGAGTTAGCTAAAGTTAATCACATTCTTCATATCTCAAATACCATTGTATCCTACTCACACGTGGGTAGAATAGATGTCAGAAATTAATGGCATACTTATACCATTAACATGATGGATAAATGTGTTTTGTCTGTGTATAAGGAAAAGTTGCCTGTAAATATGCAACAGTGAAGAATAAGAACTTAACTGAAATAATCAGTGTCACCAAAACAATACTGTTTATGCTGATGATGTATGTTTCTAAAATTTAGTGGGGTGAGATTCTAGAGCAGCCCGACCTTACACAGAAATCCAGTGGACCACAGTCATGACAATGCTGCCCAGTGGTAGCAGCGGATGAAATGTGGTGAACAGCGTGGTCTATTCTGGGTGTGTGAGCCTAAATAATAGTTGGTGGTAATAATGTGTCTGGGGGTGAACTACTACTGTTTATTATGCATATTATTCGTAGTGTTGCAGTGACTGATCAAGAAAGGCTCCTTTTTGCTCCTTGTTATGTGTAAAACCAAAAAATTACCATAGCTTTCCCAAAGACTTTCCAACCCACAAAGATTTAACTCTCATTATCTGCAGTGGATGGCCTTGTTTGTAATGAAAAAACCCGAACAATCTCTTTTTATAAATTAAGGCAGAGCACAGTATATATTTGAAAGAACATCAATGCATGAAAATTATCTACCCTGCAATTCAAATGTGGTAGTTTTTAAGAAGGTCTCAGAATTTCTGTAAGGAATTTCCAGAAAGGTGGCAAGAACCCACCTTTTCATAAAATTGTTATGAAAGAATACAGAATTTATCCTTGTATAAAGTTATACAGGAGAGATCCATGAGGTTATCAAACAATTCTTCAATGAACTCCTCCTTACTAGTACATTATGCAGGCAATGTCACAAGCAAGAGATCTAAACCACAAAAAATACTTTTGCTAAAACTAAAAGTTTTACTGGAAGATCAAAGTATTAAAAGTCATCAGAAATATTTCTCTATCTCTGCAAATAATTTAAACTGCTGTTAGTGGAAACACCTTTGTCGCTGAATCACCAGACCAACTACATCACACAGTAATAATCCAGTCTTCTGTGCAGAGCACTAAAACCACTGGGGACACAGGTCGCCAGGCTTGTGTTAGGATAGCTCAACTGAACCTAGTACTGTGCATAGGTGACACACCAGATGAACATCCAGAGCCTTATACCTGGTACCAAGGATCAGAGTCTGTTCTTTCTGACTTGACTGCAAATCCAGTCTAATTCAGCAGGTTTAAATCTAGATTAGCTCTGTGTAAAATGAGATCCAAATTGGCTGTGGCTGAGGGATTTAATTCATGTTCCAATTGAGTTTAATTTGACCACAATGCCTCTGTTTTTTAAGATATTAATGAAAACGAAAAGAACAGGTTCTTGCTGTTCTTAACTGCAGCCACTAATGATAACTGCTATGTAGAGATGTGCCAGGACATAGCTTCTGTGATGTAACATGACAGTTATTTTTAATTTACTTAATATTTATGTTTTATTCCTGTTTCTACAGGACAAGGATGCTTAAGTTTTGCTTTGTACTTCACTGCCTTAGTGACTACCTCCTTCTCCAGGATACAAGTTAATTAGTTCATCTGGATCACAAATATTGTCCTCAACAGGTACAACACTGAATGTAAACTCACCTGAAAGCTGCCATTGTGACTATCATCACATTGAGGATGCTATTTCTACATGAGTATTATCTGTCCAGACCTTTGTCTTTCCATCCATATGATGTTTTATCCTATCCAGAGCAATGTCCTCAGGGCAACCCAAGCATATGTTGCTCATTGATGGTCAAAACTCCAAAAGGCCTTGACTGGCTGTAAAAGGTACTGGTGATGTTCAGTGAAAAAAGGAATTTTAAGTCAAATTCTTTGCTATTTTTTTAAAATCAAAATAAAACCTGTAGCCTGTTAACTATGAGTTTCCCTATGAGATCCCACAGAGGAAGTTCAGGGAGTTTGAAAAAACTGAGAGTTTATTTAACTTGTCTCTCTGTGTCTACCTTTCACCTGAACCCAGTGAACTCTGTGGACAGAGAGCATAGGAGCATGAGTGTTTGGCTGGGCATGTGTGAAAGAAATGGGAAAGGCAAAGGACAAGGACAAGGAGAGCAACATAGTGAGAAGGACAGAGGAACGTAAACACAAAAGAAAAAAGTTGGAAATTACTTTGGTGGTGCACAGAAATAAACATAACTCACTTTGTTGCCTTTGCTGTTAGATATACGAAGGAACATATGCAAACTTTTCCTCAGTCTCCTCAACTAGTAACTGAAGGTAAGAACTTTTTTATTTATTGTTTGTTTTTTTTAAACAATAAAGTGACTTTTAAGGTCACAGGTGTAAGTTATTATTACTACAGGAATTAATAAACCACGAGGAAGACTGTTTAAGCCTCAGACATGCAGAATATTTCTAGACACAAAGTGAGGTGACCAGGGGCATTTGCCCTGATTCTTAGAGCTTCACTGGGTCCTGGAACTGGATGAGATGCATTCTGATCAAGCTATTTATTCTGAAGAGGAAGAAATATTTTTCTAGACAGATTACAATACTAACAGTGTGATGCTTTTGGTGATACCTGAATATGCTCCAGCAGATACCTGCAGGCTTTGTACTGTATGCAGAGACACCCACGGGACTCAGATCAGAATTAATCTGAGTGTGGCACTTTTCTCTATTCCCTTCTTTGCTTTCACACACTGCAGTTCTCTTCTGTTCAGACTTAAAGGGTTTGACAGCAAATATTTCTCACTAGAGCTGGTGAAATCATAGAATCATAAAATAATTTAAGCTGAAAAAGATCATCGATTCCAAATTCTTGGATTTCTCTCAAATTTTTACTTGCAAATACTGGTTACTCATAGTAATAATTATTATGATTTTCATTTACTCAGCCCTGTGTTATTGTTAGCACTAAGTTTTGGGTAATTTGTCTAATCTCCTGAGAATTTTTTTCATGACCACCATTCATTTCACCAAGTGTTCTTGCAGGAAAGGGAAGCAAGAAGTATTTATAAGTACTTTTTTTTATAATTCTTCAATAACTTAATGGGAAACTTCCCATTCCCACTGAGGGATTTGGATCAGATTCTTAAACCTGACCTTCCTCTACGTTTAATTTTGCTTTCCTTCCATCACCCCCGCACTAATCCTGGTGGCTGATCCTTCCTTTTGTCATGCTGCCATAGGTTTATGGAATCATTAGATATGCCCAAAATACTTCTCTCTCCCACCTTCCAGTAATCTTAAACATTGATAGGATTTCACACAAGCTTTTCCAAGAGATGTCTTCAAATGGTGCTGGATTTCAGACATGCTGTGAAGGCTTTTTCCTGCCTTTTAGGGTGGAACACACTCAATCTGTCCTATTTTTTATGATGCGCTATTGTCCCTTTCAAATCCTGCTGAAGAATCTCAATGCATGGCACAGCTACCCTGAATGAGGCTGTTGTCTGAGGGGCAGAGACAATGGGCCTTATTTAATGAGATTAGTTACAATAGGAAAAACAGCTAAGAAAGAAAAAAGGGCAGTTATAGCAATTGGACTGACTGTTAAACCATGTTAAACCATTCTTTTATGCAAGTTTGGCACCAGCCATACCTTTTCCTGGACATTTGCCAACATCCTTGACAGTTTAGACTCAGTCGTTGATTTTTTTGTTACAATTTCCGCTTGACTTTACAGTTGCATGGCCTATGGTGTAATTCATTTCCGCTGTGAAAATGCCCCAGTATAGTAATGCTTCTTCCTGCTTGTAACTTGATCAAAGACAGCATATCTGCTTTAATTACTCTTAAGGGCATTTTTTTCTTTTTTAAAGCAGTATAGATTTATTTCAAGCTATGTCTCCATTGAAAATGAGAACCTTGTTTTCAGCAGAGAACCAAGAGCAATTCCACTTACAGAATATGTACAGCTCTCACACATCACAAAAATATGCTGGTGTTCTCTTCAAAGACACAAGCACCTTTCAGAAGATAACTTCTGTTCTGCTATGTCTAAGCAGCTGTGTTAAGGGTTGGATGGGTAAAGCAGTATTTATACATAACACATTCGGGAGATTGGCACTGTGAATGGTTGCAGCTAATCTCTTTCCTTTTCCTCAGTTTTCTTGGGGAAAACAGGCTACAGCTTTTAAGGCACTATGAGAAGCTCAGTAGTCAACTGCCTCTTTTTTGAACCTAAACCTGGACAGACTTAGAACCATAAGCAATGGTTTCTGGATTCATTTGGTGTACCAGGGTAGCAGATACTAAATTCAGCTAAAGATGAACCAAACAAAGAATGTTAGATATGAAAATTCTAAATTTTAGCAGTTCCAGGATGTTTGCATATTTCTACTGCTTAAGATAGATTTTTAATGATAGCATGTTGTAATTTCCACAGAAAACAAATTGTTTCTCAGGCCAGGTAATCTCCTAAGGTTAAAACCCTAGAAACAGCAATAAAATCTAAGTCATATCACTCCACCACATAATTTATCCATGAACCTTGCAGTTTCGTTTTCCTTCCTCCTCTCTGCATAAATCTTTCCTCCTCTGCCAGCATAAATCTATCCACAAGATTCAAACCTCAGTTCATATTGGCAGAGGTAGCAAGAGTTGGCTGGTATATATATAATACTACATCAAAAGGACCCTACTAAGATGCTCAGAAGGTTTTCCCCTGTCTCCATGAACTTGACAGATTGCCAGGCCTAGGCTGCCCAGCTCTGAGACAAGAAGCTGTGCAAGGCAGACAAACATCTACAGTTTTCTAGGAGACGTGAGGGACTGAATCAGGCTGAGTTCAGACTGAACCACTAGATAATTGCACTGTCTTATTACTGAGCAGTTTCCTAAAACTCACAGATTGGCCAAATCTGGGAAGGTTTTCACATGAACGGTATCCCTGACCTTGTTTTAGGTGATTCCTCATGCACGACTAATATTGCTTTGACAATTCTTTCAAGTTATTCTTTGAAATTGTAAGACCTTTTAGTAGAAACATTTCAAAAGATATATATAAAAAAATAAAATTAAAAAAAAAAATCAAACCCCACCACCACCCCTGAAAAAAACCCAAACCAAATCAAACAAAACCCCCAAATGGCTGGATGTAAACTCTGGAAAAGGATTTTTTCTAGCCAAATGGCTCAGTTTGCCAAAATTATAAAGAAGTAGTAGTAGATTTTTATACTAGGAGGCAATCTGATACGATTTTCTGCTATGCTTATCTGACAAAATAAAAACTAATTCTCTGATTCTTATTCGACCACATAGTAGTACCTCACTTCCAAGTATTGGTGTGATATGAGAGGAGGGGATAGTCAGAATTAGGTCTGACTGGTCATAGGTGGGGAATTTGCCCCCAGAGGAATAAGTATCTTAAGCTAGTCCTTTGGTCAATTAAGCTGTGTTACAGACTTCAGTACATTGTTTTGTTCTTGCTTTTATGGGTGGTATTAAATTGTATGATCACTCTATAACTTGATAATAGCACAGTTTAAATCCAGAAATAAAGGAAAAGACCAGACATGTTATAACTGAGAATTAATTCAGAAAAATAAACAAAATGGCAAGTGAAGAATAATTCACTAAACAGAAAGCTCTAAACTGCCTGTAATACAGACATGATAGCTATTATCTGTATTAAATAGGCTGCAGCTGATCCTCCAAGCCATACTGCTTCTACAGTGTTTGATAGTAACTCTTAACAGCTATATTAAAACATAGTGTTTCATTGGCATTAATCAGTATTATAGGATCGAAGTTCAAGAGGGGCAAACAGTAAAGACTACTGCAAGTAGAAAGATTCACATTCACTATTAGGCATCCACAGTAAAAATCACAGCTACCTCTGTTCATTGACTTTATGCAGAATTGACTTATAGTAGTCCCTGATGGTCAAGGGATAAAATCCTTAACCATGTTTTGAATTCTGGTGCAGTAATAATGCCCGAATAATTGTCAGGTGCTATGGTAGACAGTCTAAATACAGTATTATGTTCCTAACTTGCTTAGACTCTTCTAAAACCTTCTAAAAATTTTGAAACATATTCATTGCCAATATTGTTGGCAGATCTCAATTCAGCAGCTGAGTGAAATATACCTATAATGTAGATGTAGACTTTGGCCAGAAGCCTGGGATGACAGCAAATTTATGGATTGAATTTAAATCACAGTAAGCCATATTTGCACTTTGCAAACTACAGGTTAAATGTGCTGCATTGGATAAAAACATCCTGTCACTACTAGAACTGGTCTGATGGTTGATGGTAAGACTGTGTAGTGACTGGAGGGAAAAAGTAGGATTAATAGGATCTAAATATTGAAGGAATTGAGACTTAGGTCAAGGAGGCAAATCTTACATTGCTTAAGATTTGTGTTAAGGGATGAAATGACTTCAAGAAATAATCAAGAGGACTTCTAAGAGGAAACAATTCACAAGAACTGGTTGTGAAGTATATTTAGTCAAACTCAGGACTGAAAAGGAGAAACATTTCACTTTTGGATGTAAGGTTTCTAAAACTAAAAATCTCAACATTTTGCTCAAAAATTGTGCCCCTGAAATGAACTTTGGGACTGGATTCCTCAGCTCTTGCAGTAAAGATCAGTCACAGTGGCATCAACAGTTAAGACTCCTCTTAATGCAGTTCGGTTATTGTGTGTGAATATATTTCCATTATTTGTCAAAGCAGAGATGATGAATCCAGATTTTCCTATTGGAAATAGTTCTTGGGCCTTTTTAAGACAAAATGCACATGGAAATCTTTGGAAGAGAGTTAGGTGAGACAACCAAACCAGACATGGATTAAGCCTATACAAAACTGAATTCCATAGCATGGAACTTAACCTGATATTGTCTAATGCCTTTAGTAAAAATTGTAGTCTTGGGGAACTAGTAGATGTCACACAAAACCTGTTTGTTTGCAAGACAACCTTATGACTGCAAAGCAGGTGAGACACTGGGAATAACTAAAATTTACCTGTTTTTCTCTGCAGTCATCATGTAAATATGAAAGAGGAGTTAATAGGATAGTGCCATAAGGATATTAATTCTGTGTAGTAAACTTGTTGTATTGCATTGTTATTTTTATTTTATATCTCCCTTTATTGTTTTACAGCATTTTTTGTTGGCAGCTTTAGAAAGCACCTATCAAAGAGTAGTTTGCATTACAGAAAGAGCCACTTTTTTGTTTGATGCAAATAAAGAACTTGCACACACAAAGTGGAAGTTTTTATCAGTGCATCATCATGAGAAATGTACATTTCTGAGCTTGCCCCTGAAATCTCACTTTGCTCCAGGGAGAGCAATTTTGGTTAGCTTCAGGGAGATGGGGAGACAGTTATTTTTCCCACTGCTGTTAAACGTCTGCTGCGGTCAGCTGAAAAGGAGGAGCATGAATTTATGCTTCCGGTTCATTTCAGCAGAAATAATGAAACTGTCAACAAGTAATGAAAATGGAGAAATTCTGAGCAGGGCTATTTGTTCTCATCAAACCTCATCACTTTATTCAATCAGTAAAATAAGAACTGATAGAAAAAGAAGGTGGTTAGAAACAGTTTGAGAGTATATGAAAATACATGAGTGAATCCCAATATGTACTATATTTAGAAATCAAATTTGTGACTACATCCCAAAAATACGCAAACTTTGACTTCTGGTGCCTCTTTTCCTCTGTTATATATTTGGAAATTACCTTAATATATTTTCATTTATATTCTGTTAATAATTGTAACTTAAATAATTCTTTACACGATTTAGTTGAGTCTCTAACATAGTTCTATTGATCTTCCGTTTGCTATTTTTATATATTAACAGAGCAAGCTATTTCATCAATCATTTGCCACTTGTGGGTTTTTTTTATATTTTTTTTTATACTTTCAGGTACAATGTACCCAAACTAGCTTTACGTTTGGTTAATGGGCCCCACCTTTCCTAATATGTGAAACTCACGGCTTCACTCTCGGTAACTTTACTCAGTTCCTTAAGTCAGTTGCTGTCTTTTTCTAATTCCCTGTCTGTATTTATTTTCCATTTATTAAATACTCATTTTAAGACCCTAGCATATATTTTACTATATGCCCATTTGCTGATCCTGGCTTTAGCAGAAGTAATGGTAGACCCCAAAGCTATGCACCTGCACAAACCTACACAAGATTGCCCTCTCTACCAGATTTTAAAAACTTCAGTAATTATCTGAATTAAGTGATGAACTTTCCAGCTGTGATTTTTTTCAGACTGGACCTCGTTAACACATTTTTAGTGAGTTTTGCACACATTACTTCTCATTTCATACTTAGATTTTAAGAGAAATCTGAGAGTTTTTATTTTCTTGTAATGCTGAGTCACTGAAGGGAAAGCTGAGAACTGCTGAAAAAGAATGCATTCTTCTGAGCAACACAGTTTTGATATACAGACTTTTTAAGAACTAGAAGCAGTAAGAATGAGAATAGTTTCAGTGGGATCTGACTTAAACCCTGAATGTTTCCTTTCCTCTTTTTTTTTTTTTTTTAATTCCCCCAGAGGGAAAACCTCACATTTCAATTCCAAAACCCCAGTCTTCAGCTTTACTGATACAATTAATTGCTTAGATTCTTTTCCATAAGAAATCTCATGTTTTCTGAATTGCTGGAAAAAGAACACAATTTCAAATTTAGCTGTTCAGAGACTGCAAAATAAAAGAAGATACAGTAAAAAACCCCCAACCCAAATGAAACTAGTGTCTTTACATTGTGGAGTTAGAAATTACAAGGCTGTGCACTTTTGTCTAGGGTAGCTGTCTGAGTTTTAAAGAGAAAAAATGCTGAATCCTTCATTTTCATGAAGAATGTAAAGCATTCTGAAGCTAAGGCAGGACAGTGGCAGTCATGTCAGCTGCCAGTGCCATGAGTCTGTTCCTGAAAAGCCATTACGGAAATCAGTCCCAGTAAATTATCTGCTTTGACTTTTCCCATTTCATACAAAGTAACTGTTCATTGTCCAGCTAATAAAAGGGAAAGATATTTAGAAAGCCCTTAATAACCAGTAATTAGCTTTCTGTTTCCTGTTATAAAAATTGAACACACGAAAGAACTGAGTTATTTGTATCATTTTCAAGGAAGGAATTGTCATTTCTGTCATAGATCCTCCCACAGAGTTATACTTAATTTTAGCATCTAGATTCTAACTGATGGTCAGGATTATCATCATGGAATTGAAGAGGATGAGTTCCACACAGACCAAAAGCAAAACAAAAGCCAGTCTAAGTAAAATATGGAAACAAGATAATTCCTCCAAGAGGAACCTATCCACCCTCAACATTGGCAGGCAAGCAAATCATTAATAACAACAACAAGGGAGCATTCATTGTTGTACAGCAATGTAGTTTAGTGGCTCTGTGCTGCATGGTGAGAGAGACTGATGTTGAAAAAAACACAAAACACTTCTAATATTTCCTTCCTCCATAGTAGAAAGCATCTGAAATTAATGAGTCTTATTAATGTAAATTGCACCACACTGTCAGACATAAATATCCCAATACCAAAGGGGCCCATTACCATTAACATCAGAAATGATCAACAAATAAAACTGTTAATGTCACAATATTTACTGGACAAATTGACTACACTCCAAGATAGGCTTATGATTGTGTCTTGCTGTTCGATTTCATTTCCCTGCAAGATGCACTAATGCATGTTGTTATGTGCAGCTGTGGCCGCTTTCCATAAAAAATATCTGTTTTCTATTGGGAGGTGTAGAGCTCAGCTTAATCACTATTATTTTCTCCCTCTTGTGAAAATTGAGCAGTTTGGTCTCTCCAAAACTGATATAGGAAAGACTTAGATTTTTATTAGAAAGGATAGAAACAAGCTTGAAGGTTGGTTCTCAGGAGAAAAAAAAACAAAACAAAACACCAGACTAATGATTTAAGTCAATCACAAACAGATGTTCTCCTAGAGAGCTAATAAATTTTTTCTTTCTTTTTTTCCATCAGAAATGCAAAGCACAACAGCCTTTGAGCAAAATATCAGACTTTTCAGCTCATATGTACTCAAAATTTGAACTTTTAGAAGACAGAAGATTTGCAAAAGAAAGTTACAGTTTATCACCAGTAAAAAACACAGAAATAATTCACCAAATATGACATGAACATGACAATGAAAAAGCTCAGGCAAATATGTTTCAAATTCTGTGAAAATAAGAAAAACGTCAACTTTAAATTTTAAAAGTTTTGCATAATTTTTTCTCTCATTTCGAACTACTGAATTCTTTAGAATATTCTTCAGAAGTTCAAGATCTATTTGTATCTAACATGAATGTCATGTAAGAGTAAGGACTGTTTCTGTCTTCAGTGTGTGTATAGCAGTTAGTTACGTGGAGTCCTGGTTTATGTCTGAAGACTTTAAGCACTCCTACTGTAAATATGTTAATGGAGTTTACAGAAGTACCACTGTGATCTGTGTAAGCGATTATGGAAGTGATATGGTAGAAATTAAAGAATGAAGAGAAAAAAATATAATTTGTGCATTCTAGTTAATTCTTTCCAGTGGGCTAACTTTGAAGAGTGATTCCTATTCAAACAATGCGGTCTTCTGATGTTCCCTAAATGGGCTGCTGATTATAAAATAAGGCTAGTGGTACTTGTTCCGCTTTACTGGTAAATTTAGATAGTGTTCCATATGGGGTTCTGACTGACATGAATCAAAATTTACTACTTAACTATTACCTGGCAACATACAGGGAAACTAAGGCAGTGAATTCCCCTATAAGGCAGAGCTTATTGCACTTATGCAGTTTGGTAAGGAGCACTGATCTACCCAAAGTCTGGCTTTAGAGACCTAATACCCATTGACTTTCACAGGGCTTTGGATGTTGTAACCTCTTTTAGTGAGCCCCAAGTCTCTGAATGAGAGTCATACCTTTATTGTTGAAATGCCAGGAATACAATCTAAGTCATCTGGGCTCACTTAATGGGTGGCTCCCTGAATTTTCTTCTGAAGCCTGCCTCTCTTTTCATTGTAGCAGCTATTGAGTTAATATTACATTAATCCTAAATATAATATCAATATTGCAGCATCACTATGGACCCCAAATTTTTGACCTTCTAATTATTTTTAAGAAAAAAATTCACTAAAAATATCCCCAGATACAGGCAGCAGCCAAGTGGAAAACTCATGTTTTTTTCTGATCTTCAGGTCAATACATACTTTTTGTTCATCATAAATTCAAGATCCTTAGTTTTCAACAAAATATATCTGTGTAAAGGGTAAATAAATACCATAGAACTAATTCAGCCTCATAGACTGCATATTTAAACTGAAGCAGGGACAATTCTTGTATTCAGACTACCTGGCACTGCAGTGCTTTTATCCATACAGCCATTACCTATCACCCTAAAAGTCAAACTACCTGACTGGGAGTGCTCCATTGAAGTTGCCCTAATCATTCATGTGAGTTTTTTGAGAAGATATAGCTAGGCACAATCCAGTGGCTGTGCTAACAATTTAATGGTAGGAGCTACATTGTGCCATTGACCTGCTCTTCCAGGTTTACTAGTTCAGAGACAGCCACAGTGTGTAAGGCAGCATCAAATGACTCATCTGTAGCAGCAGAATCAAGGAAGCCTTGACACAGTTATTAACACAGTGATCCACAGCCAGGGGTGAAAGGATTGCTTGGCAGACCCTTGCCAGAACAACAAAGTGTTCCTAGACATCATCTAATCCAAGTTTGATTGCACACTACAAATATTGCCTTTTCCAGCCTGTGGGTCTTCTTGCAATTCATACTACTACTAATAATAATTATAGTTTTCTGGCATTTTATCCATCTCATCTTAAACCACTTGTGTTTCTGCTATATGGTGTAATTACTGAAGGTCACAGCAAAAGCCTGCAGCAGAAGAAACAGCTAATTCAACCAGTGGGATCTCCAATTGACATCAGTTGACCTACTTTTCTTGAAGTAAATGAAGCCAGCAACAGTTGAGGGTTTAGCTCATTTTTCCTAATTATTTTTGCTTTAATCATAATTCTATTCTTCTTTAAGGACCACTACAGCTAGAAGCTGCACAAGAAATAACAATAACCCCTCCAAGCGATGATTGTAATAAAATAGTTAATACCTGCTCTGTTTATTTATAAGACTACTGACTAACTGACGTAAAGATGACACTACATTGACTTGATCTGGCTGAGGAGTAGGCAGGCATGAAATGATACACGCTGTGCTAAATTTAGCCAGCATAGTAGAAGCACTGGCTTTCTGTAGATAATTCAGTCAGCCAAACTTGATAGCATGAAAGAGTATCAGTACACAAGGCAGATAACTCAGGTTTAGAAGTTCATGACAACATGGCCATTGAGACTAAAACCATAAATGCTTTCAAAAAGCAGCTAGAAAACCATGAAAGAAAAGTTAACTCCAGCTTAAGAAAAATAAAGACACAGGTTGGACTTCTAGCTTGTAAAGTTTTTAAGACTTCCTGGAAGTTGAAAGGATAAACTAAAAAAATAAATAGAATTTAAGCTTTTACCTGCTTTGTAATTTTCACCTGAGGACCCATTACAGGTTACTTCAAAACTGAGTATGCTGTCAATGGAGACTTAGCTCTGACTCAATTATTATTGTTCTTAGTAAAGCACTCTTTACCTTTAACACTAAGAGCACTGTCTGTGCTTTCTGGATGGCTTCCATATCTGCAGTTGAACAAGCTCTTTCCATTTATTTTTCTTATTTATTTTTTCCTCTTCTTTTTTTGCCTTTTTCACCACAGAAATGCCCATATTGCCATCATCTTTATTTTTGCTATATCCTGCTTTCTAGTAAAAAACCGGATTGTTTATGTACATATATATATGTGTGTGTGCATACTTGTATATACATATATATATACTGTGCTTAATTATTTGCAATTAAGCTTGGTGACAATTGTTTTTGTGCATTAGTGATAATCACTTTTTAAAGAGCAAAGCCTATTATTGCTGTAGCGTGTGTTTCAGATGCCCTGCAGATTTGAGTAATTTTGGGTATTGCATCTGTTTGTGGTAAAAAGATTTTACAATGCCTATAAAATTTTGCCTCATGACATGTTCAGCAAGTGTATCTGTGGCACTGTGTAGCAGTTTCAGTACTTTTATTAAATAATAGATACCTTCACGTGACACAGTTTTTAAACAATACCTATTATTAGAAACAGAAGTTAGGAGGTCTAAAGTCTGGGGTGAGATCTTGTGAAAAGCAAATGGTTTCTGCCCAGCCGATCCAGTCTGTACATTTTAGCATTTTCTTAGGTTTGGGATGTGTAAAGTTGTCTCATCTTCCTTCAAATGACTTGTGTGTTGCTGAATACAAAATATTAAAGGTGCACAAACACCACAGTATTCTGTAATAACTATTTAAGGATATTTGTAAAATTGGTTCAGTTATACAAATACATGTCACTGGAAAATTAGAGGAGAGTGATCTGTTCTGCTGAATGCTGGGGTTACTCTTTCTGTCATGAGACATGGTTAAAACATTCAGATGTCTTTATACTCATCATATTTAGCTGCCTGAATATTATTTGCTTGGGTGTCAGCTAGGCACTCAAGAGTGCTTTCACAGTCAATAAAAAGAGATCCTCTGAAACAGTGACTTGTCCTTTCCTAACATTGGTCTCTACAGTAAGCCATGTGAAGAGCTCTCAGGAGGTACTAGTTTCTCTCTACAGGTACAAAAAAATATCAGCCTTGAAAACACTAGATCTAAGCATCCAAAATGTAGCTGTTTAACATGAAAATGAGATTAATTGTACCATTTTCTATCCTTATCTGAGTCAGCTGGACAAAGAAATAAAGACAGTTCTATCACATCTGTTCTTATCTGTCATGCTCCTATTTCCCCCCAAAGAGGTCTTTTAAGTAAGTTGGAAAACTGCCCAATATTCTACTTCTTCACACGCTGTTCCTGCAGAAGCCTAGAGGCCCAAAAGTCACCAGTAACTGCTTTTGTAGCAGTATTCAAAGTCATCATTTAATATATTTTTAGCATGTGTTTGTTTCGGTGGGTTTGGGAGGGGGGGAGGGGAGGTCTTTTTTTTTTTTCATCCAAGGCTTCAGTAACAGAGTTATACAGTTCCTAGATCAATGCTGAGTAACACCACACCAATGCAAGGACTGAACTGAGAGATTTTGCTTTTGTCTGCAAAAAAAGCAATATAAGCCTGTCCTCTTTCAGCTAATCCCAAGAAAAGCGCTATTCACATCCTAATCTTTCGTGCAAAAAACCTACAGGCAAATGCTGTTGTTTCTGTTGCTAAAGTACCTGTTGACTAAAACAACAAATGAAAATCATGATCCGTCCACGCAATGTCTCTAAGAAAAAGGAGAAGCTAAATTAGCTGGGTGCATTGCTTGCCATGATTTTCTCCATCACTTTGAATTGTCATGATGCAAAATACCATGTGGTTGTGAGAGTGCATCACTTTTATACAATCAAAGAAACTTTCCTTCTGTTCCCTCCTTATTTGCAGCTCATAGACAAGACAACTTTAAGATATAAAGGCAGGATTTGCCGTAGCAAATTTTGAATGATCTAGAAGTGCATGGCTCTTATTAAATCTCCCATTCCTTGGTGAAGAGGAGAGATGGCTAACAGAAGCATGCTCTGTTCATACCAGATGTGATGAGGACTGTGCTTTTAGAGATCATTCAACATTACATCCTAAATAAACCCACAGGCACAATTATTTAAAAGAAATGTGTTACAATCACAGTTAATTAGTTTCAGTTAAGATGGGATAAAACATTTTCTACAATGAACTCGAACCATCACAAGACAGTTCCACTTTCTTCTTCAGATCACATTCCCTTTGAATATCCTTCTCTACTCCTCACCCTCAACCAAAAGGACTTGGTTTTCTGAAAAGCCCCTCTTCCATTGTACTTCTACAAGCACTTGGGAAGTATCAGAAAACTTAATTTCCTTATTTCATGGCTTCATAATGCCTTGCTGGCTGCTGGAAAAGACCAAAAACTAAGTCAACACTCCTCTCTCCCATATTACAACCAATTTTCCCTATAAGATGAAAAAGTGTTGCACAGGTCAAAAAGTGGAAGAGTGTTAAAAATAATCTTTTCTTTGTGATAGTTCAAACTTTGGTGAATTTACACTCACCAATGACAGAGATCACATTAAAAAACTCTCAGCTACCATCCATTTCTACATTACCCTAATTTAGATCCCCTGGAGTTTAATGAAAGTTTAAAAATCACTAACTGCAAGCTCTGATTCTTCTTGCTGTCAGAATATCTTTTCCCTTTTCTGGATCAATGGTGTTCAAGATGTTAAGATCTCTGAAAACCAAAAAGGATTAATTGTAAGCCTAATATTCAGGCTTCATGGACCCATTCTCTCTCTATCCTATTGTATGACCCCATGTCTCCTTCCTGCTGCCCTTGAAGGTGTGTGACGGCAAATGAGGAAAATTCTCCTTCCTGGCCTCACTGGTAGAGCATCTAGGTATGTTTTGAGGCTCCACCAGCAGCAAGCAAGCAGTGTTATTCAACAAACTTTGCAGACCGCTGCGTTGCTAGGGATTTAAAAGAAACAACACCATGTGCAGTGCTGTCAACACCTTGGCAATATCAGCCTTTCCTCAATTACTTTTGCTTACAAATTACTCCTAATTTTGTTCTTTAAAGCTAGTTAAGAACAAGTGCTGGTAGGATTGATGGGGAGCTAACTGCATGATTAAGTAATTACATTTTTAAAGCTTGCCTTACACTACGACTAGTGATTTGTCACACAGCAGCAGAAACCCAACATAATGAATGAGAAATGTTTAAAGGTAGTTCTTCCAACTCTTTTATCATACCATGCCTGGTGCCATATAAGCACACGATTCTCAAATAAAGAAAATCTATCCTATAATTTCACCATTTCTAAGGAATTTGTTAGACCTTTGATCACAGGTATTCACATTTATTATGCGTTTTGTCCTGTGGTCAAAATTCATTTGTTTTAGAAAATAGTGAATTGATTTTGGATAAAATAGTTTTCTGTCAGAAAAAGGGTTCCACCAAATTCTGAGATGCTTTTGATGCATATTGACTCAACAAAATCCAGCATACCAATAATAATTGGAAACACTTGTGTTATTTACAATGTGGGAGCATTTGGATGCTTCAAATGCAATTGTGGCACAACCAAACGAGGCACTGCACAATTGCTGTGCAATAAGCCCCAAGTGCCAGAGCCCTGAGAAACTGGTGGCAATACTCCTACAGACTTCTGTAGACTTTGAATCTGACTCACAAGGGGAGTGGATCTCTGACATACAGTGACAGCAGTGAAAGAAGTTAAATGGATTTACTCAAGGTCAAAGAAATATTCTGGTTGCTATGACAGTTCTGTCCTTGTTAGGAAGTCTTAATTCCAATATTCTCCGCTGTTTTAGTATATGAACCAGTATTATGGACTTATTAAAATTATTTGAGTTTGCTTGTTTGTTTGTTTGTTTGTTTTTTAAACCACAACAAATCAGACAGACATTGTAACTAAGCCAACAGAATAAGCAATTTATCATTAAAGGCTCTCTCTAGTCTATATTTTCAGTTATCAACTGTAATTTGTCCTAGGGGTTGTCTGCTCAGAAAAGCAGTAATAAGTAGGTATTCTTGAAATGAAAGAACAATATGGGAATCTACTTCAGGGCTACTCCAGTCACAGGGAAATGAAAGATTTCAGAATCCACTAAGCTTTAGAGTTTAAAGAAACAGATTTGGTGCTGTACTTAAAACAAGAAGTATGGAAGTAAGTGGGAGCCCTATTTCCTGCATCAAGGATTGTGCATCATACCCCTCACTTCTCACTACTTTCATGTCAATCCTGTCATCCAACCTGGCATAGAAAAAGATAGTAGTAAGATCACAATTAGTCTGCAGTCTCTTGATCTCTGGTGTCTTTAGCATCTGTCCAACATCACCACTCTTGGTCATGCTCACTGCTGAATAATTCATGACAGCATGAAGAGTTTTATAGTTTTATTGTAATCTCAATGTGATAAAACCATTTCTACTCTACTCTTAGGTTTTTTTCATAAAACACAGACTGAAGGTATGTATTTTAGAGGAGACTAGATTCCACTTTGAAAAGCACAAAGAATAGATTGCTACTGACCCAGAGAGTTGATGAGCTACACAGGCATGTCAGGAAGAGTAACAGATATGAAGTGATTTTACAATGCAGAGAGTCAGTAACATGATGCGACAGAAATCTCAGATGTCTTAGTAAATAAGTTTATTTTTTATCCTAAAAAAATTATGCCTTGAAAATATTCACTCCTTGCTATGAAAAGATAACTGACTGATCATCCTTGTAGGAGGAGTAATTAGCAAATTGCAGGAGTCATACAGGTCTTCTTTAATGTTGTCAGTAGACTGAATAAAAACTGAGTCTTAAAGTAGTTTATTCAACCTAACCATTCCAGCCAGAAGAAAGCATGCCAAAAAACCCCTAACAAATAGAATTGCTGATAATATTGCAAAAAACATAAAAACTGCTCTGGATGTTGAACTGAAATAGATGTGCATTGTGTTTTGTTTTTGTTTTTTTCCTTTCTCTGTTTTAAAAATTTTCTTTTCCCTAACAGTTACTCTTCCAAACACAAAGGACAACTAAACTGACATCAAGTAAAGTTAGTATTCTCCTGTCATTTCTCTGGACATCATCTGTGACAGTTCTGCTTGCGGTGATTCAGTCCCTCACACGTCACTGTTTTCATGTCAGCTCCTCGTTTCACGTTGCAGAAATCCCTTCTGTCAGCTCCCATTCAGTTTGATAGGTCATGCTTACACCTGCAAGCTGGGGCAGTGCCTCTCTGACAGGATCTGTCACAGCACAGCAGTCACCATGCTCAGCCAAACAGCAACTTCACTCGGCTGCAAGTTTGTTAGGATGACTTTTAGGATTTGAGGATTTCTTTCTTATTTTTTTTCTCTCTTTTTTTTTCACCCTTTTCTATTTTTTTTTTTCCTCTGCCTCCCCTCTGCCAGGCACACACTCTGGGAACTACAAGAGAAATGACAGCTCTCATCAATGGGGAGAAACCAGAGACTTTCCTGGCAAAGTCTGGCCAAGACGATGGCTTATTTTCCCTTCCTTGGTCTGTGCCAAGCCTATTATGGGATGTCACAACAGCTAAAGATTCCTTGGGTGTGCGAATCTCATGAATCATTTGAATACATGTCCCTGTATTCCTAAGCTATGCAGCTTAAAGAATCATTGAAATTAGAGATGCCAAAAGCCTTTGAGGTCATCTGTTCTGCAGACTCCTAACATCTCAGGATTGCTCTCCCTATGCACTGAACAGGTATATCCTCCAGTCCTCTGTCCACTCACATTTAACTACATGTATGATGCCCCTGGGTTTTCAATTGCTTCCACACATCTCACCCTTGGAAAGTCTCTGTAATTATTTAACCTCCATTTTTAATTGTATCCCTCAATAGGTCAATTCAAGTTCTTGGACCAATGAAAGCTACACAAATTAGAGGAAATGAAAGAGGCCTGAGATCCAGCACTTGTGTAATTTTATGTTCTGTTGCATGAGTTTCTATAACCCACTTGGCCTTTTCAATTTTTGTTTAAGTAAAGCCATTTTATTGAAGAAAAGAATTTGTTTCTTGGTATGTCACGCGCTATAACTAGCATGTAGTTATTAATTATTGCCCCTTTATGCAGTTATATCTTTATCACAAATAAATACATATTTCAGCTTTTCACAGTCAAATAGCCATGTTGAGCGTGCTCACAGAGGACTTAATAAACCTTGTCTATCATGTCCCTCAGCTGAGATAAGGGGCACAAAAAAAGAAACATATCTAGGGCTCTTTTCTCTATATCCCCAGCATTAACATTTAACATTTGCACAACTTGAATGAAGGAACAATGTTTAAATTCCAAAAATGAATTTGAAAATTTGACATGGGTTTTCCTGGAATAAACCAGAGTTTTTTCTTATATTCTATGGCAGGACAATTTCAGGTAATTAAAGTTTGGGCAAAACAGGTACTGAGACTAAAAAGTAGAAGGATACAGGTTAAAGATTTAGAGTTGCAATTAATCAGTGAGAAAGATACTGGTTGCCTCTAGAAGAAGTTTAAAGGCAGTAGTGCTTTTGTAGCAAAGGGTCGTGTTTTAAGGTCCTTAGCCTATTTGTGCTAAGGATACTTGTCTGATAATTTATGGTGAACTTTCGTTGCCAGTGCTGTAATAAGCTCTTTCATTAAGGTCAAGCAAATCACCAGAAATATGGTCACATCACATGTGATAGAACATGTAGGTGAATATGAGAAGATATTGGAGTAGTCTGTTTCTATAAATGGTAACTGCATGGTCTTGGTATCATACAGCTGCACCGAGAAGAATTGACTCTAGGAGGCGCACACTGGTGAATGTTGTACTTTTAGAGTCAAGGTTAATAATTCTGCATGACCATCACCGTGCTCTTATTCAAAGCAAGTGTGAACCTGTCTTCATTCCATATATACCTGTACCTCGAGATACAAAGAGAGCTCTCCAGTTGCATCCCCAGTAAAGTCTTCTTCTGTATTTCTTCTTCCATTCCTCCCCACATTTCTTGAAACACATTTCTGCATCTGTCTCCTTCCATCTCCTCTGCACCTCCTTTACATGTTCATTTTGTTCCTTCTTTCAGTTCATTTCTGGATTGTGAATCATCTGGGGCAAAGATTCTCTCTTCCCTTATACCATCAACGCAGAGATAACTGCGAGAGGTGGTGTGAAGTCTGAACTATAACTATAGTCTGCTTATAAACTGCCTAAAATTATCATTGCATCCTCCTACCCCAATTGCAAAGACTTTGAATCAAATTGCCATGTTCTATGTATGTGTTTGCAATTCTTTAGTTTACACATCTTTCTCCAGGGGCTTTACAGCAAATGATCTCTTTTGCGAACACTCTTCAAGTCTGTCACAGCATCCTCAGTGCAAAGATGAGCAACACCAAGCTGAATGAAAGTATCTTTTAAATTTTATCTAATACCCTTAAAACACACAAAAAAGTCAGAGAAAATCAATTACATGTGGGAGATGGGGTATGGCAAAAAAACTGAGCTGAGTTAAACTTCTGTTGCTTCTGCACGGTGAAGACTTAGCTTTCCTCTGTGTCTCAACACTGCTTGACAGACCACAAAGCCACACTCTGTAGGGGAATCTTAGCATTGCAGTATTATAAAAATACAAACATACATACTAGCTAAACACCTCAAGAAGCGATGCACGGAGAGGGGGAAATAACATTTGCCTTTCACTGGGAATGTTAGCTTCCAGAAAAGAAATAATTCTTTGGGCTTTTACCAAGTGAATTTTCCATTTCAGTGTATAATTTCTTTATTTAGCATTACACCGATTATCCATACTTAGACTAATGATCAAATAGCTCTCAAGTCCAAGATATTTGGCTAAGGCAGCCTGCAGGATTTTTCTTTTCCTTTTCAGTCCTTTTTTTCCCCCCTTTTATTCCAAATTTTTAGGGTGATTATAGGGTGTGTAAGATTGTTAAAGGATTGGCAGCATACACAAAACTCAAATCCTTTATCCAGAGGCTAGAGGAAATGTGAGTTGCCAACATGTGATTCCTTCATTGTCCCACCAATGTCCCGAATTAATGGAGGAACCACGCTCTTGCTCCACTGAGGGAACAAAACAGGCTCTCTTCTTCCCAAGGACCCTGATGAACAAAATGCTTGCGCAGTTATCTCACTCTTAGGATAAGAACAATTAAGCACACATAGAAACTCAAAATATTTGATTTATATTTATCAACCTTAGTGTTAGAGAAGCAAAAAGCCACAGTAAGAAAGGGCTTTGGTGTTCTTTTGGAAAAGATGTAGATATTATTTATATGCAGGTTAAATTGGAAAGAAGGCTGCTACTTATTCCCCTGAGAAGTTTCTGAGCTTCAAGTCAAAAGACAAATCAGGATCCTTGCATTCAACACTGTCCCACACAACATCCTTGTCTCTAAATGGGAGAGACATCGATTTGATAGATAAACCATTCAGTGGATAAAGAATTGGCTGGATGGCTGCATGCAAAGAGTTGTGGTCAGTGGCTCAGTGTTCAGTTGGAGACTAATAACAAGCGATGTCTTTCAGGGATTGGTGTTGGGACCGGTCTTGTTCAACATCTTTGTCACTGACATGGACAGTGGGATTGAGTGCACCCTCAGAATGTTTGCCGATGACACCAAGCTGTGTGGTTCAGCTGGTACACTGGAGGGAAGGAATGCCACCCAGAGGGACCTTGACATGCTTGTGAGGTGGGCTGATGCCAGCCTTATGAAGTTTAACCATGCCAAGTGCAAGGTCCTACACCTGGGTCAGAGCAATCCCAGACACAGCTACAGGTTGGGCAAAGAAGAGATTCAGAGCAGCCCTGTGGTGAGGGACTTGGGGGTGTTGGTAGACGAGAAAATGAACATGAGCCGGCTTCAGTGTGCACTTGCAGCCCGGAAACCAGCTGTATCCTGGGCTTCATCAAAGAGAGCGTGACCAGCAGATTGAAGGAGCTGATCCTGCCCCTCTACTCTGCTCTTGTAAGACCTCACCTGGAGTATTGTGTGCAGTTCTGGTGTCCTCAACATAAAAAGGACATGGAACTGTTGGAACAAGTCCATAGGAGGGCCACAAGGATTATCAGAGGACTGGAGCATCTCCCGTATGAAGATAAGCTGAGAAAGTTGGGGCTGGTCGGCCTGGAGAAGAGAAGGCTGCATGGAGATCTCATAGCAGCCTTCCAGTATCTGAAGGGCAGCTATAGGGATGCGGGGGAGGGACTCTTCCTTAGGGACTGTGGTGATAGGACAATGGGTAATGGGTTAAAACTTAAACAGGGATGTTTGGACTGGATCTAAGGAGGAAATCCTTTACTGTGAGGGTGGTGAGGCACTGGAATGGCTTTCCCAGGGAAGCTGTGAATGCTCCATCACTGGTGGTGCTCAAGGCCAAGTTGGACAGAGCCTTGGGTGAGATTGTTTAGTGTGAGGTCTCCCTGCCCATGTCAAGGGGTTTGGAACTTGATGATCTTAAGGTTCTTTCCAACCCTAACTGTTCTATGATTCTATGGTTCTATGATCCTGTTTTCTAATAAGAGGTGATATTGAGACAGAGTAGAAGAACCACTGAGAAATTTAGGATTTCTTATTACTTTCCCCTTAAGACCACATTCACATTCATTTTTCGTGGCCAAAGAGTCAGGATGACACTAATTCATTAGTGGTGTTTAAATAGATCCAGCTCGCGCAATTGAAAAACAAGCTTCCTGGAGTCATCATGGGAGTTTATCTTCCTAGAGCCACCATCCATTGTCTGGAGACCAAGAAGTGATTTAGTCTCCAGAGTTCCTGAATCTTTTGTCTGCTGGCTGCCAAGACAGGTGTTTAACAACAGGTTAATGTCTTAATGTGGTGCCCACCCTGAAAAACTTAACAGGTTACGGGTCATTTTTATTTTCATTTTCTTACTTCTATTTAAATAAAAATGCAAAATCAGGAGAAAGCCCCAAGTTAACTGAATAGAGACCACAGATATACCTGTGGTCTTACATTGCAGAATTATTGCTCTGTATTCATCTTTTTGAAGTCTTCCTTTCTCATTGATACAGCCAGAAGTGACTCTAAATGCCTGAAAAAAAATTCCTATAATTGAGGAATCCCTAGGTTTAGGTCTTTATTTTTTAGATTTCCCTGGCATTTATTATCTCATTCTCTTTGCTCTGAAGATATTTACAATCAGTTTAGCACTCCAGTCACCTATACAAATCCTTAATTGCTCCCCTGAAATATTTTTAGTCACATCCCCAAAAAGGGAACCCTGAGTGGTTCTGTAAGTAGCTTGACATTGCTTCTTATAAAGTCTAAAGTTTTGTATTTATGACTGAAGAGTCTGAAAATTCAAACTCATGAATACCTGGAGACAGAAAGCAAGGCAATATCTCAGGGAGTTTCCACTTTTTTTTTGGATCATACTGTGTAGTTGTGACTTGTCCATTTTCTTTTCTTATCACCTTCTATGTCTTCTCCATTTTCAGTTTGAGTGATAACTGAAAGAATGGAAGGAAAAATTGAAAAATCACAGAAAATTAAATTTTTTTTTAGCTAATAGATAAAGACACACATTGAACTTCTCTAAGGAAGCCTAAAAATTGGATCAGAAGCAATATTAAGAATTTCAACCAGCAGCCAACTGTTCTATGCTCTGTCCCCGTAAAACAATCTGAACAGGTGGACTAAATTTTAAGCCACTGTTCATTGATGTTTTCAGGCTACACAACTTTTCCAAAGCTAATCTGAACTTCCACTCATTTAAATGCAAGATACCAAATGAGAAACTTTTTAATAGAACAGTTAGAATATGTTTGTGCAGAAGCTTTTTTTTGGGGGGAGGAAAGAGTTTTACAAAGGAATGGTGAAAAAAAAATAAAGAAAGTGTTTTTTAAATGAAAACCAAATACTCCAGAGTCATCATTATACTTCAGACTCCTCCTGCATCACCTAGCTCAGCAGCTGCTCATCTAAATCATCTAAAGTGACTAAGGATGCCTCATATGCTACTTTCCCTGAACCACCTGGAAACAGCAATCCAGTGCAACCCTAAGCAATCTGCCTTAGATGTCTATTTAAAAGCAGAGAAATTAGTTCCTCATAGAACCATAGAATAGTTAGGGTTGGAAAGGACCTGAAGATCATCTAGTTCCAACCCCCCTACCATGGGCAGGGATGCCTTGTCCTAGATCATGTTGTCCAAGGCTCTGTTCAACGTGGCCTTGAGCACTGCCTATCTAAGCTAATGCCCTAAGCTTCCTAGGAATTGGTGTCTCTTGCTCTGACTCACATGAGTGTTATTTTCCTTTCCAGTTATTAGATACATGTGTTTTTTTAAAGTACCCTATGCTCTTTCTAGGGCACAGTTGAACCACCAACAGTTTTCCTTGTAGCCCTGAACCCTGTGCATTCCTCCCTCAACCTTCTTGCCCCTGCTGGCTTAAGTGCAATAATATCAACTGGTCTGTGGATGTGGAGGGAAGCAGGTGGTGCTAGTGGTGACATAGGGGAGCACCTTCCTGCAGGGCTCCTGCTGTTCTGCTTAAAAACCCCTTGTTGCCTGAAAAGTAACCCCTCCAGCAAGGGTCTGATTCTACTTGTGAGCAGGAACCGTGCCATTCTACCAGATGGGCTCCAGTGAAAACAGCCAAGAAAACATGTATATTCATAATAATAAAAAAAAAATAAAAAAAAAAAGGGTATTGAGGGCATGAATACTAGCCAAAAACATCAACATCCCTTCGTGTCTTTTTTTGAATGTACAAATCCATGGTTAAGGAAATGTGTGGGCACTGAGCTGAATTCATTAAAAGAAATTAAAACAAAATGCCTGGCCACATAGAAAGGGATTTCAGGGCATCAGGAAATGGGCGCGTTGCCCTGAGAGAGAGGAAAAGTGAAAGAGAAAAGCAATATTCTGGAAAAGCTGAGCCAGAAAAACTCATGGGGTCTGTCTGGTAATTCCTACAGCCTGGGACTCATCTGGGTGCTCAGTTCATGTGTTAGATTTGGGGGCTGGGAAGAAGGGTAGGTGCAGTGCTCTGTCTCCTTGACTATTTTTTTCCAGTTCAAGCTATTTCTCTTTCATTAGGCCAGAATTAAAACAAGCAAAATAAAGAAACTCAAGAATTTTAGGCTGGTCTTACATTTAGGAGTTGCTGAGGTATGTCATGTAGCACATCAGTGTTGTGTCCTTCAGGTCCCAGGGACATAAGCCCTGGAGTACTTTAGGCAGAGAACTGGAAGAGGTCTTTAGTTAAAAGATCAAGGAGAACAGATGGGGTTGAGCTAAGACCATTAGAAAAAGGGTGTGAATGTAGATAAGGAACCCATCTCACCTGGAAGACCTGCTGGGAAGCTCTTTCTATCACCAAGTAGTCACAGCAGGACAGCTGATGGTAGGCCTAGGTACAAGAAACCCAGGAATGTGCTGAGGCTACTGGCATGGAAAACAACCAGGGGAATACTTTACTTAAGTCACAAACCTTAAAAACCAGGCTGATTACTGCTGAGATGAAACCTAATGAATTTCTCCTGCATATCCAGCAGCAGAAGCAGCAAATGAGCCTACTCCTCTCTTTTCCTTACCATTTACACATCAAGAACAGAAAACTTTAAATTGGATTTTAGTCGGCCTTTTGTCCCCTTGAAGGGGTAAAACCTCTCAGAAGGGTGGTACGCCCCTCATAACCAGCAGACAGAGGTCTCACCTGTGCCTGATTCAGAGCTTGGAACTGCACTCAGCTTTTCTACTTCCTTGAAGACTTCATTCTTCCTGGAACAACAGAATGGGGTGAGGTGGGCCTCTGCTTTTGAAGCCTTTCCAGTTCTTACAAAACAGTTAACAAAGGAAGGCCTGCAAGCCAGATCTCTCACAGGACTGTGTTAACGTAAGAGCTGCGGATTTATATTCCTCAGATTAATTCATATTTCATTGCCTTATGAAAAGCTGAACAGCCTCACCCTGAAATAAGAAAGAATGCTTCATTATAAGATAACATGGATCAATTTCGAAAGTGGTAGGATCTAAGCCTTTACATAGGTAAAGGCTTAGACTATAACACCATGTGGTTGTCAAAGGAAACCAGGAGTCAACAGGAAAGTTAGAAGTACATGAGGTGTGTACTGAGCTCATGAGCTTTATGCTAAAGATAGAAATATTTGTTCAGTAAGATTCCAAGTTCCTATGAGCTTAAGTCAAACATTAGAACCTGTGTTCTCATGAAAACGCTACTAGATACTAACAAACTTATCAATACCTCTGAAAATCTTACACTAAAAAACATGCATAAGGTCATATTTGAAATCTCCTTGAAATTATAGTAGAGTATTATGGGTGTAGGCTAATATCCTAGCCACTTTGTTTTCAAAATCAACTCATAGCATATCTGTAGCATTTTGTTTAGCATATATTTTCTGTACTGCTTTGAAACCATTACAGGAATTAGTATGAAAAGTTATGTAAGGCAATGCTACCCCACCATTTAGCACTGCTGATTATTTGTCACAACCAAGTGACAATGCTGGTACTGCTTTTTGGACCTGTCAAAGCATCAGAAAACCCCATTCAAAATACATGAAGTCTGTAAAGTGAATTTGACTAGGTCTTAAGTGTTCAGTGGTAAAGAACAATTGAAACCACAGGGATATAAATCGAAAATGCCCAGCCTACTGTGAAACCTCTGGATTTTTTTGTAGGCATGACCTCTTCCCGTGACGTTACATGTTAAGTTAAATCTATCCAACAGTTTTGGCACATGTCCTGCTGTTAGGTATATCACTCTTCCAAAAATTGGTTTCAGAGATCAAAAATCACACCCACACCTAATCAGCTGGGAGATGCTTTGATGCAGGGAGCAGGTGGTGGAAAAGACGTAGGAAAGAGACTTGGTAATAGAGTCTTCCCAGCGTTCTGCAGAGGTTCCAAGCTCTCAAAGCTACTGTGTGTTCAGCTTAAGTTCAAGTCTTTAATCTTTAACCTGTGTGCAGCCATATCAGTACAAATCCTTGTCCTTTTCTCCCAGTAAGACCCAAATCTACTATCATTCATGGTGCCAGAAGTTAATGCAATGCAGAAGCTATTGTTATTGTTGTTGTTATTATTATCATTATTATTCCTCACATATTTTCCCACTCTACCTTCACTTCTCCTAATTAATAACAATAATTACAACAACAACAGTAATAATAATAAAAACAATAATAACAATGATAATAATAATACATAAATTTGGATTCCACCCTTTCTAATTATGAATCACCACCTGTGGTAAAATTATTGAAAAACAGATGAGCACTTCATTCCAGCAATAGCCTTAAAACAAGCAGCAGTTCCAACTGCCAGTGTGATGTATAGACACAGCGCAGGGCAGATGAGGGATTAATTAGGTCTGTCCCTGCACATTGCCAGGGGAGCACTTCTGTAGAGGTGATTGAAAACTAGAAAGAGTGGCATTAGTCTTCATTGTTGGTTAAGGGCAACAAAAATAAAGATGCAATTGAGTTGACAAAGCTTCCAGGTATGTGGCTGAGTCATTTGGAGGTGTCAAAATGATCAAACCATAATTAATTAGCTAAAATGCTATATTTAATTCCTCAACTTTAATGAAGATTTCTGCAGCTGAAAACAAACACCACCACCATTTGTTTCTGAAGGGAAGGGATGGAATTCACTAAGGGGATGGTGCCAAAGTTTAATGGAACCTTTATAATCAAGCCCATGTTCTTAATCTTATTGTCATTTTCTGTACATAGAAACCAAGTGCTGTTGTTTGAATTCATATTAGGAATCCAATTATGAGCTCAGAAGTGACTGGGAAACACAAATGCTTATTGTTTTCAAGGAATAAAACAGAATACAGCCAAGAAACTGTTAATATTTCCTAACTTTGGTCTCCTGGGTTGACACTGTAAAGGCACAGGAAACCTCAGTGGTAGATAATCTAAATCCGTATCTCAGGAATTTAATGCAGCTTGCTCCAAAGGCAAGAAATTTGAGATTTATGAGTAAAGAACTGAAAGAGTAAAATGTGAGTTTTGATCCAAGTTCTACCACAGTCTCTGAGACTGTGGACAATCCCAACCTTGGTTTTTTAGACTAAGGAAAGATGTGCATGAAACTCAGGCAGCTCTTTCTGAGTACCTGTCCTGGTACTGTGAGTACCAGGATACGTCTATCCTGGAGTGGGAGAGGTTTATTTCTCTAGGTTTATCGCCTCTCACCACAATCTAAAATGCTCCCTAATCCTACCATGTACTTGGACCTGCAGCAACTTACCCCAGATTGTTCCATGGCATATGTCCCATGACACCACATCAAAGTGGACACCAAGAGCTCTAGAATATGCAATCTCCTATCACATGCACATTCAAACACATACAAACACATGTGCTGATGCATCTATGCACTTCTTAAATTGGACACCACTTTTCTAAGATACAGTATTGTTCGCACACAGGTTTTATGCAGGCATGGCTGTTCTCAGATGAATTAACATTGAAAGGTGCTTTCTCTTTAACCTTTTTGTTAAACAGGGATGTGTCCATGGTAGTCCTGTGCATGTAGATGACAAATTTGTCAAGATGGTGAGCGTCTATGTAATAGGCAAACACACAGCACCTTTCATGAACAGTCACCAGCAGCTTCTGTAACAACATTGATAAAATCAGAAATAGCTGAAGAAGTTTGTGCTTGGTGCATATATGATAACAGTACAAATGGCTTTAATCAGTAAAAGACATCACCTAATGATACATACTCTGCACAAAGGCAAAATATGTGTGCATATGTGCATGCATACTAGCACGTGTGCATAAAATCTCTGATTTACACAAAAAACATGGTTGTGCTATAGTGTTTTACGCTCCATTCACACTGGTGTTGGTAGCTACAGAAGGTGAGGAGCACATGGGCAGCTGGACCAAGATTGCCTTATCAGTGCATTAGGCATTTCAGTGTATCTTAAAATGTCTCCTCTCCAACAGTCTGTGGCTGGGATGAATGGTATTACACAAGCTGCAAAACATTGTGATGTCCAACAACCGATTTCTGCTGCTTGGCATCCCCAAACTTTTGCAAACCAGAAGGCTGAGAAGATGCTTTCTCCCACAGAGGAATTTACTGGATTAGTTGACAGTCGAGGTCTTAGCAGGAAGGCTGGTTAATGCATTGTTTCAGCTACAATGTAAAATGTAAGCAATGTTTCGCTCTTACTCGACAGCTGTTACCTCTACCATAAGCTGTTAAAACTCCCTCATTATTCCATGCAGCCAGGCCAGGCCTATTTCCTGTGCAGTTGTCATCTCCTTAATATATTATGACATTACAAACTTTATTAGTACATTTGCAGTGCCTTTTTATTTTTTATTAGCTAATGGGCTGCTTTCATATGCTGTATTTTCTTAGTCTTTCAGAGCTCAACCTATAAAATGGCCAAACGTGATCCCATCTGGAAGCCATTAAAGATCAATAGACACAGAATATGAAGAAGAAAGAATGGAAAAAAAAATCTACTATCAAAACAATTGTGAACAAAAACCTGTCAGCTTCTGTTTTCAAATTTGGGTATGCTAAAGCACATCACACTTCCAACGTGACAAAAAGGACCATGGTCTTGTTAACAACATGAACAAATAATCTAGTTTAAAAGAATCATAAATATGACTAAAGCCAACAATTTACTTGATTCTTTGGGAAAATGGAAACTTTTCTAGCATGCATTATATTCTTCTGATCGCTGGGATCTTTATGGTGAAGCAGCTCAGAGGAAGACTGCTTCTGTGCCAGAAATATGAGTTGTCATGACGTGTCCCACTGCAGCTTTCATGGCTATGTCAAAACATCTGCAGATGTCAGCGTGGCAGGATTGTGTAGTAATAAGGAACCTTCATTGTGAAGTGCAGATTACAGCAGCCAGACTTATTAAGCCCTATATGGCCACAAAGAATATTAATTTTGCATCTGCTACTAGGAAGAAAATTAACTATCCCAGCTGAAAACCGGACAAGTGCTTAACTATTCTGGCAAATATGCAGGTCTGGAAAGGTTTGAAGTACTCCTGCACCAGATGAGGTGTTTGGCTCCACAGGCAGTCTTGAGACAGGTGCCATACAGAAAGCTAGAGAAGATTTGAGGTTTTACAGAAGCAAGAGGGATTGTGAACACGAGTCCTTTATGTGCTCATCTCTGATCCAAGTGCAAAAGTCAGTTTTAAGCATGGCACCCAGAAAGGAGATACACTCACAGCTGGCATTTGCCTGTGGCATGGACACAGAGCGTTTTACCATTCAGGATGAAGGCTGTGTTTGTTCTGGGCATGTCTCAATAGCTGGTCCCTGAGGTCTTTAAAGAGTGAAAACAGACACAACCATGCTTACCTGGTCTGTGCTTGTTCCCCTCTGACTTCAGATGCCTACAGTGTAGACAGCTGTGTCTGCTTTAATCACTTTATAGTCAGAGAGAGGCAGGCACTTCCAGGGCTTGACCCATCTGACCTGCTTTAACACTGTGCCTCAGGATGAGATGAACTGCACCCTGGAAGGACCCTTTTCCCTCCTGAATCTCTAAAGGCAATTCAGACGGTTAAGTCAGATTCAAATGTTTGCACCGAAGGCCTGTGTGGTCAGGGGCTACAGCTATACTAGTAAACTAAATGGTGCTAGATTCTGAACCATCTAGCTCTGATCACATGATTCATTTCTTTTAACTTTTAAAGGAATGTGACTTCTTCCAAACTACTTGTTGGAACTGGTCTTCATACAGACAGCAGATGCCTAAATCTGCTCCTAAATCTTTGAGTCTATGTGAGAGCTAAGAAATTTGCCCAGAGTTTTGCATTCACTCTCTTGCAGAAATGCTTGCTCTAGAGTTTCATTTCAGGTGAGAATTGTGGGGACTCTTAGAGTAATTCATTTTAGCATTGAGAAGAGGAGACTGGGGGATCTTGTCTGTGTGTATAGCTACACAATATGGGGGAATATATCATTCAGTATGCATCAGAATGTCTCAGTATCATAGAATCATAGATTCTTAGAATCATAGAATAATAGAATCACAGAATGTCTTTGGTTGGAAAGAACCTTAAAGCTCATGTAGTTCCACCCCCCTGCCCTGGATAGGGGCACCTTTCAGTAGACCAGGATGCTCCAAGCCTTGTCCAACCTGGCCTTCAATACTGCCAGGGATGAGGCAGCCACAGCTTCTCTGGGCAACTGTACCAGGGCCTCACCACCATTATAGTAAAGATTTTTTTTCCTAAAGTCTAATTTCTTAGGGTTGCTCTTCCCAACAAACCCAGGTTCTTCTCAGAGGTATCCAGTGAAAAGACATGAGGCAATGGACATGAACTGAAATACAGAAAATTCTGCTTAAACATTAGAAACACCCTTTATACTGTCAGGCTGACCAAACAGTGGAACAGGTTGTCTAGAGTGGTTGTGGAGCCTTCATCACTGGAAAAAATCGAAATCCTGGTCATAGGAAACCTATTCTAATTGATCCTGCTCTGAGCAGAGGAGTTGTCCCAGATAATATCCAGAGGTGTGCTCCCATCTCAGACTCATTGTCTCATTTTCTTCTAAAGTGACAAACGGGATCTGACCTAATGCTGTACTTGAGCTATTGTGCTGAGGCAGCTTTCCCTCTGCTGTTGCAGCTCAAGCATTTCATTTTCACAGGAGATATGATTCTGTCCAAACAGAGTGTGCAAATAACTATATTTCAGTGTTTGAGGGGTGTACCTGAAAGACAGCTTCAGTCTCAGCACCCAGGAGTGGTTAAGTGCTTTTTATGAAACAGAGTAGGTTTGATGAAAGCTGTAGTCCTAACGTCTCCATGGTGTATTCACTAGGGCACCTTGTTAGAGCTGAATGTTTTCATTTACATCTGTTCTGACTTCATGACATAAGAGAACTAGGACTACCGCATCTTAAATATATGTTGTCAGAAATTGAATATCCAGATAATATTTTTAATAGAAACTTAAAACTTTTATTGAAAATGTTAGAAATACAATTTTTTCAAATTGGATATTTAGAGAAAAAAATAAAAAAAAAGCTTTAAATCAACTTGAAACGAGTATTTTTTTCTTCTTTTGGTTAGATGGCAAAGCTGAAAAATAAGAGTCTTACTCCTGAGTCCTAACCTTGTGCCTTGTCTACTGTGGTATAGTATAGAGGAATTTTGTGCTACTGCTGCTGCTATTCAAATTGTTCTTCTTTTGATTGACAGCTCTGGGGAGAGCTTTCAGCAGTTTTAGATCTACTTTGGGAAAAAAAATACAAACTAATAGAATGCAGCTCATCTTTTCCTCAGGCTTTGGATGCACCCACAAGTTTAAGAAAAAGTCACTCTCACTAACTGAAAATATCCCCTTTAAACATACTGCATCATAATAGTAATGATAGTAACAACAATTTTTATCATAATAAGTAATAATAACAGCAATAATAATAAATAATACCAATAATAGAAGAAAAAAAACCCTAAAAGTATATACATACAATTTGATATTTGCAGGAAAAGAATGCTTTCTATTTTACTGTTGCTAGTAAGAAAGAGGAATGAAAGGTCTAAATAACCACCCTGATGAACTCTTCAAGATTTTAGCTAAAGGAAAACCTTCTCTGCACTAGACACAGAAGATAACTTCGTTAAGACATTTTGAAGTGAATAAGAAAGACAGTGTACTGTGCATTAAAAATCATACCATCTACCCAGGAAGACTAGAGATTCAAAGGAACATGATGAGGCAGAATTATTCAGCAACGGAAAAGAAAAGCAGGAGATTCTTATGGTAGTGCTTTGGTACCAAAGCAACGGGCACTTTAGGCAGAAAAAGCAGGTAACTGTTAGATTTTGCAGTGGACTACTTGACAGCTGAGGTCACCAAAATGTCCAAGTAAAAGGAAGCATTTGAGAGGATTTGTGATTTGCCAGCACCAGAAGAAGCAATGCACAGTTTAAAAATACTGCCCCTCAATGGGAGAAAATGTATTTCTATTAAGGGACCAGAATTGCTCTACGCCTGTTGGAATTTTTGCTTGTGCACAGGAATTTAGCTCCAGGTTCATGTCTGTCACTAAAATTGACAACTGCCTATGGCTCTCTACAATTGAAACGTAGATCTTAAATTTCACATCATTATCCAAATAAAATATATCTGCCAAGGGGGACTGGTATTACACAGTTAGAGAACTGTGATACCAGTTGTCTGATTAACATATTGAGAGGAATATAAGAATTTCTCACCTATTTTCCAGAGGGAGACTAACTGGGGAGCTTGTGGTAAAGAGACTAATTGAACATCCTCCCTCTGCTAGCTATGTAGATGCCCAGAAATATATCTGCTCTATGCAAGCAGGTTTTCCCTCTGCATATTATATTTGCTTTTTAGGACAGTCAGGAGGAAAATAATTAAACATTTTATTTTTGTTACACTTCTTTTATTAAAAAGTTAAGCAAATTTTCATGTTGAAAAGTGTATTAATTTCCACAGAAGGCTTTCTTATGGCTGTATAGCATAGTACATGCAAAGAAGCTGTGTCTTAAACAGAGAAGTTGCTTTTGGAAACAAAAAGCTCTTTTTCAGTAGCTATCAATGAAGCAGAGATCAGAGAAAATCTGGTCAAGCTTCATTCAGATCCTGAAATATTAATAGCTGAGTCAGATGTGAATTTACACATTAGAGACAGAGTCCAGTTCGGAACTGGATCCACATGTCGTAAGTGACTTGAGGTCAGGATTTTGGATCAGTTCATCAAAGCAGCTGCCACTGAGGATGCTCAGAATGAAATCTGTGTCTGAAGTTGTTTCAGGGTTTGTTTCTGAAATGTTTGCACCATATCAGAGAGATGCTCTTTCATCTCCTTTGTTTTCCCTGGGTTTAAGAAACACCAAACTGGGACTGAGGACTCATACACAGAACAGAGTGTTGCTGTAAGTCAGCTGAGCCACAGTTGGAGTTTCTATGCACATTCTTAGCCTCTGACATATTTGAGCTAATGAGAATCATGTTACCTTCCAGTGAAATAAGTTTAAACTGGCATAAATTACCTGCATAATTGCCACAGATGAAGAACGTGCCTACAGACAGTTGACACTGACAAGTTGATGTGCCATCCCCCGTATCTCACCCTGTGGCCAAATGGACCCATTCCAAGTTTATTCTGTCTATGACAGTAAATAGAATTTGACCCATATCCAGGTCTGTGCAGGTATAAGTCATCTGCCTGCAGCCATCTAAAAACTACACTTGCAGCCACAAAAAACTGTAGCCAGTAGGTCAAAAGAAGGGATTATTTCCCCCCACTTGGCTCTCATGCACTGCATCTAAATAGTCTGCCCAATGTGTCTCTTCTTTGTAGAAGAGACAGACTGAAAACTGAAGAAAGTCCAAGAAAGGCTGTTAATGCAGTTAACAGAGCTGGAACATGCAAAGATGATTGAAGAGATGCTGAGGGAACTGTGTTCAGCTTGGATAACAGAAAGCTATATGGGGCCCTAAGTGATGTTTTCAACTGTCTGAGGTGGAGTTTTCTAGCAATTAGGACCTTTTTTGTTTTGTTATTTTTTTTTTTTTTTCCCTTCGAGGTGCATAGGATTTTCTTTCTTCCCTTTTTTTGAAGACAGGAGTGACATTTGCTTGGTCCTCTGGAAGCTTCCCCAATTGCTGTCACCTTTCAAAGATAAATGCGAGTGTCCTTGAAATGACATTGTCCAGCTACACTCATGGATGCATCCCACGAGGTCTTACGGGTGTGCTTGCCCAGTCTGGTTAAATGGTCCCTAACCCTATCCTCTTCCGCCAAAAGTGAGTCTTCCTTGCTATAGAATTTTTCTCTGGTGTCGGAGACCTGGGATTCATGAAGGCCAGTCTTTGTAGTAAAGACAAATTAAGAAGGTATTGAGTACCTAATCTTTTCCTGTGTTGTCACCAGGTCCCCTGCCCCATTCAGCAGCAAACCAACATTCTCTCTGGTCTTCCTTTTGCTGCATATGTGCTTGTAGAAGTTTTTCTTTCACTTCACATCACACAAGACATTCAACTCAAGGTAGGGTTTTGTTTTATTAGCCCTGTCCTTGCACTTGAACAGTCTCTTAACCTGAGTTGCTGACCCAGCTTCCATCTCTTGCATGCTTCTTTTTTTGTGCTTGAGTTTTCAGAAGCTCCTTGATCATCCATGCATACCTCCTTCCACCTTTAGAATATGATAGACTATTTCAGTTGGAAGGGACCTTCAAAGGTCATCTGGCCCACCTGCCTGGCCACTTTCAGGGCTGACCAAACTTACAGTGGGTTGTTAAGCGCATTGCCTTTCAAACACTGACAGGCTTGACATATCATCCACCTCTCTAGGAAGCCTGTTCCAGACTTTGACCACTCTCTCAGTAAAGAAATGCTTCCTAATATCCATTTTAAACCTCCACTAGTGCAGCTTTGAACCATTCCCACACAGATCCCAGGGAGAAGAGCTCAGCATCTTCTTCCTCAATTCCCCTCGTCACAAAGCTGTAGAGAGCAATGGAGTCATCCCTCAGCCATTTTTAGATTCGACAAACCCAAAGTCTGTAGCTGCTCCTCACAGTACATTACACTGTCTGCTTCTTAGAGGGATGCTACAAATTGGACATGGTTCAGTGGAAAGTCTTACAATGAGATATTTAAGAGGCTCATTTTGTCTAATTGTCTGCAAAGAAGTTTGCAACGATTTTCTTTTAGAATCTGTGTTTCTTAAATAAAATATTAGGTTTTAAGCAAACCTTTTATTTAACTAAGAAAAATACTAGAGCGGTCTGGTAGTAAGATACTGAAGTTAGACAAGGGAAGAAAAAAAAGAGAACACCAGTGCTTAACACAGCCAAGACATAGCAACAAACATCAAAAAGGTGACATGAATGCCTCCATTTTTGATATTTTCATATAGAGAAAGAATGGCTTACCAAGGGATATGGTTTAGCCAGAAATGGATAATTAGCTCAAAACAGATGTTAATAGGTAAAACTTTATCACCTGTTTTACACAGAAAATTAGATTCTACAATCAAATGTTTTTTTCCTGGCTATAAAAATATGTAATTACTTCCAGAGTCAAAGCGTTGCTTATATAAGAAGAATTTCATGTTGTTTGCAGTGGAAAAATATTGGAAAAGGAGCAGCCACAGGAAAATCTGCCATTAGAAAATCTTCAGTAAAGAGCTACTCATGTCCTGCAGAAGGCCAAGAATTCTCTGGGAATTGGAATCTCTGTTATTATATACCTAAGCAGCACCTATCACCATGTTTCCTGAGACCTTGCAGATCTCAAAAAATAAACATAATTCCTAATTTCTGGTGATGCCAGAAGTCCTTGCCAGGCCCTTGTGTTGTTCTGATTTCATTACTTTCCACAGACAGGTTTCATTTCAAACACAAAAGATGATGTGAATGTCATGCAGATTTTTGGAAAAAAAGAGTTTAGTAGTGTGATGTATTCTGCACATTAATGCTAGAAATGACTACTTTGTGATTTCTATTGGTCATTTGGGTCTTGTTTATTTTTTTAAACCCTCACTAGAAAAAGTGGAAAGAAGAGAAGATAAAAAAAAATAAACAAAGAGCAAAGAGAGAAGATATTCTGTTATGCTAAACCCTTTTTCATGATAATTTAGTCTCAGCAAGATTCATTTCCAGTCACAGGCACAGCAAATACTGAGTCACTATCAGATCTTGATTCAATGCCATTTATCTTCTGCACCAGAAGGAGATGACTTTGGTTAGACACGCAGAGTGTCAAAATCCTTAACAAATTATTCTGATCTTTTTTATCTTTTGAATAGCTTATTCTGTAGACATGAATGAGGATTTTTTTCCCCTCAGTTGTAAGAGTGAAATGATTTTCAACCTGCAAATTATTTCAGGCTTGGTAGAGGCACAGAGACTGTGATGTGCTGTTAACATGCCAATATTTGATATCTCCCCCCCATTTTAAGGTACCTTACAGCAGACATTTTATTTTTTTTTTTTTTTTTTTTTTAACTGCAGAATGGAATCACAGGAGAGATTTAGATTAGATAAAAGAAATAACTTCTTTACTGTGAGACACTGGAACATTTGTCTGGATAAGCTGTGGCTGTCCCATCCCTGGAAGTGTTGAAGGCCAGGTTGGACAGGGCTTTTAGCAGCCTGGTCTAATGAAAGGTGTCCCTGCCCATGTTAGGAGGGTTTGAACTACATGAGGTTTAAGTTCCCTTCCAACCCAAGCCATTCTATGATTCTGTGATTCTATGAATTAGTAATGAAATTATGTAGTTGATAGATCAGAGATTCATAGTGTATAATATGTAACAAAAATGCATAGTAGCATACAAACATCCATTAAGGAGAAAAACGGCATCCTGAAAAAATGTGGATTCTGTGCCACATCACAGGCCAACAACATGCCAAGACCAGAAAGCAAAACTTAGACTCTTCTAGTTTTAGGTATCTATCTCCACCATAGATGTGCATCTTCTACATATAAGTGAAACATCACTGACTCCCATTGTAATTAAAGCAGAAAACCAGACTGCAACTCTACCTCATGTGAAAGTATATATCTGAAATAGGTTTTGCTTTTTGTCTGCTGTCTTGCAACTTTGTATGGTAGTATCTTCTTGAGTGTATGCAGAAATGTAGCATAGCTGCACCAATGTTCTGATCTGTGGCTGACATGGAAACTCAGAAACCCCAGAATCAACATTTACATTTACCAGATGCTGGTCCATTTCCTTCCATGCCTGTCCTCTCTCTGAGGCATTGCTGCATTTCAGCACAGACCAGTGCATTTCAGGCATTGAACTTACCCAGGAAAATAGGCAGCACCTCATCGCCCTTCATGGCATCCCAATAGGAGTTACCTGAAAATTACATAGCATTTTGGCATTCACAGGTAAAAACTATTCCATGCCACTTATGTAGTAAATTCTTACCATTTTTACTCCTAGTGGTTAGTTTTCCAAAAGTTTTTAGATCTCGTCTTCAAAAGATCAGTCAGCCAGGGTGGAGAAAAACTTACAAACGACATGAGCAATCATGCCAGTCAGAGCCAAGAGGATACAAATGATTAGCAGGAAGAATTCTAGTTGGAAAATACTGAATGTTTTATCTTTTTCTGAGAAACCAGGATCAGTGTGACGATGCATGAGCAGCAATGTTTCATGCTTTGTCCCATTTCTCTTGTGCAATCCAGTCTTCTGGAAGTTGGCTCCTATTGAAATGACAGGGGAAAAGTATCCTGCAACTCAGATGCTGCATTATATTACCTCTTACTTTAGAAAGAAAATGAATTTGCTGTTAGGGGCCAAAATGTTTATCTCAGCTAGAAGACACTTTTTCTTAGAAGACTTTCCTCTAAGCCAAGTCCTCAGCTGGCATAAATCTGAGTAGCTCTGTTTAAATTAATAGAGTTACACAGATTTACATGATCCAGCTGCTTGATTTCAGCTAAACGGCTCCTGTCAGAAGGCAGTTTTTTGGTATAAGAGCATAAATCCTTGACCCACACTGAGTCAAGTAGAGAAAAATCAATAGTGATCATTTTTCTTTTTATTTTTCTTTACTTTTTTTTTTTTTCTTGTTTCATAAACCAGGAAGGGAGAAATAAAGGAATCAAATGAGTTCTGCAATTAAACATATATAGTCCACAAGGAAATTTACAAAAATAAATGAGATGGATAGAAAGAGAAACAGAGCACGTATTGAAAGTGTCCCCTATTTGCTGAATGCAGCCTTTGTGAAGACTGATGGATCAGAAAAAAACCTGGAAGCTGCAGTGTTCTGTTTATCCAAAAATAAAATATTGCATAGGTCGAGCAAGCACAATGCAATCCTCTCTTTCACTGTGTATCAGCTTTGACCTAAAAAGACAACTCTCTAATGTGCTGAAAGCCTTTCAGGTTCCCATTTTGGGCAGGGACTGACAGCTTTCCCAAGCTATGCCAGAAATAAGACAGATCTACAAAAATTAATCAAGATCCAATTTAGCAAGAGCTTGAGCACATATGTAACTCCTTTTACCCTTAAAGCTAGGCACTCACTTATATAGCTTACTAAATTAGTGTGAATTGAAAAAAATGAAAAATAAAATAAAATCCCAAACTGAGAGAAATCCTGTGGGAGAAACTTTCCAGTTACATTATGCAGAAATGTACCCAAAATTAATTTGAACCATTTTCATTTTCTCCCTTCCCTTTTATTATTCTATAAAAATTAGGAAAATTGCGCCTTCAGTAGTGTGGAAAAAGATCAAACCGAAGTTTAAAGCCACTGACAAACAGCACAGTGCTCACTTTTATTAAGAAAGATGTATGTGTGTATTTGGTGAAAGATAGCAAATGTTGGCACCAAACCAAACCAAGCCATTTTTAACTCATAACAAATTTCCAAGTAATTTATAACTTTCTGATGGCAAAAATCACATTGCTCAGGAAAGCTTGCTGAGACCATCATACTAATTTTTCTTGGATATGTTTACAGTTATCTTGCCAGAACATATGGTTTTTCATTCATTCTTGTCTGATCAAACTCAGTTTCAATCTGATCTTCGAAATAACAGGCTAATATCCCTTTCATTCAGAAGTGTAAAACCTCTGATATTCCTGAAAACTGGCAAGCATACAGAATACTACCAACAGGTGAATCTCAAAAGTTTCTGAAGCTCTTTTGGGTAAAAGTTTGAAAAAAATATATGATTCATATAAAAATTAAATACAAACCCCCTGGTGAGCCTAACAGTGCCAATATATCAGTGTAGGGGCTAACTGTGGGAAGAGGGACACGGCTGATATTATCCCAGCTATCCAAGCTGTTCTCTTGGATTTGAAAGCTGACCCACTGGGTTGTAAAAGGGCCTGAGGTCCTTACTAGTGTCTTGTACTTATGTATCTGCTGCTCTGATTTAAAGAAAAAAAAGCACAAAACCAGAAAGCACATGAAAATAACAAAAAAACCTTACGCCGTGTTTTATGAAAGAATAAAGGTTAAAAAAAACCCCAAACAAACAGTGTTGTGGAAGTAATTTCTATACTTTGGTTTTCTTTTGACCAACTTTATAAAGACCTTACAGTTGTCTTAGTTCTTCTTCCACTAGACAAATCTCAAATATCCTCACACAGATTGACAAAAACACCCCAAAACAACCAAACCAAACTATATTTTTAAGTAACATAAAAAGCTTGACTAGTTCTTAGTATTTTTAATTTAATTGTCTGGGATTGGCCTTTTCTCTCTGGCAATGTGAGTGCATCCTCTAATGTATGCTATGACTCTGGGGCACATTTGCATATTCTTAATCTGTGTTTTACAAAAGATATTGCGATATGGTCAACGCTTCAGCTGGAGTAGTGAACCCCAAAAACATAGAAGAATCTTCATAAAATGTATTTCTTAAATAATTTCAAGAATAAAAACGAAGAAAAACAAAGCAAAAAGAGGGAAACCTAAAACCAGAAAGAACATAAATCTTTGGCTAATTTTCTCCCCAGAGTGTCCCAGCTTCCTTCATGTCCAAGTTTTCTGTTTCTTTGGACAGGAGCTGCATCACACCCTGCACTTTTGCATTTTGAGAGATATTAAGAAATCCAGGTGCCAAAACACTCATTGAAATGTTCAAATGAATTACCATAAAATATCAGATTAACATCTCTATGGGTGCCTGATCTTCAACAGAAAGGATTTTTCCTCCTTGAGCTTTTGAATGTTGAACTTGCATCCCACAGCCATGAAGAGTAGCCCAGAGACAGCTCTACAACAGGACAAATGCACCACCCTTTGTCCCACAAACATTTAAACTGGAAATAATGTATCTATCCTTGGGTTTTTTTTCCCTAAAATATGTGGACGGAAATTACAAAACAAAGCAAAGCAAACAAAATTCAGTAAAGAATAAAAGGAAGATTTATATATAAAAAAAAAGTGTCAAAACTTTGTGGGTGCAAAATGATGATTTCTAAGATCTCTCTAACACTTTCAATTGCCCCAGAAAACAAAATGCGGAGATGTGCACTCATGCACAAAGGATGAAAACTCTTTGGATTTGGTCCCGCTCCTAATGACTGGAGTTTCTTTCCTCTGACCGCACAGGATGGGGCCCCTTCATTATTTTTCAACCAGCTGATAATTAGCAAGTTTTGCAACAATCATGTCAGATGAGCAGCCTGGGGAAGGGAAAGGGATCTATTATGTAGCTGGGGCCTTCTGTCTGCCCGATCTTTTAAGCAGATTGAAGTGGGGCGGCCGTCTCGCACAACCGCCCCAGGTAAACTGGCGCGGGGCTCCTGGGGGTTATCAAACCGGCCAGGGCTTTCAGGCAGAGCAAAGCCTTCCGCCGGGGAAGGTCCTCCCAAGTGCTGGCACCGCATCTCCAGGATTATCCCCACTGCACTAACATATCATCTGGCTTTAAACTTCACCCCCTCTGGCAAAGTATATACTCAAAATGCTGCTTCCCCCTCCCTATCTCCTCCCCAAACCTCCTTATCCTTTAGTCCTGTCTTCCCCCTGTTCCCAAGCAGCCACAGGCTGCGGCCGGCACCGCTGCCAAGCACCGGGCTGGATTAGCTGCAAGCCAATAGCTGGGGGTCAGGATTAAGAGGCCAGCATGCACTTTAATACAAGCTGCCTATAATTAATGGCATTATTAATAGCTTGACTGAAAAATTCATTAAAAAATCCATTAAAAATAAATACCCTTTTACAAAAGGCATTGCCTTGGGTAAGAAAAACAGAAAAAAAGATAAAGGAAAATTGATTGGTGGTTTTCAGTTCACAGAAAGACAGACCATAGTTCAAGCTGATTAAAATTGAACATTTTAGATTAAGCACCATTGCCAAAATATTCTCTGTAGTTACCCAATATGAAAATATTATGAGATGTCACGTTGTACATTTTTTATATGTGAAGGTTTCAGCATTAGACACATCCACCATGCACACATGCACTCAGATGCACACACATATATTGGCCCACACTCATACTTCTAGGTAGCTTCCTCCTCAAGATATTTTTTTTCCCTCAGGAGCAGCAGGACTCTTCCTGCATCAGAGGTCAACTGTAAGTGATATACTCCAAGACTGTACTGCAGAGTGTTTTCAAATGCTGCAGAGCTCCCCACCAGCATTTATCTTCACCTCTCCCTTTCCAGGACTAATTGTTGCACCTAAGAGAAAAAAGAGGAAAAAGATATCAAACATATAAAACATAAAAAGGGGTGTCCTCTTGATGCGGGTGTGGGCTTCTCTTCAGTGCTCATCAGCATTTGGAGTACATAGACCAAGGAAGAAAAAAAAGTAGATAAAACTGATTCTCATTTGTCCTAAGGCCTCTTGACACCTCTCTGGCAGTGCAAAAGGCCATTATAGTGAGCAAAAGCATAACTTATCCCAGTTTTAAACTCCACTTTACACTGTCTTAGTGGTGTAAAGCAGACTCAGACTAAATGAGGGGTCGATTCAGAAAAGCCTTGAACTTTGCTTCCAAAACATCCTTCTCTGAAGCTCTGGGTGAGAATGACTGTAATCCTGCATTATTTTTCTTATTGCCATCACTGAAATCTGAAATCTTGTATGTAACCCCAAGGCAGACAATCTAGCTCTTCACCTATATAGGTGAAGACCATGCTTAGAAACCAACATGGACAATTTTAAAATACCAGCTTCTCTGCCTTTTTATAACCTTCAGTTTATTTACACTGTTAAAACCAGCAGGATAATGTGAGAAGGCTTATACCAGATTTAAGGTCCAAATAGTGATTAACAGTCACCAAAATCCAATGCTGGAGTGAAAAAAGAAGCTCTGACAGATTAGCCTACTAATCCCTAAAGACCACAGCTTTGTTTAAAATGACCAAATCAACAAAAGGTACAGCAGGATCCCCTTTCCTTGTCCCTAAACAGGAGCTGGTTCAGGATGTAAACCCCAATTATTATTCTTCTGCTAACCTTGCTGATGCTCCCAGCATCACTGCTCCGCAGTTGGCATTACTTCTACCAGCTGATAACACAAAAAAGCTCACTTTCCATCACTGTTACACTGAAGACACAGAGGGTGACTCTATTAGTGTCTCAGTTGCTGGTGCTATCTGTTGGATATCCAGTGTGGAGTATCAGTGAACTCTCTCACACTTCATCCCAGGAAGGCAGAAATATTACTCCTTGGCTCCACATTCCTTCTTGGCTCCTTGTGTTGCCAGCTGTTATGTTTAATGGCCATCAAACTGTTTGTGCCTCTGAATTAAAAGTCTCCTGGAGGCTATGTTAGATCCCGCCTTTTCTCAAGAGAAACAGTGATTCTGTGCTTAGATCGCCTTTGCACTATCTACTGAATATGGCTAAGTCGTTTTCAAGGCTGCAGCAGTGTCTTTCGCCCTTAACTACATGTAACAAGCAGTAAAAATTTCATTTGAGGACTAAACTTTCCCAGAAGGTATTGTAACAGATAAATGTTTTAAGATCCCATAACTGGTCTACTGTTTGTGGTTGAATCACTTTGGTCCTCTGATCTATGCTGCTTTTTAAACTACTAGAAATATGTGAGAACAGCATGGGGTGGTGACTGGCAAAACCCTTCCTTCCACACATCACTCCCTCCCCCAGTTTTATTTTTAGCATTATTAAATGCATTAAGTGCAATCCATCAGAAATGGGTGCTCAGGAGCTATGGACACACTCCTCACTCCTAATAAAAAAAAAAAAAAAAGTCACAAAATGGAATACTTTCCATGTTTTGTGTGCAACTTTGCACATTTGAAATCACAAGACTGTTTCATAAACAATTCATTAAAGAAAAAAGAGGTGAGGAAATCTACTGAAGTCTGAATGTTTGATAAGAATGAATCTATTTATTTGAAAAATTTTGGTTTTCAAAATAAAAAAATACTCAAGTCAACTTCAAAATTATCAATGTTAAAACTTTCAAATTTCAGTTTTCACATTGTATTTTCTAGTGAACTAAAAGAGATTGTCTGTTTTTTCATCTAAGTATTGGAAACTAATCTATAATTTAGAATTGCCATCCCTTGTTTTTTAACACAAATGTTTCAACAACCTACCTATCAGTTACCTGTTGTCATATTTGGTTTCATTTAACATGTTGGTCTCCCAGGGCATTTAGAAAGTGAACTTAACCTGAGGATGAAATTCTCCTTTCTGCAACAGACCAGCACAAATCTTGTTTGTTCCCAGTAGAAGGTGATCAAGGTGATTTTGTTTTGGTAGTACAAATTAAACAAATAACTTCTCTTGGCAGTGAGGTACAGCCTCCTCTAATAGTAGATATTAGGCACCTGCTAAAAGGCCATGACCACATCACACAGTTTTAGAGAAGAGAATGGCATTTAGCAAAAGGACAGCGCTAATTTAAAACCAGTTCTGTACACTGACATCAGTAAAACCTGGTAGCAATTCTGTTATCCTAAAAAGGGGTACTGGATATTTTCTGAATCAAAAAGTTGCAGACCAATAGTCTGCCTAAAAGCTACCTTTCAGAAATCATAAGCTCCTAGTTCATTACGAGCATATGAAGAAGAGCGTTTCCCCTGAGCCATGCCTATGCTGCTTGATGTTCCTCTGTCATCTCAGTACTTCTGTGCTTCCTGGATCCAGTCACATTTAAAACTAGCTCCAGTACTACATGATGTTGCAGATCTTCTGGATTTTCCCCATAATCTTTCATTCATTCTGGCAACCTTATTTTATCAGACATAAGGTGTGAGATTCATTTGGCTGAGGGTGAATCTTTGCAATTTAAATTTTGTAGTAACATTAGTCACAGAAAGTCTTCCACGTAGTCAAAAGGGGAAAAAAATACTCCAGGACTGTGAATTATCTCATCCTGAAGTAGATATCTAAAATTGCAAAATTAATTACCTTCTGAAGGTGACTATTTCTACCCATTAAACATAGCAAGATTTCAGAGTGATTAGCTCTGATCTGCTGTATGTAGTGTTACATCTTAAATTAAATTAATCCAACTTTACCTAAAGAAAAAAATTTTAAAAATCTGCATTATGAGAATTAATCTACGTTATGGTTGATTGTATAGAGGGAAACATATATACTGTTAGATGGAGATTTTTTATAAACTAGAAATTATCACTGGTAGAAATTAAATGTCATTAGAAGGTTTGCCTTGTATTTGCATTAATTTTTGTGCTGTGTGATATGAGATTAAAGGGGGTAACACAGATGCCTATATCTAGGCCACTAGTTCAATTAGCAGTCCAGTAAAGTACCTGCAATATCCACACAGTCTCAGGTCTCTAGTACATGCCGTATCACAGAAGGACACAGGATGTACTAGAGACCTAAGTCTAGAAACTGGCCTGTCACCAAAGTGCTGAAGCATTTACACATAGGCCTGAATATCATAATTCAGTTAGGGTTCACATGAAAAAAACAACTCTCTGAAGAAGTGTGATTTAGACAATGAAAATTAGTGGGCAGAATTCCAAGTTTGGGTAACTATCATACCCAGCATATCGCAGGCTGTGGGTGTCGTAAAAGCTATCATCTCCCAGAATGTACCACTAAAATTAGCCTCATTGGAAAAGGGATACATCATATACACAACCGAAGGTGAAGCATTTGCTTCATTGCTGTTAGGGCCTGAGGGGAGAATCCAATAAAAAGTGTGTAACCGTGAAAAGCGTTAGGTACCGGAAGAGATTATTGCTGATAATATGGAAAGCAAATAAAATCTAAGTTTCAAGACAGGATTTGAAAAGTTTTCAAGAGGGGTCATCTGGCACGGGTAATCTCTATGCAGCAGTCTGAACATGACAGCCAGGAAACTTCTCAGGTCTATGTCCATGATGAGCTCTTGAAATTACTCCTTGAAGTAAGAGGGAGAAACTTGATCTCCTTTGTTTATCACAAAGAAATGATTTAATAAGGATCTGTGAGCTCATACAAAGGAAAATGGGCCATGTTTCATCTGCCACCAGGAAGAAGAGCAAAATAAAAATTATACCTAAGGGAGATTGTTACCTACAAAGACTACATAAAGTGGAACTTAGCAAAATGAGGCCAATTAGTGCAGCACCTGCTAGACTGATCTTTGGCTAAAGTTTCACATCTTTGCTTTTCTTTAGCAGCCTGTGTCTGGCTAAGCCACTCACTGAAGTAAATATGAGAAAGTTTTCTCCAAACAAACTGGTTCTTATTTCTCTATCTCATACTCCAGTACAACTGGTAGAAAGAAGCTGGAGAAAAGGGACTGTTAGATGTCAAATCCATGTCAGAGGAGAGAGTCAGGCTGTAGAGCCCGGCTACTCTTTCTAGCCCTTCCTAGCACTTGACTGCTTTACAAGATAGCTTCATGCCATGCTGCTACAAAGAACATGACCTAGACAAAAGGATGCTATTGGTTCTTCATAGAGCATAAATCACTGAAAAGGAGTCTACAGCCCAAATAATAGACATGCTAGTGAAGAAGTGTGATGTCTTGTCTCGTGACTTTACATTTTGTAAAAATCTGTTATTTCACTTCTCTCATCAAAGTGTACTGTACATGAACTAAATCACACTCGCTCACAAAATGACAGAATAGAACCCAGCCTGGCTGATTTTCAGGTGATTTTTCTCAAGACAGGATAATTCCCCAAATTGAATTTTTATTTTTTTTAGAAGGAACAAGAAACATATTGACTCTTGTTAACCCTTATTTTGACCAAGACAAAAGCATTTCTTTCCAGTCTTCTTTTTCTGGTTAGTTAATATGTACTAAAAATATTCTTTATTTATTTTAATCTAGAAATTAAATAGTCTTTCCAAAGTTATATTTCTTGATACTTTGAAAATATAATAATAAAATATAACTCCACTAACATAATTACTGATTTACATACGTATTTGTAAATTGCCCCACAACACCAAACTGAACTTTCTCAGATTCCTGATTACCACAGAAGGTTAGAATCATAGAATCATAAAGCAGCCAGGGTTGGAAAGGACCTAAAGATCATCTAATTCCACCTCTCCTGCCATGGGCACCTCTGACCATTGTGTGCTGGCAATGTTCTTAACTGGATGTTATATGAAGAGGAGTTGAAAAAATACCTTTTAAGCGATGTTCCTTATATGTACCAATTCATAAAGATATTTTGTCCCATGCTCTCTATTTAAGCAAACTGTGATATGCATGTCCCTTCTGTCATCACCAAAGACCATCCTTAGATGGAGACATTAAATTATCTTACTACTGGAATCTAATTCATACGTTGTTCCCACTTCATTCTCCTCCAAGTACATTTTGTGTTTTACCCTTTCAGGACACACCTAAGTGTTTGAGAAACATCACACTAAGCACAAGTCCAAGTGCACATCAGCTCCTCCTTCAAGCCTAGAGATGTAATGAGTAGGGTGGGGACTCTCACAGTGTTACCCACTGGCTATATAACTTTCAGTTTGCACACACAAGTTTGATACTTTTCCAGAGTCAGATAGCATCTCAAAAAGGTTTCTTTTATCTTTAACCTTGCTAAAACAAGACGTCTGGGTGGTAATATTTCCGTTCTCTCCCAGCCCACAGACTCTGAACAATAATACACTTCACATGGGTTAATCGAACTGAGATAACTGTGTCATAACTAAGCCAAAATTCTGGAAAACACATAAATCAGCAAGAGGATCATCAACTCATCAAAGCTTTTCCTTTGCTAATGCAACAAATACAGTTGCAGTATATAAACATGTAGACACTATGAGCAGTCTTTCTTTTCAGGGAAGTGCTTCTGAACTATTTTTATGATAATCAGTTTCTTTTTTTTTTTTTCCAAACAAGGCACTACTCTCATGTACTGAGAAAAAATGGGTAATTTTATTAACCTGTACTTTAAAATTCCTGTACTTTAAAATTCCTCTGCTTAAAATTTCCCCTGCTTTAAAATTCCCATTAACTGGAGCATTCACTGCTTTAGTCTGGGAATTATCACACAGCTGTATAGTTCTCCAGTTAAATGCTATTTCAATTCTTCAGCTTCACTTGTTATCCTAGTGCATCTCAAGAAAGCTTCTTGTCATTTCCTAAATATTCACTGTTCAAGCCTTGACATTTACACTCTTTAAATATTTGCATACCGTTATTATGCTTCTGTTAACCATCTGTGAGCAAAGCTATATTTATTCTACCCTTGTACTCAGTTCTAATAATTCAACCCTCCCCAGCTTTGATCTTTTTGTTCTTCTTCTTGGAATAATTCTTGCATATCGTCAGCATGTTTTTATTTTAATGATGTCAACAATAAAAAGTTATCCCGGGTGAACTTAGTAGAATTGATCTAGAGGTACGTACTGCCTTCCTAAACTGTGATATAATATGCTCCTGAATGCAAACTTGAGGATTGTATCAGATTCCCTCATATTTCTGTCTCCAAGACCTGTAGTAGTCTGGTTTGCAAAACACAGAACATCTTCACAGGGCAGTTGAGTAATATAAGGTTGCTTAGAGCTGGGGCTAAATGCACAGATCCTGAGCTACTCGTCACTCAGCTGGTTTTCCTATGTGTTGGACTATTCTCTATGCAGATAGCAGCCCTGTGAATTCTGAAAATATGACGTTTCATTTGTAAACAAAAAGAATGCAAGGAAAAATAGTGCAAGGTTGCTTATGGAGGATATGATTCATTTAATCTACTGGTGTTAGCAGAAATGTCCATTGTGTTAAGATATTAGCTAGAATACAGATATTAAAGTCATGCCAATGTCTTATTTTTCTGTTATACAGTCTCTCCTGGATATTAACAGGACACCTTTGCGCTTTACAGCTAGGTCTATGACATCTGAGGATTCCTATATGGCTATGCTAAATTCATGACTTTTCTAATTAGAACAATAGAAATTTAACTAAGCACATTATTTCCATAAGTAACAACATTTTTATTCCAAGATGAATATTCCTCTCAGCTATTTGCCCAACCACTTTGTAGTCTGCTCTATTCAGGCCTACATCAGCAACTGAGACACATTAGTGTAGCTGCATGTGTGCTATTCTGTATGCAAAAGATATCTATGAGTATTAACTAAATTTGCAAGAGGAATTAGGATCCGTAATAAATGCTTTAGCAAAGAGGCTTTTGGGAATAAAAAATATATCTTCAGGCAAAATTCTCATAAACTAGACATCATCTTTGATTTACAGTTTATGGTATTTTCTTCCCTGCATCCAATATTCCCAGCTTCAGGGCTCCTGTTCTGTTTGTTGTGATTGACTGTATAGGGTAAGGGGAGCAGTTCTGTAGGCTAAAGTTAAGTCAATGCAATCATGAACTTCAGAAAATAAAGAACATGTTCAACTTCAGTTTGTACAAGCCAGGTCACTCAGGCTGAAATCCCTTGGATTTGCTCGCTTGTAAGGAGCTTCCAGTTCTTAATACACAAATACTGCGCTAGCTATGACTGATTCAGTGGCAGAATATAGTAATTTGGTTGAAAAAGCAGATATGGCCATGTGTGGGCAGAGTGAGAAGGACCACTCCTGAAGTTCTTGCCCATCTCTGCTTTCATAGATTCATAGTGTAAGAGGCCAGAGGGACCATTACAATTCTCTTGAATTATTTCCTGCATAATAAGTTGATTATTATGATCTCCTCTGTCCTTAAAGTTTTAGATCATTTTGTCCTGTACCTTGGCTGGTAAAGAATTATCCCCAACAGGATCTTTTCATTTTTCTTTTACTTTTACTCAGCTTTAAATGACCATATTAATGGAGATTCCACCAGTGACAGGTTGTCTGAAAGTTACTTTAGAACTATTTTTTCCTTTCTGATAGTCAGCTAATATGTTCTTTTAGTTAATTTAATTCCATTGCTTATGGCAATGTCCACACCCTAAATAATTATTCACCCTTCTTGGCATTAAAACCTTTCAAATGACTGTAGGCAATCTTCCTGTTTCTTTTAAATAATTTTCTAGCAAAGCTACATGGATTGTATTTTTTTGGATCTGTCCTTATAAGTCAGTCCTCCTCAGCCTCTTGATTATGTCTTAGCCTCGCTCTTCACTATTATACTGGAAGAGCTTCAGTTCTCTTCCTGTGTTAACCCATCCAGACCAAACAGAGTGTAAGCAAAATCCCAAACTTGCCAAGTCTGTGAAAACTGCCACTGATTTCACTGGATGTTGGAGAAGGACTTATAATACATGTGGCTCCTTTTAGTGAATGATGAATAGGAATGAAATCTCTTTAAAAATGTCTTTTGCTGTGTTCTGACATAAGCAACTCACAACCACATTGATCTCAAGCAATTTTGCCTTCTGAGTCTCACTTTGCACACAATCTTTGTGCATTATTTGATTTTTTTCTGGGTACTTTCACTTTTTCAGATTGAATCTTGTTTCACATTCTTGACAGTGCATTCTCTGTGTGCATCTCTGTATTATTTCTTTTTCCCCTAAGGTGACTTCTCCATTCCTGGTATGGTCTCACTAAGATGGGTCTTTATTGTGTCCCTCAGTTTTTAATGAAGTGTCCTCATTTCAAAGAGATATCAGTTGAATATATTTTGCAAATGCAATTATAGCATGCTATTTACAATAGTCTTCTTCCAGGGCATTAATGAGAACTCCCAACTTTTATTTTGCTATGTGGTAAAAGCAAATGGATCTCACTGGGACAGCTATGCAGTCCTCCACATTATTCAAAGAATCTCTAGTTTTCATTAACTTCTTGCTGTGGATTTTCATTACATTTTCAGTCAATGCAATAATGTTATTATTCAAGTCAGTGTAAATTAATGCATTGAACTAGATTTTGAGTCTAACACTTTCCAATTACATATACTACACTGATGTATAAAATACATGTTATGGTCACATCAGTGTATTTCTGTACTTTACAATCCACACATGACATACACATACCTGCATATAAAAATATATTATTTCTATCTTAGGAAATAAACATATGTGTTTATGTATGTATGTGTAAGGTTAAACCACTCTCCACGCGTGGGTAGATATACACAGGGTAGGAAAATAAGTAGAGCTGTTAAATAGCCTGTTGCCTGAACGTGTATAAAGAACTTCAGCCTAAGTCATTCAATACAAAAAGGAGATTAAAAATCAAGTTGGAAATTCAAAATCAGTGAAAAGGTGTAGAATTAGATCATGGAACTTATGTCCAAGAGAACTCTCAAAACTAAAATCCTAACTAATTTAGAAAGGTTGTCACAAACGAGCAACAGTGTTGAGTATTCAGAGGTAAAATACTGATTGTGAACAGACTTTTGCAAGGGTAGAAAATTACATCAATCAGGGATTAAACACTGTCTCTGTAAAAATGAAGATATAGAAGGGATACGTGGCTGTCATTGCCAGCTCACCATGGAGGACTCAATTTAAGTGCCTCAAAATTCACAGATACTGTCATCTGAAATTTCCTCCTATATCAAAGACATTCATATGGGACTGGTAAATCAATGGAAACACTATGTTCCTCTGGAGTGGAATTGCTCCTTCAACGGTAAGAATTTATTTGCTGTACTGGAATATGCATCTCCAAAATAACTTTTGTTATTACACCATTGTAAAGTAAGATACCACCATCTCTCTTCCTTTATGTTGGTTTCTTCAGATTGGTTTCCTCAGGAAATGAAGCTCCTGTGAAGCATCTACCAATGTGTATTAAAATTCAAACTTTATCTAGGTACCTACCTGTCTGTGCATTTCCTAATTACCCTCACAAGATACAAATCTGTAAAAGCAGACTTGACTGTGGCTGCTTGCCCCTTGTTTTTTGTAGATAAGGAGGAACTGTTGTACAGGATTAGCTAATTTGTCCAAAATCAGAGAGGAAGTCTGTGCTGGAGCTTGAAACAGCTTGCAGGTCAAAACCAATTTTCTCTCCCTGTGTGGACAGAGAAATTAAGTTAGAGGGAAGAAAAATTATGGTAATGCATCAAAATTAAGTTGAAATAAAACTTTAACCCTTGCTGTCTTTGGTTACTAATCACTAGACAAGGACCATTTAACAGGAGTAGGCATAGCTGCATTTCTTTGTGTTCTAATGAACATATGCAGGGTGCTGAGAGAATTACAGGATGAAAAACAGTTTAACATTTTAATACATGCAAGATAGATATTTTTAATTATGACAGCACATAAAGCTCCCCAAATAATCTTTGGTACTGCCTACACTCCGAACAGTTTTCTGGCACGGAGGCCAGATGGCATGGAAAACCTTGCACCAAAAATATTTAATCCTCTGAACCTGTGAAACAGGGTGACTGCAACCAGAATTCCCAGGGGAAGGGTCCATGACCAGTTCTACTTCCTGAGTCAGGCCCAGAAATTCTGGGGGACAGTTCTAGATGTCTAGGAGATACTCTAAAGGTTTAACAGTATAGAAAACTATGTTCTAGTGCCAAGCGGTGTTACTAAGTGCTTGATTTACCAGTGTAGGTCTAATCTCCTGAGTCTAGGCTGGGTTGTTTTTTTCCTGAAGAGTAATCTTATTGATAAGACAAAGCTTGATTACATATTTTTAAATGTAATTATAAGGGTTATAAATTATGTTTTTGTAAAAAAAAGAAGAAAAAACAGAGAAACTGATGAAGTGATGACAAAATGTGTCAGAACTTGCTATTTTAACATTAATGGAAGAAAATGTCTGTTTCCCTGTTCAAAGCAAGTCCTCATATTAAAGTGGACTTAATTTAATATAAAACACGAGACATAAACTTAAATAGAAAAATATTTGCATTTGTGAAAAGCTGTTAGGCTTTGATTTGATTTGATTGAATGTTAGTCTGATTTTTCTGTTGTTTTGTGAAAAAATGGAGGGAGATTGTCCTGTAAGGAGGTAAGATAACATGGTGTGTAGCCGCTCCCCCATCTCTCCCCCCCACAATCCTTTCTCTGAAATGCTTTTAGAACAGAATGTGACGCATAAAAAATGCCCCTGTAAAGAAAACAAATATTACTTTAAATGATCGTGAAAATTAATAACAAAGATGTGAAGGTGGGATTTTCAGAAACAGCTTTGTGACTTGGGAGCAGAAGTCTCATGTAAAGTCATGTGTTTTTATCTACGAACATGTATTGCCCAAAGTTAATTAACAGAAGAGTGAAATATTAGGACTTTAGTGTACATATAGGTTTATATTGTCTTTATCATTTCTCTGACCTGCTGTCTCCTAATGCTCCTGTACACCAGCTTTGTCCTTATTCAGGGAAATTTTAGTCTGTTTATATTTCTGCATAATCTGCTTGCCACCCACAGCAAACCTATCACAGACCACAGACTCTACACACTGACCTGGCATTTACTTCAGCCCACAGATTCCTAATGCGATCCATAAAGGACATTTGGCATTGCTCTGCCTTGCCAAATCCACCTCAGGGTTAAGCTTCACATGTTCTCTTTTGCATCAGTTCTTTTAAAGATGGTACTTTCTTTAATGAGCTGTCAGAGCTAAGCATTTCTCTGCATGTAAACAGTACTACATTTTCCTTGATATTTTTTTGTGCTAATAATTACTGAACAGCTAAGCACACCACAACACCGTCCCCATCTGCAAACTGTGTGTTAGTGAAAGGTTAAGGTACATGGGAAGCTCAGAGTATCAGAGACATTGGGTCGTCTTTAACGTGACTGTTTAATGCAGAGGACATAAGAGTGAGGACTTGTCATACCACATTGAACCAACAACCCCTCAACTACCTCTGGCAGCACTCTGGTTTTGATTGTTAGGTAAAAGGCAAGGAAATCCGTAAAGATGTCCTACGTGTTGGCTACACACATTAAGTTAGCACTTCTTTCACCCTTGCCCAAGGAAAGGATAGAAAGAGAATTTTTCCTATTTTCTTTTGTTGTTAGCTTTATTATCTCACTGGGGGTGAGACATGACTTTAGAGCTTCCAAGAAAATGTGGATGCCAGTTCATGAGCCAAAGTTCCTGCTTCAGTGCCTGATTTTAGCTATGCAAAATGCTATACATTCACTCGATTTTGAAGTAAGTCAGTTTCCGAGTTCTTGGATTCCTTCAAACCAGAAACTCAGGCAAAGAACAGGTTCTTAAAAAAGTATGACGTCATTGTCCTGAATACTTTACTTAAAGGATTTGGTCTGAAAAGTGCAAAAACACGTGACTGAGAAGTAAGAATTGCTAAGAAGTTACAGAAAGAAACCCACACACTTTAAATTGGCCTGATGCTGTACTACTCTGCTCTGCAAAATGTCTGACTCCTCTGTTAGATTAAAAAAGTTTCTTCATACAGGTCTAATATATAGGAACATCTCAATCCAAAGGTAGATTCAGCAATGACATTCCAATCCAGTCCACAGCAAATCCCACAAAAACATATTGCTAATGATGAGATGTATTCATGAATCATTCCAAATGTGAAAACATAGCACCTTAATACTTTCCTTTAGTGAAAAAAGGGCAAATATGTTGTTAAAAATGTTATAATTTCACGAGCTTATTTTTTGTTTTAATTCTTTTATCAGCCTTCATATTTAATTGTTCTGTGTGTTCTCTTACAGCTTTTTTGTAATGTCAGTCCTCACTCAGCCAGTTCTACCTTGCACAGCTGAGTCTCTGGTTTGCTCTTAAAATATGTAAAAACAGAACTCAGAGATACAAATATTACGAGACAAAAAAAAAACACAACCCAAACAAAACCAAATTATGCAATGAAGTTAACAGTGACTTCTTTAGAAGCTCATTCTGCTTGGTTTTCTCTTTAAAAAAGGCAGCAAACTCTATGCTGCTGCTGGTTCTGATGAATCTTGTAGAAAACTAGCCATCTTCAACTGTGTCATTGCTCTTGAATAAAACCACCTGGGAATCTCTGTTGCATTGGCACCACACAGCTCATGTTGATGCAGCTGAATTGTCTTACCCTCACAAAAAACAGATAATCACATGCAAACTCCTCCTTGGAAATGGTCCTTAGCACTCCCTAACCCTCCAAAAGCTGCACTCGATAATTCTGTGACTGGTAATGGGTATTCCAACTCCACAGAAAGGGGAAATGCTGGTACATTCCATGTCCTTGTCAGGGGGTCAAAAGGATTACATTAGAAGAGGAGGGGCTTACAGATAGATGAATAAAGAGACAATGCAATTACTTTATCCTTGTTTCCTTAGGAAGCCAGAGCAGTAACTAGTTTTTCCAAGTTAATAAAAGAGAATATACTTCTAAAAAAGTCTAAACTAATTTTTTTCACAATGGCATAAGGAATGGGCAGCAGATTATTCACAACTTTCTTTGACCAATACCAGATATCTCTCAAATTTTACCAAAGAATAAGATTTCTGAATGTTTGAATTCAGTGAAAGGTTTGGTTTTGAAGTTAACTCAGGCAATTCACAGCTTAGAACTTGTGCTTAAAATACAGCTCTAATATAATTTTTTCTTCAAGTTCCTAAAGTGTTCACCATCAGACAGTATCTCATTCGGCTAGGGTCTTGTGAGGCCACAATCAAACATGCACCCAGGAGAGCTGTAAGACCTACTAGAATAAAAAAAAACCCAAACATGAAAACACCTTTCCTAAAAATTTACCCCAACTTCTATTAACACTGTCACATTTTGGGGGTCTTATAAATCAGGTTTCTGTCACTTAACTCCCCCCTTAAGGCTGTCTCCAAATGTCTTGTTTTCCTTCACATATGGGATCTCAAGGCTCTACAACCAGGATTTTGTACTGACATTTCATGTTTCTCTGTGCTTCAGTTCCCTGTTATCCAAATGCCAGCTTTAGTTGGACATTGTAATTTTTTTTTTCTTCAAAAGGTACAGGGAAAAAAGAATCCCTTAAAGTTGCTTTCCAATACACAACTATTCGGATAATACCTTCCATGAGGATTTCAATAAGATTGCTACTACAAGTCAGCAATTTAAGAAGAAGGTAGCTTTTGATATCAAGGTTTGTTTATATTTCAGGAAAAAAAAGAGAACCAGCTCTAATCACACTTTATCTGCTTTTTCTTTTTAAGCTGCTGTCTTTTGCTTAGAGAGATCATTTTTACAAAGAGTTTTTACAGTAGACCCACTAGGCATTATTAGAATCAAACTGATGATATTCCTCCTTAGGGCTAAAGAAATGGAGATAAGAGAAGTAAATACAATATTCAAGGTAATTTTTAATAAAACTGAAAGAGGAAAAAAAAAAAAGTCTGTGCTTTCTTCAAATTTAGATGATTTCCTTGATCCTGAGAATAAATATATCAATTTTCCAACCAAACTAATTTTCCAAAGCAGAGAGGGTAGACACAGTAGTTTTATAATAGCATATGTTTGCAAATTTAACCACAAAGAAATAACCATTTCCTTTCCATGCAGAAGTTGATAAGAGAGTAGATATTATGAATTATTATGGTTGGTTGAAGAATTTATTTTGAAACTGCTTCAGAGTGAAGATTAGTGTTTTTGAGTAGGTGAACATTTTTTCCAAAAGCTGTTTACTTTTTTTCAACGCAGTGGATTGAATGATGCAAAGTATCCTTATTTTTTAATGTACAAATACAGTTATTTTCTTTTTGCCCAAGTCGGTACATATGTACACAAGTATGTACATGTATCTGTTAGGATCGCAAAGATATTAAAAATATTAATTAAGACAAAAAAAATAATAATTCAGTCTGTTCAATTGCTTTAATACATAGATATATCCCAGCTCCTAACTTGTGTGCTTATTGATCAAAATGCAGACCAAACTTTCTCCTACATATTCAGAAGGCTAAATAAAATCATAAGTCTTCAACCCCTCTAAAACTAACTGTGAGAAATAAAAATTCTAAGGTTTCCAAGAATGAATATGTATGGATCAGTTAGTTGAACTTTTTCTCTTAAGGAACTTCAAATTATTTCTTCTTTTCAGTCTTTCCTTTTACCATTTCAAAGGTAAAACCTGCAAATCTTTGCTGACCAAAACACCTTTATTTTTTTTAATAATGTCCAAGTAGGTTATTTTAGTGCTTCCTGGCATCTCCCCTTTCATTTCCTTTTCCCTTTAATATTAAACTAGCTAAAATATGTTCTTTCCTGAGAAAATCTGTAGCTTCAAAAACTGTCATCTTCTAGCCAGCCCTTTCCAAATACTTCATTGAAAAATTTCAAAACTCTTCTGTTTTTATATTGCCCTGCTATGCTAATGCCTCACTCCACTGTAATCATGACACAGAGTCAGTTTTTCTCAGTATAGGCACAAAGCCTATGGGAATGTGCATGTGTTTGTCCTTGCAGCCTTTTTAAGGTACCATTAACCCTAATAAGACTGTTCACTGGCATGTGCCACGGTACCCACTGCTTCTGGCCTTGTTTCTCAGCCTAATCTTTTCCTAATAAGAGAAAAATTTTGGTAACAATTTCACTAAAATAGGAGCCAACATCAAAAAAAACCAACCTTCTCCCTGCCTGAAGTTTGTCATGTACATGCCAGCTGAATAGCTTGAGATCACTCTTTCTCTTACCTTAATAATCAGCTGTGAGAACGAGAGCTACCTCTGAGGGCCATTTGACCTGCTCCCTGCTATACCTCTATTTTCTGTGACTATAGAGAACAACTAGTTTAGATTCGATATTTAACTTCTGGTTAGCTAACACTAAAAGGATTAATCCTTCATTCCTTTTTTATCCCAGTTTGAGTCTGAACTCAAGTTTGGAGAAGCCAACAGAGCTCTTCCGCTGACACCCACAGGCTTTGCCTTGCATTTTCCCACAGCAGTCACCATTAAAACGAAAGATCAATACTTAAAATGTTTCTTTATTTGCCACTGTCACTTTAGATGCAGCTTTCCCTGTATAAAAAGAGGAAATGCCAAAACTGTCACAGTAAATGTAATTACCAAGGTCTGGTAAATATTTGTGGCTTGGGCTTTTTTTTATGTTTGTTTGTTTTCTTTGAAGAGCAGCATGCAGCTTTCAAATCTACTCCTCCAGTGAAAGGTTTATGTATTGGAAGAATCATGAGTGAGAAGACCTTATAAAAAGAGATGATCTGACAATAAAGGAGAAGTTAAGTGACACCAAACTCTCCTTGTCTCACATGCACATGCACACACGGAGTCCCATCTGCTTGCTCCCGATAACTCATTTGCACAGGGCACGACGAATGGCTCGTTTTTGAGCAGTGAGAATCAGCTGCAGCACACGTGCCTCTTCCTCTCTAATTCTTTATTGTTATTCCATGAACTCTGGTGGCCCCAAGCAGCAGGAGACAGGGACACATGTAACAGCTCTCACCCTCTGGCCCAGATACCAACTCGCTTTTTGTTAAGCTACAAACACTTTCCTGGACTCTCATTCACTACTGCAGAGCTGTTTGGAGCATTCGACTGACACTTGCATGGAGCTTGTTTTCTGTCCCTTTTAGCAATACCCCTACTCAGGAGGATAAAACATTCACAGGCCATCCAGGCTTTCAATGAATAAACCTGTAGCAAAGCTTCACCAAAAACAAAATAAACCTTAGCAAATCCTTCTTTGTACTAGAGATGCAGCAATGGGGAGCCAAACAGGCATTTTTTCCCAAGTAACAAGGAGGTACTACCCACACTTTGGCTTATCTGTGCAGTTATTTGCATATATAACTCTCCGTGAAGAAGAGGTATCCGCTCTCCTTGACCTTAGTAAATCAAAAGCAGACAGGTCACAACTTTAACTTATTTCTTTGGATACCAATCCGCCAACATACAGAATTGTATAAAACACATGCATAATACATAATACAGATCTGGTGCACACCATCTGACTTCTTTTAACCCCCTGGTTCTGTATTTTAATAGTACTGAATTTAGACCTGTCATTTCATTTTCTTTTCGTGTCTGTTGAATATATTCGGCTAGAGTTTGTTCTTTGCATTTCCAATGAGGTCAGTAAGTAACTCAGTGTTTACACAGATGTTTCACGGAGTAGAATCTGCCATTAATATTCAAATTGCATGTGTGTGTGTCTGCTGCGGTGTATATATTTATAGCTGGATTAGTATAGGTATATGGAGGTATATGGAAATATATATGTTATATACATATAAAGACACACAGATACACTGATATACATGTAAGATTTGAGGTAACTAGGAAGACATCCTTCTCCTTATCACGTATGGTTACTATAATTTACTATAAATCGTCATATGGTGATATGGTGTTTCTTCTGCTCAAATAGGTGTAAATATCCTTGAGAAGCTCCAGACTTCTGAGTTAGTAGAGGCCAGAGCTGGTTTTGGGTGTCAGCATTCGAATCTGCTTTCTCGTCTGACTGAAGTCAAGTGCAGCCTTGCAGCAAGCAAATTTAATATTTTTTTTTCAAATTATTTTTACCCTGTTTGCCAAATCCTCAAACAGATCCAAGAGGGGGAACCAATGGTGTGACTCCTTATGTCGTACCTTGCCTTTGCAATATGTTTTGGGAAAGCCTGAAAGAAAAAAAAACTGCATTTCTTTAAAGCAAATCGTTCAGGGTTTGACATTTTATTTTGGGATATTTTAGAATATCTTGGAATCTGGTCACCAGTTGCAGGTGTCCAGATTATGAAAGAGGTAGGGTGTCCCCACATCCCTGTGAAATGCAATTATCCCTAAACCCACCTGAAGAAAAAGCAAACTGGAATATTTTAGCCTCATATTTTTGCACAGAAATGATGTTCTGAAGAGATATACATCAGGGCTATGTCTATGGTCATAGATAATGTATGTTCAGATCTTGCTTTACCAGATTGCATACATGCTAGCTGTTCTCCACAGATTCATGGATTCACAGATTCACAGAATGGTTGAAAAGGACCACCAGAACTCACCTAGTCCAACCCAGTTGCTCAAGCAGGGCCACCTAGTGCCCATTACTCAGGATTGTGTCTAGGTGGCTCTTCAAGATCTCCAGGGAAGCAGACTCCACAACTTCTCTGGGCAAACACTTTCCCCCTCACTTTGCCTCACTCCTACCTCCAGAAGACCCCACAGGAAGGCACTATACATCCTGGCTGTATAGCTCCTAGCCCATGCAATCCTATCTAGCTTTTATCTTGCTAACTCAGGAGTGCAGAGGGAAGAAAAGGTTTCACCCTGAGGATAGAACATTTTCAGCATGAATGTCTTAGCTCCAGCCCTTGCTTCCAGCATTGTTTCTCTGTTACATGAAATACCTGTTTACTACAAAGTAAAGTCTTTTGAACAGAGATTGGGGCCCACACTCACCTCATGTGAGTACTAATAGCTAAACTCATGAGATCGTACTTCTCCGCATGGAAGTCTGCATTTTACTGTTTCTATCTTTCAGCACTATCATGTAGCTTTACCAAACCTAGTGCAGGTGGATGATGCTAAATTGATTAATGAACTAAAACTGATGGTTGCTTAGATGCACATGGCTTCATGACCTAATTCTGCTTGCGGTTTGCAAGCAGGGTTTACTGCTGGCTGCTAATGCGTGTACTGTCTGTGTGGAGAAAGACTGATTTCCCTAAGCTGAAACCAAGCAGGAGAAAAAAATGTGTGGGAGAGAGATATGTAATCATTCCCAGAAAGGAGTGATCTTCTGGCATCTCTCAATGTTGTTTATTAAACATGCCACAAAATTAAGCATTCTCAAAGTCACAAAATAAATCTTATTCAGGCAAAAATAGTAAACAAACCCTGGTTTAAAGACAAGAGAAAATGGTTATCTTTAATATTTAAAGACAAGACACAAGGAAGAGTAAATGCAGAGTTGGGAAAACTTTAGCAGCGAGGGAGAACAAGAAGATAGGAAATTGCTTGTATCAATATAGTACCCATGGGCAATGGGACTAAAGAAAATCACAATTATTTTAAATTATCAATAACAAAATAAAGAGCTCAATTGATGAAAACCTTTGCTAATGAAGAAGTCGGTAAAATGTGAATGCTACCTACATAAGGAGAAAACATAGCCCTGCAAATCTGGCATGGCTTTAAGAATCTACACCACTCCTTCATCTTCAGCTGAATGTTCAGTTTTAATCCCTGTCTCAGGAAAAACAAAGCAGAACAGAAAGGGTATAAACAGAGGAAACAAGTATAACTACAAATTAAAAAAAATAATAATTTGGGATATAAAGTAGGTAAATCAGATGCTTATATTTATCTTTTCCTTTTGAAGAAAAAAATTTGAACTGAAACTTCCAAGGGATTTTAAAGGCAAAACTGTTTAATTGACAAAAGAAGGCATTTTATATGCAATTAATCCATGGCATTTGATGTCGCATTTTATTACAGCAGCAAAATACCTATCAATATCTTAACATATGTAGGGATAAAATGAGGATATTCTGTGTTAAATAGAAGCTCAAAAGCAATTGAGATGCAGTTTGACTTCACTCACATGAACACTGTTTATGTCAGGTTTGTATTGGTAGCAATCCCAGCAGTCATTATCAGCTTTATTCACCAGTAATTAGATGATTAGGATGAATTCTTAGTACTTACTATTTAGTTGGCTATCACAGTCCTATTTTTCTTTTTTCCTTTTTTTCCCCAAGTGCCTACAATATTAAAAGTGTAAACATCATTTCTTTGTTTTCAATTTGCATGTTTTAATTTAAAAATGTCACTTATACATTGTTCTCTACAGAACAATCTCTGCAAAATGCTGTGTGATGGTGTTCAAGCTGGACCTTGCATGGCACCTTCTTCATTAAAGGCCCTTGCAAACAGATTAGAGGATCACCTCTGAGAAACAACATAGGTAAAGCTGATCCTGCCCTAGGGCCGGGGCATGGAAGAGGTAACCTTTTGAGGTCCCCTTCAGCCTTACAAGTCTATGTTTCATTATTCTGATACAGCAAATTGCTGTGCTCCATTAAAATGAATGCACTGATATAAAACACATTTATGGAAGTCCCAGGAGAGCTCATTAGAGTGAGGTGAGATTGCGTTCTAACCCTCTATTTTTTTTTAAATGTAGAAACCAACCAAGAGACAAATAAACAAATAGCCCATACTTATTGGAATTAAATCACCTTAAAATCATCCACTTTGGGATATCCTGAGCCATCTTACTTCAGCTTCAGTTGGAGTCTGGCCATTGGAGAAAATGTACCTGATGTGGCTGAGTTTCTGATTGACATTGGAGCTTTACTACTACAACTCAGAGCTCATTCTCTGTTTCTGTAGGATCCAATTCTGAAAACCTAATGTGTGTTTGTAGTTTAAACTATCTGTTAGAATGCAAGTGAGACAAGCCAGGCTATCATATTAGTAGTTTACCTGGAGGGATTCCTGCAAAGTAACAGCAGAACTGAACTTTGAGCATCCACGGAGAAGTGGAAAGAACTGGGATTGAGCACGGGAGTAGAAGAGTCAGTGGAGGAAGGGTCTGAGTCCACCACAAACTATGCAGCCTGGGGAAATTAAAATTAGTTAAGTTCTACTATAACTGCACATTCAAAAGGAAAAAAAAACAAAACAACAAAAACCAGAAATACTGTGTTATATTCACTGTGTAGTTTTACTTTCAGCAGGGGTCTGAAGTAAGCCTCTCAATGAAAGAGATGACTGGGTTTAGTTACAAGAGCCCTTTGGAGTTTAAGGGTGATCATATTTTCTAAACTTTTTTTTCCTAGACACTGATAAAACCTATAGAGAGCAAACCTCCGGCACTGCTCTGTGTAGCTAGTAGCTAGATAAAGACACATAGATCAGGGAATGTGGGTCAAAAATAGAGAAAACAGTCCAGACTGACTGGACATGCACTGAGGAAGGCTCATTGCTGCAGGCAGTCACCAGGAAGAGGTTACTAGGAGAGGAAATATGAATTGATCATTTACAGAATTGTCAGTTTGCAGCTAAAATTGTAGGGAAAGAACAGTTTGTGACTGGAAAAGTTATGTGACTACTTTGTGAAGGTAACGCAAAAATATTAAAAAAATTCTGTCTAATTTTAAATTCCATATGTATGTATGCGTATTTGTTTCATTTCTCAGACCAAGCTCAGATCAATTAGCTGTTACCGGGTGTATGTAGGTGGTTCTAATTTGACTCAATCTATTGCAGCTAAAGGGACTGATCATGATACTAAGCTTCTCACCAACAGGCAGGGTCATATTTTCCAGCAGCCTCAGGCATGGCTAACAACTAATAAGACACCTACTTTCCCCACATTGTTTTATGCATTAAAATGAATAAATGTTTCAATTATAAAATACAGGGTCGCTTTTCCCTCCCCTGCTAGCAACTATTTTTTCAGCCTTCAGTCTTTCTTTTTTTTCCCCAGTTCTATAGCTGTACTATAATTCAAATGTGATATTATGGGTGGACTTGCTTCTCTTCCATTAGTGGCATCTAGCAGGTGGTCTAGCAGGTGATCTACAATCCTTTGGGAATGAAAGACTAATTCTTGAAGATTTGTGAAGGTAACAAGATTTCAACTTCTGCTAGTAGGCTTACTTTCACTGCGCAAGAATTACATGTCCATCATAGAAATTTTAGGAGCTCACAAACATACACGGAAACGCTGAAATCCTTCTCTTTAGATAAACATTTAGCTGTGGATGTTGTAGAGTTCATTTGTCTTCTGTTCTGTTCCCTGCCCCACAGAATAGACACTTTGACACTTCTTTGTTCAGCAACAGTTTGGTCATAATACCCAGATAGTTTCAAACCATGGAGGATATTAGATGACATGTAGAGACTAACAGTGGAAAATGATCCAGGCTATACAGGCTATTTTAAAATTTCAAGCTAAAGATAAAGGCCCAAACAAGAATACCCCAGAAAAACTATGATCTCTTAGGCAAGGTAGAGGTCTTGGCTCTGTAATGGCTGGACCCAGACATGAGTAACATTTATTTTCGTGGGACAGACACAGCAACTGAGCAAACCTCAAAATTGTTCTTCACCGGAACACCAGTTTTTTTTACCATGACTTTATTCTTTGTCCCACTGCCTAAGATCTGCATATGAGCCCTCTGAGCAGCTTTGACTTCACCTTTTGATTAAAATATTGCTTTCCCAATGGCAAAATTCTTGTGAACAATGCACCCAGTACTTGGTGGGAAGGAAAGGAGAGCATGTTGGTGAAAACCTGGATAAAAAAAGTCTGATCATTTATGAATTTCTCGATCACAAAAATCTCCTACTAATTATCTGCTACCTATTTTAATACACTAGAAAGGACTTTTGGGAAGCAATCTTAGCGGCACAGATAGTGACCCTGAATCCTCACCTACATCGCTTATCCTGCATAAGGATCATTACTTCCAGTGCCAAATACAAGATTGGGCCGAAAATTAATGAAATTGCCAAGCAAAATCTAGAAATGGAGTATAAGAACTGAAGAGCATAAGGCAAAACAGAAAGGAATTACATTTAGATGATATGTGAAGTGAAATAAGAGGGTATTTGAGAAGAAAGAAAGACAAAGTGCTATCACAAGTAAAGAAACTAAGGAAAAATAAAATGCATCAAAGTTAGGATGGGGAAAAACTGGAAAGGGAAAGATCAGGAAGCTTTTCCCTGTTTCAGATCCATTTCTATTATTTGTCAGAGGGACTTCTGTTTTCCACTGATGTGAAAAGCAAAGCCTGGGAGATTCATTCCATCCCATTACAAGCACAATTAGATACTTCTCTCATATTACCTCATATTTTCTATAGTCACGGACCATTCTAAGAAGAGTTTATGCCATTCTAAGAAGAGTTTATGCCATTCATACAGTAGAATTAGAAATACGTAATTTGAATAATGGAGAGTCAAGCTTACCTTTTAAGCATCTCCCACAACCCAGGGAAGTTGTGAATGCTCCATCCCTGGCAGAGTTCAAGACCAAGTTGAATGAGGCCTTGGGTGATATGGTTTAGAGCGAGGTGTCCCTGCCCATGGCAGGGGTGTTGGAACTTGATGATCTTAAGGTCCTTTCCAACCCTAACCATTCTATGATTCTATGATTTTGGAATAAGAATTCATAAGCATTGTAATTTCTCTTAATAATATTATTCAGAACCTATTATTGTTTTCTTATCAAACCTATTTAAAATCATGAACTTCACTGTGCAATAATTTACTTCATACCACTTTTATTTCTCCTTTAAGGTTTTTATTATTAATGAGAATATAATTTTTAATAGTACAGAATGCTGATACTTTTACTTATAAACATAGTAGAAAAGTGTCATTTGATCATCTAATGACCTCTGGTGGATGAATCTCATTGACTCACAAACACATAATGTTTCACACTGTTTTTAACTTGTAGTGATTGCTTTACTACTGGACTGTGCACAGATAACTCCTCCATGCTGAAGAAACATTTAGACTCTAAAAATAATCCTGTCCCAAACCAGGAAGGAAAGTCACGTGTCTCAAAGTGTTTCAGGAGCTGAAAACAGTAAAGCCCTCTGATAATAAATACACATCAATTCTAACTTTGTAATCTTCTTCTGATCCCAAGGGCTCTTTCTTTTGTGCGTTTGGCACAATGCACACAAAAAGCAGATTTCTGGCCTATGTTGCTCGTCGTTTTGCATCCCATGCACACCTCTCCAGCTCTAATTTTACACTACTACCTTCCCCTGCTAGAAACATTTTAAATGCCTCTTTTCAAAATACAGTGAGTTGAATTTCACTCAAGTGAAAGTACGCTTTTCCTGCAAACTCTGGTGGGTCTTTGGTTCCCCTGGAAGGCAAAAACTTGCTAAACAAAGGAGAGGGTACCTCAGTGATGTTAAATCTTCATGAGAAGTGTTTTTAGGTGAGGTGCATGGATGAGAATGAAACAGTTAAATAAGTCTTAGCCTCCAAATCAGCATGCAGAATAAGACCCTGCTTATGAGACATGCATTTGGACTGAGGTCTTGGAAACAAAACTTAGTAAGAATTAATGTTCTGCTGAGGGAGTGTCTTCAGGTCTTTTCACAGGCCTTTTTTATCTCTAATTCTGAGGGGAACACACATGACATAATCTCCACTAAAATAGTGTAAATCTATAGAAAAGTGTGAATTTACACCAGTGTAATGGGGTTTACAGTCAGGCCCATGGTTATGTGGTTACTTCCATGTGGACACAAGAGGGAGAACAGATTAGCAATGCATATTGGTTACGCCATGGGATAATAAGGAAACCCATGAGAGAGATTCTTGCAAAACTACACTACAAAACATGTGAGCACCTATCACTACTCAAAAGGAAACAAATTAATGAAAAAAAAGTGAATCAAAAAGAAATCCTTTCCAGTTACACTTTGCTACATATCTGTGGAGGCTGCAAAAGCTTTTTGATAATCTCAGGTTTTCCTAAAAAGTAGTGATATAAAGATTAAACAATAAGAAAATTAAAAAAAAAAAGGCAAAACTGTGGTCCTTCTTTGTATTTATAGCAAGATTCCTTTATTTCATTCAGTCTGTAGGAAAGTTTCTTGAAAAGGCTATAAAAATAAATCACCAACTTAAATGAGTTTTTATTTTTAACTGCAAAAGCATGTAAAGTGAGTCTGTACCTATCTCCTCCAGTAGTCATGTTTTATTAATCTTTATTCCCTTCTGTGTTTTTATGAAATACATTTTTTTACCTGAGTGTCAGTTATGCTTACAAGAGGTGCAAATGCTTATAGATGCTGTGTATGTTTGCTGATGGTGTTGTAACCTAGAGGGCAACAGAATAGATGGGCCCGAACAGCTTCTGTATCTTCTAGAGAGCTTCTCTATCTTCTAGAGAGCTTCTTCACTTAATGCAGAGACTTTTCGGTCAAGGACTCCACATAGGTCGGTACCCAAAAGCCATGCAGAATGATCTGAAGTATGGGTACCTGTTCTGCTAGCTCTGTCATTAAAGGTCGTCTTAGATGCTATTTTCACCTCTCTTTAATCCCTAGTATAAACCTGGACTTATCAGGCTGAACTGCAAAGGCAATGGAGGTTTTTACTCTGCCTGAGCTGCACTTTCCCTCTATACTCTGGGTCTGTTACAGACATTCTACAAACTGAGATTCATTTTAGCTATATCTGTCTCTAAATAGACGGACATCCTGCACAGAGCAAATCTTTCCCTCATCTAAATTACTTGTCTCCCCTTTGCCTCTGTTCCTTGTTTTTATTCCCACACGCAACCCTGGCACCAGCATAAGACTCTTTTGGACAGAAAACAAAATCCTTTAATAATTCCTCAACCTAAAAGCCTTGCTGGGGAGGAAATGGGAAACCTCTTCCCCTTCACTCTTGCTACCAGTAGCTGAATCAATGGAGGTCATTATATTCCTTGCCCAAGAAGTCAAGGGGTCAAGAAAGAGCAGCTTTGTTGAGGAGTTGTTCCAGCATGATATTATGGATTTGAACAATGAAAACAGACCTGAATTGTGAGAACCCATGTGAGATTATTTAAGGCAAGATAAAGTCATTTCAATCATTGCTATTACAAGTGGGATTTGGATCATGAAGGGCACCCCTCTAGTTAGAACTCTGGATAGGATTAGTATGCTGAGCAGGAGGAGGGAGCAGAAGGAGCAGAAGCCAGACTAAAACAGAGCTGCAAGAGCTCTGGGTGATGAAAATTCACCTCTGGGGGTCTAGATGAATCACCAGGTGAGTTTGGGTCCCCCAAAAGTCCCCTCATATCAAAGGCCAAGATTGATGAGAAAGAGGGACTTAAGATGAGATTTTTACTGACTCCAGGAAACTTCTAACTTGTCCTGAGGAAATGCTGATCCCTTACACCAGAGCAGTCACTCTTGGGGCATTAGGAGAAGTTGTGGTTCCTGCCTGCCTGCCTGCCTTCCTGCCTTTCTCTTCCTTACTGCCTGCCTTAATTTTTTTTCAATTCTGTTTTTTATTAAAATTAAAATTAGGATCAGCTTAAACTCCAAGCCAGGAAGGGGAAATATTTTCCTCCTTTCGTTTTAGAACCCTCAGAACTGAACATATAGAAAATCTGGGGTTTTTGCAAGTTTCAGTGGGAAAAGTAAGCATGTTGAAGGGAATCTTCCCAGGTATAGCTCCAGATTGAGTCACTGACATTTTTGTCTGGAAAACAAGCAGATTCATTCTCATAACTATCTTGTTGTTTCTGTTATGCAGAGGAAGGCACACTTGGATTCATCCCATATTTCTTTTGGTATCAAACAAAATCAACCTACACCACAGAGCCCATATTGGCACCTTATTCTCTCCATTTACTAACCTTTGAGTTGCTAAGTTTAATATGTCCACTTAAGATGCTCAAAATTAAATTATATGACCAAAACCAGGGCAGCAGGAAGGGTGCACCCTCCTCCTTAGACATAGAGCAGCAGCTTGTCAGATATGTGTGTCACAGATGAACCTTGGTGTGTGGCCACAACCTGGGGCAGATGCAAAGCAAAGCATGGCTAGATCATGATGGAGTAGCACACGTGTTTTCAGTTCCTGACATTTAGCTGAAAAATAGGGATTCATTTGGCCATGGCAGGCCTGGTCGTATGTCAAAGCCCTGTGTCAACGTGTGACCAAATAGTTTTAATAGATCTAAGACATTTTCTACATGACCTAGAGGAAGTTACCTTGATTTTGTTAAAGTGATTGCTAAACTCATGAAGGAAACAACAAATTATGAAGGTGTTTGGTGAGGGTATCTTTCCACTATTTGTTTTTTTGTAACAGGATATTGTACAGTGGTTTGTTGTATATAAAATTATTTGGAAGCTCTGGACAGTTTTTTTTATACAAGATATTCAGGCACCCAAAAGCATAAGTTAGACACTGAGGTACTTTTGAAAATCCCATTAGATCTCTGAGTTGCATCTTTAAGCATCTCATTACCTTTAAAAATTTTGCCCCTTGTGCCAGTGAGAATTGGATCTTTTGCAAATTAGACTCTTTTCCACAAAATGTGCAAAAGTGACACTCATTTTATTGTATTGAGGGGATAAAATACATAAAATTTGAAAGACATCAGCTGTCAATTCAATCTCAATCACAAAACAACAACACAATCACTGTTCTTTTGTTTCTTTGTTTCACTTTCTAAAATTGTTGTAATTATATGCAATTACCTATTATGCTGGAAATTGGCTCTCCTAGACAAAGTATCTGATTTTTTTTCTTAATTTTACAAAGTGTACAATTTAAAAAAATGAACAGTTTGAGTGTGGAGAAAAATGAGGCTACAGCTGTAGGATTTTGTTATGCTTTTAGTATCAAATCACAAAACCCATTACAGTATTTATCCTACAGGCAGGCCTTGTGCTGCAAACACTGAATACAATTGCATACTCTAGGAAAAGGAATGTGTGCTTTTTAATTGCCCCGATTTAAACAACCTTTAATCTCATTAGACTTTTTTTAATATGGGAAATCAAAAGTTTATTTTTAAGCATGGATATGAACCATTGATTTTTTAAAAATCCTAAAGACTGTGCATTACACTATATATTTACACATGCTTATGCATATGATACACAAACACTCACACACATAAACCAAAAGTGTATGATTTGTATCGAACATGAGCACGTGAACATGTGCCCACACACAAACAGGAAAATAGCCTTTTCTTTCCGATCACTGTAGCATCCAAACCTCAAAAAATAGGAGTCCATATGAATCAAGGGCTTTCAGAAACTAAATCCCAGTAAAGTCCTACTTCTGTCCTGTGTTTGAAATATCTTGGTTTTGTCATAAGCTATAATGCGAACTACTGAGTCGTAAAATTAATCCTTTTTTCTTTTTCAGTGATTTTTTTTTTTTTTTTTAATGTTGCTTTACTTCAGCTATTGGAAAACTGAGCAAGCTGTAGGCGGGAGGATAAGTTTCAGTCTGCATCTGTGGGGTGTAGAAGAGCACACATTTTATTCTCATTATCTTCAGGTTTATCACAAGAAAAATATCTTTGTATAATGGTATTATACAATGTTGCATATTCAGAACTCTTAAACCTGAACTGTATTTAGGAACAAGCAGTCAATCCAGGAGATAAATTCTTTAATTTGTGCATGGCTATGCGTATGAAACTGCTGTGTGGTTAGCGTGCCTTGCCTATCGAACACGTGTAAGGGTGTGTACAGGATACTGTTGTAGCTGTGCCGTTACACTGTGGTTGCACATCCTTCATGTTATCTACTTTATCTATCAGCTTTAACCTGTATATCTTCTGTAAAGAGAATATGCATTCTCAGACAGGGACACTGAAACATATAAAATACTGAGGAAGAAAAGTTGCTGATGATGGCTGTGATCAATGACAGATTAGTTGATATAAGCCACTTTAAGGTTTGATCCTATACAAAGCAGCTTTGGCCATTGCTTTCAGCATAGCCTAAGTTAAGTATCTGCTTATTTAAGCCAGTTTTTCCCATAGTGCTGGGCCACTTCAGAATTGCTCTTTTTTGTGGAAGATTCTCCTAATTTGAGATCGCCTGTAGTCAAAACATTAAATACCAGCGGCACTTGTCAGAGCCATACAAGTCCTGTCAGTTTTGTAGCAAGCAAAAAAAAGCCAGATAGAGTATTTTGTATGTTTTAACCTCATTTAATCTCACTCAGATAATCTGCCCTCTCAGGATGTTTATTTTGTTTTAACACAACAGTGCATTTGTCCAGGATTCTAGGTAATATGGAAGCTATTGGCAGGGCAAACATAGGTTGCAACAGAAATGTGAGCTTTGTCCTTTGTCCTTTCAAAGGGTTAAAACTGGAAAGAAAAAAAAAAAAAGAAAAAAAAAAGGGGGGAAAAGAGAGGGAGAGGAAAGGAAAAAATAAAAGGTTAGTGTTTTCTGTCCATTAAAGAGAGTATTCTGCTCTGAAACCAAATTGGTCATGCATTCTTCCTGTGTTTCCTGGCAGAGGGGAGACTGACTGCAGCACCTGCCTTCCCTGAGCACCCGTCCTGCTCCCTCACTGCCCTCACCCTGCTGGATCTGTCACTTATTACCCCACTCACTTACGGGACCAAAGGAGCTTTGAGACACTGATCTTCCTTACTTAGCTCCATATGAAATTCCTCCTGGAGTGTAGCTGGAAGTTGTTGGTACTATTTTTTTTTCCTTTTTATTTTTTTCCAGTCTTGCCTTTTTTTTTTTTTTTTTTTTTTCTTTTTAGGACAAAACTCTGCTCATTCTGGGTGAAGGATCTGAATACCATGCAATTTTTAGGGGGCAAATGGACAGTGCTCTGTTTTATTCTTCTCCCTCACACTTTCTCCCAGTAAATGCTATCACAAATTTTAAAAAGAATTGCTTTCTTTTGCTGAAGAGGTGTGCTTAAACTTGTTTTTCTTAAATTCCATTGAAAAATTCTCTTCAGCAGTTTCTCTTCAACACTTTGGATTACCTGGTTTTCAGCTTCCTTCCACAGATTTATCTCCAGTTTTAATTTGTTAGCTCAGCCATTGCATCTGGGAAGTGAAACGTTAACAAAATTATTCATTTTCTTATACAGGAGAAAAACTATTCCACTAAAAATTGTATTCCTTTAACTTGGTCTCAAATTTAGGGAGGAAAAAACCCCCATTAACACCAAAAATTTCTGTCTTATATTCACTGGCAGGAATATTTTAAAAAGCCGATGATTTTCTCCAAAACAAATGTATCAAAACCTTCCACTTCAAAATGGAAGTGCTTCCTTTTCTGTGATTTTCGTTACTGAATTGTTACAATCTGCAAAAGAATAAGAAAAAGGCAGCGTCTAAATATTTTTTAGAAATTATTAATTTATTTATGAAACGTTAATACTTTTTATTCTCTCTTACTTTTATGTGGAATTGGGACAGAATCCATCCCCCAAACATCTATTCAGTGAAAGGTCCATATTCCATGGACTGAACTCTCCTATAATGCAGCAGAAGAAAGATGAAAATTCTCAGAAGGCAGTAAGTGTCTCATTTTTCCCATGCCACTGATCACTCTAGGACAGTTTTTAGTGAAGTCGGCTGTCAGATCTGCAAGTGACATGGATTAGGTGGTATGGATTGCATGCGTGTAACAATTTCAATACAAAACCTAGTGTGACCCATCCTGGTGTGCTTGTGCCATGTGAGTGGCCAGACTAACAAGTGGGTATGGCTCCGAGCAATGATGTCAGTTCATAGAGAAATGATTATCAACAAAAAACAGGCTGGTCTGTCTGTGCCTTGTTTCCTACTCTTGCTAAAGACACTCTCATCCTTTCCTTACCCCAGTCTATGCCCATTGCAACAGGACAAGATTAATCCATCTCCTAGCAGAGGCAGGTGGGTTTATGCATGCTTATGGACAACTTGTGGAAAAGAAAAACAAAAGCCATTCCCTCTAAATGATGAAAACTCTTTTCATTTCAATGGTCATGTAAAGTTGAAAGAAGCCAGCAAAAGGCTCTGACCACATTAGTATTGATGGCACATTTCAATGTTGCTTTTTCTTCTTTTAAAATGGGAAAAAAAGCACATTTTCAAATTTAACTGTTGCACTTAAGCATATCAGAAATAACTGAAAGAAGTGGCTGTGGAAAGTGTAATAAAACAAGGCAATCTGAATAATTTAATGAAAGATAAGTGAAAGAGTAGATTTATCTTATTCTCATGATATTTTTGATCTATTAGGGCTAGAAAATGTTTTTGACACCGCTAGCTAAAAACTACTGCAGGAGTATTGTTTGGTGTCAGTGGAAGAGGGTTGAAGGATTTCAGCTCTTTGCCAGGAGAAACAGGGTAACTGAAAGCTGGCTGCAGGTGGATCCTATTAACCTTGTAAAAACACATGTCAACAAGCAGTGATTCTGAGAATTTTGAAGGTTTATCCAGTGTCTCAGCTTCCATTTTCCACTGTGTACATGTGCTGTGGTTGTATCTCCTGAATAATGAAAGCAGCTTGGGAGAGGCATTCTATCAAGTTGTTACATCCTCTTATAAACAAAATTGTCAGGTCTCTGACATGCTCATATTGTAGTGAAACAAAAAAAAAAGTTAAGTCATCAATTGAAATTTTCCTCTTAATAAGTGCCTTAAGAGGAAAACATGGTTTCGTTGTCCTCTGGAATATACATCTTCAGGTGTCACCTATGGCCTTTTATCTGCATGTATTTTCCTGGTTGTTTTTTCCCAATGAAGCATGAGTGCGCACATGCCACCAAACCCACGAGTGTTATTTAATTTGGGGGTTTGAGGGACACTTTCTCTTATGAGTTCCAGTTGTGTCCAGTTTGGTGCTGACAAGCCTTTGGCAATCTGTTTAGATTAATGAAAGGTGCTCCTTGTAACCAAATCCTATTTCCTGGGGGGTAACTCATTCTCCACCTCCAGAACCATCTCCAGGAGCACAGTAGGCTGAAAGATAGATGGTTCTTAAATAATTTTGTTCTTGCTGCTCAGATTGATATCTATAAACAGATGTTCATTATAAGGAAAGCATTATAAGGAAAGTTGAAATGCAGATGGTATAGAAAAAGCCTGTGCAGGTTCAGGCTGTTGCCTTTTATAATAAAGGGTTGCCTTTTATAATAAAGGGTTGCCTTTTATAATACTTAAAACTGTTTCACTGAAATGCTGGGTCTATAGGAATATATTGCAAGGTTTTAAACAGAACACCCCTACCCCCTTGTGGTAAATGGCATTTCTGGAATGGAAATAAAGACATATAAACATTGCTTGCTCTGGTTATCAAAAACACCTTAATCAGGTGATGAAGGAACCCTGGACAGCTGTCTCCTTCCCTGTACACACTGAGCTCTTTAGGGCTTAGCCCAGCTATTCATGTAGTGTCCTACAGTAAGAATTTAGACCCATGCTAAAGAAATCAAATCAACAAAAACAATAGATGAAAACTGAGGAGCTGGTATGCTTTTGGTTTTTGTCCACTTGTTTGTTTTCTTTATTGTGTTTTAAATGTCAATCCTTGTCACTGAACCAGCTCAGCTTTTGCCCATGTATTATGCAGAAAGTTATGGTGCATTGAGTTTCCAGGGCATGATGTGGTGGAAAGTTGGTTCAGGATGAATTCAGATGGGTGACACTTTCACACTCAGCAAGGTCAATAAAAAATTGTCTCAAACAGTTTTCAGCACAGATGCCAAAACTGGCCAGATTAGAGTACTCCTTTATACAATGGCAGAGTTACTTTATCTGTTTGTAAGTGAAGCAGCACTATTACTCCAGTAATAATTACATTAGTAGCATAAACACAGTGGAGTAAAGATACTAGTAAACATGAACAAGTATCTCAAAAAGAAAAAAAAAAATTCTGATCACAAATTTTTGTTTGCAGCTGTTCCTTAACTATATATATTGAATAAGAAACTCATGGAGAGAATGTTTTTTATGAGTTTGAAACTAGTTAGATGCACTTTTCTTATATCCACTGGTATGGATATGAGAAAATTATTAGATTAGAGCTGAATATATCCATTGTGAAGACTGAACTGAACAGTGACAACTGATTTAGGACACCTCCATGCCTTGTTTCGGATTTTATAGAGGTTACTTTTGACTTTCAGAGCAGTATACATCTGTATTTCATCATCTACAGGGGAAGCAGTGGATGGGTCCTCTGAACTTGTCAGTTGATCACCCAAAATGGTAACTCTGATCATTCACATGCTTTTGTACAATATTTCCTTATCAAAGACTTTGATGTTTGTGGGTTTCTTGGTTTGGTTTGTATTTTGATTTGGTTTGGGTTGGGTTTTTTGTTTATTTAAACATCACCCAGTCTGTATTTGGTACTAATGAGAGCCTGGGAGTAAGCTGAAATAGCAATTAGATAATAGTTTTAGCAGCTCTGGTTCATTTCCAAATTTTGTGCTATATGCATTTAGTGTCTTTCAAAATCCCCCTGTCCAAAGTATCATGGGAACTCAGTCATATTTTATAAGAATAAATTGTTTGGCTTTTTCATTTGCAGATAAAAGATTGAAGACATAATTTTTACATGGAGCACCCTAAAGGCTCAGAAACCACAAGGCAAAGAGAATGAACCCAGAATGTACTCCTTTATTAAGGATCATGTTTGCTAAAATAGTCTCATGCTTTTTGAGGCCTGACTCATAAGAATGCTGGAAATTCAAGATATTGCAGTCTACTTGCCATCCTCAAGGCCTTCTTTCAAGAAAGATGATTTTTGATTTTGCGATGCATCTGTTTATACAAGTAACAGCCACTGCATATGTGGTACTTTGAGCGAGTGCACACAGCTTGGAGGAACTGATATGAACAGCAACTTTGACTTCTTCATCTTTCTTATTTTAATGTCCAGGAGTTAAGAATAAATGTAGGTCTCACTGGGAACAGTAATGTCCTTCTATTCTCGTAGAATAGTGTATACATCAAAACATCATCTAAGATATTTTTCTTTCCTGTCTTATTACTAACTCACGACAGTCATTTTTGAGTACTTTCAGTCATGCAATTAAAGCATTAGTTAGATCTTTTCTTTTTCTTTAAAATTACACAAAAACATTTAATTCTTCCTTCCAAAAACTATCTGAAAATTGAATATGACCAAAAAACCCAACAGATTTTCTGCTTATGCAGGTCGTGTTGGGACTGTTTAGATAGGTAAATGTTGTTTATTCCACAAATATGAAAATGAAAAATGAAATGAAAAAACAGTCACAGGTAGTGATTGGGGTATCTGATGGCATTTCCTCATACAGTTGCTGGTACCATGTACTGCACAGCTCTATGTGCAGCTGCAGCACACAGAAAACTATTATCTTTATGGGGAGAAAAAAAAGCAACACCAAATGTCATTGCAGAGCTTTGGAGCCTGCACATCATGTAGGACAAGAATAGATGGTTTCCATGATAGGGTAGAGCTGGAACATCAGCACTCATTCATTCCTGATTTCTGGATGGGTGAGGTAGTTTTCTGGCATTTGGGATAAGTCCCATCAGACACATTGCACTGGAAGAGTACTGTCAGCACTGTCACATCCCAGCCTTGGAGAACAATCCTGTCTTGGTTTTGGATTAAACAAGACAGCAGAAAAGAGAGAAAACAAAGCAAATCTATTTCTTATAACATTTATTCTTTTCATATGCACATAAATAAAAATAACACCTAGAAAAGGTAAATACATTCTTGCTTTCTTGCCTAGACTTATAGCTTGACTGGGGAGGTGACAAAGGTGTGAAGAGGTTTATTGTAAATGTACACAAATGACTAAGCATATTTATGCTTTCCTTCAGAGCAGGATTACTAAAATATAAGCAAACTGTTATTTAACTTGTGGGCACTTCTCCAAGCTGACTTACCCCCCCCCCCCCCCAGCATTATGTTTCCTTCTTTATGCTGCTGTGTAACACAGCTCATTACCCTTCAAAGCTGGAATCACTCTGACTTCTGCTGGACTTATTTGGTGGCTTCAGATACAGAAGATAAATGCAGTGTATAGAATCAGAATGAATGTTAACATGGGCTCTAAACCATTAAGCTAATGTTAAAAAATCCCTTCAAAGAGAAGACAGTAAGCCACAAGCTCTGTTTGTTAAGATCCCTGGTCTTGCCCATCTAATCCCTGAGATTTTCAGCATGTCACTCTTCTCAAAATCTGTTTCACCCCATTCAGGTAACTTCGTTTGTCTTGTGTTCACTACTCAGAATCTGAGCAGCCAAAGTAGGTACCAGATCCATGTGCTTTCAGCTTAAATAGGCATGCTTATTTCCTAAATGCTCAATGCTCTTTAAAGGGAATAGCCTAAAGTCCAGCTATGTTATTCTTTAAAACCTTATGAGGCAGCAGCATGCAAGCATGCAACTTTGTTATTAATTTTCAGAAAAAGGGTTAATTTAATGCAATAATTTATTTGAATCTAGCTAACATGTCCCTATTTGAAACATTGCACTGGACTATTAAACAGATACTCTAGAGGCGATTGAATTGCACTGATGGATGACTTGATATTTTAATATATTGGGCAAAAAGCTTTCCTTTTTTTTTTAATATGAGAGATGTGATGCTAAAGAGGTGCTGCTTTACAGAAGAATCTGGTTCAGTGATGAGGATGTAGGTAAATCAAATATTTCTAATATTGTTTGAGAACATGTCTCCCATTAATTTAAAAAAATATCTCTAGGGGTAGTTTCTTAAATTAAACTTAATGATAGCATGCATCGGTTAAGATCTATTAGATCCAGAAGACATTAAAACATTTATTAAAATGATGGGTTTCATGCTTGCACAGTTTATAAAGTTTAAACATAATTTTTCCAATTAACCTGTCCCCTTTCTTAGCAACACAGAAGCATTTAATAACAAAGATAATGAGAAGTTTCTTTGAAGTAGCCACAGGAATGTTCACATCAGTTTTTTTGACATGTAAATAGCACCTCCTGTTCCTCTTCACACCCTGTGTGACCCATAGTCATGCTGTCTGGGACTGTGAAGTTGTCATGTCCACTGATCCAACCCCACTGAGTGGAAGGGCCATGAGAAAAGACAAAAAAAGATTTCAGGCAGTACTCCTGCCTCTTCGTTTGCTGGAAATGCTCTGCCACTTCTTCATTTAAGGGGTATTATGCTGGCAAAGGAATTAATGTGTTAAATGAGTGTAAGCTGCTCATGACAGAGCTTCACTTTCACTGCAGGTTGCTCAAAGAGTGTTTGGTGTAATGGATCCCAACCTTAGTCTGGGCTTCAGAATCTGCCAAAGAACAAAAAACAGCATGAGCTGAGATCCTTGGCACTTTACACAAGTGGTGTGAGAAGTTAAACCAGAACCCTGACCAAATTACATGTGCTCGTCATCCTTCCAGTCTCTGCAAGGTGGGAGAGTTGCAAGTTTTATCAGTGTCTTGGGTTCTGTATTTCCTAGCCAAGCCTTTAAAAGAAATCTCCCTGAGCTCACGTCAGCAGTTCAGTAGCAAAGAAGAGCTAGTTTGCAAAAAAGAAAAAAAAAAAAATAAATCTGGAAGGCTTGAAAACTTTTTAAGTTTTTTAGGGCATAAACCAACTTCTAGTTCACTAGATTTCATCCATTGAGGCACAACAGTGAGAAAGGAAAGCACTGTTCACATAGCACTATATATTTGTATATATACATGCAGTATGTAGAATCTGAATGCTAACAAGGGGTAAGTTTGAGGAGAGATGCAAGAGAGAACAAAACATGGTTGTTGAAGGGTGGAGCAAAAATGTGGAGAGGAAGCTTGAGAAGGCAGAAAGCAAGCTGCAAGGTCTGAACAAATAGGCAAACAAGAAGCTGAAAATTGCAGAGCTGAGGATGTGGAGAAAACAGGATTAGTTCAAGGAAGGAAAGTGTACCAATCAGGAAAGGCAGCAGCAGTTATAAGGTATTGAGGCAGGGACGTGGGGGTAGGACATGGGGAAAGGTTAGGAGCAGGTGAGGTAGGGGAATGCAAAGGGAGCGATGCAGGTGTGGAAAAAACAGCAAGATCTGAGGAAGAGGAATAGTTCATGAAAGACAAGAAAGAAGAGAGAAGAAGCTGTAGAGAGGGCAGCAATGAGGCTTCTTCTGCGGAAGATGGGACTACTCATGCTGCCTGATCAGGGTTTCTTCTCTTTCCTTCTCTAAAAGGTCCAATTCAAGCCACAGTTATTTAATAGATACAGAGAAAGCAGACTGTAGTATTATCCAGTATATCATAATTGCAATATTTGCAGAATAACAGCTGTATCTTCAATCAAAACAATATCCAGAGTATCTCATCTAATTCAAACATGGCAATGAACAAAGAATCTCAGGAGAACCAAGACTGCAGTACCTAAAATGAAGTCTAACTGCAGTTGAATAGAAGACCATTGTAGCTCTAGTCTAGTCTAGTCTAATCTAGTCTGTTCTGTATTCCATATGCCTCACACAGATCACTCATACTCACCCAATTGAAAAAGTTGAAGATTGGAAGAGATGGAAAGGAGGCCATTGTAGCTAATAAGGAGAATGGAAACTCTGACACATGTGAAGAGATAAGAATAGCAGGACTCTATTAGTTTTACACAAAAGGCTTTGAAGGAAGGAATAAGTTTACTGAAGAGGGAAGATAATAAGCAGGCAGAAAGGAAAAAAGCTTTTTAAACAACTTGAGAAAGCTGGCAAAGCAAAAACTGCTTGCAAACAAGTGAACAGTAATTTTAAGCTGGAAATTAGGTTTCCAACCACCAGAGAAATTAAACTCTGGAACAGCATTTCAATAAGATCACTAGGACACAACAAATCTAGCTAGCTTAAAGATGAGACCTGATAAATTTATAAAAGGCACCTTATGATATGCTTGTATATGTTAAAGGGTGACCTAGACTCAGTGATCCAAGCAATCCATTCCACTCCTATGTTCTCTTTATTTACACTTTTTCTGTCCTGACAGAAAAAATAGCAGCTCGTGAATACATACAATTATATCAAAAGGAACCGAATGCATAAGTCAAAGGAACCAAATGCATAAGTCAAAGTTGCCCTGAGGCGATTTTAACTTGAGCAACTAACTTTTGAAAGGCCCAGCTCTTCTGTTGTTGTTGTTGCGGAATTCTTGCTGACATCCTTAGGAGGCCCATGTGTGGACAGATTGCTGAGTATGAAGTGGAAATTGGCAGAATGGATCAGAGAGGAGAATATAGCCCTCAGCAAATCTCTTTGCATCTTGCTGACCTTGGCAAGTGTATAGCTATTTTTCCCAAGTAAGATAAGATGCTTTTTAACCATCTTCTTGAGTAAATAAGGCAGAAAGATGGGAACATGTCTTCAGAGACTTCCAATCTCCTCATTGCTTGCACATATTTATAGACTATTTTCATTTAAGACAGCACAGAAAACAGAAAAAAGGATTCTATTCTTGGCTCTGGGTGGCTGTGGGTAAGATATTTTGTGATGTAAATACTAGAAAGGGCAACTAAGGTCAGTATTCTGCTAGCCCTGCTGCTCATCATCAGGGAAGAAGTGGTGGTGAGCATGGCCATAGATGGTAGTTTAGGCATGGTGAGGCTGCAGGATCTGGAGGAAGGCTTGAGAAAGTGGTTCCTGAGTTAGAACAGTGGACTGCAGGAGAACAGACTAGGTCAGTAGAAACTGCTATGCAGACTCCCCTGAAAACGGCTAGGAAAGGGAGAGGTGCTGTGGAGAGCTGACATACTTTTAAAGAAAACTTACCAAAGAGCAGCAGAAGAAATGCTGTTTTTGCAAAAAACAGCAAGAACTCCACCAGGTCTGCTTGGCTGATCAAGAAACTTCTTGATGAACTAAAATGCTGAAAGGGAGCATACACAAAGCGGAAATAAGGAAGAGAAACAAAGGAAGAGCATAAAAGCTTTGCTTGTGCTCTAAGGATGAAAGGAAAAGACCAAAGCCCATCTGGCACTAAGACAGAGAATAATAATAGCAGCAAGCAGGGAATCCACAGGTGTGCCAGTAGTAGAAAGAAGTTCAGAGAAAATGCAAGTCCACTGCTGGAAAAAACCTAAACAACTGGAAGCAACTGCAGGCAACAACCAACTCATCAGCAGTGTGGAAAAGGCTGAAGTGCACAATGCCTCCTCTGTATCAGTTTTCACAAGCGAAGACCACTCCAGACAACTGTGTATTGACATGGCTTGGGAGGAAGAAGGGGAGCCAAGAGTGAGGAGGAGTGAGGGAGCCAAGAGTGAGGAAGAAGTATCAAAGAGTGATACAAGATACTACTTACAAGACCTTGATGCTATCAAATCCAGTGGACCAGATAGGATGCACTTGAGCGTATTAAAAGTGTTAGCTGATATGGCTGAGTAAGGCCTCTGTCTCTCATTTATGAATAATTGTGACTATTAAGAGGAGGTGTCGGTGACTGAAAAAGACTAATGTTTTCCCTATCCTTAGGAAAGGCACACAGGAGGAGCTGAAGAACCATGAGCCAGTCAGGCCGGTCAGATTGTAGGCTGATATGAACTGGAGTAATCTGAGGGTCAATACTAGAATTTATATTGCTTTCTACAGCTTGCTGAGGAGGGGACGTGGAGAGGGAGGTGATATCTGATGATAGGATGCTTAGGAGTAGTTCAAAGGTGAATATTAGAAAGCATTTATTTACCAAGAAACACTGGAACTAGAGTTGATGCCCCAAGCCTGTCAGTTTTTAAGTAGCATTCAGACAATGCCCTTAATAACATTCTCAAACTTTTGGTCAACCATGAAGTGGTCAAGTAGTTGACCTACATGGTCACTGCAGATCCCTTCCAACTAAAATATTCTATTCTGGTCTTGCCTGGTCTCGTCTGGTCTGATCTTGTCAGGTCTAGTCTAGTCTAGTCTAGTCTAGTGTTTGCAATATTGTGTTTCTGGTGAGAGGCTGGATCTCCAGACATCCCTTCCAGTCATCTCCTCTGTGATTCTGGGATCCCTCTGTACCACAGTTTCCATGTTTCTAAAATAGTGATAAAATGCTTATCTTCTTTGGAAAATAGTTCAATAGCTACTAATGGGAAAAGACAAGTAAGTGGAAGACATTAATATTAAAATAACCAGCTACATGTATCAATATAGCTAAAATCTTTTAAATTGACTTTTAATTCAATATATACCTGCATTTTTTTTTCACTATAAACTGTGTTTTTAATGAGAATGTGTCTGGCTGAATGTGGAAATTTAAACTTAAAGGGTGGGCAGCATGATATTTTAGCAATTTTAACCCCAGCAGATTTTAAATGGGAAATTTGTCCAAAATTCCAAAATAAGAGCAATTAAAAGAGGTCAATCCTAGATTTCCTTTACATTCAGTAAAGAAACAGATTCTGCTAGAGTGTGATTCATCTGACTTATTTTAGACATCTACTCTAAACTGAGATGAATCACTTCTACTAATGCCAATTGCTTTACAATGACTATAAAAGGAGTCAAGGGTGACCAGCTCCTCTGAAGAAGTCTACATTTAGCTCCTTACATCTTACCCAAACAGAAACATTCTAACTCATTACTAATGGTTATTTCCATTTTGGCTATTGTATATAGCAAAGTATTGTTGACTTTTATGGAATATGAGTCCTGACATTTGCTTTGTGGCCCTCTGAAAACTGGACATTGTTCCAAAATCATTAAAGCATGCAACCACTGAGACTTAAGGCTGCCTCAAGTAATCACCACATGCTGAAGAAGAGCAAGAATATTACAAAAGCTATGCTGACTTTACTTTGAGGAAAGTGTTGGATCAGATGACTTCCAGAGATCCTTTCAAATCTTTCTAGATTATTCGTTATTCCATGATTTGGTGATTAGCCTTCATAAATTTGGGGGTTTGGGGTGGGTTTTGTTTGTTTGTTTGTTTTTTATAAATTACTTATACTTTAAGCTTCCACAATATCTCAATGCAATGACTTATGAAATGTGATTAGGTTTTATGAAAAGCAAACAAAAGAAACCAAAAGAAATGCAATATTCTGTTTATTTTAAATATGTTGTCTGACCATTTAATTGAACTCCTGCTCTCTGAGTTGGTTAACTGCACTGCTTCAAAAATGAGGTAGGTTATACAGTATAACCTAGTGTTGCTGGCATTGACTGTTGCTGGCATTGACTGTTGCTAGGGAAGTTAGTTTGGAATAGTTTCCTTAAACAAGAAAATATTTAGCTTTCTGAACTTTTTTTGCACTGTATTTACAGAAAAGGACAAAAATCTCAACAACAGCGGGAAAAATAACGATAGAATAAGAAAAAATAATTTCCCCAAAAGTGGTTTGGATCAACCAAGTAGTTGACTTAAATTTCATGTTTTTTACAGTACATACACTATTTTAATGGATATTTCTAAATGACACCTAGAACTTTTCTTTAAAGCACTTTGAAACAGGAGGAACTGGCAATCAGAAAAGTAGAATCAGCAATTTTTGGAAACTGAAACTTTGTCGAAAATGTAATGCTCTTATCTTAAGAAAATTATTTTATATAATAAAAAACCAAAGCAAAACAAAACCCAACAAACCCTAACAAATCCAAATATCAATAATAATAACAATAGTAATAATAATAATAAAAAAACCTGTCCAGAAATTGCTAGTTTGCTCTAGTTGCTAGGTATAAAAATACAGCACAATTCATTAAGATATTGCTCCTTATTAAAGTCTTCATGCAGTTTAGATTTATTTTGGTGTGCAGAAAATCAATTTTAAAAAATACAAAAAAAAAAGGAAAAAAAAAAAAGAGTTGTCTTATACAATCAAAAATAGACGAACCATATCCCTAATGAAGATCTTAATACATTGAGAAAAGTCTTCTGAAGAAGAGGAGAGTGGCTGAGCAGGGAACTGTGCAGCAGCCAGCTACGGAGAAACCAAATTAACGCTAATTGTATTACAGCTTGCTGTTGTGCGATCAGTGTGACTTCACCAAAGGAACTAGGCAGCGGTGTCACTAGGTGGCACAGTTCTGACACATTTACAGATCATTACCCAGCGCTAATGTCACTTCGCAGGGCGCAGGGCTGGGGGAACAAGGGGGTCTCCGAACATCACTCAGCTACGTGTGATCTGTGAGTGGAAACTGCTTATCGCTTCCCGACGGGTAAGAAATCCAAGCTGAGCTCTGTCAGCCGGGCTTGAAATTAACAGCAAGAAGTTGAGTGTTTTGCAGAAATGGCGGTTAAATCTAAATGCAGTTGGGAGATAAAGGGGGAAAAAGGTATATTATTCAGTAAATACTTGCTGACTTTCTAAGTCCTCAACGGTCTGTTGGGTGAGGTGGTCTGTTGGACAACTATGGCTCAGAAACACTGGTTTCTTGAGACAGCAAAAGGGTGGACCTCTGCCATCCACCTTTGACTTGAAAACCCATTTGTCAAAATCAGCTGTTACACCTCATTCATCTGATAACAAGCGAAGTCTGAGCTCCCACTCCTGACTTCTGTCACATAGCCTTCTTAGTGCTACTACATTGCCCAAACCCTGTTGCTGGATATGAAACAGAAGGATAGGAGGTGGCTGCTCCTGAAGGCTCTACAGCCACTTCATATTTCCTGACAGCCCTGCTTGAAAAACAGCCTGAATGCAGTTTCAGTTACTTATAATTATTTACACCAACCTTGCAAGAAAATACTTCTTGTCCTCCTCCCCACATTTTCTTTGTTTGCTTGCAGACCTTCCATAGAGAACTGAGTCTCAAGAGCCTCAATTTTTCCATTTTTTTACAGCTTGAGTACATAATATGTTTCAACGTATTCAGTACCAGGATGAAGTCATAATAAATACGTTTTTAAAAGATTGAAAAGGGACAGATAAAAATAACAAAACACTAAATTGGTTTTCCAGTCACCACACCTGATTTGCCAATCTTTTGGTCACTCTTTATATAAAGGATAACTTTCTCAAGATTTTATCAAAGGCTGATGAATGATTAATAGCAGGAATAAGTGTTCTATGGATTTAAGACTTCTGAATTATAAATGGCTATAAGTGCACTAATAGAGGATAATAGAGAGAGTGGTATGCCCATTATTTACCCACTGGGCATGGCAAAAACATAATCTTTAATAAAGGTGATCTATTAATTAGCGGTGACCCTTTACAAAGGATGTGTCTTTGACATGAAGGTATTTCTATGGAAATCTATGCAGTCACCTTCTAGAAACCTCTTGAGAAATGAGGGGATATTTCTTCCAAGTACTGACACAATTGTAGATAACAAGTTTTATTTCCAGCAGCAAGAAAACCATTGTAGTGCTTTGGCTCTCAGCCAGGACTGCCAGTAACAACAGGAAAATGTTTGGGTTTTGGGTTTTTTTTCCTAAAGAAACCATATTTTCCTTAAATAACTTTCCAGGAGGTGACTGGCAGATTTTAAGGGGCTGATGGCTCCAAGCTGCCAACTTAAAGTTCCTTAATAACTACTGCTTTGCCCAGGGCAGTTATCCAATTAACAGGAATTTATACTGAAGGTTTGTTATGTAATGACTATGCTCATGACCATTACATGGTATCAAACCTACAACCTGTAGTACTAAGGGCACAAATTGAAAAAACTTCAGGATTTGATTCCAAAGGGATGAGCACGAGTGCCTAATTTAGGGCTGTATATTTCCAATACGGGTGGTCAGATGCCTCCAATGGCAACCCAGAAAGCATTTATGCTTAGTATGTGAGATGTTAACAGCAGGTGAAGGTGTATTTTACTCTGGAGACTAGAGGTCAGTTCATCTTCAGATTGGTATTATTCAAACCACATCTCCTGTGAATGTGCTGTAATCTGGAGGCCCTTGAATGCTCTTTTAGGGAACATAAATCATCCCACCAATTGAAACTGTACCAAAGTATGGCCAAGAGACAGTGTGTCATGGATAAAGTTCATCTGTTTACATTTGGGTTCACTGCAGACAGAGCTCTACATATGTCTGTCTGTTGAGAGGTGTAAAAATTCTGGGGTATGTTCTTCTGAAGAAGAAAGTGCCATCTGATGAAGAAAGAAATGCACCTGAAGAGTAGCCACTCCAAAGGCAGTCTAGACAACAAGTTCGAATGCAGATACCTTCTCCAAAGTTGGAGGTGATGACATTTATATAGAAACATAGTTGGATGTGATGATACATCCATGTATCATCATACATGTTGTGTTAGACAGTCCTGAGAATGCAAATAATTTGTGGGGCAGAATTAAAGGATTGTCTGTATCAGCTGAATGCTCTAACTATGACCTGATATTCTGGTGTTGATTGTGGGTGCCAGCCATAAATCACTCATGTGGCCTGAAGCTACTACACAGATTCATTTCTCTAGTGCTGCTAATTCAGGGTTTGACAGTGAATAGGGAATGTCCGGGTATTTTTTCTTAGCTCTGGGAAATCAATAACTACATGAGAAATCATGGATTAGCAGCCAAGTTTGGAAACAGAAATCTCAAAACTAACCCCTATCCCAAATCTCTGAAAGATTTTTAATGAGATTTTGTTATTATGATGTAAATGTGTGCTCCATATACATACACATGTCGCTTACTCTCTGTCTGTGTGTGCTTGCTCACACATATGCAGGCATGTGTCTATATATATTAAATACATAAAAATAGATTATAAAATACGTAGAAATATGTATATAAATTTGAGGTCGGACCCATCTGTTTCATTTATTCTGATGCAGCTCCAAGCACAACAGGGTTTCAGATCATTAGCGCTTACATGTGATCACAGTACAAATATTAAATACTAATAATGACTGAGTCTTTCAGACAACAGTGTTAATATCACAACCTTTTATTTAAACATTCAAAGTAATTGTTTTTATCCTTTACACAAGCACAAGGATTTGTTTTAATTCAGGTCTCTGTTGTAACTGGCTCCCTCTTCACATTCTTCCCTACCTGTCTTTGAGTTGTGTTTTTATTTTTTTTTTTTTTTGTCCTCTCTTCTCTTAATCAAAATTAGAAAGAGATTGTGTGTGTCTGTTAAAAAAAGAGGGGTTTGGCTAAAAATAGTTCCCCAAGCCAGGATATATTACAGCAAACTGCTCTTGCCTCTGGATGTTAGTGGAGTTTCCTTTGTTGTCTTTGATTGTTTCATTTATATGGCAGGTTAGACAACAGCAGACTCCTGTTATTGCCTTTTCTCAGCGGTGATTCTTTCTTTCTTTATTTTTTTTAAGGCTTGGAGCCCCTGAGGACAGTCACTCCCTAACTACAGCTGGTGACAGGAGGAGGGTTTTTGTGCGCTCGATACTTAGAGCTGAGAGCTGACTGGTGAGAAGATTAACAGCAACGCTATTAAGTGGGATACACTGCCTCCATTTTTAAATTGCCTAGGCCTTTAATAAAAGGAGAGAGAGGGAAAGGGAGACAGAGAGAAGTCTTTAGAGTATAACATCTTCTGTATGCTCACAATCCTTTTCACCAGATGCTAAATTACTTTCTTTCCCTTCCCCCCTCCATGCACCCGCCCCACTTTCTCTGCGTCTGGTGTCTAATGCAGCTTCTTATTGCTCAAAAAGGAGTCCTTGAATCAAATTGCAGAGGTGCCCCGTTACAAGGGAAGATTAGTGACCCAGGCTTCTGCAATAGGGTGTGCCTACATGAATCCCAGTTTCTCAGTCCTTGGGCTGTTTTAGAAAGTGGTTTTTTTTCAGGAACTTTGCATCATTAGCTATTTTCTGACCTTCCATTAGTCTTCTGGCTAATACTGTCAGAGCAGGAAATGAGCATGAGCAGATCTCTAAGATGGCAAGGAAGAATTCGAGAAACTAAACTTTTTCAGGGCAGTCATATAAATTACTCAGGAATATATATAGGAAGACAGCTCCCAGGACTCAAGTTAGAATATGAAAAGGACTGGAAAAGGTCACTTCTCTTTTACTGGGCACAGAGTAGTGATCTATGCCCCTGAACACTGGTGTTTTCTAAATCTAACATTTTCCTTTATGCATCTGCTATTCTGACAGAGTTATGCACTATTTCTGAGTTGGTCAGATGCCTAGAAATCAGGAATTCTGGTGTTAAGGAAATCTGGAAAAGGAGGAGCTGGTTCCCTGGCCTGCCGCAGGCCCTGTGAGCGACCTTAGAGGTTGAATATCAAGAGATGAACAACTCTCACCTTGGTACAGGTCATTTCTGGTTTTTAAATTCTGGAATACCATGAATAATTTTCTGGCTACATTAATACTAAATGGTTCCTAAGCATTCCCCTATACACTAGACCTTGGTCAGTTATATTGCTAAATTGTTATGCTTCCTCCAGTATGCCTCCAAATGCTCAGGCACAGCTTGGAGGTTATCACAAATCTGGGACAATTTCCAGAAGGCAGTCTGATGATGGTCATCTTCCACAACTTCAAGCTTTCAAAATCTACTTTACTGCCTAAGAAATTAAAGCTTTTGTAATGTAAAACCTTACTGACTGCATAGGTAAAGCTAGCAGTGAAGCTCAGATTATCTGCAACAAGACCTTAGGAATCATAACTTGCCTGGCACAGACTGTCAGACATATCTAGTTTTCAGGTGAGAGGAAAAACCCAAGTCACTCCTAACACCTGCTCCTTTTCTGTGTGGCTGTGTTGCATTAGAAGCAAGAACTAAGCTGTTGATTAGACTTAATAATGACAACAGCAATCCAAAAAGTAATTTTGCTCATATTGTCCATCATTAATACTGTTCTATTTGGATGCCTTTTCTCATACTTTTCTCAGGCTTCCCAGCCCTTGGATCATCTTTGGAGCCCTTCCCCAGTCTGTTCATGTTATTTTTGTAGACTGGAGACCAAAACTGAACACATTATTCCAACTGTGACAAGCACTGAGTAGAACAGGATAACGACATCTTTACTGGCGATGGCCTTGTTGACATTCCATCAGCATCCTGTTGGTTTGCTTTACCACAGGTGCACACTGTTCACTCCTATTGAGCTTATGTCCTCCAGGACCCTGAAGTCCCTTTCCACAGAGGGTCTCCCCAGTCGGGTAGATCCCAGCCTGTGTTGCAGTCCTGGACTATATTTTTCTAGGTGCAAGACCTTACACTTGTTTTTGTGAGCCCATTCTGTGGTTGAACTCCATAAGATTCCTGTTAGCCCACTCTTCCAGCCTGTCCAGGTCTTTCTTGCCAGGTGTTTCTCCCTTCCAAAGTGTCCACTTTCCCAATCAGTTTGGCATCATCAGCAAATTTTATCAGGGTACACTTGATCCCATTATCCATATCACTTATGAAGACATTAAACAGCACTGGGCCCAGTGTCAATCTCTGGGGGACCCCATAAGTGACTGGTTGCCAGGCCATCAGCTCCCTTGCCCACTGCACAAACCACTAATCAAGACCGCAACGTGACAGGTTCTCTAGTAGGAGGTTGTGGGAAACTATGCCTTGGAGAAATCCAGATAGACTAGATATACCTATATTTTCTCGCTTGTTTTATCCATCATTTTTAGTAATGGATATGCCACAGCTTCACCAGGTACTCTCTTCCATTCAGAAAGATTTTGATTTAATTTTCGGAAGGACAAAGGGAGGTGACTCTCAAATCTAAGTTTCCTCGCAAATCATTAAATGCACAATTTCTTTCTCATGGGCTATAGTATAAAACAAACTACTGTTTAAAAATTACAGAGTTGTAAAAAAAAAACCAAAAGTTCTAAGTAAAATTTATGTTTTTGAAGGAAGCATATAGATTTTTCTTGGTGTTACTCCATTTCAGAATGTTTCCACCACAAAAATTTGAATGAAAAAGGTTTATTTTGCTTTCTTCATCTTTGTTGTTTTAATGACAACTGGGAAATCGAAAGACAGACTACTATACTTATTTATATACCAGCATTTCCTCACAGGAAAAAAAACAACACATCCAACCAACCAAAACAGAAATAACAACCCCCAAACAACCAAAAAAGAAGAAACAAAACAATATCAAAAGAACAAAAAAAAACCAAAACAACCACAAAACAACACAACAAACACCAAACCCCAAATCATACAGGATATCTGAAGTGAAAATTTCAAAGGGGGATATTCCAAAAGAAACCCATTCCTCTTTTTGGCTTTACTACAAACCAGTGTGCAGTTACACCCCAGCCCTGCAAGTACTGACATATATACCTCGTTTCAGAAAAGATGGAGATCTTGTTCTTGAAAAAGATGAGTCAGGCATGCAATAAAGTACATTCAAAAGTCTAAGCAGCATCAAAACCCCAAGCAGTTACATTCTGGCATCTCTTTAGGACCAAATTTCATCATATTCCTTTCTGTTTATTAAGTGCTTTTCTCAGGAAGAAATATTACAGGTATTCTAGTCAAGTCTAGTCTTATCATGGTGTATTTGAAAGCCTTCCAGTACTCCTTAGTGCAATATGAATAACATCAATCAATTTTTATTCTCTCAACATGCCTCTGTTGGAAGAAGCATGAGTGTGGGATTTGTTTTGTTTTGTAATTTTCAAATAACACTACATACATGTGCGTATTCAAATACTTACACGTTTGTGTTAGAGAACATAAAGCAGAGACCTGCAGTGCTGATCTGAATGGAAGAAAGTGAAGTTTATGATGACTCTGGCTTTGTGAGTCCAGTCCAGATTTTGAGGGCTGCACCCTTAGAGCTCAGTTTCCACTAGATTAAATATAATCTTTAAAGAAGGCACAAAGAAAAGCTCTTATGTTATAGTATCTGATGTGATAGTAGAAGGAATTAAGGTGCTAGATTCAAAACACAACCCATGACTGTGCTGAGCCATCTTTATGCTGCTGGACATCACTTCACTCAAAGTGGGGAATAGCAAGGAGCTTCACAGATTTTTGTGAAATGCTGCCATGGTATCAAGGATTACCCTGTGAAGTATTATAAAAAATGGTCTGATTTAGGAATACTTTGGTGACTTTAATTTTACTATTTCCTTGCTTAGGTGCCTTATTTTGCAGCCTGTAAATATGATGTCATGTCTCTTATGTGAAGAGGGTTTGGTATTCAGTACAAACGTGATTCTGTGTCTGTGTCTATTTAGAAGAAAAAGGAAGCGAGGAAACAGTAGTTAGTTTTAAAAAGAAGTCTATTTTTTTCCTGAATCTGATCCCCCATTTTCTGCAGGAATAATCAAAAACTACTCCTACTGGCAATAATGACCAAAATAAAGCATAATGCTGCTCAGGTCTTGGTTCCTGAGATGGATAATTGTCAAATTCTATCCTGGGTCAAGCAGCAGCCCAAGGTCTAATGTCAGAGTCTATGTACTGGAGAACCAACCTTGTCTCAAGACTAAGTTTAGAGAAAGTTTTTAACATATGGGGGAAATTTAAAGGGACCACTGAGGTCACTGAGTTTACTTCTGTGAAACTACAAAGGGCGTATGGAAAGCTAAATGATCCACTTATTGTTCTTCCCACTTGACCAACATAAAACACTTTACAGAAAGCCAGAAAGAAACTATAACTTTCTACAGTACAGAAGAGAAAAAAGCAGGAGACAAGTCATGGCTGATAGCCTGAAGTATGAGTTAATATCTTAGCTGAGATTTCAAGTGGCAGTAAGCTTGAGGGGAAGTTCTCCGAGGAGCAGGGACATATACATATACACACACTCTGTCACAGAAATGGCCACATCAAGTGACCAGATTAAGAGATGGAACCAAACTTTCTTTCAACATCATCTTTCTCTGAAGGTTTCAGATATGCAGATGTACAGCCCTACTGCAGTTTGCTGGAATGTGGTGCCTGGGGATAAAATTCACACAAACCACTGCTGAATGCACTGTTGATATTGTGAAAACAGATGGAAAATTTGGGACCTCCTGGGAATTATATGGGTGACCCTTTGCATCTAAGTGTGGGTGCTGGTACCCTGTCGTCAGCCTACAGTGGAAAGAAGAGGTCAAATCCCTGTGTATAAAGAGCTTCAGTAGAGAAGAACATGGACAGAAGCAGACCACTACAGGCTAGAAAAGTCCCGGGAGAGAGATCTATTGAAGCTGTACTGTCTTGGCACCTATATCTTAATATGAAAGGGGTAGGAGACCCCTTTTCCACCATAAGTTCAAATACTGTCAGAAAAAGGAAGACTTACTCAGGTATCCAAGGCAGTTTGTAGGATACATAGTTTCATATGGTAGATGCTGGGATATTGCCCCTGAGCACCATCTTTTAGTCCAAGCCTAAAGTTAAAATCTGGACCATAATAGGAAGTTAATACCTTTAAAACATCATGTATCATTAGTGAAAAGAAAATGAACAGCATAGCTTTAAAAAAACAAAGGGAGAGAGGGGAAAGAGTCTTCTGACAAAGTCACTTCTCAGAGGACTCGGCAGGATCCGATGAAGCCCTGCCTGCTTTAAATGACAAAAGTTGGGGGAGCTATCAGCCAGAAACACTCCTCACACTGGCAGCCAGGTTCAAGCCTGTTCCTCCTTCCTCATTGCAGAGCCTTTGTCCTCTTCCCAGAAGCCTGCCTGCAGGCAACATCCAGCTTTCTAATAAAGCAGCTCCTTTGTCAATGACAGTAATGATTATCTCCTACAGCTGCCCGTGGTGTTGCATTTTGTAACACAATTTGGCCGCCTTTGGCCCCGGTTAGTTCTATTTAACGTACTGCAGGGGGTTCACTGTTTGATCTCTAATTGATATAATTGACTGGGAATAATCAGGCCAGCTTTATAGATTTTTATTGATAGCTAATTTTCCTTCATCCATTGTTTAATTTGATAAGACTATAACCTAATTTATTGCCACTCTGATAGGGATCCATTACCCTTTTGACAAATGCTTCTGGGGCCCACTTGTCAGCAACTGATTTGAAAGAGCTGTTAAGCCTACAGAGCCCATCATTAGTTAATGGCAGTTTAGAAAGCTAATGGCATTATAAATTAAGATCAATAAGTACATGGAAATTACAGTTGTTCAGCAAGACACCACTATATTATTAAACAAACATAATCCTGTACCTTTGGTTAATGCACACAGAGGGAGCTTCCAAGTGAGTTTCAGAGCTGAATAAAGCCAGGTGATTAGCAAAGGAAGAGCCCTTCTCTGGTGCTGGAATTGCTAGACTAATTCCTAAAGGATCTTTGCAAGAAAAGAAAGAAGCCAGCACTGCTTTATTTTGCTGTATAAGCAACCCGAGGCTCCAGAATACCCCTGCACAAAACAATACCCCTCTTGCTTCCTTGGGTTTTGATCTGCTCCAACAACACTTTCAAATGCATAATACAAAATCAGCAAAGGAGAGGCTCCTGGATTTATCCCAAGGATAAAGAAAAGCAAACATAGTATCTCTCGATACTTCCGTATAGCTTCTTCTTAATTCTTCACAAGGCTTGATTGGCATTGTGTGATGTTTGATCACTTTGGGCCAAAGCAGGCTGATGTGCCTGTTGACGTTTTTCCCACTGAGGCACTGTGATCTAATGAATACAGCAAAGAACAGGATGTCAGAAAGCCTGGAGTCAGCTTTGGCTTCACAACTGACTAGGTATATGACATTGAAATAGTGACTTAATCTCTTATACCTTTTTGCAAGTTCTCTCTCTTACAGCTGCCTAGGTTGAAGGTTAGGCAGTTGGGAACAAGTCTGTCTTATTCTGAGCTTACTACAGATCAACTTCAGTCATTTCTCTAGACATTGATACAAAATATATAACTAGTGCTGGAGCAAGCATGGGGCAGAAGGGATAATACAGAGGAAGAACCATAACAAATCCAGCAATAACCTAAGATCTGGGTGACTTCCAGAACATACTTTCCCACTGATCACCTAGGATGTCTATGCCAAATGCATTGCTCACTTAGGTGGGTCACTGAATGCTCTCATGGACTCTGTTTTATCCAGGTTGGTTGCTGTCCAGTAGACAGTTTGTCTACTCAGAGTAGAAATGGACAGCTGAGGATGTCACATACCTAAATATCTTCCTGCCCTCTGAGAGGGTTTGAGCTTTTCACCATGGCTATATCTGATCTTGTCTTAAAGTAGACCCTCCCTTGAAGCTGATCCTGGATGACTCTCTTTTTTATCACAGTGTATTCAGCTTAACTTGCACCAACTTCACTTTGCTTAATATGTGTAATGTAAAACGGTAAAAGTTCGTAAGTGAATCCAATGTCCTTTCTTTGGGGAGAGCAACCTCTGTCAAATGAATGGGATAGACAGCTGAAGGCAGCTAGCACCTTCTACCATCCACTTTAAATCTGCAATTGTGATAAGCGCAGAGGAGCTACACCAGCAGTGGACTGGTCCCAAGACCTGCTGCTTGACTTTAAGTCCCACTTTGGCGCTAATTGGATGCAGTGGGCTTTTGTAAGTCTTAAGTCTCTTTTCACACTAGTTCAATTCTGATGAAAATCTAAAGACCTATTTAGAATAACCCTCTAATTTTCAGAAAGAACCAGGATCCGCTGCTTCAGCACAATCCCTGCCTTGATCACCCTTGCCTTCTGTCATTACAACCTCATTCAGACATGACTGGTAGCTAAATCCTAGTAATGTAGATACTAACTTCTGATGTACTGAGGTCCTTATGACTATATAATTTCATTTTTAAGACAACAAAGATAAGACAAACTACTAAGCTTGTCAACAGCTCGTCCATGTTGACAGCAAGTTTGGCTGATTTACAGATAATCAACTTCTTGGGTAGAAAGACTATTGGGAATTTTAGTTGTTTCCTTAATGAAATAACAGCTCTTCAATCAGAAGTTATTTACAGTGGACATACTCCTAGCAATAAGGGTGAAATCTTATGATTCTGTTTGTCTTTGCACAAGGTTGTGTTATGTCAAAGCGCTGACCCAGAAATAAAATTTATTTCCAAAGTTCAGCTTACATCACTCAGGTATCTCAAAATTAAGAGCAAGCTCTAGAGGCCGAAGGAAAACAGGCAGTATCTATGTTAGTAATTAATCTGGACAAACATGATAGCTTTAGTAGATTGAAACAATCCATGCTGTTGTCCTACCCCCCATGCTGTAGCCCTGTCAAGAGGGATTTCACTTTGGTCTAGTTTGCTCCCATTCCTATGCATAGTTAGAAAATATCAGGTGCAATTGTAGAATTTATCTTCCAGTTTAATTTCATTTGAAAGTAATCCTGTTTGTATGCTCTGAGACCAAATAAACCAATGAATTGTATTGAACTGGAATGCATTTAATGGAGATGATCAAGAGAGTCACAGTAAAAGGGCACTCCAAATTCCCAGACAAAAATTTCTGATATATATTTTTATTTTAGGCTCTGCCAAATAGTCATCTGATTTCAAATTGCCCTCTTGAAGAGGTTTATTTTTTCCCATTGACTATAGGAAAAGCTTAGATAAGTGGATCAGGCTTAGGCATGTAATTCTTTGACACCTGTATTGTAGCAGATAAATGTTCTGATTCATCTGTTAGCAACAATGGACTCGGAGGACTGCAGCATCTCTGTTATGAAGGCAAACTGAGAGAGCTGGGCTTGTTCAGCCTGGAGAAGAGAAGGCTTCCAAGAAACCTTAGAGCAACTTTACAGTACCTAAAGGGGGCAACAAAATAGAGATGGACAGGTTGAGACAGGGCTTTGGGAAACCTGATCTAGCAGAGGATGTCCCTGCTCACTGAAGGGGGGGTGGACTAGATGATCTTTAAAGGTCCCTTCTAATCACATTATTCTATGATTCCATGATTCTATGATAATTGCTTCTCCTATTAATGCCACCACAGCAAATTACAAAGCCAAGGAACCTACACCATCTTTGCTTCTCCTGGACTTGAGACAATGAATTTGGCCCCAAGACAGTAAAAATGTGACTATTTATCCCCCACTGAAACAGAGTGAAGGCAAGAGCCACAGGGAGAAGCAGGGAATGGTGGTGGAGAGAGGAACTAAACTGCCTGTTCAATTGAAATAAAGCAGGCAAGATTATGAGGCTCATGTACGATTCTCCATGGTCCCTAAAGTCTCTTGCGAAAAGGTAGAAATGAACTAATTTATTAGTAAAATCACATCAGGGGCAGTAATTTCATGTTAGTGAATTTACATGTAATAACATTAGATTTCCAGCCCTCCATATCAGCACACTGTGGCCCTCTTGGATGATGAATTAGCTGCCTAAAGAAAGATGATGGTTTGATTGTTTTCACAGTGAATGGATCAGCATTTTAATTTCTTGCTTCTGTGTTTATTGCTTATTTGGCCCCTTGCTCAGCTTGTAAAAACTTGGCTAAATGGAAATGAATAAATGTAATTACTGCGGGTGACAGTGGTAATCTGTGTGGGTTTTTCATATTGCCTTTGCCAACGTTAATCTAATCACTAGAGAATATGTGTCACTGCACAAATACACTGACAGAAAGCAGAGTCCTCCATCAGTGCCAAAGATATGGAGACTTGAAAGAGTTTCTGCTCCTGGGGGTCTGTTGCTGGGACAATGCCTTAGTGCACTGGCTTATAGATGATGCATATCATCACCTTTATATACTATATAAACTGCCCAGAAGAAACAGCAGACATACAAACCAGTGCTGGAACTGAATGCAAGTTTTTCCCAGGCATCACTGGCTTTAGGATATCTTCAAGAGTCTTGACAGCGGCTATGTGTGTTATGGTCAACCCTCAGATGATATATGCCCCCTACTCCTCTGCCCCTGAGCTCTGCCAGGTGTAAGCCTGGCTTATCCTATGTATGGGTGACATAGGCTTTGATGGAGCTGTAGCTCTAAGAATGGACCACAGGGTTTTTTTCACTGCAGCATGTAAAAAAATGTACATCAAAATAACAGACATGTTGCCTGAGGGTTTTTTGGGCAGTGCTCTGAAGAAACAGATCCGCTGCCTGACAAAGTGTGTAGATGTGAATTTGAGGAGATATCATCTTTGTGTTATTAATGGGCAACAGAAATTCAGAGGGTTTATTTGATTTTCCAGATATTACACATGAAGTGGGATTCAGCTCCAGGTCCAGACACACGCATTTGAATACATATACACTTGAATAGGTGTATAGATATGAATCTCCCGTTCTAGCCAGTGAAAATCACAGGGGATTCAGCTGCCTGTATATTCACTTATATAGGTACTTAGTACTATTTAAATGTCCAAGAAGTTTCTTCATCGGCCTGGCAGACATAACACAAAACTTAAGGAATACTTACACTCTTCTGATGAGACAGCTAGAAGTCAGGAAGGACAACCCCCACCTACACTTAAGCAACAAAGACCAGAGGGTTATTCAGCTTCCAAAAAGTAGATACCTATTTCGGGATAAGCTGAAGTGCTCTCTCAGCTTCACATCTTGGAACCCCATTGGCTATAATGAGTGCATACACATGTCAGTTGTCCCTCTGTTGGCCATTTGAGATACCTCAGAGTACTCCAGCTGGCCTCTAGCTGACAGTCCTAAAGAGCTGAGGGCTCCTGTAATTGTATTCCCAGGTATCTGGGAATATATCTTTTATGTTCTGGGCAGTCTCAAATGACATCAGATGTCTAGATTTGGGCAACTGTGTTTATCAATGCTTAATTTCTGATACCTTCTCTGGATCTGAATCATGCCTAATAAATCTAGATTGAAACTGAGATACAAAAGATGTCCTGACTCCCAGCTGTGACAATCTTGCCAATAATCTTTATTCCCGAGCTTTCTGAGTTGATTGTGCTTACATTAGGTAGAGTCAGAAACATCATAAACGGGAAATCTTTATTTAAGCTAAACCAAAAAAGTCTGAAGATTTTGTTCATATGCTGCTGAAACTGCATCTGGAGACAATTCATGTGTATGCAGAAATTTACACTTGGGAGCATGCAAGGACCCATGTACCTGAACACGTCCAGGTTACCATACAAATGCGTGTCAGGTCTGGTGTGCTTCAAGGGTTGCTAAAGAGATCTATAATTCCATAGTTTAATAATTTTGCTGAAACTAGCACTACCCCAGAAAAAAAAAAAAACAAACAAAAAATACCAAGAAAAAAAGGAAAGAAAAAGAAAAAGAAAAAGAAAAAGAAAAAGAGAAAGAGAAAGAGAAAGAGAAACAAAAAAAAAATACCAAGAAAAAAAGAAAAGAAAAAGAAAAGGAAAAAGAAAAAGAAAAAGAAAAAGAAAAAGAAAAAGAAAAAGAAAAAGAAAAAGAAAAAGAAAAAGAAAAAGAAAAAGAAAAAGAAAAAGAAAAAGAAAAGCAGAAAAAAAAAGATTTGGAAAAGGCATTTGCACAGAAATTGGCAGGTCTCTTAGGTGTGCTTCTCACCATCTGATTGGAGTTTTAAGTTATTATTGGATGTTTGAGGCAACTCAGAGGCAATTCCTGAGAGAGAAGATAAGCAAGAAGTGGAGAATACTAGGCCCATGAATCCTCCATAAATTGTTATTTTAGCTGTTCATATATTTTATTCATGTTGCACAGAGGAAGTAAGGAAGACTGAAGAAGATCCCACAGTAATTTATTCCTTAGTGGTAAGCCTTAGTGAAGGTTTCATGGCCTGAGGGTTGAACTAGGATCCAGCATGGCTAAAAGGAAGAGTTGAACAGCTTAAGTTAATGCTTTGGTTTAATCCTGGTAGGCAGCTAAGCCCCACACAGCTGCTCGCTCACTCACACTCAGTGGGAAGAGTAAAAGTGAGAAAACTCGTTGAGTTAAAGACGGTCAAAAGCAAAGACTGTGCTTGCAACCAAAGCAAAACAAGGAATTCATTCACGGCTTCCCATCAGCAGGTAGATGTTTAGCCATCGCCATGAAAGCAGGGCTCCATGGTGTGTAAAGTTTACTTGGAAAGACAAACATTGCAACTGAGCATCCCTCAGCTTCACAGTTTTTATTGCTGAGCACGACTTCATGTGGTATGGAATCTTTCCTTGGTCTGTTGGGCTCAGCTGTGAAACTTGTGTCCCCTCTCATCTCCTTGTGCACCCCCAGACAATTAACCTGTGGAGCAGTCTGAGAAGCAGAAAAGGTCTTGATGCTGTGTAAGCACTGCTCAGCAGTAACTAAAACATCCAAAACATCCTATCATACTAGTTACTATGAAGATAATTAACCCTATGCCAGCCAAACCCATTACAGCTAAGAGGCTATCCTGTCCGATTACTAAAATTCATGTCACTTCATCTCAGGTGCATGTTAAACCATCTGAGAAGCTTTGGTTACCTGTCAGCTGTAGGAAGCAGCTGAATGACCAAACAGTGAGTGCTTTCTTCTGTGGTCGTATTTGGACAGACTTAACACTGTGTGCATCCAATAGAGAAGTAGATGGAAGGAAGGTCCTTTGCACAGGAAAGACCCAAATATGTTCATGGGCATTTGCAGTGTGCCAATCAGAGGATTTATGGGGTTGAAAAGAAAAGAAACAGTATTGGTCATGTGAATGCAACCTCAATACCTTTTTCCTGAGCAAAAACAAATGCTCAGGAAGCATCAGGAGGTTTCATGCTGTACATAATTCCTCTTTCCCATCATCATAAACACTGATAATGTCTTCAGTGTTGTCCAAAAAACTGTACGAAAACTGGCCATGTGCCCAGGGAGATTATAATTAGTAAAGTCACAAACAGAAAGAGAATGCTGGCACTTATTGCAAGTGCAATACCGATTCAAAACCCAAGAGTGGTTTGGTGAAGCAGTTCTGGGAGTTAATGATACATGATGTTCTTAATAACTCATCTCACTTAAGCAAGATTGATAATACCCTATTAAAACTCATTCATAGGAACATAGTTCAAGAGAAGACAGGGAGCCAAACTTAATGTAATAAGTCTTTGACATCCCTAATATCTACAATTTACTATTCCATCTCCCATTCTCTGAATTGTACACACATATACAAAACACAAACAAAATAATACTCCATCTCAATCTCTGAGGCACAAATGCCATATCTGTACCAGTAAAGTAAACATTTCCAGGACGCGCTCTGCCCTGAACCTGTCTGGCATTGCCTGGATGTGACTCTGCTATTCAACTCTCTTAGCCTTCAGAATAAGGTCATCACAGCCAAACTGCCCACTGGGAATGGTTAATAGCTCATGCTGACTCCTAAAATGCATCCAGGAATTGGCCAGGAAGGGCCCGGTTCACTTGCTTAAACTAACACTAACAGCAGTTCCAGTACCACCATGGTGATGGGCACTACAGATGCACTCAGGTGCATAAGATGATTTCTTCACTGCCAAATAAGAAGAATCAACAGCAGTTCTAGGAGGTCCTTAGGAATAGTTTTATCCATTAGACTACCTAGACTACTAAAGTTCAGTCCTCTTGTCTTTAACTCTTCTCTGTTGCACCTGATATCAGCAACTATGCATCCCCTAACCACCCTTTCCAAATACAGCCATCTGTACACTTCTGTCACTCTCTTAGTTTGTTTTCTCTAGGTCAGCACTGGCTGGAAGAAGCTCCAAATACAGAAGCTGGCTTCAATATCACCACTTTGGACCTTTCTGAACATATTACTCAAATTCCCAGGCTGCACTTTCTAGTGCTTTAAGACCATCAGTTGGTGCTTTAACTATGGTTAGGATCATTCCATATAACCCTTAAGGGTTATACTGCCACTTAATCTCTTCCCCAGATCTTTTGCTCTACCTCTTATACTCACTTGGATTTGTTTGACTTACTTATACTCTTGTGCTTACTTCTGGCTGTTCTACACAGTCTATGCACCAATTTAGGTAAATCAGTTTAGAAGCCAATTTAGTTAAATCAGTACTAACCCCTTGGGTAGAACCAGATGGAGAATACCTTTAATTGATTTAGTGTGAGTCAGGGTTTTTTAAGTTGATATGCTGTATTTTCTTGTTGATGTGTATCAGTAATACCCCACCATCAACATGAACATGGTCTCTCACATCTATGAAAGGGTGAATTTGCCCATGAAAATACAGGTCCATTCATGTTCCCAACGTATTTAAGTAAGGCTTTAGTTATCTCTTTTGCTCTTCCCACTTCTGGTGAGTAGCTGCCTTCTATGTTTAAAATAATCAATTTTTTTTAATATAATAATTCATTTGAAGAGGTGAGAGCAGCAGAAGGCTCTGGGGAATTGTAATGGAATAGAAAGCCAACACTACAAATACAGTGCATGTCACTGGTGACTTGGAAGCTGTAACTATCCTTTGAATAAAAAAGGCTTGGAAAATTAGTCCACTTCACACTTCCACATTTTACAAATCCTTAGATTAGCCAGGTGGAAAAGAGACCCTAACACTGAATATACAACAAGGCTGAGACGTTCTCTTGAGCAGAAGCTGAGAGAAACTGGCATGGAAAAGGAATTCACCATGCTGCTCATGTCCCATCTGTGGGCAGAGATCTTTGTATTCCATGTTCTGTCCTTCATGGACACAATATTGGTGTTTACAAAGAGACAGTCAACAAAATAACTTCAAATTAATTGAAGGTGGTACTTTGAACTGCATTCAGTTGGACCTAATTTTAAAGGAGCCTAAACTCTGTCTTGTTTCATCCAGTGTTAAACTGAATGAAGCAAAACTGAATTAAAGCCGCTTTAATTCTGAATGGGAGAGTCCATACGGCTTTTTAATTTAGTTGAACTAATCCACTTCAAAAATTAATTCAGATTAATTTTCCTCAGTATCCCTGAGCAGATCTGCAAAACTGCCTGAGGGAGTTGGGAACAATTTCCCTGTATATGGAAATTAAACAAAATCGGCTCCAGTCCAATGGCAACTCCACAATAGTTCCTTGTGTGAGAACTGTTGTTCTAGAATTACATAAAGACTCATTTCAGATTATCTGTTGTGCTCTATGCCCTCATCCTGCCTTCCTTCACAATAAATTCCTTAATCCCAAAGACATGAGAGCTGAACCATGAGTTATCTAAATCCCATACTGAATTCTCATCCACAAAATTAAATTACAACATGGAATAGCAATTTAGGTTCTAGTTATTTTTATGGAAAGCACCCCTTTCAAACTGAAAATAAATATGCCTTCACCTTATTCTGAAGGGCTTTGAACTGCAGTATATTTGGGGCTAATTGGAACCCTTTAAACCAGCCAGAGTCAAACTGAAAACTTCAGTTTAGGAAACATTAAACTAAATGTAGTAAGGCAAATATGTGTTAAAAAAAATTAGAAATAAATCAAACTGACTTGTAGACGTTGGAGTACTCTGGTTTTTATTAGTGCAAGACAGAATCTGGACATATTCTCCAAAGATGTAGTGTTCTGGGTTCAGCAGTAGCAGTCATTTTTTCTCCTTCTTAGTAGCTGGTGCAGTGCTGTGTTTTTGACTTTTGGCCTGGAAACAGTGCTGATAACACTGATGTTTTTAGTTACTGCTCAAATGTTTATTCTGACCAAGGACTTTCTGAGTCTCATGCTCTGCCAGGGAGGAGGGGAAGCCAGAAGGAAGCAGAGACAGGACACCTAACCCAAGCTAGTCAGAGGTATTCCATACCACAGCATGTCATGCCCAGGATGTAACTGAGAGTTACTCAGAAGGTCTGGTTCACTGCTTGGTTGAGCTAGGTTTTGACAGGTGGTGTTGTATTCTCTTCCCTTGTTATTTCCCTTATCATTGTTATTATTGGTGGCAGCAGCAGTGGTTTGTGTTATACCTTAGTTACTGGGCTGTTCTTATCTCAACCCGTGGGGGTTACATTCCTTCGATTCTCTTCCCTGTCCCTCTGGGAGTGGGGGGGAAGGGAAGGGAGGGAGTGAGAGAGAGACCACGTGGCTGACTTACAGCCTGGGCTTAAACCACGACAAGTAAATTGAAGCATCATTTTCTTTGTATATAGAGTTGCAGTTAAGTCCATGGTTTTAAGTCAATTACATTTCTTCCTGATTTCTTAAACTTTTTATTTTCTTCTTTTTTTCTTTTTTTTTTTTTTTCTTTTTTTAGAGATAATGATTAGGAACTCTGTAAACTTCTGTGTCTTTTTTGAATCTTAGAGTTGCAAAAGGTTTTGGCTTCATTTTACTCAGGATATAAAGAAATTGATTCTTTTTGAGAAAACATAGCTATTTAAACTTTTGGGGATAAACTTAGACAAGGGCCTATAAAAATCCTAGAGCATGTGGAAAATAACGTTCAGTATTTTGTATAACATGGTACTGTAACTTATGAACTCATGATAGCATTTTCACTTTGAGGCAGCCAGTTTCAGAAAATCAATAATCATGCAGCAGCTCTTGCAGAAGAACTTGCAGGCACAAACCAGACTTTTTGCCAAGGGGGAAGCAGATTTTGCTGCTGAATTTCTTCATTAAAAACAGTGACTTTAGGTCATAGTCTTCAGTGAATGAGGTGAAAGTATTTCTGCATTTTCTTAATTTTTCGTTTCTCTTAGCATCTTTGTATTTCTTTGTGCATTGTATATAATGGTCATATGTAAAATATACAGGTTTCAGATACCTCTTGCAATCTGGATAAGAAAAAGCAGCAAGTTTTATTTAGATCGTCTGAAGGGGTAGCTGTGAGAGAGATTGTGCAGAAGGGAGCTTGTTACAGCAAATAAGCAGATATTAGAATATAAATTCATCTAATCTATTAGTTATCTCTTTTTGAGACCTAGATGGTAAAGCTGTGGGTGGAAAAATGTCCCATTTTTATTGAATGTCCTGTTGGTGGCAGCAGTTACAGTACATTTAATACATCAGCAAAAGAGCCTGTTCTGGCCAGGTAGCTCCAACATGTTATGAACAGGCAGAGAGGTGATCTTGGGTGATGATCTCCCAAAGGGTGATGCCTTTGCTGTGGCTTCATCAGTTTACACAGAAAAAACAGGGAAAGGAGGGAAAACACAAACCCCAAAAGCTGTGCCCCAAGAGCACTGTAAGACAAAACTGTGTATGAGAGCAAAAGCTGGCAAAGCTGTGCAAATAAAAGATAAAGTTGAGCGCTTGGTCTGGTCTATGTAGCTGGGGAAAGTGGGCAGGGAAAATGCAGAAAGAGAAAGGGAGGGAGGCACAGATGGGGACAGGGATCACTGGGTTTAGTGATTAAAGAGGAAAATTGAATATTCACTGCTTCCTAAGTTATTTGCTGTTGGATGCCTCTTGAGGATGAAGAGAACAGAAAAAAACAGATTGGAGAAGGACAAGAACATCTGAGGAAGAGAGGCACAGTTTTCCAATCAGAACTGAATCATTAAATACCCTTCTTTTGTCTCTATTTCAGGCAGAAAAAAGGAACTCACCAAGAATAACTAAAAGCTTCCCTCCTCCTCCCTGTTTTTCTTGAGAGGTCAGATTCTAGAATTCATACTTAGCTGTAGATTTCAGGTGTTTCTGGGTTTAGGTGCCCAACTGAGAGTCACTCTCAAGAATGGTCACCTTTTCCAGGATTTTTTGTGGACACCCACTGTGGAACTGCAGCATCTTCGAGTTAAATATGCATACATTTACCGACCCTGAGGAAGTTCCTGAAAATTATGAAGAGGGAGAGAGAAACAATTTACCAGGGCCTGTAGCGATGGGGATGCTTGCTTTAAACTGAAAGGTGATAGTTTTGTATTGGACATAAAGAAGACATTCTCTATGATGAGGTTACACACTGGTACGGATTTCCCAGAGAAGCTGTGGCTGTTCCATCCCTGGCAGTGTTCAAGGCCAGGTTGCTTTTAGCAATCTTGCTTAGTAGAAGATGCCCCTGCCTGTGGCAGGGGGTTGGAACTAGATGAGCTTTATAGGTCCCTTCCAAGCTAAGCCATTCTGTGATTCTATGATCTATAATATAGACTTAACACAATTTGACTTAAAGGAAGTAATTAGTTACTGTATGTCCCTTCTACTAAATTTAGAGTCAGACATTTCACTATTTCCTTTTGATTTATTGGCCTCATTCATTTTAAAAGGAGACTAGTAGTCCAGTTACATTTATTTATTTATTTTTTTCTGGTATAAAGGGATCTTTCACTAGTATCTCCTCTCTGACACCTGGGACTTTCCTATCCACGAGCTATACTGGATGGAGTGGGGATGAAGAGGGGATGTGGAGGAACAGATAATCTTGTACTGCAGGCACAATCATGAGAGAGTCTACACCATTTTATGGATCAGAACTGGATCCTGATGCTTAATTGTACTGCTGAGAAAACTTCCTGTACAGTAATGGTTTCAAATTGAAAAAGGGTACATATAGTTTAGATATCAGGAAAAAAATTCTTCACTGTGAGGGTGGTGAGACATTGGAACAGATTTCCCAGAGAAGCTGTGGATGCCCCATTCCTGGAAGTGTTGAAAGCCAAGTTGGATGGGGCTTGAGCAACCCGGTCTAGTGGAAGGTGTCCCTGCCCACGGCAGGAGAGTTGGAACCAGATGATCTTCAAGGTCCCTTCCAAACTGTTCTAGGATTTTGTGATTCTATAATGTTTAAATGATGTCTAATGACAGTTTCTGCCTTGTAGGGGTAACAGTTTGTATGCTGAGGGAATTACTGGAGCTCTGGAAGAGAGAATGAGAAGGTATTTTGTACCTGCGAGGTATTTTGTACCTGCGAGTTGCAAATCCTTTTTTTGCATAGTAAGCACTCAGCACAAGCTGTGTAAATGCACTTTTCTTAAACAAACATTCTGGAAAGCAAAGAGTTTCCAACATTTTCAGGGAGCCTCCAAGCTCCCATTGCCAGCTAGCAAAGGTGGATTGTCTCCCTTACAGGCAGCAGTAAAGTTCCTTGGAAGAAAAGGAGTAGAGAAGTAAACAAAACATGCAAACCTCAAAGTCCCCAAGGGAATGAATAGAAATAAACACAGTCAATGTGAAAATCTGTGTTGATTCCTGCCATCAGATTTTCATTCTGACCTCAGGAGCAGCACTGACATGTACCAGAGGGCAGGGAGCAGGAAAAAAAGGTAGCGCACATGACATGCAGCAGGGACAACTGATGTGTTTTTAAGAATCACTGTGCCTTGAAGTTGTTAATATAAACCACCTTCTAGTAGTTATACTTAGCTTTAATGTAGATAAGCAATAGGAGTGGAATTTCTTCCAGTTTGTAAAGCTTCTAGTAAACCAAGAGCTTAAGGGAGCATTCACACTTTTTTTATTCAGTGACTTTAACTACACCCTATTAAATTACTAGACATCTATGGCCCCAGATTGCAGATTATTACCAAACTTTGACAGAATCAACAAATTAAGACTCAGAATAATGTCATCAAACTTTGCCTGACTTAAACTCAGAAATCTGATCCAGGTTAGTTCCCAAAGGGGACAGAGATATCTTCAGGCAATTTATCACCTGTGACTGGCATTTTTATTGGGAGAGGAAGCTTGGTACCAGAAGCAACTGTAGTTGCCATTATCTGCTTTTTATCTGATTGCATGGAGCTATTCTTCCTCACCATCCCTTTCCCTCTTCCCTTCCCAGCTATTCCACTTTGTACAGACTCATTAATATATGCCATCGTTCCTTATTGAATTGAGATTGCTCTCTCCTCCTTCTCTTATTCCATATTGCATCTCCCACATTTACAGATGATGGACTGCCATTTGCCACCCCTTTGCTTTTCCAGGAAAGGAGCTTGCAGTGCAACCAGAGATGCAGCTAGTCCTGTAATTTCCAGTGAAAGAGAAGAAAGGACATCTAACTTTATTTTGAAAGGTAGCATGTCAGTAGTTGCAAACCAAAATACTTCAGTTTTCAAGATTTTTATTATCTAAAGGTCAGGAAATGTGTCTGTCCAGCTTTACCAAGGACATATATGAAAGTTTCCAATACCAAAGTGTTGGTCAAGACACATAGGCATTCTCTTGTCTTAAACAAGCAGCTAAATGGATGAACTGAGAAGAGGAGCATCATCTGTCCCATTAGCCGTCAGCTGCTTATTGCCCTAGGCAAAGACAACATACTGGGGGACTTTGTTATATTTTCTTTTTCACTTGGCTAGTTCTGTTTGAGTCAGTGGTTCAGACTAATTACTAGAAAAATAAATAATAAAATATGTAAGAACCTCAGCAGGACTGAATCTTTTTGCATACAGAAAGAACCAGTTCAGATCTCACTGCAGAGCCAGGAAATTTAGCAATAAAGTTAACAAGAATTACAAAAAATGCACTTAACTTTGCTCTGTTTTTATTCAATTTCTCAATGCCTGGACATCCTGACAGTTCTGCTTTCAATTTCAAAGCACACAAGGTGGTCGTGGTTGGTGTGCTGACTTAAGCTTCATTTGTTGTTTTTTTTTTTCCACAAGTGGCAGGGCATTACTGAGATGGTAAAAGAACTAAAGATATTCAGACCTAAATTATCCCCACTGGAATGAGCAATGGCTTTAAACTTGTCTAGGTTTAGTTTGTTCTTAAAATAAGACCAAATTTCTCTTTCAGCACCCCCTTATGGTCAATGGAAAGAACCAGTCTAACCTATCTTTGGTACGTATTTTAAAAGGGACTCAGTCATGTTCTCCAGTACCTTTACTTCTCATTATTGCTTTTAGAAGAAACCCCAGAGATTAAAATTCTACCACCACACTTATCTGGTTTTAAATTAGGTAAGGAAATCTATGTGTCCAGTATTTAAGGAGGACAATGTTCTAAAGGAATATTTTAATGCATAAGGCATTGGTTTGCGCCTGATTCCCATTAACATCTGAAACAACAGTGGGATTCACTTGCCATCGCTCTACTGCAGGCAGCTATGGCTGAGCAGGGCAGCCAAGGCTCTCTTCATACTCATTGCAGAAAAATGTGTGGTTCATCTGATGTATTTTAGAAACATTTTAGTATAGAATGAAATGTAAGCCCATATTTCTCTCCATTGACTCTCAGGACACTTGGGATATAGCTACAAAAGTCCAGTAAGCAGAAACATGCCTTGTAGGTAGAAGAATTCCACCTGATGGCATTGTTTATGACTTAACTGTTTCTTTCTACCTTAAAGCTTGCAATGGAACACCAAGAGTGGGAATTCAGGTTGAATTCAGGTTTGATCTTCTGTTCCCCAGAAGTTAGGAAAAATCTTTATTGCTGTCTATGATGCACCCATAAAGGTATGATTAGAGCAGAAAAAAAAAACAAAAAAAAAAAAACCCAAGCTCTTCTCCGCTGTTCCAACTGGCTCCAATTAAAGTAACTTTTGAACTCCCTTTTTTTTTTTTTGATACCTACACATTTGACTTGTATCTGAAATGCCATTAAATAAGATGCTCTTGACACCATTACAGTAGTTTCAGATACTGTCATAAGAGCTCCTGAGCTTGTCTGGTAAACATCATAGCACAATGTCTCTCTGTTTTATCACTGTTCAAAATTTGTAGAAGTCGGTAATAAATAAGCAATGGAATAAGTTCGAGCAAATGCTGGTTATTGAAGTTTCTGGAGAAGTTAGCAATGGTGTTATAGAAAGTGTCAGAAATGAGAACTTTGGGAAATTTGCACCAGGATGTATTTATCATTTGATGTATGGAAAAGGAGCTTAATCTATATGTTGGGGTGGTGGTTTTGTTTGTTTTTTTTTTTACATAAAGCGACTTATTTAGGAGAAAATATAATTAAGTAAAAGTTCAGTAAATAATGAAGTAACTAATGTTATTTTCCTTTCACTTTACGATGCTGGGCTACATTCAGTACCTGTTTTTGCTGAGCACCTAAAATATGTAGGTGGGTGTTCAACATTGCTTTAATAATGAAAGTAACTCTTTTACTTGTGCCTGTGCTAGACCTCTCTCAGCAGAATCTTATGCCTCTCTCCAATTAGCCTTGATTTCGAAGCATGGAATAAGTAGCTTATAATGTTATAGACATCAGTTCTAGAGACTAAATTAAAAATTGAATATTTGTGATATCTGATGACTCATTGCTTACCTGACTGATACAAACCATAAGTCAAACAAAAGTAGGCAGTAGACCAATATGTACCTGAAGCTGTTGGTCTCTTTCAAGCATAGTTGTAATGAAGGGCTTGACCTTCCCATGATAAAAACAGCAAAAATAAGAATAATGAGGGTGTTGATTTGAGTGTTTAGGACAGGCACCACCTGATTACCAGCCTCAGTTTTACTAAATGTGTTAGTACCAAGCATTTATTTATTTATTTATATTTAGCATCCTTTCATTTCTGGAACTAGAATGTTTTTTTGGTTTTTTTGCATTCATATCCAGGACAATATTCATAAGACTGATAGGCTAATTTATTTCTTTTTCCCAAGGTATTAAACCCATTAAAAGCCTATTTTATTTTTTCCTAGAAACACAATTTAAGTGAACAGTTTTTCAACACTCCCTCACATCAAAACTATTCAGTACCCAGATTAAAAAAAAAAGCAAACCAAGATTCCAGCCTTGGAAAAAAATTGCATATGGCCTGAGCGCCATGCATAGTATATATTTTGGGTCATGAGAGCTGAAAATGAGGCAAATAAGTCTCTCTTCCCAAACTAAGAATGGTTTGTCAGTCTTATCTGACTCAGAGTTGTTTTATTACTTAAATCTGATGGACTTCAGATAATGATATTAACAATTTCAAAAAATGTTTATGGGAGTCTCATGATACTTCAGTAAATGTATATTCTCCGTTACTCTACTTATTTTGTTTCTTAATCTTATTTGTGTGGTCCTGAATCAAAATTAGATCATACTTGGAGGGCTAAAGACTAGCAAGTGTTGCATTTACACAAAGCTCCTCTCCAATAGAGATCAAAGTTTATTATATTTCCATTAATATGCATTTCAATGAAAAATGAAATCTTTAAAATGTATAATCATTTCCTTTACTAATAAGAAAAATACATGTAAAATTATCAGTATGGGGGAAAGGTGGGGAGAAGGATGCACAGAGAGGTAAACATCCACATGTACATCATTCATTTTTGAAAATGGGTGATTCCACTTTTAACATCTTTTTAATCATCTCACTTGAGGTCAAATTTTCAGCTGAATCATTCAAATCTGGATTTATGCATGAGAAGACAATGCATTGGAGATGAGGATGACTGTAAAAATTGCAAGCCCTTGTATTTGACCATGACTCCATTTTCTAAAGCCATGAGTTATAAAAAAACCCCACAGAATTGTCTGATCAGCAAAGCTTTTTATCCATGTTTGATACAAGAGAGCTTTAAGTGGCGACAGGGAAGGAGCAAGAGACAGCGAGACCTTTTTTGGCTATTGAGGTTGTATTTCTACTAGTAAACTAGTTTAGGTGTTTGACTGGTATCTCACGTAGTCACCCTAAATTCCGGTTATAGTGCTGTCAGCAATTTAGCCCAGGCTAGATGCGCACCTCTCTCCAGAGAAACCTATCTCTTTCTATGGATTATGGAGAGAGCCTAGGGCAACTATGCATCTAACACAGGAGCTGCAGCTAAGCTAAATGAGGACCAAGTTAGCCTTGCATGCCAGTAAGCTACAGTCTTTGAGGGCTTAGTCCTGCCACTGTCATCAGAATCAATCATATTCCTGAATAAATCAATTAAATGATGGTTAACTCCAACAGAAAGAAAAAGGTCCTTTGTGAGAAGGAGACTGGAATTAATTTTTTTCTATAGGAAAATCATGACTGAGCTCCAAGACAGTTTAGAAGTCTGATTTGTTTTTCCTCGCATGTTCTTCTGGTACATTTATCTGCTTATTTTTTTAATGAATGTGGTGTCGGTGAGAGATGCTGGATTGATGCCTTTGGGAGAACAAAGTCTTTTATTTGTCCTCAGGCATGCTATGCCCGTGATTCACAATCATGTCTTCCCTCTGACCTGAAAAGACCACCTTTAAGGGTGAAAACATAGCTTAGTTTCCCGGACCTTTAAATCTTGCCCTTTCCTCTAGATCTACCAGCAAGGGACAGAGGGTCATTAACGCTTGTTTTTATACACAAGGGCACACTGTCAAGAGTTTCATTTCACATCCAAAGCTTGCTCATAAATTTTTTTGGCCTTGAAATCTCACAACATGAGGCTTGCTTTTTTTTCTCTTTAAGGCAACTTCTGGCTAGGCTAGCAGTACTGTTTCTCTTAGTCTTTTCTGACCCTATTTCAATTCAGAAAATTATAAAGGTCATGAAAATAATAATAAAAACCCCATAAAATATTAATGGCAAGAATGTTAATACTCACTCTACATCTCTCTCTAGGTCTCACTTCCTCATACAATTGAGTGCAGACCTCAGTCAAAAATTATTGTATTCCGTACTTTGCTTTTATCTAGTCTCTTTCTACTTTATTTTTCTCCCCAGTTCACTGTCATAAAGGTGGTTGGCTAAAGTTGCCCACTTCTGAGTGTTTACCCTCATCCTCTCTATCACCTGTGGTAGTGGAAATCTTATGTAACATTCCTAACTTCAGCAGTTTATTTTCAGGCAAAGTTTACCTCTTTACAAACCCCATCTTTCCCTACCAAGGCCTTGAAAAGGCTTCTGCAAAAGAGAGAGAATGAGAGAGCAAGGGTGAAGAAAGAGAAAGGAAGAAAGGCAAAGCAATAAAGAGAAAGACAGAAAGGCAGATAAACAAGTTTCCCAAGCCATGTTTGGTGAATTTTAAGATTTTTTTTCTTTTTTAATTTTCTTCATCATTGTTTTGATGGTTGAAACATGAAATATTGAATTCATCTGAAGTACCTATGGTTACAATGTTCCTCTAAAAGTGGGTCCCAGGCTCTTCTTCATAAATTGGCTTGAGGGCTTTGATCCTGAGATTTTGAGAGAGTCCCCATTTCATCTGAAGGACAAATTCCCAACAGTGGGAAGCAGGAGCAGAGTCATAAATGTTTTTTCTTGAATGAAAACAACCTATGCTCCACCAGTGTGGATTACCCTCCTCTGGCATGTCTTCTTCAAAGGAGGGGAGGCTGCTTTGAAAACAGTATCCCAAATGTCATGCTGGTTAAGAGACAAACACACTCGCTATGGGTCTTTTTCAGTAGTTTGGGTTTCTGAGGAATTTTGGATTTTAAGCTTGTGCTAGCTCCAGCTCTCTCTGTATGAACAGGTCAGAGGGCTTAGATATCTAGATCTGTTGGAAGCGGTATCAGCAGCATCTCATTATTAAAACTGCAAAAGCAGAGCTGCTGTGTTTTCCCCTCTTAATGTACTCTATATTGAATGTGTCAGTAAGCATCTCCCATTTTAATATTTGATAAATATAAAGAGATAGGAGTGCTACAAAATACTACCAGACATTAACAAGTCTAGGACATCATCCTCAAATTATCACAGTGTGCCTTTTCTCTACCTTTTCTCTTTCCACTCCCTCCCAAAAACACGAACCAGGAAATTTGCTACGGGAAATTGATGTTATTGCAGTTGTTATTATTATTGTTATTTCTTCCCCCGTCCCTCCACCCAATCAGGAGTGCCGAGCAAAACCGATGCTGAAGAGCAATATTCTTGGAAACACAACATTTAGGGTGTTCTGACACCAGTGCTGCATTTTTAATACCCCACCCTCTGAAAGTGTTATCATTAAAACTTCATGGTTATAATTTTATTTATTTATTTATTAGTAGCAACACCACCTCTCCACTTGGCAGCGCTTCCTGGTTTTTCGACTTCAGCAGCGCCTGACCCCATTTCAGTCAATTTTCCATATCCTGCCTGTCTTGTATCCGCTGAGGGAACACACTGATGCTGTGTTTATGCTAATTTTATGCTCTCTGAGTTGTGTCTGTTATTCAAAGCAGTTGAAGCAGTTATTGCCAGTAATCTTATTTCTGTGAGAGCCCCCAGGGCAAAGCAAGCCTTGGAGCCGGTCCTGCAGACCGTGTCAGAGCCATCACAGCCTGCTGGTAAATGGCAGCTCTTTCCTGCAGAATCTGATATCGGTTACTTCACAAACACAGTAATAAAATGAAACAAATCAGATTTTCAAGTAAATAAACCAGACTTCAATGGCAACAACAATGGTCAGGACAACAGGATTTTAATAAGTGATGCTATACAGGGGAAAATATTGGAGTGCTGTATCCCTTCTTCTTCCTGCTCTTCCACTGATGCAACCCAAAACTAACTGGCTCAACCCTTCACAGACTGAAAGCAAAATAACAACAAAAATACTTCCAGGAATGGGTCTGCTTTCCTGGTTGGTACAAAAGGGCATTCACTGGTGGCATGTATGGAAATTCCCTTTTGAAGGTGGTCTAAGCTTTTGTGTTGGACAGCAGAAAGAGATCATGGATTGTTATTCCTGTTGTACTCTATAATATCCATCAGAAATTGCACAAAAAATTCTGGGTTAAGGGACAGGCAGATGGTAAGCACCAAGAGAAAGGGTGCTGATCTTTTGTTTGGGAGTGCTGAGCCTGATTCACAATTTTGCCACCAGTTTCTTGGACACCTAAGGCAGTGTAATTATAAGATAGGTGTTGAAGTGATCATCACCTCTTCAGTAAGTCTTTAAAGCAAACTCACCTCCTTCCTTGGTGTCGCCTAAAAAACAAATATTCAGAAGACAGAAAAGGTGTTTTATCCCAAAATAGCATTTAGAGAAAATTTTGAATTTCTGCATTTTTAAATAGTTTTGTCTTGGAAAGTATTTAAGATTTTGTCAGAAAGCCAATAGTTAAAAAAAAATAAATTGAATTCTGGCCAATTTTCGGTTGCTAAAAATGCAAACCATTTTTCTCCTAAGAAACATTTCCTGTAGAAAACCTCAATTTAAGAAACATTTTTCAACAAGTAGACATTTCAAATGGAACATTTTCATGTTTTTCTATTGCCATCAACAGCACTCAGCTTTTATTGTGATGCTTAAGGCCATGTTTTCAGCATACTGTGCTCTTTAAAATCTTGCCCAGTTACATTCAGTCCTCTATAGCAGCAGGAGCTCCCATATATAAATTTATATATGTATATATACATGTTCATAAATAAAATATAAAATCCTAGATTTAGTCTCTCTGTACTGTAGTTTCTTGTCTGTCAAAACCAATTAATAATGCTTCTATTTCATTACCCAAATAATTCTAAAACTTCTAAAAGTCTGTCTTCTATTCTGTATGCTGAATTTCCTGAACAGCAGAAGTTTTACTGTAATACCACTTTCCTCATATTTTGTAAACCTGATATAAGGATTTGGAACGTCTTTCTTTGAAATCATACAAGACCAATGGAAACATCCAGATCACCCACACCTTCCTGAAACAAGCTTAGTGATATATCTAACGGTAAATTAAATATGCCCTGACTGTTTACTGTCCCTGAAGCCAATACACAGTGTTTGGCAACATCCATTATAAAAGCTCTTGGATTCCAAAGTACTGTGTGGCCCCACAGACAGTGTATGTTGGAAATGATTCCTGGTCCAGGAATTGTTGCTATCATCTCTTGTGAGCCAAAACCACTCTAACAATTTACTATTATTACCAGCAGTGGTGTTTCAAGGCCTGGGAATGTTTTTTTGGAACTCTTTTATTTTATAACACACACATAGCCTGTGCTTTTTTACCTTCTCTGATCCAAAGATGAGCAGAATTTACAGGGGCATTTTTTCTGATTTCAACTATATTTGGATCCAGCTCTGAGGAAGCCAATAAGCTTCAGTAGTGGCAGTGCAAGCCAAAGTGGAAATCAGAAGAGTTACTCAGATAAGTGACACCAGGGGCAGATTCAGCTCATTTTCTGTAAATTCTGTACATCCGTATATTAATCTTAAAGTTCAAGACCTTGATCTAACACTGATCTACATAGACAAGAAAAAAAAACCCAAAGACCTTGGCCAAATGCCTAAAACAGGTAAAGTCCAGGAGAGCTTTTCCTTCACCTCTCAGTCCAGGATTTCACCACCACTCCCCTAACTTGCCTGTTTAGCTGCCTCGTGACCCCGACACCATTGCCAGTGTGGTACAGTTGCACCAGAAACCCCAACAGATCCAATGAATGCTATGTACTTTCCTCCTAGCGGCAAGGCTAGCTTGCACAATGTGCCACAAAGAAAAGGTGTCAAAACTAGCACTGAAATTAAACACATTGCAGCTGTTCACATTCTAAAGCAGATTGCAGGACAAATTGCACAGTATTAATGGAGCCACACTATCTGCAAAAAACATGTATTTGCTGCTAACATGGACAGCACTGTTGCATTCAGGAGACAAAATATTTTTATCCATAACCAGTTCCTATTGTAAATGGCAAATAAGGAAAAGTAGCAATAGAGCATTTCTTACAAGGACTGAAATAAGTGGGATTTTTTTTTCCCCACTGAATTATTTTCTGTACAGTCTTTCTATTTTTATCCCACACTCATTTTACATCTCTCCCAGTGGAAGGCTGAGGACCTCAAAAAGAAGTACTTTCTATAACATGTTGAATTTTCTTACATTTTTTTTTGAAGCATGAACATCAATTGAGTTTTATACCTTAAGAACAAAAATGTTTAGAAAAATGATTTTTTGAAAACATTGCCAAATGAAAATAATATCACTTCTTTAAGGTGAAAAGAGATGCAGATAGTATTCTGCTCAATTCTGGACAGGTGTTCCTTGAAAAAGTTGCAGTTGGCATGGAGGTTTTTCTGCACTCATGAAAAAAATTTCAATCGATTAGATTGTTCTACAGACTTCTTACCTCAGGAAAGTATTCAGAATATATGTATGGGTGGATAAATCTATATTAAAAGTAATATGTTGGACTCCATCAATGTCATTCCTTCTGAGGTAAAATAAAAAAGTTACCCTGACTTTGATAGTAACAGAATCAGGCCACATTTTTACATTAATCTCCTTCACATCATTCTGGAAGGAGGAGATGTCTGAGAATGGAATGCAGAAAAGAAGAAAAAGCCTTTCAATTTTTTTTCTTAAATAACACCTACATATGCAAATACAAATGTAAATGCAAATACAGTCTAGGCATGTAAAGCTTTGACAACATTTTCAAGTATCCATTGGCTTAACACTACTTTTAATATTAATGGCAAATCACTAGATTTATGATTTCCAAAGAAACAAATTTTTCTGTTTCTTTACATATTTGTTTTACATGTTTGGAAGCATTTTAGACTAGGAGGATGAGTGCATGTTGTGTATTTTATCCATCAGGCTGCAGTTTCCAGGTGTGTGTCTTCCTTTCAACAATTCCAACTAAGGTGTCCTGTTGCACAGTACTGAGGAGGACGGTCATTGGGCACCTCACAGATGATAACAACACAAGAGACTGCTTTGAAAAGTTGGCATCAAAGCTAAAGGAAGTATCTGCAAATATCTGAAGAGCTGTATATAAGATATGCTATATCATGAAGCTGTAGAACGGAACTGGGGTTTTTTTTTCTGCTAACAAAGTGAACATGGTAAAGCTGGACTTCACTGAATTCTATTTTCTAGAAAGTGAAAATCCAAGACTGTGGAAACTATCTGAGGATGTGCATTAAGTTTATCATTTTTTTACAAACATCAAAAAGGGGGAAACAGTATTTTGCAGTGATTTTTTTCATTATTATGTTTTTCAGAATAGTTTTAGAGATTTAGGCATTATAAACAAAAACAAAAAAAGCAACTGATTTTAATTTTTCTTTCTGCATGTCAGTAACAGACAATTCACCCAAGAATTCAGTAGGACAAAACTGAATTTGTGACACGAAGCTAGGGAAGGATCCATATAACCTAGAAAAGTGCTCCAACCAGCACCAGGGAATAAACCTCAATGAACCAGGGTTAACTGAGCCACATTCAACTGCTGTTGGGATAGTATCTAAACCATCAGGCTAGTCAGGATTTCTCTTTTCTTGTTCCAGATAGTACTTAACAGCACCAAGAAAGAGAAATGAAAGAGGAAGCCATATTTAGAAGTTTAACATCCCTAAATTTCCTCTGTAGCTAATGGAGAGAAATAGGTATCACTTCATCTCCAGTGTAAAATATGTGGTAAACTAAGTGGGATATGAAATCTCCTGGGGACCTCCTGTATAGCATCTTCATGCTTCGACCCCAATTTGGGATGTGGAACAATGTAATCTGTCCTCTACCTGATGCTAACCCAAACCTCCCTTTTCCCTTCAAGACAAAAGATGAGCTTTGTCATTTCAAAGAAAAATAGGTTAATTTTCATATTACTGCTCAGTTCCTTGCTGCATCAAAGATATTACCTTATTTAAAACAGATTATTTAAATTATTTCCCTTTTTTCATTTAGCTCCTTTTATTGTATTATTTATTTCTATAGCAGAAAGGAGGGTTTTGAATGTATCAGTTATTTCTCATTACAGAGAATTATATGCTACATAACACAGTGAAAGGCCAGCCAGCTTCACTACTTTCAAGAATTAGTCTCTTTAGAGCATAGATTCCTTGTCCCAAAGATATTAAAGCCAGTGTTCTTTCCCAAACTTTCTCTTCCATCCATTGTGTATGTCCTGTCTTAAACTAAGGTCTTACAATCAGAACAAAGAGGTTGAATTTTACCTCCAATGCAACCAGTATTACAGTAAAAGAGAGGTAAAAAATAATACCCTGGAAATCTTACCTCATCCTTTTACATGGAGTCTGGATGAATGTTCCTAAATTAAGGGCTCCAATTCTTCCCATTGCACAGACATCAGCAAGACAATTGTTTATTTATTTCTGAATGAACATGGGAGTTTTAAAAATCAGCTTTTACCTGATCTGTTGATCCTCACTCAGCAACAAGAAGAAAATGAAAAATGCAAAAATAAACAACCCACTCCCATACTAGACTATTGCTAATGTTAAAACATGTTAATTACAAAGAAGGTGAGAGATATTTTTATAGTCAAACATAATGAAGATAGACGCACCATTTTTCAAAGTCTTCTTCTCCAAAGCATTTGTTGTTTGCCCTAGACTCAATGCTACTAGTTAGATGTTTTTCAAATATTGTTTCCTTCCTGTTTCTCCTAATTTTGCTGGAGGTGCAGTGATCCAAGTGGAGAGCTGAATTCTTAAAAAGAAAGTACATCATTTATTTCTTTCTGATGAAGCAGAGTGCACACATGCACACACATATACACATATGCACATGTGCACATAGACACACTATTTTAAGTCCCAAATATTGTATTAAAGCATTTCTCCCTCACATATAGTCTTGGGAAGAATTTAGTGCTAAATAAATGCTGCCTCAAACCAGGCAAGATAAAACATAAATCATTGCATTAAAACCCTCTAACAAGTCTATCTGCTTTTTGAAATGACTGGGAGATGAAAGAGAGGAGTCTCATTTAAGAAGGCCCAGCGGAACAGTTCTGCATTTATATAGCTGTTATCAAAAGCAATTCATTTGGAGATCAAATAGACTGACAGATAGGACAAGCAGGGGATCACTACTGCCTTCAGGCAGCCAAAAGCAAGGATGGTTTCCCAGTACCATCACTAATATTGGGTCTAGTCAATGCTCATGTCTATTATGGCTTGCAGTAGCAGCCAGCTGAATGTTAATATACACTTCTTAGACTCCAATTCAATGCCAATTTGTAGCTGAGGGAGTAAATAGTGCACATCCCTTTCTCTTATGTTTTTCCATTTTCTTTTTATTGTAGGAATACCTCCTTTTGTAATCATTGTGTGTCTGATATGTATTTACTTCTTAAAAAGTCAATGTGGTTGAAGACAAAAGGAAGGGAAGAGAATGGACTTTCCAGTGTCCCGTTAGCAATGTGCTGTGGCATCTGCATCAATAGTACCTCTCTTGTGTGCTGGAGACACGCTGCTGCATGTTCAGATAAGGCTCAATGCTGTTTGCTTCTTTCAAAATAAAAAGCAATGCATCAGCCCACGGCTGGCTGTAGTTTCTCCAGTGCAAACAATTCAGATTGCTCATAAGGAAAACTTATTTTTTCCTCTTCAAAAACACTCTTCAATACCACTGGGATAAACATAAAGACCTATTCTGACCTTAACTATCTAAAATATGTTTGCAGTGCTAAATAAGAGTGATTCCTTCTTTTGAGATCGGGTAGCCCAAAACTGGCTTGTGTTTTCACAGATTAGGACAAAACTCCTCAAAATGAAACTATCTAATCCACACTACATCACAGTTATGACTTCTCAGAATCCCATGACGTATCTCCATACCACTAAAATATGATTTTTATTTTCAGGGATGGGGTTGCTTGGGGGTTTGTTAATGTGAGGTCTGCCATATGGCCACAGTGATTTTTTTTTTTTTAATATTGGAAGAAATTTAGGATGCTGCAGAGTTTAAATCACACTAAAGATACTGTTAGATTCTTTCCAAACAAAATTACCATAATTCTACCCCAAGTACAGAATCATAGAATAAACGAGGTTGGAAAACGTCTTGAAGATCATCAAGTACAACCTCTACCCCAGGACTACCAAGACCACCACTAAACCATGTCACTAAGGACCTCATCTACATAGTTTTTGAACACTTTCAGGGATGGCGATTTCACCACTTCCCTGGGCAGCCTGTTGCAATGCCTGATCACCCTTTCAGTGAATAAATTTCTGCTGCTATCTAGTCTAAATCTCGCCTGGCTCAGATTGAGGCCATTTCCTCTTGTCCTATGACTTGTTACCTGGGAGAAGAGACCAGCCAGCTGCTCTCTCCTTTATGATATATCTGAACAAAGGATTTAGGAACCACATGAACTGGACTTCTTAATGTTTATAGAAATCAGTACTCTGGGGTGCAATTGCCTGACTGAGTAAAATAAGAGATCAGATTCAGCACAAATGCAAAAATTTGAAGTCTGGCATGAGAGTGAATAGAGACTGACACAATACTTTTCTATATCTTACAATTTGTTTTGCTTTAATTTTACAGTCAGATGCAGCCATCACTGTATGGAAAGCACTGGAGACTTGTGCAAGTGGTAATTCAATGGGTGTTGTATAAGGAAAGCAAGAAAGAGTAAGCTAGGCAACTTTTCTAAGACAAAAGGTTACTTGGAGTTGTGGAAGGAGAAGGAGAAGACCAAGTAATCAAAAGTAAGATAAAAAGGTGGGGTTGAAAATATGTAAAATGGAGTGCAACAGGTGAAAGCAGAAGGTAACACACCAATTCAGCATTTAGGGCTTCGTTTTAAAAAGTATATACACATTCCTTACAGGCACTAAACCACCATTAAAAATTTGTCTCTTAAGTCTTGCAAAATATCCTGCTTCTAGTGCATAGTCCCCTTTTCTTCAGTGAAGAACTACAAATTGAGCAAATGAACTTACCCTGGAAAGGGACGCACAGAGGGTGAAGGAGGAGCAAGGTCCATAGAGAATGACCATTCACTATCTCTTCAAGTAAAAAGACTAAGAAGCATAAAATAAATAGCTCAAGAGAAAGATTTAAATATTCAAAAGGATTCTTTCTGCAACACAAGCTGATGTGTTCATTGCTATATGATAATGAGAAAACATTTAAAACCTACATGAGTTAAAACAAAAAAATAAATAAATTAGGAAAAATAAATGGCAAGGAATGCTAAATAGAAATGGACTTCCTCTGAGCTGCAAGTTACAGAAGAGCAGGAGAATATGCCAGAGAAATATCAATCTTTGTTCTGCTTCTCCTGTTATGTCCTTGGTTCTCAGGCCACTAATAGTTGTTAGGCTAAATGAATCTTTGATGTGGAACAGCCAAGTTTTCTTATATCCTCATCACATCACAAGACATTTCTTTCCAGTTCTCTGTTGGGTCTTACTCTTTGTTCCATAGCCCAACTGCCCTGCAGATAGTTTTCCTACAGAGTTCTTGATCTGATGACCTGAGAACCTATTCATGGGTTAGGAAAAAATCCACTGCCAAAAAACCAAAGCCATGGTTCTTCCAGTGCAGCTAGTTCCATCATAAGGAAATGCAGCACAACACTTGAACACCAAATAAGATGGGACGAAATACTAATTATAGGAAGACTTTACAAAAAAGGCTATCTACCCATGTGAGAATCCAGGCCTCAAAGCTAGTCTCTCGTGGAACAAAAGTAAGTTGTCAGATTTGAATAATTTCCCTGCATGTAGATAAATCCTCACATTTCTGTGTCTCCCTACCCCCCTCTCTTCCTCCTCCCCCTCTCTTCAGTTTTGCAAACAAGAAAAGAAACACTAGGAGCTATTTCAGTGGATAACCATGCAAATGAAACAGGAGATTTAAATGTCTTAGCAAGGAGATCAGAGAAACAGTCAGAAACAGCTGTAAGGGGTATCAGAATGATTATAAGGGAATAGGATGGGTGCATTATTTGGCTTGGTGACTTCATTAGTGATATTTGGCATCAGATGCTCAGCTGGTGTAAATCAGAAGAGCTCCTCTGTGCCTGCTTACCCCCTCTGAGGGTTCACTTATTTGTCCTGAATATGGATTTCTGTATTTTTCTATTTTATTTTGTTCCACTGCAATGGTCTCCAAGCAGCAGGTTGAAAGTAGGAATTTAAACCATAAGAATTTATGAGGGGTTGGAGCTAGATGATCTTAAGGTCCTTTCCAACCCTAACTATTCTATGATTCTATATTTTGTTAAACAGAACAAAACTCATGTTGTAACTGTTGCATTGAAGATTTTGAGGTCTTATTAGACAAAAAATCTTTAGTTTTGATTCTGCTTCTCACCAGTAGATGAAATTTAGAGATACAGGACCTGTACATAGAGTAAACCCTCAAAAAATCCAGTCTCCTTTCACTCCAAATAATTGTTGAAAATGTATCAGTTTTTCTTTATTTTATACTTTTACATATATTTTTAGATATTTTTCTAACAGGCATGGATGTATTGCTGTGCACCAGAAGCTCGAGACTTGCCTGCCCTTTCACTGTTTTAAAATGGAAGAATCTCTTGCAAAAAGTAGAAATCTGATTCCTCCTGAAAGAAATTCTCCTTTCATGCATTGTTTGTACAATTCCCAAAATCCCTCTTGCTTTTGAACCTATACCATTGAGTCCTTTTTTGGGGGGGATGGAGAGTGGAAAAGGGGGAAGATGGGGAGAAATAAGCAATCGTTTAAGACATCATGCCTGACAATATGTCAAGAAATTCAACCATTTCTGTGGATGGAGGTGTATCTACAGATGGAATGGATAAGGAAGAAAGATAAGCCACTTCTTTTCATTCACCCAATGAACACACAAACTTAAGACTAATTAACGAAAGCAATAGCACCTGCATTCATCCGAAAAGATGTCAGTGGGAAGGCTTCTACCAATAACAGCAAACTTCTAATACTTTTTGTAAAAGCAGATGTCCCCATTTTTCCCAGTCAAGACAAGAGTCTGTGTAGCAGACAGTCTATTGATTCCTCTCCCCACCCGTCTGAGTGGAAAGCTACCTAACAGAGAGTAAAAAAAATTGTTAGTAAAATCCTGGAAAACAAACATTAGCTATTTAATTTTCCATAAAAGAAAGAGAAGTAAAAAACCAAAACAAACAAAAAGAAAACCAAACAAACAAAACCCCAGGAACAATTTTGGTCATCCTCATTTGGGATTCTATCTTGCAACACCAGTATCTTCCATAATTATTCTGGTTATCAGGGCAAAGTCAGAAAGGAAAGGTCATAGAATAATAGAATGTTTGGGTTGAAAAGACCTGTCAGATCATCAAGCCCAACCGTTAACCAAGCACTGCCAAGGCCACTACCAAACCATGTCTCCAAGTGACTCATCTGCATATCTTTTAAATGCATGCAGGGATGCTGATTCCATCACTTCCTTGCACAGCCCGTTCTGGTGCTTGACAACACTTTCAGTGAAAAAAAGTTTCCTAATATCCAATCTAAACCTTCCCTCACACAACTTGAGGCCATTTCCTTTCATCCTATCACTTGTTGCTTGGGAGAAGTAACCAACACTCACCTTAATGGCTACAACCTCCTTCCACAACCTCAGTTCTCTCAGCTGCTCATCATAAGATTAGTTCTCTAGACCCCTCACCAGCTATATAGAAAGAAAAATAACGCTGCAAAGCTTTCTCCTAAAGGGAGTTTTAAAAAATACAGATGCTTAGCAGAAAGACAGAATCTCTGGTTTCAAACCCTGAAACCCATAAGTGCTTGGTTTTTTCTGCCCCTCTTCTGTGTGCCTATGAGCAAACTGATGCATTCCATCTCTGCTTGCATTACCCACACCAAACCATGGGGCTGTCTTCATTTTTATCTGTGAAGTAATGTGGATATTCTTGTTTGGAAAGCACATTAGAAAAGCAGAGTTGTGCTGTCAGCACTGAGATTGTACAGAGCAGCATTAAAGCTGGTTGTGACCAGCAAAGCTTAGTATGGACAGCAGATGTTTTGGCTGTATGGGATGAATGTTCTTGTTCCTGGTGAACTTTCAAAGTCATCAGTTTGTGGAGGTGCAAGTTCAAGCATCACTGCAAAGGTCAATATAATTCGCACCAAATGGGGCAAAACCCTGATCAGAATGTGTAAGCAAAAGGTATATAAAGCATGCAGTCCTCAGAATGATGGTGCTATTAGAAGGTCTTTCATGCATAAAGCCTAGGAACTCTCATTAGTCCAAACTGGATCTACATTCACTGTTGCAAAGTGCAGAGGAGTCTTTCATGTGGTGCCAGAAAGGCAAAATTTTATCTCTGTGAATACTTTGGTCAGCCACCCCATGAGAACATACCAGCAAGTCCTTTAATGAACCAGTGCCCATTGTGTGTACAGAAAATGTCCACATTTTAAGCCCTCAGTGCTTTCGTTTCACAAAATACTGTTCACAAGATAACCGCAGGCTGGAGCCATGAATCCATTTTGCCTTATTTACATGAATTTTCCACAGCGTCCTTCACTAGGTATCATATTCAGCACTTCCCAAAGGAAATTATGTGTATAAAATTCATGAGAAATCCTGCTTTCTCTAGAGTATCAGTAGACATCTCTGTATTATGCAACCCAGGAACATTATAAACCAATAAATAAACCTTGAGATGAAGGATATTTGCCTCACTGAACCAAACATCCTGAGAGGTGTGGAATGTATATATGCAGTGGTTTTAAAGGAGAGTCTTGGGGGTTTTATTTGTGAAATATCCATGGTGATTAATATCAGAGCAGTATTGGCTTAGCCTCTGCAGCGATCTTAATACAAGAATATGATTCTAATCTGTAATCATTCTTGTAATATGCCTATTTTATTAAGCAATATTAATGAGCATTATATATGTCATATCTTGGTACAGCAGAGGAGGAATTTGATGGCTTAATGCAATAAGTATTTCCAATTTTTGTGCATTTGAACAGAATAGGCACAGAGCTCATTTGAAAAGTAATTTTATGTCAGAGCTCAGGCTTTCCAGTCTGACAATTATAATACTCAGTGCAGAGTACATAGTTCTTTTAAACTTTACAAAAACGAAAGGTTATTTGAAGCTGCATTTTTTGAGTTACTAAAGTGTGTTTGGCATTTGCAGGTTTTATTTCGCATCTGTTTGTACTCGATAGATATGGGAAGGAGCTAACCTGGTGGATGGTGTTGAAAGAGAGCTTGTATAAGCCTAAGCACTGTATTAACCACATTTACACTTCAGACCTTGTCTAAACCTGCATGTCCAGAGAATGAACTTGGATGGGCTTTGAAGTCATCCCAAAGGACACAGGTGGCTACTGCTACACCCATTACTTGTCATTTCTTCACAGACAGCACTGAGCACTTCACTGAAAATGTTTCTCGCATTGAGGGGAACAATGCGAGGAGCAAGCCCTAAGTTTCATAAGAAAAACATGCCTTAGCTTCCTAATAAATCATTCAGAACTTTCAAAGATTGTTTACCAAAGCTTTGTAAGATGACATAATCGAGCAGGAAAGACTTGATTATATGGGAATCTTCTTAGTCTAGGAGGATGGGAAGATCTCTGTGTAGATAAAGAGGACTGGCAAGTGCTATCAGAAGTGCCTCTTGCTACCCTGCTTCCTTTCCTGGGCTCTCTCCAGGGATCACATTGGTCTCTTCTGTCAAGGTTAATGGTGAGTGCAAAGATGAGTTCAGAGACCTTTGAAGAGTGTTTCCACAGGAGGCAAGGACATTTTTAAACAAAAGCATTTAGTCTTCTAGTCAAAACTGTGGCAAAGATCTCCCATAATCACTAAACCATTTGCTGATATCCCTACTTTTAACATCCCAGCATTTCCACTCCGAATTTGCCTAGCTTCTGTATTTTGTCTACACAATAAAAATGCTATTTTCAAAATTCTGTTTTACCTACAGGTATTTTTAGACTCTGACCACGTCATAAGATCAGCACTTTCAGAGGTATTTTATTCCACTGTAAGACTAAGATAAAAGTAGCAGATGCAAGGTGGGCTGTCTTTTCACATATCCATTGGTGGCTACAGGGAAAGACCAGATGATCAGCTTACCCTGTTCTCTAAATCTTCAGCTGGCTTTAAATACCAGGTTTTTTTGCTAGACAAATTGCTTTCCCTGTTTGTGTTTCCTTTGTGATCCCTCTACAAGACTATAAACAACTTCTTGAACTGCAGACATCAAAAACAGAAGTAACAGTACTAGAATAAAAGCTACTTCTTATTTAAAAGCTTTATGTCTACGCAGCAAAATAAGGTTTGTAAAAACCTTTATCCTGACAAAAATCATCTTTAGTAGTTATCTATTATGACGACAAGCTGTTTTCAGTCACCAGCTGTCAGAATATACACTCTGCCTTGTAAATACAGCCATATCCTTAAGTATATTTTTTCTATTGTTATAATAAATTGTACCTCGTTTGTCTAAATATGGTTTATCCACTGATCACACAACATAAAGGATCTGTCTCTTATTTTGGTTATCATCATCCACTGAATCTCCATCTCATTAACCAACTGGCTGAATACCAAATTTTAGGGGATCTTTGCGTTTATAGATAGAACACTGATAAAATGGCATCAGGACAAAACCTGATCCCTCTGTGACCAGACTAGAAACAGTCCTGCTCAGCAGTGACCTCTATAAATGTATTTTGAGGCTTTCAGCCCGTTTTTAATTCACTTAAGGTGCACCACATTAATTTTGTGCCTTTTTTTTCTAGTTTTATAATCAAAATATCCTAATGTACCAAGTCAAATGCCTCACAGATACCTATTGCTTGAATACTGCTATCTTTATTGGCTGAATTTGTAATCTCATCAGAAAAAAAAGCTATCAGTTTAGTTTGACAGGGACTATTTTCTATAAACCTGTGTTGACTGTCATTCACTAGATGTCCCTTCTTTATTTCTGAGGATGGAGGACTTTAGGGTACAAGGGAATACAGTTTGCAACAGAGTATACATCTTCAGCTTCAAGCAGCAATTGTCAGCTTGTCTCCTGCAGACTATGGCAGTCTGTAATGGCCCTGAAGTTATTTTATGCTTTGCTCTCTCCAGATCGTGACTGTCCTGTCTAGAAATCCAAGGAGGCCTTTCTCAGTCTCTATATAAATAATTCTTTCATACAGCCAACATTATTAGTCATAGTGTGCAATTGGTTCTGTATTAGAATAGTAAAGAAGCCCACTGGCAGTGTGAAATGACTGATCTCCGGTGTGGATGTATCTAGAGCGCCAAGTCCCAACAGCCATCTACCTTAAGGCAGGGGAGAATTTAAGTTGGTGAGGCGGAGGAGGGATTGGTGATATTAGAGAAGCTGACAATTTGTGTGACATGACAGCTCTTCTGCATGGACTGCACTTTTCCTTTTTTTCTTTAACCCTCAGCACCTTGCAAGTGAAACCATTTTAGGTGTACTTCTATTTCTATATCTATTTCTATTTCTAATTTTGAATTCTAATTTTATCTCTATATTTCTAACACTATCACTATTATTATTACTATTATTACTTTTTAGTTTCAAGGGTGGTTCCAGTGGCTAGGATTGAACTGCACTTGGAAAATAATTAATTAGAAACAGCCTCAGTACTGAGGACCCTGAAGCCTGAGTTGGCAAATGGGAGTGAGGTATGGAGAAAGGCTGTATTAGTATTCTCATTTTACACGTGAGGAGCTGAGGGGCAGAGACATTAAATGAGTGGCCTAAGGTCAGTGAGGGGAATTGGCGGCAGGATGCAGACTCGAACTGAGGACAGTTGATATCCAACCCAATGCATAAGCTGTGAAAGTCTTGCCCTGAATGACTTTTTCAGTGTTGACTGTCTCCATTTTCGTCTCTGAAACAGGCTTAGATAACAAAAATGGTGTAGTGAATTTGTCCAAGGACAGATAACCAAGGGAAATGGGTGGTTTTTTCTGATTTCTTTTCCTCTTGTTTCTAGTGTAAGCTCTAGTGAGTTGCTTAACCCTTCCCTGCTTCATGTCATCTATCCCACATTTGTGGACAGTGGCACAGTTTTTTCCTCCAGAATGGGTTTGGAAAAGCAGTAATTGGGGCTGGCAGGAGTCTACAATTTCTTTTTAGAGGGAAAACCTGAATTTTAAAAAAATCAGAAATTATGAAAGCATTTGTTTTTAGAATTATTGCTTCTTGGGGGGGGGCCCCCCCCCAAGTTTTCAGGGGCTGCACAGACTCTCAGCTTCAATGAAACGAAGCAGTGAAGACAATTCTTGTGGGATCTGCAAGACGGGAGCTTTGACTGACCTTGTAGTTAACTCCCAGCACCATGAGATGCCAAAGCCCTGAATCCTTGTAACCTTTTAGGGGCTGCCTCAGGTGGGGAAACCAGGCAACCCCAGTACCCATACCTCCAAGCTAAGCTATTACTGGATGAGTTAGTGCTACAAGCAGTAATCATAGAGCAGGAAACTATTTTCAGAGGCAAAAACTGCCACAGAACTTCTGTTTTTGCAATAATTGCACATTCCATGGTATTTTTTCTTTCAGAGAAAAACTCATGATGAGTTGGAAACTGGTCAGTTAAAGACACCACTGGAAGTAGGAAGTGCATAGCCAGATTAAGCTGAAATGCCTTCTCGACAAGGCTAGAAGTCAGCCATCTCATCTAAATTATTCAGGTAACACCTGCAGAGACAGGCTCTTCCACAAGGTGATTCAGCCTGTACTTTGATAGCTATATATGAAAAGTGAAGGATAGCACCCTTCCAAGTGTGTATCTGACTATATTAACTCCAAGTAAGGGAGAATTAGATTAGATTAGATACCTAAAATTCAATAATTAGGGGTAATGAGTGAAGATGAAAGGTAGGTAGTCTGGGTTTTTCTCCTTCATTTAGCATCTCAGAGAGGAATGGTCCAGTGTTTTCGGTATCACACATAAAGATGAAGGGTTGGTGAACCAGTGACTTTAATAAAAATATTCTCTGGAGACACCTCTTAGGAATAAAGGAAAATCTGTCTTGTGTTCAGTGTTTATCTTTTATATGCTTTGTCTCCATCCTAATTTTGACCTCTACACAGCCTGGATAAACAGATACTAATTTCTTCACATGGTTACCAAAAGAAACAGATTATTTTATTCTCTCTCTGTGAATATTAGTGAAGTCAAATCAACCATAACTGTGCTCAGCAACAAGAATTCTTGAATTAAAAGCTTCCTTTTCTGACAGTTTAACCTCTCACAGTGGACCAAGACTGACATCCTTACAGAAAAAAGAGGCATTGGGATCCACAGCAAAGAACTTCCGATGCCATTCGCTTGGGAATCATGTTTCAGGCTTCAGTTCATCATATAATTTACCATTTTAGATTAAACAAGTGGATACTGAATCATTGGACTAGTAAGCTACTAAGCTCAGTGGTAGACATAAAGATAAAAAGTCCCGATGGGCAAGTCTTAAAAGGGAGTCACAATTTATGCTTCAGCTAATCATTGCTGTGTCTGAAAACAAGAAGAAAGCATGAGGCATAACAGAATGAAATGTAGCATCCTTCTCCCTGCAAAGCACATCTTTTCTCTGGGATTAAAATAGGGTTTGCATTTTAAATTTTCATTTACTAAACAGAAAAATATTTTACTAGGAGGGAATAGTATTAAGGAGAAATGATTCTTTGTGTGCCCTCAGGCCTGGTGAAGACAGGATTTGATTTGCTGTGTTAGGCTGGAATCTGGATTGATACACAGAGATGAGAAGGTGTTTAATAAAATTTACATTTCATTTTCTCACTTGACACCAGTCTCCTGTCACTCACTGAATGAAGAGAATACGACAAATAACTTTTGTCAGCACCTAGACATGGAGAGACAGTCGAGAGGGGGAGGGAGAGCAAGGGTGGGATATTTTTAGCATCATTCCCTTTGACGGCTGCGAGACTTGGCGTGTCGGGCGTCAGCTTCATCTTTAATGTACATCGGAACAGAGAGGTGTATCAGGAGGGAAAGCACAAATTAATCCAACCATACCTAACCTGTCCCTGAATATGGACAAATGACCTGCTGTGAAATGAATGTGATGACCTACACCCTAAGCAGCAGAGCATTTCAGCACATTCTCTGTGCTCAGCTTGCATGTAGCTCCTATCTCTGACAAACAGCCTGATCTGGCTTGAGTCCACCTTCTGTGGTGCTGCTGCAGAGATTATTTTACACACCACTCTCCTGTCACTTGTTTCTGTTCTTCTTTGTTAGTGATCCTAAATTAAAGTGGCTGGGTTTAGTATTAAACCTTTTCATCCCTCATTTTTTCCACTGAATTTAGGTTTCTAATTAAGGACCAAAGAGCACTGTCCCAGTTAGCATCTTCGTGCAGAAGGTTTAAGTGCAAAAATTCAGAGAGGGAGTTCTTTTGCAGGAGGACTGAGGATATATTCTCCTTCTCTTCTTTTCCTGTGGGTTATTACCCCTTATCTGTTCAACTGAATTTTAAGTCAGATCCCTGCATCCCACAGGACTCCCACAGAACCTGGAAAGTGATAAATAATATGTGGGACATCTGCAAAAGCAAGGTGAATAAGCATTGCTCCCTATTTGTCATGCAACAAAACCTGGAAAATATCAGGCAGAGAACTTTAAGCAAAAGCAGAAGTAACTTATATTTTCACACAGTATAGAGATAATTCAGTATAAGATAATATTAACGTTCAGGGATGACACATTCGTCCAATGGCCATCAGGAGCAATCACCATTCCCAGAAGTCTCTCTTAAAATAAATTCCAGGAAAGGATAATTTCATATTTGCCTTTTTCTTGTATTCTTCCCCAAGAATCCAACATCACAGCCTTCGGTATGAGAGTCCGGTCTAACACAACATGGAAGCTATTCACAGGTTTAGCTAGCTTGTGTGCAATCTTCTGCCATGGCCTTTGTTCATAACTGCAAATTGAGCCAGGTTCATCGGTAGTAGAGAATATTTTTGATTTAAGAACAAAAAGCTTTGAATTGAAACTTCTGAGGCAAAGCTGACACCAAGCTGGAAGTGTTTTAGGAGAAAATGATTCACTGAGATGGAGACCAAGAGACAGGAACAGAAGCTCAGATAAGTGTCAGATTTTTCTTGAACATTGTCTTCCAGTATTGTTTTTCTGCTGTTCCAAAATGTTCACCTTGAGCATAAAGCTAAGGACAAAGAACAATTTATAATGTTTTATTTTTCAATCATTTGAGGAGTGTTATGTTTTGTTGGGTTTTTTTTTCTTATTTCCTTCTTACCTATTCTTTTTCTCCTCTTTGTTGTTCAGAATGTGAGAGAAAAGAGGAGAGCATGAATATATCCCCAAACAATCCTCCTTTAAAATAACACTTCCAGTTTAAAAAATAATACTTTTTATATGTTTTTCTGTTTTCCTTATTGGAAAACTCACCAATGGAATGGTTACTTTTGCTCCCTTTTGGAAATTGAAAATTTCAAAATGCTTTGGTGAGAGAGTAGCAGACTGTTGGTAGCTTTTTGGCATCTCCAGACCTGCACACACTCAGAGGTCTGAGCCAGTGAAGGCTCAAAGGTGTTTCTTAAGTTGACCTCAGGTTGTTCCTCACTGCAGCCTGTTGTGTCACATATGTGAAACCTTGTATCTCAGGTAGCACTGCCTCCTGTCCCTACACCACAAAAGCACATCATTATGTACTATAGAAATTCCTGTGCAGACACCATGTGCTGGTGTGTTGTGGAATCTTGGAATGATTCTGTTGTGTATCTGGCTTTTACTCTTATAATTGCCTCAGTAATGTTGATCAACAAATCACCACACAACATTTCCTACATTTTAGTGGGTACAAAGCTGGAATAATTTAAAGTCCTAGAAAATGCATAATGCAAAATGCATAATGCATAATGAAAAAAACAACCCAAACTAATCTAAACCCCCCGTGAATCTGTGTAACCATAATCACCTTTGGAGTGTTGCATCAAGCAGCTTTCCTTATCCAGTGAAGGTATTCTCTCACAGTCTCTAGTCCACTGAAGATTTTTTTCGGAGTGTACTTTCACTCTCAATAAGGCTACTCATGGCAGAATCAGAAGCTCAAAGAAAAGCTTTCTGACCGGACACTTGCCTCCTTTATTTGCCATTTATACCTCTCATCTTAAAGAAATAAATGCCATAATAAACGTCATAATAAATAGGGATTGGGAGCTATACCATATAGAGATAATGAAAGGGTTTATAATCTCATTGCTGTTATTTGGTTTTTCTTTTTTTTTTTTTTTTAATTTTGTCTTAGGCACACAATTCCTTCAGCCCAGACTGTAATTAATTTTACTACATCACCAGTTATCTCTGCTCCCTAACCAGGCTTGTCATTTTAATTTTTCACAGGCTTTCTTTTTTTCTATCCATGCGCCTGTTCCTGTATCTTCGTAAAGTCTCATCAGCTCTGGCCCAAAGCCTTAGGCAAATTTGTCTGTAATGCACTCTTCTACTTCAGACATTAGAGAAAAAAAATACCACTTCCACAAAATGGTGGGGGAACAAAAAAAAAGAGGAATAATTCTGACCATATGTTGTCCAGAAATTCAAACAAGCCTGGAGAGGTTGCTTAAAAATAAGGTGTCCTTTCTGCTACACTCTTATTTATATCAATAAAGAAACCCAAGTGCTATTGGAGGGCAGGTTACAGAAAAAAGTTAGCAGGCGGAAACCCCAAATCCTGCAGAAAATGAACTTTTTGCTAAACTTGTTAAATTTTTCTGACATTTAACATGACGGTCAAGAAAGTCTTTGGGTCTCAGAGGATGGATCTGCACAGGCAGATGCAGAGACTTTTCCATTAGTTTTGCCTGTACTTTGAAATCTTCCTTGGTATCCCATGTGGAGAAGTTAGCATTTTGCTAAGCCCAAGTAAATTTACTGAAAGGGCTTAGTGTCCCCCACAGACCTCGCCTGAGTGTGGGCTGTGCTAGAGCATGAGTCTATACCACAGCATGCCTACAGGCTCCTTGAAAAAACTGAGCTGAAATCCTGCTGTTGTCTTTTTATGTATCCTTGCAGAACCTAGACTTTGACAGTATTAAAAAGTGAACTCTACTCAGCTGACTGCTCTGCCGCTGAGCCAGAATTCAGGCTGCTTAAGTCTACCAAGGCACACCATCCTGCATGGGTAACCCACACATCACTCTGTGAGTTCTTAGAATAAAATTTTTTAGATTGCAAAAGACCTTTGAGATCATCGAGTCCAATTGTTAACTCAGCACTGCCAAGCCCAACCCTAAACCATGTCCCAAAATGCCACATCTACACGTTTTTTAAATACCTTCAGTGATGGCGACTCCACCACTTCCCTGGGAAGCTTTGTTCTAGTGCTTGACCACCCTTTTGGTGAAGAAATTTTTCATAATATCTGATCTAAAACTCAACCGTGGCACAACTTTTGCCATTTCCTCTTGTCTTATTGCTTGTTACTTGGGAGAAGAGACCAACAACCACCTTAGCTCCTTTCAGGTTGTAGAGAGTGATAGAGTCTCCCCTGAGCCTCCTGTTCACTGGTCTAAACAACTCCAGTTCCTCTGGCTTCCTCTTGCTCCTTCCACTCCATCCATACCTGCCCTTACCCTGGCTTTTGTAATGTATAATGTCTTCCTGTCAAGGAGTATTTCAGTGCACAAATTTACCCATGAAACATCCATGAATAGCTAGAAACCACTGTTGTCCTAATTGTAGTGTAGGAATTAAGGAGAACTCAACAATACAAAGACTAAGGGTCTTGGCTTGGGCTTGGATGTGACAGCTTCACTTATTAGGAGTAGAACTACTGAAGGGGAGATCAAGGGATGGAGGAATTCTGTTTCTTCAGAAAAGAAAAAATCTTCTACCATGTGAAAGCATCTAAAATTGGATATCAGCTGTGGAGGAAAGGAAGAGTCTCCAAATCATTTAACCAAACCTGGATGTGTCTGAAAGGTATATCTCTTTATTTGGACCCTGAATCATGAGCCTTAGGGATGATTGCCATAATAGAGTATTTTTGCCTCTGCAGAAAATACAGTAAGAAATTGCTTTTGCATATGATGGAAGAGGTCAGAAAGGCTGATCTCTTGCACTTCTTAATAATATAAGGCCCTCACCCTCAATTATCTCAAGCCAGAAAAGCTCCTTTGCCATCAGCCAGAAGCTCATCTAAGCATGGAATCAATCTGATTTCACCTGAATATGATGCTTATAAATGCTAATGCTGATTAATCTATTTTTGTACTTAAAATCTCTCTAGCTCACTGACCAGAATCTGCACCTTAGTTCCTTCAGCTTGAAGTGAACTGGTTTATGGTTGTTTCATTGCTGTTGTTTTCTTTCTTTAAAAAAAAAAAAAAAAAAAACACCAAGGTTTCTTACCTTCTCTTCCACTGCTGATCTGGCCAGAAACCTCATTTTCCTGCTTAAGTATTTTTAATGTAGAGGGGTGTAAATTTTATCTTGTGCCACTAGGACACCTTGCAACCAGAATTTTATGGTACACTGACGACATAATAAGGTTCCTGATCTTGTAGCTCAGTAAAACAAAGCACAAAGAAGTTCTCTGAGCAACTGAAAACCATCAGCGTTATTAATATAATTTATAAAACTGTAGTGTTTATAACAAGCCGGTGATTTAAGGGTGCTAGAAAACAATGCCATGGTGAAGATTTAACTCATCAAAATGCTTTAATTAAAAAAAAAAAAGAAAAAAAACCAACAAATACCACAGATTTAACTAGGGAGGAATGGAAGGGACTTAATCAAATAATAATGAAATGGAAGTTGAAGTTTCTGAGTTTTTTTCTCAGGAAAAAAAAAATATTTATGTACATAGTAAGGCTCTTTGAATGAAAATAAAGGCATGATTGAAAAAATGGGAAAATGCCTATATATTCGTTTCTATGCATGCATACTAATCACATTGCTCTAGACACTAAGACTACACTAGTGCTAATATATGAAAGTATCAGAAATCTGATCATCTGCACTGTTGTATCGTTTAGGCTAATCCTTGGATGCTTTTGAATGTAATCTCAAAGCTGACCTAGATAATTAACTAGCACTCCCCAAAAAACTCCTGGAGAGAATTGTAGAGGTGTCAGAAGGCTTATTCTCAACAGGCAGTTTGTATAGATGCACACTGTTTTGGAAACTAAGAAAGGTCAACGTCATAGATATGGCCAGAGTCTCCCAGCTGGCTGCAGATCCAGGTAAACAGTTCGTTTGTACATGTGGCCATCTGGCTCCCTATACTAATATGTGTACATTTTATTGTGACTACAGAGACAAAAGACTGAGCTTCACATTGACTGCAAGCCAGGCGAAACTTGCTTTGTCAGTGGCCGACCACCTCATGCCACTTCTTTTACATCTCTGCTGCTACTACAGGAACGTGCTCTCTGACATCATTCTGACATTCGGGCATCCTTTCAGGCATTTCCTTTTTGTTGTTGTAACCAGCTGAAGTCTGGAGGACATCCTTCTGGCTGGAGCATCCCAGAACAGTTGTCTGTGGAAGTTCCAAACAATCACCGGATGTTACTCCACATAGCTGCTGGTGACTGTCACTTTTCCTGGCTGAAGAAAAGGTATCCTTGTCCACTGTCTTACACTGGACAGTACTCATCTTTCTCACTGGCTTGGCTTCACAGGGCTGCAGGTTCAGCTCCTTCAGTTGTCCTGTGTCATGTCCCACTGCTCCAGTTCCTTCCATATCTGTGAAGGCAAGACTTGTTTAAAACTTGCTTTACACTAATTGCAAGATGCTACTTTCATATTCCTTCTGTGCCTTTACTGTGTGCCAGACATGAATGATAAAGCAGCTATTGTTGGACAAATAATTGTAACTCTTCACAAATTTTGGTTTGACAGAAAAAGTTGATAAAACCGTCAGCTGTTTCCACAAATAAACATAAAGCAACCAAAACATTTGATTTGTTCTTATTGATACACTAGCAGTTCCTAGAGCACATTCCAATGGCCAAAAAATATCTCAGAAAATGCTTAGTAATAAAGTATATAAAATACAGCTGGTTAGTAAGCTATGTATTGCTAAAACTGGTAATAATTTTGATGTTAAGATGTAAAAAAATTAATACTACCTATAAAATACATCAACCTTCTATGAATCAGGCTGCAATATAAAGTATAACTTTAAATTTCCAACATTTAAATCCTACTCAAAGCAGAGACTATATCTTGCAATGCTGCTTAAAAAACAATGTTGAAAAAAAATGAAGAAAAGGCAAAATATATCCTATACATTGTTCATGTGGGAACAAAAAAGGTTTACATCTTAATAAACCAAACAGTTATCAGCCACACTTGTGGTGTAACAGCAGATGGCTTCTGAGTTGACAGGGTGCGCTATCACTTCAGTGCAAGATTGGCAGCCTGCCACATCTGGATGCTGAATACGTTTGTAAAATTCTTGCAAATCCGTCCCTTCCCCTGAAAATAAAATGAAATCAGACCAGACCCAAACCTTTTACACTGGTTCCAAATCCTGAACTAGTTCTAGTCAACACATCTCATGTGGGCAACACCACTTTTTCTAGTCTATTCAACAGCATATATTACAGATCCTTATCACAAATGACCCCAGAAAATGTGCTGTTACCATTCCTGATTTTTTTGGGTTTGTCCTTGAATTTTGACCCCTAGCAACCTGCGACATTCAACCCCATGATTGCTGAGACTGTCTGCTTAGAGTCGTTCTCTTCTCCCTTTCCTGAAATCCTTAATTGGAATGGTATTTGCTGGAACCATATTCATAGAATCATAGAATACCTTAAACTGGAAGGGACCTCGTCGATCCCAGTGGATCATGGAGTCCAACTCCCTGTGTCTCACAAAAAATACCTAACATTAAATCATATGACTAAGAGCATCATCCAGATGCTCCTTGAACTCCTTGAACCCTGACAGGCATGCCAATGGCTTCATGCTTGCCCTCAATTTTCCTGTTAAGGAGTGTTAGCTTTTTTCAACTTGTACACTCACTGCTTTCAATTTCAGGATTGTACCTCTTGGAAATGCACGGGAAAGCTGTCAGTAAATTTTCAGGGGTCACACATGTTTCTGCATGTAATAGTTTTCCTTCTTAATATTGCTTTAACATTAGGTAGTTGGCTGCTTTAAAGTACAAATTACATACATCAGTAGGTTCAGTTTCCTTCTTTATACACATAAACAAGATAATCAGGTCATGACCCCTATACCAAAGCTTCCTGTTAGTTCTTGATATATACTGATACCCTCTTCATCTTCATAAGTGCCATTTCCAACTGTGAAAATAGGTCTTTTCAAGCCAGTTTGAAATAATGGAGGAGGATAAAAGTTTTCTGGATATAAACAGTTTAAAGGGTGAAATACTGCCTTAAGATTTGTATGACATAGTAATCTAAAATATCCTGATTTTTTTTTCAATTAATACAAACTACTCAATATCATTGAAGCAAACAACTGGATTAAGTGCTAGCTATCTGACAGAGCTCAGGCAGTAATTCCATATGGGAAATAATTTTCAGAGGTGGCAATACATGGCAGTACCAGACACTACTATTGAAATGGGAGTTATGCGGTGTTTCCATTGGTGGGATATTTGAAATGAAAAGTAAAATTTATTCTGTTGAAATTTAATAAAAGGTAGAAAAAATGGCAAGCCTGTAGAAAGGAAAAAGGAGGAGATGCTCTGAGCAACATAGGAGCAAGGGCCGCAGACCTTAATTGCACAATAGGTGAACCTCTTCAGATATACAACAGTGATTTCTTGGTGGTGGTGGCCGACAAGGTCAGGATAAGATCTATCAGGTACAGTACCTGAAAGGACTAGAGATTAAAGGTAGGAGACTTAAGCTGTTAGAGGATACAACTTTTAAATAGCCAAGGTGGTGAACCACCAGAATAAATTTCAGAAAGAAAAAGAAACAGTGTGTTCCTCCACCTCCAGGTGCCATTCTGTTAACCATGAGTTAGTTAATCAAAAGTTATTTAATTCAAGAGGGAGATAACTGTATATAGCTGAGGAGAATTTTTTGTTTTATTAAAGCAAGATCAGACAAGGCAGTATCTTGACCCCTTCTCCCATGCAATACTGTAAATCTACACATGCAGCTTTCTTCCTCAACTCTATCCCCAGCTAATTGTTCTGGGACAACAGCCAGGGCCCCTACATCCATTGGACTTCATACTGTATAAGCACTACCAAATAGAAAATCCTTCTAGCAAGTCTTGCTGTGGTGATTAATAATAACAGCTCCAAACACTTAATTGCATTGGAAAAGTGAAATTTCATTTGGGGGGAACAGCTATAAAGCAGAAACTAAACAAAAAGACTGCAGCTTTGATTTCTTCTCTCTCTCTCTCGAAAGCCAACAGCACTTTAAATAAGAATAAATCAAACATTAGACATTTCCAAGTCATATGTATTAAATTCACTTAAGATATTGTTACCCTTGTTTAGATTTGAACATACAGGGGGAATCTTTTTGTCTTGCAACTATTCCTAGAAGACTTTAAGTGGCTGGATTGCCTTTTGTGACAAAAAAATCTTTCTATGAATTATTTACATGACGGCTCCAATCAATGCTATACCTGTCAGCCTCCCCAGCCAAAATGAAAGTTCACTATGTAAAGGTGCCAAGGGAGAATGGCAACCTCCCACTGTGAGTTTATAGACAGAACTAAGTCAGCACGCATTATGTGTCAGAGCCGACATCAGACAGAATCAGATCCTTTGATCTCAGACCTCCACAGGAAGCTTAGATCTCAGACAAATTAGATAAAAAATGAATTTATAGCAGATATGTATCCTAAGGCACACAGCTGAATGCTGTGTTTTGGAGAAGTACAGCAAATATCAAAACACATAAACTGCAGAATTTCCTCTCTCATTCTCCCTCTCCCTTTGCTTTTGTGATAGATGCTAATTAAAAGGAGCTAAAAACTCCAGCTTACCTCTTCCTGCCTCTTATGTAATCCACAGGTTTTGAGAAAGAGGAAGGAAAAGAAATTCCCAAACATAGTAAATGGGTGGTTCAGTGGGGTTATCCGAATGCCCTTAGATCTGTGCTGCTGGCAGGTGAGACAAAAACCACCAACAACCACTATAAGAACATTTCACACTTACAGAAAGGGAAGCCAGTGCTTTCTGCTGCCAGTCACAGAGCCCTGAGGCGGTCTGCTTTTCCGTGACCTCAGAAGAAGTCATGTTTGATCAGCACATGATGAAAAGACAAGTCTCGAAGAGGTGTGTGGAAGAGGGGCGTTTCTGGCAGGACCATGGGGAGTATAGGGTGACAGGGAGCAAGGTGGGTGGGAATGGAGTTGCTTTGGGATGCTGGCATGGACTCACTGCTCGGAAAGCATGACATGACAGTCTAGTGAATGATGGAGGTAACAGATACAGTACAAATGAGTCCTGAGTGGTTTTTTCTACCCCCATCACAGTCCTGCTGAAGCCCTCCACAGCCTGCAAACTTATGCAGAGCATTTTGAGCACTGCAGTTATTGCTGCAGCACTAGGAGACCTGGGCAGGGAGGAGCACTGTTACTCCAGGTGTCTGGGGACACTGAATATTGGTCCCTGCCCTGCTCCAATGCCACTAGGTAAAATCACTGACTCCTTGAAACTAAGGGGGACTGTGCAACTGCCTTCAGTGGAGATAGAATTTCACACAATATATATAGAAAAGAGGTAAAATGGCAAATAGAAAAATAACAGTGAGGAGAAGAAGGCAATAAAATGACAAACCTTCTGAAAACTGTGCCATTGGTCCTGTACAAACCTATAGTTTAAGAGACTTAAACCAGCTCTTTTTAAACTCAACTGTTCATGAATTTGAATTACAGTCAAATTGCAGTCTCACCTGCTGCTACAGGCACACCATTTTTATTTTCTCCTTGATTGAAGCAGGTCTGGATGTGAGTTGCATGAGTCTGTGCCTGTTTATGGGGTCCCTTGGTACTGGCCCGTTCAATCCTTGTTTCTGCAATGAAACATACAGTCACATGACTCTCAATCCATCCTCTGCTCAGCAGCAATTATTAATTCAAGCAACAAAATACTGCTAGTGAATTAACAGATAATCTAGAAGTGTTCTTTCTACCCAAAAGAAGTGGAGAGTGCTGTTCTATGTTCATACCATCTTCTGTTTTGCCATCAGGGTTCCCACCTCTTCTCTTCAGTAGAGCTCTTCCTTATGTTGTCACAATGTTCAGTAATGCTGAAAATTCAGACCTTGTTTCAGCTAGTGCTTATGGTGCAGTTTAGGAGAAAGACCCTTCAGCCTGGATTTGCAAAATTACTTAAAAGCAAAAGTTTGGAGAAACTTATGAGAAGGTCTTGAAAGAAGTGGGAGATATCTTATTAACCAGGATGTGCACTTACTCCTCCAGTGTGGGTTACCTGTACATTTGGCTAGGTCCTGACTTCAGATACGGTATCTGAAAGGCAAATTTATTGGTAACTTTCAACATATCTAGCAGTTTCAGGTGACTGTTTGTCAATCAAGCCACCAATAGTTACGGTCACGTCCTTTTATCTTCAGTTGTAGTCTTACACAAATATCTTTTTATCTTCTGTAGTTGGAAAGCCTTCTTGAGGTAGTTTTGTTTGGTTTAAGAAAAAGAAATCAACCTTAAGGTAGATTAGTAGCACTGGGGATTTGCTGGGGTGAGAACTCCAGAGAAGCCGTAGCCCTCCCATTACCATTTTGACTCACATGATGCTTGATAGAATCATGTGAACATGGCTGTGCTGCAGTGTTTGTTGCATTCTCACTGCATCTGTGCCTGGTCCTTGGTCAGCACCAAGGTTGCATAACCTCACCACAGTTATATTTTGCTATGTCATCCTTCCATCAGGAAAATGCAGTGGTTGAATTGATCATTGAAATCATAGCAATTGCTTGTCTGCACTATGGAAATCAGATTTTCATCAGGTTTCACATACCACTAAAGCTTTTTCCAGACAGGACTCAGGCATCTGTTGTAGGTGCAAAACTGTATAACCGTGAACTACACACTATTCTGCTAATTACTGTACTTCTCAGAGCTTTCTCTCAGTGACATTGTCTGAATCCTGTTGTGGATTTTTAAAATAAAATAGGGAGTCTGCAAGTATAAATTTTAGTGGTTATTTCCAACTTACTATTGCTTTTGCTCTTCTTGAACCAGCAGAATGCAATAGTGAGGATGAATGCAGATGCTGCTGAACTCAGTATGACAACGAGGATCATGCTGGCCTTCACTCCCATGGGGACAGGGAAGATGGTAAATGGCTGAGACAACACGGTAAATTTAGCCCCTGAGAATTCAAAGCAGTCAGAGTTTACTGAGTTTATTACAAAGGCAAGAACATTGGTTTAATGGCTAACACACCAGGTTATAGGCTTTCAACAGTGACGCTGTTGTTAAAAATGCATGCACCCATAAGCCCATCTATCTCCAGATCAACATTAGCTAACATTTATTTAGGATTGAGCACCAGGACAAACCAAATATGGAGCAATACTTCTCCAATGCAACTTTCAAGCTTTCAGTGCTTCCTGAAACAGAGGCAACCTCTTTGTATTTAACAATCTTTAATATTTCTTTCATGAATTTGTATAGCTGACTACAGAAACTAGAAAATACATTCACAAAACATTTATTTCTGAGGCCAAATAGATCAGGCCCAGAAAGAAAACATGCACAATCTGCATAGCAAGACAGAAAAATTGGTTGTGACAAGAAGTGTGGCAAGTCATACAGTTTTTACAGGATGTACCCAATTCTTGACAATGTAAGATATAGGAGACCTAGAAACATTCATTAGCATTAACCTTAAGTCAGTGATGCAGAAAACTCCCAGTGGCTTTACTAATATTTTCTACCATGTTAATAATGAACATTATAAATAAAAGACTTTATTTTTATAGCATGGCAAAAATTTAGCTTCTTGACGCACACAAACTTGTTCTTCACCCAGAGATTCTAAAGTTTTCTGTAAATGAAGTCAGAATTAAGCCAGCCACCCCTCACAGTTTTTGTTGCTGAGGTCATTTGGTCTCAGCATCTGAGCATCAAGACTGGAAGATGCCTAATACTGCCCTTTTTAAATAAAAAATATGGAGAGCTTTTTTCCTTGAATCTCTTTCAAAACACGTTTTGAATGGAGATGTGCCTGGGAAGGACAGGAATTTAACAAAACTGGCCCTGGCACTACCTATAGGCCAATTTGAAGGATGTGGATGAGCACAACAACTCATTACCTGTCTTAAAATCTGACTTATTACAGGTCCTAACACCACAATTCTGGTAATTTTGCTGGATGGATATTTCTTTTACTTGTTTCAGTTCCACTTTTAATAAAAATCTAAAAGCCTTTTTTTTTCATCAATTTTTTTCATCAATTTATAAAAATAATTATAAACACGGTCAGATGGAGGCTTGGTGACTAGGGTAAGTAGCTGTAAGTACTTTTATCTGAAACTAATTAGATTTGTGTCAATGCTGTCCACTTGAATAAAGCAGAGAACAATGTGGGAAGCATGTTCCAATTGGGAAAAATTTCCTGCGGGTACAAACACATTTGAACTTCAGTTGAGAGAAGTAGTCTCACAGATATCAGATTCTACACAGACAGGTGCTTAAAGGTGCTTTGCACTGCTGTAATATTTTGTGAGTAGACTGCTGTTGGTTTAAATGAAAAGTGGATGTATGGAGCCCATTGGGATCCATATCAGTTGTGTGAATATTACTGTAACAAGATGCAAGACTATGCAACGGTGCTATGAATAGTTTACTCTCCCTAGGAGCTATCAGTAAAACATGGGATTATTGCTTTCAATGTTAACTGCATCTTCTGAGCTGCCTTCAAACAGCAAACTATGCCAGGGTACACAAAGAAACCTGGTAATGAAAACATATCCCAAACATTTATTCTCTGGTTACTTAATTATTGCTTATCTCAAACAATAATCAAGTATCTTTAGTAACAGTCTGGCAATATAAAACCTTTTATACTGTCTCTAGCTTGGTTCCAATTACAAACAAGCAAAGGGTGTACTTTCGTAGTGCATACCAAAAGTGTACGATACTCTTTTTTACACAGGTGATACCTGCACAGATGCATCAGCTGTCCACATTGCTAGGTGTAAACATCTCTTTCCAATACTCTGACTAAATGTTTCAGAAAAGGGACCTCCATTTGACCTTTGTTCAGAGGAAAAATTTTGTGACTTCCCTGAAATAGCTTTCAAAACACGTTTCATTATGCTGTACTTCTCACTAGAGAGTCAGATCTCATGAGGCGCTGACTTTCCGTCACTCTCACTGAAGTGAAGGCAATTGGAGCAGCAGATGTTTGTCAGCACATACCCTAAAAGTAGACATATGTGCCCCTTTAAAGGCCTACCTTCAAGTACTCCCGGCACCCTCATTCTCTCTTTGAAAAGCCATTGGCAACACCTCACGTTGATTAGCCACTTATGACTAGGAGGAGCAAAAGTTTCTCATAAAAAATTCCCTGGATCTTCATTTAATCCTATGATAGGAAGGGATTTCTTGTGTTATAAATCCTATCCTATGCTATTATGTGTACCATGTCATACAGTATCCATACATTCGTAAATATATTGATCTCCATCCAAAACCAGTTTTAGCTGTTCTCAGTATTTTCTATTATTATTAAGATAGGTTGTTCAGAAAAATGTAGTCTAAAAGTTAGTAACTTTTTAAATTTTTTTCCTAGATTTTTTCATTAGCTGTTTCAGCTTGGCCACTTCATCAGTCGGATGTATTTGTCCTCTGTTTCTTTCCTGTTTCTTGTCTGAAACAAGCCTTGCTATTTTGGAGTTTTCATATTAAAAATGGTCAGGCTATACCTACTCCATTTTGAGATCACCTCTAAAAACACATAAACAAAATTATGTTCAATGCTGCAAAGGAGTACTTATCAAGGTTTAATGCAGTGGCAATCATGCCACCTTACCTCTATTGGAAATATTTCTGTCTGTCCTTCCTAGTCTCCTTTCCACCTGGTGGTTCTCAATTTATATATATATATATGGAGTTATCATCTCTATCTGTATCTATATATTTATATCAATATATCTATCTGTATATATATCTATATATCTATTTATACCTATGTCTACATCTATGTGTATACCTATATATATCATCTATATCCATACATATATCATATATGTATGTATGTGTGCAATACCAGAATAGTCACTTTAAACATCATTTAACAATAGCTATATCTTAATTTGTCTTTGGACTGCATACCAGATTGCATATACCCGTTTCTCCTTTGAATTGCCTCAGTAGTGATTCTGCAAGAAGAAAACCGTACTTGGACACCTACACAGCTTCAGAGCCAGATTTGTAGATAAGTTCAGGCCCCCAAACAGTTGGACAGGTGCTTCCCTTGTGCAGATGCCCTAAGGCTTTTGCAAGCCAGACTTCACATGGTGCCATATCCCCAAGGTGCTGATGTCCTCCCTCAGCTGCTGTTTCTAAGAGGTTACAAGCACACCTGCCTCTTCACCATTATTGGGGTTGTTCACAGACCTAATGCAAACTGCATGATCCTGGAGGTTCTGATGTCATCTCTGTAAACTGAAAGGATACCTGTAGCAGAGCCCAGTCCTGAAGGCATGCTCTGAATGTATGTAATCTCTTGCACCCATAAAGATGACCAGGTGCAGACTAACAGTTGGTGAAAGGAGCTATGAAAATAATTGAAGCACAGATGGAGAATTTCTGAATACAAACAGGAAAAAAAGGACTCAAGAGGAAAAAGTTTGCTCTGGCAGCTTGGCTGACCTTAAGTACCTGATTCCTACATGGGATACATAACTAAGGAATCCAGAGAGAAAGAGGCACCTTTCTTTAACAATAGTCTCTACTGACTCATCTTGATTTTAGGAATCTTGCATGAATAGCTCAGGCGCTACTCAGCTCTCTTGCAGCCTGGGTAATGCCAACTTGGATGTGTGAGTGAAGTCAGGGTGTTTAGAGGTTTGGCATTGTGCCACTCATTCAAACAAAGCCTAACTCCCTTTTTATAAATTCAGATGACCTGTAAGGTTTTAAGTTGAGTTACCAAATAAAACACGCAGAAAATTTAGCTTACCTGGGGGTGATGTGACAGTGAACACCAGTTTCCAGCCTGTTCCTGAGCTGGAGACAGCCAGACTGGAAAAGCTTGCACATCCATCTATGACCTCCACTTTGGTGAGTCCTGTAGAGTAAGAAAAATTTTACATCCAGATAAGTACCACCTCAGCCCCTCTGAGAATCCCTGTGACTTTAAGGGGACTTTGGAAAAGCTAAATACGGTGTCTTTCCTAATTGTAAATATTTGTGTAACCCCAGAAATTTTACATAGGGTCAGGTCTTCACAGATATTTGGACATCAAGTCCATGATGAGTTGGAGAAATTTAAGTTCTGAACATTTCTGAATCTTCATGCTCATTGTAAAATGGCATTAAAATGAATATGGAAGTTAAGGCCATCAAGCATAGGTAAAAGGAGCTACACAGATGCATTAGGAAGCTCCAGATGATAATAATTTTGATTTAACTAGTGTCTTGTGTGACTATGTTGCTAAGGTTAGGAGAGTATTAGTGAGAGACTGAGTATTTTCTGTCCTAAAGGGATGGTCTCAAGGAGCCAGACACTGCAGCTAAGGGAAAAGAACTGACTGGTTTAACTATTTTATGATTTGCAGGTGTTTCACTTCGTCATTTGGGCATATTCCTTCCTGACCTACTGTTAAATTATTTTGAACTTTTCTACAACTCTGTCAGATGCTTTGAAAGGGAAAAATTCTGGTGACTACCCTGTGATTGTACAGGAGACACTTTCAGATAGAAACCTGGCAGGGGAAAGCTCCATGAGGAGGATTAAAATGAAACCTGGGAGAGCTAGTTTCTTTGCTATTTTACCTCCTGCTCTAAGGTATCAGGGAATGCATTCTGACCCAACGTTTACACCTGTTATATTTGCTATCCTTGTAGGTTTTGGATTTTTTTTTTTAATTTATGATTTTCTTTGCAGTTGGATCTCCATTTTATTGTGTGTATCTTTGAGAACCAGCCAAGTCCTGGCCTTGGAGCAATGCTGACCAGGTCTGGGCTTCCTTCAGGCTCTTGGGGTGACAGAGGTAAAATCCTGAAGACTGACAAATTTCAAAATGTTGGTTCAGGTGGGGGTGGGAAGTCAAAGCTTCCTTAGGATGCTGGGCTTGCTCCAGTGATCACAAGCACAGACTTTCACCTGCTCAAACACAACAAGTAATAACTATATGCTTTACGAAGCAGGTGGGTTTACATTTTATTGCAATTAAGGAGCACAGGTGAAGATACATAATGTCTGAATGTGAGGAGAACATTCCTACTCTGCCATTCCTGTGTTCAGGATATTGAGCAAAGTGGTGTAGTAGCAAACATCTTTGTGAGACATTTTGCAATCATAGATGTGTAGGAGTGATCAGCAAGTGGGGACAAGGATTTTGATGGTAGGCATACTGCAGAACAATTTTTCTCTGCTGGTATCCCATTTTTCCTACCAACAGCCATATGATACATACTAAACAGTGCCCGGGTCAGTTCTTTGGCACTGAAGAACTGCATGCCCTAGCCAAACCTCTTAAACTCTTACAGACTCCAAACAGAGATGCTGCAATGCAAACTGCCAACTGGGCTGGTTTCTGAACTATGGCCAGAGACAAGGTCCTGGGCAAAAGCTTGTCACATTTTAAAGATTTAGCAACAGAAATAATAAAGCTTCCCAACTCCATGATTGGATATTTAGTTTACTAATATCCCAGTTAGTTTTGAATACCTATATATGTTTTTTCTATTTTTGTACAGCTTCTAGCACACCAAATCCCCAACTTCATTGTGAGCCTCCAGGACCAGCTGTGATGTGTAAGCAAGCTATAATTTATCCTGTGAATAGACTTGCTATAGATGTGGGAATCCGGATTTCTTTAATTGCTCTAGTCTGATCCTGGCTCATCTACTTATCTACTATTTTTATGATCCTCCTTATGACACAGCCTGCGCAGACTAGCAAGACTTTTCTTGGCTCTGGTTCTCACTGTAACACTGCTTTTACAGAGGGTCTTGTGAGCTGTGTTTGAATACTTTATAATTGCCATTTCCAGTCTATGATGAAGCCTGGAGTACTGTACTGTACTTCTCAACAGTCTATCTCAGCTTTCAGGCACATATGCTTCAAAGCTCAGAATATTATAGATATATATGGGAGTCTTCACAAAGATCTCTCAGGCAAGCTGGTATTTAACATAGAAGCAAGCTAATTTGAAGCTAAACTGCTTTCATGAGGCAGTTTGGCTGCTGTCAGATGAAGCAGCCTTAGTGTGCTAGACGGGACCCATTTTGCTTAAATGCTGCTTTTATGTGTTTCAAAAGATGACTGCAATAAGGACGTTTGTCAAAGGAAAAACTGCAAGAAACTATTACATAGAGAACATCTGTACTACATAGCTCTTTCTTGCTGGAGTTTATTGACTATTAATTTGATGCATGTATCTTTTAAAGAATGTGAAGTGCATTTCTCTTCTGTGACTTCTTTCTCGCCTCCCTTCCTTCCTTCCTTCCTTCCTTCCTTCCTTCCTTCCTTCCTTCCTTCCTTCCTTCCTTCCTTCCTTCCTTCCTCCCTCCCTCCCTCCCTCTCTCCCTCCCTCCCTCCCTCCCTCCCTTTTAGCAATGAAAATTAAGATTATATCATTGATATAATTTCCATTTTCTAGTTTACAAGCTTATGATCATCCACAGGTTTTTGGTTCAGCACTGAACTTAAACAAGGTTCTGTATATAAGCATGTTCATAGCCTCAGTAACCTCAAGGGAAATACTCACATGCTTAGAGTTAGTTATGAGTTCAGGTCTTTTGATAAATGAGGACCAGAATGGAAATATTTAGATCCCTTGTGAAAAACATTTCCATGTTTAAGTATGCTAATTACAAACAATAGGCAGTTGTTTCTGTCTGTACTTGGCCAGATCCTTTGCTGGCACAAAAAGGTTGTCATTGACTCTAAGGAAATTGCCCCAGTTAACATTAGCTGAAAATTCAAGTATTAGGTTTTCTAATTCTTCAGTCTTTTCTTTTTTTGATCTGACGTGTGTATTTTCAAGATAAACTACTGGATATACTCCCTTTAAGCTGCCAGAGCACGAAAATACTTTTGCATAAGCTTCTCTCTCTCTAACTTATGACTGGGCAGATCACCAAACTCCTGCTGTAACCTTTTTTCAGCCCGAAGACTAGTTTTCAAACCCAGTATTTCCCAGGGAGAATTCTTAAATATATCATCACCATTCTGCATATCTGCTTTGCCGTAAACCCTTCTATAAGGAAACACATCCAAACCTCTTAGCACAGCTTTGGAGGAGCCTTTGAGGTGAGCTGATACAACCCAGGGTTCTGAGGGAGGCCCCAGTTTGTCAACTTTTAGACCCTGGAAAGAAAACCAGAAGAATTAAGGTCTAATAGAAAACACAAGACATGTCTGAGGAAGGGTATGAAAGTCAAAGGAAGGTTCAATTGCCTAAATTTAAGTTTTGTGTGACATCCAGCAGAGTTGGCTTGTGGAAAGCTCTTATCTTTCTACAGAAGCTGGAGGCCAACTAACATATTCTTCACCCTGCAACACAACAAGATGTCTGTGTGTAGGGAACTGAAGTGAAATAGAAAGAAGCTGAAAGTCTTGTGCCTCATAGTCATAAAATCATTCTCATGACTAATGGATATACAGAGCTGTTTTTATTGTAAAGCAGCATTGCACCCAGAAATAGCATGCATGAAGCTGTCAAAGCTTGGATTTGACACCAAGCTTCTGGGTCACAACTGGAAAAATATTGTACCTGGGTCTAGTTATTCTGTGGCTATGCTTTTGCTTGTCCAGCAAAATGGGAATGATTCCATTACAGAAAATAATTGGAAAACAGGAAAGAGGACATGAAAATATAAAGAAAATAGAACCATAGCATGAAGACATGTTATGCAGATTTCACCTTACTTTTGGTATCTAAATCTAGTCCCACAACCTGTCAATATCTAAGGACTCACTGGACCTAGTCTGCTGCTTCCAGGACTCATGTTAGTGCCTCTGGCAGTGCTAAATCACATCACATTGAAGTCCAAGCTTGTTTTAAACATGGTGATCTCTACACAGCACTGCTCTACATGGTGCGGACTTGTCAGAGAAGACCAGGATACCCCATTATATCTGACATTGACAGCCTTCATGATTGTGTTGCTGTTCCCATATTTCTCAATTATATCTTCTAAGCTTTAGTAGCAGAAATCAAAAACCTGCACATAATTGTTTCTACAACACAGATCCAACATTCACAGATAAAAGCTGAAAAATGCAAACAGTGACCATCCTGGAAGATGTCAATTGCTATTTATTTATAAAACTATTTTCTGCCATATTTAGGTCCATCTCATAGCTTTGGGATTGCTTGGAAATGGCAAAATCATACAGAATTAAGAGAAGCGCCCATTCACAGAGGTGCAAATCCTACCTTACTGTCCAGGAAAATGATTTTTGGCTGTACAGGAAGTTGCTTCTCTATTTCTCCATCTGAGGGCTGCACCTGAATAGAGATGCTGTAAGGTCTCACATACAAGCATGTTTCTGGATGCTGTTTGCTTCCATTTCTTTTACATGCAAAAAAAATTGGGGGGAGGGATAAGAAAATTAATGCTATGAAAACACCCAGTGCTAGTCCCAGAGGCAATTCGTATCTTACCTAGGAACAACATGCTACTTTTTGTTCACAGGTGTTTTTTACCTTAGCAATGCAACTTGCAATACTTAGTGTTTGTTATGAATAGGAAGGAGCACTATACTGAAGGACCACTGATTTACCTTGTAACAGCATTTTGATTCCTTGGGTGAGCACAGTATGCATGGAATTATGAAACAAGCATCACTTCCAAGCAGAGACCATAACCAAAGCAATAAAAAAAATCCTTTTGTTTTAATCCACAGTTTACAAATGGAAAAGTGAGAAATTGACATGATGAATTATGTCCCTGGTGTCACATTGAGTATGTATGTGGCAGAGAAAGGGATTTAATGGATACATAAACCCAATGCTATAGCCCCGAAGTCTTCATTTCAGTGAACTAATAACAGTGGAAGCTACAAATGCTTCCTGTTCAGCAGAAAGATTTCCAATGAACACCTTTGAGCTCCTCCTTCTTAGAAAAAATAATTCAGTTCCTCTACACCGCCGCAGCCCTTACAGGGCTTTATTGCATTTCCTTATCCTGCATATCTGCATACCTTTAATTATCTGCAAAGTCTGCATACTGAAATATAGAAATGCATACACACTCTATTTAAAGACATCAGGTTTTCCAAGACTGAAATTTAAATTAGAACATCCCAGGAGAAGGGTTTTGCATTTGAATCAAGAACCAACACTTTATTCTGAGCCACTGTAATTTCATTCCCTCTCACAGTGCTTTGTGTCATTTAGCATCTCATATATATATATACAATTTATATATATATAAAAGCCTCTAATCTGCAATTGTGGTTAAGCGGCTTGGGGTTTGGCATTGTCTTGAAATGAAAGTAGAAAAGCTGTTCATTCATCTCTAGTCTTAGCTTAAAGGTGTTTACAAACAAGATATGTGGAGTATAAGTTTCCCTTGGTCTAACTCAGTTTTTTGGTTTAAGTTTTGGGTTTGTTGGCATTTTTTTATAGATGCTACTATGCATGACAAACCTGAAACTGTTTATACTGTAGCTGCTGGTCCACAGACAGTGGCAAGGTCAGCTAAGGCTTAAAGGATACCTACAGTCTCTAGAACTAGCTCAAAGATTTAAGTTTCAGTTCTTATCCTGGTTCTTTTTCTTTTTTGTGAGTGGGAATGTGATGATGATGAAAGGGTGATCAGGGGACTGGAGCACCTCCCATATGAAGATAGGCTGAGAAAGTTGGGGCTGTTCAGCCTGGGGAAAAGAAGGCTGCATTGAGACCTCATAGCAGCCTTCCAGTATCTGAAGGGGGCCTGCAAGGCATCCCTGCCCATGCAGGAGGGTAGGAACTAAATGATAATAAGGTCCTTTCCAATCCTGACCATTCTATGATTCTATGAAAAAGCAGTGTTATGTAAAGTTCATGTCAAAGGCATCAATTCATTCATCAGTTCTCTTATCTACCTCCTTCCACAGATGTGCATTCAGCACTGTGATTGATACTCACTGCAGGAACAATACACCACATCACTCATGTTTTCATGACAGATATCTGCACTTCATGTGAGCTCTACACTCCAGCTGAGTCCAGACAAGTCTCGTGATTCTTGGCATGGCTTCTGAAAACCCAACATATTTTTTTCTTCTATTCCAGCTTATTTAGAACTGACAATGAACAGGAAAAATGTTGACATTGAAATGCCCTAACTCCACACCCCAAGCCCTACATGGTAAAACCATGCTCATCCTACACATAAAGGAAGGGCAAAATGTGGTTGTAGCTAAACTTAGTTCCCACTCCCTAGAGTGAGTAATAGCAAAGAAAACAAAGCAAAAATACGCATGAATGCTTAAAAATTAATGTTTGTTTGCAGATAATTTGTATTCAGATAACACCGTACGAGACATGGTGTTTCCCTGCCCGTGGCAGGGTGGGTGGAACTAGATGATCTTTAGGTCCTTTCCAACCCTAAGCATTCCTGTGAGTCTGTATCCCACATGGTCCAACCTGACTCTTGCTGTAAGGGAGTCCCTGCCTTAGGGTACAACCCTGCACACAGTGAGTTATTTTCCTGTGAGCATCAGTGTAGAGGAGGAGGAGAGAGGAGCAGCCTGCTGCTCCCCTGATGATTTGTGCTGGAAGGGAAATAGGTTTTCCTGGCACAGCTTTGCTGCTGGGAGGTGGGGACATGGCCATGCCTTTAGCCTAGCAAGGACAGGAGCAAAGAGAGCTGCCTTGCTCCTGATGGGCATGAAGGGCATGCTGTTTTGTCACTACCCTGAAGTCTCATGCTGAGAAGGAGCAGGTTGGTTTGCAATTCCCTGCTGACAGTGCTCAATGGGGAACAGCTCTGTTGCTCAGTGCCTTGCAGCTCTTCTAAATGTGGGCACAGCAGGATGCTCCTGGTACCTTAGTCAACGGAAACAACAGGGATCCCAGATCCTTTCACCATCAGTGCCAGCACATGCCTCTTGAACATGCTGAGGCTCTGCAGGAGGGCAAGTGTCTGCTCTTTAGTAGCAAGGAAGTCAGTGGTTGTAGAAAGTAAAGGTTTATGGCACGTATGAAGGTGTGCTTGAGAAACCAGGTGGAAAGATTTGGGAAGGAAGAAAGTCTCCCTGAAATCAATGACAGCTTGTCATTTTAACTATAATTAAAATAATATCTATAATAATGACAATAAGAAAAACAAAACTACCACCACCAATAATAATAGTAGCAATTATTATAATTTCACTTTAAGTGAAAAGACACCAGACTGAGAGCTTGGGTCAAGGGTCCATTAAAGCTGATGGATATGTCTGTACTAGAAAACTAAATACTGCCAAAGAAAAAGCCTTGGCACTGATACTTGATCACCGCTACTTGTTAAACTGTCAGCCCATCACAAGCTGTGGTCCAGGACCAGTAGCAACGTACAAGACAACTCCCAAATGGTCTGGTAACTAATAGAGTCAGATAATATTCTCACTTGGCAGTTTCAATGAGGCCGGCCTGAAATGGTGGGTGAGATAATTTAATTTGGACACAGGCTGATTCGTATCAGCTGGTCTTGGTGCCAGAGAACATTCTAATTTATTTAATTTCCCAATAAACATAGACAATGAAACTAATTGCACAGTTGTCGGGGTATGTCTGCAATGCTAGTTTTGCAGCATCAGTATACCATCAGAATGGGAAGGAGGTTTGGAACAATTTGGGGAGCAAATAATATGTCAAAAAGCATCCTGGTTAAGCCTAGGAGATTTTTTGTTCGTTCTTGGAAAGGTGGTGATTGCTGGTGAAGAGAAGACAAGCTACAAGAAAGAAGATGCTCTAGTGAAGATAGGAGATGGGTATCGTGAGGACTTGTGTAAGGCAAAGTAGGTACAGATCTACCAAAAGCCTGTGAGGAATTTAACATTTTTGCATATGTAATGCATTCTCATGTCATATGGTGGTGAAGTTAGCCAGACACCAGGTACCTGTGTCCTCTCAGCTGCACTGTTAGAGCTTTGTCTCCCTCTGCAGATCTTATCATTAAAGTAATAAAGACAGGGACAGAGAGACGAGCACTGAGAAGATGGTGAGGAGTTTGAAGTCATTCCTACTTTAAGCAAAAAAGTTATGTGAAGGTTGACTTCCATTTCCCCATGTTTTCCCATATTATAGAAAGAAATCAAAACTAGAGGAAACAAACTTCAGTGGAAAGTAGACTGCACTTTTCCTTGACAACAGACACACAATAAATACCTAATACTGATCATATCTCCTTATGAGGACTAAACCAATGGACTCAACAGGACCCACGGTGTCACAAATTATTGGTGTCTCTCTTCTTTCATATAGGTTGAATTAATAAGACCAAAATTCAGAAATCTAGGAAACTAAACAAGAATCCTAGCTAGCATCAGCTAGCTTTGAACGAAGCCATGTGTCCACTGCCCTGAAGGTAAGGAGCTGTGATGGCAGAAAGGTAAGAAAAGATCTAGTAGTGTGGAGAAGTATCATGGGGGGCCTAGGTTGACTGTGAAGTGAGATAAGAAACAAATAACTAAATTGCCTCTGTGGGCAAGGCTGGACAACAGGAGTATGCTTCTTTATCTAATCATTGTGAGGGTTTCCTTTCATAAAGCAAAGATGCTTTAGTTAGAAACTGGATATTCTGTGGCTATTGAAAGCATTATGTGAGTTGGTTAGACTGAAAAAGTTCTGAAAAAGGTCCAATTCATACTGTCTTGGAAAATATATTAGCTAAAATAACCAATCTTTTTGACCAGCATCTTTTGACATTAGCTTTTGGGGGTGCTACCACCATCAGATCTCCATTTCTCTGTCTGCTAGAGACCATCCAAACTCCAAATGGCTTTCCCTATTTCTTCTAATACTCCGTAATTTTACAAATTAGTAAATATAGCCACAGAGCAGGAACACAACAGTCTAGGAACACAGACATGTCTTCCCCATAAGAACAGGATTCTCCTCCTGCTTAGACAGCCTTCCCTTTTCAGTCCAAGTGGCACCAAAACCTGAATGCAAGCAGCTGCCTGGTGGTTGCAGCTGGTGGAGTCTGGAGTTCCTGCAGTCTGGACTGCTAAGACACCTTAAAAAAGGAGAAACAGGAGACTGGAGGCACTTAATGGATCCACTGAAGGGTGAGGTAGGAGCCTTTAGGAGAGGGACAGAGTAGATGCATCAGATAGGAGAGAAACATCCTCTGAATTCATTAGTGACTTCCATTAATTGATGTAGATGAATGGAAATAACATTACTTACAGAGCTGCCTGATAGTGGCAAGGAGCTAAGCCAGGCCTCCTCCATAATACACTTCCAAAGTTTACTGTCAGAGAAAAGCCTTTTATTAAATGTAAACAGCATCCCGCTGGAGGCCAGAGCTTTGCCGCTGCTGCATATCCCAAGGTAATACCACTTTAAGCTCCACATAAACTCTTAAACAGTTTCTATCCTAAAACCAGACCGTAGGTGGTACAGTTTTTTACGATATGTTATAATAGTGCAATAAATCTGTTAGCTTAAAATCGAATCTCCGTGGCCTTTTAGAGAAATCATCATTAAATGCAAGGCCCTGTTAATGATGCCATCCCAGTGAAATTGTTTAATCTGCTAGGGGGGTGGAAGGTCACCAAATGAATTTTTTATAATACATCAACTTGACACGCAATAGGGAAAACTGTAATAGATAAAAGCAAAGGAAAAGGGCACTGTCTTCTTCTGATAGGTCAATAGCAGCCAAGAGAGTCACTCATCCACTTTTCCTTCACTACCGTGCTCCTTTTCCATTTAATATGGACACCCAATTAATACCTCAGCACCATAGACAACCTCATTTTAGGTGAATTATAGCAATTTCTTCCCCCTGCTCCGAAATGAAAGTGATCACAATACATCATAGCATTGTGCGAATTAACGTTAATTGATTCGAGTTACCAAGCACTGATGGGCCACTTCTATAATCTGGTCCTTATTGGGAGCTGGAAGGGATGGAGGGAAGATTAGATTGCATCCTCCGTTGCTTTGACGACGGCGGTCACCTGATGGCTTGTTAGACAGTTGTACGCTTCTATTGCCGGCCCCAGTGGGGTCGTCAGTAAACTGGAGTGATGTCCAAACATCATTACACGCTGCTCCGATATTAAAGCAAAGGGATTAGCACCTTATTGCAAGCAACCTGGATTTGTCATTGTGCTGTCGTTATCCAATTTCCAGATGATAATGTGACTGTGGCCTGCGGGCAGAAGGTCCTACAGCCAAACCAAGGTGTGTGTACATATATATATACACACACACACACGTATACATATATATATGTGCACACATCCCCACAAAGACCCGGCACCCCAAGCCTTTTAACCCTTTGCTCACCAAATTCCTGCTAACAACACATGTGGAAGAATTTTCTCCTTTTCCTATCCAACACACAGCATAGCATGATGAGACAGCAAAGTGGCCTGACTTGGGAGCTGACATGGCCATCACTCACTTGAATGTCACACCCGACAAGCAGTGCTGATAGAGGTGAGACAACTCACATGTTAAATAAGGCAGAGTGAGGAAAGGGTCGGTCCCTCGGTGATGTGGCTGTGTTAACTCCTCTCTGCTGTGTGTACTCATCATGTAAATCATTGTTTTCACTGCAGGACCCATTAATTGTTAAGGGGGAAAAAGGATCCATATGTGACATGAGCAAGGCAGGTTTTATGTGACAACACTGGGGTACTAGTGCTTGGACCAGATCTCTTTCCAGTGCCTGAGAAATATGATGGGTACGCTCTTGGATTTCCTGCATGTGTTTAAACAGCCATAACTTCTCAGGGAATAACAGAGAATTAGGAAAAGCTCCTCTTAGTCTGATCTTTTTTCATTTTAAACTGAGATTTAATAGCACAAGCCCTTCAATTTCTAAAACTCACACTAGTGTTGAGAATATATGGCAATATATCCCTCCTTTCTCCCACAAAGACCTGCAAAATCCCACACTCCTTTTCCTGAGTCTCTCCTACTCTCTCCATCTTCCTCCTCCTCTGTTCTCTCCTGCTATCCTTTCACCTTTGCTACCTCCTGCTCCCTTCCCACAGAGGAAGCAGCTGTTTTTTTCGGAAGCTGTAGCTTCTACCATAGTTACAGTGTGGGTGGGACTTCTAGTTGCCTGAATCTTGTAGTTCATGGTGTCACCTTTAAGTGGGGTTGGCAAATTTTTTGGATAGGTTTACCATGTCCAGTAGATACTAACAGAAACTTAGTTCAAATCTAAGGTTCAAAGGGGAAATGTAGCTTGGGGGATTGCTAGCTGGTGATAGACTCTTTAACCCTAAACTGCCAGAAGGATTCCAATCCAGGATATCCATGGTGAAAAAATATCATTATGTGATTTGCGGTGGGAATGTGAGGCTCCACCGCCATTGTCTAGAAGGGTATTTTGGAGATTTGTTTGAAAACTTGCAAGGGAAATGCTGGTTTCAAACAAGGATCATATACAAAGCAGCACCCTACTTTTTTTCTTACCTCTGGAGTTTCACCTTTACCACATGTTCACTTCAGGGGTGTGTGGCAGACAAAACACTCATAGAGCCGCAAGCACTGCAGCAACGGCAGCACTGAGGTCAGCATTCTAGGATCCTGCCTTTATATACCCATTGGAGAAAAAGTTTGATCCCTACACAGGAAGAAAGTTATCAGCTCCCTTTCTAAAAGCCCTGTGCAGTTTCACAGGGCAGCCTGCTTGAAACCTGCAAGAAGGTTACAAACCCAAGCACTTTGGGGTTAGGATGTGTCAGAATTAGTCTAATTTGGGCTTCTAAACCTGCCTGCCTGTTTATATGCCTTGTGACATAGTGAATCAGTAGCAATTTCACATTCATCCCTCTGCATGGGTATTGCTGGCAGTATGAGAAGTTCTTTGAGGACTGGCTTCACTTTTATTGCTTGCTGTGGGTCTCAAACACCATCATTTACTGTGCACACACTGTTTTTCATAGGATACCCTAAACCTAACTCTTAATAAAGAAAGATTAATGCTTGCAAATTTTAGATTGTAACAGGTTAAAAGTCCGTCAAGAAGGAGCAAAGTACCCTGCTTCAGTGTGGGGATATGGACTAAATGGCTTCTGGATGACTGTCCAGCTATATATTTCTGCACAAACACACAAAAAACATTTGCTGTTGTGCTGTCTTGTTCTTTCACTTTTATATTTATATTGATATTAGGCAAATTTTCCAAAGAAGGTATTTCTCTCTGTAAATGCATTTCAGTATATATTAATACACGGACATTCACAGGAAGATAAAACTATATCATAGTCATCTCTCTGATTCTCCAGCTGTGCAAGCCTATAGCAGTCATAGCAATCACCTCTGTCTTTCCTTGATAAACCAATGAGCCATGCTTGAAGTGATACTAGCAAAGGAGTTAAATTAAAATAATGTAAAAAAGTGTTTCACATTATAACCCACAAGTCACTTCTTTAAAGGTTTGTCACTGTAATATACAGACCTAATGCCTAGTTACCTGAGCACAGCAAGGACTGCAAGGCTCCATTCAGCCCCACTGTCCCAGGCTGCAAAGATGAACACCCAGTCTTTACTGATCTAAGATTTTTCAGTTGTTGTCTTGATGCAAGTGGAGCCACTAGTCTGAAAACATGGTGAGACTGGCCTGGCAGGAGTGCAGGTTCTGTGTATATCTGACAGCCTGATTGGATTTTGAGTGACTCTGGGGTGAAAATATTTCTCTCTCCCTTTCACAGAAAAATACACTGGGATACTTAGCCTGACTTGTAATCCCAGCCCCATTATCCTTGCCTGTGCTAGCATGTGGTGCCTAAAGAGAGACAGATAGATAGTGGGGATACTACATGTCCCAACAGGAAAACCCTGATTTCATTTCACAAGTTATCTGTGGCCTTATTGCATCAGAAATGTCAGCCATGAGTAATTCCAGAAAAGCTATGACTGATGGGGAGCAATAAACAGCACTGCACAGGAGCCCAGGCAGCCAAGGGTGGATGAGCTCTGAGCTGGTCCTATGATCTGCTGATGTTACTATTCTTTCCAATATACATCCCAGGTCTTCCCTCCTGAGAAAGTGAATCTACGGCTTTAAGCTAGTGCTGCTCTTGTCCCTATAATAAAGCAGCTTCCTTCCTAGAAACCTCTCATGGTCCCTGCTTCTCTGGTTTCACAAAGCATGCTCAGATGGGAAGACAAACCACAGCTGGGAGAGAAGTCTCCAGTGTGGAGATGTTATTTGTGCCTGAAAATAAGGCAACCACAAAGTTACTCACCTGGCATGCAGAAAAGGGTGGTCCTCTCCTTTAAGTGATCTCTGCTTTTCTCCTTCTGTGATGTAACACTAATGCATTCGGGAATCTATGGGTATTTAGTAGGGTTCTGGTGAACTTACTCTAAAAAATCTATACCTTCTTCCATTCCTGCAGTGTAGCTGTTTCTCTGCTTGTTTGGCTCATTAATAACGGACACACTGAATGAGGGGTCTCATACTCTGCAAGACACAGCATGTTTTGGGATGGCATACAGACAGGATAACATTTCCTATTACAGGCTGTAAAACTTACCACAATATTTTTTTGCTGTCCTATTTTGTAGTGTCCTACATTGTAACACAGATACCCCCAACTGGCAATAGCAATGTTAATTGTGCTGGTAAAAAATATTGTGTATCTATCTTCAGAGTTTGGATCTTGGAAATAATTTCCCACTGTGCTTAATATAACACCACTTAAAAAAACAAACAAACAAAAAAAAAAAAAACCAAACAAAACCCAATGCCAACAAACCAAAACCAAACAGCAAAACAAGTATTTCTATGATCACAGACCAGTGTCCTTTTGTGGCTGCTTCACTACCATAAACCACATAGTGCTTAATAAAAAAGTTAAGTGCATGAGCAGCAGTTTGCATAGCTAGCAGCCAACAGACATCAGGATGGTACAGGGGTCACTGGTAAATGGTAGAGGATATGGTATTAATAAAAGAAAGTAAGTAAGTCTTAGACAAATCCAATTTCTTTCTTGTATAGATGGAATATGCTTATACTTGGGTAATGCTCAGTAGTGCACAACATCAAAAAATAACATTATGTAATATCAAGAGACTACACAATAAGGTTGCCAAACATCAAATCCCTTGTCCCCTATTAAAAACAGATGGGACATTACCTTTTCCATATTTTCCATATGCTTTTAATACAGACTCAGGATCTGAGGCTGAAATACACTTCTGTCTGCTCCCTTCCCAGCCTGGTTCTCACAGCCTTCTCTGCAGATAAGTGCTGTCATTTGGGCCATTGCAAAGAGTGGCTGCAAGAGGCTGAAAGGAGCAAGATGGGGACAGAGGAAGAAGTAACAGAAAGGGTTGTTTGCCGCTGTGGAGGAGAGTTAAAAGATGACCCCTAAAAAGTCAGTCTGGCACGGAATATCAATTTAAAAATAGTATGTACAAAACTGACCAAGAAGTAGGTAACTGGCAGAGCTCAAAAAGCAGCTCCCATTGGGAAATTATTATTAAGTAAAGGAGTGTCCAGTGTTGTTCTGTCAACAAGTATAAAGACACTGCTGATAAAATGCATGGAAGGATTGGTGGGCTGATAAATTATGAAAAGACAGATTGTTATGAGTGTAGGATCTGGGAAAAAAAACCTGTGTGGATTTGGTCCTAGAAAGCTAGAACTGGAAAGGAACTAGGGAACACAATGAATAAACAGACAACCACAACCATGAGATCTATTTCTGTGGAAAAATGGGCTTATGCAATCATTGAATTCTGCCAGTAGAAAACGGTGATTTAATAATACTTTTGCATACGGCACTGACATAGAATCATACAATCATAGCATACCTTGTTGTAAGGAACCTCAAGGATCATCTGGTCCAATCTTTCTCGGCAAAAGCATGGTCTATGCAAGATAGCCCAACACCCAGTCCAGCTGAATCTTAAGTCTCCAGTGTTGGGGAATCAACCATGGAGGAAAACTGTGGGCTTTTCAGACATGCAAAATTCTAAAAGGATTCCGAAAACAGAGACAGAGGAGGGAAGAAACACTCACCAGAACTCAAACCTTTCAATTTATTAAAAAGCAGATGGCTGTGATTTGATTACTCTAAAGGAGAAGGACAAGTCAATGCCCAGAAACTTGCTGATGTAATAGTTAAAGAAAGAAGAAACTCTCATGGGAATCTAGAGAGACAGGCTGACAAGAGAAAGCAGGCAAGTACTTGGGACAGCAAAACCAGGAATAACACCCAAAATCCAGATACACATTCAGGTAGCATTAGATGTGTCAAGATCTCAAATAGAATCATAGAATCATAGAATAGTTAGGGTTGTAAACGACCTTAAGATGATCAAGTTCCAACCCCCTACCATGGGCAGAGACACTTCACACTAAACCATGTCGCCCATGGCTCTTTCCAACCCAGCCTTGAACACTGCCAGGGATGGAGCATTCACAACTTCCCCGGGCAACCCCAAGGTCTTCAAAACCAGATGCTTGCCTAGCATTTTAGTCAAAAAAAAAAGGTCAATGCTGAGGTATCAAAGCGAACAGCAGTGAACCATATCACATAAGAGATTGAGGTATAAATTAAACAGTCTTTTCTGGCTTTAAATTTTAAAACAATATAAATCAAGGTTGAGACCTACAAGTTAGTGAAGGCAGCAACCCCCCTTTAATAATGCATCTCTAGTGCTACATCAATTTATAAGCATTCATAGATTTGTTTTAAATATAAAAGTTGTCATAGTCTGAACTTCTTTAGAAACATTGACTTTACCTAATACTTTATAGTTTCAAGATAGACTTCTATGAACTCTGTTCCTCGTTTAAAGACTCTTGGACATCTCTGCAGTACAGAGACTGATTGGCACCAATAGAATAACACGGTAATTCACATTCGGGAGTCCAGCTAGTACTTGGGCATAGCTCTATCATGGAAATTTTATTAAGTGTTTCAGCATGTTTAGTCATATTTCAGTCAATGGAGAACTTCCCATCTTAATAAGCATATCAACTGGTTATATTGATTCACAACACTTAAATCTTTATCTTCTGATGCTGCACCTGATACTTACCTATTGGTAGGTTCTGCTGGAAACAGTAAGGCAGGCTGAGTCACCATTAAGGTGTCAATTGGCAAGCCAAGGCCTCCCTGAAGGTCTCCAATCTGATGAGCGTTGATAATTGTTCTGGCCAAACTCTTCAAGCTGTCACTGGTCAACTCATTTCTTGGATGGGCTGGTGGGTCACCAAGTTCAATGATCAGCACTCTTGATGGACCAGCTGTATCAGATGGCTGCAGAGCTTGGGTGCTCATTGGTCGTCTTCCCACTTTCTGTGAGCTATACCTATCATGAAGGGCTGTGCAAAATGCCATGTTAGGGCAGTGATATTTCTTTTTGTCAACATTGGCCGAGATTACCTTCAACATGCTTTCGCCTCCCAGGAAATAGTGGACTACTCTGACTTGGTAGTGAGCGACCTTCAAGAATTCAGCTAATCTATATATCACACTCGCCTCACCCTCTTCCCCAGCAGCCTCAGTTATGGTGAAAGCCAAAAGAAGGGAAAGGCCAGCAACTATTTCTACAGGTTCCTTCTCATGGAGAAGAACATACAGAAGATTGTCCTCGAAGCTAAAGTAATTGGCTCCCGCTCCTTCGTTCAGTGAAAAAGAAGATGGGGTTGGAGAAACGTATTTCCCTTGAGAGAAAACACGAAGACTGAGTGGTTCATTGTAGAATATAGCTAGGGGCAGTTTGCTTGCATTTTGGCCACTCAGGAGGTAGAGTCTGAAAGTCAGAGGTTCTAGGTTTGGGAAGCAAACCGTAGTGAGTTTGGTAGATGACAACACAGAAAAGAAAGTAGAATGGTGCTCTGTAGGATAACATAATGCGTATGAAGTCACATCACTGAAGGTATCCATAAAGCTGCCAGACACTGCTACCACTGGAAACAGTCTCTGGCTGACCATTCTGGGGTCCAGGTTTTCTAGAATGACAAATGCGTGATCTGCCTGTTTGCAGAAGTAGCCTTGTGCTGAGGGCTTGAAGATGCACTTACTGTCATCTCTGTAAATTCCTGGAAGAGAATAGAAGGAGATCATGAAGTTAAAAATAATAATTACTTGTTTCAGACATCATCTCAATATTTTGTGTTACGGCTGCTTATTTTCCCATTCAATGCTCAAGTCATTTTTGTTGATGTTAAAGTGTATTGATGTAAAAGAAGCCTGGACGATAAGGGACACTAAATAGGTAGAAACTTCATTTACCTCAAGGTGTTCTTAAATAGAAAATTGTTAAAGACTGCTAATAAATGACAGAGAAGCATCACATACACTTAACTTGTTTTTTCTAGATATCAAATTCTGGCCTTCGTTGAAAGAGCAAGCACACTAGATGGTATTTTGGTCTGTCTCAGCACTGTCTTCCTAGTATGTCCTTGTGTCTTCTATATTCTCCTCATTCTAAACTTATAGCAGAATAATAAATCAAGGCATGACTGTTATTCTTTAGAAATATAATGTAACTCTACATGAAACCATCTCATCCCATTCACAGTGATTATATCTCTTACTGCAGCCAGTGAACCACCTCACTGAGTTTTAAAGCTAGAAGAAAGATCAGACTAAGACACCTGCAAGCAGCAGAAACCCTTGCTTGAACTCCAAGTGCTTAGGTTCCCATTGTGGCCAGTGGAGATCTGACCCAGGCAGGTATGTAGTATTGAGACTGAGGTAGGATCCTGTCAGTTAAATACATGTACATAATGTCACCTGGGCTTCTTTGGGTAGCTGCAACAGCTTTAAGTATAACACATCATACATGGGACTGCAAAAGCCACTTCAGATAACACTTCAGGTATTATTTCACTGAATATGAAAGGAGCTAAGAAATTTCCATGTATGTGAGAATTTGTTACTAAATCCCATCCCAAGTGTCTGTTGTAAAAAGTCAAGAGGATCCTTTTCTGGAAGGCTCTGTACAGAAGAGGTGTAATCCATACAGTCTTCTGAGTTATGGTATGCTCTATATGACCAAATATAGGCTTTAAGATGACAGAAACAGGGCCTTGGGCTGTAATGATGAGATCATCACTAATTATAAAGAGAGAATAAAAGTAAATGAGTTCAGATACGGGCACTAAAAACATAAACATTTCTGCCTGGAGCATCTTAGGAAAAGGTGTGGGTTTCTGTTTTTCCTTCCTCTCTTCAAAATAAAATCAAAGGAGGAATTTGCTGCTGTAGCCAGCTATAGTCATTCCCTTACCTAGCTTGCTTCATCCCTAGCTATCTGTGCTCACAAACGTGTTAGATAAAGCATGGCCAGTGTCTAGACTAACTCTGTGTGTCTCATTCAGCAGCTTTGGGAATGTGCATGAAGATCAGAAGTTCCTGGCACTAATAATAAAAAGAAAGGGACTGAGAGTCCCAAACTTTTGGATGAATAAAAGGCTATTCCCCTTTTCAAGGAAATGGGAAACTCACTGCTAGAAGAAAAAAACAAACTCCTGGGAAAGAACTATGAGAAATCATTGTGAGCTCTGCTTACAGTTACATCTCAATGCCTGGAACCTGTGGACATTTAATCTATTATTTGAGGGGGATTCCTTATATGCAAACCATGTTCTGTGAGCATTTCCCAGAATAAGCTTTTGCTCTGCAAGTCACCAAGGAAAGCAATTAAATTAGACAAATGTCAAGCTATGTTCAGGGAGGACGTCCAAGTGAGATAGGATCTGTGCAAAAGCCCCTATTTTTAGACACCAGCTTAACATTTTCTTTCCATTTTTCTTGCCTTTCCTTTTTATTTTTGCTTTTATCAGTGTACGTATTTTGCTATCAGCATGTGCTCAGGGAAAGGGAGAGAGGGAGAGGGAACTCCATTGAGAAGCAGAAGGGGAAATGCTGCACTTGGAGATGTTCAGCGTTGTCCTGGGGCACTGGGAGGATGCACCCTGCAGCAGGCAACCAGCCCACAAAGGCTGACAGATTTCATTGTTTGCTGTACCGGAAACACACCACCCCCCCACCCCCCCACCCCCCCCCCCCCAGTGACATTTCCCTTGTCTATAAATGGGATTTGCTGATATTTTGTGATTTCCCAGGACTTTTTTTGTCCTGCCTATCTTGCAAAGTGAGTTTCCTTGGTTTCCTGTGTGCACACACATCTGCACGCCCATGCACACACATGCATCGTTGCTTGTCTCCTTCCAAATGGCCTTATCTGCCAGTCACAATTTCTACAGCCTACAATTTCGATCACTTTTAAATGAAACCCATGCTGGCCTTAGTAATCATAATGTCATTTACAATTTACCACAAAACACGTTTATTCAGTTAGTAGCACATTGGAGAAAGAGAACTCCATATGAACTCGCCACTGAAGCCCTAATCTGATTATTTCCTCATGAAAATCCAAGCAGGGGTGCTTGTAAAAGGGGTCTGAGAATAGAAGGAAAAAGTGAGTCCTGGCCACAGCTGACTCTCATAATCAATGCGAATAGATAAGTGACGCGGCATGTCAGGACCAGCAGCTAATCTGCCCCAGGGCTTTCCTCTAAAAAAGGCCAGAGTGGACAGGACTTAATAAATACTGAGTGACCACCGAATATTGAGCTGACATGTGCTATTTACATTGGCGATGAACAATAACAGTGATAAATTCCAGAAACACCCCACTGCAATGGGTGAAATTGGATTAAACAGGTTATATTTGTATGTATGTTTGTGTGTGTTTGCACATATATGTGTGTGAAAGGAAGAAAACAAAAATGAGGAAAGAAGAAAGAGAAACCTGCATGTGTAGGTCAACCACAGACCTTACAGATGGGTGGGAAAGACAGAGAAGATGTTCATATCTGTAGCAATATGAGCATGATGAGACTGAACATCACCTGAACAGATGAAGAGGGCATGTGTGCATTGGGTGCATGCATAGGCAAGTGTGCCATGCGTGTGTGTTCTGCTCAGTGCAAGAAAAACAGAGAAATAGTATGTGGAGAGTGTGTGTATTCACCATCTACAGCTGTTTCCTCAGCCTCAGAGAGCATACTTTGCTTTCTGCAGATTCCCTTATCACCAAGTCAAGTTTATTATTTAATTATATACATGCACGCACACACATAGATACACAAACATATATATCTATATGAGATTTTAGCACTCAGGTTGCTTCTAGGGCTCCTGACAAATATTAACTTTGTGTCAATATTTGTCCTTCCTGTCGTGAAATGAGGATTTTCCACCTCATTTCACATTTGAAAAGAAAAATGCGCCGAGGGGGTCCTCTTTGCTTAGGAAAAAAACCCACCAACAACAGCAACATCTCATATTCTTTATTTAGAAAAATGAAGCAGAAGACAGAAGGAGGGAAGAGTATTTTTAAAATAGATGTTTTGACTTAAAGGCACACAGAGTCCTTTGCAAGTCTCCTGCCTTTTCCCTAGTCCCCTAATGCCAAATAAATAAATAAATAAAATAAATTCTACGTTTAAAATTGAATGAAATACATCAACATTAATGATTTTCCCCTTCAGGTTAGCACCACCATTTGTTTCAATAATTTTTACCCATTTCGTGATAGATTTCACAATTCATGGTACAAGGAAAAATATAGTCTTTTTTTGACAAAAACAAAACACAATGTCAGTTTTTTATCAAAATAAAATAAATCTCCTGCAATTTTCTTTCCATCCAATTGGATTTGTTTCTCAGTTATTTCTAATTTAACTACAACTATAGTTACAAAAATATAAAAGCAGGTAGGGGAGGAAGGGGGAGGGAAGAGATAAATGGGACACTGTTTGAAAATTGCAATTCATTGGCCTTGGGCTGGTCAGCCCATATCTTTGCTGAGGGGGAAATATTCATCAGCATTAACTGTTCCTTTTGACCTGCTGACATTCAAATGTAGGGGGGGTAGAAAAAAGGCTCAGCAAGGACCTTAGATATCTAGCAAAGGTAAATTATTCTGAGGTCAGTTGCTTTTTCTATACAAAAGGTTTTTTATTTCTTGAGTTAAGATTTTCACCCCTGATTCTGCTGTTTAACGCCTGGCACAGGTTCCTCATGCCAACACACTTGTTCTTTGAAAACAATGGCTCTGCAAATGCTGGTAGTGTAAATCTTTATGCAGGTAAGTGAAAAGAAGCCCATCAGCTTCAGCAGATGCTGGAACAAGGCATCCCCTATCATTTTTAGAAATCCCACTGACTATAAATTAGAGATATCACTCAGTTGAGTTTATCACTGTTCCCCTGGGGGAAAAACACACAGGTATGCAATGTCAAGTCATTTATTTATGTTGGGTTTCTTGCAAGTTATGTGTTGCAAATATGGATAAGAATTCATGGCGGCGTGTGTGTTTGCTCGTGTATTTGTGTATGTATGTGATGGTTTTCTACATAGTAGATGGGATGGGACTAAGTTTTAGATTTGTGCTGGAAACAGTGTTAATGCTTTAACTGTTGCTGTGTGGTGCTTGCACAGAGTTAAGGCCTTTTCTGCTTCTCACACCACCGCATCAGCAAGTAGTCTAGAGGTCCACAAGGAGGTAGGAGGAGACACAGCCAGGACAGATGACCTTAACTGACCAAAGGGATATTCCATAACATGTAGCATCATGCTCAGTATATACAACTGGGAGAAGGAGGAGGAAGCAGGGCATGGAGGATGTTTGGAGTGATGGCATTTGTCTTCCCAGGTAACCATTACATGTGATGGAGCCCTGCTCTCCTGGAGATGGATGAATACCTGCTTGTGATGGGAAGTGGTGAATGAATGAATGAATTCCTTGGTTTGCTTTGCTTGTGCATTCAGCCTTTGCTTTACGTGCTAAAATGCCTTTATCTCAACCCATGAGTTTTCTCATTTTTGCCCTTCCGTTTCCCCATCCCACTGGGGTGGGGAATGAGCGAGAAGTTGTGTGGGGCTGAGATGCCAGCTGGGGTTAAACCACAACAACATACATGTGTGAGGTACACACACATAAATATATCCTCACAGTGGGGACCATGTAAGCAAAAACTGAGTGATTGTTTTAGGCTGTTAATTCTTTCTTTTCAAGAAAAAGATTTTGGAAGGAAATGAGTCTCATAATATCACACTGTGTGAGTTTTTGCACTCTCCTGTTTATCGTTCCTTCATAAAAAAATCTTTGGACCCTCTGGCCAATTTCAGTCACATTTGTGGACTCAAAGATACTGTGTTCCTACAGGTTTGTAAAAGTAGGTGGCCAAGTAAAGAAACAAGTTACTAGTTTTTGCGCTGAAAGAAAGTGTGCAGTACAAGCTCACTCATACTATGCATCACAGGACCTGCATATACACTTTCACATGCAAATCCATAGATAAACAGATGTAGTACATGAAATACCAGTTCTTTCATTCATTGTTTACATACACTGATATAGCCACACACATTGCTAATATTTATTCACTGTGAAACCAAGCATTATTTGCATCTTTCAATTGATTATATATTTTTATGCTAGCAACAATCTTTCAGACCTCCCCCATGCTTAAGAAAGAAGGCACATATGTTACAGATGGTAGTATACTCAAGTTAGGAAAAACAAATTGCAGATTTCTAGGTCCCAGAGACTATAGTAATTACTCATTCTTGACCTTAATAAATAAGTGAACAAGTAAAGTCTTAACAAGGGAGACCAGAAGCCCTCTGAGACCAGAATACTCTCCAACAATGATCGAAGAGTCATCTAGAAAGAGTACAGGGCCAAAGCATACATGTAACGATGTTCACCCAAAATGACCTTCCAGCTTTGAGTGACTTGCAGGTCAGGAGCCTCTTGAGTCAGAAGTATCATCTTTGCTCTTTGCATTTGAGAGAAGATATCAAGCCTGTCACACAAAATTGTGAAAAACCAGGGAGGAGAATAACCTAATCAGGGCAATACATCTTGATCACTCTCAGAGGAGGTGGGTCAGTCAGTCTGAAGTGCTCTTTAGTGAGACTTCCCAGCCCGGGCCTTTTGTCATGGTTCAATTAAGGGATGATACTTTAGTCAAACTGATACGCAATGTAAAGTGGCAGAGTCTTTCCTGACACAGTTCCAGTCACTGTCTTTCTGGCTAAGGAATGATCAAACTACCACTGCCACCCAAAAAACAGAACAGCAATTTCATCAGATGCCAGATCTAAAATGAATGTGGCCATGCCATGCACTGCTCTGAGCTGTGGATATAATAAGTTTTGAATGGGAAGTCCTGGACACAATAAATCTGTGCCATATGTGACTATTTCCTGTGTCAGTTCCTTTCTCATAACCAGTGGAGGCTTTGCCCTCCCCCTTACTTTCCCTTTCATGACCCCACACCAGGGCTCTGAAATCTTTCAGGGTTGCTTATGGGCCCCAGGCCTTTCCACAGCGGTTGCATAAATAAATGAGTTTGACAGCAAACATCGCAATGGTTAGCAGTAATGTGTGTTCCACACAAGTGCTTGTGCTACTCACTAGAGAAAAGGGGGAGGAAAGACCTTATTTTGTTACCACAAACAAAAGTATGTTCTCTGACAACTGGTGAAAGAATTAGTCAAATAAACTTGAACTCTATTAAGACCATCACTGCCAGGTTTTGTTATGGACGGGAAGGTTCTCAGCTTTTTTCCTCCTTTGCCTGCAGTCACTGCAAAGACAAATCATCCTTTTCTTCTGCAAAAATAAAGTCAGGGGACAAAATGAAATGCTCCAAAATAAAATTTGCAAGGAACTTCACTTTATTATTCCTATTATTATTATTATTATCATTTCTTTCCAGTGAGAACAGTTCTTTGGTCCTGGGAATAGACTAGCAAAGAGACTGAACAATTTTCCATTAGAAGTGGGCCAGAGGAAAATGCCAAATACCTGCAGATTTTAGAAATATTCGTTAGAATTAAGCTTAAAAATTACAATCGCATCCTTTTTTTTGTTTGTTTGTTTCTTTTATATTCTCTCTTTCTTTTCTTTTTTTCTTTCTCTCTTTTTCTTTCTTTTCTCTTTCTTTCCTTCCTCAGGTAAGTTATAAAAAATGTTGAAGTCTTATTTGTACCTGCCTTGGCTGAAGGCACAGGCTTAGAGCCTGTGCTCATGACAGAAAGGTTTGAAAGCATAAGATTCCCTGTGACATTATTAGGGTGATTTTCAGCAATATTAGTCCTGTATGTGCTATGGAGTTGAATTTTAAAGCAGAAGGATTTCATTACAGGTACAGACAGCTATATTATGCCATGACATATTTATGACAATGAACAGTAATGGGAGGCAAGTATTTTAAGCCTTAGAAGTCAAAATTAATCTGAAAGTATAGTGCAGAATCTGAATACCTATGAAAACATATTGAAGAGCTAAAATTTGAGATACAAAGGCTACAGTCATTATCTGAGCAGATAGAATGGGATTCATCACATTAATTTTATCTGCTTAAATGTTAAGCATCTAGTCTAAGCTAATTGTCTAGTCTAAGCTGTTCATCTAGACAATAATCATTAGAGAGAGAGAGAGAGAGGAGACTTTTAGAGGACCATGCATTCCCACATTTCCTTGGATGGATTTTATGACTTCTGGAGATATCTGTCTCAAGTGGCTATATGGGAAACCTGAAAGATAATTTGGATGGAAGGCCTGTATTTAGACAGCTGAAGTTAGGTGAAATGACCCCAACTCCTAATGATGTAGCTAATGAGGATGCAGAACAGCTATGGTAATAGGTGCTTCTATTCTGAAATAAGTGGGAAATGACAGCTCTGTACTCACCTTTCAAGTAACCACCTTGTCCAGTTGTGGGCAAGGGGAAAGACTGAAAGAAGGAGGTAAAGCTACTATCATATTAATCTAGAAAATAAGAAAGACGATTCCCCTATCCCTGACAGATACGTAAAAAGGCTGCAAAATTTTTTTAGAAAGACCAAATTCTGCATTTGGCTTTTGTATTTATGATCTCTAAGCCCCTGGATCCAGATATTCCCAGCTGTGCCTGGTGCAGTCACCCTGAAGACCACAGCTGTGTGCTCCTGAGCAGCAGAACTCATACGAAACAGAGGGGACACTGAGCAGAACGTCTTGGAAAGCCACCAATAAGGAATTTATTGCAAAAGAAACATCTGAACAAACACAGTGAAAGTCTAAACCTCTAATTTCTAACCTCAGGAACCAACGCAGGTGCAGAGATAGAAGTAGGCTGATTTCAAATGCCACTTAAAATGTGTCTGTAGGCATAGTCCTAAAATACCACACCTACATCAATCTTCAGGAAAAATAGGTCAGAAGGGATTTCCATGTCATTTATTCCAACCTCTTGCTCAGAGAAAGGCTAACTACAATGTTAGATAAAGCTTCTGAGGGACTTATAAAATATCATAGTATATCTACACTTTAAGTTTCTGTATGTTTACTATGACAAAACTCCCAGTTTAGAGTACGTCTAGGGAAGCTGCCAGGGTTGAAAATTACTTGAAGAAGATCTGTGATGCTAATGATATTTCCATACATAACTTAACACACATGCAAGATGGTTTGAAGAAGCTTTGAGGCTTACTTTTGTAAATAGTTACACTCGTGTGTGCTTGTTTAAGTCCATGGCCTGTTTCATTGTTCCATCAAAGTTCTACGGATAACTCCAAAAGGGAAGAGTAGGTTTGGAGTTGGTGTATCTCTTGTACTTTACCAGACAGTGTTCTTCATCTTCATATAAACATGAATGAACTCAGGAGTCACATTGATCTTACTTGTGTGGTTTGGTGCTCACAGAGAAAAAGAATAACTACACGGATGGAACATTGCAATCACCCATGTAGTCCTGACTGTCCTGCTCTAACTAATAGGCATCACTCCCTTTGCATTTTACTCAAGAGTTATAGTGAGCTGTTTGTTTGAAAATTCAGACAGCCCTTGGAGTCATTTTGATCAAGGAGTATATTTAAAACTCATTGTGCCTAATGTTGTCTTTCTACAATTGAGAAGTAATCAGGAAAGACATGAAAATAAATAGACAAGTGAGAGGCAAAATGAAATATGAAGTGGCTAGAAAGGAGTCTGCTCTCTAATGTATTTTTTCAGCTTATTATTGTAAAAGCCCAGAGCAAAAGAATAGCTTTGAAGAGTCTTTTGTTAATAGTGGAAAGGTTGTCTTTTTATTTTTCTTAACTTTTTATTTATTAACCATGCTGCACAGGGTACTTCCATAAATGATGGTTGGGTTTTGGGTTACAGGGACTTGTTTAGTCTGAAAACACCCCATCCTGCAGTGGGAAACAGAAAAGAGAAGTAGAGGCCCATCATATGCTGCTTGAAGGGACTAAAACCAAAGCCCATTTGTTCTCTGCTTTTCCAAGTAATTTCTGGTGGTTGAGCTTGCAAAGGTTTGAATGTCTCAGTTTGGATGGTTACAATGCATTCCCAGCAGGCCACTTCCTCAGGTGGTCTATTTGATGACAGCTTGCTGCTTAGCCCAATATAAAACAGCTGACGTTTTGACCCTATCCGAGAATAAGATTATAAAGTTGCATTCCTACATGGGGCAATCCTCCAGATTGATGTGAAAAAAGAAAAAGAGTTCTTGAGGGTTCATACCTTATACTCAAGCCCTAAAACATGACATTCAATAACATTTTTGAGATTCCTAATTTTGGGGTACTATGCTTCTATTAACCATTGCCCTGAATATGTGCTTAAGTGTACAAACACTCAACTGTTATAAAACTTCGTTCAAAGCTGTCATGTGGGAGTACACTAGCTGTGCATGGGAAACCAGACAGGTGCATTAAACAGATTTGTTTTTCTGAGACTTTTTAGTGTTTTATCACAAGGATAAAAAAGAGCACTGGAACAGAGTTAAGATAGGCAGAGCAATATAGTATTCCCAAAGGCTGCTTAGCATAGTCATCCACAATATTAAAAAGGTGCCCTTCACTCATAATGGTCTATATTATCCAACTTTTATGAAGAGAATTGCCAGTATGGATTATTTAGAGTCCTGTTGTTTTGATATAACACCAACATTGCCAGACAGATACATTAGAGTACAAGCACAATTTTTAATTGTTTATTCCATGGCATGAAAAATATCAGAATTTATTTAATTTAGCGAACATACTAATAGAAAAGCTTAGCTGACAGCCTCTCAGAACGAAACTGCATGAGCCTTTCTGCTGGTCTGGGCCATCAGAGAGCAACTTTCAGCTCCCAGGTTGCCATGAAGAGTCATGGCAATTTGAAGATCCTACAAAGAGCCTATCTGGCAGGGTCTGCTCAGTTTCCACGTGCCTTATCTGGCAATCAAAGGGGACACCAGGCTGAAGCCTTGTAGGTCCTGTTTGTATCCCACTAACATGGAAAGGCTAATTCAAAGTCAGAGTACACTAAGTACTGAGTGCTAAGTACTAAATATTAAGCACTAGGGCTAATCCAGCAGGTCGAAAATTGGTCCACTTCTAAATTTAAGTTGCCTTATCAAGACATCTGGGTTATGGCCATTTTCCAAGAAAGCCACAGAAATTCTGTTTATGTATGACTTTGCTAGTGAAGAGCTTTCAGGAGAGATCTCACTTTCTAGCCCTCATCTGCCCAAAAAGGCAGTATGTTATGTCAAGCACATAATGTCAGTTGTCAAAAATTCATTCACATTTTCTTTAATATTATGTTTCCCTGAGATCCAAAAAGGGTTAATAATCCTGGCTGCACTGCAGTCAGCAACCTGAATATCCAACCAGAAGTATATGTTGTGGAAAGGATCCCTGTACTGCCAAGGACACTAAGGGGAGGAGAAACACAAGGGAATCTTGACATATTGTTTAATTTTGCTCTCAGTGGCTCACAAGGAACAGGAGCTCAGACACAGAGGCCTCAGAAAGTAGAGATCTGAATTTAATAAAGCTGTCTGGAGGGGGAAGAGACAGAGAAAAGAAGATCATGGAGATAAGAGAGGCAGAGATAGGAAGAGAGGAAAAGAATGTTATAGTTGACTGGAAAAGACTGTTATAGATGACTGGTGATGGCTGTACCCTTTCAGACTCAAGTGGGCAGAAGTGAAATATTTGTTAAAGAGGTGGGACACTGGCTCATTATGAAAGTAATAAGAAAATAAAACCAATATTTTATGCTTAGAACTTACACTTCCATGCCACTGTAATGAGGATAGGCAAGAGGTGAGGAAAGACAAGGATAATGGCAAGTTGCTGCAAAGCAATTAATAGAGATGCTTGATTTCATTGCAATTTTGGGGGATATTGGAGTGACCCTTTAAATTCAAAACAGCTACACCTATGTAAGCAGAATTAGGCCACTGCTTAGGAAAATAGCCTCTTTCAAGGTAACAATAAATTCCACGTATTAACAAAATGAGAGGGTCTGTTTCATTCACCACTTCTGCGGCTTTTCTCCCATTTCTGCATGGAGAATAAAAGTTAATTGAGGGTCAATAGGGAGGAGGAGGCTCATCTAATTACCACTGACACTGATAGCCATCTCTGCCAAGCTACCGAGTTGACTTCTTTATAGAGAGCAAATTCACTGACAAAGTGCCCATCTAGGGATGTTTGGTTTTTTTCTTTTCATCAGATTCTGTTTTTTTTAGGAAAAAAGAACACACCAAAAAAAAAACAAAAAAAACAACCCAAAAGACACCAGAGGGAAAATAAATGCAGATACATTTTTAATGAATGCATTTCATTTTCAGAACATGGTGGGCACTTCAGTGCCGGGTGCTGGTATTGCAAGGGGAATTTATCTAATCAGTCCTCCGTGTCCCCGCTTCATTGGCATAATGTGGTCCTGCTGATTAAAGGACTGGAATCATAGCTCTGCATTCTTCTTCTCTTTCATACTAAAATTATTGATGTGCTTTGTAAAATGTGTAATTGCCATTATTGTACATGTGCCTAGAGCATGTGCAGAGCTGAAATTGAAGTAAATAAGCAAACAAAAATCATACGATAGGATGTCTCTGATGGTTTGGGTGGGTGGGGGTTGGTGCTATGGCATCACAAGCTGAAAACAGGATTTGATACTGCTGTGACTGGTTTTGATAGAGTGAGATTCGATAAGAATAGAAGAAAGGCTGCTGTGATGCTCTGGTCTGACCTCTTCTTTTTATATAGCACAGACCTTCAGTAAGTACCCAAATCAAAGTATACCTCTTTCAGCATCCTGGGTCCAATCATCACTACCCAGGGACTTTAGAGAGCTGCCCTGATTTACATCACCTGAGGATCTTGCCTCATATCACACATACTCTTTTGCTCGCTCTCTTTGGCTCACTCGCTCTGTCTCTTTCATACACATGCAGTAGATTTGTTCTTTACATTTAATTTATGCAAGTGAGGCACAGAATACATTTCACTAACGCCAATTAGATACGCGCTAATTTCTTCTCTGTGAAATAGCAGTAAGTAATTAATCAGAATTTTGATCACAACTCAGTTGGCAATTCTAATTGCACTTGCCATTTCCACAGCAAATACAGAATCACTATCTTTTTCTCTTAGCCCTCTCTTCCTAATCATCCCGGGTGCTAGAAGCAAAACATTTCCAAGAACTAGATATTGTCTCTATCAGCCAGCAGCCTTAACACCTTTGGACTGAGAGTTAGTGGGTTCAGTCCATGGCTGTGTTTTATTTCAAGCTTCATCATAATTTTAAAGTGAAAAGCTAGTGGCAGGCTGGCTCCTTGCCTGGGGGAGGGGGGATTCTGCCTCATAAAATTATGAGAAAGGATAAAAGCGAGCAGCTCACTCCATTAAAAACCTTCCGGGAGAGCACTAAAGATGCCTGACCTTTGCACAAGCATCCAGCAGGCATCTCTGGGATGTATGGACATTGATCAGATCTGTATCATCAAAGACTGTATCACATCTCTGTGGCACCACAACCTTATTTTAACTCCAGGCATTACCAGCCACCTGGGTACTGAATAGGATAACCAGGGGAGATCAGTACCACTTGTTTGACTGAAACAGTGTTTACATGACAATTTAGTGATCATTCTGCTGATCCATGCAAACTGACAGTGCTGGTCTGGAGCAAGAATGTCTTAAGGTCATCTGCCTGGAAAGTGTTACGGACAAGGGTTTATGGAGACCGGACTCCCCTTTGCTATGCTCTGAAAATGCTGACAGTGAGATACTCCTCAGATGGCTTTAAGTTGAAAGAGAACAGGAAGAGGAACTGAACCCTGTGGGGAGCTGAGGATGTACCTACACTAGGTCCAGCCTTCAAATCCAGAGTGACATGTCACCTTCTCATGCTGCTGGAAGAAAGGTTTCCAAGGACCTGATAGCTACAGTCTGGTTTAATAATCAGATTCTTTATATAGTTCAGGCCAGATGGTTAACATTTTTCTAGGTAATCTGAAACCACACAAAGTTTGGGAATGAACACCAAACTGAGATATCAAATCTGTCCACTTAATAACTAGTAAAAAGAGGTTTACATGTGACAATATGCTCTACGTTAAAAATCTCTGCACAGAATATGTTGTGAACCTGAATATCTCTAATTCTACCCTTATATACAATTTGAGCAAGCAGTATCAATGAAGACTTATTTTAAAGCCTTTTCAAGCACCTTCTTTACTCCCCAAATCTGTTTCTTCCTTGCCCTAACCAACAGAAATCAGGATAAGAACAGGAAATCATCACTCAACCCTTTCCTTTCTTTTGTTTTGGTTTGTTTTGGTTTTGGTTAGTGCTCTCACTTTTAGACCATATGTGAGAGATCAATAGATAGGATTTGAGGGGAACTGCAACTGCAACTTTTCAGACTCCTACTCACAGATGCCAAACCTTTCCCATTAGGAATGGAGGATCACTCTCAACATCAGTGATGCCAATGGGAACTGAAGAGGGATAAAACATCTCAAAACCTAGCTATGAACGTTACAGACAGAAACAACAACGTCTGAGATTTTTTGGTGGGTTGGCTTGCTTTCTTTCATAGAAGACAGAAAAATACAGGCAGAATGAATGTCTGAACAAAGACATTTCTTCTTACGAGGGTAGGGATGTGGTAGGGATGGTATGTTAAGCATGCTATCCATGGTGGAAACTCTCAGAAGCTTTAACCATATATTTTTCAGCCTCAACTCTACTTTCTGGGATGCAGTGGGACACAAATGCTTTCCATCAGCCTTAAAAAGAGGTACAATGAGGCTATGTCTACACTTGCGAAGCCTTATGCCTTAGCCCTAGTACTCAGTCACACATATTTTACATTCCTAGAACAGTGCTTGGCATGTTTTTTTTTGTCTAGGTCAACTAACTGACTGAAACAGTCTAGGAGCTGTGTGAGGTTTAAGGTGATTTGTGACCATCCCAGTTTAGATGCAACCAGTCTGGTCTGGAGGAGAAGTGATTTTTAATAATTATACATGTGGCCACAATGAGAGTGAGCTCCAGGGCCATAAAACTAGTTCTGGTTCTTTGCAGTGTACCAGCACAAAGGTAGTCAGAAAGTCAGAGGTGTTTGCAGCAGCATTGTGCAGAGCATTGCCACCATGCTCCCCACTGTTTTTATGAGACATAGAACCATCGAATCACAGAATGGTTTGAGCAGGAAGGGCCCTTAAAGACCATCTTCCACCTGCCTGCCATGGGACACCTTCCAATAGACCAGGTTGCTCAAAGTACCATCAGTAACCTTGAATGCTGCCAGGGATGAGGCAGCCACAGCTTCTCTGGGCAACCTTTGTCAGGGCCTCACCACCCTCACAGGGAAGAACTTCTGCCTCCAGGAACAATTTCTTGCTAGTATCTAATCTAAATCTACCCTCTTTCACATATCCCACTTCAAGCAGATCAGGAGCATGGGAGGCACTGGTAGAGTTAAAAATGAGGTAACCACCAGCAGGTTTTTCCTAACCAACTATCCATATTCCTATGGAGTCAGAAATGACTGTGCTATCTGAACATATCAGACAGACCCTAAAAACGCAGAAAAAAAAATTAACACATAAACTGCAAAATAGCAAAATGCCTTTTGATTGACTACAATCAGGTCACTTAATCATCTCAGAGTGGGAAAAAAACCCCAAACTAACCAGCATCTCTTGGAATCTTTGTATCTTTGAAGACTGAGAGAACTAACACAGCACAGATTTATGAAGACAGCATATTATGTCCCAGATCAGCCACGGCAGCCAAAAGAAAAATAGGAGTTTTAAAACCAGAGGCAGTGGGATGCAATCAGACTAGTACAAAAATCATTGACTTCAACACAGATATATAAGTAATGGATGGTCCTGTAGAGACATTCTGGCTACATCTTCACTAGTATATTAAATGTGCCCCGGAGTATTCCCAGACACCGAGGCCAACTGACATGGTCTGACTGCATTCATCTATTAAACTATCTCAGCTTTCAAAACAGGATGGATTCATCCAACAGACCAACTGGGAATGTTCCTTGGCACACATTAACTCCCAAACTGCACCCAAGAATTGTCTGGGAGAGCATTAATTGGCCCAGAACAAAAGCATGCCAGGGGCTGTTGCAACCATTTTTGCAGAGCAGAGGATTGTGTTTCCGTGTCTGTGGCCTGGCACCACTTTTTAGCATGGGCATAACACCTATCCACATTAACATCTGCCCCTGGGGATGCTGCCTTGACCACAAATTTAGCTGTGAAATTTAACAGAGGACACAGACCACGTAAGTTAAGGAGGTATCTCGAGTATAAGTAAATGAGCAAGGAAACCTGCAGCCAGTATTAATTCTGTGTCCCTTTGAGAGAAGAGTTCACAACCAGAGGCAAAGATCAAGCAGACATTGAAATATTTGGCCTTCTTCTGGCATTGTTGGAGGTTGCTGATTTTTTTTTTCACATTTAGATCTTTTTAATTTGTTATGTAGTTGTTGCAAACAAACTATTACCATTCACTTAGCAGTTTACATGGCTGGAGCTGACATTTTCTTGCAGCAGAAAAATACGTTAAGTGGAGAAAAGCAATTCAAGGTGATTATTAAAACTGTTATTAGTGAGGCAGGAAACAAAATTGAGCAGAAGAGAAAGAAGGAGGAATCTTGTCACCTCCTAGTTGTTATCTCCCTGCTGGAAATGAGTAATAAGTTGACAGCAGCTAAAAAGAGACAAGCTTACCTACTGCACCTTAATTAATACAAGGAGGATGGATTTGGGAGGATTGCAGTCACCATGGGAGCAAACCTGGGAATAATTTCCTGTGTCTACTCAGTTGTGTCTCTCTGGGTTGATGCAGCTGGAGTCAGCTCTGGTCTTCAATAATAAGTTGTAATCTTTGAGTTCAATGAGGTTAAGGTCTCATGTAAGTGTGGGAAATACTCTGATGCATGGTGACATCAAACAAGCCCCTTCTCAACTCATCATGCATGGACATCTCTCTAATTAGGATGCTGTGGGAAACAGTGGGTGAAACATGTATGCGTAAATTCTCACAAAACCAAAATAGCTGTGGAAATGCTTACAGACATGTTGAGTAAATACAGGAGCAAGAGTTGGATGAAGTGAGGAGCTGCTACAACACCAGGATTCTGCTGCTAGTGGGGTTTGGAGAAAACAATCTGTTGCTTGACCTTGCCTTGGATGAGAACTATGAACCTGACTAAAACATCTTGCTGTTTCTTTTAACTATATGGCATGGTGTGCACAGAAAAATTTGCTCTGAGCACAGGCTCAGAGACATTCTGAGCTGATCCACAGCAGCCATCGATGCCAGGAGGAATTAGAAGACTTACTGGGGCTGTTTGTAAATGCACCTACAGAGAGCAAGAACAAGATCATTAGGTCAGCCCTTTTAGTAGGACCCCAAGCATGTGCAGTGTCATGAACGCAACCTCAGCCAACATATATCTCTGCACGACCACACAAGGGATTAGGCAGGAACACATCTCCCAGTCAAGATGGGGACAGAGATGACGGAAGAGACAGACTCTGCTGCCCAGCCTGAGATCTGCCCTTTCAAGGATCAGGGATCTTTGCCCTGTGTTTCAATCGCCCTTCCTCTTCAATGCTCCAATGGTGGCTATTTTGCTGCTGTACATAGGAACCCACTGCACATACACAACTGAAAAGACTGAAATTATTGTGGCCTTTCATTTGAGACTTCCTTTGCATCCTCTGCCTGCTTTGTTCCATGGTGCTCATGGGTTTACTTTTTGAGGGAGAGTCACCTAGATCAGGCTGATCAGGTGATAACCCATTTCCAGGTGATTTGGGAGCAATACTTACACCTGAAAAGTGAGTGGAGAGCTGAGTGGATGCTTCATAGCCTAAAGACATTAGGAAATGCAGGAGCATCACCAGCATCAGACAGAGTTACTCCTGAATGCAGTGTTGTTACAAATAGCAGTTTGCCTGGAGGCCCATCCAGTTGAATTAGGGAAAAAAAAAAACCCTTCATTAACTTAAGAGAGGGCTGATGCAGGGCAATATGACCTTTTCTCTATGTCACATGCCACACGGATTTTAGCCTCCTTCTGATGCTTTGTCACTGCCAGTCCTTGTTTTTTAGATCACTGGATTGCAGAGAGCTGATGATGACCAAAGGGATTGCGGCAGTAGACAAAAAGAAAGAGATGGCTTGACTATTTCAGTGATCTGTACAGCAAAGACAACAGAATCCCACCATGCCTCTACCACCTATTACCTTGGAATGTAAACATATATATATGTACGCATACTTTAATTCAGATATTACAAAGGCATGGCATCTTGTGTGCGTTCAGTTAATGCAAACACTTAAAGCAGTTTTGGCAATATTTCACAGAAAAATTAAGAATGGTATCAGTTTACAAAATGGCAAATGTAATTATTTAATGCTGCTGAACTTCTGCATAGATGTGATTGATAGCAACAGAATGAGCTTTCTGCAGTTTTCACCAATCAACTCAATGTGTTGATGCAGTTGCACAATTTACTTAAAATTTGCCATTGAATTAGCCTGCCTCAGTGATGGGAGGGAAACTGCAGTCAACAGCGTCAGTGAAGGCTGATGAGAGTAAAAAGACATTGGGTGAATAAAATAAAGGATTACAGCAAGGAACCTCCACTCCCTTTGCATGCAGTCCATATGCAAACTCCCTGATACAGATGATTTCTTACTGGAAGTCCTACAGATTCAGGAAGACATAACTGAACTTGCATGCCTCTAACCCACGGTGAGGTTTCCCTCTCACATCTATAGAGTTAAGACTGTCATATGGCTGGGACTGCTAGACTCTCTGTAGTTTGGAACAGGCTGAAAACCTCCTGCTTCAGCTGAGAGAAATCAACAGCTTGCAAGGGAAATTTATGCATCTTAGATACCTGTTCCAATGCCTGACTAGCCTTTCAGTGAAAACTTTTTCCTAAATCCAACCTAAACCTCCCCTGGTGCACCTTGTGGCCATTACCTCTTGTCCTATCACTTGTCACTTGGGAAAGAGACTGATCCCCACCTCACTACAGCCTCCTTTTAGGTAGTTGTAGAGAGCAATAAGGTCCCCCCTGAGCCTTCTCTTCTCCAGTCTAAACAACCCCAGTTCCCTCAGCTGTTCCTCATAAGATTTGTTCTCCAAACCCTTCACTGGCTTCATTGCCTTTGCCTGGACCCGCTCCAGCACCGCAATATCTCTCTTGCAGTGAAAGACCCAAAACTGTACACAGTATTTGAGATGAGGCCTCACTAGTGCCAAGTACACGGGGATTATAATTTTCCTGTACTGCCAAGCTATTTCTGATACAGGCCAGGATGCTGTTGGCCCTCTTGGCTGCCTGGCCACACTGCTGGTTCACATAGCTCTGTAGCTTTTCATGGGGTTGTTGTGGCTCAGCTGCAGAACCCAGTATTTTGCCTTGTTGAACCTCATACCATTGGCCACAGCCCATTTACCAGCCTGTCCAGATCCCTCTGCAGAGCCTTCCTACTTGTTATCTGCAAATGTATTGAGGCTGCACAGGATGCATCTCCTTAACATACCACAAGGTCTCCCTCAAGACCTAACCCATAGCCCACACCAACAGTGAACTGGAAATTACAGGCCCCAGAAACAAGGGAAAAGCAACTTTCATAGCACATGTGATACAGTGAGCCTCAGTCTGCCTGAAAGGAGGGGGACACCTGAACTGGCTGCCCATGGGTGACTGCATGTATTTCTACACTGTCATCATCTGTCTGTGTGGTCTTTGTGAGGTTGGAGTTTGGATGGATCTGGGAGCTAACCAGGCCCTGGGTTTCTCCACAGGTCCTTCTTTGAGAGCCGTGTCAACACAGACATTGAGTTCAGAGGTGCAGGGTTTCATCTCTGAATTAGAGGTTTTTTTGACTGTGCTGTTGAAAATGAAAATACAAGGAAAAAACACTTCTCAAATTCCATTGGATAACACTGGCAAAGAAAGACATGTTAGTATTATACCCACATATAGTTTATGTAGAGCTAAAACCTCAGAATGGCTTGAAAAATGCTTGTCAGTATTCCATTAAATCACTGTGGCTTAAGGTATTAAAGGTTGGTTTTGAATCTTCTTTCAATGAAATCTATGCTTTTATCTCAATGAAAACACTTCCATCTTACTAAACAAACACAATGTGATCATCAGTGTACCTCAGAAAATCCTCTTACATCTCTATCCCACAGTTTAGATTAAAGCTTTTATAGCTTGACTTCAGAATTCAACCACAAGATCAGCTCTGTTTACCTCTGCCTGAGCCTTTGCAGTGCTAATATATTATTTCTGTAACATGAAGAGCAAAGAAAAGGAATATAACATGTTCTTGCCGCAACACGTTAATTTTGATATAACCTTCTGGTGCTTGGCATTGCGGGCGCCAACATTTTTGCTGTTTAAAGAGAAAAACCAAGTAAGCAAGCAACAAACCCTTACTCAAGCCAAAAGCCTCCTTAAAGTGCTGGCTGCATTTTTTTTCCTGCAATACAAAGCATTCTCTTGTCAGTCCTGTTGGCAAGGTAGGGTTGTGCCCTGTCAATGCCAAGATGAGCCTTACTGGAACCTATTAATCATGAAACAGCTAACCTGTGAAAGGGGTCTGAAGCTGAATTATGAGGATTTTTATGCTGAGAGCACTAGAGGTTGGAAAGAAAAACCCTATGTTCAAGACTAGACCATCCATAGTAAGGTTTTTGTCTGACATGAGCGTACTTGAAACCCACAGACCTGACTGTGCCTCTCTTGCCCTCCCACCCTTTGTTTTACCCATTCAGGGCTGTAAAATCTTTGCAAAAGGATAATCTGATTGTATGGTGATTCCTAGGATCTCCAGTCCCATTTGCTACAGTATATGTCTTAAACGTCTGCAAATATAGAGACTGCTGGTGACGGTAAGATAAAGGGGAATTTGCTCTTGTAGTTCAAGCAATCCAGCATTAAGATTGTTCATATGGTGACACAATCCACTTTTATTTCTTGTTTCAAAGTTTCTTTTTTCTCCTAGACCCTCCATTACACTTCCAACAACACGTTCAAGCACTCAGACACATCCAACTTGTGGGAGGAAGCTTCTTTACAGAGAAAACTCTCAGACACAGTGGTGATTGCAGAAACCTCATGGACTTAACCAACTATTTATTGCCATTTAATCTTAGGCCTCATCTTTTTCCTTTGCAGATCCCAGACACCTTCCCCAGACACTCCAAGTCAGAGACAGAGTTTTCTAGAGACACAAAGATTGGGTGTCCGGTATCCAGCTCCTAACAAAATTATTTAAGATTTAGACATATATTTTCCAAGGGAACAATCATACAGTCTTTTGCCAGCAGACCCAAGTTTCACTTCTAGATGACCACAACTGAAGCAACTGAGCTTAGCCTGGCACCAGTTCCTACTGAATAGGTCACATTGAGATAAAGTCATGAAATAGCTGAGAAGACCTGTCCTAATGCTCACTGTAGACTCACAGCACAGGCAAAGCCACCTTTGCTCCTTGCAGAGGGTCACAATGACAACTTTGAGGGGGAATATTGGCTGGCTTTCAGTTAGGTCTGTTGGGTTATTTTGGATTTTTTAATATATTTTTTCCTTCTCCTCAAAACTCTAGAAACTCCCAAAGAAAATCACCTGAAAGAAAGAGATTTTGCTTTTTGAAAGACCTTCAACACATCTGCCTCGCACTGGAGCTGCACGAAAGGCAATCATGTTTTCCTAAGCAGCCCCCAAACTGTGAATATAAAAGCATGCAAATTCAACACCCACAAAAAAGAGGAATAAGATAATAACCCTGGACAATGAGAAAATTACACAAGTTCACTTTCCATGTCAGTATGCATTTCCCTTTAAGAATTTCCATTTCCCTTTAAGCAATTCTATTATTCACACATAGCATTTCTAATCATTCTTTCAAGTGTTTCTATGTAACTTATCAGGGTTTAATGAATGCCAGAATAAGCACTAGAGGGAAAATCCACATAACTGGACAGTAACCCAAAGGTTTTAACAAGACCTCTACATTTTTCTTTTTTAATATAATTTTTATTCAAGCATTTTCTGCTTTGATCAGAAAGATGGCTTTTTTATTGGTATTATTATTGACTTTTTCCCACCCACCCTCTTCCATAATCCACCTTCCCACAACTTGTGAGCCCTCCAGGGTTGCAGTGAAGCATTATTAGTTACAAAGGGCTTCTCTGGAAATATAATCTACAAGTAAAATCTGTCAAAGTAAACAAGTTAGCTTCTATTCTGCCTTCTACTGAACCCACACTCAGTTTGCAGAGAGAACAGTAAAAACCCCCTGCAAACATCCAACATTAATGTATGAACATGCTAGAGAACAAGACTGACTTGTTTAGTCTGCCATTCATAGAGGTATTCACTATTAATAGCAGTTCTCAAGAATGACCTGATGTCTGCAAGCTGTCAATCACACAAATTCTGGGACTCCTTATTAATGGAGGTTAGAATGGCTAAAGGAGTGGATGAGAGAAGATACATCAACAAATGGCACAGGAATTGGATCTACTTTTAGGTCAAACTGTCCTTTAATTGCTGCTTTGGAAGATGTGGGTAAGAGAAAAAAATGCCCCATCCCTGGAAGGCCAGGTTGGAGGGGGCCATGAGCAACCTGGTCTAGTGGAAGGTGACCCTGCCTGTGGAAGGGAGATTGGAACTGGGTGAGCTTTAAGGTCCTTTCCAACCCAAACCATTCTGTGATTCTATAATTCTATAATAAATGCTTAATATCATTTCCAAAGCAACCACCACCTTCAACAGGACACTAGAAACATGCTAAAACTTGATCCTGATTTTGAAGCCAGTCCTGGAGTTTTGTAGGACTCCTGTTTGCACTATTGTAAGCAACACTGCACTTGTACTTGAGCTCTGGCTGGTTTTGGGTTCTTTTCTGTGGAGTGTTATACAGGTATTTACACAGTCAGAGCATTTCTCTAGAGAGCTTTACACTTCTCAAGAGCAAGGAATGCTTTATGTGTGGTCACTGACTTTCTCTGAGCTTCCTTCTTACTTCAGACACAAATCTGAGTGACTAAAAAAGATATGGACTCCTTAAGCCCTAAAGAGTCAAAAGAGAAAGCAGGTGTCCGTCACTGCACAAAAATGCAAATCAGGCACTGCACAGGGAGCTGGACAAAGTAGTTTCTCTAAAGCTGACTTGGATGTCTTACATTGTGGTATTGAACAGTAAGGGAGACATCACATAATTTTCCTGCACTTAAAAAAAATTACCTTATTGATTCTACTTACACCTCTACTGATTTATAATAACTTCTAACATTTAGATTCAGAAGGCTGGAAAAGTCCTCAACAAGTGACACAGCCTCGTCCTCTGCCCCACAGCAAACTGCTCTACCAGATTTCATCACAGACAGGTCCTGCTGTTACTTTATATCTCACTTCTCATCTCCCTTTCCAGAGATGGAAAGAAGGCAGTTGTGTCCATCTCCTAAGGCACAGAGACATTACAGTCCAGCCCTGCTCCAGTGTGAGGTATGTTTTTAACTGTGGTCACTCCTCAGGGTGATTTGTCACAGGGTGCACCAAATCAGTATCAGAAGTCGAAGAAGAGCCACAGGCTCTCCTCAGGTATTAAGGAAATTATTTTTACTATGTATCTTCTCCAACTGAATATTTATCCAATAGAGCTGTACCCTCTGCTTCTTTCACATTTACTTTGGTACCACCTTGAACCCATTTGGCACCTTTGGTCAACTACTGCTATAATCTAGGGGAAAAAAATAGTGTTCTTGAAATATGGACCTTATAAGGGATGAAACTTCATTTTCAGGCCAGTAACTGTCGCATCTTTAGTGAGCATGGGAAAAAAACAATAAGGAGGCAGAATTACTCTAGTTTTGCAATGTGTTTATTAATTTCAAAGAAAGCACCGCAGGAACAAAGTTTATTAGTGAGTAGGAGGATGTTTCTGGAGCAGAGCCCAACTGAAAATAATCAGCTCCCTTTAATTAATTGCATAGAGTTTTATTGCATAACTGAGGGTTTTAAATGTTGGCCAATTAGCTTGTCAAACACCGAAGTTAAATTTTCTGTTGGTCTCTCAAGTAAGGTCTATGCCAAAGTTTTAATTCAACTTGCCTTATCCAAGCAACCAGAAAATAGGGCCTCTTGAAACTGAAATTAGTGGGCAGTTACCCAGAACTGTAAAAAAGGATAGAAAAGACAAAGGAAAAAAAACAGAGACCCAGAAATGCCGGACAGGGCCAACATCTGACTCAGGTCTATGACCCCTACAGTTGCAAGTTTACCTGGTCTTGACAACCTGTTTTCTCAGACAAGCTAAGGTACTGCTGCCAATTTAACGTGCCTACAACACATAAGAAGAAAGGATAAAAAGCTAACAATATACCTTTGAAAATAAAAATAGTTCCAGAACAGCTTATGGTGCTTCAGTATGACAGTTGCCTCACTACCTGTGTGTCTCTTTTCCCAGCAACTGGAGAATGCAGGATGATTTTATAATCATATGTATTTATATATTTATGCATGAAAATTAATATAAAGTTTCATATGGTAAGTTAACAACAATGTTCTTGGCATAATCTTAGACTAAGTATTCATATTTTATTTATTTATTTATTTATTTATGATTTATTTATTTATTATTCTAATTAAAAACTTTATTTTCCAGTCTCTTAAATGCAATGCCAGTGAGTTGACTTTTTCCCAAAGCACTGATCTATTTCTACAAAAATGCATTAGAAAATTAATATGTTCTTTTAGCTAATTATTTTATCTAATAATTATATTAATAGTCATGGTACATATCCTGAGAACCCCAAGGTGCTCATTGTGTCAGCTACATGTGCTTTGAACTTGGTAATGACATTCATAAATATCAAATATATGCTTTACAAATTAAGATTATGCATGTTTTGGCTCAGTAATTGCTTTTGGGTGTACCAAACTCTTGGTCCAAGCATAGTCAACATTTGCAGTTTGATTAGCTAAAATACTCTGTCCTGAGTGCACTATAGATGAAACTGAGATGGATAGTTTCTGCACTTCCTACTATTTTTGGTGCACATATCACCCAGCCCACATCTAGATCAGTAAACTAAATAGTGTTAGCATGTGATCTCACACACTGGGTCACGATCACCCATAGACTTTAACCATTAGTTTAATGGTTAACTTTGTATTTCCCAGAGAAGTTTTGGTTGCTGCAACTAACACTTTTTACCACGGTGCTCAGGCATGGGTGGATCCAGGCAAGAGGGGAGATACTATGGGGACATGAACAAAGTCATAAGCAAATGCTTTAGTTTAAAAGACTTGTTTAGAGTTGCTCTGTTACTTAGATGGGTTTCAGTAACAACCTGTGATGCAAGACCTTCCTTTCTTCTCCTCTAGTCCTTATTCATCCCACACGTTTCAGTTCCTCTAGGAGATCAGATGGAGCTTTTTTATATAAACATGTGGTACTACACAGCCCTGAGCCATCTCTGGAGCACTTCTATTTTGGACCAAATGAATCAAAACTGCTTCCTTGTTGGTGTGATCATGTGTTGCAAGACTGTAAGAAACTAAAAGCACAAATAAGAGAGCAAGGGTAACTAAGGTCATGCAGGCAGACATCTAAGTGTTTGCCTACTTTAGTAATACCACATAGACACTGTTAATTACTGGTATGTATTTTTGCCAGTGTTTCATATAAGCCTCACACTAGTTTGGGATCACATCATACCAGATACTACATAGACACTTCTTTAGTCCCAACACCGAAATGTCAGGAGCCTTCACAAAACAGTGAATGGAGGAAAGCAAAAAGAATTAGCCTCTTTTCACAGGATAACCAAGTGACTTCTTCAAAGTCACAAGAGAAGGTTTTAGCAGTTCTGCAGTCACACCTGCTGAGTGATTCTGCAGCAGCAGCCTGTGTTTCCCTGTCTGTCACAATAAATCACTCCTCACACGCTGATGGGCAAACTTGCTGGCTCCTGTGATGCAAGTCTGCCAGCAGTAAAACCTCTAGCACAGCATGTTGTAAACTAGGAGGACACTTAAAAGTGCCCTGAACAGCTAGACCTGAGATTGCTCTGCCCACAGTTCAAATTAGAAAGACCATGACCAACTTGAAGTGCAACCACATTAATATGGAAATGTGCCTGTCCTGGCAAGTCCTACCCTTATGTGTTTCAGTGACATGGCTTCAGGTTCAGAGCTGACTCATGTCCTGCCAGCCCAAACCACTGACAAAGCGTGAGTCTGCTTGGAAGAGGTCATGTCAACACGGCCATGTCCACATAAGAACTTGCCTTTCAGTTGTGCTTTCACATCACTGTCTGCAACCCACAACCTAATATTTTCCCTGCTCTTCTCGTGGTTCTTTTACAGCACAGAACCAGCACGGTAAAAATTAAGATGCTTCATCTGAAACATCCACAAAGGAAATCCTGTGCCTCTGATGAACCTGACTTCCTCAATTTCCTGTTTGCTGCACAGCTGTCTGCATTGGATGGGTCTCAGGGACATTTTTTGGACATATTTGTGTACCTCAGTTGGAAGCCAGGCTCCTTGAGTTAAAACATAAGGGTTTATAATCTTAAAAAAAAAAAAAAAAAAAAAGGAAAGAAATCACAGTGAAAACAGAAAGAATGAAAAGAAAATAAACCAATAAAGAATCTGTCCTGTCATAACATTTGAGGTTCTGGTATTTGCTGGCCTTGGAGTAGGTTCAAAATAAATGAGGGAAATGTGTATTTCATTAGATGCTAATATTTGGAAGATAAGAGGGAAAAAATGATGAAATGCTTCCAAGTACAGTTGTGAGGACAGGGCCTGCGTGTGCGTGTATAAACACACATGCTTTCAGACACACAAACATACAGTCATGATTCTTTCTGATTCAGAATACTACTACTACATAGGAAGAATTACAGTGGAAGGTAAAAAAAGGACTTATTTTTCCAGACCATTGCTCATCATGTGCATGATAAGGGCTTTTGCCCTTCTCATTCTCCATCTCTTTTCAAAACTGTACCCTTTGATAAGGTTTTTGGGTATGGGGTTTTTTTGCAAATGAGACTTGATCTTGTAAGCGATTGATCTTGTGATTGATCTTGATTGATTGATCAAGTGATCTTGAGACTTGATCTTGTAAGTCATTGAGACATACACAGGCATGCATAAAAAATATCTCAATCCTACACAAAGTAAACCGGGCTAGGTGCCTTAATAAAAAAAACCTGGTTAATAAAAAATCTAACCAGCATGTTTCCAGTTGATGGCATACTTGTTGATGGTTAATCTTTGAGGTCTCTTTTCCATTCACCACAGATGACTGTGTAATCGCTTGGCTCCTAACTGACCTAGTCTGTAAAGTCAGGACATAACACATGTTTGCCTCCTAGAGACACAGCGCCTTGGGCAGCAACAACGGTCATGAAGTGCCCAGAATTCTTTTGTTAATTAGCAGATGCAATGCAAGTGAACTAAAAGATGGGATTTAGGGATCCAATTTTTCAGGTATTTTGAAGACAGCAGAAAGGAGGAAAGCATTTGATGTCTGTGTTTCAAACATTGAGGAACAGGCAATGAAATTTTCACAAGTGATACCCAAAGCTTAGATCTTTCACAGCACATCAGAAGATAATGAGTCTCTGCAGTTTATTCTAATAGGTAGTTCTGGATGCAGATTTTCATGGGGGCTGTGTATAGAAGCATTTCACTGGCCTTAGAGTTTTTTTCCCAGCTAACCTTCAATACTTTACTACAAGCCCACAGGTTCTAGAGTTTAGAGATTTCTTTTCTAGCACACACCAAAATAAAAGCTTAATTTTGTTCTTTGCAGCTGGACCTTGTCTGAGCAAAGTTGCAGACAAAATCTTACCCCAGACATAAATCTAGCACAGGAAAAGAAATGAACTAAGTATAGCAAATAACATAAAATAATACAGTATTAAATATATATATGTGTATATATATGTAAAAGTAGAAGGAACTGAAAACCAAGGACGATGATGTAACATGTTACAATACTAGCTGTCAGACTGTGGCTTGCACGAAATTCAGTAGTACATGTGGATAAAAGCCACTGATCCGTGATAACCTCTTGTTAGGTAGGCAATACCTGCCAAGGAATTGATTAATTTCCATGGTCTAGGTTTCAGGTGGGGTTATATGGCAGCAAAGAGGCAGTGTGACTGCTGAGTGGGAAGACTGTGGAGGTAAGAGGCCTGTCATTAGACCCCTGACTTGTGGAGGTAGAAATGCCTGTTTGTGCTGGGGATCTTGGACAGGTCAGGCAGAATGAAAAAGTAGAGAAGGAACAGAGGTCAGGTTGTGGGTCTTGGGGATCATTGATGATGTGAAGGCTAACTTAGTGTCAAGCAATTTTGACCTTCTCGTGCTAGATCCTGGGCTTCATCGAAACTGTCCCCACTTCTGTCCCCTCCAGTTATCCCCTCTTTTTGTGCCATGCGTAACACACCACTTGACCACTTGCAGTATGTAACACACCACTTGACGTGCAAATCCATGCAAATGCACTGGATCTAAGGAGAATCAGTGTGTTGTGTGAAGCAAGCATTACCAAAGCCACCCTCTCAGCATCAGACATCTCCAACACAACATCCTACCTAAGTGTCTCCTCTTTTCCTTATAGTGGAGATTATTAATCAATAGATCTCTCACCTTCAGAAATCCAGTCTGCTCAGTATCAACATCTCATGAATGAACAGAAAATGTTATAATCCCACTTTTATAACATCAGATAGAATAGGAGACTACTAGATTTTTGTCAGTATAATTTGTCCTAAATATTTCTGAATTATTCACAGTGGTTGAAGCTAACTGAAAATTAATTCTGGAAGTTGGCTTTCTATGTTGGTATTGAAAGAAAAACGGGTTTGGTCAAAATCAGGTTGTGTTCACCCACCCCTTCCATCCCCCCAGAAAAGGAGGAAAATGAAAATTGCTTTGGATTAAATATTTTAAGCCTTTAACACTTCCTTCTTTTTTTTTTTTTTTTTCCCATGGAAAAAAGTATTTCCAGGGAACTCTAGGAGGAAAGCAGTTTCTGTCTGCTTTTATTCACCAATATTTTTCAGAAGAAAATAAGCATTTATCATTCACATGGCTTGCTAGCTTTCTTCCTCAAGTTAGAGCTCTGATTAAGGAAAAAAAAAAAAATCAAATAAACCCTTGTGGTTTTTGTGTTTGATCTGGTATCATCAGAGAGTATCTGAACATCTTAAATGTTCTAGTTCTGTATTTTCATGGTTTTGTAGTTACTCAGTAATGTAGAATCATAGAATGTTAAGATCATCAAGTCCAGCTGTAAACCTAAGAGTGCTAAGTGCCTCTAAACCATGTCCCTAAGTGACACATCTACATGTCTTAATGCCATAGCAGAGGAGAACCAAGAGTTGGAGATATCAGTTTCAGACAAAGTGGAACCAGGGCTATCCTACAGAACAGTGGCTGGATTTCCTGGTGCACACCAGTGCGCAAAAGTTTTTCCTTTAGTTGGGGCAAAAAAATTGGAGTTTCTCTTCAGGGAGCATTTCTTGGTATCCAAGAAATGGATACCAAGGGGTATCCCCCTTTGGAAGGGCAGTGTTTTCTTCGCAAACCACTTTTTTTTTTTTTTTTTTTTTTTTTTTAACCTGTAAGAGTCTGTTATCTTCAAGGACTTATCCATTTACTAGCTTTGATTGAAAGTGAAAATGGGTTAGAAGTTACTGGCACACACATACATATGCACATACACTGATGATTACATGAATCTCATGCTTAGGGAAAGACAACTTTTCTTTAGAAAGAGAGAAAAACATGATGTGTCAACATCAATACATTAACTATGTTTGCCAGGTTAGCTGATACCCTCATCTGAAAAACTCAGGAATGTGATCCAGTGGTGCCAATCCAGTAGATGGCTGTGGTGCTCACTCAGAATCTTGGCCCCAGGCTGTCCAACACACTCTAAAATGGATAAGAAAGATGCTTTGCTATCCACAGGCCTTGATCAATCCCACAAAGAGAGTAAAAGAGAGAGATATCCCTTGGTGTTTGTGCCTGCTTCTCTTTCAAATGGAATTAATGGTGGTTTAATGGGGTATGAAAGGATGTTTTACTGGAAACAATGAGGAACAATTGTCTAGCTCACGTTTCATTTCACAGGTCATTATTGCATTAAGAAGTAAATCGACCAAGTCCGGTAAATAACAGTCTGTGTTTTGCCCAGAGCTTCAAACCAACAATCTTAGCAGTCACCAACTAATATCTTTGTCATTTTTAACCCTTGAAGGGATCTGCTGGGGGCTAAACAATTATAGTCTTCACCCACCCCTAGCAGGTAAGCATTATTCATTTTATTTCTCATCCCTTCTTCCTGCAAACCCCACGAGGCTGGGTTTTTGCATTGTTGTTTTGTTTATTAGCCAACCTAGCCAACTGTGTGTCTGGTGGCCTTGAAAAACAACACATATTTTAGTGACTGCTGCAGGCGTCTTTAAACAGGCTGCTTCCTCTGCAAAATTAATTGTTGCAAAATGCAGTGCTTCTCCTGTAAAGCTCTGCAAACTAACACTCAGCAGTTTGGTTGGATTATAGATATGCCTCTAAGATCTAAGGAAAATAATATAGTTATACTTGCAGGATGCAATTCACATTTCTTTTTTTTAATTGCATAAACACAGCCGTCTTGCCTCCTTAAAGGTACCAGCCATCAAGCTTAGAGAGGCTGTATGTCGTATTCTGTCCCTGACTCTTTTTGAAGCAGCTGCAAACTTCACTTTCCTGTTTCTCCTGAAGCCTTCTGGGTTGACTATTAATATCAGCAGTTTCTTTTAGAAAGGTACCAGAAAGGTTTCTGGATGATATCTGGTATAAAAACCAACTACTGGCTCAGATTTGTGGGCATCACTGAAGCAGGAATAAGACTGATACAGTCCTTAGGAGAAAAAGGCATGATGTCTGAGCTACTGAGTTGTAATGAGAGGTTCTAGGCAAGGAACCTGTCTCAGTTTTTGTTCCTTGGTGCTGTAAACTCCATTCAGACCCTGTACACCGCTTTCTGTGGGATTAGACTCTACATACTGCACAACCTTTCAAGGGCATAAACATTCCAGAAGAACAGGCACTTTGGCTGAGAGTGATCAAGTGCATGGATTGGGAAAGAATCTCTCTGCACTAATTACCTCCTTAGTAGTCACTCTTCGTCTTCATCAGCAGTATTTAGAAAGTTCTAATTACCAGATCTTCCTACTGCATCACCCAAAATTTTGAATCCACAAATCACTGTCAGACCTCAAAGATTCCTTCAGATCACTGAGCATCCTTACAGAATTTTGAAAATAGGTCCAGAAAGTTATTTGATCCATTCCTTCCCTCGCCTTGGGAAAAGGACCAGCTCCATCTGGATCAGCTAAGGATGTTTGCATAACTTTTACTGATAGTGACATTACAACCCACTCAGGCAAGTTGCTACAGTGTTTTGTTGTCTTTATTGTAACCTTTCCTCCCTTAATATAAAATTAACTTGATGAAATTTCAGTCTATTATTTTTTATTCTATAGACTTTTCCATATTTTGAAGGTAGTTCTTAATTCTCTCATCCATTTCTTCTCTTCAAAACCGAGCCGCCCAAGTTTCAGCCATTTTTCATAGCTCCAGTTTCCCAGATGGCTAATAATTCTTTTCACCTTTAACTGTCAGAGTACTAAATCAATCCATGAGTCATGTGTGCATTGATTATTCAGACTCTATGTACCACCAATGGTTTATAAATCACAACTTCAGAACCACCACCCTGAAATACTAACCTCATCATGTCAATGATAAAAAAGCTGATGTTCAGGTCGCAGGCAGTATTTATATACAGAAAGGTAGAGAGGTGGATATCGAATACATAACTAAACTCCTAAATGAAGATGACGTGGTGTTTGGGGGCTTCTGAGCTATTTTTTTAACTCACAGGGAAACAAATGGACTCTCTGAGACTTCACAAACTCTAAAAATTATGTCTTTTTTCCAAAATATTTTTTTAAATATAAGAGTTTGATTTTGAAAATGACAGGCATCAAAAAAAATCATCCCAACTTTGTTCTTGGCTTTGGCCTCAACTTAATTAAGGTCTGCTGAAACCTTTATCAAGGATGTGCTTTCAGGAAAATTAAGTAAAAAGTTACAGGCATTTTCTGATCATATTACATTTGACTTTTATAAAACAATAACTTAGTAGCAATTCTTTTAATGTTCTCCATTGTTACCTTCAACCCATTTTGCATGGAACATTTATTGCAGAAAAAGCAAATTTCTATCTGCGAAGAAACAGAACAACAAACTTCAGAGGGAAACAATAAATGTTTCATGCCAATATTGCATCTGTTTTATTCCTTGCAAATCTACCAAACTCACATTCTTTTCTCAATCATCTTTAATTACTACACAGTTATACATACCAGGTGTGCTTAATCATAGTCCTTGAAATACTAAATATATATGGTGCAACATTTTTAAACAGCTTACTGCTAAATCATGCTGGCAGCTTGTGTGTCAACATTATACACTTCCACAACTATTAATTGCTAAGTTTATTCAATAATAAAAATTACCAGAAGAAAGCAGATTGTACAAAAATCCGTGATCCACATCCCTGGGAATTTAAAACTATTAAAACTTATATATGGCAGACTATTGTTCTGGCCAAATTTGAAGCCATTTTTAAAGGGAAAGAAGAAAAATGTGAATGACTCACTTCTGCATTTGCACACTGGGGACTGGATCTCTGCCTTTGTGAATATAAACATGCAAAGGTACCTATCCTGAAGAATCTAATATTGCCTAGGAAAGCAGCCTGCTTTCATGCTCTCATACCTTGCTATATGTAATTCTCATAGTCTAATGCTCAGCTACAAATATCAGCTGAGATTAAAGGCCTATATAGCAAGTTGCAACATTTTGGGTTTGCTTGGAAAGTGAGTCATATTCTCCCCTCTAACAAGGGGAAAACCAGCTCTGCAAGTATAGATACTAGCAGACAGATTTTTCTGATGGCCATATCCGTTCTTCATACCCCTCCCCAAGTTCCCATTTCTCTGGCTATAACCCCATTGTCGTATCTCTCCTACAAGGCAGGATAAAAGAAGAAAAAGGTTCTTAAGTTACTGGTCCTCTGCTACATGTCCTCCAAGGGAAGACAATAAACTTCAATGTCTTTGGGAGCTAGCTGTTGTCAGATTACAGACATGAGGCAATATGATTACAGAGTCCTATAAATATTGCAGATAGCCAACAAATGGTTGAAATTTTAACTACAGCATGATGGTTGTATCAGCTTTCCTTTGTGGAGCAGGGGTTTTAAACTGGACACACATCAACTGATCACACAACCTTCTGACTTACCCTTCATTCCTCAGCTAGAAACGCCCATGTTTATAGCTAATTCTGCTGTACAGCTTATGAGGCTGTTGTTTCCTGTATCATGGTACCATTTCATGCTTCAGGCCTGGCCCCAAGCTCTTTTGTAGGAGGTTTGGTGTACAGATGAGTTTAGAGAGAAAAACATTTTGTCATCCAAAAATGGCAGCTCAAAGAGATTAAAATAATTACAAAATCATGTTAAACTCATTAAATTGTTTTGGATAATTTGAAAAATGATACTGTGCAAGCACCCCATAAATTATTTAGGGGGGGTTGTTGGAAAACGCTTCACTCTAAAATTTTGCAGTATTAGGTTTAAAAGAAGAAAAAAAAGGAAAAACCATTTTTGGATTAAAAAAATAATTATGCTTTGACTCAAAACAACAGTTGTTGTTTCTCCTTTTAATTTTACTAGAAATAATGACAGCAAAATTCTTGGATCGGTTCCCTACAGTTTTGTTTTGTTTTCCAAATTCTGTGATTTATCCAGAAAAACTAAAACTACAGGTTTTACATTAACAACTCTTTTTCTAGAGAAAGCCACAGTAAAAAGACCAGGGCTATGACCCAATGAGCTAACACAGCAGGTGAAAGATCAGGTACACAGAAAAACAAAGGAAAACAAAAGTGGGTACATGAATAAATATACATTGCATGGATCACAACTGGCCATCTACAATGGGCAGAACTCAGGAAGCCAAATGGTCTTTCCTTGCTTTCTGCATGCATGCACAAATATATCTACACAAATAAGTTATTATATATATTCTATATTGATTTAGTCTTCAGTAAGAGACATCAGGAGAATTAAGATCATACTGACTGATCCCTTGTGCTCCAGTTATGGCTCTCACAGCCTCTTCTTTATGGCATTTTTCAGAGGAAACATCTTCCTGACTTTTGTGTCCCTGAGGTATGAGTGTTTCCGTTTGCTCCCCCTTGAAGTAGCTAAGATGTCTAGCAACGGCTGAGAGCCAATAATTTCAAGCTTATTGTCCCAACTGAAAGCTTAAAGGGAATGCATATATGCATCTGGATAAAAGTGCAATTAAGAGGATGTGGAAAGCCAGAGCTTTTGGCTTGAAGAAACTTGTGGCCCTGAACTGGGGAAGTGGCAAGGATATTGTGTAGCTACCTGAAAAGACTGTCAAAGCACTAAACAGTGCACTGCGGTGCTCTGACAAAGCTGCTGGAAACAGTTAGAATTACTCAGGTTGAATAAGGCATCAGGTGGGTAGGTGGACGTGAGGCTCAGTGGGTGGGTCTTGACCACCCAGATAATTTAAGTACTGAATGTTCATCTGGACTCAGCAAAAGCAGAACTTCAAGGGTGAAATTCTGCTCAATAGCATCATAACACCACCATCTTCATTAACCTTGGAACAGTGTTGAACCAAGTGGGAATCTGGCCCCATGGGAGACCTGTGGAGCAGGTAAGTAGAGCATTTTCTCCTGTTCATCTAGCATGGGAGCCTGTGTTGAGTTGTGCGAAATAGTGCTACAACCTTCACAAAGTAGAAGGAAGAGGTAGAGAATAGAAGACGATGACCATGAATTCACCTTAGCATCAAGCTGTGCCTTTCCAAATGTCAGCCTTGAGAGGAATGGAACTGCAGGTCAAAATGCGAAATACAGAGGAATTTAACACATCCTTGTGAAGGGAGGGGGAAGATATCCCCATTCATATTTGGGCATCAAGAAGAAAACACAGCAATTTTGTTATAGCCTCAGAGGCAGGCAGCATTTACCATATGCTGTTGCCTCCATTACACAAGGAGATAAACACTGCGGAGTGCAGGTTGCGCTCTTAGTGCACTTTAGATGGTGGGGATTCCTGGCGTGCCTATGACTGTGTACCAGGGCGTACTAAAAGAGGTGCAGATCTAAATAAAACCCAGCTCTTTATGCAAAAGTAAGCATGCATTAATATGCAAGTGCTAAGTGGTAATACTGATGGGGTATGTGCGCTTGCATGAGATTCATAACCAGGGGAGAAAAGGTAGAGTAAAAGTGAGTGTGTCTGTATCTAGACAATACATTAATCAGCCCTGTAAGCAGCCAGTTAGAGTGGGATCCTTAGAGGAAAAACCTTACACATTAGACATTTTGTTTAAAGATTAAAGAAGTTCTCGTGTTTAATCAGTTTTAGAGCGGGATGGAAAACGGGATTAATTATAGTCCTTTCCATCAGTCTCCCATACCGCTGGAGTCACAAACGATACGCCTTTTCAGCAAAATGGCCACCATCAGCAGCAGGCGCAGGAAAAGCTAATTGTAATTAAAGAGTTTATTTGGAATCAGAGAGCAGAGTTTTAATCAGGATGAGAAAGGAGCCTTGCTGTGTGAACCTTCAGAAAGTGGTTGCTGAGCAGAATGGGCCTTTTTAAAGCAGAGAAAGGGGTCTTTAAACTTCTGGAGTGGGTTTTCAGCTTGATTATCTCCTCAGTGGGATATGGATGAAAATCCTTGCTGGGCCAATTATTTTTATTATTTTGCATTTATGTAGCATTTATGTTGCATGTCTTAATGCTCTCAGAGGACTTTGCAAAAGGCAGGTAAGTTCTGTTCTGGTCTTAAAATGAATTAATTAAACTGTAAAGAGGCAAAGAAGGTTGGGATGATGCCAGGTGACATGATTCCTACACCTGGGTCAGAGCAATCCCAGGCACAGCTACAGGTTGGACAGAGAAGAGATTCAGAGCATCCTTGTGGAGAAGGACTTGGGGGTGCTGGTCGATGAGAAAAAGAACATGAGCCAGCAGTGTGCGCTTGCAGCCAGAAAGCCAACTGGGATGCATCAAGAGGAGTGTGACCAGCAGGTCGAAGGAGGTGATCCTGCCCCTCTACTCTGCTCTTGCAAGACCTCACTTGAAGTATTGTGTGCAGTTCTGGTGTCCTCAACATAAAAAGGACATGGATCTGTTGGAACAAGTCCAGAGGAGAGCCATGAGGATGATCAGGGGACTGGAGCACCTCCCATATGAAGATAGGCTGAGAAAGTTGGGGCTGTTTAGCCTGGAGAAGAGAAGGCTGTGTGGAGACCTTATAGCAGCCTTCCAGTATCTGAAGGGGGCCTATAGGGATGGTGGGGAGGGACTCTTCATTAGGGACTATAGTGATAGGACAAGGGGTAACAGGTTAAAACTTAAACAGGGGAAGTTTAGATTGGATATAAGGAGGAAATTCTTTCCTGTTAGGGTGGTGAGGCACTGGAATGGGTTGCCCAGGGAGGTTGTGAATGCTCCATCCCTGGTAGTGCTCAATGTCAGGTTGGATGAAGGCTTGGGTGACATGGTTTACTGTGATGTGTCCCTACTTATGGCAGGGGAGTTGGAACTAGATGATCTTAAGGTCCTTTCTAACCCTAACTATTCTATGATTCTGCAGGAAGGCAGAAAGGCATTAATGAATACTGAACTGTGCAATGAGGTCTACCAGACTTCTACACTATAATTCTCTACACCCATCCCGGAAAAGCACCACACAATCTGGGACCACCTTCTTCTCGACCTCAGTTGTAGGTCTTAGTGAAAACCTGCGGTAAAATCACATCTCATGTGTCAAATGTATGCATGAATTTGCAAGCACTCCAGAGAACACAGGCACTTACCAGCTTGCAAGTAGAACTGTGTCCATTCAAATTCTGAGTTTGGGAAAACAGCAACGGGTGGTTCTAGGTTCAGGACACTTCCATCTAAATCCTTGAAAAGGGCTTTCCTTGAGCCTCTGCAACTTTTTTCAGGGAACATGGTATCTTCAGAGGTCTGAACACTGAGAGGTAGGAGAAGTAACGTTATTATGAAGAGAGTAAAGGAAAAATATTGTGCCGTTGTTTGCAATTTATTTATGCTGGCAACAAACACTTCTGCAATATGTTGATATTTACAAGGTGAATTCACCTGCCCAAGAAAAGAAAAAAAATGGAAAATAAATGAAAATAAGTAAAACTTAAGCATATCAGTTGAGATCTAGCATGGTCTGAAAACAAATTCTGTAGCAATATTTATATTTTGTCATGTTTGTATCCAAACCCCCAAAACTGACAAACAAATTAACATCATCTCTCTTCAAATGTTGACTGGATTTGGACAGAAAAAATCATCTCTTCCCACTATAACTTCTATCCACAAATCTCCTTCCTGGGGTTTGTCTTGGCCAGCATGGACTGTCATGGTCCTTAGAGCCAGCTATACCGTAGCAGTTTGAGTACCTCTAGTTCCTTCTTGGCTTTCTTGATTCAAGGAACTGCAGTTATGCCTCCATCAATATCCATATGCCATTGATTTTTTACCTGTAGCAGATGAAACCTGTAGTTGCTGACTGAAGCAGAAAAGTCTATTGGCTGCTATATCACCAAGTGACCAGGAATATCTCTACTGCAGTATGTCATGCTGATATGGCACAGGCATTGCTCTTCACATCCACAAGGTGATGGATAGTTTACTTTGACAGAATGGTTTGTACATAGTATTTTGTTAAAAAACATTGGCTACCCAGCAGTACCTGTTTGCCTTGCTCTTACCCCTGCACTCTAGAATGGGGGAGCCCTCTAAAGGGATAGAAAATTGCACCTTCCCATGAGCAACTAATCTTATGCAGGAGAAAGCATGAAGCAAGGTGAAATGACAGACAGTATAAGAGAAGGAACCAGCAGGAAAGACACAAATTGAGGCTTGGAGACTCCTAGAACAAGCAGGAAGATTTACAGTCATGCCACAGAGGGTTTATCTATCCAAATTAAACAGTTTCAGAGACCATTCTTCTCCTACGTCAACTTGTACAGTCTGTCCATATCTATAGAGCTAAATTCCCTTAGCATTCAAAACAGGATGGTCACATCTGTGACCATCAGTTTGGAAAAGTTCTTGAGCTGAGTTCTCAAACTATGGCATTAACTAGGTCAATGCTAGCTGGCTCCCGACAAAGCCAAGCGAAAGACCATGCTAAGAGTTAGACAGATTTGCTTGAGGGCAGCTCACCTCACCTGAGACATATATATGGCAATTGAAATGAATCATTTCCTAGTCAAGGGTCTCTGTCAACTACAGAATAAGCTTAGTGTCCTTAGATTACTTGCCTAACTTTTGGATCACTAAAGTTTATTGATCTGAATCACTTGTTGGAGGTCTCAAGTACTTTTAACTGTATTTTGACTAAAAGTTTAACACAGCTTAAAGGAATTCGCCAACCGATCATATCACTTTTATCACAAAATACAATGAGATAAGACGGTTTGCAACCCAGTAAAGTCCATGGACAAGTTTAAATCTTGAAGAAAACTTAGAATTTCTTGGGCTTCACTTGGAAAACCCCAATTATTGGTATTTTGAATACAGCAAACAGATATAGGCGGAGATTTACAGCTACTGTAGAGAAACAAATGGGCTAATGCCCCAAATCGACACAATTCAAAAGAGGTAGAGAACAAAGATAGATCCTCTAATCCTGACAGCCAATTCTTGAACATCTCTCAGAAGATCCAGCATTTCAGAAGTTTAGGTCTACCAATGGGACAAGCAAAGTATTTCATGGTCTTGCTATATTCCCCGATGTTTCTATTTTATCTCTTGCTCTAAGGCAATCCTCATCTTCCCTTTGACAGGACGTATCCATCAAGGTATCCCTTCAGGATGCTGAAGCAGAACAATGCAGCCCAGTCTGGATCAAGCCCAGAAGTTGCAAAGGTGGATTAAATAAATGCATGCAGATAATGTGTGATGAGCACCAAGAGATGTAACGACCCTCAGAGGTTTACCAGACTACTGAGAAAGCATTCAGTAATTCATGTGTATTCATCATGTTTGAAAATCACCAGCTCTTGCAACTGACTGCGTATTCAGCAGCTCACTAATAGCATAATATCGTGGGATGGATACAAGAGTGAAACATAATGGGAGCTGACAAGCTGGACAGGTCTCAGAAATCTACACACAAACTACTGCCCAGAGCAAAAAGCAAAAATATAGACTAAAATAAAAATCCTGGCAGAAGACTGGAGGGGCTCTAAACATTGCAGTGTGGGACACCTCCAATTATTTTTGACTGGCAAGTGGAGTCCTTGCTGGACTTTTTTCTACTTCAAGGCTTTCCTGACATAGCCTCTGTATTGAGTTCACTAGTTGTAATAAGTAAACAGGCATGCAGTTTCCATTGGATGTGGTATGCTTAAACTGCTGCAACCAGTAGTGACTTAAGGTAACAGATGAAGCTCTCCCCTCCCTCCTCCATGTTCCCCCCCGCACAGATGATATTCTCTCTGGGCATGAGCAGTTCTGGCAGTGATTTGACATCTCACAGCCTGCCTGGTACTGATCAACATTTCTGATGTGATCTTGCAGGCAAAAATCAAGCTCCAGTTCCCCAACCAAAAGGACATTCCCTGTCTCAGGGTTTTTTGCTGGGGGTCCTGACATTTTCTGAAGCCTGAAGCTGACAAGTCAGAGATGCTCAGGATGTTGTTTTAAAAAATAGGATGTGTGAGGGTTTTTTGCTATACAAATGTCAGTAAAAGAGGAAATCCAAGAGTCTTAGTCTGGAGATGCACCTTGATGGAATCTGAACCTCAAATTTAAAAACAAATTAAAAAAAAACCTAAAATAAGTGCGGAGCTTGTTGTTTGTTTGTTGTCTGAATTCATGTTTTTCTGTACATGTTTGTTTGATGTCTGAGCTTGTTCATTTTTGCCAGACAAGAGCAGAGACAAGGAATGGGACTGCTCTGCTGCTAGACATCCAGTCTAAACTAATTGCTTAAACTCTTTCTAAAACAATATGAAAACCAGATGTTAGGATAGTCCCGAAACTGTAGGTGATTTTTTTGCATAAACCATTGAAAAAATAATTCAGAATTAAGCATATTACCTTGTTGGATGAAAGTAGAACTTGTCCTTCTCATTGACATGTAACATCTTTGATGTCTCTGCAGTGATAAGCGGCATGACGCCTAAATGGTCAGCACTTGACATGATGCAGGCATCCCTGTCTTCACTGTAGCAGCTCTTTGTAAAACCAGTAAAGGTGACTTCTGCAGGGATTAAGAGAAGATCAAGTATGGAAAATGATTACAGGAGTGCCAGAACTAGAGAGAGAAAGGCTTTGTTCTGTTACATTTTCCAAGTTAAGTTGCTCCCCTGTGTATGTCTTTGCACAAATAATTTTAAATCAGACTAATAGAATCATAGAATAGTTAGGGTTGGAAAGGACCTTAAGATCATCAAGTTCTAACCCCCCTGCCATGGGCAGGGACACCTTGCACTAAACCATATTACCCAAGGCCTCGTCCAACCTGGCCTTGAGCACTGCCAGGGATGGAGCATTCACAGCTTCCCTGGACAACCTATTCCAGTGCCTCACTACCCTAACAGGAAAGAATTTCCTCCTTATATCCAATCTAAACTTCCCCTGTTTAAGTTTTAACCTATTACCCCTTGTCCTGTCACTACAGTCTCTAAGGAAGAGTCTATCCCCAGCATCCCTATATGCCCCCTTCAGATACTGGAAGGCTGCTATGAGGTCTCCACACAGCCTTCTCTTCTCCAGGCTGAACAGCCCCAACTTTCTCAGCCGACCTTCATATGAGAGGTGCTCCAGTCCCCTGATCAGTCTCGTGGCGTCCTCTGGACTTGTTCCAACAGATCCATGTCCTTTTTATGTTGAGGACACCAGAACTGCACACAATACTCCAAGTGAGGTCTCATGAGAGCAGAACAAAGGGGCAGGATCACCTCCTTCAACCTGCTGGCCACACTCCTTTTGATGCAGCCCAGGATATGGTTGGCTTTCTGGGCTGCAAGTGCACACTGCTGGCTCATGTTCATTTTCTCATCGACCAGCACCCCCAAGTCCTTCTCCGCAGGGCTGCTCTGAATCTCTTCTCTGTCCAACCTGTAGCTGTTTCTGGGATTGCTCCGACCCAGGTGTAGGACCTTGCACTTGTCATGGTTAAACTTCATGAGGTTGGCATCAGCCCACCTCACAAGCGTGTCAAGGTCCCTCTGGATGGCATTCCGTCCCTCCAGCGTATCAACTGAACCACACAGCTTGGTGTCATCGGCAAACTTGCTGAGGGCACACTCAATTCCACTGTCCATGTCAGTGATGAAGATGTTAAACAAGACCAGTCCCAACACCGATCCCTGAGGGACACCACTGGTTACTGGTCTCAAGCGAACATTGAGCCATTGACCACAACTCTTTGTGTGTGCCCATCCAGCCAAAAAATAGTATTCATCATAGATCTTCAGTTAGCTTTAAAATATTGCATAGCTAAGCTATATCTTAAATTGACACAAACCAGCTCATGCCAATAGGAATTTTAATCAAAGGAAATAGTAACTGAGAAAGTAACAAAAGCAAGGGCTGTATTAGTAAGAACCAGCTTAATGGCAACCTGCCATTATGGTTTATCCACTTGCCAGATCTTAATATAACATGAGCTGGTGACCTGTGCTTGGATCTGTCACTGAACTCTTCTGAAGCTACAAAATCCATGTTTTGCCACAAATTTTCTGTGAGACCCTGAGAAAGTCTATTTGTCTTTCCTGTCTCCCTTACTCTTCAGTAAAAAGAGGATAATGTATTTTCTTACAAAAAAATATGTAACAGTGAAGGATAAATAAACCTGCAAGTTATTTAGATCCCACCACAGCAACCACCTATCTAGGTTCTATTAAGTGCAAAAATTATTCTGGGGACTATAAAATTCAATTGAACTAAAGATGCGGAATACACACATAACTAACTTTTATCCCTCTTGTGCAATCCCTTATAACAATAAAAGCCATAACTGTTTCTGTGCAACTGTAGTCATTATGTTCTACGCAAATTCTATGCAAAGTATGCTATTCACATCTCAAGCTCAGTATCTTCATTTAGCTAGAGGTAACTGTAGATCAGAGCGAGATGAATCAAGTGGAAAAATAGCCCAGAAGGCAGGCATGTTTGAGGTAGAATATTACACATTATTTTATACATTAATTGAAATACATTAGCAAATGACATAATTATACTGCAGTAGATTCAGGAAGTAAAAAGAAAAACAAATAATACTTTTTTTGTTGTTGAACTGTATAAAAGTGAAGAACAATTCAGCTATAAATGTCACTGAATCTTGGATTTCCCCACTTTCCCATTTGTGGGTGTGGAAGCTGCACCTTCAATTGGAAAATGTAATTAGTCAGGAAAAACAGTGACAGAATAATCTGGCCAGTGAACACAGTAGACCAACCTTCCAGCTTCATGAGTCCCAGGACTTTTGTACAATTCCCAGTTTTGTGCCATGGGTTATCTGGCCTTTGACTAGGAACGGTGGTGAATGTAGGCCATAAAATCCCAACACGGCCTTTTAGAGGGTAGGATGGTGGTCGATCCTTGGCTGTTTGATTGGCTGAATGAGGTTTGATCCTGTCTCTGATGCAGTCAAAAGTTGAGCTTGTTGCGACAATGATGGAGTTTCTGAGTTTTATGAATCTTTTCCCTGTATGGCATTGCTTGGCATACAGACAATACACTACTGGCATGAGTCCCACAGTGTTGTCCACCAGCACTATATTGTCAACGATGACACTGCTTCCAAGGTGGAACATGATACCGTAGTCATAATTCTTATAGGATAGAAAGCCTGTGATTCTAGTGCATGTCTGGAATCCATCTCCTTGGTATAGATGAATGCCATGGAGATTTGAATGGGCCACATTTTCACTGCAATACCCTCCATCCAACAAACACTCTTGTCCCCTGATATGGAAGCCAATTCTCTCAGATCCTGCCACAACATTGCCACAGAGGGAGACACCAACGGCAAGGTTCGTCTTGATGCCAGCAACCCAGTTTAATGAGTTTTCTGGCTGCTTGCTCAGAATTACAAGGTTCCTGATAAGAGAATGATTTTGCCCTTCCAAATCGATGCCAGGTCCAACTGTGTTAAACACCATATTATCATGTAACAAGATCCAGTTGCTCATAACTGCTTTGATGCCAGCTCCGCAGCTACCATTAATGCTGGATGACACCACCGAGGACTCTTGGGATATATTCCTGAATTCAATAGCAGAAAGCTGAGGAGGCCCAAAGTTCAAAAATTCAGTATTTAAGAGTTGAAGGATACCTACAATGAAATAACTATAGTGAAATAAAAGCTTACAAAATCACATAAGAACCAGTAAGAATTACACACATTTAAACAGCTTTCAGGCATATAATAGCATGCAATGTTTGTCAGTGTATTGCTAGCAATCAGTGGGGATTTTTTATAAATATATATAAAACTATAGTAAAAAACAACTATGCACAGAACCTAAAATATGTATTTCATTACTTATGCTTAAAAATGCATAGCAGATGAAAATGGATACAGAATCACAGAATCCCAAGTGTTGGAAGGCACCTCAAAAGATCATCTAGTCCAACCCCCTTGCAAGAGCAGGGTAACCTAAAGTACATCACAAAGGAACATGTCAAGGAGGGCCATTGAATATCTTCAACGTAAGAAACTCCACAACCCCCCTGGGCAACCTGTTCCAGTGCTTTGTCACTCTCACAGTAAAGAAGTTTTTCCTGATGTTCACATGGAACCTCCTATGCTCCAGTTTACACTCATTGCCCCTTGTCCTATCACTGGACATCACTGAAAAAACACCTGTTTCCAGAACATACTTTCTTGTGCAGAACTGATCTGGTCAATGAGGCCAGATGGATCTCAGCTACCTTCAAACTCTGTTCCACTGGAGTCTGTAAAACGTCCCACCAGCATCCTCCCAGTGCAAGCCACATCAGACTTGATCTGTACATTCCGTGTTAGGAGTCCAACCTCTGCAGCCAAAGGGATGCGTCTACTGTCTTCTGTGTCATGGGATTGCCCTAGGGAGTTTCAATAATGAAAACGTGATAAGTGTCTATCATACTTATAAACTAGTGCTTTGAGTGACATAAATCCTGACAGGTTATGCACAGCTTCTATGCAGAATCTGCACTGACATTCAGGTGTGTTTTTCCTCCAGCAGAATTTACATGCATCAACACAAAAACAGAAAGGCCACCTGCCCATCAAATATTCACTATGCACTTATATTTTACCAACATATTTCATTTTTAGAAAAAGAAAGTGCTAAACTTTTTCCCTGCTGTATGGCAAATAAATGAACAGCTTCACACTTTTTTCTAACCTATATGTGCTGAAGTTATTCTTCAGTACACTGTAGAGTTGATTTCCATGAATGACAATGCTAAAACCCAGCTTGCTACAGAGTCTTGGTTGTGTGTGTTTTCTAAATAGTACCATAGAATATTAGAATAGTTAGGGTTGGACAGGACCTTAAGATCATCAAGTTCCAACCCCCCTGCCATGGGCAAGGACACCTTACACTAAGCCATGTCACACAAGGCTTCGTCCAACCTTGCCTTGAACACTGCCAGGGATGGAGCATTCACAGCCTCCCTGGGCAACCTATTCCAGTGCCTCACTACCCTAACAGGAAAGAATTTCTTCCTTATATCCAATCTGAACTTCCCCTGTTTAAGTTTTAACCCGTTACCCCTTGTCCTGTCACTACAGTCCCTAATGAAGAGTCCGTCCCCACCATCCCTATATGCCCCCTTCAGATTCTGGAAGGCTGCTATGAGGTCTCCACACAGCCTTCTCTTCTCCAGGCTGAACAGCCCCAACTTTCTCAGATGATCTTCATATGGGAGGCGCTCCAGTCCCCTGATCATTCTCGAGACCCTCCTCTGGACTTGTTCCAACAGATTCATGTCCTTTTTATGTTGAGGACACCAGAACTGCACACAATACTCCAAGTGAGGTCTCACAAGAGCAGAGTAGAGGGGCAGGATCACCTCCTTTGACCTGCTGGTCACACTCCTTTTGATGCAGCCCAGGATACGGTTGGCTTTCTGGGCTGCGAGCGCAAACTGAAGCCAGCTCATGTTCATTTTCTCATCGACCAGCACCCCCAAGTCCTTCTCCGCAGGGCTGCTCTGAATCTATTCTCTGTCCAACCTGTGCTGTGTCTGGGATTGCTCCGACCCAGGTGGATGACCTTGCACTTGTTATGGTTAAACTTCATGAGGTTGGCATCAGCCCACCTCACAAGCAAGTCAAGGTCCCTCTGGATGGCATTCCTTCCCTCCAGTGTATCAACCCAACCACACAGCTTGGTGTCATCGGCAAACTTGCTGAGGGCACACGCAATCCTACTGTCCATGTCACCAACAAAGATGTTGAACAAGACTGGTCCCAACACCAATCCCTGAGGGACACCACTAGTTATTGGTATTTAGCCAGACTTTGAGCCATTGACCACAACTCTTTGCATGCGGCCATCCAGCCAGTTCTTTATCCACTGTGTGGCCCACCTATCAAATTGATGTCTCTCCAATTTAGAGACAAGGATATTGTGTGGGACAGTGTCGAACGCTTTACACAAATCCAGGGAGATGACATCAACTGCTCTACTGCTGTTCATCAGTTCCATAGCCCCATCATAGAAGGCCACCAAATTGGTCAGGCAGGATTTCCCTTTAGTGAAGCCATGCTGGCTGTCACCAAGCGCCTTGTTGTTTTTCATGTGCCTTAGCATGCCTTCCAGGAGAATCTGCTCCAAGATTTTGCCAGGCACAGAGGTGAGACTGACTGGTCTGTAATTCCCTGGGTAATCCATTTTCCCCTTCTTGAAAATGGGGGTTATGTTTCATTTTTTCCAGTCGTCAGGAACTTCACCTGACAGCCATGATTTTTCAAATATGATGGCCAGCTGCTTAGCAACTTCATTTGCCAGCTCCTTCAGGACCCGTGGATGGATTTCATCAGGTCCCATGGACTTGTGTAAGTTCAGGCTCTCAAGATGGTCTTGAACCAGATCCTCTCCTACAGTGGGCCTAGGGTCTTCATTCTCACATTCCCTGTGTCTGCCTTCCAGGACTTGGGTGGTGCGGTCAGAGCCTTTGCCAGTGAAGACTGAGTTGAAGAAGTCAGTAAGAACCTCAGCCTTCTCCAAATCCAGGGTAGCCAGTTCTCCCGATAGCTAAATAAAGTCTTTGCAAATGAGACTTTTGAGAAAGTTTATGCAGATGTCTAGCTTTGAATCAATTTTAGATGACTTTAGATATCTACAGCCATGATTTAGCTATCTAAACTGGTTTTATGTACAATGGAGACCAATAGGCAATTTTCAAGTGCAGTTTGTTATCTATTTTATACATGTGCTTAGGGGGAGATGAAATAGAATTGAACAGTATGTATTTTTCTGCTTTAATTACCAAGGGAGCTGAGAATGACCAGCTCATGTGCAAACATGTACTGTAGATATCACATTTGCCCAGGTGAATCACAGTAATTTATATAGCTCTTAATTATTCCATCAGATCTTTTCTATGCAGTTGCGTCTAACAGCTGGTGTAGTAATTAATGTGTATGCAGTCATTTCATCTCAGGATACACTTATATCTGTTCTCTGACTCCAAGACTGGCTAGCAGGTTCCATTCTTTCCTTTTTCTTTTTTCTTTTTTTTTTAATTCAATTGTCATACAAAACTGTGCAAAGCAAGCTACTATCAACTAAAAGTATGGAGAACTGCAGAACAGTGCTCAGTGCCAAGTGAACACTTTTTTGCGGGTAAAGCCATTTAAAACACACAATAGTTCTGAACTTGTTTATCCATCATACTAAATTCTGTGCTACTACCTTGAATAAAGACTAAATTAAAAAAAAATATTGTTATGCATAAGAAAATACTGAATTTGGAGCTTCAGAATTTGACCTGTTAATAAAATTCTTGTAATAGATGGTAATAGATTTACTTTATAGGTTTAAATAAAATTAAATAACTTATCAACAGTATATCTCTCTTTACACTTAAATACAGATTCCATGCAATCTACACAGGAAATAAAGCTATATACAAATTTTATGTTTAGTTATATATTAGATTGTTTAGTTATATATTAGATTACAAATGCATTAGTTTCATACCATTGAACCGAAACTCACTGAATTTAATTATTTATTTTTTTAAAGGATTTGTTTTAATTTTTCAGTTTTTGACACACAACAAAAAATATGCAAATGGCCTAAGAAAACCTGCACTTTCTTCCCCCTTTAAAATCTGTGACATTTTCTCTATATTAATCAGTTTACTTAAAACATGAAACACCAGGATGTTTTCCAAAAATATTCAGTACTATATTCATTTTATTACCAGAAATTCATGTTAATATCAGCCATTCAGTGCAACTTTAAACATCACGTTTTCAGTATCAAAATGATGAGAAAAAGGCATACGGAGATAGAAATTTAGAGACCTTAATAAAGTAGAAACTATCTTGTTGCAGTATGAAATGGAAAGTTAATGCTTCAGAAGAAAACTTTCAAATGGAAAGATTCCTTACCTATATGTCTGTGTAGAAGGCGTTCATTAATTTTTATGTTATGACCATTGACTTCTTTAAGTGTAACGACTTCAGCTTGGTGGGCTTCATAGGAGGAAGAACTAATTACAATATCACCACCATGATTCCAATCTACTTTGTCCTCCACAAAAATTCTGTAATGCCAAATTACTAAGTTAATGTAATTACATTTCTGAGAGTTATGCTAGATTTCCTTGAAAAATTTCACAACAGTTTTGCCTAGGCAGATCTCAGATAGATAGAATCCACAGGCTATGCTCTAAGAAAAATAGCTTTAGGGTTTTCTTCAAAAACAGATGTCTAAAATATGTGGGAGGAAATTAATCCTGAAATGTCTATTTCACACCATTGATTAACAAGGTATACAGTCCCAGTAGAGAGTTGCATGGCCTAAGTAAGTTGCATACCAGAGATGTGTCAGACCATTTTTGGTTCTAGGAATATCCTACAGAGCTGAAAGTCAGCTTTGGACTTTCTTTGGACAGCAAAATGTAGGTGTTCAGGCGTAGGGCTCTGTGTGTGTGTGCCCGTAGCATTTAAGGTTCCACTACAGTTTATCGGTACAGTCAGTAGTGGGTGGAAGGCAATACAGCTCTCTCTGAATTTGGCATGTAGAACAATATTTGATTCCCTAAAGAAGAGTACCTCTTGCTATGTAAAATGTTCCAGGATATCTAAGACATTACTTTGTAGATGTGAAAGGAGGGAGGAAGAGAGGGAGAAAGAGAGAGAAAAAATGGAGGGAGGAAGGAAGGGAGAGAGGCAGGCAGGAAATTTCAAATTAATTATTCTTTAGAATTAAAGTTAATTTAAAGATAGCATTATTTTCTTTCAAGAAGTAACATAGCTTTTTTTTTAAAGGAAAAGAGTAATGCAACTCATAGGAACATGCTAGTAATAGGGACAGGAGCCGAAACTTAATATTTCGAGGTGTATTTGGGGAAAATACCACCTTTCATTGCCAGGAGCAGCATTAATTCCAAGATGTGTCCAAGATGTTTTAGGATAAGCGCTATAAATTTGCACCTGTCCATAAACCCCTGGAAAAAAACAGAAGCAGAAATTAAAGGTAAGGGAAAGAGAGACTTGAGAAGAACTGAACTAATAAATACAAAGGAATCTTTATATTTATTGAAGCATGCTTCTATGTTTTATGAAAAGTGTATGAACAGCACATAGCCTCCACTTGAAAGACAAAGTAAACTAGAAATGAACCATTAATAAAATAAAATTACCACCACATGTAAAAACAAGAAAGAAGATTGTACCATAGAAGTCTCATTAACTCAAATTAGAATTACAAAAGTATCAACCAAAAAAATCTAACAAAAAAAATGGTAAAAACTCCAGGAACAAAAGATACCAAAAATTACTCATTTATATTTCTTATCTGTGGAAAAAAAAAAAAAAACAAAACAAAAACCCACTATTTTTTTTTTTTGGAAATGAGATCCAAAACCATGGCAAAAAGCAAGGGTATAGAAACTTTTCATAGAGATGTTCCAAGAAGATTACACTTGAAACATAAAAAAATTCTGATTTCCTGCATTGAAATGTTTTGTTCCATTTTGCTGACCTGATCTGAAGTTCATCATTTCATCAGTTCATCAGTTCAACATTTGTCCTACGTCTCTAATAGTAACATGTTGCTTTGAAAGAGTTGTGCTTCAAATATTTAGTGAACCCGTTTTACTGCTTGGGCTAATCTCCACAGACAACTTTTTTCCATGATGTACTATGAAACTATAGTCTAAAAAAAGACTGAAGCAAGCACTGGTAATGCAACCCTGACTATCCCACCAGGACAGACTTCCAAAATAGCTTCCATGATACTGCATTTGCTGTGGTTTAAAATGATAGCATGAATAGTTGTGAAGTCTCACATGATAGTGTGATAAGCTGCAGCAATGCATCTATTTTCTTTTATAGACACTAAAATCATAGGAAGTTAAATTACTAACCATTGTTATACTTTAGCTCCTCAGTAATTTAGAATTTAAACCCCCCTCAAAATCCATTTTCTCTGTCAGTTTGGTGTCTGTCTTTCTTTCCAAACATTATACTTAGCTGTTTGCTAGAAGTCTGTAATTGATCAATGTGTGCAATAGTTTCTCAATTTCATCGTCAGAAATGAATTTGGAATTTCTGATTATTTATTCATTTTGTTTTCTCTAAATTTCTCTAATATTCTACAAATCTTGCCCAGGCAACTTCTGTTGCTAGAATTCTGAGTTTGTACTGTCTTTACAAAAGTTTCTCAATGAACAAACCCCTGCAATACTCACTTAATGTGTAAAACATTTTAAAACATGCAAAGCCAAAAACGTTAACTTATTTATTTAACCTCAATTATATGAAAATATGTACAAGCTAACATAAACCTTTGTTTGCCAGTTTTTCTGTGCGTTTAAGTGCTTGGAAATATTTAAATGTGTACATTTGGGTCCATGTGGTATCTCTTGGATGTAGTTACCCTCATTTAAATCAGGCATTTAAAAATAGCTATGTAAGTTTAAGCTCATCATGCTAGCCTTGAAATTTGAGGGCAGTATTTTTCATCCTAAGAGAGACCAAAGATAATTGAGACCAAAGCAATATGTATTTCTCTCCACTTAGCAAGGTCATCTTAGTTTTAATACTTTTGTCTTTGACAGCTACCTCCTACAAATCTCAAGTCTACAACCGAGAAAAACCCTTGCACGTCTTTTAAGTCATCTCCAGTTTCTTATATAAAGACCTCAGGATTTCACACCTAGTTTCTCACTTCTGCCAAATTTTGCCTAAACAAAGTCCTCCACAAAAAAATCCAGGACTTGACCTGGTGAAAGTTAAAATTTTTAGATCAGAAAAAAGTGTACACTTTTGTTGGATGCTTTCCTATATGACATTGAAACAGTGGTAGATTTGGCTGTTGCCTAAGACTAGTTTCCTATCAAAAGCTGAACTCATGTTACATACCAATATTCCCTGGGTGGACATTTATTTCCTCCAGCTGATCACAGTAAATCCCTTCAGATGCTCGAAGAAGAACCAGCAGCTTTAAATCCCTTTCTAAGGGATGATGAATAGAACCTGGAATAAAGACAGAACAGCAACAACCCACCGGAAAGATATGAATCTCTTTTATAATGCTGAAATTCAGGTGTAACTGTGGTGCAATAATCCAAGTGTAGGGGTCTAAATTTCTCTCCTCAGCCTATTTTTGCCTTTCTGGTCCTTTACCATTTCAGCAGGTCCCACATAATGAGTTCTTCAGCCAGGCTGAGTAAAACAGTCTTTCAGACCGATGGAAATATTGAGGGAAAAGAGCAAGGGAGAAGAAAATGCCCAAGAAGTTTTGGTGTGTGATGGTGTGCTCTTATCCTGTGGTGGTAAGTCTGTACAGTAAACTGTATTCCAAATCTGACTTTATTTATTTCACCAAGGGTAGTTTACAGCTTCAGAAGAAAATGCCCCAACACTAAACAGACTAAGGAGGAAAAAGTAGGACAGCTTTTGCCCTGGAGAAATGTATGCGGAGTCCAGTAAGAGTTCAGCGTTCCTTTAAAATTAGAGATTAAATCAATTATGCAACAGAAAACTGCAGCAGATGTAGAACTAAAAGATATATACATCTCTGTACAAAATTAGTTGGCCTGTCACATTCTTTTTATATTTAAAAATTACTAGTTTGGAAAGGAAAGCTGATTTTGTATCCTAAAGAAATATTTCTCTTTAAGAGCATTTTTAAATAAGTGAAATAAGTAAAAAAAATCATTGTTCACCACCAGTGTCTGCCTATATCTGTGGATATTTAGATTCCACAGTTAGGGTTGGAAAAGAACTTAAGATCATCTAGTTCCAATCCCCCTGCCATAGGCAGGGACACCTCACACTAAACCATCTCACCCAAGGCTCCATCCAACCTGGCCTTGAACACTGCCAGGGATGGAACATTCACAACCTCCCTGGGCAACCCATCCCAGTGCCTCACCATCCTCACATGTTATTCACAATTGCCCGTTCCTAATCATGATGAAGTCTCTTAAAGAAGGGATTATTGTTAATTATCATTATGAATTACTTTTGGTGTTATTATTGGTATTATTATTCTACTCCTGGTTACAAAGCATTTACTATTTCTTCTAGTTAAATCAGTTATAAACAGCTATACGATGTATTGAATTCTCAGCTCACTTTTAAAACCGTTTTATGTAGGTTTTCACGCTTAACAATCACAGACAAATGCTTGGAAATGTGAATTGTAAAGGCTTGAACTGGACAACATCACTTTTTTAACAGACTTATATCTGCGAATAGCTAAAAAATTTATTTAATGATAAAAAGCATGATAATAGGTTAAGGAATATTACCCTTATTAAAGAAAAAAAAAACCCACTAACACAAAATGCAATCAGAGTGACCAAAAAAAAATATTATAATAAAACTGTTCTTAATGTCCCATCACCATAATAAATTTTTACAAAAGAAATAAAAAATTTCTGCTCACAGAAATGTTTCAGTGGCTGGGAACTGCAAATGGTATATGACACAAAAGAACATGGGAGGTATCTATAAGTAAAAAAAAATTACTCGTTTGAAGTATATTTAGAAAAACAAAATCTGAATACCTGCTTCTTTCCCTAAATAGTTCCATGGGTTTAAATGAATAGATTTCAGCAGCTTCAATACAACTGCTACAAAAGAAGTGACCCAGAAAATCCTTGGACTATTAAGGTGGACTTTTTAGCAAGTTTGGTGTTGCTCACGGTGTCTCAGAGCACTTGAAGTAAGCTAATATTGTGCCAATATTTCAAACAAAGATAAAAGTAAAAGCCCCAGGTAATCACAGGCTTGTCAGCTTGACACTGATTCTAGGGGAAAAATAAATAAAAATTGAATGTCCAACTCTGAACACAATTAATAAATCATTAAAGGTGGATGATATAATTAATGCCAATCAACCTGGTTTTATAGAAAAAAGGTCCTGTGAAACTTCCTTGTTATCATCTTCTAATGAGATTACAGGTTTAGTTTATAAAGATAATAGCTTTGATATAATATAATTGGCTTCTCCAAGGCACTTGACTTAGTAGCACCAAACTTTCTGATTAACAAACTACACTGGTACAGCACGAACATGGCACACATGAATTTACAGGCTGACTTATTAAAATGGGAGCATTGATTCACATAGGTCTGGTCTTGGAAGCTCCACGGTATGCAACATTTTATCAATGACCCAAAGTAGCGTAAAGATACTGAAAGTAATAGAGAAGCTGATACAAATGGGCAAAAAACAAAGACATGGACCAGCAAAATCAGAAATAATTTGAATATGAAGAATTAGGAAGGAAAGTGAAGAATATTCAAAATATAAGATGACAGATCTTGAGAAGGTATTGCGATTGGATGGAGAACAAAGGAATAGAAAGGGGAAAGCAAAGTAAGGTCTGAGATACACACTTTGGCTTAGTCTAAACACAATCCTACAGGACGGCTCATGAAAAAAAAGATACAGAAATGACAGCTACCTCAGCTTACTCATAGGGAAATCCAAAATAGTTAATGTCCCCAAGTCACTGGGGCTGGATAAGTTTTATCATCTTGCAAAGTAACTGGCATATAAAATCACAGGTCTGGCAACAAGCAGTTTTGTTTAAACTACCAAGTTGGCATAAACACTGGAATAATAATCTCTGCAGCACATATGTGAAGAATATGGGCTTTAAGTGTCTGTCTTTGAACTTTGTATGTGAAAACTTTGGGTTATTTGCCCCACTTTATTGAGCTGAAGATCACATCAAACTATCCAGTTACCTATCCTGCATGAGACATGCACAAATGGAACCCAGTTTATACTCCTACTGCAACTGGAAAGCTTATCAAATTGATGAGCAACCTGGTGAGATAATAAGGCACTGCTGGCAGAGAACCAGAAAATAAAAGGTAATTGCAACTAGTAAACTAGAAGCTAGCAGAAGAGTCTGGTGAGATGTGCAGAAAATAGAAAGAGCTTCCTCAAACACGTTCTTCCAACTGGAAATTTTATCTAGAATTTGAGGGACCTGCTTATTTATCCAGATATGACACACCTGCCAGCCTGAGCACTGCTCCTCAAATACCCAGAGTTTGCCCACTCTGGGTATTTCAGGTCTTCCTTCAGTGCACACACAGGTCAACCTGTTGATGCGTACACAGCAACTCTGCAACTTTCTACAAGCTGGGCTCTGCACAGGGACTGCACAGTCAGTTTGTGCCTTCACTGTCTGTCTGATGATACATGTCACATCAAATAGCCTCACTGCAGATGCGTGACCTTCTACAAGGGATATCTAAAGCTGATCTTCTTCCAGGGAGTTCTGGCACCACAACAAATGCACTACCCAGTTAAAAAAAAAAAAAAAAAAAAGCAAAAAAGCCAAATATGATAATCACATGTGTAAGAAACAACCTGCGCTATCAGTAAAGTCACCACTGATTACATACTTTACTGAAGAAGTGTGAGGTCCAGCTGTCTGGATTGAAACGCATCTGTTAGGACAGTGGTTGCAGCTGGCTCATAATCCTTCATCAGGTCTAAGCTCTGGAGACCAAAAACTCTACTGTGCAATAATAAGAAAATAAAAACAAGGGAGGGAACAGAGAGGTATGTTTTTTTTATCTATCGAGATTTTCACTTTTTCTGTACTGCAGCCTGGATCTATTTTACTGTTTCCATTGTTTTCATATTTCAGTTTTATTCCAGATGTTCTTCCTGACAGATTTCTGTTATGTTATTTATTATTTTTCCATAGCAAAACCCATTCATTTTTTTCCTAGAATAGTGGTTGTTTACTCCCTCCTAGCCTTTCCTTTCTTTACAACATGACACTGCAATGGCTATTGCATATAAGAGTAAGGAACTCTCTGAGTTGTCAAATAGACTTTGCTAAGTATCTTGTCATGACCACCTTCAATATCAGCTCTGTGTTTTCTGCATCCAAGATTATTTTGAAAACCATGGTAAATTGTCACCAGAAAGTCTGAAGCGTTTTTATTAGTGGTCGATACCCAGCTTGATAGTCACTTCGTGCTGGTTCTCCTTCCTGAGCTTTTTCTTCAGGTATTCAGACTGCACTCTGCAAAGAAGCCTGTAAAAGCAGCTTGTAAACAAGGAGACATCACATGGGTTGCCCCTTACAGGTGATGCTGACAAATAAATAGAAGAGATGAGAGACAGATAGCTGTGGAGTAGGAACCAGCAGCCAGAAGGGAATCAGCAGCCAGAAGTGAAAGATGAATGTCCAAGGAATAAGAAGAAAGACATAGGATAGGATTCAGCTGCCTAAATATAGATGTCTAATGCCATCTAAGAGTCCTAATGCCCTCAAAACCACTATGTCAAGCTGGCAGATATAAGAGAGTGATCTTCTTCTGTTGAAGAGGGGCTTTTGAAGCAGAAGCTGGAGACCAGGTGGAGACCTGAAGATGCCCAAAAGTGATGCAAAATCCTTATACTCACACAACTGAACCATGTTTCTAGGGAGATTCATATGCTTACTTTTAGATTTCTTAATGCAGATGTTTCCATGTTCTCTGGCTGTCTGAGTTAACAGAGACCAGACAATATAGCAGACTGTAATTTGCTCTAAATCCCTGTATTGGCAAGTCCCACTTACTGCAATGACTCCACTGACTGTATTGACTAGATATCTACCAGAATATCCAGCTCCTAAGCCAATGACCACATGTTACACCTAAATCTGGGTGCCTTAAACATATGAATCCCTTCCTTAAATGGTACAATCAATTTTAAAGAAACCAAGTGGCTTGGTAAAGGTAAAAGTAGAGCAGACAGAGGCTGAGTGATTTACAGAAGAGGATGCAGATGGTGCAATGAACTTTTCAAACCACTTTTTCTGTGATGAGGGATGAAAAATTGATCTCTACGTAAACAGTACTCCATCTTCATACAAGTTGAATAGCTGTGCAGGGGTGCTATGTGACTGCAAGAACAGACTCAGCTCAGAGCTAAAGAAGATGGGACTCACACAATAGATGTACTGGAGAGGCTGGAAAAGATAGTCAATTCATGAAACTCACTTGTGCCCTAATTGTTGTTATAAGGCTGAGCATTAATTATCATTAACACACAGCCATTTTATGAAGTACAGTGATTTATCCTTTGGGAAGCCAATATGGAGGTTCTTACTAGTACTGAGAAGAAGGGGACTGAATGTATTAAAGCTCTTACCACCAGCAAGATAAGAGACATCAGAAATGTCTGGGGTTTCATCTTCAGACAGTCAAGCCATGAGCTAATGAAGACCTTAGGCATCTTGCCTCAGATGAGTGACATGAATGAAAAGCAGCCATCACAAGATATGCAAAAGTAAAAAAAAAAAAGAATGTGACAAATTAAGACTAAAAAGAGAAATCCTATCTAGATAATTACTCGATGAGTTCTATATAAAAAGCAAAAAAAATTTGCCAGTAAAGACGGGTACAGTGGAGTTCTGGATGAATTCAACAGAACAATTTGTGTAAAACAAACTTCAGCGTATTCTGCAGACTTATCAGGAGCTGAGGACTTTGTTCAACAGTGGAACAGACACTTTTTTGTGTATATCATCTGCATTTCAATGCTGACTTATGGGTTAAAATGAATGGAACCATCCTAACTGAGTAGTGAAAAAAACTCTTGAGATGTTGAGCTCAAAATTTCTTTTATTCTGACACAGGTGTGCTAGAGATATTTAACAAATCATTTAATCTTCCTGAACTTCAATCTCTCCCCTATAAATTGGAAAAATAGATAATTGTTTTTTACAGCATGGTAACACATGGAAGTAGAAGTACATGGATTCCAAAATGCTATTGTAAATATCACCATCAAAGAAGAGACTTCGAAATTTTAAGTGAAAAAGAGAAGGTTCTTATCTGCAAGCTAGGACTACTAGAGAAGTGATCAGAAAGTCTGCCTGGGTCCAAAAACACTGAAGTGCTAGATGCACCTGGACAAATTACTGTAGGGATAGACTCATACATTTTACTCCTGGGTTGTCCAAAGGCTCTGACAGAGTTCTTGTAACCCTCTTCCAGTGATTCTGTCGATGACAACTCACACTACTTTGTGATCATACTTTAAAAAGGAAAGTGATGACAAGCCCTGGGGGATCAAAGGTGTCCCAGGAATTCTGGCCTCCCAACAGTCACTTTATTTTCTCATCTCAGTTTCCCTGCAAATTATTATTTTTATAAAAATCAATTAGGTTCTTGTTGATGTTTCATAAACTCAAAATTTACACCGATTTTCCCCCCATTGTTATGTATTTCTCATCATCACTCAGTTCCTATATACTTATAGTCTTCATTTAACTATCTGACATTTTTCTTCAGGTAAGATACAAGTATTCTGAAGGACACCAAAGTCTAAGTAAGATTTGTTTCTAAAACTTATTATTTTTCTCTAGCAGTTTAAGTGAACAAAATACTCAATCTCTACCAGAAAGTTTTGGGACTCGGCCACTGAATTAGAAGCAACAGCATTTGACCAAAGATTACTATGCTGAAAACAAGGCATGGAGAATTTAGGCAACAAGGAGGACCTGAGGATTTGGCTCACATGATGTCAACCTCAGATTCTGCTCAGGCAATGCTGAGTGCTGATGTCCACATCTATTAAATCTGTTTACTAAACTGTCTCATTATCTATTTTGTGTCAGGATTTCTTTAGGGTGTGGTAGAATTGGACAGATGGGCTTCGAAACCTTCCTTCAGGCACGGAACAGTCAGAATTGGACAGATGGGCTCCAAGAAGTTACCTTTAGGCTTTGAACACATGGGAAGGGAAAGAGGAAGGGAAAAAAGGCATGCGCTCCTAGTTCTACAAACAAGCATAGAAACTAGTATAAGGGAAACTTGCAGAGTCTTTACCCACCTATCGTCTCACAAGAGCAAGAATAGCTCTCCAGAAGATGCTGGACTAGAATCCAGCAGCTGCAAATACCTGTTTAGCTTTTAATATCATTACTACTCACAGATGTGCTGGAGGGGAATTTGTGTAGCAAAGAAGTGCCTCAATGTTTTTTTAATAAGTGTTTTTAGCAATGAACACATGCTTTTTCTTAAAACCAATATGAAACTATATTTAAACTACAAAAGAGTGTAAGAAAGAAATGACTGACTCTTTTAAGTATATATATATATATTAACCTCCTAGATTAGGGCTTTTAAACTTCTCTTTTCAAGGAAAAACACAAGACAGAAAAATAACTCTTTTGGCCAGTACTGTATTAACTAAACAGTCCCCTGAGATTAACAACAAACAAATATTGGAGCAGACTTCCTCAGGAGGTGATTACACAAACAAATTCTCTTTTTAAAGTTCATGAAACCAATCTCAAGAAAGGTCAAGCAGTGATCAACAATGTGATCCCAGTGTCCTAAGGATTCCTGTAAGCAAATATAATGCTTGGCTTTAGGAACCTTGGTATTTAAGAGGAATTATGTGAGTAATTACTTCTGTGTGGAAAAACACTGATTCTGTCCTTTGCAAATAATGTGGAACAGCCACAGTGACACTGGGGACTCTGAAACCACTATAAATAGGGACAAGGCAGTATCTCCTTGAAGTCTTGGTGCTGATCCATATGGAGGGATAGGAGGAACAAATGTGCTGAATCCAGCTGTGCTAGTTTCATGCCACAGCAGGATTTCCAGGCACTCTGGGGGTTATTCATGACTCGGTTTATGTTGGCTTTAAATACTTCTGTGTCACATAGAAAGTGTCTTACCAATGCCCACAGACACCAAACACTGTCTCAAACACTAAGGTAGATCCTGCCTTGAGGAATTTATGTCTCATAAAGCAGCCCTACATGAAGTAGGGAGGACTTTTATATGTATCAGATACAATCTCAGTTGCAATGATATCAGGATGATTGCCATTAACTTCAGAGGGGTGAAGATAGCAGTATTTGTAATATGTTGCTATTAAATTAACAGGTAATTAACTCCAGTGGATAATCACTGAGCTTCATATGGATTCTGGGTGTCCACATTGTAGGTATCTAAATAGCTGTAGGACTTTAGATGGCCAACTTGTTTATAATAACACTACACAGTCTTTCTTTCCACTTTTGCTGTCTATCAAGAACAGAAATAAACCCCAAGCATCCAGAAGACAGGCAACTCACCCACTTTCAGTGTTCCTCCAGCCACCACGATACAGGCTGCACTCAGGACATTGCTGGAGTTGCTGGGGAACTCAAGAGTCCCCAGGATGTAAAGGCCTCTCAGAGGAGGAAGAGCCATATCCACCAGGATGGTCCGGTCTGAGAAACAAAGCAAAAGGTTGTTTAGAACAATGGCAGCCTAATAACACTACTTGCCATAAAGTGTGGCATTAAAGGTGATGAATGTTAGGTTTGCTTGAGTTTTGCTTTATTGATATTGCTTTTGCTTAGAACTCCTGGAACAGGGTTTGTGTGTTTGTGCAGCACCCACAACCAGAGGTTCACCTACAGCTGAGGCTCCATAGTGCAACTGTGATCTGATAAATGAATAATAACATCATATTTACAATATCGCTGCATGCTTAAGCCTCATCAGTTGTTTAAACTTTTAAGCATGCATGTGAAAGACAGCATGTTAGGGCGGCATGGCAATCTTGCTAGGTAAATCTGCTCTGTTTATGAAAGTAAATCTTGATCACCCATTGATTACAACTGGACTAGGACTAAGCTAAGCTGTGTCCAGACAGCATTTTACCCTCATGGCACTGAAGAAAACAAGACTGATGAAAGAGAAAAAAATCCAACAGTATCAAATAGGTGCTCCATGGCACAAAGAGCCTGCAAGTCCCCACCTTGTTAAAAGCAGTGATCAGGGTGACAAGCTGAATAACCCAGGGTGATAACCTACCTCCAGTGGCATCCTGTCACTGCTTGACCTTCTCTCCAATTTGGCTTTACTCTCTCAGGTCTTGAGCATAAAACGTATAAAATCCCACCTTTTCCTCACCAACCAAGGACAAATCATTCCTTACATCAACACAAACTGCAGGAAGCCAGACTTTTAAATTCTGTATTCATAAAACTACTCAGTCCCTACTAATAAATGATTAGTTAAAATGACCTGGGAAAGCACCATTCTCTCAGATTCTTAAGGACAAAACAAAGAGCATATTTTTACATTACAGAGCAGTAGTTACTGATGTTGATTGACACAATGACAGTGTCACTGCCACTTCCTAAAGCTGCAAGTCCTGTGAACCTTCTAAACACCACTTAAGCTTTCCAAGTAGGACATGAGGAAAGATGTAAGTGGTGTATCCTTTAGAGGTAGGCCACTCAGCTGACATGAATACCACCCTGAGGGTCTATCTAATGTTCTTTGATGTCATTAGGAGCTTTTCAGTTGATTGCACTGGAAAGCAACTCAAGCCCTTAAATTGTGGTTTCCACCTCCTTTCACTATTGACAAGAGTAACAATTTCCAAGTATAATTCATCTCTGAGTCAATGAATGTCCCTGGAAAAAGAAAAAACAAGGTATTTCTTTGACAAGGGGTTCAATGAGATGATCTAATTGTGACTTTCATAGAAGTATTTTGCAGAAAATAAGAAACTTCAGCATAATGACAGCTGCCAAATCCTACCCAGAGATTTGCTGTGACTATCACTGATCTTATGGGCATTCCACCTGGAAGCAGTCAAGGCCAGGTTGGACAGGGCTTTGAGCTACCTGCTGTAATGGAGGGTGTCCCTGCCTATGGCAGAGGGTCAGAACTAGTTGAACTTTAAGTTCCCTTCCAACCCAAACCATTATATGATTCTATGAGTTCTTGGGAGGCGTAGATATTCAAAATAAGAGAGATTAAGGAACAGACATATTTTCCCGTGGATTTTGACAGTGATTATACTGGGACACTTGGTGTGGAACACAGGAAGAGCCATGAAGTGTCTTGGGAAGCAGACCAGCTCCTTCACAGTTTCACTTCTGTCTATAGCCATTAGCAACTGCTTTGGATGAAGGCACAAATGACCATAAAATAGGTAGCACAGGGAAAGCCCTTTCCCCAAAACATGCAATTAGGGGCTGACTTAAACCTTCTAGCACAAAGGTTGAAGAATTTTTCCAAGCCCTGTTTTCAGGAAACATAACCAAATCCTACATGAAGTACACTCAGAAGCAGACTACAGAAAGTGTGAGTAGGCTCTCTGTAATAATAGTATTTCCTAGGTTTTGGCCCTTTGGTTTTGCAGCCCTGAAGTTTCACAGCTTCAAGGGGGAAGAAACTTCTACAGGATGTGGGGTCCCAGGTCTGGTTGCAGATTTGTTTGTCTTTTCTACATACAAATTCCTACTCTAATCCCTTTTATTCAATCATCCCACCTCTTCCTCTCCCACTTTTGTTTTCTTCTTTCACTCTGGATACCAGCAAGGGAAACCCTGAAAGCCCAGGACCCCTGTTCTCAATGGTTACATTAAATATTGCATGAACCCATCATTACTCTGAACACCTCATCTCAAAAGAAATTCCCTGAATCCTTGGACTTAATAGCTTTCAAGCATACAAAATTTTCATGGCATTCAGATGCAATAAGGCTCTACAAAACAAGTGCAGTATTTTTTTTCCTCCTAAATTTTATACTGTTAGCACTTGATACATTTTTACAGGCATGAAGAAACTCTTGTCTATAATCTTTTTACAGGACAGGTATAGTCCTATGCCCTGCAGAGCTGTGAAGGCACAGTGTGTGAGGATATGAAACAGAGAAGAGAATGAGGGGGAAGATGTTGTTAAAATGATATCTCTCCAAGAGAAGGGGAATTTAGTTTGTGAAATCACAGCTCAAGAACGTGGCAAAAAGCTGCAGTTGACAAAGGCCATAAGTATATTCATCAAACACAGACTGAAACATTTTTACAAGGAAAAGAAGTGCTCCTAGGCATACCATTTATATGTCAAGTTTCAGTCTAGAACAGATATTTTTGCTGAGTTACACATCTTTCTAAAGAAGGTTTTATAAGGAAAATGCTGACTGCTGTATAACTGTAGCATCATGTATGTGAGCCTTGAAACACAGGAGTGAAAAATTCCCCCCTTCAGAGGTATCTCTGCAAACCTGTATCTTCCTCAGTTTAAAAGAACACCACTCTGGGGTGTGATGCTTGGGGTGTAAAGTCCTCTGAGGGCAAAATGTTGTTCTGTAGAAATAGTGGAATGCTCACTTTGAGATTAAAAAACATCCTTCCACACTTGAGGAGAAAAGCAAACAGATTCAAAGGAGACTAACTTACACGGTCCTTACAGAATACACTCATTTATGTGGTAGAGGGAGATGACAACTAAGTGGTTAAAATCATAAACTTTAGGTCACTGAGCTCAAGGGATCTACCTTCAGAGAAAGAAAAACTGGAGTTGTTTTTCTCCCATGAAGACGTTAATAAAATGGCAAGAAACCACTTCCAGCAAGCCATAGTCTGAGCCTGAAAACAGGGCTATGTTTCATTATATGTATATTTTTTTTCAAACAAAAGCTCACAGGTATGCCACAGTCATAATGTTCAGATGTACAATACTGAGAAGTTGTTAATGACTCCAGCAATGACACAAAATGCCTTTGATCAACCGCATTGCTATATAAAACACCATAGCATGCCATTGAATGGAAATCAGGCACAACAGAAGAGCTATTATACAAGATACAGTACTCCAGCATTCATCTCTTCAAACAGAAAAAGTTCAAAGAAAATCAAAATCAGAAAATGAATAACAGAGTGAATTCCGCCACTGGGAGGAAAAAAAAAAAAAGAAAGAAAAAAAAGACGAGAGAAATTGCCAGAGGCTACATGATATCATATCAATACCCTTCAAAACAGCATTCCATTGCCTGGAATTATAACACATTCTCCTTCCATGCAGAGCACGCTGCATCAGGAGTGTGTCTCACTGAAAAACATAAACCAAAGCCCTCAAAATCTGAGGGCTTGAGAAGCTAATGCCACTGCTGGCCCACAGAACAGCATGACTAAACTTATTCAGATTGTTTTTCAAGGTGGTATGACTACTGAAGCCTGTGAGAGCTCCTTGTGGAATGAATGGCTGTGGCTCTGGAGGATGAACCTCCAGAGGTAAAAGCACAAGTTTTTGCAGCCTGATCTAAAGATTTCCAGCTGGGGCTGGAAGAGTCTTACATCTGCTCACTGAGGGGACTTGTAACACACCAACACTAAAAGTCACTTTAACATGAGGGACCCACCTTTGTTGCAAGTGGAATTCATTCTTGTACAAAGAAGCCTATGAACTCTTGAAGCCTCACCAATGCTTTCAAAACAGGGCAAAAAATGGAATAACTTAGTACACAACCCCATTTTTCAAGCCCTCCAAAATGCACCCTCTAGATGTCAAGCAGACACCAAGCAGTGACAAAAAAAACTGATTTTTAATATGAATATTTTGCTAATAGAAATGTTTTCTAGATTTTCCAAAGTCCAGACAATAAGGCAGCTGATATGTGATGCAAATTTGCAAAATACTTTGTTAAATAAGCACAATGAAGTCTTCATTAGCTAAGTTTAGGCAGCGCCCTTATTCTTCAGTGGAGTCTAGGTATCTTGTTCAGAGACTTCAACAGCGTCAGGCCTAGAAAAAAGTCTTGCCCGCATTTCTTCATACTAGAACTGAACATTAAACATTTATTATTTGGGTTTTTATAACACTCTAAATGTGTTCTTTAAGGTCTGAAAGGATTTACCTAGTAATGCACAGCATACCAGAAAGAGGTCCATGGTTTGGCTTTCAACCTGAAAATCATCATGGCTGGCTCCCAGGGGAGAGTTGTAAGTAATTAAAGGATAGTGAAGTGTGGGGCCCAGCAGCATCTTGTCAGGGGTGAATGACAAAAACTTACTTGGGTGTGTACAGCAGCACAATTTGGGGTGCTTTGCAGGATGTTTGTTCTCATGAGAGTAAGCTCTCACTTCTCTGTAGCCATATGGGGTCATTCTGAGTTTAGCAGAATATGCACATCCAGTGGAAATGGGGAGGCAAACATCCATAAAATGCTACAATTAAACATGGATTTAAAAAATGCTGATTTCATTTTAGATTTTGGAGGTTGACTTTTCCGTAGTTGAAAACTCATAAACACACTTGTGGCAGAGGAGAAAAGTATGACAAATGAACAGAAAATTCGTCTTGCCTAACTATATTTTAAATACCTTCATTTGAGCAACAAATCCAGTGCCATTATCACACCAGTGATAACTGACTCCAATTTAAGACCCTGCACTCTGTTGACTCCCACTGCCAATAAGTGTTTCAACACCTTGAAGCCAGCACAAATGAACAAGGAAAGTAAAAAGAAAGCATAGGAACAATGATCAGAAAAGACAGGCATGCAACAGAGCAGTTCCCACAAAATAGATTTGGTGACAGACTGCTTATGTTCATGCTTATGTTCATATTCTTAGGCTAAAATTGAAGGGGAATTCCAGAAATACACTGAAGAGATGAACAGTTTCTGCACACCAACTAAACACATGTATCTACTGTGGTGATGGGAGTGAAGATATTTTTATCACTGACAGGAAAAAGACATTCACAGAATACAGCTCTCTACCTGTCCTAGCAGGCAGTGCATTTTCACTTATCATTTGCCTATTTTCTTTTCATCCATTAAGTATTCTGTTGTGGTTTTGTTATTCAGTAAATATCCCCTGAAGAGTAGAGACAGGGGTATTTTTGTACACTGTGGAGCACCTTGTTCTAAGCAGCTGAACATGGTAATTTATTGTGAGGGTGCTGAGGCCCTGGCACAGGTTGCCCAGAGAAGCTGTGGTTACCCCATCCCTGACAGCGTCCAAGGCCATTGAATGGGGCTTTGAGCAACCTGGTCTGGGAACATATCCCTGTCAATGGCAGGGGGTTGGAACTAGATGAGCTTTAAGGTCCCTTCCAACTCAAACCATTCTATAATTCAGGACTGGGGAATCCCAGGGTCTCATTCTGCTACTCAGGTGTCAACATGAGTTTTAGCTTTGGGCCAGCTTTATTGTTCTGGCCCCTCAATTTCTTATAGGCAGAGAACATTCCTGTCCATGATAAAACACAGATTATGTCTAATGTTTAACCAGTAGGCACCAGCATGATAGAGAGAATCCCTATACCACACCTTGCAGCACAGTGCAAACGTTCCCCAGTTAGCTGACCAAACTAACACTGCTCTAAATTTGTGAGATGCTAGTTCTGACCCCAAAGGCTGTGAGGTCATGTTGCACAGTGCCAGGCCTGAGCTAATGAGTTTTGCTTCTCAGGAGAACTAATTAGTTCTGGTATACCAGCATCCGGTATTGTTTCCTGTCGTAGAACTAGAACACCTGGGCTGGGCTGTGAACAGCAATATGCAATGGTTCAGGCACAGTTTAATCATGTATGTAGTATGCCCTGGAACTCTGCATAATACCACCACTGAAGAGCAGCCCAGTTAACACTAGATAACCACATCTGGTCAACTCAGTAACTCTTCCAGCTCTAAGTGTAACGGTGAGCAACAGGTTAAGATGCCTAAAGCTATGTGCTTATTGTTACTTCACACCCTCATAGGACACAGGAAATACAGAAGATAAGCAAACTCCTGGAGGTACATTTCTGTGCCTTCTCTGGCCTCTGAATACACTAACACTTAAGCACATTTATGAATTATATCTGAGATGGTGGAACTGAAATTCTTAATTTAAGCTGAAATTATATGTATATATTACTTTTAATGACAGGACAGAGAAGCCCTACCCATGACTGAGACTCCATCCCTAAATGCCAACACAAAGCAGCAGAAACTTCCTTTCACAAAGCCTAAAACATGTGGAAAAGAGAGAGACAGGGAGCAGCATTATCCACATTTCCATAAGAGGAGCTTTGGTAGGTAGAGAGGCTTACTTGGTTTCAAACAAATTAGTATGAGCCAGCACCAGCACCATAATTATGTCTAGGAGGAACCCCATGTAGTTCAACTTCCTGATCAGAGCAAGGTCAGCTATTACATAAAATGCTTATCACAAGTTTTCTACTCATTGCAAATTGCCTAATATATTTTATAGAATTCAGAAGATTGTTCATCCAATAAGGTCATAAACTGAGCTGGGATTTGAATCTGTATAGCTCAAGTCTGAGTTTGAAATACAGGTATAGGCTAAAGTATCTAGGAGGCATTCATGGCAAATGGCTTTGAGAGATTATCATTGATAGCGGGAATTGCAACAGGAAAATAAAATGGAAGGTACAATTGTGGAAATGTAAAATAAAGCCTTGGCACTAAACATAGAGAGGTGGGTCAAGAGATGAGCTCTTTGTGAGCTGTGATTCTGGGTCTTGCAAATTCTGTGCTCCTGAAATAAAGTCCGTGTATATCCTTAATCTTGAATATCAGTATGAGTGTGTGTGTTTGTGTGTATATGTAAATGGAATGATTATTCTCCTCCAAAAATCACACTTTGTACTGTAGACAATATTTCAATGTGGTGAGGAACAAATGTGGTGTCCTGCACACACTAGTGCCAAGAAGTCCATGTTGCAAAACAAATGCATATCCTAATGTAGACAGGCCCCAGCACCCCTACTCAAATTAAACACTTATCCTTCCTTCCTTACTGGGTAAGATGATGACATCTTCCCCAGGGCCTGGGATGCTATAGTTGGATCCACCCCATCCTTTTTCCACATCATTCCATGTCTCTGGTTGCGACCATTTCAAGACAGCATCAGAAGGAACTACAAAACAGGACATAAAAAAAGAGAATTATCATTTTAAGTAGCTAGAAGAATTACCATTTCTTTGATAATCAAGCATCTGTGACATTAACATCCTCCTTTTGTCACCGATGAAACAACACTAACTGCTCTTTATTATCTTCCATGCTTAAATGAATCTGCCTGATGGGAAAATAGGTCTGTCTCAGGACCATGTTTTCAGAGTTAAAGCACAGTAAGATAACTGAAAAAAAAAAAAAATCAGATTTTTTGGGACCCATCAAAAGCAAAACAGATCTTGAGGTTTTTCATACTTAGCTTATGTTATGCTTTGTGAATGTTTGACAAGCAACTGCTTAATTACTTTTATTTATGCTATCCACAGCTCTGAGCACTTAAGGCACAAAATTAAGATGAACAAATAAAAATAAAAGCCAGTCACCTGTGCTTGGTGACTGACTTTTATGATCACCTGGCAAAACCAGATCGTCATAATGGTAGCTGACCCTACCAAAAAGTGCTAACTTTTCTCATACATTTTTTTCCTCCCTCCAGTGCTCTAGAAAGCAGATTCCCAGAGTAGAGGAATTTCCATACTTTCCTGAAGTATGAAAGCCTTTAAAACATGAGTGGCCATCTCTCACAAGCAAGTTAGCCCTCAGAAAAGCAGGAGTCTTCCCATTGCAAGGGATAATTAAAGGCCTGCTGGAAAACCAGCTTGACACATGGCAACTCCTGATCATTCTCCAAAGATTCATTTTTCAGCTCAATCCAAAAAGAAAATTCTGAGCCTTAGCATCAGAAAAATACATAGTTTCAAAAATGGAGGTGTTTAACTTGTATTTGTATTTTAGACAGGTAATGAGCTGGTCTTCATAAATTAATTGCCTAAGTTTGTTCTGCTACCAAGAGAGGAGGAAAAGCCTTCAAGGGGAAATCCTGTTCACTCTGTTTAGTAAGCTCAAAACTAACGCAGGCAGGGCCTCCCTCTGGAGGCCTCTACAAGCACCTACTTCTGTCCTAGCACTAAAGGAAATTCTGGCATTTCTTTTCTTGAGGAGGGCTTCCTTAGGTATTGAAAACACAGGAGCAAGCTCATGCCTAAGTGTTAGGGGCTAGACCCAGCTCAGTAACACTGTGGAGCAGAAAAACCCTCCATTACCAGCACAGAAAAACACAGGGATAAAAAACCCAAGTGTAGCTTAAGGATGAGTCTGTCTTTTCATTATGTGTTTGTTCAGTGGAAACACCCTGCAAAAAGGTACATAAACCCTGTTGACACATGAATTATTATTGTTGTTCATACACAGTAAGGCAGGTATAAAACTAAGACCAAATATTGGAGGTCTCCCTTGTCTCTTGTGTATTTTTCTTCCTGATTAGACATGTAACTGTGCAGTAATGTCAGACTATTACACTAAGATCACTATGGAGCACTAAAATACACAATAGTCTTACATTCTCCATGACCTTTCTGATCTGCTATGGTATTTCTTAGCAAAAGTTTATAGTCTTTTATACTGTGGGATAACACATTTATCTTGAGCAATGGTAGATATTGCTCAATGAAATGCTTAAATGAATTACAAGAACCCCTGTTGGGTTGATAGATGTATGAAATACTGAAGTGAAAAATAACAATCTATTTCTGAAAGAGTAGTAAAAAGGAAATGGTGTGAGTACCAGACCAAGCCTTTCAGACATAGACTGTCACGCACCTGGGGTTGGTAAAGCCACTCTTTCCTTCTGTTTCAGCGTGACCTGAATTAAGTCAGCTCCTGTGACTGAACACAGAGAATTTTAGGGAGTTACGGCAAGTCCTTGCAAATAAACATACACACAAAAAATCATAGTAAATCAATTGCTACACATGATTTTCTGATGACATTTTACCTTTCTAATAAGCATATTTTTTAAGAGCAACTATGCATGGTTTCTAGGCATCTTTGTCTTTTTTGTACTTTGAGAAGGGATTAAGCAAACATATTGTAATTTACAGATATGGAGAGTCTCAAGACAACTCATTAGAAACAGCTAAAAGAAAACATTCAAGAATCAGAAATTCTAGGCTGGAATGCAAATCTCATTTATCCCACTATAAATCCACAGCAGTTCTACTAAAACAAGTGATATCACACCATTGAATGCATAATGTATTAACTGGCTCAAACAGCAAATTACAGCTTTTGTTTTGTAGTTTGCTTTTGACTTTTTTTCCCCAAAAAATCTGGTATCTGAAAGAGTTGCTTTAATTAGTCAGACTTACAGACTGAAGACAGGGACCCTGTGTTCTCCACTGTGAAAAGAGGTCAGAAGTAATTATCACAGTTGCAACCTTTGTGCCAATATACTGCCAGCAGGAGAAGGGCCAGGATAATGCAAATCTAACTAAGAGGAGCAGGACAAAACTGCTTCAGACCCAGCTAAAAGGCTAGCTCCTCTTCTTCTCCAGTGGCATATAAAGGCATTTCCTTTCAGTCACTCGACTGGAACAACAGTAGGTTAAAATAGAAACACTCTGACAAACAGATAAATCTGGCCACTGCTGAACCCCTTATAGTGATCCAAAAATGTAACTGGAATATGTTTTGGGTGTAAAGGAATAGTATAAATGAAGCCATTGTCAGAAATTTCCTGAGTTCCAGAACACGCCAGGAACTTCCCTACATGTGTATCAACCCACTGATGGGATTTCATGTCATATTGTAATTTACTTACTCATCTTTAAACAAGTCTCTGTACTTTTAAATTGTGAAAACCATCCTTCCCTACCTCCTTTTTTTTCTCCCAGTGCAACTGAGCAAATTTAAAATAACTGAGGTTCATTAATTTTAAGTGTTCAATAAATTAGTATGAATAATCAAAAAACTTGATTCTTTCTGATAATTACTATTTGATGTCAGTTGAAAGCACTCAATTGGATTAGCAGCATATGCTCCTGTGCCAAATGAGGTTTCCTTAATTAAATAGAAACGGATTCCATGAGGTTTTTCTTATGTCTGATTAATTAGTAATCAGGTGTCTTAGCCCTGTTCTTCAGCAGCACCTTCTCTCCCAACAGTAGCTGTGGTCTGATACATATATCAGTCAAGCCAATATGCCCCAAATCATCCCATAGAGCTCAAACTGAACAGCATCATATCTTTGATTGGCCACAAGGTGAACCTCTGAGGAGAAAGAATGACATGAAGATGCTATTTTAAAGTCTTTGACAGAGAGTTCATGTGGCTTTCGGACAATACTCCTGTATGTGTACTTTATGATTATAGTGGCCTTCCTTCTCACTTATGGTAGGGCAAAACAGGAGTCAAAGGTGTTATATCAGTCTAGAAAAAGTGAGAGAATGGAGCCCTGACATTGTCTTTTTTTCTAATAAATGTATTTTCTCAGGTTTGTGGGATTTTTTTGCAGGCACTACAGTGCAGTCATCTAATTAAGAATGTCTGTATTGTTCAGAGAAAAGCTGTTCTAATGAAATCCTGAAGGGACATAAAAATTGATCAAAATTCTATATAGACTTCATAAAGGGGTTCAGTCCCCTTACAGAGTGAAGAAAGGAAACATTAGGACTTAGTACAGTCATGTCCCTAGTCAGGGCAAGGATTAAAGTTTCTCGTATCTGAAGTGTCAAACAATTACCAGAGCATGGCAATTCAAACCATTATAAGTCATTTATATTCTCCTACAAGTGCAGGAATTGGGGCCTGAATTCTCCATAGCCCTGCAACTTTCACAATTACTTATTTCCATGAGTGTAAAGTAAAACAGTTTGGAATCAGTAGCCTTTGGTTGCAATTTCCCAGAAATACTCCAAAAAGCTGATCAAAGCAGGAGCGATAGAGGCCTTGAGAATAATCAAGATTACAGAGACATAGACCTTCTGATTTTTTTGTTTTGCTGCCGAGTATGTTATCGTTGTTTCTGTACAGGACAGGAAGAGATACAGGCAATATAGACAAAGGATGTCATTAGTAAACATTGAATTAAGGTGACTCTTCACAAAATGTAGTTATAAGGCTCCAGGGTTTAGTTGTATAAAACCTTTTATAAGGCTCATCAATTTTCTGTCTTATTACAGCTCTTCCTGGATGTTTGGGTTGTGAATCATAAATATCGGCCTTCTTGACAATAGTCCGGATAACTTTCTTCTGGTTCAGGGCTCCTTGAGTGAACATGAAGGAGGAGCAACTTAATCTTTTATCAGCTTTGCAGTGACTGGGAATTTTGCCTCTGGATATTAGGAAGGGCTGAAACTAGGATAAATGGCTCCAATAGCCTGACTTACAAATAACAAGCAACTCCATGCTATTTAACATCAATTGGGCTAACATACATCACAGGGAAATCAAAACTTTTAGACAACACAATCAACAACACAGTGAGATACACCTCTGGAAACTGGAGAACCTGGGGTAGGTCATTTTGTCATCCTCTACCAGGATCTGTTACAGGTGCTACTAATAAATATGGTGTTATGGGGACACTGAAATGAGAAGAGATGTAAAAAGAAAAAGATTTGAGCTAATGGCCACAGATTCTTGCCTACAGCTGATTAATATTTACAGGAGCAGAGGTGAAGACATGAAATTCTTCCTGCAGAGATCACATAGTTGAAAGTCCATCGCTGACAGGATTATAAGGTTATTTATAGAATCATATAATAGTTAGGGTTGGAAAGGACCTCAAGATCATCTAATTCCAACCCCCTTGCCATGGGCAGGGACACCTCACACTAAGCCATGTCACCCAAGGCTCTGTCCAACCTGGCCTTGAACACCACCAGGGATGGAGCATTCACAACCTCCCTGGGAAACCCATTCCAGTGCCTCACCACCTTAACAGGAAAGAATTTCCTCCTTATATCCAATCTAAACTTCCCCTGTTTAAGTTTTAACTCATTACCTCTTATCCTATCACTACAGTCCCTAATGAAGAGTACTCCCCACCATCCTTATAAGCCTCCTTCAGATACTGGAAGGATGCTATGAGGTCTCCACGCAGCCTTCTCTTCTCCAGGCTGAAAAGCCCCAACTTTCTCAGCCTGTCTTCATATGGGAGGTGCTCCAGTCCCCTGATCATTCTCGTGGCCTCCTCTGGACTTGTTCCAACAGATCCATGTCCTTTTTATGTTGAGGACACCAGAACTGCACACAATACTCCAAGTGAGGTCTCACAAGAGCAGAGTAGAGGGGCAGGATCACCTCCTTTGACCTGCTGGTCACACTCCTTCTGATGAAGCCCAGGATACGGTTGGCTTTCTGGGCTGCGAGCACATACTGAAGCTGGCTCATGTTCATTTTCTCATCGATCAGCACCCCCAAGTCCTTCTCGACAGGGTTGCTCTGAATCTCTTCTCTGCCCAGCCTGTAGCTGTGTCTGGGATTGCTCCGACCCAGGTGGACGACCTTGCACTTGGCATGGTTAAACTTCATGAGGTTGGCATCAGCCCACCTCACAAGCATGTCAAGGTCCCTTTGGATGGCATTCCTTCCCTCCAGTGTATCAACTGAACCACACAGCTTGGTGTCTTCAGCAAACTTGCTGAGGGCACACACAATCCCACTGTCCATGTCACCAACAAAGATGTTGAACAAGACTGGTCCCAACACCAGTCCCTGAGGGACACCACTCGTTACTGGTCTTTAGCCAGACTTTGAGCCATTGACCACAACTCTTTGCATGTGGTCATCCAGCCAGTTCTTTATCAACTGCGTGGTCCACCTATCAAATTGATGTCTCTCCAGTTTAGAGACAAGAATGTCGTGTGGGACAGTGTCTAGCACTTTCCAGAAATCCAGGTAGATGACATCAACTGCTCTACCGCTGTCCATCATTTCTATAGCCTCATTATAGAAGGCTACCAAATTGGTCAGGCAGGATTTCCCCTTAGTGAAGCCATGTTGGCTGTCACCAAGCACCTTATTTCATCACTTTATTTCTGTGACTGCTACATTCTCTGCTGTCTCTGCTGCTATGCCAGAAGGAGAGGAGCACATCCACCAGGAGAAGGCTGATTTTTCTCTTTGTGACTGTTACAAAGGACACCTTTTTGCTAAGAACTGACATTTCATTTCATGGAGGCCACTGCCCACATCTGGTCAACCAACTTTCTGAAACAACTGATACAGGATGAGGTTTAGTTAGATGGAAGAAGAGACTCATGCCTGTACAACCAGTCCTCTGTATCAAATTAATTCCATTCTTTAGGTCTTCGTCCCAGGATTCTCCTTTTCCCCTTAGCAATAAGGCTGTAGAAAATATCTTTGTTTGTTTATTTTGTGTATTTTAATATTAGAAACAAACATTCTTAAGGACCTGTTTTTTCTGTTACACAAAGCAATTACAGAAACCCACAGACTGTATTGGAAGTAAGATTATTCTTTAGGAATTTAGAAAAGACAATAAATGTAATAATTCTTTTTTTTTTTTTATAAGAACTATGGAAACTGTAAACTGGCTTCTGGCACAGGAGTAATATGAGGTTGAGCCTCAGGCCCTCTTAACATCTCACACATGAGCAGCCTGAGCAAAGTCAGCAGGATGACCCATCTCCATAAAAGTTTTGTCTACTGAAAAATGTGTTTGGGATAAATAGAAAGTTTGATAATCCTTTCAGTGATGTTTTCAATAATGTTTGTGTCCATCACTTCAGTTTCAGAAAAAAAACCCACCAAGAGAAATCTGGAAACAAAGCCAAAACTTTGTTTCATTCCAAAAGAAAATGGTTTAAACATTTAAAAAATGAACAAAAGGGAAACAATGCCTCTCTGGTTTTTAGCCAACTCCACTATTGCCCAGAGATCTTAACCAAGAAGCAGTACCATGCTGTGGCACCATATGCTCATATTTGTAACAGACTTAAAAAGCTCATAATGTTATTATTGCAATTTACACAGGATATTTCTCCTAAAAACATCCCAGATGTCCCAGTGTGACTTTATTTCCACCTCCCTTGTTTCAGTAAGTTCGGGTTTTTTGATTCAGGATGGTCACATCATGTTAGGACCTCTCTCCTGAAACATGTTTGAGTCATGTTTCAGTGTTTCACAGAGCCACACAGCAATCTCAGGCCCCATCCAGTGACCTTTGAGGAATACTTCTCTCAAGACATAGGGTGCCCCAGAGAAAATCAGGATGATTCTATGAAGACAATAATGTCAAAGCAAAGTTGATGATGTAGAAATGACTGGCATGGGATGCCTCAAGTTTCCTCACCTCCCCTTCACCCAGCATCCAGGAGGGACATGGAGCTATCTGTCCTTCAATGACAATTCCTTTAAAAAGGTCTGAGAACATTATTTTCAAAGGGTTGATTAATAGTTTTTCATGTATGTAGGTAGCTGTGCATACCTGCATTAACAGGATTATTGTGCAGGTAACCAACAAAGCAGAAACATTCTCTGTCACAATTATTTCTCTCCATTCTGCATCCCCAGCACTGTCCCATGCTGAAGCCTAACTTACAAAACTGCAAGCATGCAAAGCGTCAGGGCAACTTAACTCTTTTAATCCCCTACATACGGTACATTTTCTAGCCTTTTGTATTAGACAGACATTTTTTCCTCCCGCAATGATAAACAAACATTTGCATGATGCTAGGCAATTCTGTATGGAAGGGGGCATGGAGAAAGCCTGAGCCTGACTCAAACTGCTGGCCAAGGTGGCTTCATTCAGCTGCCTGTTTCATTTGAATAATAGTATCTTCTCAGTCATGGGGCTTTCCCTCCCCTTCTCCCCCTTTTTTTTCCCCCATGCAGGCCTAAGCAAAAGGCTGTGTGAATTCAGGAGCCTGTTTGTGAATGAGCTGGCATCTGATACCGATGTTAATTTTGGATGTAATGCACCCTGCCACTTCCCCACAGTTTGCCCTAAAAGGCTTTCTGATGGGCACAAAAGCAGGGGGTCAAAAGTAAGTTGACCCCTGCCAGAATGTACAATTATAGGAAAGAGGTGGTACACCAGCAGCTGTCGAAACCCCACCGGCAGGGCGAAGTGCTTCGAAAAGTTGAAGGATGACTAATACGCTCGAGCTCTCCCCTCCACCCAGCAAGAGCCAGCTACTTTCTGAAGGAAGAATTATGGCCCTCCCGAGCAGCTGCAATAATTGTCTCCCCATTGTTCCCCAGCCCTCCCTCTGCCACCCCCTACAAGTGCCCATTGTCGGCATGGAGTCAAGTGATTATATGCTTGGGCTGATGCTGTTTGCGCCCAGCTGCCTGACTGCTGACACACGAGCAAAGAGAGGGGGGACCCGCGTCTGCTAGACGGGACTCCAACATACCAGACCTTTTACATAAGTCAAACAGGAACAAATGACTCTTTATCAGCCCCTTCTCCCTTTGAAGTGGTGGCTGCTTATAGGCCCTTACAGCTTTTCCTCCTCAGCCCAAGCAAACATCCTCCTTTTGATATGCTACATGCTCATTATCTCTGCCCCATTTAATGATTTTTGATTGAAGGGTGGCAGCGCAGTTGCCAAGAGGGTAGTTAAAGAGGCTCCACACAGTCAGGACAACAAGAAAGGCTTTCCTTGTGCAGCAGCCTAAATTTGGAGTTTCTTAACAGTGTGTTCTTGTTCTTAGCAGCAGATAAGGGCTGAGCGTGAAATTCTTAATTAAGCAGTAAATAGAGAGTGGGGTGTCAGCAGATGCAGCCTGTAGTCATGGAGACCAAGTCAGATGAAGGAGGGAGCTGAGACTTAACGCCGGCCCCAGGCTTGGGCATGACTGACAGCTGAAGAATCCGACAAAGCTTGTAAATGGGATTAATTAGTTGGGTAATTATTTCATATAGTTAAATGTAAATAAAAAATAATACTAAAAAAACAGCTTGTAGAGCTAGATGAGAACCCATTCTGAAGGCCAGATCTTCAAGCATTGTCCTCTCCAGGTCGGTGGGTGGACTGGTGGGTTTTTAAGGCCAGAAGGGACTATTGTGGCAGCTTTCTCTGACCTCCTATGGAGCATGAATCTTGCCTCATGAGGTTTCTAATAGCTTCTCGTAGAGCTGGAGAATATATCTCTGAAAAGACGGCCAAACATCATCTAAGGACTCTGAGTGATGGAAAGTCCACCACATGCCATGAGTCTGCTCTGATGGCTAATTATCCTCACACTCTCAGCCTGCACAGAGGAGATTAGGAGAGAAATTAACTGGCACACCAGGGCTAGGAATCTACTTGCTTTGTTTCAGACTTTTAACTCACCAACAGCGTCAGATATTTGGTACCCGACACTGAGTTATTGATCTCATTGCTATGAAATTCCTTGCTGAAAATGTTCACAGTATGAATTATACATGCTAAATGTTTTCATAAATATCCCCTCATGTACTTTGGATGATTATTTCTGTATTAAAATGAGAAACAATGACCTCTTCATGTAATGAAATCAAGATGAAAGGAAAGAGAAGGACAAGAAATAATCCACGCAGCAAGAGTGACATATGCTGGCCAGATCACTTCCAGTCTTTCCAAGAATGTCATCTCCTCTACTTTCAACAGTAGTAAGAGGTCAAGATATAGGTGTCATATTCTTAGCTTTCCCATGCTGCTTTATTTATGAAAGTGCAATTCAGGATACACAAACTGAAAAGCAGCTGACTTTTATATTCAAAAGTACAAATTTATACTGTTATTTGTAAATAATTCATGATCTTGGGTGAGCCAGTCTATTCCTGTACTATATCTAAACAGAGCCAGGACATGGAATTAAGACCAGGAACCCAATAATCTACATAGCTATACTGCTGGTCAAGTTGCTGTCACAGCTTCGGCCCAGATCAGTGGATTGTCCCATGTGGTGACCATTATAGTTTGGGAGTTAACGCAGGGCAGGGACCTTTCCTAATCTGAAACCTGGGTACATCCAGCTTGTTTTGAGAAATAAAATGTTCAGTTGTATGGACACGAGCTGTGCAATTCCTATTAGCCCCAGGACTGGGGATGGATGCAGCAAGTGTGACCCTTAGACTGAGGTTAAGGCATGGGCTTCTCTGTTTCTCCTCAGATGGACACTGGGTGATTTTCATAGTTGTCAGACTAAGCTCAGTGGATTGCCTGCCCTCATTTCAGCCATGTTTTTCTCTCCACTGTCCCACTGATTGTTCTAGTTGTTAACTACCTACAGATCTCCTACATGAGAAAGCCATTTGTATGCCATCTCATCAGTGCAAATCAAGAGAAATTCATTAAAACTAATGGATTAGATCAATGACTATATTTTCTGTTACTGTGAAAATCAGTATCTTTATATTTCAACTTCCCCATGTGACAGTCATGAAGAATAAGCTATCCTTCTCAAAGACACTGAAATGTTTTTGTGATTCCTGATTTCACTATTATTTATAATGGTAACAACCATTACCTTTACATACAGAATTTAGACCCTTGTAAAATTATTTTTTTTTGACAGTGAAAATTGTGGAAAATATTCTAAATTAAAAAAAATAAACAAAACTTGAATAGATATCAATAAATATCAGATCTTCTTTAAAAAAATGATCATCACACTTCATGATCTAGTGTACAAAGCCAACATTCTCAAATATAAAGGCTTATGGCATCTTTGGAAGCTTACAGTCATATGAAAAATTCTCACCCAGTAATCCCATTGTCTTCAGTGGACCCAGCCTAGATAGATTGCACATGATTTATTAATGATACATGTGATGTAGGGCCAGCTGACAACAGAGATCATTAGTGGAATTTAGTGCCTTTACCTCTCCAAAACACCAATTCAAATGCAACTGATGTCACCCCAACTACTATTTATGAAACAATCCTTTTGTTGATAGATCAAGCACCAGATAGACCAGATACAGATGGACCTGATGTGCCTACATTTTCCATTTGCTTGATCTTTTTGAAGGACTTCTCACTATTGAAAGGCTATTGAAAGATGGCCTTGTGTCTAAGGCCTTGTGCAGTTTAGAGATTTAAATTTAAAAGACATCAGCTCTGTCAAAGTTCTTGAACAGAAAGGTACATTGAATTACTCTCATTGCACTTACCCAGATAGGTTAGCTTCCTCAGTCTGCTGTCAAGATACCAGTCACAGCTCCTGTGATGCCCGTACGAAGGCAGAGATTGCAGTGGCTGCCCAGTCCTTATTCCACAGGACACCACAACCTCAGGATTTGCAGGAAGATCTTTGTGTTCTACCAGCACATAATTCCCAGTCATGAAGTTGCTAAATGTCACTGAATACTAGAGAAGAGGGAAATAAAATAAACATGTCTTTGTCTGTGATTGGAGTGCCTTATGAAGGGATAAAGAGAGGGTGGTTCTCACAGTCAACACACTCTTTTGCAAAATGCATGTTGGAAACATGGAAGAAAAATGCAAAATTAAGCAGAAGGTGATAGTGAATGTAGAAAAAATCAACTCCCCTCATCACCTTTGAAAGTTGCAGAAGAACAATGTCTTCTAAAAAAAAAAAACATGTTTCAATATGTTGTCATGTAGTAAAACTTTTTTGGGGATTCCTAAGCACCACACTGAACCTTCACCTAAGATGTCCAAAATTCTTTTCCCTCTCCAAGTTACTACTGAGACCTTCAGGGACTAGGTCATCATACCTAAGTCTTGACAATAAATATATAGAGATTTTCTCAGTGCATTATTATCTTTTCCAAACATATTTTTTAAACTAAAAATAAAAGTTCTCGTGTTACCTGGAGCTGTTTGCTGACCAAAGGATTGTCAAATGCCAATGTGTAAGTCTCTTTATCCAAGAGGAGAACCATCCAGCCATACAGGTTTGATAAAGTATCAGGGACATAATTGACTGTGGTTGTCTTATTCCTACTGTCGGTCACAGTTAAATTATAAGGAATGTCTGGAGCCTCTTTTCTAGAGGAAAAAAGTATAATCACATTTTTGCACTGAACTCTGTCATTTTCAAACTTTACAGTTCTGTTTTTTATTTGAATTACAGCAGTATATGCTGACTTTTTCTCAGAATATAACTTCATTTGTGTGGTTCTTTACAAAGAAACAATATCTGCCTGAAGTACCAAAAAAGAGAGACAAAATTTGGAGGAATAAAGGCACAGAGGAGCAAAGCCTATGCAAACCAGAACAGTGCCAACAGCCAGGGTATCATCTCCTACACTGTCAGAGTATTTTCCCATACACCAGACTGCTGAGCCTCAGGTTCAACTTTTAGGATCTTTATCTTCATGAAATTTGATAGTTTTCTGATTCCTCCATCACATTTGTGCAGTCAAAAATTTCATCTAAAATTATATTTCTAAATAGTGGAATATTACCTTACAGTTAGACATCTAAGCATATTATAAAACCCTCCAGAGAGCATATGGCTTACTTACCCAAAACAGACAGTGCTAAAACCCATGTCATCTTGTCAATGTGCCTGTTTGCATTTGCAATTTTTAGTTGTTTTTCCCCTTGCTGTTTTGAAGACAACGCGCGGTTACAACAGCAGTTATATTGGACAAGGACGGCTTGAACGTATTTTTTAGTCTTTTACAATCAGTTCTGTGTTGGGGTTTTGGAGGCTGTCAGTTTGGAAAAGGACTTTCTGGTTATCCAGAAACATTCAGCTGAGAAACAGCAACAGCAAACAGAAGTGTGACTCAGCAACGAATTACTCAACCAGATGATATTGGCAGACCAATGAATCTGACTGGAAGGAGTTTATAAAGCTTAAACAGCTTTCATACTACTAATAAACCTCCTCTTATAGACATTAACTGGACCACGATATTAGGCGGCTAATTAAGCAGGTAAATGACAGCAAGTACATTACTGACACACTTATCAGCACCTGCGCAGGTATTCAGGAAAACATTTCTAGCAGCAGAAGCACACCACACATTATGTGGTATAACATTAAACTCTCCTGCACATCAGAAATTGTGTTACTGTGTTACAAAGGTGCACATTGCCATGGCAAGTGACAGAGACCCGAACCCATCCTCTGTGCAAAGTAAATCCGTGTGCGTTTTTGGGGATGAGTTCTTTACTCATTTTACTCTTCATCACTGGAGAAGTCTGATGAGACACTTTTAATCACTTTTCTCAGGGGCCTGTTCCAAGAAGTTTTAAATTCACTTCCTTAGTCCGGCTGGCCACACCATTACTGATACAAGCCAGGATGCTATTGGCCTTCTAGACTTTCTCTTTGATTTAACCTTGGTGAGAAGTCCATTCTCGATGAACCATCGTCCTCATGAATGTTTGGTTCCATCTGCACAGCCTCATACCTATTGTGCAAGGGTACCTTAGAAGGTGGGGTAGTTATGTGCCTGCTGTGCTGGGCACGATCTTGTTGCCACTGCCCCATATCCTTTCAGTCACTGTGTTTAGCCAGGTGGAGAGAGGATAGAGAATCCTCTGCATCATGTCCTTTCTCCCTAGACTTCAAAGCTATGATAGACTTTTGACAGCTTCAGATGCTACCAACTTTCTTTTTAAGTTAATTGTTGTCAGTCTTTGAGATAGGCAGGGAGTCTTCGCTTGAGAATTTTTTGTTTGAAAATGACATTTATTTAGCGCCAGAAAGTCTTTCTGAGGAAGAAGTCTTTGCCTGCTTTTGTACCATGATAGTCTGGATTCTTTGCCCTTCACTTGGAAGTTTGCTCATGACCCACAAAGTAAACAGAGCAGGAGGTATCATAGCCTAAAATTTCTTACCCAGGAATGCTGTCTCCTTGCCTTTTATATGCTCTGTTTGAGGTGCTGCCACCCACAGACACATACCATGCTCCTGGTAGAGTGCAAGCACACCAAAACAAACATTTGGGGAACCTGAAAAACTTTGCATATCATTTTAGAAGTTAACTGGCAACAATGAGCCTCAGACTACATTGAAAGGATGTCAGTGTGCTTTTTTCTTTCACTTCTATGCCAAACAGCCACCAAAATGCAAGTACCCTACAAATGGAATTACCAGCCACAATTAGCACCGTTTCCATTTGCCCTAAATAGCCAGTGATTTCACTGTGCCCTAAATAGCCACCAATCTACCTCTCTTTAATGTTAATGAAGCAGAGTAGTGCTTGCACACAGGAGTATTTCTAATTCAGAGGATCTGAGGGAGCCTGCATGCATCATTAACATGGAGAGCTTCATTATCTGAGGAAAGAGCCTTCCCCTGAACTTCCCCTGGCTTTATTTGAAAGAAACTAGGAGGCAATGGTCTTAATGCAAAATTAACCCTCACTTTAAACTGCTGGAAGCCTTTACAAACTGTAAGGGGAAAAAAAAAAGGATGACTCACTGAAAAGGCTGTATTTTTATATTGAAGGAGGTTTCAATTAAGGAGCAATTTGCTTTAGAAATATGGCAGGGTTGCTGAATAGGACTTTACACTCTGAGCCACAGTTTACCAATAGTGATTGTATAAACTGTTATGTAATTTAGCTCAAGTGCGTTGTACAGAACTGCACAACATGGATGGGCCACGAAGGATTTGTTAAACCAATCAACAGCAAGTAGAACAAATATTAACTCTCCTGTTTATGTTTACCATTAACTTACTTATCCTAAGGGTCCATATCTCTGTGTATGAAGGCAGGTGCTGTGTTTAGCTCTAAATGTTTTATATTTGATGCATTTGTGTAATAATCAATAATGATTATCCCTCTTGTAAAACAGGAAACAATATAGCATCAAACTTCAAATGGAACACCAAATGTTTATATCAGCAATCCTATTTGGTTTTGGACAAATGGAGGTTAATTCCAAATTATGACCATACCAAACACTTTACAGGTTTGATGCTAGGCCCAAACCCAGTTTATTTTATTTTAATTGCCAAGAATAAAGAACTTTCAGCTGTTTTCAGTAAATGTATGTATCTTTGTTGAGGGACCAAAGATATAATTCAAATCTGGTTTGTATTATGAACCCTTACAATCTGAGGGGAAAGGGTTGGGGAAACATCTTGTATACTCATAAGCTTGTGCAGGATCTGGCTTGGCTGCAAATACTCCAGATTGCAGGGTAAATGGAAAGGGGTCCTCCATGGGGAACTAAATCTCTCTTGGCTGCTTTGGTGGGATGTCACAAATGCCAGCAATATAGAACAGCAAGAGCTGAACCTCAGAAGTTTATCTGATGTGTTGGTTAACTGGACAGTCAACAGCCAGTGATTTAATATTTGCTTTCCACGTTATGCCACAGGAGCCCTGAGAGGGCTGAGTTATGATGCCAAGTGCACGTGTAAGCTGTCCCGTGTGTGAATACAGTCATGTACACAGGGAGTATACACAAGCAAAGAGCTCAGAAAGCAACTGAGCATGTACAAATTGAGAGAAGACGTACAATTGTAAGGGTGCTTCACAGCAGGTGGATGTTCATCAGAAGGCACCACAGTAAGTAAATATCAAAGGAAAAGCAAAACTAGAGTAACCATTTGAACTCCCTTCAAGACTCAAAGACACAGAGGTAGGGGGTATGCTATTCTTTTCACAGTAACCCATCAGCAGCGGCTGGGTTTGCAGCAACTGAATGCATGCACTACAGGAGAGGATATTAGACCAGATTTAAGAACTAAGGCTATAAAGAAGAAAGTTAATCTTTTCCTCTGCAGCAGACTAGAGAAGAGGGAAGCAATAAAAGGCTTTAGCTCAGGACTGGTGCTGAGCAAGTCCCAGGTTTCTACAGTGAGAAGGGGAAAGCAAATGAAAGGGAACAAGAGACAAACTTCCTTCTGGTGTGCGCAGTGGCAAAGTGTTTGGAGTCCCCTTTGCCGCAAGGTGCTGCCTGGCTGCCAATTATTCTAATGCTCTCCTCTTGTAAAAATTATGCATAATGTGAAGAAACTTTTAAAGTCACTTAATCATGTTATGACAAATTTTTAATGAAAATTTGTTTTAATATTAATAGAGATTCATAGTTTCATGATAATATGGGCAGCAGTGGCATTTTGAGCAGCTGTATCTAGCCTGCAGCCATGCTGTGCAGTGCCATGGCATAAGCTGTTCTTCAGACTACTCAATAACTTTCTCACATATAAATTTATAAAGACTTTTATAAGCTTCAATTACATCTTTAAAAGACATAAAAACCCTCTTTAAAGGGTGCTTACGTGACACATTAGTTTAACTTTCAACTGGACTATATGAAAAAGGCTTTCGTTACAGAAATGCAAGCTTAGAAATGGATTTTCATTTTCCATTTCCCAGAAAACAGAGATACCTATCTCAGCTTCCAAACAGGAGATCCTTCCTAAAAGTTAGCAATGATACAACTTCACTGACGTTTTGTGGGCTAAGAAAGTTAATAACATGGCTATGGCTAAGCCTTGTCAGTTGCTTTCAGGGTCAGGGAATGACTCCCCTTTCAAAATCCATTACTTGCTCAGCTTCTAAGTCCATACCTGAAAACTCAAGGAGAAGTGAAAAACCTACCATCTCAGGTGACTCACACTTTTTATTGAGAAGCACAGAGAATGCAACACTCTAGACCAAGAGAGAGCACAGGATATGAGACTTGTCTTACTGATCTTGCCTGAAATCTTGTACAGTGTGACTTTATACCAGAATGAGGATGTTCTTGCTCTATCACTTTGGTGATCAGCAAATGTGGGTTCAGTGCTTAAAGCTTGGTCTCAGAGGCTTGTAATCTGTTTTTCACCCCTGGTTTTGATAGCACCCCTGTTTTACTGACTACGCAGCTTTCCATGAGTGGTAAGTATAACTAGGAAGTTGCAGATCTGACAAGTGCCTGGTAGAGCACAACAAAAAGATTTCTTCCAGAGTAATTTTTAATTCTTTGCTTTACCAGAAACTGAAGAAAGGCAAGTAACATCACATTCATCTTTTTACTGAGATTAGATGACTCCAAGAGAATTAGGAAATTGTTCCTGTCACCTGCCTATCTTTATTGTCTCTGCTCAACCTCTGCCAATTGCTCCTAGTCGTGTATTGTTGCTTTAATCTTAAATTATTCCCTTTTTATTGTGAAGAGTCTTCAAACACATCTAGACAAAATTCATCCTTTCTCATTTCTCCCCCACCCCTTCATCCTCTAGTTGAGCTATGAATCTTTTATTAATTGATTTTCATTCCTCATCCCCTCCAGCTACTTTCATTCCCCCTACCAAGTCCATTCTGAAACTCTGTCCATATGACAGAACCCTCCCTGACACACCGCATTTATTGGCTGCATGATGACAGCTTTTCAACTTAACATGATGGTGATTTGGCTGGTAGGAGCTACTCAGGAGAGAAGATCTGGAAGCAGCACAGAGAGGATGCTCATGGTCTCTCAGATTACCCTGCTAAGTATATAGTCCTCAAGAGGATAAGCTAACAGCTGGTTTCTACTACTTGGATTGCCAAGTGTCTTTGATCTAAGTTGACTCCCAACTCATGCAGATGAATAATAAAGAAGGGAAAGAGAGGGTACTTGCTTGACATAAAAGGTTCATTGAGAAGTAATTGGTATGAGTAATCTAAAACTCTTAAGCAATTTACTGGGAAGATGAAACTTCTGCCAGGGCTCAAACCTTTACAGCCTTAAAAGCAATGGTGAAGATGAGCTGTTTGTACTCCATACTTAACCACCTTTTGATGCAAGGAGGAACAAGGTGTATTGAATACTGTAGCTATCATACATTATTATACCACAATTTTGAAAATTGGTAATTTAATTGTATGATAATTGATAATTATATGATAACTGATAATTGAATTATATAACAATTTGCATTGTGGTAGTACCTAAAGGGACTCAAATCACACTACAGGAATGTTGTGAGAAGATCCATCCACTCTCATAGCATCAACCCAAAGACCTTGTAGTCCATATATGATCAAGGTAAACGCAAACTAGAAAGGGAATGGATTTGCACAAGCATCGTGGATAACTGGTCCAGAAGGACATCTAACACAGTTGTATCTTGTTCTACCCAGTACCCTTTTTGTTAAATTAGAATAATTCCCAGCTTCTAATTTATCACAGCCTTTTGTTTTCATTATGAAAAACAATAATCAGATGCAAAGCCTGCATGTAGCTGAAATTTTTGTAGTTTTCCCCTTCAATGGAACAAGTGATTATTTTTTTTTAATTATTATTTGGGAAGATTTGGGGGTTTTCTCCTCTTTTTTCTAAAGCACATATTATAACAGACATGAGGTATTAACAGCTCTCTGAAAGAGCACTTTAGGATTTCTGCCTGAAACAAAAAAAAATTGATAATAGCTCGGAATTCTACTTCAAAAAGACAGTGAAATTCTGAGCAGGGCACAGGAAGAAAAGCAGGAGTGTTTCTTAGATCACTAAAAGCCTTTTTCACTCCTGTTCTTTTTGTGCCAGGAAATGCAAGTGTCCTCCCTGGGTAACAGAAGTGGTGACAGTACTTGGCTGAACAGTGCATCCCTTCATCTGACAGCTGTGCAAAGGCAGGAACAAGTCTACCTTGGGTAGGCAAGAACAGTGACAGAAGTGAGCTGAGACAGCAACTGGGAACTGCACAGCCACCAAAGTTGATGGGAAAAACCCATCTGCATCCCAGGACTGGGTTATTACAAATGTGGCATATGACAAAATGCCAATAGGAGAATGAACTCTCCAAATCCATTTTCTATCCCTCTAGGGAAAAAAAAATAAAAAAATAAAAATTGAAAAGTGGCATTCTGTTGCAGACTTTCAGGAAACATGATTTGTTGGGAGTCTGAAGAAATACCATGAAGGACATGTACTCTGAAGTGTCTATATCCATCAAAACAGACATCTTCTCCAACAAAAACTGTGTCTTCTACACTCATAAAATGTGTGGCTACACCTCTTCTGATAAGGTAGCCATTGTCATTACTTGTCTTCAAGCCTTGAGGCTAACTGTCATTGTCTGGCCACATCCATACAATCAAACTCCTCCAGCCTCCGAAACAGCATGAGGACATCTAAGTGGCCTCAGAAGAAAGGGTTCCTTGGGTCATGTTTTCCTCTAACTTGTGCTCATGAGTTGCTTGGGTGTAGGATAGGTGTCCTGGACCAAAATCATGCCAGGGACCATTGCGAGCCTTTACCAGTATAAACAGCTGAAATTAGGATGCCTTCATTCTAAAAGACAGACTTGAATGTACGTGTATTTCTTGACAGAGAGAATGGTCAGGCATTGGAACAGGCTGCCCAGGGCGATGGTGGAATCACCATCTCTGGAAGTGTTCAATAATCATGTAGATGAGGCCCCCAGTGATATGGTTTAGTGGTGGACTTGGCAGTGCTGGGGACTGGACTTGATGATCTTTAGAGGTCTTTTCCAGCCTACTCGATTCTATGATTCTATGTTTATGTACAGATGTGAAAAACACTCCCTTTCCTTGCAGAAGTCTTATTTTCCCAGTATAGAAGACAGCAGAAGAAAAACTTGTCATTCATTTCAGGATTGAAACAACTAAATGCCTACTAATGTTTAAATATGCATTAAGTGACTAAATGGCTGTTACAGTCATTAGCATTGTAGTAAGTATCGTCAGTAGAAGCTCAAAAAGTAATTCAGCTGACCTATCCCTAAGAGAAAGATGAGAGAAACAGAGACGTAGTTGCTTCAGATGTCCCAAGCAACCAAAAACTTTGCTGTGACATGCCAGATCTAACACAGCATCTCCAGGAGATCCTTGCCCTTCTGCAAAGTTTGCAATTTGTCCACTAAATCTCTGATTGTCTGGGGCTTGGTCATCAACCTCACTTTGAGCATCAGTGTCTACCTTGAGCTGGACTTTTATTTTTGCAAAGGCCAGTTTATATCCCCCTGGTAATTCAGAGAGTGTCAAAATAGCAACACACCACAGCCTTCACTTCAAGGCCCTCTTAACATGGGCAGAATTACCTATGGATAGCAATCAAGACTATAGATAATATATCAAGGGAAGAAAGTTAAGCAGATTGCTGAGAATATCAGAAAAAGATTAAACTTGGGAAGCTGTATCTAAATTAATAAAATAAGCCAAAGACTGTTCTCTGGCCTGGAGGCCAACTGGCATGCATAATTCTCATAACTGTCTATGCAACTAAGTTCCTTCCTAAAAACATGATGCCTACATCCAAATTGCCAGCTGGGGTAGTCCTCCTGCTATGTCTGAAACCATGCCTGGGTGAGAAAATAAGTAGCCAGAACAAAACCAGCTCCAGAGAACATATGGACAACAACATGAGCTGATGTATGCCAGTGCTCAGGCTTTTAACTTGGTTTAGGCCCCAGCAGAGGAGCAGGAGTCCTGGGACTGTGTCCAGAGGTAGCAGCTTAATATACAACATTAGCAAGCAACACCCATGCCAACTTTTTGTAAGTGGAATGGTTACTTACAAATGAAGAGACATACGGTGGAAAACAAGGTCGCTGCCACAAACACTGCCGCCAGAGGCTTGACTGAAATTGGCACTGGCTGTGCAAGATACCGCAAGGACATCTGTGGAAGGGAGGAGATGACTTCCTTTCTGCCCCGTGACAGAGCCATCCAGATCCTCAAGGATGGCAGAATGAGGAAAGGGAAAGGATACTTGGAAAGGTGAGTTGATGAAGGTCATACGTTCAGCTCTGACTGTAAACCCACCTGGAGGGAACAAGCAGCATTTCAGAAACAGACTGACCTCCTCAAGACGTCAAGATATCTCTGGAGGAAATCAGCTTCATTTCACCTTCACTTTGGAAAAATGTCTGTTGGGTCAACAAGAAGGGGACATTCAGGAAAATAAACAGATAAAGATATTTGCAGGAATTGCCATTACGATGGAAAGGTCCGACCTGTTGTGACATGAATTGTGGTTATCAAAAGGAACGTGACCAGCAGGTGAAAGGAGGTGATCCTGCCCCTCTACTCTGCTCTTGTGAGACCTCACTTGGAGTATTGTGTGCAGTTCTGGTGTCCATAACATAAAAAGGACATGGAACTGTTGGAACAAGTCCAGGGAAGGGCCACAAGGATGATCAGGGGACTGGAGCACCTCCCGTATGAAGATCGGCTGAGAAAGTTGGGACTGCTCAGCCTGGAGAAGAGAAGGCTGCGTGGAGACCTCATAGCAGCCTTCCAGTATCTGAAGGGGTTCTATAGGGATGGTGGGGATGGACTCTTCATTAGGGAATGTAGTGATAGGACAAGGGGTAATGGGTTAAAACTTAAACAGGGGAAGTTTAGATTGGATATAAGGAGGAAATTCTTTCCTGTTAGGGTGGTGAGGCACTAGAATGGGTTTCCCAGGGAGGTTGTGAATGCTCCATCCCTGGCAGTGTTCAAGGCCAGGTTGGACGAAGCTTTGGGTGACATGGTTTAGTGTGAGGTGTCCCTGCCCATGGTGGGGGGGGGTTGGAACCTGATGATCTTAAGATCCTTTCCAACCCTAACTATTCTATGATTCTACATATTCTCTGATCCAGGTGCTGGTCCTCATCCTACCTGCATCTCCCCAGTGACTCCTTCAGAAGTCCCAGTGCCAAAAGTTAATAGTCTCCAAAACAGTGATTCTTACAGACCCTTTCTGCTTTGTTTATAAGATAAATTCTTTAGAGATTTATCTTAGAGAGAAGGACTGTTTCTCTGTGTGTAAATATAGTTGTGTGCACTTGTACAGTACCTGGCAAAATAACGCCTTGGCTGAAAAGTGTGTTTGAAGGAACTTTTCATTACTGTAACACAGTTACAAAAAGGAGGAATATTCCTGTGGGTTAAAGCACAGGAAGTTTTTGAGCACATTAATATTTCCAGAAATGTCAGAAAATTATTGCCCCATGGACCATAACAAGGCAGCTTTGGCATGAATGTTCATGCACCACACTGATTCCTATTCGATTATCCTATTCTCAGTTGTAGCCTCTGTAAGTCAGATTTTACTATTCTTCCTGTCCTTTGATCTCTCCTCCTGAATTCTTTTTCTCTGTCATGCTTTGTAGGGCAGTATTCATTTATATAAAAATATATTTAAGAGGTAATTGCAGTTGGAACATTCTTCAAAGAGCCTTTGGATAACTTCTTCAAAGCTCAAAAGGATGCTTAGCTTACACATTATCTTAGGCAAATTCACCTAAGGTTTAGGCTGGCCTGAGGTAGGAGCTTGGTGAAATTCTGTGAGGTTGTGTCATAGCTATTAAAGAAATCATCACTCTAGAAATTCTACTTCCTGAAATGAAGAAGCAAAAATAAGTCAGTGTATAAAGCCACCTTCTGTTGAGAAAATGAAATCAGTGCAAAAATAAGACTACCTTTGTCTTAAAAATACTTGTGATATGTGGCTTCAACTAAGTGATAAAGCTGGTCCCAAGCAGAGCAGCTCTTGTTCAGCCCACCAGCAATATCAATAAAACGCACATGCTAAAGAGGGTGAGTATCGATGAAAGCTGCTTGTTGCACATCTCTCTACAAGCCCAGCTCAGGAATTTTCTCAGTTCATCTGAGCTACACACATGGCACAGCATTTATCTTACATCTACATATCATCGCCTCACGCCCCACCTCCCTGTGAATGGGGAAGAACTATTAATCATCTGTCCCTGCTGGGGAAGTGAAACATACAGAGTGACACTTCTGAAAACTATTAATACAGTGAAACCTAAGGAGAGCAGGTATGCAAATACCTCCAAACCTAGCTCTTGGTAATTCATTCACAGCAAATGCTGTGACAAGGCTACGGAAGTGAAACTATGCCAGTTTTATGCCAGTACTCTTTGTCATTATATAGTGCTTTTTTAGGGTTCAGCTGAAATATCAGTGGTTGTCTGTGGAAATTATGAACTTCTAAACATCTGAATCTGGAATATGAGGAAGCCAGGGACTGTTGAAACCCTGCTAAATAAGTCAGACTCACCCTGCCCTTGGTAACAACCAGAACAAGTCTTGATTGCTGTGCAAGTGTTCACATCAAAGTTCCTGAAAGCTGTGTTGGAGATGAATAGCTGGTATCTTTTGGGAGTTTGTAGTCCTGCTGACATACAAGTACTATCCTGCAATGAAAAAATGAAGAGCACTGGGAAACAGCACCATGTGAATCTCCAAGTCTAATGAGTCCAGGATGCAGCAGTTGGGACACAAGGATGTGACTATGCTCAAGACCATGGTTGTAGGGCAATGTATACTGTTTGAAGGACAAATCTGAGCTATTGCTTTGCAAATTCTGACAAGTAACATCTGTTTAATTCACCATTTGCAGTATGTGATAGTATTATATTCAGAACAGTGATTGATTTATTTGCTTTGTCCAGGTTGTTGTGTAGTAATTACAGTTGGACATTTGAAGGGAAAGGAAATTGCACGTTCCCTGGGAGGAAAGGAAGAATCTGCCTGGAAGACACAGTGAGCAGATTTGCTTACAGCCCTCTTTACCTTGTCTTGTCCAGCAGGAAGGAATTTTCCCTTCTCTGCAAAGCTAACTGTTCTAATTTCTGTTCTAAGAAAAATCTGACTGCTGAGATTCAAAGCCCTCTTGTGTGATTTAGGATGGGGAGAAAGCATTTAAGCTAGGCTCTCTTCACAGCTCTAGTTGACTTCAGGGCCTATCAGAGCAAGAAGTGGAAAATTTCCAAACAAATGATGGCAAACACAATGGAAAAACTAGATTTTGTGGTGACTGTAGACCATGACACAAGGAAAGTGCATGTCACTGCTAATTTGCAGATTATTTCTTCAGTGTCATTAAGAGACAGTAGCTCCATCACTTTTTTCACTCAAAGGCCTAAATATCTGTTCCTTGTCCTTGGGATATCTTCGAAGTCACTGCTAAGGAGAAATTCCTGGCTTCTGGTAACAAATTAGTCAGAAAACCTCTATTATTTTTTTGTTTACACTTGCCTGTTTTTACAACCCTCCCCGCTTTTAATATTATTATTTTAATTATTTTATTTTATTCAAGTGGCAAGTAGGAAGAGTGTGAAATAATAGATCCTTCCTCTCATGTGCCACATGTGCCAGACCTCCTGCTTTTTCAGGAGGAATTGCTTCTCCTCAAAAGGCTCCACAAGGATAATAAGTTGCTTTATGGAAGCATGGAGAAGGCTGCTGAATGTCTAGGAAGCTAACAAAAGTCTTTCCCTTCACTTTACAGGCTCTGAAATATAACCCTGCCACTAACAATTTAAGTGATCAAAGCCCCAGTTTTTTCAGTAAACAATCTTGATGTAAAGTGTTTCTTTCAAAAACTGGAAGGGCTAGAAGAGAAGAACATCCAAGGTTCCCATTAAATTAATGTCATAAAGTTTTAATTGATATTAAAGAGACATCATTATTAAAGGGAGAATTACATAAATTAAGATGTAAATTATGACAAGGAGGCTCTTATCATGAGATAATCAAAGATAATCACCCCCCTGGGGTACCGCAAGAAACAAGGCACAGCTGAGCGCCTCTAAATCTCTTAACAAGTACAACATTGGAGCCCTTCCATGGATCCTGCAAAGCAAAAACAAAGACATCCACCCTTTGGTGTCTGACAGAAATTCATTGCGTCATTGGGATGCTGCAAGGTTGGACTGGTGAAGCCAGGATTTGACCTGAGCTACATACTTTCAATAGACATACTACAGATGTTCCTTTCTGTGAGCTTCTAAAGAAAACTCATTATTTAAAGCTCTTTTTCTGCCAGTCAGAGAGAAAATTAATTTCATAAAGAACAGAAAACTGAACAGGGCAAAAAAAAAAAAAGACCTTAAAATCATGAACAAGAAGCTGTGGCAAGTTGTAAGTAAAATTCCATTGTTATCCACGTTATTAATCTGTTAACAACCAGGTAGCACCCAAAGGACTTTGTCCAGCTGCCTAAAGAAATAATGAAAGATCATATTTACTGCATAAAGATGTCACATTTTGATGACATTTTTCCTTCTCAAGTAAAAAAGAAACACTTTGTTTTCCAAGTGGACTGATGATGGTATGGGAGAGCAGATGAAACCAAAATGTTTTAAACAGGATACAAATCAAATCTGTTGCTCCCCATAATTATTCTCAAATGACTAAACTAAACCTAGTTGAGTATGGTTAAATGGTGCCTGTTATATAGGAATTTCTGTTATAAAATCTTGTTAAAAATAAAATAAAATCTCTCAGAAATTCAGGTTCTGTAAAATTCCAAGTTTTTTTGGAGACCATGTCAATCGTGGAAAAACACATGCGTAGGGGAAAAAAAATAACAATTGCCTAACTACGATCCCTCAGCTTTTAAGTTGAAGAGAAGCATGATTTTCTTTCTCCTTTTGAATGATGTTTTATAAAGAATATACATAAATCTGCACTATAATATATAACCTTTTAATAGTTCTAAATTCAAATAGAAAGAAATCAGAGTTCTTGTTTCAAATTTGTTTTTAAAAAAATCTTCAAAATTTTCATACTGAAATAAAAAGATATTTGGAAAAACATGCTGGATTTTTGTGCAGAATGTAATCTCTGGTTTCTCAATGACTGATGTTTTTCAACTCAACCATCAGCTGGTATGAATGAAGCACCTGAAAAATTACACAGGATGCAGGTGATCTAATGTTATTTCTCTTCTGCTGTTGCCAGCAGAAGCAACAAAATCCTTTGTTGTAGAAGGTTATGAGAGAGGTGCTGAAGCTCCAAGTTTCTCTGCTTCATCACCAAATTAATGTCCCTTGCAGGTGCTGCTGCTGAATCATAGAATCACAGACTGGTTTTGGTTGGAAGGGACCTTAAAGCTCATTTAATTCCAACCCCCTGCTAGAGTCACAAACACCTTCCACTAGACCAGGTTGCCCAAAGTCCCACTCAACCCGGCACTGGGTGCTTCAAAGCATCACTGAAGGCATCGTTTTTCCAAGGAATGGAAAACAGCTGAAGGCAAACCGAACAGATCAGTGCCCAAACCTCACCTTGGAGCTGGGCTTAAGTATTTACCTTTACACACAAACTAGCTGACGTGGAGAAGGGGCTGTTCTTCAGGTTGCTTTCTTTTTTCTTCAAATTCCTGTTTGAAGGGTCACTATGCAACTTAAGAGACATTGAAATAATTCCTGCAGTGCTTACCTTTTGCCCAATGTGTCCAGTTAAAAGACTATCAGTTACAGAAGTGTTTCCCAAGCTTTCTACAATGTCAATGCCAAAGTCTTTGCAAGCATAAATCTGAAACTGTTGGAGTTCAAGGTTGCTGCTCCTGAAAATCTATGTAAAAACATAATAAAGGAATAATAGTTACAAAAATAAGTATGGTTTATAATTCTGATATACTTACAATATAATAAGGAAAGAGCAAAAAACACATAAAAGTGTTGAACGTGTATTTAGTATTTGAGCATCTCCCCTTCATTTCTTATTTCTGCTTTTAATTAAAAATACAAAATTCTTTATATTCTGTCAACTTATTTTTGTGTTAAAAGGGAAAAGGAATAGTATGCAAGAAAAATCGAAACTGAGAATCAGTAATAGATAGGGTAAAAGTGCCTAAAATATTTTGGGGTTTATTACTGGAAAGAATAGAAAGGTAAAGATGTTAATGTTTGTAGCAGAAAAATGCCTTGAAAATAACCAGAGGTATTGCTTGCAGTAATCTAACAGCAAGAAGACTGTTCCTAGAGGGAGTCCATGGAAAGAAGCAGAATAAACTGTTATTCATGTATGCTAGGTCAGTAACACAGAAAGAAATTGCAAGCTAAACCAAGAAAAAACACAAAAACAAAACTGCAAAAATCCTTTCATTTTATCTATTTTCATAGAAATAAGCTTTTCCAGAAAGACAATGCACCAGCCTGAAAAGAAAGCCCACACTGAACAATTCGACACCTTCAAAAGAAGAGCTGTAAAATGAATTAAACTATAAAACATGCCTTACAGAGAAACACATATAATCTGTTCAGGTCATCAAACAGGAGTTAAAAGGACCACAGCCTCCAAGCACTGGGAAGAAAATATCAGATAATAAAGCATGGTGTGAGTTTTTAAATCAGTGATAGGCAGAAGTTCTTCCCTGTGAGGGTTCTGAGAGGCCCTGGCACAGGGTGCCCAGAGAAGCTGTGGCTGCCCCATCCCTGGCAGTGTTCAAGGCCAGGTTGGACGGGGATTGAAGCAACCTGGTCTAGTGGGTGGTGTCCCTGTCCATGGCAGGGGACTGGAACTGGATGGGCTTTAAGGTCCCTTTCAACAAAAACCATTCTATGGTTCTATGATTCTGTGATGGTGGGCTACAATTGCTGTGAAATGAAGCTATAAAAATTAAAATAACAACAACAAAATGAAAAGGAGCAAATTTTTAACACTGGTGAAAATAATCCTATGGAAACCATTAGCTATATGAAGATAATAGATCCTTTATCAAGTGCAATCTTTAAGAAGAGCTCAGATGCACTGAGAGGATTTTTTTGGCTGTATGATTTAGTGGAAGGTGTCCCTGTCCATGGCAGGGAGATTGGAACTAGATGATCGTTAAGGTCCCTTCTAACCCAAACCATTCTATGATTCTGTGGTTATAGTGGCAGAAAGATGCTATCTGCTTACAGAGGACACTGGCTGCTGATGAAAGCAATGCTGATTCTGCACTGAAGCAGTAAGAACTCACACAAATTGTGTTTCTGGCTTAATCACCAAACTACAAGCCTTCATCTGAGGGACATGGACATACAGATACAAAAGCTGATGTCAATGTAGAGGTCATATACCTGTAAAGAACCTGAGTATTGCAGAGGACAGTCAGGACAAACGTACCTGTGCTCCACCTTGGCAGCTCCAGGCTCTGAAGCTGTTGAACTGAACAGGTCTGTTTGGGCTGTCTGGCAAATACTCTGGATACACCAGCAACCCATACCTGTTTAGGAAAAGAAAGGAAAGGAGACTGTTTCTTTACAGTACCTGTATTCATGAGGGGATTTTCCTATTAATCGTTTCAATATCTAAAATCTTACATCTTTAACAGTTCTGTGACTGAGACTTTATCATTTAATCCAAAATCAAAAGCTGGTGGAGAGCAATATTTATTTTAGAGGTCTAAACAATCCAGAGAGGCTCATGAGCTTTCAATCAGCATCACCTTCAGATAAGCCTGACATGAATCTAGACAGATAAGGTATTTCCATACCTTGGATTCCTCCAACTTGGTGTGCATCCTAAAGGTACAATTTCCTGAATGCAGCCCTTGGTTTGACCTTCTCTGAGATTAATATCCAAATTTCCTGAGAATTTAGGTGATTCTCTCACTGACGTTAAGTTCAATACATTTTTTTACTATCGTTTCTCTTTTAAGGAAGTACAGCCAAAAGTTCTAATAAATTGTCATTCCTGGGTGATGCAGGAACAACTGTTCTATATAACGTTTGACATCCAAACAGCATCTTTTATGCTGTTGGACTACAAAGTGATTAGTCGCTTCAATCTACTTAATTAGAGGCCAAATTCTAATAGCTGAGTGTTCATGCTGCTATGATATAAAGCATCTTGAGGTGAGAAATACCACTCCAGGTATAAGCCGGTGTCAAGTCTCTAATGGTGGCATGAAGGAGATGCTCAAAGAGGAGTGTAAGAAAGAAATAATGTACCTGTTCTCCTGAATGCCACCCTCTTCTGATCAAAACGTCTGGCTTACTTTAAAATGAGCTTTCAATTCAACACATGAGCACATGCTTCAGTGCTTTGCTGTTAAATGGTTGATGAGGAAATGTGTTAAATGTGGCACCTTAAACTACATGAGGATCATTTAAACGAGGTGGTAAATTGTAGGAGCTTGTTAACAGCACGGGGAAACAGTGAAAGTTAACAAATTGGGCTTGTGCATTGAAAATTCTAGGAAACAATTTGTGATCAGGCCCTGAAAAACAGCCCAGCCATATGCTATCAAACACTGATTCTGATCTGCTGTGGAGAACTCTGCTTACAAGAGAGGAAGCCCTAAAATTACACAAAATTAGGGAAAAAAGAAAATCCTGAAAGGAGGTGAAAAGCCTTTTCTGGTCACCACTGCAATTAACATTAACATTACTACGCACTGAAGGAAAATCTCTTTAACCAGAAATCCCCAAGTACCTTGTGCAGGAATGAGCTACATTCTCACTGAAGGACAGGAGAGGAATTTTGGATGGTCTGTCAGGGGAGAGATGAAACAAATAGCCATACCCAGCAGCACACACTGTGTTACCCTGCAGAGAAACATATGTGACTATGAAAAAACATTACCACAGATTTCTGGAAATTAAAATAAACTTAAGAAAAACCCATAGTAAAATTGCAGCTGAAATCCATTTAAAGTCTGGTAAGTCTGGCTGGTAGAAACTGGTACCTTGCTTCTGTGTCCTCAGTCTTGTCCTGTTTTATTCTGTTCCGGGGCCAGTCTTCAAAAAACTGTTCTCAAGAATAGAAACAATAGACAATTTGTTTCAATAGAAACAAATGGCAGAAAATTTCACTATGAGTGCGGTGAGGCCCTGGCACAGGCTGCCCAGAGAAGCTGTGGCTGCCCCATCCCTGGCAGTGTTCAAGGCCAGGTTGGACAGGGCTTGGAGTAACCCAGTCTGGTGCAAGTGAGTTATTTGAGTTATATACAGTGGGTTAGGAGCTTTTCTACTCTAGGGAAATAAACTTCTCTTACCTGATTCATTTGGACAGCAGCCAAACCTAGATGGTTTTGGATGGTGCCCATAGTGTCCATGTAGCAATGTTTTCACATGCACATCTGAGCACAGTCCCTCTCACCTGCCTTAGATGTGTAAAAGTTTTATGCTAAAGTCCAGACTGGTAAACTTAGGCTCCCTTTCCAGGAAAAAAATAAGGCACATGCTATTCTTCTGCATGAGGCAGAGGGCAATTCTTCTGGTCTATCCTTAGATAAGATCATTTGTTCTCTGGAGCTATCCAGTTCTCCAAGTAGACTCTAAGATGATCTTTCTTTCAGCTATAAGAAAATCTTGTTCTCTAAGATCAGGACTGACACCCACCACTGCCATTCATAGCCACTGGACAGTGTTAAAACACTAATGACTTTTGGTCCCTTATGGTCCAAATCAACGCTGAGCCTGGTGACCTAGAGGTGAAAGCCTCCATATACAAATTACTTTCTTCTGACCCATCCAAGTGTGTTCCCTGCAGTCGTGATCTCTGACATCTGTCAAGCAACAAACTATCAATACCCAAAGCACTGCTTTGTCTATCCCCTCGTAAAACTGCTGCCTTTTCTGAAAGCACAGCCACAGACCGTTTTCCTTTAACAAAATACTTCTGCAGTCCAGTCACATTATTTGCAGGATCTTTTACTTGTGATTCCAATCCCGTGTTCTACAGATGATTCATAAGGAAAAACCTGCATATTTATTCAGCCAGCTAGTGGCTGGAGGGCAGGGGTTTTAGGCAAGCAGGGAATTTTGTGTGGAAATCAATTCTTTGTGGAAGTCAGTGTATTACGAATGTCTATGCAACCAAAATTCCAGAGAGAAATTACCTTCCTGAGTATGCCAAATACCTGCAGGTATTCATTGCAAGTCAGTAAAATAAAGTGGCTGACGTTTTAAGAGTTTCTTAACTGTACAACACTGCTAATGTAAATATTTCATGAATTTCTTTAAGCCAGAACTTAAACTGTTGACAATAAAGATGACATAAAAGCTCTAGGGAGTGCGCCCAGCACCTCTCCCTTAGTTTCAAAACCTGGCAGGATGCAAGTAGTACCCCCAATGGGTTCTCTTCAATGTGTGCTCACCTTGCAAATGGTTTTAGAAAAGATCTCTGTAGGGATGAAATGCTGAGAAACAATTAACATGGAACAGATTCAGCCTTTAGCACTGTGGAGAATGGCTTCATTGGGTGATCCTGGGAGACAAACTCATTTGTCAACAGCATGACCATCAGTGACTCCTCTGACATGGAAACACAGGCTGGTCTCTGCCCTGTTCATTCATTTAAACTGTTTCCCGGTCCTCAACACCACAACAAGAAAGGAAAGGGAGGATGTTTGTCGAATTTCTCAGACCCAGTCTGTATATTGTTATCTGCATGCTGGCTCTGGGATTTAAGGGCATTGAATGTTTATGAGAAGGAAGCTACTATGAAAGGTCCAAGACCCAGTGGGTTCAAGGGAGCCAAGAGGAAAAGATAAAAAAACATTTTCTATTCCTGCACACAGAAAGAAAACTAGGACTATAGGGCATGCTTTTCAGTAACATAAGAGCCAATATCAAAGAGAAGCATCTTCAGTTCTTCATGCTGCTAATATCTAAAAGGCAAGAAACCAGTCTACTAATGAAATTGTATTAAGACACTAAAAATTAATAACCAGGACTTCCATACTTTACTAAAAAAACACTAATACAAATTAATCTTGTAATAACCATTTTCCACTTATACTATATGAGTATAAAATTGTATCTAGCAGCTTGATTCACAAATGCACTTGAGAGCGTATGTCAGATGGAAACCAGTGGGAACTGGGTCTCTGAATGTCTTTGCAGGCTCAGGTTTGAGTGACTGCTGTCCCAGTTTCAACATTGCTTAGGAGACCACCAATTTTCAAGGAAATTTTAGCTCTTCAGTCACCCATGCAAATTTAGGCTCACAAGTAAATTGAGTAGTTATGAGAATATTATTGAAGGACTCACCAAGCAAACACAAAACCTAACAATCACTTAACATTAAAATCTAGAGCAGGAAAATTCTATATTCTATTTCATGGCCTGGAAACCAGGGATTGAGAAGATGAGCCTTTCCCATTCAAACCTCCTTATTAAATTACCTAAAAAGCAATGTCCAGTTCTTGAGACATTCTATCAGTTAAAAGGTCTGAAACACTGTAACATCATGATGCTGGTCCTGGACTAGTATCCCTTGCATTTAATGATTAATACTGTACTAAGAAAAAGTCCACAAGACACAAGTGTCTTGCTTGGAAGAAATATGACTTTTTCTCTTAATATCCATGTCCTTTCATGACTTTTGTCAAGCACCGCTAGGTGCTGTAGAACAGTAAGTGCAGCTAATAACAATTTTAAGCTAGGTAACTTCCTCATATTTTTCTTTTGCTGCTGAAACGCCTCAAATAGCCCACTCTGAGATACCGATGACAATAAGGTTTATCAGCAACCCTTCAAGGGCCATCTGTTATTCTGCCTTGAGTAGCACACACCTGGAGAGCAGACTTAACCCCAGTGTTCAGGTATGCAGCCACAGATGCAGCTTTGGGGTTATCGGTGAAGACATGTGAACCAAGAGAGCTAAACAAATGTGCTAAAAACCAACCACAGTCAGTTCACACGTACACATAGAGATAATTGAAACAAACCTTTTCAAAAGCTGAGCCAATGGCGATCAAATAGACAGCTCCAGGGTAAGTCAGTGCATGATAGTACAAAAGTCTGTGTTTAGCAGAGCTGAAATTCATGTGATTCTGCCTAGTTGTTGTTTTTTTAACCATATTTGAGGGTCTTAAAAATGATAAATATGCCCTTGAGGGAACTGCGGAAAAGTTCTCTCCTTCTTCCTAAGTAATATCTTCTTCATTCTAACATAGGAAATGTGTTGGTCTCTTTTTCACCTTCAAATTTAGGTGCAATTCTTTTCTCTTGGAACAGAAGCCCAGCGGCAACTAGGTCTTCACATTCAGTTAATAATTGATTTGGTTTCGGTGGGTAATAGAACAGGTTTGGATTTATTTTTTTAATGAAAATGTGCATTTTTCACAACTGAAACTGTGCTAAGAAAGGTCAATTTCTATGAAATTCCAGACTTAAAATAGTTGAAAAGGATTAATGGTTTGAAATCATGTTTTTTTCCATGAAACACTTAAAAGTAACTCTTTATTCTAAAATGTTAAGCAACTTGAACAAGACAAAAATGTATGAACTAAAAGAAAGCATCAGAGAATTAGTGAATAAAAAGATTTTTACTGCACTTAACTTTTTGATGTGAGGGCTTTTTGAGAGGTCAATGCTTTATCTATCACTATTTAGAAAACAGAATCTTCGTATCTTTTAAAATCAATGTCATTTTCATAGAACAGGGAACACATTTGCCTTCTCACCCTGAAATGTAAATCTTGGACTGTACATAAGTTGTCATTTTATATCCAGACAGGGGCACATTTGATATAGCTGAATGTTAATGTACTTGTCATCAGTCTATTAAAATTGAGATGATTTGGGGGGAGGGGAGTGGGGGTGCTATTTCTAAAGAAGCTGAGCCTAAGTATTTTTTCAGTTTTTATGAATCCATGAGTATTAAAAAATAAAGTATCCCAGGATGAAGGATCTCACTGCAATATTTTGTTCCACTCAAGTGCGGTAAAATTTTCAGTAATAAATTTGCCCATGAATATAATTTATTTTGTAATATGCTCTTGTTTCAATATCCCACCACAAGCACAGTTTCTGACAGCTCAGCCAAGAATGAAATGTTGTGTATATGATCTCCAAATAAATAAATCTTTTTATCTTCCTAATATCTTTAATTAGAAAGGAAACATTTGGTTTTATACCTGTACTTCTTACCTTGATGTGGTTGGCAGGAGCCCTGATGTAGATCCCTGCTGGTGACAGTGTCTCAATGTTGGATAAAGCGTCGGTTCCAGAAAGGTGAATCACTATGTTGTTATTGACACTGTTCCCCTCTTCCAGTCCCTCTCCTTTAAGAAAGAAATTAAAAAACAGCTCAACAGAGTCATGCCCAGCATGGAAAAGGAAAGGCTGTGCTCTTCAAAAATGTCAGAAGCCACAATCAAGAGCTGATCAGCACTGTAAACATGATAAAAAACAGTTTCTGACACAAAAAAAAAGCTTAGACTTTAACAAGATAAAAACAATCAGGGAAAGGAATACTGTAACACATATTCTACAGAAAGCAACGCAGACAGTGATTCTGCAATTCAATATGCAAAAGGCCCTGTACCAGGTGCTATATATGAATATAACACCAGACATACTGTACCACAGGTTTATGGAGAAAATTGGTAAAAGGGATACTATAAAGCAGAAAAAAAGAGATTCATAGTGGGGAAAAGGAGAGATTCATAGTGGGGAAGCAACTCACCTATGCACAGCACACACAGGTCTGATTCTGGCAGTACTAGAATTAAAAGTCCTATCTACCTTTCTCATCTTCTGTGTCTCCATCCACTATCTTACTTACCTCTTAGAAAATTTCTAGATAGACTTAAAAGCACCTGGTATAGCTCTGCACAGAAGTGGGAGGTTTCCCCCCTTAAACAATGAAATATGAGAAGATAAAGGAAAAATCAATCAAGCAATTGATCATACAACTCAGAGTCATGGGGGTGCCCCGGATCTAGTAACAGTCTTAAAGTAAGAAATAATAATAATAATAATTAAAACCTGAAATATCTTTTTAAATTCCACCATAAAGAAATGTGCCACCAAACAGCAAAAAAGTGAACTGTCCTGTATAAATCAAGTCCAAACCAGGAGACATCAATGCAACTCCTGTTACTCTAGTGTTTTGGAAGTAGAATAAAAAGTGGAACATCTCTGTTTGTCCCACACTAGGAGCAAATAAAATCTATTTAGTTTTGTTTAACAAGCATAAAATATTATCTGCAAATACACCTGCTCAAGTTCTATTCCAAGTATAGATCCCTTCTCCAATCATTATTACCCCAAATGTAAGCTACTTAACAGGAAACCCTATGTCCTTTGGTTTTGGGACAGACAGTAATTATTTTTAGCCTTCTTCTCTGTCTTCTGAGCTTTTCTTCAGTTTTGGAACAAGATCCATTTAGGAAACATTTTCTTTCCAGGCTGTACTTACTGCAAACACTGCCACTACCAGAGCATGCACAGGATCCTAAAGCAGTCCTTTTGACAACGATATAGGTTTTCGAGGTGACATAAAAGGTCTTGGCTTCCAAGCTGAGACCTGGTGTGTCAATTAATTTTAAGCCCAGAGCGACTTTTTATGACTGTCTTGCAAACCTCCTGAAAATAAGGGTTGTAGATGAAATCACTGAGGGAGTCCAATTCTGGTCCTGCAAATAGTCAGCTATAATAAATATTCCTTCACAGGCAACAAAATGATATATAAATTCATCCATCAGACCCTCTGGAGCTGCTGACAGTGAAGCCATTAAAGACATTTGGGGATAAGGTGTATTCAGGCTAAAACCTCAGTGGAAACATTCAGTTCAGCCCACAGTCCTTTAACTCAGACACATGTCCTTGCACGAGTGAGCCAAGGCATGCTGGCATGTTGGAGATCTTATTCTGCTTCCCCAGGGCCACAAGGGCTCTCTGCATCACCTTGGGCAAGTAGTTACAACTCTCTGAGCCAGCTCTCTTAATCTGCAAGATGTGTACGATCTTTCTCCTTTTATAGCCTCCTCTGTTTAAATCATAATCTATCACTTCTCATTACGTTTATGCACAGGACCTAGCATAGGGACTCGCTGCATGTGTAGAACTGCAGGATCAAGACTGAAGGCTTTCTTTTCTCCCCTCTGTTTATCTTAAATTGGTCATTTTTATCCCGTCTCTGATGGAAAACAAAAATTGAGCTATATCTTTAGGTATTCAGGCAACACAAGATCCCAGCAGAAGATGCTGTAAGTCAGTCTCCTGATGGTTAGTTAGGAGAAATATTTTGTTGTTTAATGTTTTTGTTGCTCCAAGCTCCCATTTATTTAAGTGCTAAATCCTCTGCTTAACTTTTAACATATGCTTTCACTCCATTATTTTCTATGTCAAATGACTGAAGCTAAAGGTAAGTATGCTCTTAAATGCTTCACTGAACTGGGGTCTTGAATATTGCATAATGGTGTTCTTCCAAAGGCAGACAAATCAATGCACCAAAAAGAGTCACCTTTCACTTGCACACTTCAAAAAAAGGATGCAGATAAAATAAAGACTGACCTGAGGAAATAGAGAGTGTATGGTTGAATGGAAATAGCTGCAAGTAGTTGCCTGTGGAATCATGGAAGCTTTATTCCAGATTCACCAATACCAGAAAATGCAGATGATGTGATTAAAGTTCTCAGGGTGCAGTTAAGGATCTGCCCTTCTTTCCTCCAAAAGCATTTCATGAGAATGGTAATCAGTGCATGTTGTTGTTACGTGTATTGATATTTTCCTACTTCACTTACCCAGCAGAACCCCGTGGCCTGAAATGTTACAGAAAACATTACTGTCCACACTAAGGTTTGAGATCCCAGTCAGACGGAGTCCTTGTCCAAAGGAGTCCAAAACACAACAGCGACGTATGTAAGAGTCTGGAAAGAAATGAGAGCTGTGAGCAAAAAGCACAGTGTAACTTGAGGGTTGAGAGAGTTTTATACTAGCTCGTCACTGATGATGTGTAATTAATCCTTTTGGCTTCAGCTGCCCACCTGTACTCATTCCAACAATTCCAACAGGCAGGAATTGCTGAAATGGGCACAGTAGAGAAGAGGGACCTTGAGTGCAGAAATGGGTTAATGGTCATGGCCCACTATTCTGAGGAAGGAGGATAAGATCCAGTGAAAGGAGAGAGTAGGATTCCACAGCCAAAGTATGAGTTGATTGAAGTTATGGATGATTGAAGTGGGATTGAAGGAGAGGAAGAACATCTTAGAAGGGCAGTGAGCACAAGGCAGGTATTTTGTACACCTTTTCTAGCCAGGAACGGCTACATGCCCACTGCACTCCAGGATCATGGCCAGTGCTGCCTTCTAACAGGAAGCCAAGATCCTCAGACAGTGACAAACATGTCATAGGAAAGGCAAAAGGTTGGATTAGCTGGAGGCAGAAGCCCCATACAGTAGCCTTAAAACATTATTTGAGCCCACCTAATTTGCTCCTATAACCACCAGTCATCAGAGCCCTCATCGCCACATCCACAGGGATGAATTTTGCACTTATCACAGACAAAATCAAAAGAACTTAATATGCTCCTTAATCTTCAGGTGACAGAATTAAATTTTGGTCTATGGAACCATGCAGCCCTGAGCCACCTCTGGGCTTTCTCACAGTGTATTAGCTCATTCATTTCCAGAGCTAGAAGTAGCACACCAACTCAGAGGTGTGGAATAAAAATAGAATATTATTTTAGGAAGAAGCTGTCCAGAGATGCAAAGGAACTGAAGTACCTTTAAGCACTCTATCAAGTTTCACTTGGGCTTAGACTACAGATGAGTTTTTCTCATGTTTACTAATCCACTTCGTCATCTGACCGGAGAGCTGAGCAGGTTTTGAGGATATCTGCCCCAGATTTGGGCAGAAAAAGGTGAACACGTGAGATCGTTCAGGCCCAACTCACCTGCCATCTTTGCACTGCCAGCAACAGTGAGGGCACTGGAGTGCTGCCGAAATGCTTGGCCCATGTGGCGGAATTGGACCCCTTCCACCTGAAGCCGACTTGCCTCCCCCTGGAACGCCTCCACAACCAGGATGGCCCCCAGATCCCGAGCTCCCAGATGCCTCTCACTTCGCTTGTACAGACACCTGGAACCACCTAGAATACAACCGGGCGTGAGCTGTCAGTGTTACTTCCCTGTGGTGACCACAGGATGTGCAGGGTGACCCAACAAACGTCATGGGACCCACCACATTGACTCAGTAAGATCTCCAGCAGTGATCTAAAACATGGGACCAAAGACAAATAGCCCCAGGCAAGCATATTAGATACTCCCTTTAAATACCCTCATGGTTCCTTTCCTAAGAGTCTGGACATTCTTAGAGGAACATATATTAAAACCAGCAGGAAGCTGTGGTAGTTTTATGCCTTGGAAAGTTTCTTGTGTTCAATTTTAAATAGCCCTATGCATGGGGAAGATGGATTTGACATTGATTTACTGTGGGTGAGGTTCGTGAAAAGGGGATTTGGCACGGATGTGCTGAGCTAAACTGAAATGAGAACATTTTGAAATTTCTTTAAAACTCTTGCTCTCCTGACTCTCCCTGCAGATGGATATGGAGCTTTTACTACCCCTAAAGACAAGAAAACTAAGTCACAGGGCTAGAGAAGGCATCAGCGTTCCTGAAAGACATCCTTCCACGGATGTGTGCTTGGGATATTTTAGTATGAGAGGATTCAGGCTATGAATGAGCAACTTGGGCTTGTTTATTGGAAGCGTAGAGGAGATCTCAAATTCCAGCACTGCCTGCTTATGCTCAGTAATGTTCATTTTTCTTTCAAAGAAGGTAAATTAACCACAAAGAACACTGCTCACTCATCTTCTGGTGACTCCTCTGAAAAATCCTCCTATCCTTTAACTCAAATAAAACCCTCAAACGGCTAGCATATTTCAGACTATATTTATGAGTTCCACAGAAAATGGACCATAAATCCATGAGTAATATAAGCAGTTGGCTGCTGGATATCAAATGAAGTCTGGTGTCACAGTCTGAAAGCCCAAGGCATTTTATTTTAAAGGAAACCTTACACCTGGGTTGCCAGATAACCTAACTCTGCTTAAATTATAATTGCTGTGTCTGATTCTGCTTTCTCATCAGCTGGTGTAAATCAGGAAGCCACCTGTCAAATTTCATGGTGTATCATACAGGTAAAACTAAAGGAGAACCAAGATACCTGATATTTGTTACTATATGCTACAAGAAACCATCACCTATTATTTTTTCTTGGTATCCCTAAACAGTAAACAACATCTCAATATTTTACACTGAAGAGTACAAACAGCATAGGGCTGTTTTGTTTTTCCTTCTTCTTAAAGTGACTTAATAGTAAACACAATTAAAAATTTAATGTATTATGTACACTGAAACATGTGTCAGAAGATACTTTCTTTTCTACACCCTTAGGCTCAGACAAAATTAAAGGGTCTTTCCCAAGATGGCTTGAAACAACAGTGTGAAAATAATACATCTGAGATATTACCATGAAAGGGAGTTCGGCTCTCGAGATTTCACACTTCAATGTCAAACAATGTTTGGAAAGATAAACTCACTTTGCTGGCATTGGTATGTCTCAACGTTACACTATCAAGAAAGAGTTCTAATACACAGTAGCACCACAATGTGATTTTAATGGAGCTATTCTCCTTCTCGGTACATTTATGTGAGAAAAGACCTCCTCACCTCTTGCAACACCTGCTTTTACACACTGTCTGAGATGTGACATCCTCTCCATTGTGACATTTCCTTGAACAACAACCCTTCTGCTAATCAGTGCCACCAGAGCACTCAAAGGCAGACCTTGGCCATTCACCCATCCTTCAACACTGTGGGAGTATCTAAGGAAAAAACACAAAAAAGGCACAAAAACATCTGCACCTGCCAGGTGACAATAATGATATTTACCCTAAGTTTATAACTGCAATTGCCCAAATTCAGAGCTTGTTTCAGTTCTTTTCTTTTTATGGCCTGTGGTCACATACACTGTGTTTGCATATATAGGCTAAATATATTTTTCTTAGCTGATGTTTACTTTCATCTTTTTGTCTTTCAAGCTCACAAACTTTCCTTAGATTACGTATGTTTACAACAAAATATTTCAGCCTTTGTATTTTCTTCCCAGAACATATTTGCTTGAAAACCATCAATACTTTTTTCCTCAAGCCCCATATATTCCTGAAAATGATACCATTAATCTTCCTGAGCACTGGAGTTGCTTTGCTCCCAAAGAGTAACACATTTCAACACCTGGTCTCCTGATGATGAGACAAAGTACAGTTTGTCCAAGATCTCCATGCACAGAAGACAATGAGAACATAAGGCAGTGAAGCTAGCACTCACTGGAAACTTGGAAGCAGTATTTCCAAACTGAAGTCATTCACTTTGACTGTGTTGTTAATCAGCTTAAGAAAATCAGTCAAGAAGGGATGATTTTTTATTTTTCTTTTTAAAGAAGTTAGATATTTTTGTGAAAAAAAATACACTTTCTTAAGAAATGACAAAGAAATTTCTTTGTCAACCCTATGCAGAGGCCACTGGACTTTACTCATCATCAGTGTTTTCTGCTTCAAAGGTTTTCTGAGTTCATGGTAATGATAAGGAATTTAACCATAGTCAGAAACATTCAGGATTGAGCATCCACTAGCTTTAGGGGGAGGAAGAAACCAAAATATCTCTGACCACTTTTGTTAAAGGGATTTATATAGTTATTATGTACCACAGGAAACAGCAAATCTTCACTTTGATCATATTTTCCCTGGTTTAGCGTAGAAATCCCCTTGGCCCTTGAAAGAATACCTGAGTGGCGATCTAAGGTACAGCTCCGTGTTGTTTACAGACTCAATAACAGCCATTTCTTCTTGCTGCTGCACATCTCCAAGGCCTGTCCTTCCCACCACTATTTCATCGCCAGGCTGCCAGTCAACAGGCTCCTGGAGCACTAATCGTGTGTCATTTGCATGAGCTGATGATTTCAAGTGTGTGAAAGATACTTGGGGCATCCAGCCTAAAAAAAAAGAGAAAAAAAAATTAAAGCAAGTCAATCAACATCGAAAAACAGGAGCATCATGCTTAGAAATCACTGCCTTGTTTGGAACATCCCATAGTTATTAATTTCTTTCTGATGATGTGTAAAAGAAACAGATCAATGCTATGAAAGAAGGTTTGTGCACGTCTGCTTGGATCAAAAATGCAGTGTTTTCCAAATGACATCTTCATTTCGTATCTTTTGCCTTTATTGGTCCCAAAAAAAAAAGCTGAAAAAAACATGCTCAATATAAGTTTGCTCAGCTGACGGTTGCTCATGTGAGGAATACCCTCTTCTTAAGAATCCTTTATAACCAACAGAAAAAAACCACTCTCTGCAGGGACCATCATCCATCTCTGAGTACAAAAAGCACTTCGAATTATCAGCTTCTCCAGTCAAGTGTCCAAAATGACATGAATCTAGACCTACAAGTAGTTTGAGTCACCAAACCAAATGCTTCTGTTAGCAACATTTCAGTAACATATGTATAGACAAATATCACTCCTTTCAAAAACTTTAAGAGTGACTACAGACTGCTCAGCTAGCAGCATGAAGTGTTCTTGACACTGTCTCTGCTGGAAGATACAAAATAAGGGGTCAATTTTTGAAATCTTGGGTTAAGTAAAAAAGATATTTTTATCAAATCTTGGCCAACGTATTATTCAAAAAACTTGTTAGTAAGGGAATTGAAGATCTCCCTCATTTTTTCCGTATCAGTTTTCTTTTTAAAAATAAGAAAGGTAAAAATGTAAAAACTCCAATATCTTCCTTAAAAATAAAAATTAAAGAAAAAAAGAAGTAGGTGTTTCATGTGAAAGGAATTTCCTTCAGCCTATTTCATCCAAAAGTGGAAATAAGAAAATAACAACACATGTTATTTTAAATGTTTTAACTTTGGGGTATTTTCCCAGAAAACTTGAATCTCAGAAAACACTGCTAAACCATATTTTTGGTGAGGCCTTGATGTGGCCAAACTAGAAAACACATTTTCAACCTTATGGTGAAGTGAAGGCCCCTGGGGATGAGATACACGTTTGGTGAGAAGTGTGATAAGGTCAGCAGGATGAAGAGCCCCTGCATCACAACCTTAGGCCACCATTGGAAGGCAATAGCAAGGCTACAGCTGAAGTTTTCCAAATTTGCTCTTCTTCAGTGGACATACTACCAAGCCAGTGTACAACAAGCCCCAGCTATGAAACATTTTGCCATTTCACTCTCCCTTTTACACTTCTTTCCTTTACACTTACTAAAGTTTGTTTTAACTCCTAACATTGTTTGTTCCCTAACGGGCTTTGGAACAGATTGGTCCAGTGAGATCCAACACAATGAACACCATCAGGGGAGAGTATGTGCCTCATACACCCACCTTTAGTATATTTTTCCTTCCATCCTTTGCAATAGATCATAATTTACCTTTAGCCCACAGCAAGTTACTGTCCTCCCTGGCTGTACTATAGAAAAGTAATAACACCAGAAATCACTGAGGGTAGAGGTTGCATCCAATAAATCATTTTCAAATTATTTTAACCAAGCTTCTCTCTCTCCATATCCTGCTTCACTTTCTTGTTGCTTGTAGTCTGGTGTTCCAATTCATTCCTTAATGAAGATGGAAATAAAGAGTGGCACCTACAAGTCAGTAAATTCATTGCAGAATGACAGAAGGAAGAATCAAGTCTTTAGAATCTGTCATCTTGAAGTACATTTGAGCACCTGCTCTGTGTGTCATGATGGTCATCTAAACCCAGCTGAGATACTTCTGGCATCTTTTATTTTCTCTTAAATCAGACTTGAAATTTCTCAACCTACAGCTAAGTGAATCTCCCAGACATCCTTCGCTTAATGTGCTTGAGTTCTTATCATGGAACTGGTTTGGAATGCATCAAATGGATTCCCTTCAGATAAAACTAATGCAGAACCTGTAGTACAGTAGGACATATAATACACTTCATGTGTTAATAGAACAAGACTGGAATGACTCTACAGTAGCCCCCAAAATACATATAGTGTGGACCTTGCATTCTCAGCACCTACATCATTTGCTCTACAGACCTGTTTTTATTGGGACATGCTGTTTTCTAGTGTAGACATAGCAGAAGCCCACCTTACCATGTTCATGAGCACAGGCATCAAAAATTTTCCCTGTGAGATCTCATCCTCAACACAGCTTTAGCCTGCTCAAAAAACACATCTCTTTATGTCAGCCTACGTGCATTCTTTTACTAACAGCAGTCTCATCATCTTTATTCATTTACCTTCTTTCACTGAGTGATCCTCGTGAATTTTTAGGACTCACATAAAAGTGAACAACTGACAGCAGCCATCTGCATGTTGAGCAGCAGACAATTTTTCTCCATCTCTGGACATTTTGTTTATAGTACTGATTTGTGTGCATATGTTAATGTGTGTTTGTGTGCATCTGTGGCCAGACACACAACTGACTCCCATCGTGTACATCTGTCACACATGTACTACAGCAACACTGCTGGGCAACAATTCTTGTCATTAAGAGGTGCAAACCATCATTCTGCATTCAAAATATGCTCAAACAGAAAAGGCTTGTTTCAGGCTGTTCTCCAAGCTGTGAAACAGTATTTCTTTTAAGAAAACATTCTCAAGGTTGTTGTTTGTTTTTTTATTTCTCCCAAAAGAAGGGTATTCAAGGACCCAAACACATACTTTTTTTGTTTTCCTTCTTTTTTCTTTATTTTTTTTTGTTTGTTTTGATTTTTTACTGTGCGCCCTTTCTCTCATTTCACAGTTTGTTTTATCTATTTTCCTGATGATTCATGTGGGATGATGCACAGGTTTTGGTCAGCGATACTTTTCTTATCAAGTCACCAAGGAGAGACCATAAGTGAGGCTTCTTTGCCTTTACTATAACATATCCATAGCCCTGTTTTGGTGGGATCCTATCATATACCCAAACAGAAATGTACCACACTGTTCCTTGAGCAGTTATTATCCACTGATATTTAAATCACCCATTCTCCTTTCTAGGAAAAAAATTTCAGCTGGTAAACATAAAATTTCACTGGTTTTTTAGATAAAAAGTATACACAGTGACCTGTATCTCACATAATTCAACTTATGGGAAAACATGCAACCCCTTGTTCTTCAACTTCAGTATCAAACAGGTTTAAACAAAGGTAGCTTGAAAAAGAGCTCAACACACACCAAGCCCCTCAGTCATATAACTGGTGTCTGTAATTGTCTTGATTTAGTTTGAAGACTGTGAATTGGTATCAGGTCCTTAAACATGTCATTTTGGGTGTACAGTTAGTCTCTAGACTTTTTGGAGTATATATTGTCACCTAATTTTAGATATCCAGGGAACATCGTAACCAAGCCTGACAGCAACCAGTGCAAACCGCATCCAGAGTCAGGCAGAGGTTGCAAGTTTGGCTTATACATAGGTGTATCGGTAAAAACTAGACTCCTTAGCTCAGTGCTAGGAGGACTGGTTCCAGTCCTGCCATGGGACTGTGTCTCTTCCAAAAACTTATGTGTTTTAAACAATCTTCCTTTCCTGGCATGGTGCAGCAGGCTTTGAACCCTTCCTCTCTGATAAACTGTTCCAGGATCCTGCTGCATCTCATTGTCACTGCTATTTACCACAAATTAATTAACTCAGTTAGGAACACACAGTTTGTTTGTAGTGTTGACAAACCATAAAGCTCTTTTACACCTTTTGACAGTTTATTGGTGCTTTAAAGTTGAGGTAATGAGATCCCTTTATACCACAAAAGGAATTTACAAGAACTGCAGGGCTCAAACACACCATCTACTTACTGTGACTATACGAGTTATACTGCAGATAATCTGTCAGTCTGTTGTAGCTACATTGTAAATCTTTAGTGTAAATGAGAATGAGATCTTTCATTTCCATGAACAGAGCAAAAAAATCCAAGCAGTTTACATTCCCCAAACTTTGGAAGAGACAGAGTTAAAAATATAATTCAATGTATTATAGCTATGATAAAAAAAAGAAAGAAGTAAAAAACACCCACCATCCTACAGTCTCCAGCAATAAGACACAACACAATTTACTACAGCACTGCAGGTGTCAGAGTGCTTAAGGAGTCCAACTTCCTTTCCACCATCATAATCCCCCATTATTTCCTTTCCCCTATCCAAAATGCACTCCTTAAACTTAGCTTGGCCATTCCCAAAATTTCTAAATGCTAAAGTGACAAATGGCAATACAGCCATTGGAAACATGTACTTCAGAAAAGAGATTTTTATACATTATTTATACATTTTTAGATCCATGACAGAGACTTTCTGCTGCTTTTACAGCTTCAGTTAATAAAACAAACCATAAAAATAATAACATCTAAAATTCCTTAAGTTAAAAGAAATAGAAAACCTTTTCCAGAAAGTCTTTTTACTCAGGACAGGATATAGGTGTGCTGCTACAGCTTGTTATAGCCAAATAGACCTTAAAGCCCCATCAGATTTTGGATTTGATGATGATTTTTACAAAAAAAAAAAAAAAATCACAGCAACCTCCACTCTTGCAGTGACCAGTTCAGTCACTGGCCATAAAGTGCAGGGAATCAGAAAAGGATGAATGAGAGATGCTTCTGTCTATTTTCACAGGAAAAGCTGTGAACCCTCAGTCCTCTGGACTTCAATGTTTCCAGCTTAGTTTTGCTGTCTGTTAATTTCAGTCCTAGGAATATTTCCTAAACATTTGAGCAACATTTCTAGTTTGTTTTGCAATGTGGGGAGTTAGGGATTTTTTCCTACTAAGCGTCATAAGAGACAGGGATATCTCTGCCTAAAACTGAGAGATATCTTTCCACCCCCATACAGTCCTGCAGGACAAACTGCTGTGTGTGGGCAGCTCCTGGGGAGATGCAGGCAGCTTTCCTGCTACTTTCTGACACAGCCAATGCAGAAAGCTTTTCATTCATGCCCTGAGGTAAAATAGGAGGTCCTTTCTAATTTATAATTGCTCATTAACCCTTCAGACACCCAAGAGTTTATCAGCTTTCTGGCTACTGCACAGGCAAGATACAGCAGCCTCAGTGATGGGTACTCAGGAGCACATTAGGTATTTTAAATTGGATTTGAGCATGGGCTCAAACCATAGCTTGTCTGCTCTTCCCATCGTGTGGGAGCAAACCCAGCATCAGGCACAAGCTTTACGTCAGCAATGGGCACACTGAGACTGGAAATCTGGACCTACTCAGTCCTTTCAGCTAATTCCCTATGCACAAATCCACCACGTGCCACCTCACTTCTGGCACAGTTATGTTCCTGGCTCTGGGCAGAAGTCCTTTGTGGAGGGCCTCTGATGTGCAGACTGCTAGGGCAGGGGACTGGGGTGCTGCTCTAGGCTGAGGTTGCTACTGCAGCACGAGGACGTGCCACATTTTCTAGCATTTATTCTCTGCTCATGCACTGGGTATGCACAGAAATCATGGCTCAGGTTTTTAACATCAGGCTTTAACCTGCCTGGTGGCCCACTCGTCGAAGGCCCAGTGTATAGTCACAGCTTCAGTATCTCCATGACTTCTCCCACATCTCATGTAAAATAAGGGTGATGCTCCCCCGTTATAAGTTCTGGAGAATGAAATCTACAACTAGCCAGATGTGATTTCACTCCTAATTCAAATGAGACCAAATATTCAGCATCTATGAGAGAAGAAAATTTCCACAACAAAGTTACTTTTGGAACCATTACACTTTCTTTTTTTTTTTTTTTTTTTTCACTAATGGCACTTTGGGTCCTTAGGGGTTTTGATTTTTATTCTGCAAAACATTGCATCTCACTACTGTAGAAATGCTGATATGAAACAGATATAACATTAAAAATAATATTCTGTGAAAGTCCAGGTGAAAGAAAAATGTCAGAGTTAAACACCCTTTTCTTCTCCCATTGGGGGAAAAATGTCTGGCACCATCCAAACAAGACAAAGTGAACAACTTTTATTTTCTCTAGTAGGAAATATCCTTGAAAGTGACCCCATCCTGCTGAATGTTTACCTTTTGTGAAAGTACAGTTTGCACCTAAAGCATTTCCACCTAAACGTTTTTGAAGGGCCACCTCAAGAAAGCAAAGAGTGTCTTATTAAGGTGGGAGATGACTTATTAAGGTGGGAAGAGCTATGTGATTATCCGGTCTATGGAAACTCTCACTGTTGCTCTTTTCTGACACATTACACTTCAGTCAAAGTACCTTCCCTGCGTGTGCTGTCCCATAAATGCAAACGTTCCCATTTACTTTAACCAGATATTACCCAGTCACTTTAAGTCACATCCACCCAGAAAGGGTTTCCAGAAAGGAATCCATGCTCCATGCCTGGAAATGGCTCACAACCAAAGGTGGCGCTCAGGAAAACCTCTTTAACTTGACACCAGGAACAGCTTCAAACACAGCAGCCAGCTACTGCGGGATCCCATTGTGAGCAGCACACAGCTGTTAACATTTTGCATTATTGCCAGTTAATCTCCCGCACTGCTGCAGAACAAGACAGCGAATGTCTGCCTGCAGGAGTGGGTACGCAGGGCGGCATGGCCATTTAAATGCTAAAATCAGTTCACTACATCCCTGGCATGAAATGAAAGAGAATGAGACGCTCAGGGAAAGTGAAGATGAGCCCAAATGGAGGTTCTGTGCCTGGTTCAGCCTGCAGACATGTGGAAGCACAGATCTGGGTCCAGGCTTCTCAGCTGGTCAAACTTTCAAGGCTTTTTCACAATTGGGGGTCAAAATTCACCCCGGTTTTGTTGTTGGTTGCTTCTCTTCATCCAGACAATCTGCTAGTTGTAACTGGGGCCAGAATTGGAAGGGGTATTTCAATGCTATACTCAAAGGTTTATAAGAGGAGATTATTTTGTCCCACAAAAAGCCTCCACATTTATAGTAATCCACAAACTTCCCCCTGTCAAGAAACACAAGCTAACATATTAGCTGTAGTCTATATCTATTCTATTTACTCTATTCCATTCTATCCTATCCTGTCCTATCCTATATATTAGCACCCAGCTCCTAATCCCCTTTACTTCACACTTTTTCCTCATTAAGATCAAAACACAGAGCAACTGATTTAAGTTTAACTCAAAGATGATAGATGAATTGCTGATAAAGGGCAAGCTATGAAAGACACAACAGCTTTCTCTGAACCTGGCTCTCTGGGTACCTTTCCCCCCCCCCCATCTGTGAGGTCTTTAAAATCCAATGGTCATCCTGTATTTGTGAGCAAGAAAGTGAAGGAACAAGTCATTGTACATTAGTTACTCCACGGGAAGTGCCTAAGTGCGGTTTCCTACCCCCAGTAAATACAAGCGGATTCAAGACAGCTTAGTCTTCTGTTCAAGAGCCATCTGCTTTAATACATCATGTTAAAGTCAAGGTCTTGAAAGGAAAAGCACTGTCACAGAAGGCAAAGAAGCCTCATGCAGCCATCACACAGAATAGCTAGCATCTAAGGAAAAACAACCTATGGAAGCGACCCCAGAAAGGGAAAAGGGACCTGAACTCACAGTTTAACAGGGGTGTGAAGACCAGTGGTTTCAGTTAGTGGAAAATAACATGTATTGAATGAACAAACATTTCAGTGAGGTAAAGAAACACACCTCTATCAGATCTCTGCACCCTATCTTGAATCCCTCTGTTACGCTATTTCTTTTTCCCCTGTGAAGCTTTTCCTTTTAATGTGTGAGTAAAGCACAACAAACTGTCTCATGTTGTCTATGATCTCTTAATCTCAAGCTCAGCACAGGAACATAATACTGCTTAATGGAGAAAAAGCAAAAAGCATTTGATTAAATGTTTGATCTTTTGAGGAATGCAAAATCTCCACAGAGCACAGTGCACAGCTCACAAATATTTTGTAGTTTATTACTGATTAAAAGTGATCAAAAATAATAGTTGCTTCAACCAGTAAAAAAGCCCTTTTTCCTTAGCTAACCCTGAAAATGCATAAAATTGTTCAGAATTAGAGAAGTCTGGAACTGAAGTGCAGAACTGACTGTGTAATGTCATCTTCCACAGTCAGCATGAATTGCAAGTGCAGGGATGTTTTTTGCAGCAGGACTTGCCATGGCTTTAGAGGACTTAAATGACCACTGGTACCTCTGTTTTAATTATGCTGATTATAAGGAGGTATGATACTAAACCAAAAGTCTCTGGAAATTGCTTTTTCTTTATCATGCAGCTTTCACAGCCTGGACAAAGTGAATGTAGCATATTACTAAACCTAAAGCATAGCATATTCCATCTAGTTGGAAAGGTATATGTTATTAGTCAAGATTCAGGGAACAGGCTCATATGTTCATGCCCCATATCATCACAGTATTGACACTGACAAAGTTTCAGCTAAATGCACAGCAAAAATGCTGGTTTTCTTTCTGGAACAGACACAGAGTGTTTAAAGGGGACACCATAGAACAACGAGCTCATCTAAACAGGGCTGCTAAAAATGGAGCAGAATAGAAATGGCCTTAAATTTTTTTCCATCCATTGTAATAAGAGTGTTGGATCCTCAAAATCAGGCTGCCACAAAGGAAGAGTAAGTGCCCTCAGCTACTGAGGCAGCACTTCCAGTTATGCTGCCTCCACACTGAGTCCCTCACCTCCACTGAGCCTGTGCTTGTTTCTCCGGTCCAGTTTCTCTGGGAAGGACAAAGGTGCAAGAACAGCCAAGGCCACCATGTTAAACTTCTCTCCCGAAGCTTGTCAGGAATGTTTCTCAGGGAATAAGGCACAAAAAGAGCTGGAGACAGTGATAAATTTCCCTTCTGAACAATCAATAAAATTGCTTCAGCCCCGCTCAGGCCCCTACTGCGGATGCAAGAGCCATAATTACATTGTCAAAGAGTCGAGTTGCCCTGGCTGACTGAAACCCCCTTTAAAACTGACATGTGATTGACAGGCAGTTTATGGGTGGCATGCTCTGACTGGCAGGAGAGTTGGCTAAAGCCAAAGGCAACAGTGAAATTTCCCAGTCTGCTACAACTACCAGAGCAAAGGACTGCCACTCACGAGGGAATTGTGGGAAACCCTTAGTCATATTAACATATCAAAGTGAGGAACTGACAGCGCTTACTAAACAATCTGAACTCAACCATGGCTGCAGAGCATCCCCCAAACTTCCCAGCCTGAAAGGGGAAAGAAATTAAAATGCTATCAGTCCTGTCTTCACTACGACAGCTAAGAATTTGGAAGCCTGCTTATTTAATGATTTTGGTCTGAGATAACATATATACATGTGTATATATATGTATCTCAAAAACGTATATTGCTGAACATGTCAGATTCTTTCATATTTATATAAAAAAGGCTGTCACGCTCAACAATTTGTTCTATACCACAAGCCAGACTGGCATGAAATTGGAGACAGAACAGCATATTTCTGCTTCATGTAAGCAATATGTACAAAAAAAGAACATGGTCTTCTGGTCTTGTTTTCTAGCAGGATTTTACTGGTTCAATACTAAATTGCAGATTGCATGGTTTGAATGAGCCTTAAATGCAGCCATGCACTGGGACTGTATGTAGTGCACGAAGCTCAAAAGCTTCATAGCTAGTCTGGATTTCTTGAATAAGAATGGATAAGAAATTGAAGCAGAGAGATGTTTCCTCTAATGGACCAAGCCATCTTTGGCTTCAAGTATCTTCATGCAGGTAATGCTTGGGTTGCAGATCTCACCTTCTTGGTTTCCGTAGGCATAAAGAATTTATAGAATCATAGAATAGTTACGGTTGGAAAGGACCTTAAGATCATCAAGTTCAAACCCCCCTGCCATGGGCAGGGACACCTCACACTAAACCATATCACCCAAGGCCTCGTCCAACCTGGACTTGAGCACTGCCAGGGATGGAGCATTCACAACCTCCCTGGGAAACCCATTCCAGTGCCTCACCACCCTAACAGGAAAGAATTTCCTCCTTATATCCAATCTAAACTTCCCCTGATTACGTTTTAACCCATTACCCCTTGTCCTGCCACTACAGTCCCTAATGAAGAGTCCCTCCCCAGCATCCTTATAGGCCCCCTTCAGATACTGGAAGGCTGCTATGAGGTCTCCATGCAGCCTTCTCTTCTTCAGGCTGAACAGCCCCAACTTTCTCAGCCAGTCTTCATATGGGAGGTGCTCCAGTCCCCTGATCATTCTTGTGGCCCTCCTCTGGACTTGTTCCAACAGATCCATGTCCTTTTTATGTTGAGGACACCAGAACTGCACACAATACTCCAAGTGAGGTCTCACGAGAGCAGAGTAGAGGGGCAGGATCACCTCCTTTGACCTGCTGGTCACACTCCTTTTGATGCAGCCCAGGATACGGTTGGCTTTCTGGGCTGCAAGCACACACTGAAGCTGGCTCATGTTCATTTTCTCATCAACCAACACCCCCAAGTCCTTCTCCGCAGGGCTGCTCTGAATCTATTCTCTAAATTGCTGGGAATTGCTGGGAACTATGGCACTGAGTGAAATGTAAGAAACATTGGTGAGAAATGCCTTGAAGGTAGTGACATAGAATCTGGGTTCACTTCCTTCCATTGTATTGCCAAGTTAACACTGTCAAAAGTACTTCTGCCCTTTTTGTCTCCATAATTCTGTGGGTTGCGTCTGAGGATGGAGTCAACAAGGAGCATGATAAAGGCTCAGAATGGAAAGGAGAAGCAGCACAGGAGACAGCTCAAGGAGATGTTACTGGCTTTTTCTACATTATTATAAAACAAAACAGCATGAAGACAAGGCTTTTGTTATGAAGTGCTGATAATTTAAGGACATAATCTTGACTTACAGAGGTCAAACCAAGACTGGAAGGATACTTTCAAGTAGCAGAAAACACAGAAAGCAAAGCAGCAAAAGCTGCTATCAGGCAAATTCAAATCAGACATTTTAATACTTTTCTTAAAAAGGAAAAAAAAAAGTAAAAACATGGATGATTAACCAAATTAATCCCCTGGAACAAGCTTCTACAGAAAATACTGGCTTCCGTTTCTCTTGATGTCCTCAAAGACCAAGCCTTTCTGGAAGGCATGCTTTAATCTAATGTGAGTTACTGAACTTAAGGCTGGGATAACTGTGTGAAACTCAATGGTCAGAAACGGGCAGTCAATTCAGCCTAGATGATCTAATAGCCCTTCTTCACAGAGCTTCTGTAGAAAATGGGATAGAAGCACTCCGCCCTTTTGCAAAGCCAGTTTACTGAAATTATTAAAGCTATTTGCAAGCATTAATATTTTAACCTTGCTGTGTCTTAACAAGGTGATCAAAAGCACCTGATATGTCCTTCAGTAGTAGTACAGTCAGCGCCACCTGCCACTGCCAGGACCACCTTCCCCAGCCTCTGCTGATCCTTCCTGATTCAGAAAAGCATCTGTTCACTGACTCCCTTCCAACAGCCAACCTCCCTGACCTTGCTGATGTCCTGTGAACTGACAGGAGCACCGCACAGTGGTACAGCTGACTCCATGTCTGGGCTCAGACTGAACCCCTTAGTGTCTGACATCATTTCTGAATGAGAGCCATATGTGTCAGCCACGCTCAGATAGAAACATTTCTGCCTGAAGGCCAAGAGTGTGTAAGTTCAAGTCCTGCTGCAGGGCACAAACTCATACCAGTATGAGGGTTGACATCAAGAACATAAGGGAGGAAGATGAAGAAATCAGACGTGTTGGCTTCTTTTTCTTTTTTTCTCCTCTATGACACTAATATTCTGATTCATGCTGAGTTTGGACCCGAATTCAATCACTGCATCAACAAATGGTCATTTTATACCTGTATTTCATGGCCTTCCATAAAAGCTCTGTAACTAAATTCTTCTGTACCACAACACCTCCTAACCTACAGCCATTTTCTGTCCTTCAGGTCCCTTGTCTCTTTCATTTAGTGGGAATGTAGAGCTCTGGAATATAGAGAAAAATCCAGTGGCTAAACCAGAGGACTGAGCATCTAGGACTGAACTTTATGGCATTGCCACAGATTTTTTGCATAGGCCTGGACTTACCATTTATGACAACAACCTCTAGTGAGAAGGTGCAGCTGTGTGGTCCAGCAGGAAAAACAGATTCTAGCTGTACTCCTAATGCTAGAGAAAGACCACTGGCATTGGGATACTGGCACAGCACAGAGAGATGGAGCTGGAAAGGAAAGCACACTGCCAGCAGCACTTCGCTGGTGCTTTGAGAGTTATCATCTCCCCTCCAGCCGGCACAGGTTACTAAGTACAGTATCTTGACATTGGCATCACAAGGGGACCTACCTGGCAGACTGCACTCTCTTGGAAACCACAAGAACCATACCTTTTGGGGGGATGAAACTTGCAATTGTTATGGAGACAGATAAATGGAAAAGGATACCCCATTTTAGTAGCAGAGCAAACCCCCATGGGTCACAACAGAGATCAGAGGCCCAGTTTCCAAAGAGAGAGACTGTCATTTATGGACAGACATGCAGAAGTTCAAACATCTTCTAGGCACCTCAGTGACTGCCAGGTTTTCATAACTATTTGATACCATCTATATTCTTGGGGTCCAGATTTTCCAATTACTCACCTCCCAGTATGGGAGTTTTTATGGAGATATATAAAACTCTGAGATTTCATGTGTAAGACACTACATAACTAGGAGTCTGACAGTGAATGCAAAGATATGAAGTTCTAGCCCAAAAACCTGATTTCAACAAGTACTTGAACGTAATTAGAAATCCAAGTTCACAGCCAAAGTTGCTTCTTTGTTTTTGTGTGTTTTTCTGTTTGGTTGGATTATTTCCTCCAAAAACTTTTCTGCTTTGTTTTGTTTTCTTTCATTCATTTGTACTTTGCTTTTGCAGAGAATAAAAACTATACTCACCATGAATGGAAAGGGTCCCATTCCTCACTGCCAAGAACTTGGCCCCATATGGAAGAAATGGTGGAGAATGGAGGCTTCCATAGAGATAGATGTCTGCTTTGTGACGGAAAGGGGCCTCAGGGGATCCCACCCGGAGCTCTCCTCCATCAGATATCAGAATGTAATGAGCATGAAGTTCTACAGGTCCTGGACCAGTGATCAAGAGTTTGCCACCTGAAGACAACAGAAGAGCAAAACAGAACCATAGATCTAATAGCAGCCATTATATCACAGTCAACCGACCTGTAAGAGATGGGTAAACAAATGGTTTTGCAACAAAATTATGAGATTAAGGGTAAAATATTATTGCGTCCTGCAAAATTTCCACCTTGTTCTGTATTTTCCCCTGTGGATTTATCAGCTGTTTTCAGACATTATTAATTCAGCCCATTTTTCAGCTCTACCACAGGCTGCCTTTTTAGACTTGAACAAGGCCATTCAGCCTGGGCAGACATCCTAGTCTCTCAGATTCCAATACAAGGGACCAGTTTTAACCTACTCACTCTCAGTGTTAAAAAAGGATATTACTACTTAATTTTTATGTTGCTTTTCAGATTGCAAACTACTTGTGACAGGGAGAGGGGAGGGGAAGACAACTTTGGAACGTAAGAACTGGCAACTTGTTTAGATCAGCAGCTGATTTAATATTGTATACTCTTCCAGCTGCTGTTTAAAACCAGATGTTTCCAAATGCACTATAAGAAACTTCTCACTGATAACAGGATGTGAGATGATCTCCCCATCCCATGAAAGCCTCATTTTAATCCCAAATTAGTGGTTAGCTTTGCCTGAAAGCACAACATTTCATCTCCTTACATACATTTTCTTTTTAACATCCATAACTGGATAACATTTTTCAGTAATATAGATCTGATCCTTCAAATCTTTCTGATATATAGTCACAGTGGTTTCTTGAAGCAATGAATTCTGTGATCTAAGTACATAGTGCATGACAAGGCATTTCCACCTCTTGGTTTTAACTCAGTCTTCAGTCCTGTCAAATGACTCCTTTATTCTTGACCTGTATGAGCTGGCAATCCCAGTCTATCATCTCAGAATGGCTTTTCCTTCATCTCCTTTCATATTTTGTCTCCTATGAAGAGCACTGTTATTATCTTTACAGTGTATTTGAACAGAGTGGACTCTCACACATCTAATAATTCTACACAGGTCAAGCTTAGGAGCTAGTAGGGGACACCTCAAAACCTGGCAACCTCAGCCCTCTTTACAAAGGTTCTGTCACCCTCACAACCTTTCCCTTTATGTGTCATCTCATATGATGGCCAGCTTTTTACTGGTGTTAACAGTTTTTACTAGTGACCTTTATATCTACCAGCTGGCTTTTCTTCCTCACAAGATACGACTAATCCTTAGCAAGAAGGATAAGTGGGATCAGACTTCTGCTTTAATTTCACTATTGAGGTGAAAAGGGAGGGAAGAATTTTGGTATAAAAACTATTTTGATCATTGCTCACCTTTGATGAGGTCTCACTGCTGCCTGTGATAAGGGAGATGCACAGCCCTTTTGTGCCTTTCCCACCAGTTGCATCCAATCCTGATGAACACATTCTGCTTATTCTAATCTTCTTATTTGTTCTTGCATTATTGTTTCATTGATTTCTTAGTCTTATAACAAAGCCTTATAACTTAGTCTTGGTTCTAATTTCTTAGGCTTATAACAAAGCTGATATTTGAATAAGGGCTACCCATTAAATATTGTCTTTCCAGTTTTCAGTAGATTCTGCATAATTTTTCTTACAGAATATGCTTAACAGCTGATAGAGAGAAATCTCTCATTTTCTTGCTTATAACCACTGGGAACTATGGGAGTCCACTCACAAACTCTTCCCCCAGACATACTTTTCTATATACAAGTTTATTTCTGTTAAACTTGCTATATAGCATTTTTAGACATTATACTGAATACACTCTGATAAAACAGCACAAATTTCAGTTTGTTTCATGCAAAACAACACAAGATATCTACGTTTCTGAGATACATCTGAGACTTAGAAAAATCACATGTTATTAATACAAAACTTGTTATGCTGAAATCAAGATAATACTTGAAATGGTATTCATTTGCAGACCGAAGGGACCATTAGATCATATCGTCTGATGGTCTGTGCACATCCTGCTATTGCAAAACTGAAGGAAGTCGTCATCTGTGTTTGACTGCTACATACCCTCCAGAAAGGCAATCAACTGAGTGACCTGGGGACATCACTCTACCATTTTCTATTATCATCTTTTCCAACAGCTAATTTCTGCTTTATTTCTAATCATAACTTGTCAAGGATGAACCTTCAGACAGTGGTTCTCTTTGTACCCTCCTGCATTGCACTGCAGAGAGGTACAGAAGACAGCATTATCTGTCAAAGCACTTACAGGCAAAATCAGATCTCAACCTCATTCATACTGATTGATGAGGTTTTTAAGATTCTCTCTGTGAGGAATCATCTCCAATTCATGGAGAAGGCATCCTCTCCCACAACCCATTGTTCCTTCTGAAACTGGAAATCCAGGCCTCCTTTATTATTCTTGATATTGTCTATGGAGGCAAAACTGGCTTGTCTTCACACTCCGCCTCTTGGTTTTCATAGAAAAAAAATGTAGTACCTACTTTTTACCTTCATTAGACTGGGAGATCACTTGGAATCCTTGGGCCACACCGACTTGATTCTTTTCATGATCATGGCTTTACCTGGTGAAGTCCCTTATTGTTTAAGCAATTCATTCCTAATTGCTCCCTGCCCAGCTCCCTAATCAGCTGTGTAAATCTGGTTGGAATGGCATTCACAAAATGTGATTAGTGGTGGTTCTGCATTTACATTCTGATTATTGATGAAGCCCAGTAGGCACAAAAAAAGGTTTCCCACTAACAATTTCCTGCATGAGTTAGTACGGTTTCGTGTCTGCTAGCTGCCATGAGATCTTGTCAGGCGATCTTTGGTTAGTCATCACACTATCACATGTTTTACAGATTTAACTTTATCAAACAGATTTGTAATGTTCTTAGAAAATGAAGTAAAGTTTTATATTTTTTCTTCCATAAAATTTCTGTCCTGTCATTCAGTACATTCCAATGGTCAGCAATTTATGGATTCAATCATCTGCAACATTTAACTCTATCCAGTTTTCTCTTCTGACCTGTGGTTGATATCAGACTAAGCATGCAGTATTTTTCCCTTTTACCTGCCTGGATCCTGACACCATGTCAGAGCTTCTACAGCTCTCTGTAATTTCCCATGTACTCTGAAATTAATATTTGTGGTCTAAAGAAAGCCTCTACCAGCAGTTTTAAGGCTCTTGAAGAAGACTGGACCTGTTGATTTAAGAATGTACGTTCTTGAAAGATACTATTTAACATCTTCATTATACTAACATTCTTTAGTAATAAATGGACTGAGGGTCCTCCTTCCTTTTGCGATATAATTTACCATCCTTCTCACACTGAGAACAGAAATATTTATTAAATATATTTGCCTTATAGCAGCAGTGTTAATAACTTTATCACCGCAATCTAGAAATGGAACTGCAAATCACTGCGAATTATTTTATTCCTAACATAAAAAGACATCTTCCCCAAGGTCCTTATTGACTTCCTGTGCCCTGTTCCCACTGAAATATAATAATTTCTGTTTCTACTCCTCTTAATCCAATTTTTAATGAGTATTCTAATCTCTGCCATGCTGTACCACTGAACCAGGAAAGCTGGTAGCCAACTATCCTAACTTTTGCTTACAGAATCATAGTTTTGTCTCAAACAGCATCCCCAAAAGTTTTCCCAAATTTCAGTCACATTTTGTCCATCCAGAATTTTCAAGCTGTCTACAAGCAGGTTAGCAATATTAAATTTCTCCCACAAACCTTTCTATCCCCTTCCCATGGGATGACTGGAATGGGGAATGTAAGATTCCTGAGTCCTTTTTGCAGCCGTTCCAATGCCCCTCAAGGCAGCCATGGGAAGACGCCTGTTTCCCATAAGCGCATGGGATTTGCCTCCTGCTGCCCTGCCCCAGAGGGTCTGTAGTAAAGCAGTAGCACATGTTTGTTCATCCGCCCTTCATGAGCAGTGTTGGGACACAATGGATCACATTTGGGAGCCGTGCTTTACTATCAGTACTTGCAGACACCTGCCTCTCTGTAAACTAGTAAGGAGTGAGAAGACATCTTTTCTCTTTAGATGTAGTCCCTTTTCCTGCAAAAGCAGAAGCAGCTTGACCAGCAAGAGTTAATGCTTTTGGGATGGATGTTAATACCAGTTATGCACTTTCTCTTGTGCACCTTTCTGCACAAGGTGACTTTGGTATGTCAGGAGTATCTCACCCTCATATAGCTCCTAAAGATCACTGTCTATCTCCTTACATATGAGCAGTCCTCTATCTCCCTTTTGTTTCCTTTCTTCTTTTTAAAATCCCCTGCTCCTCAGTAATAAGCTAACTGCATGTCAGTTGTCCTGAATGATTTTTCCCTCTGTCAATTCAAATATTTTCCATATCTTTTATGGATTTCTGTGTGTCTGATAAGCTTGGCTGCTCTACACTGAGCACAAGTATGAGCACCATGTTTCAGTAGCAGCAGACATGCAGGTACTAGCTGTGCAACACCTGGCCTGAAAGTTTGACCCTTTCTGAGGGAAATCCTACATAGAAGCAAGGTTTTTCTGCCCCCAAGGTGAAGATTTGTTTGTGAAGGGGTAATATCAAACTTGGGACATGGGGGTGGCTGTTGCCTGGTTATTGGGTTTCTCTGTCCCTAGGTGCAGTGGCAACCCAAGCACACTTGGCAATGGTGCAAATACTACCAAGAAGCCATTCACTGTACATGACGTTTTTGTTGTTGTCCTTTATAAGCAGCATTCAGACCCAACATGCAATCCTAGGGAGACAATATATCAGCTACACTCATAGTCACACCGTAATGCTATTGTCCCCTGGTTATTTGTAAAGCTTAGAATCATAGAATCATAGAATAGTTAGGGTTGGAAAGGACCTCAAGATCATCAAGCTCCAACCCCCCTGCCATGGGGGCAGGCTTCTGAGCTCCTCCCAGAAGAAAGCAAAAAGACATTCAGTGTTCAGGATAAAATAAAGTGTAAAAAGAAGAGTTCAATTGCTGAAGATAAAAGAAAAGCTCATAGAAAAGAAAGGAAAAAAAAAAAAAAAAGAAAAAGGCATTAGCAAGGATTCATTTAACTATTTACCAAGTCTAAATGTAAAACAAACTAACCAAACTTACAAATACTTATGTCAAAAAAATTGCATATTGTTCTTCTCACTCTCAGCCCTCTGTATCTCTGTGTTTTCAATTGGGTCAGAATAAATATACAGCTCCTGCTTTACAAGATTGTCTTCCCCTTTTTTTTTAAAGAAAATAAAACTTATGCTTCCTTCTTTTATTGCACTTGACCTCTTCTTTGAAAGCAGAAAGCAAGAATATTGCTCAACTGAGCCTTTGGCTGTGACCCTTAAATTGTTTGTTATGGCTGCACAGGAAAGCAAAGTCCTACATATGACCTTGAGGGTGATTTTATAAAAATCAATCAACTACTGTTATGATGGCCTCCCCACCAAGCAAAATAAATACAATTAGACTACAATCACTTCTGTACAGTAATGTGCAAATTCAATGGGTCTCTTTAGGTGGAGTGAGGGAGAGCAGGGAGAAATATGTTGAGGCTGTTTGATACTTTGTGAGAACATCAGAAGCCCTATTCTTCTCAATTAACCCAGCAATTAGCCTCCACCTCTCTGCCTAGAAAAGAAATCTTTCTTTATCTGTCTTTACTAAAAAAAATGTAAAAGAAGGAGAGAAGAACTAGGCAACTCCCATCTGTCCCACAGGAGAGAAACAGCCAGATCAAATAACTGCGGAAAAAAGGGAATATTAAGGAAAACAAACATGATAATAAGATGGGGGTTGTACTGCTGTGTGAATAACTACAGCAACATCATGTCATTGGCAGAAGTGGTTTTGTGAAAAGATCTACCTTCAGAAATAGTGGAGAGCATGTGCAAAAGGAAAGGATTTGGAAAGATGATGCGTCAGCTTCACTTTGTCAGGTGTCCTGGACTGGCTTATGCAGTGCCACAGCCAAGATATCCAGAACACTTACTATGGAAAGAGGCTTCTGAAAAAAATGAACAAATCATGGTGGAGTAGAGGATTGTGAGGATTGCTGTGGGAAGTTTCACCGTTGCCTGCCACGAAGATAAGTGCTTCCAGACATGACAGTTTATATTCCTTCTTAAAACCCTGCTTCTTTAAAAAATTCTTTGAACACAGGTATTCTTTTAACATATAAAAAGCCATGTTGTTATTTTTCATTTATGTTGTGATTTAGAGCACTCTAATTATTTCCCAAACTCAGAGGGAAGCAAAGTCCCCGTTACAGATTGCATCTTCTACAGAGAGGGCTTTTTTATTATCTTCTTTTGAGACAACACTTTGCCTTCTCTATCAATATAAGATTTGTTCCTTACTAAAGAACAGCTCATTAGGGAGCTAGGACAAAAGTGAGTGTCACCAGATTTAATTATATTTTTTACATAAAACTGAATGAAGTGTTAAAGCAAGCAATCTACAAGAAAGGTGCTGGATAGTCTCAGGAGTTTTTGTTTATAATCAATAGTAGAAGGTGTTAGAAAAGTAACAACAGAATTATTTTATATATTGTTACTGTGTCGCACCCCTCAACTAACAGAAAACCTCCTCTGGATGGAAGAGGATTTGCAAGTTCAAAGGCCATCTCCTCAGCTGGACTACTTCCTCCAATCATTGTGCAGGGAAGATCTGCTTCTGGTTGTGCTGTGAACACACCTCAACCATGTATAACTGAATATTCCCCCAGCCTTCAGCTTGCTCTTACCAGTTCCTCTCGCTTGCTGTTTCGTATGACAAAGCCACAGAATCCCTCATGAGATAGGCGTAGGCTCAGAAGTTATATTCCTGGCAAGCATCCCTGAATGGCAAACAGCAGGAGACAACTGCCAGAGCTCTGCTTAAACAGCTGATCCCATACAGCAAGCTGCAGTGTGCTGGCAGTACCCTTATTGCTCATTACCAGGCTCCAAGGATATGCCTGGTGGCACCCCCAAGAAGGAAAAAAACAACCAAAATCAACCAAACCAAACAAAATAACTGTCAAAAAAAAAAAAAACAACACCAAAACAAACAAAAAAGATCTTCCTTTATATGGGAAAAAAATACAGTTTATGAGCCTTAAATAAGGACAATTGGTTATTTCATGGACCTGTCACCTGCACGCAGTTGACATGCTCACACAACGTTCTCATGAGCCATAAAAGTTTATTGTAGGCTGGGGCACTGCCGAGCAAGATGCAAAGGGTAAAAGAAGTTTGTTATATTGGCTTCATCCCAAAGGCTGCCAGAACCAAGAGTCCAAAACTCATTTTTCCACTTCCCTATGTTCCCTCATGTTCACAATACTCTCCTAGACTAGTTGTGAGTTCAAATGTCTGTGTACTACCAGGAAGACATCCCTAACAAGTTAAAATGTTAAGCTTGTATTCCAGCATTTTGTTGGACGAAGGCCTTAATCTATCCCTGGGCGAGGAACCAGCAGCTGCTTGAGTACTCTCAGACAGAAATTGTCTCCTAAGCCCAACAGGCCTGTGTTTTCTGGCTTGCTGTGCTCGCAGCCATCTGTTCAGATGGCATAGGCTCCTTTGTAACAGAAGATAGGCAAAGGCAATTCAGATTGGCCACCAAGAAAATGCTGCCATAGGTATATCACCTTTGAAGAAGTCCTCCTTCAATGGTTAGGTAGCCTCCAAGATACTTAGCAACACCCTTGATGCATTTGCAAGGGGAGAGAGAACTTGTTGGGAAGAGGTGTGGACACTCCTAGATGGCTTCCAGCATCTACCGTATGGACATAATGAAGGAAGCTTGCAGGTGGGTCTTGTGAAGGCATCAGGGTAAAAAGGACACACAGAGGTGTGATGAAAAAATAGATCCATGGGCTGTTATTTCAAGTCCTCATGGGACAGACATGCATTAAATGCTTCACCCTGAGCAAGACAGGGGTGTTCTGGGGAAGGCACAGGAGCTCTGTTTTAAGGAGCAGGATTATGTTTCTGCTCACTTAGAGCCTGCCTGCATGAGCAGTAGACCAAAGTGTTTCTATCTGCTGGGCCCTTTCACCCACAGCTATCTTGTTTCAAGCTGATTTCTGCATTTGAAATTGAAGATATTGAAGACAGGGCTTACCTCCTCATGTCTAATGCAGTAGGTCTTAGAGACAGCCTGTTCCTACAGAAAAACTATCCTAATGCATGGTCTGCCAAACCATCAGAGGAAGAGGGGATACTTCAAAACTTAAACCTGTGTGCATTCATGTTACATGATATCCTTCCTGTGTAGTTCTGTACTCATGACACAGAATATAGCTTGTGGGGAGATTCTAACTGGACACAAGAAGAAAATTTTTCATAATGAAAATAATCAGTCACTGGAATAATCATCCCAGGGAAGTGGTGAAATCCCCAACATTGGACACTGTTAAGATTTGTCTGGACATGGCGCTGGGACATCTAGTCTAGGTCATGCTTTGCCAAGAAAGGTTGAACAAGATGACCCCTTAAGTCCCTTCCAGCCCAATATTCTATGAGCCTATGGTTTAAAATTCTTAGGAAGACCTGGATCTCAGCTCCCAGTCTACACAGGTAACAAATGTATTTCTGTACCATGTAAAAGTGAGAGAAGAGAGATCTACCAATGGTACAAATCTGTTCCTGTAATGAGGGCCTGATTAGTGCCCAGGACATGTAGAGACAGAGCAGATCTTTCTATCCCACGGTAAGAGGCAGCATCCCTTGAAAGGGGCACATCCCCTCCTTCCATACCAGCAAATGGAGGAAGAGGATGGTGTTGCCTCAGGCTTCAGCCCAGCCTCTGTGGGAGCTGAATGTGGTTCTTTGGCTGGGATTAGCTTCAACTGATCTGCTCAGCCTGTAATACCCTAGAGGAGATTCATGAGCTACTGAAGTTAAAGCAAACTAATTTCATTGGCAAGCAAGAGCCTAATGAGGCATATGTGCAAGCTATAAACCCATCCAAAACATCATGGGAAAGAGAAACCTGAAGGCCATACCCAGACATGAACCATGGTTTACAGCTGGTGAAAAAACATTAAAACCCTTTCTGTAGGGTTGCTCAGCTCTGTGAGTGGTACTCCACTGAATAACACTGAATCCCTACAAAAAAAATACACTAAGAAATTTAAGAACTGATGCCTTTCCTTTTTTTTTTCCATAAAACCAGACAAGACTTTGAGTCTCTAAGACTATAATTGTTGCAGACTTGGTACACCTCACTGTAAGAACATAGGAAAATACTACACAGAGACAGGGAGAAATAGGGCTGATTTTTCTTCCTTTTAAATCTCAATTAAAAAATACATTGGATGAAATTTCCCATTAGCTGGTACTATTTGTACATCTCATGTTCTTTCTTTAATTAAAAAACATGCTTATTGCCATACTGCCAGAATCGCTTTTACGGTATTTTAATTGTAATGTCTCTGCCTGATTAAAAAAAGAAAATATGAACCAGAAACTGCCTTCAAAAAGTATCACAATGCACATCCCAAATGGGTTGAGCAAAGTGGCACAGAAAACACGTCAGCACAAGCAGTTTCCAACTGTGCCTACTGACAAGGGGTTTTAAAACGGGTTTAAGGACTGGTTGATGCCATAGACAGGAAAACAGAAGGAAAAGCTTTTTCCTTCCTTCAGGAATTTCAGGCCCAGTCTTTAAAAGCAGCGACTGAAGCACTAGTTATTTAAAAACTGCTCATGCGGGTGTATTAGTCAACATTTGATGCTTTTTGCTAATAGCATTAAAGCCAAGGAAAAAGTAAAGTAAAATAGATAACTGAATTTCTCTCCTCCCTGGATCCACTCACAGGACCCATTTTAGCCATAGTCTGGTCTGAGCAAGGATTACAAGAAATTCAAAACATTGATGTTCAAGTATTGTTCTTGTGAAGTATTTTGAAATCAGGTTATAATCGACAAAATTATGTGTATCTTTGAGACTGATCAGCTCTATTTTTTATTTTTTTTCTTGTGAGTTAAAGGTTTTGGAAGAAAAATAAAAGCTCAGAATACCTGAGGTATTTTGGAAACTGCACAATGTTTAGAGGCAGGAATCAAAAATGAGGTGAGTCAGACCTTTCTGAAAACCTCAGCTTGGAGTCCAACTGTGGAAGAGGGAACAGAAATGCTGCAAGGATACAAACAGCAGGGGACAGTAACAGCTGTGGCAAGTTACACTGAGGTTTTTCTAAAAGGACAGAAAAAATCTTCTCCCTTTTGCCAAGGATGGCCTTCTCAATATTGCCATTGCAAAAGCAACTGGTCAGTTGGGGATCATAGAATAGTTAGAGTTGGAAAGGACCTTAAGATCATCTAGTTCCAATCCCCCTGCATGGGCAGGGACACCTCAAACTAACCCATACCACCCAAGGCTTCGTCCAGCCTGCCCTTGAACACCGCCAGGGATGGAGCATTCACAACCTCCCTGGGAAACCTATTCCAGTGCCTTACCACCCTAACAGGAAAGAACTTAATCCTTATATCCAATCTAAACTTCCCCTGTGTATGTTTTAACCCATTACCCCTTGCCCTATCACTACAGTCCCTAATGAAGAGTCCCTCCCCAGCATTCCTATAGGCCCCCTTCAGATACTGGAAAGCTGCTATGAGGTCTCCACGCAGCCTTCTCTTCTCCAGGCTGAACAGCCCCAACTTTCTCAGCCTGTCTTCACATGGGAGGTGCTGCAGTCCCCTGATCATCCTCGTGACCTCCTCTGGAATACTAGCAGAGTCACCCCAGAATTAATCCCCAAGGTCCTCCTTAAACATCAGACAGTCCTTTTGGTCTCCAGACATCTCTAGAGCACTAGAAATTCAGACAAAGGCAATAGCACATGTCTGAGATATCAACCCACCAAGCACAAAGGAATTACTTCAGTGTAAGCTCTGTGCAAACGAAATTTCCATCTGTCCTCGGTTATCATAAATATTTCCATACTTGTGATGTTGGGATTACAAAAATAACTGCAGTCTGCTGAATATATGGTTATCTACAATCTGTCTATCTTGTATCTCTTCCCCAATCAGTATTGTCTGAGCAGTTTCACAGGCTGGCTATTAAACTTTCCACTGCTGATAACCATGTGTTCATGCTCTGCTTGTTGAGGAGGAGGCAGAAACTGCTGAGCCCTCATGGCAGTGAGCAAGACCCGGCTGCCTAATCCTACTTCTCTATTGCTTTGGCCTCCATATCTTCTGCCCAGGCAGTCTTGTCACTGCCCAGAACCATTACATGTATTTGGTTATACAACCAAAGCAGGGTCACTTTAAGGCTGCACATGAAGTTGGCATCCTTGTTATAATAGCCTTTAAACAATTTCTACAATGTTGAAATCATCATAAAGAGACAACACAGGGGAAGTACTCAGAATCCTTATGGTGTCCTAAAAAGGGAGAATTTCAGGAAATGGGCCTGTAAGCATGTGTTGGGTTTGCTGAATACAATACCAGAAAACAGGCAGTACAGCATCTTCACAGCAGAGTGGACTCGGTACCATTACAGCAGTTTTTCATATGTAAAGTCTCTTATATTTTCGGCTGTGCACAGAGAGCCTGACACTGAGTCATGAAAGCCAAAGGGAACAGAACTACAATTTAATCCCATTCTCCAGCTCCAACTAAGAAAAACTCTCCAGCTAGAACAGGAATAGCATGTGTCAATCGAAGCACATATCTACACCTGCCTACAGGTTAGGGGCTTGTCATGCCTGTCTTGCAGAGAGGGAAAGTTGTAAATTATTTGACTTGCTTACAGACTCAGTAGTTGCTGTTCCAAGGGGATCACCTAACTGTGATTCATCTTAAAATGGGTATCTATAACACCTAAGATGAACAAGTCTTTGGTGGTGTATGTTTCTCTCTCAATACAGGAGCCTAAACAAATCCCCTGACCTGGACTTAAGGAAAGATAAGTTTAGGAAAGATAAAATCTCAGTCTTATATCAGAACAAATCTCAGCATGTCCTGAGTCCAAATCTAACCATGGCCAAACAGCTAGCAACACCCATGTGAGTGGGGGTGCACGTAACAAGGAAACTTCAGCAAAGGTGAAGCTCATAAACGATTACCACATGCTTTTAAAATGTTTGGTCCCTATGTTTGGCATAGAGCAATGAAGAAAATAATAGCATCAAGACATTTTATTGCTGCTTTCCTAAGTGAATCTGCATTATAAACCAAGCTTCTTGGAAAACATGATAAAGGAGAGAAATTATTTGAATGTCAGATGAGCCAAAGCCATAAAGATACTGCTCCAGACTTCATTAAATTCAATCAGACCTCTGTTTGCTTCATGAGTGCTGACTCATAGATCAAATGTGCCCTTGAGTAGGCCCAAAGTTCAAAGGGTTTCTGCTGTAAATATTATGCCCCAATTCTTCAGAAAGTCAGAGATTAGCCCCAAAATCCTCAGCCAGATTTGGAGCCAAAAGACTCAGAAATCTGGGGCTCTGACCTAGCTCCTCTACTGAAGAATCATGCATTGCACAGATTTAGGATTTGCACTGTGGAAGACAGGGAAAAAGACTGTAATAAAACTTTTCACCTTTTTTTTAATCTCAGATTCTTACTTTTTTTTTTTTTTTTTTTTTTTTTCCCAAACAGGAATGATGCCTGCTGTAGGAATACTTGAAAATTTCTGAAAGTAGACAGAACAAGTTCAATCTTTTTAGGAAATGTTCTCACAAGTCAGATAAACTTGAAAAGCTTTTTTCTCTATAGAATGATCATTCAAAGTTAGATTAAAATGTAATTGTCAAATATCTTTCATCATAATCTCAATGAAAAACTAGCACCTTAACATCCTTGTAATGTAACATGATTTTCACCAGCAAAGATCCAGTTCCTTAAACATATAAAAAACTCTTCTTTGCATTTTTTGAGCACCATTGCAACAGAGGCTTACACATAGGCTTAACTTTGAGCAAGTAATTTCACTAGAACAACTCATTCATTGATACTAATTATGTGCACAACAGTTTTCACAATCAGGGCCTAACTTTCAGGCACAAGGAATATTTCTGGCACCAAATTACAAGCAATTTAAATTCTTACTTCAACACCCGAGATATACCCCCTGATTCTTATGCTGAATCTACTCCAGCATACGTGAATCCTGCAAACCCAGTGTTTCCCCCCATAACTCTGCTCAGTTATTTACTCTCCACCAGCCATGCTCTAGGATCTTGGATTCTTTATTACATTCAGTAGCTGTGGCCTGTAATTTTGTAACATCATTAATTTTATAAATGATTTTGCAACACAATTGCTTCAAAAATGCCAAATAAACCTGAGCTGATTATTGTTATCAGCACTGCCGTTATCACTGAATGCCACTCAGAAGAGCAACGCTGCCAGTATCTGAAGGAAAGAGAAAAAAAAAAGAGGAAAAGCCTTCCTACTTGTATTGTCATTATGCCTCAAACAACATAAACGATGCCTTCTGCATACATAATAATTAAATGCTTCCCCTGTCCCCCATCCCCATCCTGTTGTATCTACAGAGATCGGACTCAGCCTGCCTGACCAGGTGTCTCCTTTGATGCCAAAGCTGCGAAATGGCAGGGGAGATCACAGACATTAAAAACTCCAGCCCTGTAGGAGCAAGAGCTCTGAACCCCCCCCCCTCTGCAGACCTTTTAGATGCAGCAGGTTGAGGTTGTTGGTCGTGGTTCCCAGCAGCAGGGTCCGGCCTTCTTCTATCGTGACGTTATCGCCATCTCGCGGCTGGTGTCCGGCAGGCCAGCTGGAGTCCTTGTCCCATTGGCCGCAAAACTGCAGGGCAAGCTGGAAAAGAAGACCCAGAGAAGTTCAAAGCTCACCACTTCCCACCTTTCAGAAAGCCAGCTTGCAGAGAGCACGGCGGAGGAGATGCCAATGCCATTACTGAATACGGGTTACTTTCCCAGTGCGACCCCATGTAGGGCAAAGGGATGGAGGGACATTGGGGTCAGAGACTTTTTTGGCCTTTAGAAATGCCTGTCACCATTTGCGGATTGCTCATCATCTTGTTCTGATCTGGGTAACAAGGCGTTTGCTGCAGGTCTGGCTGCAGAAAGTCTGCAGGTTTCCTGGCGTATGTCTCTCTCTGCCTCCCAAAAAGCAGAACTGCATGTTAATCCCTGGAAATGTCATAAAAATAGACTGAAGAGTTTCAAATTAAAACATGCTGCTAGATGGCCAATATTTTTCTTTACAGGCTTTTCAAAGTCTCTCCTGTCACTTCTGCATACCTCCTTTCAAATACCTTTTTAGCTTTCTCAACTTTATTATTTTAATTGTTGTTATTTATTATTATTATTATTATCTCTCCTTTGATGGTTTGGACATCAGTTCCAAATAAAGCCTTGATTAACTTGAAAACAGCAAATAGACTGACTCATGATGACCAAGGACAAAATGATGCCTGCCTATTTCAAGTCATGGATTCTCCTAACCTCTAGACTTCAAGCATGCTCTTTGCAGTGAAAGGTTTGACTGGTTTCTTGAGGAATATGCTCACATTTCCATGGACATGTTTGCACAACTGTGAACACAGGCATTTATAATGGGTTCTTTTGACTTACACATGAGCTATCAAGAACAACCTCAAGCGATCTGAGGACAGCGGGGGTAAACAAGGCATGGCAATATTTGTGGCCATCACTGGGGTGTGTTAATCCAGAACAGCAGTAGGAAGAATAACTTCGATACAAAAGTAAAATATAGTTTTTAATAAGAGCACATCACATGCATTACAACTTTTGCTCTGGAGCTGTAGTTTAGGTGAATTGACACTAGTGGTGTTATGATAGTTATTCTTTCAACTGCTCTATTGTTAATTTTAGCTTTATGTGCCTGATATTTTATACATTTCCCATAGCACCCAGAAACTATTATATGGTGACTACTACCCTAATTATTTACACCAAGGAATGGGTGTTGGCTCCAAAGCTGAATGATACGACTGGCTTATGTCCATTCTGTTTGTAAGGTATGGATTTTGGTTAACATTTTCTATCCTCTGCCTCTATGATATCACTAAAAAGGGAATTACTCAGTTCAGTGTAGACTGAAGCCTGGGACTGTATTAACACACATGAGGTAAAAACATCTGGGGAGCTATATCTCAGGCGTCAGAAGGAGTGAACCACATAATTGTTAGAGATAATATACCTTCGTATCTGTACACAACAGTTACAGAGAACACAATTTCTCCATGGTCACTAAATGAAATAGGACAAGTTTCATCTTCATTACTTCTGAACATGTATTTATATATTTCAGAGATTTAGGACAAAGTTCCATCTGAAAAGATAGATATCTTTATCCACTGTCTTTCCAGAGAGGCTGTGAATTACTTTTCACTGATACGCTTTGAAGTAAACTATATACAATATACAAGGGTACACAATAGATCCACTTGTAAAAGCAGTTAATTAAACTTGTTTTTATCTCAGAACAAGGGACATAGGAGGATGTAGCTCATGGCAAGGCAAACATTTCCCAGATACAATGCATATCAAGCCAACTGTAACAGAGAATTACAAATTCCATAAATTCCTGTCTGGCACAAACACAACCAATATCGCCAGCCAAACACTGCATGATGCAGTTAGGAAATGGTACTGAGAAGGTTTGTTAAATGGTTTAAAGTCACCCGGACATCACTGTAACCCTCTGAAGTCACTTAGAAACCTCCAGTTAACTCTAATAGGAAAGCAAGAGCATAAGGAATATGCCAGATTGCTCTTACTAGCAGCAAAAACTTAATAAGCTGTTGGCAGAAGTCTTGCAAGACTTACAAAGAATAAACTATTTTTTGTTTAAGATGGTTCTCCTTTCTAACTAGAAAACACCCTAATTATTTTAGGTTTTCTCTACATAACAATGTTTAAGCTATTCTTGTTCAGTTTCTGCTGTCACCTCTTAAAAGACACTTAGAAGATCCATCCAGTTCTACCAGAACCCTCTAGCATAAAAGCCAGTAGTTCAAATGTGCCAGTGTAATATGGCACAAGAAATGGTCGAAATCATCACAATCGTCTTTGAAACTAAGAACCATTCACCATCTTCAGAATGTGACTTGGAAAAATACAGATATGCTGCAACTAAGCACTCTGTTATCTAGGCGATATGTTTGTCCACATAACGGAACAAGTAAGAAGCAGTTCCTACAGCATCAACCTAAACAAAGACAGATTTTGTTGCTCAAAATAAAGTTTACTACCCAGGAGCAGAAAATGGGTTGTCCAAGTTGATAAAAATCTCTATTGCTCCATCCAGTTTGTACCTGAATGTTTCCAGTGAGAAGACGCCTGGCTTAGTCTGCTGCCAGGTGTACCATTTGCACGTGCATCATTCAAGTGATTTCTGACTTGTATTCTTTTTTCCCTTTTTCCTTTTCTTTTCTTATAAAAATAAACAAACAAACAGCAATTAATAATACAGGGCCAAGTGCTGTTTAGAATCACTTGTACCACCCTTGCATTATCAATCTAAAGAATCTGCCTGAAGAGAGAGGAAAGGGGGTTTGCTCAAGGAAAGTACTTAATTGTACAGAGGGAAATGTTAGAGGGAAAGCAGCTTTGTAGGAATTGAGGGAAATCATTGAACTGATGTAAGGAAAGGAGATAGCAGATTTTATTTGGTGACCCTTCTCTTTTAGTCCTAGACCATTTCTTAACATGAAAGAGCACCTTCTTATGATCTCTGAAAGAAGAAGCTGTGGTCTAATGCAAGGCTAGTGAAATGGCCAGTCACCCTGCGTCACAAGTACAGTTTGCCTGGACCTTGTGAATCCCATACAATTACCCTCTCCCTGTTTTCTGGGAGAAAAGCATAGTGCAATCTCCGACTGTATGTCTAAATTTCCTTTTCTGAATGGTGGTGGCTGTGTCCAGGTTTTATTATACAGCCCATGGTAAATTAACATGGACTAATATACACAAACTCGTCACACATCCTTCATCAAGCTGGGTGGGTGACAGACTCACAGCTCTAGAAATTCACATGCTCATCTGGCCCTCCTAGTTTCTCTTCATGTGATCTTCAGGAACCTCCTCAAGTTGCTGTGCCTGTATTGTCTGGCTGCCCTATGATCAATATGGGACATGTTGTAGCCCACACTGACCTTACAGACACCAAATACCATCATCTCTGCACGCTAAGGGCAGCATGAGAGACTTTGCTGCCTTGCAAAATGAACATGCTTTTACAACCACTGTGATGGACAAACTCACTTGAGACCCAACAAAAAAAAACAGTGAGACAGTCAACTTATCTCACAAGAGGCCACATGGTCATTTCCTGAACATCATCATGCACAGGCTCCAGCTCCTTTCCCTCTGCCTGCAGTTTGCCTCACTGTTTTCATAGAAGAAAACTCTATCCTTTTCCATTGTTTTCCTCTGCTTGGCACCCAGCATTTGACCTACAGTGTTTAAATTAAACACTTCTCAGTATGACTGAAGAGCAGCAGCAGCTTCAAGCACCAGGGTCATGGCTGAGTGCCCATCCCATGCGTACTTGTTGAACGAACCAGGAGGAACCCGCAGACCAAGGAAAGCTGCACATCAGTGCCTGGCAGTGGGCACTTTCCTCCTGTGCTTTTTCCAGCTTCAGCACAGAACACAACAAATGGCAGGGAGATTGAAAGTCAGGATGAGAACAAGAGGAGTTGGCATAAAACAAGCCCTGAATGATGAAGTTGGAGCTGGGTGGCTGCAGCTGCTGCAGTGAGATGGCAGCTTGGCACTCTGACTTCAGTGTGTACCAAACAGTTGGAAAGATGATTTGGAGGAAATGGAGCTTATGAGACCATAGCATCTCTGTATCATCTGTGATCTCTCTATCATCTTTGACCATCTGTGTCACTGTCAGAGCTCATACTTCAACATGGCCAACTTCAACTAGGAGTGAGACCACCGAGATCATAGAATGGTTTGGGCTGAAAGGGACCTTAAAAATCATCTAGTGCCAATGGGCAGGGGCACCTTCCACTAGACCAGGTTACTCAAAACCCAATTCCTGCAAGGTTCCTGATAATCAGTAGAGACTGGGACAAGAGACTCTTCTGGTGTTTTCCCCAAGGACACAAGTATAGCACTTGTGTCCACACTTAATGGTCACCCAAACTTTCACAAGACATGCCTTCACACCAGACATCCACAGAAAACCCACCCTGGCAACATTTCACTGTACTTGAACCAGTACAGATTACAATGAGTAGGGAACCAAACCTGCAAAATATGTGCAGAAACTCCAGGTGGGTGAGAAATCACAAGCACTGGGACTCCCTAAGGACCCAGTTATTCTTCCTGGGTCCAAATAGCATGAGGATCAGGGAGGGATCTGACATAAAAATTCAATGATCAGAGCCCAGCAATATCTTCCCACCCCTGACATCCATCTGGTGTGTGTCATGCACAGCTCATTTTAAGCCCACACTTTATGCATGAAGCTCACAGCTTGTACATAACACAGGTTAATTTTGAAGGGTATCAACTCCATCATTACAGCTCCTAAACAATGAATGAATTATGTAAAGATAAAATTGTTTTAATAACATACAGTAAAAGATGGACAAGCTCCTTATAATTCAGCACATAAGCACTTTCCTCCCTGCTGTACCTTCTTTTTTCCATTTCCAGGCAGATTTCTTTCCATTTTTATGTTTTTAGCTGCTGCTGTTGTCAACCAGCCTGGGATTGCCTTTATGTCAGCCTTTGGGGACATGATCTCTCAGTATCACTTTCTCAGCTTGTGCCTGTGACTACCAGAGCTCAGAAACAGCAGCAGCAACTGCAGAAAATGAATAAATAACAGTGCTATACTTGCATTCCTACACAGGTTGGCAAGCAAGTCACAAAGGGAAGAGATTGTAAGTGAATATTTATTTAATGTTTGGCCTAAATTTTTGTAAGTAACAATCAATTTGCCAACACAACATATTTATCCAGTGATTTTTAACTCTCTTCCCCAACATGCAAGAATCTGGGCTTTAAAAGGTCGGGAAACTGCTGTTTAGACACAGTATAAATAATCTGATCTCACTTTGTGGTGACTTTATAGTTTGTTTGGTTAGTTGTGGGGATTTTTTTAGAGCACAGTCCTGAAATGTGGAATGCAGCAACTGTTACAGACACAAAGACAAGAGCCCTAATTCTCTGATCAGAAAAAGACAGGAGTTTTAAAACCAGCAGTGTAGTCAAGCACAACCTCTGCTTGCTGCTGTGCTCCACACTCTTCTGGGCTGTGGATTTCAGCTGAGGATTATCTGTGACATGGCCACAGAGAGAAATCTGAAGTCAGGAGGGTTTTCCCACCAGCTCCCCTCGCCTGAAGCCAGCTTTCCGCTTTCCCCTTTCCCCCATTCACATCCAATAAGACACGGAGCACAATACTGCTCCTGCATATGCAAGAAACTCTCCTAGTTGCTTCCTATGATCTCTAGCAGGAAGAAGGTGCACCCCTCCTGGTGTGCGTGGCCACAAATAAGCAAACGTTTCCCATGCTGCAGACACAGCAGAGATTGACACGCACAAGGTAGCCTTTTCCATGATGCTGACAGATTGCCATTTAACCAGAGAGTACCTAGAGCAAGTGTTCCTGTCCTCAGTCACCACGGAGAGACAAGGTTAACATTTTAAGTGATGGAGTACAGCGTATATTTCCCCACCCCGTAGACCCAGGACTCCATGCCACATTTGAAAACACTTTAATTTCAGTGATGGATACAGGGAGCTCACTTTCCAGGCTGTGAACTCTTGACAGCTTCTCAGCTTAATACATCAGGAAAAGATTTACACCCCTCACCCAACTCCCATCCACCTGAAGGAAAGAAAAACATATATTTGGAGGAGACAAAAAGGGAGGGGAGGTATTTTATTACACTAGATATCTTTTAAAAGGTAAGTATTTTCAGCCATCTGCTCTAATTATTCCTCCTGTATTGGCCACCATCTTCATGCAACAATAGAAATAATTATCTCCTCAAGGGCAGAAAAAAAAATGTTTACAGAAACAAACAAAAGTTGATTATTTTTAGCTCCTAGGGAAAAAGGAAACAGGCTACTTCATGAAGGAGCAATCAGGAAGGTGGGTAGAACATCTATAATTAAAACAGACAAATTGGTGCAGGCTCCTCCTTCCTACACAAACTTGAAAAGGATGCAAATACATGCCATTTCTACAGTCAGCAGAGCTAACATGCAAAACGCTGCCCAGTGCTCAAAGAAACTGAACCTGTCTCTTGGCATCATTACTTGTCTCTCTTGCTTGTAGGGCCTCTAACCCTTTGACAAATTAACTGAAAATCACTCACCACAATTGTAAAGTTATAGAATTCCAGTTCATGTGGATAGTTCTCATAGTCTGTATAACCAACATCCCTGAGACAAGGACACTCTTTCATCCTGCTGTTGTAAGAACAGCTTCCTGCATGCACTTCATCACTCAGTGTAAAAAATATCCTTTTCTCTATATGAACTAAAACCAAAACAGGACTTTTGCTAACAGAGAGAACAAAGGTTCTTCCAATACAAAGCTTCATGGGAAAGGCAAAACAGGGTTGTCCCAAAGAGAACAGAATATACCTTACATTGTGCAAAAACAAGTGTAAGACAAGAAAAAAAAAATATTACCTCCATCAGCAGCACAGTGCAGCACCTTACTTTGTAGACAAACATACGGATTTACATTCCACACAGAAATAAGTACAATTTAGTTGGCTGTGCTATGAAATGAAAGAATGGACAAACTCAAATAGTCAAAGCTAATAATGAATGCAGAAGTTCATGAGGCTTCTGCAAGCAGTCTCAGGACACAGGGTAGCATCTAATGCTCATTACAGGAGAGCAGGAAACACCAACTAGCAGGGAAGAGTGGCAAACCAGCATGCTATGCACCATTCTCCACTCCTTCCTTCCAGAAAGGCCAATTTTCACCATGGAGAAGCAAACAAGACAGAGATTAAGAATTACCAGTTTTTGCAGGGTTACTCTTGCCCATGCACCAATTTCAGAGAAGATGCCTTCAAATATTAAAGCAGCTAGTACTGAGTTTCTTTGGAAATTAGAGTGCCAAAGAAGTCTAGTAGATCTTACAGTGTGATCAACAACCCCTTAAATGACTTCATGTGCATTTCATTACAGTACTCCAACTTTGCCATTGATTGAGACATTTCCAAGGACCTTTCTAGGCTGGATGTGAGGGAGTAGAAAGTAATGAATGGAGAATCTCTACAGAAAATTGTAATAGGCAGTCTATTTCCATCCTCTTAGTAAAAACATCACATTCACCTCTATCACTTCTGTTTAATCTGGTTCCATTTGGAAAGTCCTTTGAAAGAAGAACATGGCAAAACAGGGAGTATATTTCAACTTCTCTAACTTTCTCCAGCCTTCCCTCTAAGAAAAGACAACCTCTTGGCTCCTAGGAACTCATGAGCTTTGGACGCTGAGAAATTTCTCACCCACTTCAATTCTATGGGATGATGACCCTGAAAATAACATGATCTGACCACCAAGGTCCTTCTCATAGTGTCAGTGTTAAGACAGTCCCTGGTGCCAGTTTAGCAATGAATAATAAGGTAGTAGTTTTTAGACTCTGGAAAACAATTAAGAATTTTACTGACAGTCCAGGGGCATGAACAGAAGTACCCCTCAAATTCCTATCATGGCAGAGACCAACTGAGCAGACACTGGTAACCAATATGAGCAACAGATGTAGTCAGGTGACAGGACTGTCTTTTCCAAGTTTCTGAAAAACATTATACAAAAAATGGCAGGAATGGTTGTGCTTGAGTCACAAATCATTAAGGAAGTAGCCTTACGCATGTTAAGAAAGTGAAGGAAAGATAGCCAAAGTATATAACACAAAAAAATGCATCATTTATGCCAAAAGGCAACATCCCCAAGAAGACTGGAAGTAACTATAGCTGTGAATAAATTAATGATGGAAATGAACAGAATGCTTCTGACTGTCCATGCATTGAGAATCTGTATCAGGTTTCCAAAGGGAGTAGGAGACCAAACTGGGGTTTCCTTTATGAATTGGCATGCTTGGCATGATTGTCTGTGATAAAAAAAGCCTGGAACCTAACCGAACAAGCCCTTTCCAAGGCCATGAGATGATATTTCAATATCTACATCATCTGATGTAACTTCTCTTTAACTTTTACTCTAGCTTTAAAATGTAGGCAGCATCATCCTACCTAAGCAGTTCCTTCATTAATGACTCCTGTAAGCATTTATACACGGATCGGAGCTGGGCTCATGTCTGGACATGTGGTGACCACCTTATACCTTTATTTTTAATTGAGACTGCCTGTACCCTGAGTTAAAAAGAAAGGATTACTTATGCTTGGGTTTTTCCCCCCTTTTATATTTATTTTATCTGTCCTGCAGGAATCTTTCTGATTTCTGTTGAAGTGCACAGGCACAAGAAGGGAAGTATCTGGCTGGGCATGTTCTGTACAGGACTGATGAATGGCCCTACTCTCCCTCCAACTATTACAGGATAAATCTGTTTACACACAAAAAATTGACCTGGGCTGGTGAGGTGGGACTAGAACCAGGAAACTTGCACGTCCCAGAGGTAAAAATGCATTTGCAGCCAACAGCATTAGTAACCCAAGACCATAAACAAGCCACACTGTCATTAATTACTCAGACAGGGGCAGCCACAAAAGCAGTGAGAAGACCCAAAAGCCAACTGTAAATAGTTCATCTGGCTGATTAGTTCACCTAAAAAAATGAGTGGGCAGTTTCAGAGGTCAGAGCCCTTGGCACAAGTCTGTCTGAGGCCAATTTGCAACTGGACAATGGCATAATAAACAGCTTAATTCCTGTTAAAAGAATAAAATAAGGTCCCAAACAATTAAATCAACAAAACCACTCAAAAAACAACTACCAAAAATAAGGATTTTCCAGCAGGGGAGTAATCACTGCAATTTCCAAGCACATAAGGTAAGGCTCTTTGCACCAGAGGTATTTAATTAAGGACATGGAGTGTTAGTTAGGTCTAATGGTGCTTTCACAGGGAAGGCACTGAAAAGACATTGCTGTTGTCAGGGGGTGCACGTCCCAGATATAGCACAAGCCAGCTTCCTATAAGCAGGCAACAAAGCTCACCCAAGATATTATACCATGTAATGGGGGGTTATGAGCAGTAGTAAGCCACTCTATAATGAAACAAACCAGGAGATCCATGGGAAGGAACAGGTCTATTTACCGCATTGATGAGAGTCCGTGTTGCTCTTGAGTCTTTCAGAGTCTTTTAGAGTCTTTTGAGGGTTATGGTGGGAGGTTGATCTTATGATCAGAAAACTCCAAATATTAAGGAAAACAGTCTGGAAGCAGAGGAAATGCCTTGAAGCACATTAAGAGCCCTGTTTCACAAAATGCAAGTTTTCTCTACAGTAGTTCATTGCTAATTCACAAAAATCTTCCTAATTTTCATGTATGGCCTGATACTAAGAAACAGCTTATTTTAGTGGAAACTATCCCAGTGCAGAGTTTTAATTGTAAGCTCAATTGCATGAAAATCCTGTGCATGGAAACACATTGGGGAATTCAGTGCAATCTTCCAGTTTAGATACAGCACAACCGGTTTTTCCTTTCCAGAGCACAGTCAAAGGGCACACATAATTTACACATCTCTCCAAACCAGTGATTTCTCAGAGGATGAAGGCTTCTGAGACAAATTAAATATGTCAATTTAATGGTAATGAGAAAATTGCAACATCAAGTTGTTTACACAAGCAGAATAACCAAGCCTGGCGACTCTGTTAGCCTTTGCACTATGTGTTGTGCAAATATTGTCTCACAAATGAATGATCTTGACTTACTCTAACTAATCTGAGAGCAAATATTGCAAATACAAAGATTAGCTGAACAATTTTCCAACCACCTGCAGGAAAAGAAATCAAATTACATGCCTACATGTCAACAGAAAGGATTGCTGAATGGGCAGTACAGTCAATGGGGCAGAAGAAAGGAGGCTGTTCCACCCCAGCAGCAGAGATCTGATGATGATGAGTTTTTGGGATCAGGCAGGAGGATAAAAAAAGTTGTGTGTCCCAAATCTGCTGAGAGGATGGGCAGGAGATCAAAAGCACTGGTGTGGTTTCCAGCCCTGACTTCCGCCCAGCTCTTGTAAGGATGTAGGGAATACAAGTGAACTGATATACAGGTAGTCTCCACCACAAACCCAGTTCACAAGGGCTTTCAGTGATATACCAGGCAAAGACTGAAAAATGCTTAGAAGAAGGGAAATGCTGCAAGTAGGCTACAACTTGATATGTCTTATGTGTAAAGCAAGTATATAGACAGCAAAACCACATAGACCAAGGACAAACACTGACACTGCCATTTATGCATCCAAGTCTCTTCAGCCAAATTGGCAGGGCCATTCAAGTGACTGTAACTGAACATCTCATGATGGAAGAAGGGACCTGCTAGGAAAACAAGTTGCAATCCCTGTTTTGTTGAAGGAAAACTGATGTGCTTGCTGATACCTTCTGAAGCAGGAAGCTGTTGCTTTAGTATCCCACAAGGAAAAGTCATGTCTGACTGCACAACGTTTGGTTTCTGCTTAATCACTGCAGCAGCTTCATCAAAACATTTTGCCTGATGATTTTCACCTGCTTAAAATGTACTTTTAAATTAAATTCCACTTTGAGAGAGAGGACCTGAACGGGCACAAAGAAATTTATTCAGGCTATATAACTTCTCTACCTCCCAGGATAAGACCTGATGTAAATTAGCAGTGTTGAAAGTTATCACTTTCTGAAATCTGCCCCCTTGCTCCAGTACAATGCCCTGCATAAAGGTAGAGAAGTTTCTAAAGTCTTCATTTTCTCTGTCAGAAGTGGAATCCTAAAGGAAGTTAGAAATTAACCACCTTACTGCAATTTAGTAGTACCTATTACCTTCAGCATTTGGAGCTAGGGTCTGCCATCCAGCTACGGAGCACCGCCTAAAACAACCCAGCTACCTTTACTCATGCAGCAGAGACACAGGCAGTTCTCCAAGCTGTATCATTGCTGCCCACTTAGGTTGTGCTATAGGGGTGCAGGATTTGGGACTCCAAGCAGTTGCTGAGACAGTCCCTCTCCGGCAGACATGGGTGACTGCATCCAGTAGTGCTAATGTTAAACTTCTGCGATGGAACCAAAGGGCAATGCTGAGTAAGCCTGCCCTGTCCTTCCAATCCTGTACCTGCCCAGCAGAGAGAGGGTTTCACCCTGCACTCTATTATTTCATAGAATCATAGAATAGTTTGGGTTGGAAGGGACCTTAAAGCTCATCCAGTTCCAAACCACTGCCATGGGCAGGGACACCTTCCACTAGACCAGGTTGCTCAAACCCCTGTCCAATCTGGTTTGAACACTTCCCGGGATGCAAGCTTTTTAAACAGCTCTGCCTAATCTGCGAGCTTTCAGAGTCCGCTCTCAAATGCAATGTCCTGTTTAGTTTTAGCACATCAACAACATGCTTTCTTATCCTATCTGTATGCATTATCTACTGCTGTAATGTATCATGTACTGAACTACAGCATCATTACAGGTAAGTGCTCAGGTTTAAATGCAAGCATAATTGCATAATGTGGTACAGCCAGGAAGAATAATGCAGGAAATAGAGCCAGCTCCATCTGATAGTGCAATCTGACTGGAACGCCGACCGCTTGGATCCAAACACACAGCCTAGATGGGGCAACCAAGAATAAAAGTGCTTTGCAGTATCTTTATTGTCATCATCAAAAACACTTATCTGTAAGAAAGGTAAAAAGGTGAAGATGAGACTCTTACAGAAAAGGTCATATAAGCAATAGGATAACACTGGGTTATGGTGGCCAGGAAGATGCCACTGCCTTTGTGCTGTCACTATGAGTTGTATTTGCCAAATCCTAATGGGAATCCAAACATTATGTGACATTTAGAAGTCTGGGAACACCCATGCTATTTCCCTGAAGTCAAGGGCATCTACTTAATTACAATAAATTCAGATAAAGCCTCAGATCTTCCTGTGCAAGGAGCTACACACACAGAGAACATTCCTGACACAAGACACCTTCCAAATGAGGACATCTACAGCAGATATGTATGCTTCAATACATTTATTTTAGATAGTTAAAATTAGAACTCATTCTCAATGAAATAGTTATTCCATTTAATTTTCTTTCTTTTTCCCAGTACTTTTTGCTCACAGTGGCACACGATAGGCAATTTTAGCAGGGGTGCAGACAGCACCGCAACATAAGCCAGAAAGCAGCTGAAGTTAATTTAGTGCACTTTGTGCTGAACAGCCATGCCATGAACAAGTACGCCTCCACTGAAGAGCAGCGTCACACACATTACAGGACAGCAACCACTCTTGTCATTTCAAGTGATTCTAGCCCAAACTTCCTTTAAATCAGACAACAAGATGAGAGACTAGCGTGAGAGAGAACCTCTCGATCAACACACTGCCCTCTGAACTGAGAGGCCTTTGAGTTGAAAGCACAAACTGCTGCTGTTTGAACTACAAAGCCATGCCTCTCTGTTTTGCAAGGCTGTAACAGCTCATCTTTGTTGGGAATGCAGATTCTCTGAAATAATGTACACTCCACGGCTTTCACTATCTGCCCTCCCACACACACATTTGTCTGCCTGGTAATCGTCTGGCAGGACATAAAATCCAGGGTCCCTTTATCCAAGGATCTTTGCTGGCACATTCTTACCCCAGAATATGAATGTGTTCGAGTACTTAAGGTGCAGACGGGTGTCAAGTAGCATTTTCCAAAGGCAGATTTGATTTCAGGAGGAGATGAGCACCATACTAGGGTATATGCTCAAATGGGGATATATGTACAGAAGGTAGAAGTGCCTTGGCCCAAATCCAAAAAGCCCTATCCACTGCCAGATATCACCACCTAGAGAAACTTAGCCAAAACTGTCACCCCATGGTACCTGCCTTCAAGTCCCTCAGGTACCTGGCAATTGAGAAACCATTTCTTCCAGACCTGAAAATAAACACTGGTCTGGTGCCACGCCAGTGATCAGTGACTGCAGTCCTTCCTGCATGGAGAACCTCAACTTCTGCAGTGTTCCCTGGGCATCTCAGCTTTGAAGCCATATTTTTACCTCCAGTAGCTCCATCTCATGATGTGTCCCTGTGCTGACCGCAGTAGGGCTCACAAAAAGGCACTATAGAATAACACCAACTGCCCAACAGCTTTCTCTGTGCCAATTTATTTGGCACAGAGGGATTCAAGACAACAAGGAAAACATACACAGACCAACCTTGGGTGAGTTATCCCTACAATTAATCCAGAATTACTTCATATCTCTCTCTCTACCCAGGTTTGCATAGGTCTGTCTGGACATCTAAATCCATGCTGTTTTCCTGCCTACATGTTCTTGCTTTCATGCTTACATAAGCTTGCTGACAAGCTCAGGGAAAAGCTTTCTTCAAGGCTGAAAGCACAAACTACACCTTCTGCTCACCAAGCACAGGTTAAGGCAGGAGGAAAAAAGACAAATAAGTGAGGATTAGACAGTGAAAGAGCAAGACTGCGTGTGAAAGAGGGAGAAGCATGATCCCTAAGTGGCTGAATCTGAGCCTGACCCTTAATCAGAATCACAGACCCAAAAATGATGTGTGAAAGCAGGAAAATAAATCAATAAGCAAAACGGCAATCTCTTTCCTCAATTTTATTTGAGGAAGTCAAATTTACTGAGCTCCTCACAAACTGTCTTTGGCTAAAATCACTGCTAATGAGCTCTGACATTTGAAATTAACTGAATATGAGCTAACAGCTCCCAGCCCCACACCACCCATGAAGTTAACTGGGAATATTTTGTTAAAGCCATAGAAGAACTAAACTGACTCTTTATTGAGAAGACACAGTGTTCACGAGAAAGTGTTTATAACATCCACTTCACCTGATGCTTCCCTGCTCTGGGATGTCTGCTTTTCTTCATGGGGACCACAGAGCACTCAGTCCTCTTCGCTCCTTCCCATTGCTGTTGTAATTATTTGCTAGTTTTTATGAGGTAGCCTTACGATCTCTTAATGAAGTCCTTTGCTCTGCAGCTATTCACAAGGACAAATTGGACACGAGGGTCTTCCACTTACAGAGCTGCCAATCAGGAGAAGGTACCCAGCATTTAGCAAGCAGTTGTTAAACCAGTCTATCACCCAGCTATTACAGACTCATCATAAAAACAGCTTGCTTTTACTGGCAATCACATAAAATTAACCCTTTCCTGAAAGACAGAAGGAAGGCCCTATTAGATTAATTGTGGCACAGTGCTTGAACATGTCAGGTTTTCCTCCTGTTACAGCATTTTTTTTAAATCAAACTTTAAAAAGAACAACACAACAAATACTCTTAATTTTTAATCTGCTTTTTATTTTAAAGACTCAGAAGAAGTCACAATGCAGGATGACTATCTTTCCATTATTTCAGGTATCTTACTACAAGACCAAACTTTTCAAGTTTTTGTTATCCTCAGGATTTACCTTTTTTTTTTTCTAAATGAAGCAAAACCCAACTGTCCCACAAACACAGTCTATCCAAGGCTTCTTCTCACTTCTTGTGAATTGGATGGGAAGCCTGACCCTGCCCTTGTTGCTATAGGATAGCCTGGGTACCAAACTCAGCTCTTTAAAGCTATGTCCCTATAGACGAGGTAACCCAATACCCACCTTACACAATGCAATGAATGACAGAGGCATTACACTGGGTCCAGATACAGTCTACAACCTAGCTGAAACTTTGCAGAGACAGAAAGAGAAGCAGGTTCTCCTCCTCTGCAACCCATGGGTAATGAGAACCAGCCCACCTGAGTTATTGGCCCATATCCTGTCAATGCTTATTCAAATAAGCAGATGTCTAGAGAATTCTGTGGCTTTGTATATAAGCTTTTTTTCCTGCATAAATGTCTCTGAATAAACCACCAGTAATTAGGAGTGACTTGCAGGAACATAGAGACACCTGACATACCAACACCCATGTAGGCTTAGCATTTTGGAAGGTTAAATCCAATCATTTTTTTATGTGGATGAGGGAACAAGATCATCAAGGGGAAGGTTTAAAGTTCAGAACTGGGCATTCATATGTCAGTGCCTCAGTATGGATTTAGGTGCCAAAAATGAAACACCAACAAAACATAAATTTGGGAAGTAGTGTAGGTCAGGCAGTGGCTTTGTTGCTCCCATGTGAAGCATCAAGTACACAGTATTGCTCTGTTTGGGACTGGGGAGAGAACACAAAGTCAGATGGTGACACAGGATCCTATTTTAGTGATGCAAGTGTCTGAAAACATCTTCAGCCTACACCACACCTAAGGAGATGCAGGACATTTACATACATTAAACCGTGCCTCAGTGCAGAAGAGCAAATTTAGGTTATGATACCTATTCTATGTGTGTCTCCAAGGAGCTCAGACCTTTTCCAACTGAATCCCCAAAACAGAGAGATGGAGAAGGCTTCCTGCTGACTTCACCCAGAGCTCAAGGCCAAGCACCCCATCATGGACCCAGCCATCAAATACTCATATTCCCTTCCCCTAAATTAAGAGTGAGTCACACAGATGGAGAACCAGAGCCATGCTTTCAAACCACAGACAATAATTTGCCCTCCAAAACTGCCTAAGCACTGAAGCCAATTAGGGTTTGTCATAATTAAACAAGAAAGTGGCTGCAAAACTCTGTGCAAGAGCCTGGGAGCAAGCAGAGAGAAAATGTGCCCGCACTCCCTCAGGAAGGCTTCCCCACACCGTCCTGACCTTAATTCAAGCCTTCTCTTCATGCAGGGAGGGAAAGATTTGCTTTCTGTTCCCTGGAGAAGCATCGCCAAAACGATTTTTTTTCTGTGTTTCTCTTAAAGGTGGGGAAGAGGAATAAATAGAGGGGAGAGAAAGAAAACAATTCTCATTTAACTAAGCCATGCTTAGTTCTGATTTCACACAGGTATGTTTAAATGCTAGTGGAAAGGCTTTGGTGTGCTGTAGGTTGACAAGGGACTGGCATCCCATCCAGGGCATAACAGCATCCTATCCCGGGAGTAACTCCCACTGTGCCTTTCATGCAACAGTTTAAGTGATGCGGAGAAAAGGGCTCCTTGAAAAGATACAAACAATTTGGTAAGCAATCTCCTCAGAGATATTTGAAAGATGGTGAGATAAGAAAAAATAAAAAAACAGAACGAGAGGCTGTTAACAATGGTAGGGAAAGAAAAGCACTACAGTTCAGTCTTTCATTTTTTGATGTGACAGCAGGAGAGGAAAGAGTTAAACCTTAAATCAGGAAGCAAAAAATTAAAGGAAAAAAAACAACCCACACTACAAGCAGATCACCTAAATTTCCCATTGCAGCCCAAGGACAATGCCATTTAAAAAAAAAAAAAAAAGTAAAAAAGAAAGAAAAAAAAAGGAAAAAAGGAAAAATAGAAAAAGACAAAGCAGCAATTTTGATTATCCTTTGCTCACACACCTAGTAGCTACTACATTTATTTATTTATTTACACACACCTCCTTACAGAGCAAGGCCCTTATTTTCTCATTTAGTCCAACCGAGATTGTCCTCCTGGAATGACCTTTTTTTCCTTTCTCTCTCTCCTTCTCCTCTCCTTCCTCCTCCCCCTCCTCCTCACTGCCTCCAGGCCGTTGCCCTCATGCCAGTAACTAGATAACACACTCTATCAGAGATTTCTTAAAAAATCATTGCAAAGGCACTAGGGCTGATAGTGGCATCAATCCTAGCCTGACACGGGCTCGGGTCAACCATTTATCTCTTCACATTGCCTGTGGTTACTGTGGAGGCCATCTTGGTTCCCTACATCTTAGCAACCTTGCAGATGGTACCTCTCTGCTCTGATAGCATCCGCACCCCAAGACTGGCTCTGTGGATTTATTTTTATGAAGACTATTATGGACTCCTCCATTTCATTTCTGAGAAGCTTTCAAATCTTGGTTGCTTTTGTTGCATTCCCCAAGCCCTTCTTAAAATAACACTGCGATCAAGCTAGCAGGTTAAGAAAATAGGGAATATGGAGATGCAAGGGTGGGCTTGCTGGGCTGTTGAAAATGTGTATTTGTTAAAAATACGTACATAATATTTTAGAAGAGTTTCATCCTGACATCCCATCCTGTGTAACATAGTTGGGTTTGGCTATTTGCACTGCCACAGCACCCAGGAGCCCTACTCAAAGCCCAAGACCATAATGTCAGATTCTATATGAATGTTCCCTAATAAGCTGTAGTCAAAAGAAATGGTGCCCTAGTCTCTGCGAGATGTGATCACTATGGCCAAATAAACAGGTCTGGTGTTTTACAGTATCTAAATGGATATACAGGAATGAAATATCATATTTTGTTATAATACTCCCTCCAGTTTAGAAAAGGGGAACTGTCTGATTAACCCCTTACAAACAAACTACTTAACAAGCTGGAATCTGCTCTGTGGCTTCCCCTGTAAACTTCTCCACCATGGTAAGCAGGCTGAAGAGGAAAGACCACTCCAGAAGCACCCTTTAGCATCCATCTTCATGATAAGGTGACATAGGGCAGGTGGCACTGCTTCCCTTGTACCAAAGGGAAAGAAGCACAAACCTGACTGCTCCATCTCTGCTAGCACATGGTGCCAGGACTCTTCATGGACTCACACTCAAACCACTATGCATCCATGTTCACAGGCAGTTTGTTTGATCCATATCCTACTTACTTTCAGACTGATATAGTACTTTTTCTCATGGGCATTATAGCAAAGGGGAGCACTGGAGAAAGCAGAGAGAGGATTGTTTGCCCTTTGTGGTATTCTTTGGTGCACTAGAAAAAAAGAGCAGTACAGGAGATCAACGGCAAATGAAGAGAGATAGCCAAAGGGCACCAAAGAGAGACAGTGTAGGAATGAGAGTATGCCAGGGCCCAAAAGGCAAAGAAGCCTCAAAGAGAATACCCCATGTTCAACCTTAGGCACTGGTACCCTAATGACATTACTGAAATTTTTGTTTTTTTAAACAGAAGATAATGACCATAAACTGGAAACCCACACTTGCCTGCAAGCAGTGGCAACCAACTATGGGCCCTTCACCCTCAAAAATGCACCAATCAGACATCCATGCAACATGAGGACTGCACTAACACAAGAATGAAAGAGTGTTGTATATCTATTACATAGACCACAAAGGACCTGCAAGGCAAGATGCTCCCTTCCATCACTTGTAACCCTCACAGATGGACACGGTCAAAAGATTTGGTCACCTTTAAAAGGTATAAAATATCTTCAGTGGGCAAAGACATCTATCCTTCTTCCCCACCTCCAAATACTGTGGCATCCAGAGAGACAGTAAATGTAAAAAGTGAGGATAAAAAAAAAGAAGGGAATGAGTGATTCTAAGATCTAGAGAGGAATCCAGGGGATTTGGAGAGCTAGTCCTGATTACATTAAATTAAAGAGCAAGGGTCTTCTAGCACCTATCTCAGACACAGCCTTTGTGGGGTTCTTTTTTTCTTTCTTCTTTTCTGGTTGAGAAGTGAACAAAACAGTTACCCCAGTATCAACCACCAAGCTAAGAATTCACAGATCCTCAATACTCTAAGCTTCTTCTTAAATCTCAAGGCCTTCCCTTAACGCCCTATTTAAAAACAAACTAAAGGCAGCACAGCATACCCAGGCAGAGCCATAATCCAGGATGGTGCTTTTTATCTAGCAAGTTATTTTTTATTAGCCTTCTATTTCTTAATAGGAACCCCTTGAGGGCTGGGCTGTAGAGAATTCGCTAGTATACCAGTTCAGCTTTCCTATGACTGTCTTCATATACGTGGCATCTGCCCTCCAACAAACATTATATTACCCATCTGGGCCAGAGGAGGAGGGGGAGTCAGAGGAGGGAAACACTGCTCAGACAGCATGCTTGCATGATAATTAGGTCTGGTCCAGTGATCCGAAATAACAATCTGAAGGCTCACTAAGCATAATGGGTTCAGAGACATCCGAGCCTGGTCAAACCTTCCCATGAGCATCCTTTACATGTGTTACCAGTGTGTTTTGCAAGTCTCATCAGTGTCATGGTAGCTGACATCTCATTATACAGCCAAGGTGGAAGTGGACAGGTGCTGAGTGAGCATTAGGAATTTTCTCTTCTCTTTCATTATTTAATTCGTATCTTCCCATTATCCAGTGTATCATGAAAATATGAACTAATTAAGTCCTGTGGGATATACAATCAGTGCTGGATTTTTTCCCCTCTCCTTTCGGTAGGCTAAATTGTGTTACACACCAATACAAAAATAGTTCTGCAACTCTTCCTTAGATAATAATGAAGCAAGTTACAAACACTAATGATGCTGAATGCAACACTGGGGCAGAAGCCTGCTGCTTACTTCATGCGACCTAATTAAGTCATATGGGGTAAAATGCTTCACTTATAAAGTGAGGCAAGAGCCTAAGTCAGTTTCTAAAGAAAATTATAAATGCTATTCTCTGGGGCATTGTGGGACACAAAGCAGACATCAGGAAAAGTCCAATTTCATGAAGTCTGGCATGTGACTCGCAGATCTCCAGATGGCAACTTGAAAATCCCAGAAATTTTGGGGGTCTTCTAGACTCACAGCTAAGCAACAGCTCACAGACCAGATTTGCAGGGGCAAAACTTCAATGGGGGTTATTGCATCACCACTAGAAAATACAGCTGTTTTTCTGAGGATTCTGCCCAAAAGTTTTTAGAAGGATTAAACTAGGATAGCAAACTCAAGTGCCTGACTCAAGAGATCAGCATGCACAACACAAAGAGGACATCCAGCATTTTCAGCAAAGAACCCTCTAATTTTTGATAATAGCTACAGCCCAGTTTTCAAGCAAAGTTTTGGTGAAATCAGAGGTGAAAGAGTTCTCTTTCCTGCAGAATTAAGCTTAGCCATCTGGTGCAGATCATCAAAAAATTAAGATATCTAGAGTTAAGATAAGAGTTTATGTGTCCGGGGTTAAGATATTTGTATGTATTTATTGGGGGAAAGAGGGAATCAAGGGAAGGGGGAAAAATGCACCTATAAACAGTTTGTATCTAGGTACAAATTTCTTCTAGTACTTGGAGTTTCTGTATATCCAGAGTTAAGCAAGAGAAAAACAAACTCTTTCCAGTGTGAGGCTCCTGCTGGTAAAAGAAGGCTGATTTAGCTCTTGGACATGCCTTTGCCATTCACTGTACACCAGGACACTTATACATGGCTTTCTTTTCAGTGTTGCCAGGTCATGCCTGGGAGCTACTGGGAACAGAGCTGCTAAAAGCATCATAGAAACTCAAACCTGGGAAAGATCACTACCTTATTAGAGTTCAGTTCCCTGCTGCTGGGGTATCATGTCTCTTGGCCTCTCTCATACACCCACCATTCTTCTACCCAGGCACCTCTCGAGCTTTCTGCCCAGCATTTCCCCACCAGAAGAATGCTGCAAAACCTTGTCACATTCACTGTCTATGCTCCCCTCAAACAGAGGCAACCTACCAAATCCCAACCAATCACATGAATCCCTTATTATTTTAAGAATTGTGGACAGGTCTTGTTAGGTACCTTATAAAGACTGAATTTAAAATTACTTCACTCTAAAGCTTGTACCCCTTAGTCTCAAACTCTCAGAACCAGCCTTTAATGGTTTTGGTTCATTTGGTTTATTTTCTCTATAAAACAAAGGTTCTGAACTGAGGTTGCTCTCTTCTTACCAATGCCCATTCATTCCACCTTCTTGATAATATAATCCTCTGTTGGCCTTTCTGCAATGCCTCTTTTTACTTCTAGTGCCATATTGGAGCTGATCCTGCTCCATCATCATCTAATTACCTCTGCTCCAACCCTCCCGCAAAGCCCAGCTGTGCTAATACACTGCTGAGTTATCAGCCTGCCCAGGCATCGTTCAGCTGGCAGAGGACTAAGCAGAAAACAAAGCACTGAGCACTGTAACCACACTGAGAACAGCTATGGATCAGGCCCATTCTTTTATGAAGTGCTTTCAGATCTTTGCATAAGAGTGCAATAGAAGTGCCAGATGTTATTATAAAGAGATGCAGTCCCATTACTTGTACACAGAGTTGCGCTGCCTGCTAATAGCACCATTATCCTAAGGCACGTGGTGCTATTAATGCATTTCACTGCTTAGTGCTGAACCTGGGGACCATTATTTCCACTGGAAAGGTAAGGCCAGTTCACATGACATGATTTAAACCTCTACAGTGAAGCATGCATATGCTGCACCAGGTCGTAAATCTTAACTGGATGCTGTCAGCTAGAAAGGGACCAAAATTGAAACCATTTATCTGAACTCTCCACCCATCCACCTCTGCTCACCCTGGCCAGTTTTGGGAAGAGGGATAAAATGATTCCAAATGCCCACTGGGTTCATTAAGCAACAGCAAATCCCAGATCTAAAAGCGCTGCTGATTTCGTTCTTCTCTCCCTGAATGAATTTGTTCATTCAGGATGCTTAGGACCTCCTCCATTTCCCCCAGTCTGAGCAGAAAAACCATAGGGGACAAATCTCACTATTTCCTCCTGGTTTTGCTCCCATTTGAGTTAAAAGTCAACTTGTCATCATCTAATTACTGAGACTACAGGACCTGTGACACAGCTGAGCTATTCAGATCACAGCCAGCAGTAGGTAATAGCTCCTCTATGCTGCAGCCCAGGCTTTAGGGCTGTAGAGGTGCCCTTATCACATCTGGGAAGGAAAATGAATAAAAGGAGTAGTTACCATTTGATCTGATACTTCCCTGAGCACTTCCCTTTGATGGCTTCCTGCAGTTACCAATCAGAAATTTACTTTTTGGTTTGGTTTTCTCCTTAGCGGGGCATGTTTCTGGTAGCATAACTAGCAAGGCTGACTATCAAATGAGTACTGATAGATAAAAACATACCTGTGACATTCCTTCACAGACCAAGGAAGAATTAACAGAAAGAAGAAAAGCAATCATATTTCTGGATACTCAGCTGCAGTTGTAACATACACCTAAGGTAGATTTTCAGGGTAAAGATTCAGAGACTCTTAGTAAAAGATTTAGAATCTGATGCTAGAAATATGCCAGATTACTCTGCCAGGGCACTGCAGCTACTTCTGGGATAGGGTGGTAAAGGATATATCATCGCAGATAACAGGGTTAGAAATTACTGTGGTAGATTTAATATCAGTGCTGAGCAAATGAACTTCAATTACCCAGGTTTCGACCAAGAAACCAAGTCTAAGAAGATTGCATGATAATTTGATTTAATAGATAATAAACAACTTTTTCTTAACCATAATCCTGGTGTGTAACTCTTCCCATTTGCACTGCCGCCTATGAAGTAGGACTCCACTTCTTAGGTGCTGCTCATTTGGGAAAGGACTGTGACAAAAGGATATTTGATGTTCACTAAATATCCAGCCCATCTGAATTCTTTTCTCATGGGTGATACAACCTGATATTCAACTCAGTACTCCCCGAAAATTCTTCAGCACTATGAGGACTCTTAAAAGATATTTAAGGTTTGCAATAGTCATTTTTAGATCTAAAACATTACAATGGTGTTAGTTCAAAATCCTAAATTTTTGTCATGAACTCTAGGTATGTCTTTCTATACCCACACATACCCCTAGAAAGACAGTTCCATTTAACTGCAGGTACTGAAGAGGAGCAAAACCCAAATATCACCACGGCTGCACAAATGCTGAATGCTAAGTCTCTGCCAGAGAGCTGAAACTTTGTGTCTCACGGCTAACATTCTGCTTTAGTAAGAGAAAATAACACTTCTAGAACAGACTTTGAATTTATATAAAAAAAAAAAACAGGAGAGTGTTAAAAAAGATATGCATTGCCCCAAAAATAAAACTCATTTATGTCTCATAAAATACATGATTAACCATAGTTAACCATTAATACAGCCACACTGCATTAGAACTGCTATTCAAAGTTGGAAAGCTTTTAATATTATATATTGCTGCTGCTCAGCTTAAATTGTTTTTTTTTTGCCCCCCTTTAAATGTACACAATATTACAAATTTAATTTTAAGCTGTTTGAATCAGTCTGTAAAAAAGATTTGATTATACCTGAGTGTTCTGGCCCCAGTTTTTCCATATCTCAGTAATCTTGGCAGTAATTGGCTGATTAGCTCCCTCACACTCCATCTCTGCCTCAGTTTCCATGGTAATGTTACAGGAGCTATTATAGATGAGAACTTCATCTCTTTCCACTTTAGGGCTGAAACGAGAAGGGAGGTTAAATGGGGTGTCATCAATCTTAATGAAATGCAATTATTTTTACTCTTATTAATCATTGCAAGCCATTAGCTTGTGGCAACTCCTGGCCACCATTTGTCAAACTTTGCAAATTTCTGTAATTTTGTTTCCATTCTTTTATTGTTTATTTGTTTTTACCCCCCCTTTATCTGCGCACACTCAGGATGAAAATACATGCAGTAAATATCTCTCAGTGATGCCTTTCTGCTTCCCCAAACTATTACAAATAGTAGGAAATGCCATTCTAGGACCAAGGCAGGAAGATAAGTGCAGACAACGGCTAGGGAATCAGCAGTATCAGGATCAAAGATGGACTCCTACATGGAGTAGGGTTTGTTTGTGTCTCCCCCCTCCCCATCTTACTCACACTTAGCAACAGGGAATGAATAACTTGCAACTCCCCTAGGGCAAGTGGAGAAATTGGAAAAGCCACACAACTGGCTAACTGGTCCCTAATTCCAACTGTGAAAAAATGAGCTCATTTAGGGGTTCCAATTCCTGCTACCCAGCTGATTGCAATGATGCTTTGTTGCTAGCATTGGAACATTAACTTAGTAAATTAATTAAACTTACTTAACAGCCCAGACTAAGGAGATTCGATATATGTGCCAGTTATACCAACAGACATTTACTCTAAAGCCTCCCCTTGCATTGGTGGAAGAAGTGACAGAAAAGGTGGTGGGGAAGAAACATGTTTTTTTCCCTTGGTCTTGCTGCTAACAGGAGTTGACTTTGGTAGCATTTCATTACAGGGAGCGACAGGATCCAGCATTCCTCAAAATGAGGGGGAAACTTCCAAATTCACTTTTACAGGCTTAGGATCAGGACAGGATAATCCAGCATCACTTCTCATTCCTTGTCTGGCCATTGCTCCTTCTTCCTCCTCTCCCCACCAAGCTGCAGAAGATACACACCTGCAGCTTGTGGGAAGGAGAGCAGAAAGGAGATGAGTTACAGCAACACCCATAGCTCAGAAATTATACCACTTTTCTGAATAGCTGAGAAAGGACAGAGTTCATAATAGGATTTACTTAACAAAATAGAGAATCAGAAAGGTAGGACTAGGATTTTCAGAGGTCTCCAGGCTCCTAAAGCACCTATCTAATGGGGCTTTCTGAAGTGCCAAATTTAAGAGGTTAAGTTCTATTAAAATCAACCCAATTGGAAAGTCAACACTCAGACCTTTGTTAGGAGGGTGATGATCAGGATGCTTTGATGAACCTTATCTAGGTGTTCCTGCTCCGGCAGGGGGATTGGACTAGATGATCTTTTGAGGTCCCTTCCAATCTCTAACCTACTGTGATACTGTGATACTGTGATGAACCTGAAGTTTTCAAACCATGCAGGATGTGGCAGCTCACTGTACAAATAAAGAGCTGCTCTGATAGAGCAGTTAGGGGTTATTTGTTTTGTTGCCCTTTTTCAGTGTTAAAGTATTAAAGGAAGCAGCCACATTAGAAACTACAAAAACATCAACAACAAAAAAAGCCTTTTGCAAGTAGCTCAATCTTTTTAACAATGAATTTTTATTTCTATATTTAAATGAACCTTTCCGTCTGCTGTATCAATAATCAAAAGCCAGCCACAGGCAACTACACTTGCTTTTGATAGCAACACTTTGAGAACTGCTCTTGTCCTGTACAAGAATTCAATGGACTGGGCTATCTTTCAAGACTGCATAGCACTTCTTTTAATGCTACAAGAAAAAGCTGCATCTTTTAAATAAGCATCTGTTTTAAAGGCAAAAGGGGGTTGTTGTTGGCTGGATGCGGGGCATGGGCCCAATTTGCCAGGCACTGAAGTCAATACAAGGACCTTTAAGTGGCTGTTCACATCTTTTTACAAAAGTTAACAAGCTTTGCTTGTAGGCAAAGAGCCAATTCCTCCCTGTCCTCTCGTAACTGCATTCCAAAACCTTGATGCTGGAAACTGTTAACAAATTGCAGTGGTTAAAGGAAATGCAGGAAAAGAAGGGGTGACTTACTAAAAGGGAATTCATGGATGTATTTGGTACCGTATTTGGTACCAGTGTTGTCAATGGCAAGACTTGCATCTCTTCTAAGAAATATGCATTGGGAATTATGTGTTCATAAAGTGCAGACTAGATCAGGAGAAGCTTTATTCAAACCACTGTAAAACTAGTAAGGCAGAATTCATGTGCAGTTAGGCCAGGAGTGATTTCAGCAATTTTAAACCATCCTGGAAGGAATGCCTTAATTTTTGAACATTTGCACAGAACTCAGATAAATACATATTTTTGTTATTGTTACTATTGGTTACTATTATTAATTACAGCAATCTAGGTGTATTACTTTAGGAATTCCCAAAATCATTCTTTTCTAGTCTTAAGATTTTAATTTTCTAACACTTCACTACAAATTCCATTAATATTTTGAAATGAAACTTTTTTCTGAACTGATGTTTGAAAAAAAACTGTTTTCAAAAGTTCTGAAATAGGTCATTTTGCGTGACTTTAAACTCTTTCTCCCTTCTCTTCTCCCCAGATTTTTCAGATCAGGAAACTCATTTGAAAATGAACGATTTTTTCCCCAGCTCCTTTTCAGCAGGAACCAGTTTAGAAATAAATTCACCAGAAAAAAAGGCAGTGCTCTGGAAAATTTCTCAGCAGCCCAAGTTTTAATTTCTAACCACTAGACACATAGGAGCACAAAATGGGGAACAGTTAATGACAATAACAAGAAAGTTGAAAAAGCTGGAAGGATAGGTAAGAATAAGTTGATTGATTTGATTCAGAAATATCTTCCTGCTAGGATTCCCTGGAGGAATAATAAACCCTGTCTCTGGGACATTCACAAATAAATTGAACAAAAGCACAGTGAAAAACAATACGGAAGCAGCAAATGGACTCTATGACTTTCCCTTCCACAGTAGCAGCCCAGACCACAAAGAGGAGCAAAAAGAAAAATAATCATAAGAATAGACTCATTGCAGGTGAATTTTTGAATCAGTAATGAGCTGAGCGCAGTTTTAATACCCAGAGAACAGGAAGCAAAAGAAAAGGAGTGAGATATTGGATTGCCCTATAGCTCTCAAGGTTGAAGGTTAGTTGTTTTGTGGTTATACTGATGTGAGCAAAAGCAGAGTTCAGTCAGAAAAAGCAAGGATTTTAGAGTTTCTTGATTTGAAACAAGTCACTCTTGGAGCAATAGAACTGACTAGTTTAAGTTCAGGATTTTTCTTGCCCCCCTCTAGGATTCCCTACTCATATGTTTTCACAACAAAACTGTCCTCATCCCCTAGGATGTTACCAATGCACACAGTGACTTTGGACACATCAGTTGGCCTGCTGCATGTATATAGAATTATAGAATCATAGAATAGTTAGGGTTGGAAAGGACCTAAGATCATCAAGTTCCAACCCCAATGCCATGGGCAAGGACACCTCACACTAAACCATATCACCCAAGGCTCTGTCCAACCTGGCCTTGAACACCGCCAGGGATGGAGCATTCATAACCTCCTGGGCAACCCATTCCAGTGCCTCACCACCCTAACAGGAAAGAATTTCCTCCTTATATCAAATCTAAACTTCCCCTGTTTACGTTTTAACCCATTACCCCTTGTCCTACCACTGCAGTCCCTAATGAAGAGTCCATCCCCAGCATCCTTATAGGCCCTCTTCAGATACTGGAAGGCTGCTATGAGGTCTCCACGCAGCCTTCTCTTCTCCAGGCTGAACAGCCCCAACTTTCTCAGCCTGTCTTCATCTGGGAGGTGCTCCAGCCCCCTGATCATCTCTTGGTCCTCCTCTGGACTTATTCCAACAGTTCCATGTTCTTTTTTATATTGAGGACATCAGAACCGCACACAATACTCCAAATGAGGTCTCACAAGAGCAGAGTAAAGGGGCAGGATCACCTCCTTTGACCTGCTGGTCACACTCCTTTTGATGAAGCCCAGGATACAGTTGGCTTTCTGGGCTGTGAGCCCACACTGAAGCCAGCTCATGTTCATTTTCTCATCGATCAGCACCCCCAAGTCCTTCTCCACAGGGCTGCTCTGAATCTCTTCTTTGCTCAACCTGTAGCTGTGCCTGGGATTGCTCCCACCCAGGTGTAGGACCTTGCACTTGGCATGGTTAAACTTCATGAGGTTGGCATCAGCCCACCTCACAAGCGTGTCAAGGTCCCTCAGGATGGCATTCCTTCCCTCCAGCGTATCAACCAAACCACACAGCTTGGTGTCATCGGCAAACTTGCTGAGGGCGCACTCAATCCCACTGTCCCTGTCACCAAGAAAGATGTTGAACAAGACCGGTCCCAACACCGATCCCTGAGGGACACCACTCGTTACTGGTCTCCAGCTGGACATTGAGCCATTGACCACAACTCTTTGTGTGCTGCCATCCAGCCAGTTTTTTATCCACTGCGTGGTCTACCTATCAAATTGATGTCTTTCCAATTTAGAGACAAGGATGTCGTGTGGGACAGTGTCAAATGCTTTGCACAAGTCCAGGTAGATGATATCAACTGCTCTACCCCTGGTCCATCAGTTCCATAGCCCCATCATAGAAGGCCACCAAATTGGTCAGGCAGGATTTCCCCTTACTGAAGCCATGCTGGCTGTCACCAACCAGCTTGTTGTGCTGTCTGGCCTACAATTTGGTGGCAAACAACAGATCAGGGCAGAATTCTGCCTTCCTCTCCATCAACAGGAAAATAATTACTTTCTGCCTAACACAGATTTTCTCAAAACTGACAAGAACTTGATAATTCTTAAGATGTTCATCCATTATGGATCCCAGGTTAAACTCAAAAAGATTGTGAATAGGATATGAGAGGTTGAAAGGTAGATGCTGTAACCATGTGTATATATAAATATATATATGTATGTGTGTGTGTATATATATATATAAAACTGTGTGTGTAATATATATTTAGTAACAAAAGTTTGGGGTTTCTTTGTTTCGGTTTTTTTTTTAACAAGTTTAAAAACTGAGCTACTCATGTCTTGCTGTCTTTGTTCAGTATATGTTGTTTTTCTTCCCTCAACACAGAGTATCCAAAACTACTTCTTGTTACTTAAAACACCAGCTGTGACATAAGGACCAACTATGGATGAGGACCAAATCTCTGCAACTCAACTGAAATAACTGAAATGCAACATCGTACACCAGCCAGGAATGGTTTTACCATGTACAGCAAATCATGGTCAAAGCATTACAGAGATATTCTAATTCTCTGTTTGTTTAGTATTCTTTCAAAAGTTTTGTTCACCTATTCCTTAATTCAGACCTCCCTCTGAATCTTGGAAGTAAATGCTCTACAGGTATATACCCTCACCACTCTATTAAAGGCAACAGTACCAATTTATGTTCCTGGCAACTCGACCTTGGATTTGCAAAGCCTAAGCCTTGAATAATAAAGTGTCTGAGCACCCTCGCTGAGTAAATGTATTGCACAGCCTGCCGAATTTTCTCTGCAACTTTTTGCTCATGAAAATGCTTGGAGAAAGGAGCAGGGGATGTGAGAAAGGGGTAAAAAAAAAAACAAAACAAAACAATAACCCAACCAACAAAAACTTCTGCTTTCCATAATGCCTTATCTTTTTCCCCATTGGCATCCACCAGATGTTGCTTTGGATCAGAAGATAAATATTAAAACCTAAGAAGGAACAATGCAGGCTGTTTACAAGATGGGTTTTCTGATGTCTCTCAAACACTCTAAAAAGAAGAAATGGAAGGAGGGGGGAGGAGTAGAAACGCTTTGATAGACACAAAGAATTAATTTCACAACCCAGCGGAGCTCTCTAGTGGTCTCAAGGCTAAATTGCTCTATTGCCTCCAACCTAAGGATCAGAAATCTGTTTGTTCAGTCCATCATTTGGCAGAGGCCAATTCTGCAAAAGGTGGAATGCCATCCTGGGGATGTTATTCATGGATGGGCCCACTCAGCTATTGGAGAGACACAGCACTAACCTGATAAAGAGTCCAGCAAAATGCCTCTGGGGTGGGTTGACATCCTTCTGGTGCCACTGGGGTGGGCTGTCCTCACAGACATACAGGTAAGACACAGATTCTCTTTGGTGGTAGGAATCTACTGTGACTTGGACATCACATTCAATAAAAGTGGCTCTGTCTTCTCGGCAGTCAACAGAAGAATGTGTCAGGCCACAGAGAACAGCCAAAGAAGCTGCAAAGACAGGAGAGAAAAAAGATAACCCAAAGCAGCCTACACACCACTAATATTAAGCATATTTTAGCAGTAACAGTTGTCATTGTAGATTCCTGATGTGCATGTTCCAGCCCTTCTTTCGGTGCATTGTTTTTGGGATGAGTAGGTATCCATGCAACTCCTTCAGCCTTTTGCTTAGTCTGAACAAGCATATAACCTCCCTTGTGCACTCAGCATCGGGATGGCCTTTGGGATCAAATTGCTGTGTTCAGAAGGAGATGACATCAGTGATATAGTATGAGCATGGACATTTCTTCTGGGGAAGATAGACCGTGGTTTACAGATCAGGCATAAGGCACACATCTGTTACAAGGAAGATATGACAACATCTATGACAACTTTGAAATAAAAAAAAAAACAGGCTTTGTGAAAACATTGCCACATCTTGGAGGGCTTCTGGAGAAGTTGTGGGAAGTGGGATCCCCCCACCTTGCTTTGTACCTGAGTGTGACTAGACAGTTAGTTCAACTTTGACTCCACGTATGTGATAGGAAGTGTAATTGGATCAGCTGCTTTGCTTTGAGGTGTATTTAAGGAGCAAGTGGTGTGAAGATAAATGAGATTTTCTTATTTAAAATCCAGACAAAAAAATATATATGAACTGTCACTGAAGTTCAGCTCCGTTTAAATGCTCGGTTTTAATAATTTAAAACAGGAATCCTTTAAGCATTAAGCCGTGCCAGAGATCAAAACCGCTTCTCTCAAAACCCTGAACATATAAAGACATTTGGAGAAATTTTATTAATCCTGAACTAATAAAATAGTTGTATTGAACTCCTGGAAAGCTCTGTGGACAGTATTACAGTTTGCACTGTAGTACCCAACAGTGTCCCTCAAGTAACATAAATCAAATCAACAGGAATTTATCAAGAAAGATGTTTTTTTGTTAGTTTTTTTTATTTCTAGTTTCTCAAAAGACACTTTGTTTGATTGGAAAGTGTCACTGTCAATGAATGTCTTAGTTCCTAAGGAATGGAACTAAGAAAATGGTTTTTGAAATGGTAAAAATATGAAAATGCTTTATTTCCTACATTAAAAGGTGCAGTACTTTTTTGTTAAAAATTATTATTTCATATAGGGTAGTTCTGAAAAGTTTATAACTTTAATGTTTAAGGTGGTTTCTTTAAATGTTAAAACCTAGCATTTCGTCTGCTTTTAACTTCAGAGAGAAAGTTCACAATTTTTCTGTATTTTTTCTTCTCTGGATTTAGAGTAAGTAAAAGGTTAGCACATCCTCACAGATTCTGCAGTATGCTTAATCCCGGGGGGGGGGCCCCCCCCCCCCCCCAATCCAGTGACAATTCTATTGCTCAGGATCCATTCAAACACAGCCAAAACACAATCCCTGCCTTGAAGGGATGAAAGACAGTAGTAACAGAGGGAGAAGTCCAAATGATAGGCACCATGCCTATATTTTGCTTTTATTGTCCAGAAATTATGCCTAGAGCCATCTCAGGTATTCTATTGTTTCCACAGAAGCCTTGCTTCTTCCTTGAGGACAGGCTGTCATTCCAAGGGCATTCTAAGTGGTGCTAGATATATGTGTTTTGGAAATGCTTATCATCTAAAACAACTAAGTACTACAAATAACTTGCTATTGCAACAACCCACAGCAGAACCAAATCATTACAGGACTCTCTGAAAGAGAGGGGCATGTATGCTTGGGGTTTGTTTTTTTTGAGAACTCAAAACTAGTAAGGATGAAGGACATTCAAGCAGGGATAGCACTGCCCTTTCCTTCCCCCCACAACCCCACAACTTTCCTGCAGGCAGAAAAATTTGTAATAGGGTATAATAGCTCTTTCTGTTTTACTTTTCTATTCTACTGGTGACATGAAAGGCTGTAATGAGCTCAGATGTTGTAATGAAGCTACCTTACATGAGTAACCAACTAGAGCAATACTAACACACATTTGGAAAGGAATAGAATATTTTCAGTTGGAAGGGATCTACCATAACCATCTAGTCCAACCACTTCAGTGTTAACCAAAAGTTAAGACATACTTTTAAGGGCACTGGCCAAACGCCTTTAACAGTGACAGGCTTAGGGCATTGACCACCTCTCTAGGAAACCTGTTCCAGTTTTTGACCACCCACCTTCAGAGGGTGGTCAAAGGAAGATTAAATTGGCATTGCAGAGCTTGAGAAAAAACAGCAGGTTGCTATAAGCTAACTCAAAGAGTCTTCGGTTTAATCTGTGGTCTTGAAAAGAACATGTCATGGTTTTCCTGCGTAGAGAAACAGCTGAGCCTTATTTTAAGATGAATGTTAGAAATTTATCCCAGAATCTCAAGACATGAATATTTTCCTTGATACCTTGCTGCTGTCAAAGAACTTGCCTGGCTAATGTAGGTCACCAGAAATTATTTCCAGCACAGCTCTTAACGACCAGCAGAAGAATAGCCTGTCTCTTTGGATACTTCTGGAGCGTCACATGGAAATCAGGCGCTTCTAATGTGGTCCAGTGCCCTCATTTTAATGTTATCATGTCTGTAGGAACATGAGGCCTTATATCCTGCCAACTGCTGAAATAATTTTTAATTCAGACCAGGCAAACAAAGGGACCAATTATAAAATCTGAGCGAAAGAACATGGTTACAAAGGGTTGTAGAGAGATAGGTAGAAGTCAAATCCAAGAAAACCCTGATTAATCTATACACCTATATGCTTATATACATGTAGATGTTTTCAGAATCAAACCTAGGACTGCTTTTGCTCTCTCAGGGGGAAAGGAGGGGTCTCATCTTTACACTCTACAGCTCCTGTCCATATGATGGAGATACCACTCTCCAAGGGGACAGGCAGTTCTCGTCCCTTCTTTAGGGATCTCTGAGGTCTTCTTATTCCCTGTTCCCAGATTTAATATTTCTCTCAGGTAGTGGGAAGTCTTGGCTTTTCATCCTACTTCTTTTCACCATTAAATGCAAGCATTATCGGTGTCATTATCTTCTGCCACCACAGCAACAAAAAATATCAACTAAAGATTACAACACACTCAGTATGTTCTAAGAGGATATTCTATCCATTCTAGGACACAATTCTTCTTCCTGCTTAATTGGTTAGTGTTCAAGCCCCGGAATAAAGCTTTTTTATGTTTTACATTCCCCATAAAGACAAAACCTGCTAATCAAGTGTAATACAATCCCATCACTGAGATGAATGCATTCATCCCATTACAGCTTCACTTTTGAGATCAGACACAACGGCAGCCAATTCTCTGCATGTTGGCAATGGATTAAGGACCGACTGCCTCCAACCCTGTCTTTGAGGGATAGTCTGCTTTAAGCCAGGATCCTGGGCTGTTCAGCAGAAGGGCTTTTTACTGGGTCGCTGTTTAACAACAACTGCTGGACATGTGATGAGGCTAAAACCTACAGGAGTTCCAAGGGCAGCTGCAGACTGATTGAACAACTGCCCAAGGAGTCCTGGTGCCAAATCACACATCCCCAGTCATCCACTGCTCACAAAATGGACTAGAAAACATAAACTCAACATGTGCTTAGCAGGGGAGACAAAAGTTAAAAAAGAAAAGGTGGATGGAGAAAGGAAAAAGAAGACCTGCTAAGGTCATCAAGTCCAACCTCTGCCTAAGAAGAATTGCTCCCTGGGAGACATTCATTTTGCACAGCCAAGTTTCAGAAGTCCTAAGAGGTGACTTTGCATCTATTCCAGCACTTGATAGATCTCGCTGTCAGAACATGCCTGCCATGTGATCACTAGGCTTTTTTTTTCTTTTTCTCTCTCTCTCAATTTTATTTCTGGATTTAAAAGAGAGAAGGGACCATTTGGATCCTTTGGTTTGATCTCCACAACAAACATCACAGGCCCTGGCTCCTATTGAGGTCTCAAGTGCAACATCCTCTTCATTTCTTCTTTGTTTACTTGTATAAATCACCCTATTTACCTGACTATAGTTCCCCTGGGTCCTAGCCCAGTGCTTCTCCTTGGCACATCTGCACTACTGCAACCAAAATTCATTCCTCTCTTTTCTCTAGTCCCATGCAAAGAGCTCCACCAAGCCATGCCTCTCTTCCTTTTAAACTTGAGCTTCATTTCATTTCTGGCCTTTAATCTAAATCCTCTTCCCTAAACATCCAGTTTTACCAATATAATCTGGCTAATAGTAGGTCCAATCCAGGACTCACTAACAAAGATCCCAGCAGCTGTTACATTAAGACCATAAAGCCAGACCTGTTATTCCAAGCACTTCAGTGCAACCAGGCAAATCAGTCTCAGTTTTTTCCCTGATGGATCTTCTTATCAGTTTACCCCTTTTTAAAAGTGCCTTATTTACCCTCACCCCATCTTCCACACAAGCAGAATTCAATCCCACAGACTTTAACCACGTGTTCTGTAAATGTAACCTGAGCTGAACAGAACCTATAGCTGTATTTGCATTCATCAACAGCACTGCAACATGAGTAAGAAAGCAAGGACAACAGGAGAGCACTCAGGATCAATCCAGTATCTCTTTAACAGACCTTTAAAGACTTGTGGATGTGTTTTTAGGATTTTTTTTTTTGTTTGGTTTTATTTTCCTTGCCAGGAGTGTGGTTTTGTTAGCTTCTCTTAATTTTGTTAAATTTCTTCAGCTTTAAAAGTGAAACTCAAATTTATTTCTGCTGTGATTTGATTTTCCTACATCTTCCAGAAAAGTGTTCATTAAAGAGCCTAGGCTTGCATGGATTGAGCATGTTCCGGTACTCGGTGTGCCCAGCTCTTGTCAATGATTGAACCAGAACTGTGCTGCAAAACCCACTCCTAAGGAAGACCCTGTAGGGGAGGTTTATGGATGAATTCTACTGAGACCAACACACACCTTGTGTCTTATAAAACTGCCTTTTAAAAGGGAAAGAAGTCACATTTCCCACCTGCAGAGCTTTGCCCTACTGATTTGATCACGAGTAAGCTAGATGGACTAGCTAGGGATTCCCACAGGAACGTTTTAATCAGATCAGACAGAACATGACCTAGCATTGGAATGAAACCCCAGGGCAGTAAGCTGCCACCTGACATCATGCACTGCTGGAGGTGAGGTGTTTCTGCTTCACCAGTGTACTGTAACAGAAGAAACACAACTTAAACTCTTCACTTCTCATCACCCGGTCCATGAGCAGCAGTGGGAAATGTCAGATAAGCATCCAACCTGGGCACACCAGCCTCTGCACCAAGGGGCCCTGAGGCACCACAGACCCATCCTTCCACCCATCTATTTAACAGCTTGTGGTCCTGCATCCCCAAACTCTTCGCCGCCTCTCCCATGGGGATGGGGTTGTGAAAGGAAGGTCTGAGCACTGAATGTGTGAATGTCATATGGCAAACTTCCCCAGGCAAGTAGCAGCATGTAGACCATGAGGTGAGACTGGACTAACTGCACTTAACCAGTCCACTCAACGCCCTGGAAGGTGGAGAGTGTAATCCCTTAAATATTAGGAGGAACACTGCCTATAAAGCATCTTGCTCTATATACAGAATTACCAATGCCACATGTAGATGTACACAAACTGAATACAAGTGTCCTAGGGAGTACAAACTGCCTTGCAAGCGCTCACAGATTTAAACTGCCTGCAAAGGAATTTAATGCAAGGAAAAAGAAAAAGTTTTCTTGTAAAAACTTCACTGACAGAACTCGACTGATGAGATTTTCAAGGCTGCACACTGCAAAAATCACAGCAGGGGAGAGACAGGTCGTCTTGTAACTGGCCTCAAAGCCGTAGCGCCTGTGTAGCTTTGGTTGATGACCCTTAGCATCCTCTCACCCGAAACACAGCCAGCAAAGCAGGCAACAATCAGCATTCACTTACTGACATCTAGTGTCGGTAATGAGCATTGTGGTCCTGCCTCTGAAATGGCTTTCCCCAGGCTCCCTCTGCCGCCTGCCACGCAGTGAATTTTGAACACAGTTATTAATGTTTCACAGTTTCAACCAATTTGATTACATTTTATTCTGCTATTCTTCCTACAATAACCAGACTTTGCCTTTTCGTGCTCTGGGTCGCTTCCAGCACCCCAGTACCGTGTGTGTTTTCTTGCTTAAAAAAAATAACGCAGTTTTGTAGACTGTGCCTGGATCTTATTTAAAACAAGGAAAAATGAGCCTTTACAATGTCTTCTTGCCTCCTTCTGAGTGCTTGTGGGTGGATCTAAAAAACCCTCAATTTTTTTGTCAGTACTCCTTATGGATGAGGAAAAGAACCTTTAAAAATGACAAGAGCAAATTCAGAGTTTTGGTACAACTGAGACTGAAAAGGACCCCTGGGTGCCTCTTGTCCCAGCCCTTGCTCAGAATTTCACGTTGGTCTGCTTTTCCAGTAACTATCTAGTCAAATTCTATTTGGAGAACAGAGATTCCACACGTCTTTGAGCAAAACGTTGGCAAATTACCATCACTGTCACCTTTCTTCCAGGTCCACAAAGAGTAAGAGTCCATGGAAGTTTGGTAACTTGAATGATGGAACTCTGGATGGCCACAGAACAGCAAACATTCCTGTAGAGGATGTTCTCCTAGCATCAGAGCTAGGAAGTGATAAAGTGTTATGCTAGCAAGTGCTGGAATGCCGCAGCACTAAGGTAGGTACTTCGGTGCTCAGGGTTTGAAGAAGGGCGTATGTCTCAGGGTGAGATTTAAAAGTCTTAAATCCTACTCTTTGCAGATCTTAGGGGTCTAATTGTGTGCTGCCAGTAGGAGAGAGAGGAAATACAACTTGTTCCAGGAAATTCCCATTTCAAAGAGTTTCCTCCAAAATCAAGGCAGAGCTCTCTCTCTCTCTCTAGGAAAGCTAGAGATCATCACAACATTCCCTGCTGCCTTTCTCCATTTAAGGAAAATGCATCCACGCTGGAGAGGGATGATCCCATCTTCCCACTCAAAGAAATGAAATCATCATTCCAGCTGCCCAAAGGTATGAACTTTGTCATAGTACATAATTTTTCACCCTCACAGTCATTCACCCTTTTCCTCCAACCTCATTACCCCCTGAAGCTGTCCCACCATGTAGCCAAAACACAAAATGTATGGGGCCAAAGAAGAAGAGGCCTCTAAGGGAGCTCAGCTCACTAAGACAGTCATGATGTCCAAGGGGCTCTTGTGTACACGAGCCTACAGCACTCACTCACATTTTATGTGAGACTGTTTTCCTGAGAAATAGCTGCCACAAGGACCTGCTGACATTTTGCACATCTCATCCACAAACAGAAAGCATGTGTGGCCACAGGCACATGGTGGATCTAGTCCAGAGCCCATGGCTATTGACACAGAATCTCCCCCCTGACAGCAGTTGTCTTTGGACTGAGCTCAAAAACCTGAAGTCAGTGTTATGTTGGTTCTCCTCCTCTCTCCAGGGCTGCTGCTGCTTTTTATTCCAGTTGGATGAGATACACTGGGACAGACACACGGACACACACCCCTTCAGGTCAAAATAGAGCTTTAGGTGTATTTTTAACAAAATGACAGGTTTTGTGTCTTAGCTGACCTTTTAGGCGTGGGGCAAGGCAGGCCAGGTCAGTCATCGTTGTGTTCCCCAACAATCCACAGTTGGTGCCACAGACTGTGACCAAAGTCTTCCCTGGGGAAAACCCCATTCCATGCAGGTAAATTGCTCCTCCATTCAAACCACCTTGGAAAAGAACAGAAAACGGTAATTGAGACACAACTCGACAGCCAGCTGTCAACAAGGGTATGCTTTTTAATTCATCATTTTTGTGTTCATGCAAAAAAACCCACTCGCTGCAGTCCCTCACACTGCACCCCATAGAGAAGCTGCAACAAGCCTTCATGACTTACCCCAGTTGTGATGCACAGCTGTCACCATCAGCTCAGAGGTGAATGTCAGGTTGGAGGAAATCCAGCCCCTGGGGACATCTAGGCCCAGCACACTGTAATGGCCAACAGGGAGCAGAGGAGCTGAGCATTGCAAATTAGAGTTAGTGATGGTGACACCGCTGCAAGCAAAGTCTCCAACAAATACATAGATGGTGTCCATCTCTGTGACCAGTGATACTCTCATTGTTAAAAGGAGACCAGTTGCAGCAAGTGAAAGCAAAGCTGGGGTAAAATCCTCACTGTAACTTATTCTTCCAAGGTGATAGATGATGCCATCTACTTTTAGAGTCAAAGACCTATTCCCATTACCTGGGGGCACTGTACACTGGATAGCTGCACAGGTGACACTGAGAAAGAGGCAAGAGTGGTGATCAATGAGAACAGAAGTCATTCTCTTTCCTTTCAGTGCCAAGCCTGCTAAGGTGAGCAGGCCTCCACCATTGGTACTGAAGTTTCGTGGGTAAAACCGGTGCACATGAGGTAGGAGGGTAAGAACAGGGGTTGCCTTTCTGAAGCAAGCTTGCCCGCTTTTCCTGTTGAATACGGAAATGTTGTGCCCCCCTGGAGAAATGCAGTCCATCTGGCATTTGATGCTGGTCTCATTCCAGAAAGTTACCTCGCAGACAGCCTGGTTATTCACATGTACCATGGGCCTGTCATTTGGCCATGCCAACCTCTGTCCTTTGATCGCCACATATGTGAATGTCCCATTGGTCTCCCAGGTCACCGAATCTACAAGAGGGGTCCACTGCTCATGAAGGTGAAGTGTGCAGTCTCCAAGGCAGACACTGCTGATGCCATTGACAGTTGCAGTGACATTAAGAGCCCAGGATGCCCCAGACAGCCACTGATAATGGAAAGGATGGGCCCCTGGAAGGACAATACAACTAATGGCATTATTGTCAGAGTTCTGGACCTCACAGGAATAATTACTCTGCAGGCTGACCTGTACCAAATTTCTCCTGGATTTTAAGGCAGTACCAGATACAGTGAGTAACATCCCACCACAGACTGATCCTTGTGATGGGAATATGGAAGTTATCTGTGGAGTTATTTTAAGGGTCTGCAGCCTTGCCGTTACACGAGCATATCCCAGCTGCCTCTGCATAACCTGGATGGGGAAAATTCCAGGTTCCAGGCTGTTCAGAGGCAAAGAGCACTGATAAAACATTGCAGACTCATTGCCGTGTTGAAATTCAAGTTCATATTCACTATGTCCAAGCTTAGCAACAGATCCAGTGATGTTTATCCCTTGGATGTTCAACAGCAGACTGCTTTCTGTGATTTCCATTTTAACGACAGTAATCAGAGGAGTCAAAGCTCTTTGGTAATTAAAGGTGGTGGTCCTTTTGGCAAAGAGAACGTGTTGAATTGACCTACTGCTGATGACTACGTTTACTGTGACAGAGATTTCTTGTGAATCTTCATTAAATAAATTAGCAGCTGAGGGGGTCAGGCACCAAACTGTATCTTCTGTCAAGTGAGTAACCTTACAGGTTTTCCTGTTCATTGAAACAGAAACCAGGGCAGGATTTTGGCTAAAGCCCACCCCAGAGATTGTGAGAAGTGTTCCACCTAGGAGTAAAACAAAATAAGGAAGGACTTTATATTCAGGAAAGGAATTAACTAATGTGAACAATCACAAACCATGATAGAGCTGATAAGCACAGCAGACAGTCTTAGCCAAGCTGAATGGAAGAAATTAAGTTCTTTTTTTTGTAACAAGACAGCTAGAGATAATAGCAATGGTATCAGGATAATCCTATGTGGACAGGAGGCTAAGGTATCAGATAGCCAGGGACCTTAACAACAGCAAATGATGCTAGAGAGCCACCATGAAACTGGAGGAATTTGCTGTGAGAAGACCCATGAGAGTGCACAGAGACTGAACTCTTCAGGGAATGGGATGGGCTGCACAAGCAGGTGGGGATATGCCAGATGTGGTTTGGTCCTGCTGCATACATGGAAGCAAGATATGATATGACTACTTTCAAACAAAAAGTCAAACCCACAGACCTTCCTTCAGTCTTCAGTTCTGCCTGGCTGCTCAGGCAGAGTGCCAGATTTGCCATGCACTGATGATCACTTGCCCTGGAGGAGCTCATTGACCAGAAAAGCTGATGCATTGATGAATACATCCAGCTTCAAACCCTCTCTTACTTATATACTCCCAGTCTGCACCATTTAAGATGGGTAGAACAGGAAAAGGAAGAGAAAAGTAGTTCCCCCTCCACTGTCAAAGGCAACTCTGACCAGGGCTCCCAGTGCATGAGCTGGAGGAACACAGGTTGTCTGCTTTCCCCTGTGGTTATCCTTGTGTTTTTATTACCTGGGTGTCTACTTAAGGCCACAGAAGGTGACAGCAAAAGGGTAGTGCAAACTGATAGGGTAATTCACATGGAAAAGCAATTCCAGCAGAGTTAGACACAATGATACAGCCTCCAAAGGAGGCTATTCTTGTGCCTAGTGGTGGAAGCTGGAAGATTTATGGAGAAATATTATCATACACTGCTCCACTCATATACTCTTCCTAAGTCATCCTGTATTTGAGTCACTTTTGGGAGACAGGCTCTATTTGGTCTGATCCAGCACAGTTGTTTTACAACATGTCATTGTAATCCCTCTCCATACTGGCAGGAGAAGGAGCCTTAGAAGCCTCTGCTACCACCCCTGCCACTGAGAGTAGGTGCTAATTATCTGGAATAAGCATGAAACCCAATGTCTGAATTTACAGGCTGCAGCACAGCAGTATCTGCATTTCCTCCCAGGGTGCTGAGAATAAGGGCAGCAGCAAAGAAGTAGCAGCCTGGATTTTAGGTAACAATAATAAAAATGTAAACCCTCCAGCATTCCCAGCCTAATCCCATGCTTCCAATCCCAGAGCCCAGCTGAAACCTCTCTCCATTTTCCTTTAGTCTGCAGTACTAGTACGCCCAGGGCCCTGTCTTGCTTCAACCTCTTTATTCATTAAACACATGCCCTTTCTTTTCCCATGATCTGCCTGAAAACTAAGTTGGTTTATAATGGGGTTCCTTTTGAGTGAACCTCAATCCTTGATCCAGATGGCCACACAACTGTTATAGACAACAAAAACCAGAGATAATGGAGGGGGGAGGACTGGTGATTTTTCCAGTGATGAGATTCTCTGTCAACTTAAGCCATTCATACAACTACAGCTAAAGTTTTAATCTCTTCTTATTTAAACTTCAATTTACCCTTAAATATGAAAGCAAGGGTGCAATAATTTATTTTTTGGCCTTATTTTACTATAGATAAACCTTCACAACTGATAGGCTTTGCTTTCCAAGCTCTGTCCCCACTCTCATCTTTCAAGGTTTGGGCACTTCACAAAGTATTGAAGCAAACATGTAACACAAAGCCCTTGAGGTTTTGTATCTTTAAGTGTATTGTGAGCCTAGGAGAACAATCCGTGAAGGACCTGATGTTGCATCACAAGAATTTCTCTGTCACCTATAATAGAATTTCAAAGGGCTCATGTAAAAATCACTACATTTTGAGGGGATTTAACTCTCCCCCACCCCCACTAAATGACAAAATAACTGTATCAAATATGATTTTTTAGATTTAAAGTTAAAATTTCCTTTTTCATTCAGTAATATCTTGCTCTGAAATGCAATTTATTCCCAGTGTTTAAAAACTTGGAATGAGACTAATACTTCATTTTTTATTAAGGTTAACATTGAAAAATTACTTTTTTTTCTTTTCAACTTAACAAAAAGGAGTATCTCCTTTGGGATCACTTGAAATTATTGTTTGTTTCAAACCACACTTGTACCCTACTTGCCACCTAACTTTCAGATAGAAAGCCTTGAAAGATGGAGGTGTAATGACTGAAAGAAACCGCACAGATGAGTCAGGTGTGGGAACACTTTGTTTTCCCAATGGGGCCATGCAAGGATACATGAGCAAACACTTGAAGATATGAAATTGAAAGCACAGGGAGCCCTGAGCCAGCCAACCAGACTGAGGGATGCTCACTACAATCCCACATTTCCAGACTGCTGCTGTCTGCCAGTTGACGTCTGCATAATAAAGGGTCACAGATTTAAAACACCCTCATTTAAGCTGATGTGAAATGGCTTTTCATTCCTACAGGAAAACTGTCCCCTTGATCCCTTTAACCTCCATAAGTGGCTGCAGATGTACCAACGTTATTTACCCAGGAAGGAGCCACAACATGGCTCTATGCTGTAGATCTCTGACAGGTACAGGATTAACGGCTCAACCCTGGAAAACACAAGCAACATAGAAAGGGAGTTTGGAGATTTAAGGGGTTTTCCATATATGTTTCTCCCCTGCTGCAGTACTCGTCTCTCTTATAACTCCTTCTAGGTTGGAAGGCCAGACACCCACCTGACACATCCTCTTTGTTCAATGCCACAGTGACAAGACCACACCACAAACCAAATCGCACATGATTAGAGCCACGTGTACTGCAAACACCTTCTTATCAAGCGGCAGCCTGTTGGCCAAATTTAGTCCATTGAGGTGCATCTGAATTGCTCATCAAAGGAGGAAAGAATGCGGGAGTTTTTCGCCAAACAGACCCCACTGTAGCTATGCCCACAGAAAGAAGATGCAAGCGCACGGAAGAAATCCCAACTGCCTTCCCTCCTTGCATTCTCCCACCATACCTGAAGCACACTCAGATAAAAGTGTAGCTCCACTTCTCTCCCACCTACATCTATTTTTCCTTACCACACCCCTCCTTTCAAAAAGGACAAGCTAGAGAAGCAGATCTTCCCAAGCCTGCAGTCCATCCCACCAGAGATCAGAGCTGTCTCCTAATATGACACATCTCCCTCCACTCTCTGTCCCTGGAGCCAAAGTAATGGTGCTGAAAACAGATCAGTTATCAGTATCAGATGTAATCCCTGTGTGTCGTTCCACTGACCATAGGTTTTCTCCTTCTGAAGTTCATTAATGAAACAAGCAGCTTAAGGTGGTTTGTGAGCAATAAAAGCAGCTCCCTTCTCCGCACTACCATTGCTTCAGGATCATTCCTAGCAACTGCCATGGATGAGCGCTGCACGGCTGAGAAGCAAAATTGTGTTGCTTGTGAATGTATTGTTGCATCTCACTTTCAGGTCAGTTTTACCCCCCCATTTTAATTCATTTATACATTTATCTAGGCTTGATGTGTCACCTTAAAAGATAGAAATAGCTTCATTTAAAAATTCTCCAAACAAAGCATTTTCTTGTTTTTCGAACTTGCTTTTGTTTTTCTCACGAAGTGTTTCTTTTCTTCTGCTGTTTTCCTACAGCAGAATTTATCTGCATTTGACCTGAATCTGTGAATACCTTTGATTGTCTGAATATGCATTTTTCATCAAATCAACTGTTTTTTCTAAAACTTTTCTCTCCTGCCTCCTACTGATCCAAGGGGAGTTAATTGACTTGCATTAGCAGTTTGCTGACTTGGGGTACACAGATCAATAAATGCCTTGATAATTATTCATCATTTTATACCACACTGCAGATTTCACTGTTAGGTACAGAACTTGTAGAAACTCTTACATTCTTGTTCAGATTAACCCTAAAATACCAAATATAAGGGAGAATGAAATGTATATCTTAAAGTACACATGTTCACATACCCATCTGAATCAACAGCAACACCATTGATGGTAACAGAAACATTATACCATCCTGCAGCCAGGGCTGGAAGCATCACATTGACGCTATGGTCTGTCTGTGCCTGGATCTGTGGCCATGAGTCCCCAATTTGGACCTTGATATCTGAATCTTGGTAGCTGGCAAACTGGGATATTCCAATCTGAAGCTCCTGACCACCTACAAAGAGAAGAATGGATAAAACCAGCTCAGTGTAGCTGGCAGCAGTTATTTTAGCATGTGCAAGCATTACACAAAGAAGAACATGGAGTCTCATCATGTTAGAACAGATCCAGTCACATCCATCAGCCCAAAACACTGCAGAGCATGGTGACTCTGCAACCTACTCAACCCCTCCATGATAAGGTCACAAGCCACAAGTGAGACTTTAGCACAGTGAACTTAGTTATGATCATCTATAGACACCCTCAGGATAAGGTCCATGCCCCCTTACTATAAATGTCTATCATATAAATATCTACAGCTGATAAAAGCCAAATCCAGTCTTTCTAAACCTCACATAAACTGAAACTGAGGATTTATGGGATTTTTCCTAAATCCCTGACAAATTATCCAGACCATTTTTCAGCACTGAGGAGCTATTTAACAGGAACCTTTTACAGGTACATGAAACTTTCCTTGGCTACATAAAGTCAGATGCCTACGTATGTCCTGCTGTGGTTTAACCCCAACCACCAACTAAGCCCCACACAGCTGCTCATTCACTCCCTCGTGGGGCTGGGGATAGAATTTGAAGGGTAAAAGTAAGCAAACACATGGGTTGAGAATAAAGGCAGTTTAACAGGTAAAGCAAAAGCCGTGCACACAAGCAGAGAAAACCAAGGAATTCATTCACTATCACAAGCAGGTATTCAGCCATCTCCAGGAAAACAGGGCTCCATCACATGTAACAGTTACTTGGGAAGACAAAATGACATCACTTCGAACATCCCTCCCTTTCTCTTTACTTCCTTTTCCCCCAGCTTTATATGCTGAGCATGACATCAGATCGTGTGGGATATCCCTTGAGTCACTTGGGATCAGCAGCACTGGCTGTGTCCTCTTCTGGTTCCTTGTGCATCCTCAGCCCACTCACTGGTGGGATGGTGTGAGGAGCAGAAAGGGTCTTGGATCTGTATCAGAGCTGCTCAGCAATAAGAGTGAAAACATCCCTGTGTTATCAGTTTAGATTTGTCTCCAGCACAGACCCAAAACATAGCCCAGTACCAGCTACCATGCAGGAAATTAAATCTATCCCTGACAAAACCATCACAGGTACAAAGCACCATTATTTCAGGAAACATGGTGCTCTTTCCCATTTAAGCCCTGTGTGAGGCAAATTATAGTCAGATGACAAAGAATACTTCTCTCTCTTTCTGCATAATACAGCAATAGAAAATGACAAAATCAGCAGAGAAGGGAGTTTCATAACCTACATTCCTCCTGAAATAACTTAAAAATTAGGGTGGTATGAATCAGTCCAGATAAAGACATTTTCACTGGGATAGCTCTGCCTGTAGTCAATGAAGAGAAGCAGAGCCTTCATGGCATGAATCATCTTACTGTAAGGAAGACATACAAAATAGCTGTGGTGAATCCCACTACATAACGGTCTATTTCTCTTTACTGTGTATGGAAGACATCTAAACAACAAGCACAGAAACGTCTTTAGGAGATGAATCTCATTCTCCTGTCTCCCCTGAAGGGTGTGGGCTCAATTGCACAGAAGCAGGAATAAACAGGCTGAGAAGGGGTCTTGAAGTGAAACTGCTGAGGTGAGTAGCTCGAGAGAGGACGCCTTCAACACCGGAGCGGGGGGGAGATCAGCGTCCAGGAGCCTCAACTCAGAGCGGTGAGAGCAGAGCCACCGAGGGAGCCTCAAGTCCTCGACAGGACCTGCCCCGGAGCCGGCGGCTCAGCTGACGCGAGCAGGGACTCACAGGGGGCGGAGCCAGGAGGAGCGGCGCCAGCCCTGACTGGGTAAAAACCTGACCCAGGGAGCGCGGCGAACAGAGCGGATCGAGGCAGTTTGTGCGGGCAGGCGAGCGGGATGGGGAGCACTCGCCGTGTGACCAGGGCCCGGTCTGGGAGCTCTGCTCTGGCTGCCCCGGCGGTGGCCAGCGTAGACACCCAGAGAGAGCCGATGAGAGGGGAGGCTGCAGTGCAGAGCTGGGAGCGTAGAGAGTGCCTGCACTGCTCTGGTGAAGGAAAGGTGCACAATGGGCAGGGCTGCACTGGGTGCTCCCTGGTGAAGGTTCTCCTGCAGCAGGTGGCTGAGTTGCAGGAAGCTATTAATAGGCTACAGGATGTCAGGGTAGCTGAGAGGAAGCAGGAATGCTTGCTGCAGGCCCAAACTGTGCAGAGTCCTCAAGCCTCCCCTGTAGTTCATGGAGGAAAGAAGGAGGCCGTTAACCCGCAAAGCTGGGAATTGGTGACCAAAAGAAAAAAAACAAAAAAACAAAAAAACAAAAAAAAGGAAGAAAAGGACAATTAAAAGCAAGGGACTTCCTCCTAAACCTGTTGCCCCCACGCAGAACCTCTTCGCTGCCCTGCAGGAGGCTCATGAGGAAACGCACTTCTGCCAGAAACAGCCGGCTGATGCACTGGTAAAGATCTCTACTGGTGCTGCCAGGAAAAAGCGGTGGGTTGTAGTGGTAGGGGATTTTACCTTGAAAGGGACAGAGCCACTCGTCTATTGGCCTGACTCGGTCTCAAGGGAGGTGTGTTGCCTACCAGGGGCACGGATCAGGGATGTGGCAGAGAGGCTGCCTGCTCTGGTAAGCCCCACGGACTATTACCCACTTCTGGTGATACATGTGGGTGCTAGGGATATAGATAGTAGTACCCTGGGGAACATAAAGAAGGACTACAAAGCCCTGGGAGAGGTGGTTAAGGGCTCTGGAGCTCAGACAGTCTTTTCGTCTATTCTCCAGGATACAGGGGAGGACCTAAAAAAAGCTAGGAGGATTAGCCAGGTTAATAAATGGTTAAAAGGGTGGTGTCACAGTCAGGGGTTTGGGTGTCTTGAACATGGGACCCAAGTTTGTAGGCCAGGTCTAGCGGGGCTGGTGGAGATGGTCCGATAAAGAAGGGGAAGAGCAGTTTTGGTAGGAGGCTTGCCAGACTGGTCAAGGAGGCTTTAAACTAGATGTGTTGGGGGAGGGGGGCATCATTCCATCCCAACACTCCCAGTCAGTTGCCAGCACCTATAATAAATGCTTGGACCAATGCAGAGATATTCCGGCTGCTCCAGCCAATGAGCCAGCTTCATTTGGAGCTCGGCTCAGATGCCTCTATACAAATGCCCGTAGCATGGGGAACAAACAAGAGGAATTAGAGATGTGTGCTCGTCTACAGGGGTATGACATTATAGGCATCACAGAAACATGGTGGGATGGCTCCTATGACTGGAGTGTTGGAATGGAAGGTTAAAGACTCTTTAGAAAAGACAGGCCTGGCAGGCGCGGAGGGGGAGTTACCCTTTATGTTAGGGATAGGCTGGAGTGTATGGAACTCTGTCTGGGGACAGGTGAGCAGATAACAGAGAGCTTGTGGGTCAGGGTTAAAGGGAAAACAGCGATGGGAGACATTACTGTCGGGATATGTTATAGACCACCTGATCAAGAGGAATCTGCGGATGAAGCACTCTATAGGCAGATAGGAAAAGCCTCACGCTCACAGGCCCTCGTTCTCATGGGTGACTTCAACCACCCTGACATCTGTTGGAATGACGGTACGGCCCGGCACAAGCAATCCAGGAGGTTCCTCGATTGTGTGGAAGACAACTTCCTTCTGCAAGTAATAGAGGAACCGACAAGGAGAGGTGCCATGCTTGACCTCGTGCTCACCAACAGGGAAGGGCTCGTTGGAAATGTGGCACTGCAGGGCAGCCTTGGATGCAGCGACCACGAGATGGTTGAATTTGAGATCCTTAGGACAGTGAGAAGAGCGTGCAGCAAGCTCACTGCCCTAGACTTCAAAAGAGCAGACTTTGGCCTCTTCAGGAACCTGCTTAGTAAGGTTCCATGGGATATAGCCCTAGAGGGCAGGGGGGCTCAAGACTCTTGGTTGGTCTTCAAGGATCACCTGCTACAAGCTCAGGAGTGTTGCATCCCAACTAGAAGGAAGTGCAGCAGGAGGGCCAGGAGACCTCCTTGGATGGATAAGGAGCTGCTGAGGAAAATTCAAATGAAAAAAGAGTTTTATAGAAAGTGGAAGCAAGGACAGGCGGCCTGGGAAGAGTACAGGGATGTTGTCTGGGAAGCTAGGGACCAGGTTAGGAAAGCTAAGGCCCAGTTAGAATTAAACTTGGCTAGGGATATTAAGGATAACAGGAAGGGATTCTACAGGTACATAGCGAATAAAAAACAGACTAGGGAGAACGTAGGCCCCCTCAGGAAGCTCTCGGGAGAACTAGCTACACAGGATTTGGAGAAGGCTGAGGTTCTGAATGACTTCTTTGCCTCGGTCTTCTCTAGCAAAGGCTCTGACCGCACCACCCAAGTCTTGGAAGGCAGATGCAGGGACTGTGAGAATGAAGACCTTGGGCCCACTGTAGGAGAGGAACTGGTTCGAGACCATCTTAAAAATCTGAACGTGCACAAGTCCATGGGTCCTGATGAAATACATCCGCGGGTCCTGAAGGAGCTGGCAAATGAAGTTGCTAAGCCGCTGGCCATCATATTTGAAAAATCATGGCAGTCAGGTGAAGTTCCCGACGACTGGAAAAAGGGAAATATAACCCCCATTTTCAAGAAGGGGAAAATGGATGACCCGGGGAATTACAGACCAGTCAGTCTCACCTCTGTGCCTGGCAAAATCTTGGAGCAGATTCTCCTGGAAGGCATGCACATGAAAATCAACAAGGTGCTTGGTGACAGCCAGCATGGCTTCACTAAGGGGAAATCCTGCCTGACCAATTTGGTGGCCTTCTATGATGGGGCTACAGAACTGATGGACAGGGGTAGAGCAGTTGATGTCATCTACCTGGATTTGTGTAAAGCGTTCGACACTGTCCCACACGACATCCTTGTCTCTAAATTGGAGAGACATCAATTTGATGAATGGACCACTCTGTGGATAAAGAACTGCCTGGATGGCCGCACACAAAGAGTTGTGGTCAGTGGCTCAATGTCCAGCTGGAGACCTGTAATGAGCGGTGTCCCTCAGGGATCAGTGTTGGGACCGGTCTTGTTTAACATCTTCGTCGCTGACATGGAAACAAGAATGATCAGGGGACTGAAGCACCTCCCATATGAAGATTGGCTGAGACTGTTGGGACTGTTCAGCCTGGAGAAGGCTGCGTGGAGACCTCATAGCAGCCTTCCAGTATCTGAAGGGGGCCTATAGGGATGCTGGGGATGGACTCTTCATTAGGGACTGTAGTGATAGGACAAGGGGTAATGGGTTAAAACTTAAACAGGGGAAGTTTAGATTGGTTATAAGGAGGAAATTCTTTCCTGTTAGGGTAGTGAGGCACTGGAATAGGTTGCCCAAGGAGGTTGTGAATGCTCCATCCCTGGCAGTGTTCAAGGCCAGGTTGGACGAGGCCTTGGGTGATATGGTTTAGAGCGAGGTGTCCCTGCCCATGGCAGGGGGGTTGGAACTTGCTGATCTTAAGGTCCTTTCCAACCCTAACTATTCTATGATTCTATTCTATGATTCTAAGTCTAACTTCCTGCTGTCATAGACTATTATAAACATAAATCCCTTTCCTAAATCAAACAAGCTAAAGGTGTTAATATTTCTTTGCCTGAAACACTTGTCTACTCGCAGAGTTCTCCAGAACAGCTTTAATTTTTCCTATTCTTCTTCACTGAACACGTGGCACTGTTATCCCAGCCACAAGAGAAGATAGTCATAGAATCACAGAATGGTTTGTGTTAGAAGGGACCTTAAAAGCACTTCTTCCAACCCTCCCTGCCACAGGCATGAACACCTTCCACTAGACCAAGTTGCTCAAAGCCCCACTGAACCTGGCCTTGAACACTGCCAGGGATGGGGCAGCCGAAGCTCCTCTGGGCAACCTGTGCCAAGGCCTCACCAACCTCACAGGAAAGAACTTCTGCCTAATATGTAATCTAAATCTGCCCTCCTTCAGTTTAAAGTCATTCCCCCTTGCACTACTTGCTCTTATAATAAGTTAGGAGCAGCTCATCTGCGTTGCTTTCTCACCTTGTCTTAATCAAAATTTACATTTATAGGTTAATGCATCCTTACTAGAGATTTAGATCTGGGTAGCAATTTTGTCTCCCAAGCAGATACCTGGGTCACTTGGCTTTAGCATCACTCCCCAGCAGGCACTATTACCATTCAGCTCCACAGCCTCAGTTTTGGAAATGTCTCTGCTTTCCATGAAGCAGAAGAGTCTGCACACAGTTCCCCTCATCTAACAGCTCCCCTGAGCAGGTCTTGAGGCCAGTACTTTTCAATTCTGCATGTGCAGAGTCAAATAAAGTTTGAAAGCTTGAAAGTTGAATATGTTAATAGCATGAACTCTTTGGACTCTTGGTCAATTGTCAGCTTAATCCTAGATGCCTGGAAGGCATTGGTGTAATTTATTTATTCTTTTTATTATATAGGAGGAAAATTATATTAAAAGACGAAGCCGTGGAGGTTCCGAATAAGAGATTGAACTCAGCCACACCACCACTCACAAGACACTATAACATTAAGGAATTCCTTGCACCTGGGCTGCCCGCGGCTAGAAAAATCTCCCCTTGGTGCTATGATATCTGAATAATATTTAGGTGATAAAGGACATTTTCTCTTATTTATGCGTTCTGGAGTAATAGAAAATGACAAGGGCATTTGGGGAAAGGAATAGAAATGCCAGGCATGCAGCAAGAAGTGTATTTTGTCACTGGCAGTCACCTAACTCCTTGCATCCCCATGAAGTCCTGCCAAACTGTTGAGCAAGGGGGAGCTTTATTAAGGTGTGCACTGGAGAGGCTGTAAAAAGGGAGGGGGATGAACCAAGCAAACAATCAGATTATTGCATCCTTGAAGGAATGGGAATGGAATGAATAGGAAAGCAGGAATATTTTCTACTTCCTTCCATCTTCCTTCTCTCTCAGAAATGAGGAATCTGGTATCTGGTTGCCACATAGAAATGTAGTAAACTGTCTTCCTCAAAGGCTTGTCCGTAAGTGGACACTACTCATCATTAATGCCTTCTATGCCCAATGCCAAAACATTGTGAGAAAAAAAAATAAAAATAAAAGAGAAATGATAAAAAAAGAGCCAAAGCTAACCTCAATTAGAAACTTTCAAAAAACAGAAATTCTAAACGCTCCATGAGATCTACTTGTGATTTTGCCCCCACAAAGTCCATGAAATCTAAACTCATATTCTAAAGAATGGATCACATGGTCCAAGGGCAAACTGGAAGAGTTTGTCTTGGAAATGGGAACTAGCAGGGTGCTGCCTCTCTTCTGCTTTCAGCAACTGAAAATGCACAAGATGCATTTCAAGATCAACCCTTTTGGATTCTGAAGGACATTCTCTTGTCGTGGCTGAACCTGTTACAGGGAATGAATAGGTAGAATGATTTCAGAGCAGAATTAGAGAAACATGACACAAAAGGATCATTATACCACACTTGGCATCCTGTGGGCATCATCCATCTTGGTCTACAACAAGCAACTCATTATCTCATGTATGCTAGAGTAAAATCAATGTAAAACAACAAGGATTGATCAGGACTAGCCCCAAAAAAGGGGGATTTAAGAGAAAAAGAACTAAAACCAGTGTTGAATCACTTAATTTCATAGACCTAAATTCCTCTCTGCCTAAATTCCTCTCCTCCACCACCAGCAGCAATAGTAGCACTTCTACACATGATGCCCAATACATGTCTGCAACATTTTTACCTGCTATGCCACTTGTGTTTCTGCTCAATGATACAACAGCTGGGTTTAAGGAAGGATCATATTGGAACAAGTTGGTTACTGTTATTGACTGGTACCCAGAAATTAGTGTTACATGAACTGTAGCATCCTCTTTCCCCTAGAAACAGAAATGAAGAAAATGTCAGACATAAGAATACACAAATTAAAAAAAAAGTTATTCCCTATATTCTTTCATCTCCCATAAGTCAGACACATGGCCCTGATGAAATTTGAATATACCCCAGACTCTATTTGAATGTGTATAGTTACATTGTCTGTAAAGGGACATCTATGAAGATTTAAAAACCTTAAAACAATCTCAGACTATGCAAATTTCATTTGCTATACCCATATTAGTAAATTAAACAGTGATAAGTCTTAGGCATAGACAGTTATCCCTATGCTTAAACTATTAGCACTGTCCTGGGTATAAATTTGCCAAGTAGCAAAGAGCACTGCTGGTAACAATCCCATGGCATGTATTTTGCATTACATGCAGATTATGTCCAAATGAGGTCTGCATGTAAAGTAGAAGATTTGGAGCTGAAGTAGGTTCAAATATGTGAGCAAGAGCAATTGTACCAGGCATGTTTAATCTACAACTATTGCCATTTCCTCTTCCCCTAGCATAGCTCAGGCCAGGAAAACATAGAAAGGGTAATAGGCTGCTGACTGTTCCCCAGAAAATGTAGTTTCTTACCCGAGAGGGAACTGTACATTCAATCCTTGTTGGATTCCTGTTATCCTCCAGAATAGGGCAGGGCTGAGATCCAAACAACACCAAGCTTACACCTTCCAGATTGGACCCACTGAGAGCCACTCTCAGTCCTCCTACAAAACCAATTATTCTGTTACATTCAAGATGTAGAATGATATTTTTATACACAAAGGATTCTTTATTAACAAAACACAGTTGTCTCTCAGTAGATCTGATGATGATCTGCTTCAACCTTGCTGTGCCTAACTTCCTCTCTTTCACCAGAGATCTTTTTGCCTATTATTTGAACTGTCTACAATACAGGAGGACTGGGTTTGTTTCTCGGTGTATTTTTTAATGACATACTCATTTAAGCTGGTAAGCCCTGGCCTGCAACCTCACCCTTCAAAAGATCCCCAGCCCAAGAATAAAATAAGGAAGGAAGAAGCACTAAGAATGGAAAATGAGCTTAACGCAGCAGGTGCTTTCACAGTTCAAATAGCTGCCAAGCACCCTGCTGTCAAAAAGGCCTGTGGCATGTGTCTTAGGAAACTCAGGTTAGAAAGGGGACTTGGCAGGGCTTGAGACTTAGCAGGGTTGTGAGGAAAGTCACAGAGGGCTTGATTCTGTGAAGCGCTAAGCAACCTGAGCTCTCCTTTGTGCACGCCAGAGCTGAGCCTCTTCAATCACATGCAGGATCATACTCAACACAAGTCAGACTTGTGCTTGATCTTTCTGCAGCACCCAACTCAATGCAAACAGTCAAGGTGCCCCTCTGCTTTTCCAAGTGACTGGAAGATTCAGAAGCATTTCAAAGAGAAACAGGAAAGAGAACAGGAATGCACATTAATAGCAATTCTAACCTGGACTTTGATGCGGTTCAAAAGCAAATAAATTATATTTTCTTGACACTTCCAGCTCTTTGCTTTAGTTATCAGCACTGCAGAGTTTTAGGGCTACAGCTAGAGACTGCTCAGACAGGAACTTTATCAATGCAGTGTTTATATGTATGTGTTATTATGGCTATATTACAAACCAACTGAGTTTTTATGATGTTTTTCATGTGATATAGAAAAAGCTTTTATGGTAAAGGCATTATACATTGATGGCAACAACTTTTCCTCAATTTTTGATCAAAGTATCTTTTCCTGATAGTTTTTTAAACAACCAGAGAACTGTATCTTAAGTTAAAATTATATCTTAAAGTTTAATCTTTTCTATTTTCTCTGGCTAGCAGCATCACCAAGCAAACAACAGCAATCAGATATGTTAGCAGCAGGCTCCTTCTATCCACTGGAGCATGGCAGTATCTTTAGAAAGGCATCCCATACTGATAGAATTAGGTCACAGGTATCTCCCACCATGGCTCCACTAAGGCTTGTGATATTTTGATTAAGAGGGAGCTGATGCAGCAAAGGAGAAGATGCTTCCTGGGTTTTCCTCCTGTAACATTAAGTTTGCAGAGTCAGAAATAGCAAGAAGTCAAAACTGAAGCCACTTGTCTAATGTAGTTGTCAGATAAGGAGCCTCAGATTTAAAGTACAAAATCCATGTGTGTTGTGTAAACACTGATGCTCTTAAGTTTTGATATCTACACTTATATCCATATGCAGTGAAATACTGCATATGTGCACTTTACGATAAGATTGAAAAGAGGTATTTTAAATGGAAGAAATTAAAAACACAGATGGAAGCTGTAATTCTTTCCAATTATAAATGTTCAAGGCATATGTAATGTAAGATAGCATTATACTTGCTTTCCTTTTAATGAGTGACAGATCACTGTAATTGGGAGAACTGGATTGCCAGTGAAGGAAATGAGAAGCAAGACCCAGACACTAAAACTTGACATAGCTAGCTTTTTTTAGGGTATTTGGGGAATGGTTAAGTTTTGTGTGTTTGGGTTTCCTATGAATCAAAAGTGAATTTTAACTTTAAATGTAACATATGACCCTCCCATGGGGGGGTGGGGGGGGGGGAACCAGAAAGGGTTAGAAGGGTTAGAATACCTTTCCTATTTCCTCCCATGCACTCCAACAAACCATAAAATAAAAGGTGTCCATAGCTTCTTGCTTATCAGCTTAGGAACCCTACACTGGTCCAATTCTATCCTATAGCTCATCCAGAGAGATGTTTATACCCCACCATTCCTTCCTTTACCTGCTCCAAGGAGGCCAATCATGCCACAGTCAGTTCTCCAAGCCACATGTCTGAGTTAGCTTTATGCTGCACATAGGCCAGTACTCCTGCTTTTGGTGATGTTTGTTATCATGAACTCAAATCACCTCAATAATGAGACTAGGAAGTTTCCAGACAAAAGCCGGGCAACTTCTACTGTCAGCATACGCCTGGGTCATGTTGTTTCTAGGTGCATTCCTAGCTGCTTGAAAATAAGCCATATGCTAAGACTGTTGGTCCTTACTGCACAACCCAGGTGTGTCAAGATTGCTCTCCACATTTCTCATTGGGATAGGGAGACTTCTTTCTCCCAAATAAGAGAGGGTAGCTTTTTACAGCATTTGGTTTGGCTTAGCTGCAGTTCTCTAGGCAACTTGCTGGAACTTCCAGATGAAGTCCCCTCATTTATGTCACACAGAGGGCATATGAGAGAATCATAATAGTCCTTTGGCTCCAGAATCCCTGTGAGAAGTCTCACAAGTTCTTGGCTTCACCTTTTATTTCCAATTCTGTTTCAAGGAGAGTAGGGGTAATGGGAATGGAAGGAGATTCAGTTTAGTTTGCACTCTTCTAGGCTTCTCAGTTTTGTAGCTAAACATAGATAAGTTTTCTATTTTACCACTCAGAATAGTAATTCATTGCAATAAGACCGGGATGAACCAAAGTGTAGCCATTTCATAATTAGGCTAGATTAATTTAAATACTACAAAGCTATGTGTTACATGGATATGGGAAGATAAGCTCTGAAACACTAATACCCATCTGATCTGCTGGAATTAATACACCTGCACCTGAATTTACTATTCCCAAACCAAAATAGTCAAAAAAATGGTGGCCTCCACAAAGAACCAAGCAAAGTCTATCACTCTAAGAAACTTGCCCCAGTGCTTTGGGGAACACATAGAGTGTCCAGCCACATTATGTCTTTTTTATCAGGTGCAGACCTCAGTAGTTGAAGTACAGAAGAACCAAAACATGTCATAAAACCCAAGAAGCGGAGAGCAGACATCCCCTTTGAAAGAGACCAGCATTCAGACCTACCTATCTCAGAAGTTGTAGGAGGTTCGATGGCTACCAGCTTTGGTTCAACTCTTAGGAAGATCCTTTCTCCTGTGCTGCCATTGAGCGCAAAGCCATAAGGTCTCACCAATAACATCATCTGGTAGACTCCAACTGGCAGCCTCTCCATCTGGCAAACCACTTTGGTTTGATTCATCATTATGACATGGCAGGTGGTGTTGTTCACCTTCACCTCCAGAGCTGACTTCTCAGTGAAGCCAACTCCCCTGATAACTACTGTGGCCTGGGAGCCATCATCTAAAGAAATATAATCAACAAGATCACTTGTAAATTTTGGTGCAACAATGTCCAGAGTTTACTTTCAACAAACAGTTAAATATTTTACCATCTTCATGAGAACATCCTAAAATCTACACCAGCAATAATCTCTTAATGCTCCCCATAATACCTTTTCCTGCCTGCCCCTGTCCAACTACTGTTTGTCCTTAAATTTTTATTAAAATTAACTTGAACCAAGAGCCACCTTTCACTTTAAGCACCAACCACACCACTGTTTCTCTCCCCCTTATGCCTCTGCCATCTTCATGTTGTTGTAAAAATATGGCTATGCTACATACACGAGCTGATCATAAATGCCCCATTAGAAAGTGCAGTTTCCATAAAATTAGAAACTTCCAAAAGAATCCACAGGCACACAGCAGCATGTAGCAGATATTTTTCACAGGGCAGTGCTTTGCCATGTTGTTCAGACACAAAGCCCCATTACCTGATGAATACTCCACATCACTGACTAAAGGTGTCATTTCCTGGCTGAACTGGAAAGAGCATGAGCCAGAACAGTTTGCAAGGACATCATTCACCACCACCACCACCTGGAGACAGAAAAGAAGGTTACCCTGAAGATGGGAAGGGAGCAGAGGTGTTTTCTAGAGCCACATCTACCTGATAGAGCTTCAGAGTGATACTGGTAGGCACAGATGCCGAGAGCGCCCAGACTGTGCCAGAATAGAGCACAGTCAGACAGCTGTTTATTCTGCTGCAGTCTCATTACAAATTAAAGTGCAAGGCTTGCTAAGGCTCATCTTTGGCAACGCAGAGCACAGCTTTGGAAGCTGTATTACCTCAGTGTCTGAGCTGTCTTCCTCAGTGTCTGAAGGGTCCTATCTCCCGTCTTGCTGTGACACACAGTTCTTCCCAACTCCTGTTATTGTAGCTATCCCTTGAAGACCCTGCTTGCCATGCCTCAGTTCTTCCCACCCCACCTTGGGAACAAGTTTATTATGTTTAAAGCCTGTAAGATTAATTACAATGAATCCCAGAATGTGTCTTTTCAGCATTCAGCTCCCAGTTTTGGTTTTCTTTTATCCCCTGTTGTTCATGCTGAAACAAAAAACTGTGACCTGATTATCTAGCAAGAGACTAAGAGATACCTCCTCTGAGATCTTAAAATCTCAGAAGAGTCAGCTGCTAAAGCACAGGGCATAGGAGAGCCCCTCTTCATCTCTCTCACAGGTATTAAGGATGTGCAGGAAAGTACACCATCTACAAAAAGCAAAAGCAGACTGTCTCCAAGATATGTGAGGAGCACAGAGTTATGAAGTACTCTACTTGAGTAAAGACAATAATCAGAGGGACATTTTTATACTTGTTGCTAGCAGCAAGCCAGAATAAAGCTTAAAAATATGAAGAGGAAATGTGATTGCTGCTGCCATTCTTGTTTCATTTGGTCTATTTGAGGATATGTCTGCAACATGGATGGCAAAGGTATCAGGGTGGTTGAGCCACTGGAAGAAGGGTAGACCTCGTGACAGGAAAAGGCTCACCAAAACAGTAGGACGACCGAGACCCAAATGCTGCACAGATGGGTTTTAAGCACATTCAGCATCACCCTGTTATCTCTACAGTGCCCAGCGGTCTTTGCTGGAAGCAAAGCCAGCAATGTGCACTGCTCTGCAACATCTGAGAACAGAGTTTATCACACATTTGTCCATCCAGCAGACTCATTTATCCAGGAAGCTCTCCTTACTCCCTTTCAACAGTTGAAGAATTGAGATCTATAAAGGCTAGGGGACTTACAGACTACTACCACAGCCACCATCTTGCTTATTCTGCCCATCAGTATAGCAGCAGGCTGCAGATGGACAGTGTCATTCTAAAGTCTGGTGGCCAGCACAAGAGTACCTACCAAGGACAGTAGTCCAGAAATATCAGCCCTTGGCCACTTCCTCAAAATGAATCAATTGCCTTCCATCACCAAGATGATCAGTCTTCCCACCTGCAATAGCTCTTGGAGGAAACTCCTGCTCCACAAACCAGGTAGCAGAGTCTGACCAATACTGTGAAAAGCACATAACAGATTTCTAAAAGGATTTAGTGACCTTAACACCTGTGAGACTCCTCGATCTACGCTACCCAGGTGAATCAATAGGAAATGTGACAGCACATTAACTCACCTGTGTTTTGTTATTGAAGGTAGCAAGCATATCCCCAAATATCGGACCAATAAACACACCCCCATCATAAACCACACGACTAGAAACAGTTGGTTGCACACCAGTGAGATTTTCAGCAGAGACCTGGCAAAGAACAAATAATTTAAGTTTCTTGTTCCTTTCTGTCTTGTGCTTTTAAATTAAAACCATTCACCCAGAATTCACACCGAGTCTTTACAAGGCAGGGTTCATTACCCAAGAGTTCACAGCACCTCCCTGTTCCCAACCTCACCTTGCAGACAAAAAGACTGCAAGCTCAGGTGAAGAGATTCAGGAGCCAAATTTGAAAATAAACTTCTAATAGTCAATGATAATATTTGGCATTAAGCATAGAAAGAACTTTGAACGTCTGCTCTCAAAGACATTACTCTGGGTGAAACAAGGGTCTGTCTCACAGCTGAAGATGCAGCTCAAGACATTTCACCCTCCAGGATAATGTCTTGAGCATGGGAACTCATTGTTTTGTTGAAAATAATTTTACAATTTCAGAAGCTTAATACAGAAAGAGTCCATTTTTAAGGGAGGAAGCAGCTTAGTCTGAGTCTTTATTCAAAAAAGAACCTTCTGCTTGAAGCAAAACTTAAGTATTTTTACAACAAATATTAGGAGAGTGTGAACTGAATTTTCTTCTGAGATTTATGAGAAAAAGATATGAGCACATACAGAAAGTTCTCAGAAAAAGACCTTCTTGGCCCATAAATGATGCCACAAACCTGAACTGAACTTTGGTTACTGTACTGAAATATAAATGTGATTATAATAGATTTAATTTCAGTATAGCAGTCTCTTTATAGTGTAGAACTGCAACAAAGCACATTCTAGCCTCCTCATTTTGAAGCACAGGCTCTGAAGGTGTAATTTCTCATTGTGCAACTGCTATTGGTTTTTTAATCATCTAATCTGAAATTTGCTAAACTGATGTTCCTAATAGGCAGACAGATTGCTTAAGGTTCCATAAGCGTCTTCATAAAAACTAACACTGAGGGAATGAATCAGCCATGGCCAAAGACATTGAATGGGATTCAAAGCTGGTGTTAGTGAAAGACATTACTGTACACTGATAACATTGGGCAAATCCCCAGCTTTTGTTTTCCAGGTCAGTGTCCAGACACTTTCATAGCAAGAATCTGAGTCTTTGGTCACAATGAAGTCACTGGTGTTGAAGTATGGGGCTGTAGAATTATCTGTGTTGTCCTGCAAAAGCTTGCGGAGATGGCTGGAGGAGGTGTGCACTGAAACATCTGAAAAAGACATTAGAAAGCAGTAGATATCATCATCCTTAGGAGATCATGTCTACCTGGTCCTAGAAAATGCTTCATTAGCACAAAGCTGTTGTAGTTCAAACTTCTGCAACTTCCAAAAAGCAGCAGAGGGAAATTTACCAGACCTCAAATGCCAAACGATCATGGAATCAGAGAACAGTCACAGAGCAGTTCAGCCTAGAATGGATCTTTTAAGGTCACCTAGTCCTAAACCCTGCAATGAGCAGGGATACCTTTCAGTAGATCAGGCTGTTCAGACCAACCCACTCCCATGTTTCAACACCTTCACCACAGAAAAATTCTTCATTATATCTAGTATGAGGATCTTCACTACTTAATAGCTAAGAAAACCTAGAAACTTCTCTCCAGTTGGGACCATCAGAAATCTTAAGTAATACTTTTACACAATATGCACATGAAATTTCAGTGTTCAAGTCATTTTCCTTCAAAATGGAAAGTTTGGAGGCTACTTAGATGAGATAGGTAGGGAAGTCAGTCTACCCAGAAGATTTTGTTTTCTTGGGTCCAATCACAAATAAATGCAAATAATGTTTTATTTCTTTTAACATAAAGAGCCATAGTCATTCAAAACTGCAGATACAATAAATCTGTCTAAACCAATTCTTAAAAAAGAGGGGAAAGCACAGAGAAAAGAGATATTTCACAAATATTCTAAAGCTGCCTGTCCTATTTTTGTTTGACTTTATAACTGAATCAACAGTTCCTCAGTCAAGAACTTTACAGTTGGCTTTGCTCAGATTAATCTGGTCACTTTCATTCTAAGGTTTTGTGATTATTTAAACAAAACACAAGAAATCCTAGCACATCTAAACGGTGACTATGTTCAAGTCAAGCAATTCTATGCACAAAAGCATTTATGGTATCTGCAAACCAGTTAACAATCCTGGTAATCCTAGAAGAGAATTAATTTCCTGGAAACATGCAGAAGTCTTGTCATACAAGATGACCAGAAGCACACATGCTGGAGAAATATTATCTTAATGAACCTTGGGATGCAAAATCCCAGTTCAGGATCTGATCCAAACTTCTTTAACATTAAGGCAAATATTTCAGAGTGGCTGCATGCATTTTGGAACGACCCCATACTGAACATCTAGAAATACATCACATGCAAATATCTAGCAACTATCACAATGTGTTTAACCTGCCAGCCTGTATCCCAAGCATTTCTGAGGTTCAGTACCATCTCTTCTTCACTTCATTTCCTGCAAAGGAAATCTAAGACCTGTACTTGCATCTTCTCTTACCTGATATCACTGTATCGGCCAAGTGGATGCGGAAGGTCCCTCCAAGAGGTAGGGACAACTTTTGCAGTCTCTGAATGGTGAGGCTGACTCTCACATCCTCCGTGGAGACATAGAGGTAGCCATACTCTTTAGAACCCTCCCCAAGAAAAGCACCTCTGTGTGACAGAGAAAGTTCACATGAAGCCATTAGCAGTCAAGACTCCCATTCCTGACATCCCCTCCATGTCATCTGCAGGAGAGGGACACCTATGGAAACAACACTCTTGAAGGACCTAAGGAAAACATATTCAGAGCTCATGGAATTGAATACTCCCAGGTTATACCTACATAATGTAGGCAATGAACAGAATAGAAAATTATGGAAAAACACCTATTTAGATTATGACAGAAGAAATAGTTCATACAGCACTAACCACAAGCAAGCCCTACCCCAGTACTGGTATTTTAAAAGAACCAGCCCAGTGCAGCTATAACAGCAAAGCAAAAAGCTTTCCTACTTCATCCTGTTGTCTCCTATAGTTTATCAAAATCCTATCTCCCCTGAATTACAGAGATATTTCGTATTAGAATTCACCCAAAACCCAATTTATAAACTTAAAACGAGTTCTTTCTTGCCACTAAAATTCTCCTTCTTCAAAAGACTCTCTACAGTACAATGATGCCACCATGTGGTTAAATGTCTGGCCATCAGCTAAATGTAGCTCAGCCACACCTTCTGCAGGGTAAATTTCGAGAATACAGAGCCAAAAGGATAGCTGAGCTCTCTCGAATGATGTACATCCGGTACAGCAGATTTTAACTGATATTCCTGTCCTGGCCACAGTGAGTTGTATTAGAATAAAGCCAAGTGTGTCCTGAACATATCAAAAGACAGTGATCATCCCACAGGTTTTTAAAATATGCATGATTTCTTCTTTTCAGTGTTCCTGGCTTCAGCATCACACACTGGTTTCTCTTAAATCTTCTTCTATGAGACGGAGAAGCCTACCAGTGCAAGCATTTCTTGATTTTTTCAGATCTTAGTTGTCTCTTAAAGGAGAATATAGCTGTCTTTGGAGCACTCGAAATTAATGATATATTTCTTTGCATTTTCTTGAAATAGGAGAGACCATGAGGTGAGAAACCAAATTAAGTTACAGCAGGCTGAGGTTAGCCTTCTTAAAGGAGGTTTCCTATGGATGCCTGGGCAAGTCACCGAGTGAAATAACTGAGCCAAACTAACAGCTGGCCGCTGGAAAGAAGAGGCTGCATTGTACCAGTGGCTTCCTTGCCTGGCTCTATTCCCATCAGGGCCTTGTTGACTTGACTGAATACAACCCGACTTTTACAGGATTTATTCTCTGCCAGTATAGCCCTTCAATACTCCACACTCTGATCCAGTTAGCCTATGGCTCTGCCGCCTCTTTCACTGTCAGAAATTCCAGAATAGGAAACAACTCAGCAAACAAGGACACATAAGGTGAACTTCCATTGCCTAACGTGGTAACTGATGTCATTAAAGGTGTTTGAGAGTATCTCTGGATGATCTTTATCCACTGTTCCAGACGGGCTTAGATCTCCTTCTAGTCCTACATCATAGAATCACAGAATCGTAGAACAGTTAGGGTTGGAAAGGACCTTAAGACCATCTGGTTCCAACCCCCCTGCCATGGGCAGGGACACCTCACACTAAACCATGCCACCCAAGGCTCTATCCAACCTGACCTTGAACACCGCCAAGGATGCCCACACATACCTTACACCCCAGTTTAAATGAAACATCTTAAGCATCTCTGGTTCAGCAACTGAATCCCACTCATACAAGTGAACTTCAGTACCAGAATCAGATAGCTTCACTAAGAGGGCTTTAACATATGTTCAAGATTCTGTACAGTGCGCAAAGTTCAAGACACTCATGCTGAGAGTGAAAGTCAGTACTGTAATTTAGAACTGTAGCCCATCTACTGAGTACACACATCTGTGCAGTAAACAGTCTGAATACAGCCTATTGGCAATGCCTAGAAGAAAAGACTCCAATGAAAGCACGCAGATTGCCAAACTGCAGTCTTATCCTCTACTGCTTCTCATGTCCTGTTTTAGATGACAACCAGCTTCAGACAGAGAGGAACTACACGAGCTATTACAGAGTACTGAGATGATCTACTCGCTATTCCTACCTTAAAGAGAGAAGCGGCAGACTTGAACCGCAGCCAGAAACCATCCAGGACACATTGTAAGTGGGAGAAGACCCCACCACAGATACTGCTTCAACTATCCTCCTATCTGGCTCAGGTGGTTTGGGATCTCGCTGAGAAACTGAAAGAAAAAGGGCACATGCATTTATTAATGCAAGGAGAACAGCTGGACTATGCCTAGGTTATTTTCGTTTCATAGCTGGAAACACATCTGCTTCAGGGTTTTTTTGTCTGGACAAGACCATCCAAGAGTTACATTTGTAGAAACACATTTTAAATAAATCAAGAATACAAATATTTGTGCCTGTTGTGAAAGACCCCCTCTGAAAAAGTTTCAACCAGCCCTGTCATTAAAGATTTTAATAGGGTACCCTGGACAGTCAGTAACAGGAAAGAAAACCAGATTCCTTTACCAGTCACAGTTCTGTCTGCGATGATGACTTCATCAAGGTAAAATGACCCAGATGTTTCCTTTTGCAGCAAGTCTATCTGATGCACAAACACCGGTGAATTGGCAGGGAGGTCCTGGAGAAGCATGGAGAGATTCACACACCCATTCCAGAGGTCAGTGCAAGTAAATGTCCAGCTGGAAGACAGTAAGATTGTGCAAAGTCACTTTTGCTGTGAGGTATTGGCAATAACTAACTTTCAAGGTGCTTCGTGAAGTTCCAGGTAACATCAGGTACTACTGTTATTATTACTGTTATTTACTCATACATAATAAATTTGCTCAATGGCTTGTAATCAATCTCTACATGTCTCTGTTAAGTTCCCCATAGTAAGAAACAAAACTTTAGATCTCTGTTTAGGTGTCCTCCTTGAATCACAAGAGTGGGATGTAGGAATAACAGCCACTGTTTTATTTTTGGCAAAACACTATGATAGCATCAGTGACCTCCACAGAGGTTAATCCAGAGTTCAAGCCTCTTGGGACCACCAGATGATCGTGCAAGGCTCCCAGCTCTCTCCACCATGCAGTAATTTAATCCCTACTCATTCTTTCCCTTCCAGGCATGCACACATGCCCCTCTCACAGTCTTACAGATACCTGAACTGCCAGCTTCAATTCCTGAAGTTCTTCAGACACTCCTGATTTTTCAAGTCTGCCTGCCCCAAGCTTACATTTAACACCAAATGTTTTCTACTCATGTAAGTCTAAGTGAATAAAGAAAAATCAAAGACTACACCAATTTTCAAATCTTTATGTACCAATGGTCTCATGAGATTCCTGGTGGGGGGAGGAAATCAATTAATCTCTGTCTCACTGCAGAAAATACACTGATTGTTGCCAAAGAAACTGGGAAATTAATGCCCTCATAAGCCTTCTGATGTGCTTATCAGAGACAGAACAAACTCCATCTGTGTAATGCTAAGGTGAGACAGGGCATATAACAAGAAACATGCAAATTTGCTCAGTAAATCATCAAAAAGAATAGAATCATATTCCAGGAGTGCCTCTGCAGGGACATAGCATGTCATCTTATCCCAGCTGACAATTTGTTCCTATACAAATAAGAACTTTTCTCAGTTTTCATAGTACACCTTCATACTATGGGAGAAGTTTAATCTTTGGAAACTGTGTCTGGGTACCTCTTAGGGTCAGTTTTATTGAAATCCCATAGGCAGGTGAGTTTCCTCTTCACTGAACATAAGGAGACATTGGTGTAGGACACCAAGATATGAAGGATATTGCTCATGTGGCCTTTATGTGCAAAACACACCTGCAAAAATGGAGGAAAAAGATCACAAATCAAACCACAGGTAATTTATATGTAATGCATTAAAAAGATATTATATTCTGTTTCAATCCCAGTTTAACATTAAGCAGGGAAATATATTGTTCAAGGTCAGCAGTAAAGTCCACCTCTTCAGGCCAAATTGCCTTGAGTAGCATCCTATAGAAGGCAATACATGGCAACTGGGTGACCTGTGTGCCACCACGTCGAGTGAAAGTGATCCCTTTTGCTTCAGTAGGGTTTGGGAGCAAAATGTAGCTGGGAAATGCCAGTGGAGATTTCAGATATCTGGAAGGGAGGAAAGGAGACTGGAGGAGTTGGTTTGATTTGCAGGGTACAACGTGTGCAATACATGTCAGATGGGGAAGTAGGACTGGAAGAGGTCTGTGAAGGGGAATTAGAAGGAGTCTGGAAAGACTGCTGAAAGCTTTGGAGATTACTTTTTCCCTCCTGTCTCCTCCTTTTCAAACCCCAACTCTTTCCCTTCCCCCAGGTGAAAGAAAGGGTGACAATCTAAATCAAGACCTTATTAAAAGTAGATGTAGAAAAGGAGCAGAAAAGTGAGCAAGTGGACCTGCAGATAACAAGTTTCGGGGTTTGGGTTTTTTTCCTTTTGTCAAAAACTGATCATAGAATGTTAAGGGTGGGAAAGGACATTAAAGATATCAAGATCATCTCTACATCTTCCATCTTTTCTCAACACCATCCAACCTTTTCCTTTCCCTCAGCAAGGGTTGCATCCCCAGGAGCAGATAGCAGCTGGATGTGTTAAACAATATATACATCTCATGGATATCAAATTATCCACCTAGTCAATAAAACACACACTGCTCTGTCCACAGGCATATTACAAAGACATGATCCTTTGTAGATATGGAGGAAGTCTAAGCAGACCTGATGATTTTATGATGCTGATTGGGCTCTAAGTAGTCAACCTCCAGTGCAACCTGCTCATCAAGAGCAGCCACTTACATGTGTGTATTCAGTAAGATCATATCTTGGTAGAGTTAATGGGAAAGTTTTCACCAGCTGGCTTTGTGTGTGAACACTGAATCTTCCACAGAAAGGCTCCGTTGCACTGTCAACGCGTCCTGCGGTAATGATCTCCTTCATGTCTGACAGAGGTAAAACAACAAGAGCAGATGAGAGGCTCAAAAATGATTCAGAAGAAACCACTGCAGTCAAGAGCTTAATGAAAATGCGGAAACTGAGTACCCAGAATTTGTCAGTCCTACTCTTAAGTATTGCCCTGCCCAGATACATGGTGAACATCAGCAGGGCAATTGTTTCCCAGCTTAAAGATGCTGAAAGACAGGAGAAGGGAGCATTAGGTTACTGTTCTGACCATAAACCTTATGGCAAATAATACTGTCTTCAGCCATATAGAATATGCTTGACCAAATCCATACATCCTTTCCAGAAAATACTCAGGCAAAGATGGAAATTCACACAAAGCATGTAAAGCAAAAGGGAATCCAGCTTCCCCTTTGGGATGTTTGTTGCATTGCTCTATCAAAAGTGCTGCTGAAAAATTGCTAGGATTTCTTTTCTTCCTAACACATAAAAGCCTTTCTTCTGTCATTACATACTGACAGTTCACCTTTTCTTCCAGTAAGAAAAATAAACTCTGCAAAATGAACTTTATAGCAGAGTTTAAAGGAAAGAAGAAATTACCAATGCAGTAGTTAAGCTGTGTTCTAAAAGAGATTATGTAAATAAAGGGAAGGGAGAGCCATTGAAAGTAATTAAATTAAAAACATATTACACTCAGGAAATTAATTGAGCTGAAAATACTTCGTATTTGGAAAGAATTAGTGATGAATTATTATACATAATCATCGAACTTTTACTCTTGCCTAGGAATCGATTTGGTTTCTGCTGAACACAGGCCACAGGGATAGATAACCTTAGGTCTGAATGTGTGTAGTTGCTCTTTTATTTTTCTGGCATCCATTCACCACAATTTCACTATTGTTTTGTCATCTTTTGACATTATCTACATTTTATAATCATCAATGAAAATACAAGTGCTCATTTTTTGTGCTATTTGTTACACATTTATTTTTATTCCCACTGCACTGTTGAACTATTGGCTTTCAGCTTGTTTTTTCTCTTTTTTGCTGGCAGAATTGTAGATTTGGGATTATAATAAAAATATCCAGTTTCTACTTTCACTTTTCTGCATAAAGCTTCCTTCCCTCCACAATTAATTAATTATTATCCTCCACTAGAGAAATCAGTCACAAAATGTAAATATTACTGTCTGGGACCTCTTCTCTCCATACCAAATACAAGAACATGATATAAAGTCTCTAGGCAATCATTTACTTTTTGGTAGGGTAAGTATACTGTTATTGCTGTCAGACAGAATCATAGAATGATTTGGGTTGCAAGGGACCTTTAAAGGCCATCTAATCCGATCCCCCTGCAATGGGCAGGGACATCTTCAACTTGATCAGGTTGCTCAGAGCCCCCTCCAACCTGGCCAGGATAGTGTATCTAGCACCTCTCTGAGCAGCCTGTGACAGTATTACTGGAGTTCCCTTCCACTAGCACAGCTTTCTGGTGTGAGCAACGCCTTCAATGTTAGAAAACTATTCTTGATGATTTAATTATGTTGGGTATTTTTACAAAAGCAATTGATGTTTTACACCTTGCCTGGCCAGTCAAGTATAGCACAGGTATTTGACTGTTTCAGTCATCAAGAAACACCAAAAGGAAAGACCTGCAGAGTCAGAATCAGCACTTTCCACAGCCTGAGCTATAGCTATGGGCTACACCAGATCTGCTTCCCCAGGAGACATACTGAAACATGAATAATTTCACATGCTCCAGAACTTGCTTTTTTTGGTTCTACCTAATGTTTCTAATAACTAAAAATATCACCTGCTTTGATAAGTGTGTTGCAATATAAGTCATACAACATATTACAGAAAGAATCTCTATTATTAATCATGTTGGTTTTAATACTAGTTCCATAAACTCTCCCATCAGAACACATACAGATGATGAATAGCTGAGAAACATATGTATGCATTTAAGCCTATTAAAAATGTAAATTTACAGTCATTAAAAGTTTAAAGCACGTTTAATTCACAAAAGGAAATAAATTCTCGCAGTAAAGACTAATTGTTTGTCGCAGATTGGTACCTTCTTTCTCAAAGCCATCACGGAAAAGGATTTTAGCAGAAGTTGGCTCAGTTTCACATCCTACTGAAAGAAGTTCCTCTATTGCTGTTTGCACCTTTAAAAAAAAATTAAGAAAGTGAAAAGGAGTCATAGTACTGGGGTGTCTGGATCACTTCAGCAGACAGCTACATCATACATATCACTAGATTTGTCATAAGCTAGGGACTGGTGGCAAGGCAGCTCTGAACAACCATGTAGTCAAATGGTACAGAATAAAATTCAGCTCAGAGTATGAACTTCCATGTCTGACACACACCCTTCAGGGATGTGAGTCACCCTTTAGGTGTCCAGCAGCCTCCTGGTGCAGATGTCTTACATGAGCACCTACATGCATCTACATCTACATGCCCCTCCAGGCTCTGTCAACTGTGTTGCCTAAATGTCTAATGACTATTGTGGAGGTATCTCCCAGCAGGGCCAGGGCAGTGATCATCCTCCTGTACTCAGCGTTGCTGATGACTTACTTCAAATACTGTGTACAGTTCTGGGCCTCTCACTACAAGAGAGACATTGAGGTGTTGGAACAGGTCCAGAGAAAGGCAACAGAGTTGATGAAGGGTCTGGAGCACAGGCCTGATGACAAACAGCTGAGGGAACTGAGGTTATTTAGTCTGGGGAAGAAAAGGCTCAGGGGTGACCATATTGCTCTCTACAACTGCCTGAAAGGAGGTTTTAGTGAGGTGGGGGTTGGTCTTTTCTCCCAGGTAACGAGCAATAGGACAAGTGGTAACAGCCTCAAGCTGCACCAAGGGAGGTTTAGATTGGATATTAAGAAAAATTTCTTCACAGAGCAGGTGATCAGGTATTGGAACAGGGCAGTGGTGGAACTACCATCCTTGGAAGTGTTCAGAAAATGTGTAGATGAAACCCTCAGTAACATGGTTTAATGATGGACTTGGTAGTCCTGGGGTAATGGTTTGACTTGATGATATTAAGATCTTGCAAAAGACCTTTATCTCAGGTTCTGGGCCAAATGCTTAACAGTAATCAAGTACCAGAGCTCCATCAATGACACCTCTCCATCAGATGACTGGGTGTCTGTGTTTAATGATGCCTACCTGGTGAGCTGTAGCATTTGTGGGGATCATTCTGCGCAATGTGTTGTTCCAGGAGATACTGAAATACCCTATACCAGACACAGTCAGCATCTGGCGAGCAAAGGAGGAAACAAATACATGAAAACAAATACAATCTGCATGAGACTCACAGACTTCAAAGCTGGTATCTTCTAATGAGGAGGTTTTATGGCCAGTAATTTGACTTTTTAAGCCTCTATACTTTAAGAGTACCTTCTGCTCTTAAACTGCTCTTGTTCTTCATGGTCTCTTCTGACACAGGCCTTGAGGTCCTGTTCTTATACTAACATGAGCACAAGGGATACATGACCTGTGCAGACACTCTGGCAGCCACAAATTGTCCCTAAGGTTTTGACTCGAAGCTTTAGGGTTTAACCACCAGGAAAATTTTCCATCTCTCCTTGCTGAGCATTTCATCAAGATGAAAGTTTTAATCATCTGACTGCAATATAAATTGACCAGATAACACAAACAAAGTGTCACTAACAAGGGGTAATAAAAACTATCCCAAACTTGCATTAATTAGCAATAGTTAACAAGGTGAGGTGTTAATGTGCGAGATAAAACCTGAGGCAATTCAGCATTGCTTACACTTTAACACATGAGCAGATTATAATCAAACATAGGGTTTATATATGCCTACCAATGTTCGTAAAAACCACAAACACCTCCCTCTCAATGTTATTCTCATCAACTATCTCAGCAGTTTAAAAACAAGTCTAGCACCAGCAAGGCCTTTACAATTAGGTTTTGCTGTCATTCACATCAACTGAATCAGGGCTAGTCCAGCTCTTAGGGTCAAGCACACAGCACTAACCTGCACTTCTGGAAGATGTAAGGCATGAGCACGAATTTCATGTCTCTCAATGTAGTAGTTGCTCACCACATGGGGATTTAGCCATGTGTTATGTATTTGGACTCCAACTCTCATCCCTTTGCTGGGTGCCTTTCCATGATGCAACGCTTCCAGGTAGTACCTTCTCTGAGCAGTTAGCTCGAATTTCTTGGATTTTGGCTGCCATTGCTCACTCCAGTTCTTCACCCAGTTCTCAGACCACTCTGAATTGCCAGCAGGGAGAGAAGCTATTTTCACCTGTGTCCAGAACCAAATCAATCTGTTAGAAACATTTTTCCAGCCCTAAAAGACACTATGACCAATACCACAGGTCAAAAAAAAACAGAGTCTTGTGCTTACAGCTGATAGCAATGGCTTGGTGGTTGACACATTTTTTCTTATTCTATGAGGAAAAGCCATCATCTCAAAAGAGCTTTGGTTTAAAGTTTATTACCATAAAGAAGATAACTGTTATGGCTGACCCTAGCCATAACAACAGTTCCCTATGCAGCTTCTAATGGATTACTTCAGTTGTACATCACAACTTCCAAACACAAAAGAGAGAACTATGTCTGCAGCCTTCTGAGATGGAGTATGAACCATTAATAAGACCAGTAATGCTACTTTTTTTTTTTAATAGATAACTTCTTTATATTTCTTCTAGCCCTGTTCAGTTAGTAGGCTTAAAAATAGCCCACAAAAATAGTTCACATTCATTTATAGCAACCTCTCAGCTTTACAAAGTTAAGGACCAATGTTTTCAGAAGGCAAAATTTCAACAGGCAAAAAAAGGATGCAAACTAAGGAAGTCAGACAACAAATTTCCTGGTTCCCTTGTACAGTTCATTAGCAATGGTGATGTGCTCAACTAAGGAAAAGGTCTTCCAGAAAAGATACTCAAAGGCTCTGGATGCACAAATGAGTTTTTAGTAAACTGAGAGGCTGATACAGCCAATGTAAAACACCAAATTTAACCATACAGATTTCACTCTGCAACAGACTTATAATAAGGGACAATTAGCAAATTCACACTGGGAAAACACCTACTTATGATTCTAATTAAAAACATTTCCTAGCCTCCTCTCATTTTTTTTCTCTGCCAAGAGTAATACCTTATGTTCTGGATCTTGGGACAAACTGAAGTAGAGAGATGCCTGACCATCTGCCTGAATCCAGAAGGTGTAGTTGTTGGTCTCAGGAGCCACAAAAAATCCACGAAGCCTAGAGCTACATAAAAGCAGAATATACAAAATATTATAACATACAAAATATTATAACATACATAATATACAAAAGAGTTACTGCAAAGAAAACCCAGCCTCACATGCTACTTCCATGCATACACCAAATAACAAGGAAAGACTGAGACCAACTTATAACAAAAACTCAGAGACTGTAAAACTGAAGAAAGCCCAAAATGACCCATTTTGACACTAAATGCTCTTTACACTTTACAGAAGCTCTAAAAAAGGAAAAAAAAGACTGTAACAGCTCCATGAAAATAAGGCTTAACCCTGAACAGGCAGGAAAAGACTCAAAATCATACACAAGTTCAACTGAGAAAAACACAGAAAAGACAGAAAAATGAAAACATTTATGCATATTGCACAGCTTCTAAAGGGTATAACTGAAGAGGCAATGGGCATCAACATGGTTCACATTTTTTTGCAGCTTGAGGAAAAGCTTATTTCCATTAACTCCACCTATGCTACAGCTGAGGATCTGGCCCTCTACATCTGTCTGGAGCTCCAGCCAAAACAGTCTCTAACTGGAGCTCCTTCCACCTCTGCAGAAATTTCTTTTGTGGTATTTGAGCACATCTAGGCCAGGTAGAGCAGAAATACTGAGTGAAAGCAAAAGGAGGAAATATAAAGCACTTCACTGCATATTGAGGTTTGAAAGGAATTTGGAGCAGAAGGTTTGCTTTGATTTATAGGAGCTATGCAGTAATGCTCTTCTAGAAAGCTGTCAGGTATTATCACCTTAACACTGCTAAAGGTAACTTCTCTATTGGCTTCATCTCTTTTTATGATCATTGAGTACCTGAAGGACTTCTTTTCCCCAGACAGAAATCCTACTGGGGAGCTGGCATTATGTACAAACTGCCATCTATAGCCAGGACCTGCTTCTGTGAGATCAGAGGCGTCATCCCATACTTCAAAGAGAAGACCTCTGTTTCCTAGAAAGTCAAAACAAAAGTGTTCTAAGGAGCAGCCAACAAAAATCCCAGAGCACATTCTAGAACCAGTGGTACAAGAAGACAGCCCAGAAAAGAGTATTTCAATCATAAACTGTCTCTGTTTGAGGGTCTATTTTGAAGTCAAAGGCAAAGCGCAGATCCTGCTTTAAGGAACTTGCCCTACCTTGAAATCCTCCACCCAAAGGAACAAAAATCTGCAGAGAGCAGAGCATCCAACCAAGCTCACACCTGCTTTTGCAGGAAAAGGCACTGAGATGACCCAGAGACAAAATGCCTCATTTCACGCACAATAATTTCCTACTGAAATGCTCCATTCAAGTGGTGTCCACAGGAGCTTCTACAGTAGCTCTAGTTCAGCGATCCTTCCTCTAAATATCACCCATACTTTTTACTCATCATTTTCCACAGCCCTGCACACCAGGCTGATCTTCCTCCCACCATCACCCATCTATAAGCGACAGGCTGAGCTCTCCACCTTGCCTTTCTTTGCCACAGAATTATAGAACATTTGGGTTAGAAGGGACCTTTACAGGTCATCTACTCTATCCAACCTGCAATGAGCAGGGACGTTCAACTGGATCAGGCTGCTTAGAGCCCTGTGCAACCTGTCCTTGAGTATTTCCAGGGAAAGGAAATGCACTACCACTCTCAGTAACATGTGCCAGTGTTTCACCAACAGTTTCTTCCTTGCATCTAGTCTGATACACTCTCAGTTCAAAACCATTACCTCTTGCCCTAGGCCTTATTAAAGTCTGTCCCTGTCTTTCTTAAAAATCCCCATTAGGCACTGTTCTAAGGTCTCCTTGGAGTTTTTCTCCAGGCTGAACAACCCCAAATCTCTCATCAGTCTTTCTTCACAGAAGAGATGTTGAACCCCACCAACCACTTTTGTGGCCCTTCTTCCCATCATACCTCAGAGAAACTGGTTACATGTTGAAGCAGACAGTGTTTTGCAAAACCTTGTTTCTTGGCTACACTCATCACCAAATGATTTCTGCTCTCCATTTCCATGTGTGTTTGTTTGTTGAGACCCTTTTGTTGCTTGAATACCATACCTGGCTGGGGGGCACCAAGCCTCTTGCCCTTGCCGACAGGCTCAGTGGTGCATCTGATTTCCCTGGGAGAGACATGCTTGACTTCACAGGCGACACCTAGCAGCAGGAAAAGGAGACAAAGGTGCTTTGTGAGGCTTAGAACACAGCTGAGCTGTGGCATAAATCCATCTCATTGCCAAAAGGAGTCAATATTTCACTAAAAGCCTGGGCTTGTGCTATCATGCAACAAACTGGCCCATGTCCACAGTCAGAAGAGCTGGACCTTCTGGATGATGAGTCCTAAGACTCCTGCGCTGGTATCCATGAACATCCGTTGAGTTTTGTGATCATGACCATGACCACTGTATTGAAAGAAAACAAAACCATCTCACACATTTTTCCTCTTACCTGCAACAGTGACCTGCACCGGCTCCTCAAAGAAATCCCCTGTGACAGTGAGATCAGTCCCTCCTCCAAGACTCCCACCAGCTGGGAACACAGAGCTTATCTCTACAGAGGAAGGAAAAGCAGAATCTGAAAACAAGCATTGAAAAGGTTAATCCCAGCACTATTTCTGTAAATGCCAGCAGTGCACTTGCACTGTTTCCAGTCAAAGCAGGCTCCTGTGAATGAAGCAGGCATCTCACTGCTCCTTCACAGGGTTTTTTTGGCAGCGGCTGGGATTACAACAGGAATGAACAACATGGATAACTTGGCTGCATGACAGGAGAAACACTGCAATGCCTGGACCGTTACTTAGCAGTGGCTGTATGTGTCATGCTTAGTTTGCAGAACTGTATATTCTGTGTTGTGGAGGAGCTCTGCAAAAAAACCCTGGAAAACTGTTTTAATCCTTTTGACCTTCTCTGACTCACTTCCCCATTTAGCCTATAGGTTTATATGCTACAACACTTTCTAATTGTCCCTTGGGCTTCAGAGACATAAGGAAGGAGCTGAACATCTGAGTGTCCTCACCATGACAGCCTTTCAGAATTTATCCATTTCCATGCCCTTCCACACTAGAAACCCTTTTATCTCTTTGATGGCATTATTCTCTTTGCACTCCGATGTCCTATTGTAGCCACCCAATCATACTTGTATAGTTCTGAAACAAAGACTGATACAAAAAGTGAGTGACCTTGGTCTATATCTGTCTTTTTTTGGTTGTTATTAGTTTATCTGGTATTTAAACTTTGTTTTAACATCATTGACAACTGGCCAGCACAGTAGTCAACTGGATAGATCTGTCAGATCTTGTTTCTGATAGTGTTCTCCCAAACCAGCTTCATGCAGGGTTATTTCGTTTTACTGTGCCTCAATTCACAAATAGGGACATAAAATTACCCTTCTTTACAAAGTGCTTTATTTATATGCAAAACAAGCTGTATGCTATAAAGAATATGGAAAACATGGACATGCATTTGCTTTCTTTTTTTTTTTGTTAAGTTTTTGAACAAAACTTCTGAGGTACAGAGCATAATGGATGAGTGCATTCATTATGTTAATTTCAGCCAGTCTGGATGGGACCTTGCTGGGGACCAAGTGGTCTTTCACCTTTATGTAACCTCTGACTAAGGGCAAAGCCTGCCCTGTGCTCTGCAGTCCCTTATCCCCTTCTTCTGCTTTGGCTGTTGAACATAAGCCTTACTGAATCTTGGACACTACTTGCATGACCATAATCTTGACAGAGTGCTCAGAATTTCGTTGCCTGCTGTCTATAAGAAAGATTGAAATGCCATGTGGGGGTTACTATTGTTAATGTACAATAATTATATTTTTTAATTAATGGCTGCAGTAACTTGCCTAAACCATTTATCTAGAACTCAGTTCTTGGAGTGGCTGAACAGCATCTCCTCCTTATAGCTGATGTAGAATCTATCTCACTTTAGGGTCCACATTTCTAAAACATCAACCTTACCAAACACAGCATGATTTAAAGGGAGAAGTTTCTCTAGATGCAAGATCTCAAGTTTATAACTGATCTTACATGAAAAGGAACAATAAAGCAACATTATTCCACCCCTACCATACTGCTGTTCTCTGGCTGACTGTCTCAGGTTAGGCTGACCTAACCTGAAAGTTCAAACATGTCCCTGTCTGAAAGGAACGCTAACTCACTGGGGATGCGGGATACAGCCCGTGGCAGCGCACCCAACCTTAGCACACAAAAAAGTCAAGACCAGATTTATCTGTAGTATTTTGTGTAGTCAAGCCCATACCACAGGAGTGTCACACCCAAAGTGATGACACAACAGGATTACCTCCTTGGGAAAATAAACAGTGAGAGGTCTTTTCTCAGACCATTGCCAAAAGACAGCGTGGTCAGTTATGTGGATCTGTGCAATACCTGAATGTGTTTGATACAAGAAGAGCTCCTGTTTGGCACTGATGAGCCAAGCACCTTTGTGTACTGCTGACCTACAAGAAAGAGAAAATGCCTGAGGGATCCTTGGCCATTTAAGTTAAAGTAGACCTTCTTTTGGCAGAGCAGGACACTCACTTTCCAAAGAAATAGTGGAACATTTCTGCAAAGTCCAGCACACCTTTCACCAGTACATTAAGGCATGGATTCAAGAGACTCCATTAGATAGCTGAAACTTTTTATTAGAAGTACTATCCCACTTGTAAAGTATGGTTCTGACACTGTCAAAACACATTCTTATCACATCCTTTTATGGCTAAATTCTCTCCCATTTGGATGAATATTTAAAAGCGAGGTGAGAGGATTTTATTCAACTAGACTTAGCAGATGACTTATGTTTTGGGCACTGAAACTAAAGTATTGAAAAACAAAGCAGAGATGCTTTGGGGGAGATGACTTTTTTCTCCCTTTTCATTCCCAATCCAATGATCAGAATAGCAAAACCTCGTTTCTAAGCAATGACACACAGGATTCAGTGAAAACGTTATGTACTTATCCTAGGTCAAACACAGCTATGTCCCCCTGCAAAACCACAGAAAGAGAGGGAAAAAAAAATTCTTTTACTCACTTTCCTTTGTTAAAAACAGAGAAGCTGACATTGTGGGACCCTGGAGGAAGGAAAAGTAATATGCTTTATGGCAGAAGTGTGTAGGGCTACATGAAGAGTGCATCCTACCAAACATTGCCCAGGTCTCCTGGGCCTGATTGTCCTCTTCCTCACACTTCCTTACAACAGTGTAGCTGCATTAATTTCAGCAGAGTATGTGTGTGCAGAAACTGAACCAAATAACAGCTTAAGGATCTTAGAGACTCAGACTGCAGGTGGGCACTATACTGTGCGATTACATATCTAAACCTACAAGCTGAATGTCAGGAACAGGGTTTGGTTGTCTAAACATAGAGTGTTTCATGTCATCTTAGACCCTCTGTATCCTAACTGACCTCATTTGCCATGCTAGGAAGGTTCAGATCTCTTTCGAGATCTGCATTAACACTGACATCCCACTGGAGAATTCCTAGATACCCAAAGATATCTAAAAACCTCAGAACCTGAGGCTATTGATATGTGCCATCAGTGTCTACATGAGAGCTAGGTATCAATTTCTATTTCAAATATTTAACTCAGATAATCTTTCCTAAGTAGGAAGCTTGCTGCTCAAAGCCTCCAAAAGAAATCAGAATCTTCTTTAGAGTGCTTAGAAACAAAGAAAAATGAAAGGGATCCAACCTGTTACCAGAGAGAGCATAAATACCACCAAATTTATTCCTCTAATAAAACAGAAAAGGCAAGGTCTGTCCCATACAAAAAAAGATTAAAGTAAAAGTAATAAGCAGCAAAGACAACAAATCACACTGCTGCTGCTATTGTTCACATCATGACATGGTTTCACTTGAGCACTGCACTTCGTTTTATCCCAGGCTGTGAAGAGGATACAAATCATTGTATTGACTATGATGAAGACTTGCAAGCCTTGATGTAAAGTAGTTATTGTGGGCTCAGCTCTGAGCCACAGTCTTAACACTGGAAACAAAAGAAACTCATGACTGACACCCTTCCTCTACCCTCTGGAGTTGCAGGAATAGCAGAAACCCATAATTTTGCCCACTTGCCACCAACCTATGTGGTTCCCTTCCACCCGGCACTGCAGAGTTCCCAGTCCATCTTCTGCCTGAATAGGGTAGCTGTGGAGAGAGAAAGGATTTTGCTGAGCCTTGGGAGGAAAAGAAAGCAAAATACAGCAAGAATCATCTAACCAAGAAAATATGTGGGCTAGATCTAAACTGGTTAGACTTGGCTCCCTTTAGAAACAAACAACAGGTGAGATGGAAGAGGAACAACCAATCTCCCCACTGGCAATCAAGTGCTCAGCAGCTTATGAAGATATCTCCCAGCTGGACATAGTGCTCCACCTTTGCCCTTTTACCCTTGTTTCCAGTAGCTGATCCTATTGATGACCATCAGAACCACCATATGAAACAAAAGCTGAGCAAAAATAAGTCCAGGCACAGCTGAGGACAAGCTTTTCCCCTCTACTTGCTCCTCCAATAGTCCCTCATCTGAAAAGAGGAGCAGGTAGCAATTAAAACAAATATGCTTGCATTAGACTAAAATTCTGGAGCCAAGGAATGATACAAGTCCCATCATAAACTCACATTTTTATTGAAGTCCCTCTCCTGAGAGCCAGGAATAATTTTACAGTGCAATCAGAGGGTCCACTGAGGACCCCAGGAGACTTAGCACTGACTTCCATGGGAGTAGGTTTTCTCCTGGTTCCCTATAAAAACAACTTCCCTTTTTCATGGAAATGACTACCGTGTTTTGGAGTCTAAAGAGTTGAATGGAACAGGTGTGGCCAGGGCATAGCATATCACCTCCAGGCCAAAAAACAGGCCCCAGCCATGCCTGGTTATGTATGGTTAGAAACACAGACAGCCAGCAACCCTCACCCACCGCTGTCACAGACCATAAGATCAACTCCCTATGATCTCTCTCCACCTTAACCCAAAGAGTTTCTTCAAAAGCAAAGAATTTATTTGTGTACAAGACATGCTGAGCCCTTGTACCAACACAAACCAAGAGTAAGTCAATAACTGACATGCTTCCAGTTTGCCTGTCAGCAAAAGAGCAAAGGCTGGTCCATCCATCTCCTTCTGCCACAAGGATAGCTGGCCTGGGTGAAAAATAAACAGGAAAGATGAGACATGAGGTGACACAGATAAAGCTTCACAGACAACAAGCTGATCCTGCTAATATTAGAGCAAATATTTTCAAATGGGAAGGAATTTCTCCTTACTTTTATCTAACATTTATTAACGTAGAAAACCGCACAAGCCCTAATCTCTTATATTTTGCCCGCGAAGCGTATTCCCCAAACACTATGAGAACTGCACCTCTGTAAAGGTGACAAGCCCATCTTCTAGACATCCATGACAGTTCTGAATGATCCAACACCTCCTCCCTGTAAGGAAGGGTTGGTAGTCTGGACTCTGGGAGGGCTATACTCACCCCTGCCATGCAGGAGAAGCAGGTGGCACAAGTACAGAATCGTGCTTGTACAGCCATACTGCTTCAAGATGCAGCTCAGACATTCTTTGATTTCAATGAGGAAAAATGCAATAACCTCTGCTGAAATCACCCAAGCTCCTAGCAAATTCAAGCAAATCCCCGTCTTACAGAACCAATATGGCAAGGGACAACTTCCAATAGATAGGAAGAATCAAGCGGGAGCAATAAATTCACAATAATTAGCATAATAAGCAAAGGTTGGCAATGTGTCTTTGAGAATTAACAGGCAATTAAGGAAAATATGTCATTAAAACCTGTAATGCAAGCCCATGCTTCAAAGTGTAGTTTTATGAAGTTTTAAGAAAAACAGTTTGCTTTTATTAACACAGCTTGCGGATAGTGAAATATCTTTCAAACATGAACAGAAAAAAAAAACAAAACATCAGTTCTGTGAAATGTCTGGTTCAGCATCACTGGACCATTGCATCCCATACAGAGCATGGAAAAGGGTACAGAACACACTCGAAAGTACAAAAACTATTGGTGTTTGCTCCAAATCCTGAATCACTGCAACTGAGTAACAGACTGCTCTGGTCACGTTCAAGTCCCCACCTGGTACGTATTTACTGGCACACCAAAAATGGGCAAAGTATTCATGTGAAGCTACAGTGTGAATGTCTGGTATGTAAAGACTTTGAGGCCATTTCCTCTTTGGTGATAGAGATGTTAAACTGTAAATTAGTAATCTAGCAATGGAGCATGCAGGCACGTCCAGCCTGCAGTCAGACAGACCAGCCTTTCATCCCACTGATCAAAGGTTTCACAGTGCCACTAGAGTCAGGTGAAACAATAACTAATATCTAACGAAGGATGCTAATGTGCATCCAGTGAGAAAAAGTGTAGGGCTGACAAGTGGGTGCAGCTGGTTAAGGCAGGAATCTGCACTGGACTCTCATTCATAGTGGCAGACAATTTAATTACTTGGCAAGGGACATTTCCACTCAAACTCAGAAGTAGTTAAAAAGCATCTAGTAGTAAAATATCTGCTGCTGCAAATAATATTTCTAAGTACTGAGAATATACACTTTCCCTGGTTACTGAAATGATAGCTAAAATGCCAGCACAGTAACTATAGATTAATAGTTTATTTTTAAATACTCACTTGGGGTTAGTTTTTCACTGCCATTGACACTCATGCAAGGAAATCATAACTCAGTAGTGAGAACACTTCCATACATATGGAAATACATATGACAGACAGCAGAGTCAGTGCTTATGCTTATTCTAAAATCACCATGCTTAAAGTGCTTCTGTCCTGAAGTAAAGTTTTAAATCTATCTGCTTTGTTCTGTTGCATGTAACTACAGAAGCAGCAGAAAATAAAAACCTTAGAGAGCATGGAAATGACCAGAGAGGGTTTAAAGCAGTGAACAACAAAGCCTTTGTTTCAAAATACTTTTGCTTTGTCTTCGGAATCACCAGAGCATCTGCTTCAAGCTAACAGTTTTTCTAAAAATGCAAATGGAAGGGAAAATTTATTTAACTTTTAGCTTCTGACATTATTTTAATTAGTTAAATTTTAATTTGCTAGCCAAAGTAAAATCTACAGCAACCAGACGCAATTACAGTACAATTCACACTGAGCTGTGATTGACTGTGCTGCCAGTAAACAAACCAACTAGCTTAATGGACCAGTTGCAATTAGATTAACAAAGTTTGCTGGAGCCCAACTCATGAGCTGCAATAAACCACAGAGGAAGTAAATGGCAACTGTGGGCCAACTGGTTGCAATTTATTGCTGTCAAGGAGGTTGATGTTAGAAATGCCAATTTACAGGGACTGGGTCAGAAAAATGCCTATATATAATTACCCATCAATATAATCCACATTGAAGTCCAGGGTCTCATATCTTGCAGCAATTGTCTTCCCATAAATCTCTATTAAATTTCCTGTTTAAAAGGAAATGGAAATTGAAGGGAGACTTAAAAGCAGATAACTTATTTGCAGAGTTTCTGAGCTGAACAAAGAAAACTCTTGGGTTTTACTGATTTTGTAGAGAGGTGCCTCACTGGCTGCAGTGGTGGCTACTCTCAGCTTCTACCATAGTTCAAGGTGAATTTCCACTTAATACAGTTTTCCCAAAACACACACCTTTGTTTCCCACAAAAAAACTCCATTCCTGATTTTTGATCAGATCTAGTATTTATACTGAGAAAACATTTTCTTCAACTCTTTGTTAACTAAACCCCACATTCTAATTCCATTCTATTGTAGAACCTCAGGAGGCAACCAAAATTACATCATCTTTACACTAGACAGGGTCAAGGTCCATCACAGAACCTCACCATACACATGGCCAAGCTGAATCACTCACAACACTCCCTTGACCACATTGGGTGACAGTCTGGTTCAGTTGCCTGCGTAGGGTGGGTTACCTTAAACCATTTGAGGCATTCTGTTCTCCCACTGTGGCTCCAAAAAGGAATGAGTCTTTGTAGTTGTGTTGTATCTACCTGCTCCAGGACACCTCAAATAGCACTAGACACTTAGTGTTACTCTAGTGTTCTTCACTTACTATCTTGGGAGGTCAAATACCCAGCTACCACAAAGAAACTTCCATATAGACATGCTAAAGCACAGCATGAGAACCTGGAGCTTAACTGCCCCTGAAAATCACTGGAAATGAGGGATGGACTTAGATTGAGGAACATCTATGTGAGCTGCAGGATCACTGCACACTTAAGAAACCAAAATGTTTTGATTGATCTTAACTTGGGAAACCAGTATTTCAGTATTTCTCTAAAGCAGCCTGCAAACACAAACAGAATAGAAACAGGAGGGAAAAAGGTCTTCTATACACCAGTTAATTGTGCAGACCAAAACCAGTGACCATCTTCTCATGTAACTAAAGTTTGATCTAAAGCCCCATTAACCAAAAGGTCTGTATGGCATTACAATATCACCTAATAGCTAATTCTTCTTAAAACTGTTGCTAAATAAGGTCAGATTACTCAGTTTAAACTGATTAGACCCATCCATTTGCTGAACATCTCTCAGGCAGAACTGGGCTGCCAAAGGTACCAAATAAACTGGTCACTGTGTGCTACTCACTTCTTTCGCACCCAGTGCTGCAGACTCTTTACTCTTGTGCAAAACCCATTTTTGTGTTCAGCATGAGCTTAGACATTAAGTTCTGGAGGTGCCCATTTTAATCCCCAGCAAGACAGACCCCTCATAAGGAGAAAGACAGTATGAAGCTCAGATAATTAAACTAGGCTCCAGCTTAAAGAGAGGTCCCGTACCTGGGATGCCAGATGGTGGACTAATTTGGTAAACCACAGGTGTCTGAGCAGCAGAGAACTGCAAAGAGAAATTTGTAGTTAAATGGCAGTCATTTTCGCAGCAGTCCAGCAGTATCTGATTACACATTGCTCAACAGAGTCAGCAACCACATTTCAGAGCCTTCAGACTTGATCTTTGAAGCAGAGTCCTGTTTTGGGAAGGGAGTAAAGAGCAAATATCTCCTCCTTACCCCCTCTGCATTCAGAGTATGGCTTACTGCTATTTTAGCATCCTTTTTTGCACCCAAATAGTCCACACTGGCTTGAGTAAACTCCAGAAGATACAGTTTAATACACTATAAAGCTAAGCCATGCTTCATCTGAAGTAGAGACCTCAATTTCATCTTACATTATAGCACCATTTTTTGTTCCCAATAGTATAATCTTGAAAGCTATTTCAAGATCATATAAGTGAAATACTTCAGCTGGGCTTTAGCAAGCTGGCTGCAGCGTAGCAAAGAAAATGTTTATCTTGGCCCATCTTGATGAAGTAGAATACATCAGAGGTGTTTTTGTGAAAGCACTACCTTGACCTCTGAGGGAGCAGCAAGGAAATACTGGAAATCTGCTGTGGGGTACTATTTTTGACTTGGAGTTCAAGAAGGAGCAGAGAGATTGTGCTTTGAAGCAAGCCTCTCAGAAGATAGGGAGCACACAGGGATACTTTCCAAGTGGAATAAGGTCATCATCAACCTCCCAAAGTAGCTGAGACACACAGATACCTGACCCAGCACCTACTTTGGCTGCATTTTCAGTAAGTAGAGCCCCTTTTCTCCAGTTGCCTCTTGACTTACAGATGCTGCTGTTAGCCCAATAAATAGCTTAAATAACTGAAAGAAGACCTAAATCAAATCAAAGACACATTTGCACATCTTGTTAGGGTTTTTTTTTCAGAGCTTTCTTTGAACTCCGCTCCCTTTCAAAGCTCAGTCTTTGCCTTCCCTTCTCCTCATGGTCATATAAAAAATGAACGAGTAGCCATAAACTCCCTATGGTGATGGCCACTTCTGAGAAGCAAAGGCAGCATCACAGCATACCCTGAGCTGGGGATGATGTGGAGAAGCAGCCAAAAGCAGCATGAAAGCTAGGGCCACTGGCTGACGCAAGTCTGCCGAGCTGTTCAGACTTGTTGCTGCCTGCAGTGGGCTTTTTCAATCTAGTGTGGAAGCAAAATTAATTTTTGATACACATAGCTCCAAGGTCCCAGCCCCAAAACAAAGAGACACATTGTGTTTTATTTAGCTTAGAATGTGCCTCATTAACAGCATCCCCTGGTGATTTTTCATCAACTCTCTAAGCTAGCTGAACCACCCAATGACTCTTCAGCTTTAATGTGCAATTTTCTGAACGCGCTGGGTTTTCTTGCTTGATACTCAAAGTTAGCACAGAGGTGGGACGTGACTTCCAGACACACTAGGCTTTGTCCCAAAATACACAGCCGTGGTTAAGGATTCTGCCCTGCAAGAAGCCCTGACACGACTGTCATTAATTGGTCTAATACCACCATATGCCACAACCTCCTGTGACAATGTGCCTTTACACTGAGAGCCAAAGGAAATACTGTTTGATGGGGGGAGGAAGGATGGAAGGGTAGCAAGCTCTTGAAGTAACTGAGCAGCAGATACAAAATCACAACTGAGGTTTGAGCTTTTGAAGTCTTGCTCATCTTACATATGGAGACCTGTCCTACACCGGAATAGATAAAATCATAGAATGGTTTGGGTTGGGAAGGACCTTAAGTTCGTCTAGTTCCAACCCCCCTGCCAGGAATGCCTCACACTAGACCATGTTGCCCAAGGCTCTGTCCAGCATGACCTTCAACATTGCCAAGGATGAAGCATTTGCTACCTTCTCTGGGCAACCCATTCCAGTGCCTCACCACCCTTACAGTAAAGAACTTCTTCCTTATATCTAACCTGAACTTCCCCTGTTTCAGTTTGGACCCATTATCCCTTGTCCTACCACTACAGTCCCTGATGAAGAGTCCCTCCCCAGATGTCTTTTCCTGTAACAAGCTGTGCCCATGGGATTTATTCTTGCCTATGGGTACACCTGCCAATGCATACTGTTAGCTGCTACCCTGCAGCTTGGAGGGTAACAACAGAGTAAGCCAGCATAGCACCTGCTGACACAATAGGGTCTCCTGAGTGTGTGACTAAGTGCAGAGACAGATTAACGTGGACCCAGATATGACCTCTTAGGTCACTTATTCTACCCAGTGCCACTGATGAATTACTCAGTGCACTTAATTTTTTAAGGGACAGAAGGAGCATCCTGACTTCTTGTCCTGACATCCAGACACACAATAAATGAGAGAGAATATTTCAACACATTCCCTGTGATACTAGGTCTCAAGTTTGACTTCAACACCTTGAAATAGTTATCATCACTTCATACGCGCTTGGTGGTTACCTTGAAAGTAAAGTTTTCTTTCTCCACCTCAGTCAGATTGTTAATCACGCGTCCTTTCAAGATCACCTCCACATAGTACAAGCCTTCCTGGGGTGAAGACCTAGGTGCAAGAGAATGTGTTATTTTTACACAGATTTGGTTTATGTTTTTTAGGAAATGCCAGGCCCTTCACCGGGTCTTCATTCTTCACAGGTCCACTGAATTTTCAGCAGAGCAAAGCAAATTTACACTGTGAACCCAACCTTAACACATGTGAACCTGAACTCTAAAGCTACACTTTAAAAGAAACTACAGTTAAGTGCAGAAGGTGATAGGACTGCAGAACTCTATCTAAATTGTACATTAATGCAAAAAAGACAAGCTCATTAGACATGCTCAGACAATAATTGTTATTCATTAGTATTAAACTAACCCAGGGTTGCATCATTAATGCACACAGTTTCACAGCACAGCATTCAGCAGAATTAACTCCCAGCCAAATCATAGCAGCAAGAGATGGAAGAGCCCCATTAAGGTCACTTTTACAGCCTCTTGAGACACTCAATCTTTCAGTCAAAGAGTCTTCTTTAAAGTTATAACAGGGTAGAAAGCAGAGAGCTTAGATTGCCCACCTGAAACCATTTGTTTCCTGCTATACTCACAACTTCTCTGTATGATCTTGGACAGGTCAGGGGCACCAAAAACTGGCAAAATTCCTGCCAAGACTTTCCTTGGCACTTTGCAGCTAAGAATTAGATGTCTACAAAACACTGATGATCCGAGTTTAGTCTCTCCAAGAACACTCAGTTTGACTCCCACACTGGGTTGCCTCGTGCTTCATTAAGTCGAAGTAAGAATAAATGCAACACAGCTTGGAGAGCACCCACAAGAATTCCTTCAACTCCCAAACTGCCTGTACAGACACTGAAAGAAGATGAGGATCCTAGAAGACAAATGGTAAGGTCTCACCCCACACTTAGGTTGTTGATCATACCTTGTTCTGCATCTTATAGTGCATAAGTCAAAATACAGAGGGGAGACATCACAGGGCAACCTGGGCAGGTCTGGATTCACCAAGAACACCTGCAGATGGGATGTGCTAGTCAAAGAGACACATTCTAGCTGGTCAGATCTTGAGCCTAAACCATCAAAGACAATCAGAAGAGCTCTGTGAGGACAGGATTAATCACATTTAGTTGCATAACATACAATTTTAATGTGCAACCTAGCTTCTCTGTAAGGTTTCTGAGCATTGCTCCTAATCTTTTTCTGTTTTAAATCACATTTGTGTAGTTTCACATTGTTGTGGTTTAACTCCAGCCAGCAACTAAGCCCCACACAGCTGCTCACGTACTCCCTACCCTAGTGGCATGGAAGAGTGAGGGTAAAAGTGAGAAAATGTGTAGGTTAAGAATAAAAACAGGTTAATAATTAAAGAGAAATAATAATAAAAATGTGTGAGGAAAAGAGAAAAAATAGAGAAAAAAATAAAACCCAAAACAGACAAGTGATGCGAATGAGAATAACTGCTTACCACCAACTGACCAATGCACAGCCAGTCCCCAAGCTGTGGCCCCACTTTGCCAACCTCTCCCACTAATTTTCTTTCTAAATGTGATGTCATATTCTACGGAATACCCCTTTAGTCAGATGGATCACCTGTCCCAGCTATGTTTCCTCACAGATTTTTGTGCACCTCCAACTTACTTGGTGTGAGGAGCAGAAAAGACCTTGATGTATAAGCACTGCTCAGCAATAACTGAAGCATCTGTGTGTTGTCAACACTGTTTCAGCACAAATCCAAAACGTGGCACCATACAAGCTACTGTGAAGGAATTTAATTCTATCCCAGCCAAAACCAGTACACACATAAACCCAAGTTCATCCCACAATGCAGCTGCATGGGGTTTTGCCCCTAATACAGTATTTGGTCTCTTTCACATGCATTCCACTGCAGAGATTGAGAGATATTGGGAGGTGGAATTGCCTCACCCATCTACACTGGAACATACATATGCCCACAGATACTTAAATCACCCACAAAATCAGTACCACTTGCCACAGTCTTTGCTGTTGCCAGTGCCTTACATTGCTTTGCTGACAGGACCTGAAGTTCACCTGTGCTGTATGGTGGATCTCCTTAACCTATTTCTTTAGAGTGAGTTATCCAAAGGATCAAATACTTCAAATCTTCATAAAGTCAAGCTTTATGTGAACATAAACTAGTAAGTCTAACTTTTGTAGAACAATCAAATTTACCTAGAAATGAAAACGGCTTACAAACGACACTCCATTTGCACACAATCTTCACTGGTGGTTCCCACCCCACAGACTCACTTTCAATGACACCAGTAGTTTCTCAACTTACAGCAAATATTTCTCCATAGTCTCAGGAAAGTTCTTTCCCCTTCTCCCAAGGCCTGGATGTCTACTCCCCCAACCAAAATAAGATAACTCTGCTTGAACTGCAAGATCCCAGCTATGACTGTGCCAGCCGTACAGTGCTGTTGGGGAGACATCTCCCTTGAAGACCTGAGCTTCCTTTCTGCTCTCTATTTTACCATCTCTGTGAGGATTCACAATGTTCAAATAAGACTGATACCACTCGTCATCATTATCAATGACCAAGTATCAGAACTTGAGCATGCCAAACATACAGCTGGCTCACAAACCAACATTTTCCCAATTAATCAATATTCATCACTGCAGAAAATCAGACCTTGCTTTGTACAGCTGGTTTTGGGCCCAAATATGTGTGTCATGTCAATTTCTGTGATTTTTATTTGGATCTCATGTTTATCATTAGTGGTTTTAAAGCTCCAATATCACAGGATCTGTGAACAGAGATTTTCTTCAAAGAAAAGGGTAGCAGGGAAGAAATTTCTAGCTATATGTCTACAAAAATAAATAAAAAATCTGACTTCAGTAGTTTAGAAAGAACTTAAAAAGAAGCAACCATAAGCAATAACATATGAAATAATAATTTCAAGCTGATTTTATGTTATGGGTGCCACAGGATCTGTTTCTTAGGGTTTCTCACTCCAAACCCAAATGGCAGAATTGAACCAATTCTCTGTTTGACACTTGTTTCATAAGAGTTTAAAACTCACCATCCAGAGTAATAGTAATCCATGTTCCTCCAGCGACACTACCCTCTTGGGGCTTAACATGCAATCCCGTGGCTGTCACTGCAAAAACAATCCAGCTACATCAGGCTGAAGTGTAATACAAGCACCACTCAAGACGAGACAGTGTTCAGACAGCAGTCCTCCTGTGATCCCACCCTTCATCTCATTTCTGCTCAGTTATCCATATTCATCATGTTGCTTATACTTCTTCCCCCCCACCCACCCAACTGTCTCCCCCATGTAGTAGTCCTGCTTCCTTTCAGGGGGGGTTTGATGCCTTCAGGACTCGGTGAACCAAGCTACAGTCTGAGCCTCCTGTCCTCCTCAAGAATTAAAACAAATATGGTAAGCTTCATGCTTATTTCTCCAAGAAACATGTTTGCTGACTTCCATACATTGTCCCAAACTTAGGACTGCCCACAAAACATATCCTCTGCTGACTTCAAAACAGACTGTCCAGCTCTTTCTAACCAAAGCCTTTATGAACAAATCACAGGCCTGGAAAGGAAATCCTGCTTCGTGAAATTAAGTCACATGTAACTTCCTATTCAACGCTTTTCCCAAAGACATCATATTCTTAAGACAATTTAGGATCTATTTTGGGGACACTCATCTTCTGAAACTAATAAAGATGAACCAGTGCCTGGTTTGTTAAGCTTTTTTTTATAGCAATGATCCGAATTTTCCAGAAGTCTTTTTACAGGGGTAACCAGTTTCCTGCTTAGCATTTCAGGAAATTTCCAGCTTCTTGTCTGCATGTGAATGCAATCTCGCTGAATACAAGTATTGATCACTGAAGCCAAATATTAGGAGTGCTTGCATCATGAACCCTTAATATCAACACGCAAACAGTGATATGGCTATCATTAAGTGAATGAAAATCAATTTTTAAGGCATGAGATAAACCCACATAGAACAAGGAAAATTAAGAACAAATCCAGAAATCCCCACTAGCTATGGAAATAATACCATGAAAGAACATTGATAAGGGTGGACAACATCCAGTATGCTTCAGTCAATACCTCGTAGTATTCAAAACCTTTAAAAGATGCTTCTCCATGTCTCACAGTCTATATTCAGCTTAGTGGCCCTGAATTTTGTTGGTACTGTATGTCCAGTGTGATTGGAGACAACACATCTCTATCACCCACCTGCAAAGAATATCAGCTCAACACCCAGAAAAGATGATCTCCAAGGGCTCATCTTGAACTTTGGATGCGAATTTCAGAAGAGTCTGGCCTCAGGATCATGACTTGGGGCCTTAGGACCTCCCTGTAATATTAAAACAAACCCCATCTGTATTTTCTTCACACTCAAAGCCTGTGGGAGCAATGGTCTGTGCTATAGCAGACAACATGGACCACAATGTCAAATCACAAAGAAAACACTGATTCACCTCTCTCACAGTAAAAAAAGATCAATATATGGCAAAGCATATTGTTTTTCTGCACACCCAACAGATCTATACAGAACATATGCCCTCGTCAGCAGTCCAATTTCCAGCCAAGCTTAGGATGAGCTTTCCCCCACTGGGGCCATGTTTTAGGAGAATGACTCTAATTAAACACATTTGAATTGTTGAAAGCAATTACAGAATTTAAAGCTGATGGTGCTAAAACTCTCCTAGCTCTGTGTTACTTCATGCAAAACTTGTTGCATTTATTACAGTAAACTTCATGATGCCATGGTCATTCTCCAGCTCCAAATCCAAATAACAGGACTTGACTACATTATTAAGCTCTCTAGCCTTAAACAGCTAGCCCCAAACTGGGAATGGCCTATAATGGCTCCTCAGGTGTGCCTAGTTACTGTTTAGATCACTACAGGTAGACTTGATCACAACAGTTGCAAACTGTTCTAATAATCTAAGGAAATGAACTTGAGTCCTTGTAGACTAGCACATGCCCTGGTCTTGCTTGCTATCATAGCCAGACATATCGCACATTCCCTTTACAAAGTCCATTCCAGGAACTGTTGTAACATTTAAAAATATAGACCAGCAATTTCTACTGCCTTCAACATGGGTTTTGCACTCATGGGAGAAAAAAAGAAGATCACTGTGTGAGGCACTGTATAATGGAAAAGGGACTAAATGAATGGAGAATGGGAATAACTGCTCAGTACTGGGCAGCAAAGAATTTGGTGATGATAGAAAAGGACAAAATCCAAAATAAAGTCATGTCCACTTTTGTTGCACACCCCAGTAGAAGCAGGTGTGGAGAGCAAAACATTTGATGCTGAAGACCCAACATCCACATGGCAAGCATTTAGGGGTGTTACACAGAGCACCAGTTCTAGCCTAGTACCAAGGACTGAACATCCATTAATGGCTGGAGCATTGTTTGGAGCATATCTTTGATTTCATCCAGAAGGATTGGCATCCGTTCGCTGAGACAGTTCTGTGGTGTGAAACATACCACCTTATCTGAAGATGACAAGACTTGCTTCAAAAGTGCACTCCTGGTCTAAACCAGATGATAAGGAAAATACTGTGTAGCCTGTAAAGCAACTCTCCCTCCCTTAGGAGTAGGAACTTTGCAAGATTAGAGTGAAATCAATGCATTCATACCAGGTTTTAAAGAAACTAAATCTGCTGTTTGGTCTTCTAGGAAAGGCAAACCTTATAGCAAAGCTGCTATTGCTTTTCACATGCTTCCTCCCCAGTTGCTGTTACTGTAAACATGGTTTTAAGATCATCAAAATACTATACATCGTGATCCTGAAATCTTATATAAAAAGCCTCCACAGAGCTTCTAGGCAAGAGCAGGGATGCACAGTGTAAGAAGTGTGGGCTAGCACCCTAGAAAAGATACAACAGGAGAGTAACAGAGGTAAGTTGGACAGAAGCTTTACTTACCCCATAATTATGGCAAACAACTGTCCCCATGAAGCCAACTTATAAACTTCATAGAATAGTTTGGGTTGGAAGGTCATCTAGTCCAACCCCAAGCTTCTATTGCTTACTATACCACGAGACCTACTGTAACTCTTCTCCCTATATTTCTTGCACATTTGAACATAACTGTAATTTTTAGGGGTCAGGTGGAGCCCTGATGCATGTGAAACTTGCATTTAAAAGCAGGTGCATAAGGATCATTTAGGTTTACTTTTTCTGGTATTACCTTATTCAAGTTGATGTTATTCCATTCCTCCAGAGACTCCAATATCAGCATATCCACTCCATCCCTTTGATGTTAGCTCTACCACAGCTTTCAGTCTAAGGCTGTGTTGGGCTCTCAGCTAAGTAAGCAACCGAGTCACAGTGTACAGAAACCCACCAGACTAGTTTCTCAAAAGGCTCAATACCTGTCACAGACAGCTCAGAGCCCTCCATTGGGCATGCTTAATTATTAACCTAAGCTACTTGCTGCTATTAACTGTTCTGTTACAAGTTTTTAATGACCATAGAGAGAATAACCTGCAATTGTTCTTCCATTGGTATATGACTAGCTTCTCCAAGAGGAGGACAAGTCCATTTTATCTTCTTTTTCCATCACAACATGACAGAAAAACTGATGGAATTGTTTCTTGCTGTGCTGATACCAAATCTGGGAATGGCTTGCATAGCCAGTGGATTTCAAGGTTTCTTTATATACTCTTAATCCAATTTTCCATAGCATTCCCAACAGTGTCTGCATATGGCAGGAAGTCTGCCCAAAGGGTGTTCAGACCTCGTATCACATCTCAAGTACCTACATCCCTGCAGGTCATTACACAGTCAGCAGTGGAGAAGAGAGCAGTGGACTTAGTGTTATCATTCACTGCAAGAGAGCCATGTGCCTCCACTGGCAGCACGGAAGACCCAACTCAGCCTACACTGGGTGCTGAATTACTGACCATCACCCTGATGAGTGCTCCCTCTGCACTCATCTATTTGAAGACCAGATTTTTTTTGGTGGAGCCACCAAAAACATAATGGGTCATTGAGCCCCTGCACTGGTATGGATGCCTTCATGGAAGTTTCCACTGGAATCCAAAGGAAGTTTTCAGACACCGCAGCATAACTACAGTTTAATGAATTACTATGCACCAGTATGTGTGCATGCTCTTACCTCATCCCCAAAGGGAGCTGAAACAGGCTTGCTTATTCTTAGCTAGCCTCAGTTCAGAGACAAAGAGGCACAAACTCACAGGCAATCAACCTTCAGGGAAGTTCTGGAGCTTTGCCCAGCAGTGGAACCAGTTGTGTTTGGTTTATTCTTAGGCCAGTGTCTCAACCCCAGTGTCTCAGCTGCATATAGCCAATGATTACAGGAACCCAATGGAAGTTAACCCTATCCTGCCCAGTAGTCTACACTGTTTACTTATTAGCTGGAACTACACTAGCAACATGGTCAGAAGAAAGAATACATTTGAAGGAATTCTCAAACAAAAAAAGTATTGCCAAAGCAGAAACAGTTAAAAGATGATAGGTTGAACAGAGCAGACAGAGCCAGTACCTCGTAGTCCCAGGGTCCACTGACAGCCCCAAACAAGAGCATGGGCCAGGTCCAGGATCCCTCTAAGAAGTCCTTTCAAGAGCAAGATGGGGCAGGGCTGAAGAGTCAACTGCAACATGGACCAATGACCCAAATAGAAGGCAGGACTAGACATGAAACTGAAGACCAGCATTCAGAAAGAGTCTACAGGCCCAAAACTAAGGTTAAATTGGGCTCCTGGCCCATAGGTAGGGTGTGGGTCAGGGTCCCAGATGAAGCTGATTAAGGTTGTTAAAGCTGATGGCTGTTCTCAGGGCTCTGACATTTCTGCTCTCAACATCACTCAAACTCTAAACCTTAATGAGCAAAAAAAAAATGAATATTCATCTGTGTCATTCTGTACACAATTTATGATTCATTCCTAAGGAAATGCTTTACATACGAAAAACTCAACAAAATGTCTGATTTGCAGATCCAAAGGATTTAACTTGGACAAGGGGTTTATTCTTCACACCAAGTCATAGATTAGGTTAGACTCTGCATAAAGAACCATCCCCCTGAAGGAGCTGAAACATGAAAAGAAAGAGGGAAGTTGGTGAACAGCAGTGACCTTAATAGGCTAAGTTGGATGTGCAAGGCAAGGCTGAGTAACCTGGTCTAGTGGAAGGTGTCCCTGCCTGTGACTGGGATTGGGACCAGATGAGCTTTAAGATCCCTTCCAACCCAAACCACTCTATGCTTCTATGAAACCATGAATAGCCAGAAACACAAGCCACAGATCAGGAAGGAATGGTCAAGTCACACAGGAGCCTTGTTATATGAAGTGTAAATACTCTTCTACTACAAGCTGGTGACCGTGTTTTGGTCTGACTATCCACCAAAGAGGAAAGCAATAAAGTTTGATGAATGAGTGAATGTATATGCTTGCAAGCAATTTTTTTCCTGCTGAAGGAAAGTTCTGCTCAAAAGCATCGCCCCAGGCCGTCTGGTTTTGTTTGATTGCTCTTAATTATTTGGAAGTTTCAGATTTTAGGCGTGTGAGTGGAAATAGCGTTATGGACAGGCTCAACTTTGGGCATCTGAGGAGCATTCCGTCATTGCAACCAGACAAGACTCATAGCAGGAGGTGTGAGCAGTAGCATTTCGTCACTAGGTGGAAGTATGGAGCCGTTGAAGACCCGCCGACCACTTGAAACTGCAGAAGGGCAGGCGAGCTGTCAAGGCTCCCTCTGACACAGATCCAGAAACGATTTCTATTAACCCTTTGTGCTTGAGGGGAAAGCCACGATCGAGCAGATAGAGCACAGGAGAAGTTCTGGGACCTTCCCCCAGCTCTTTCTCTCACTAACGCATGATTTCTGCCAAACAAACAGCTTCATCTTCTGTAAAAAGGAAGTGGAGTTGTTGGAGCAGGACCAGAGGAGGCCATGAAGATGCTCCAAGGGCTGGAGCACCCCTGCTATGGAGACATGCTGAGAGAGCTGGGCTTGGTCAGCCTGGAGAAGAGAAGGCTCCTTAAGGGGAGACCTTAGAGCAGCTTCCAGTGCATAAAGGGGCCAACAAGAAATCTGGAGAGGGGCTTTTGACAAGGGCCTGTAGGGACAGGACAAGGGGGAATGGCTTTAACCTGACAGAGGGGAGATTGAGATGAGATCTTAGACAGAAGTTCTTCCCTGTGAGGGTGGTGAGGCCCTGGCACAGGGTGCCCAGAGAAGCTGTGGCTGCCCCATCCCTGGCAGTGTTCAAGGCCAGGGTGGATGGAGCTTTGAGCAGCCTGCTCTAGTGGAAGGTGTCCCTGCCTGTGGCAGAGGGTTGGAACTGGATGAGCTTTAAGGTGCCTTCCAACTCAAACCATTCTGAGGTTCTGTGATCTTCAGGTCATCTGCCTCTAAAACGGGGGCAGCAGTGCACTGCCCATGAGGTCTTTTGCAGAGCAGGTGCTCTCACTAGGATTCCCCAAGTCTTGCAGAACTTCTGGGATGGAAAAGCTTTGCAGAAGCCAAGTAAAGACTTCCCTTGCATTCCCCTCCAAGCCTGCTCACCATGGCCACCTTGCAAGAGGAACACAGCAGCTGTTAAACACCAAATGGCATCTCCCAGGGGAACAGCTGAGGGGAGGATAATGAGGGATAAGGTGAGATTTAGCAGTATTATCAGCAGCTTCCATCCTCCCTCCCAGCCCTGCTGGTGGATTCACCACCCCATGTCAAGGGTACCAGGTTTTCCTGCTTGCTCTTTCCCAAAGTCAGACGTCATCAGCAGGGACCGATGTGGGAACACTGCCTGCACTCACAATACCTGAACCTACACCTGTGAATAGAGCACGAAGCACCCCAGAGGAAAGAAGCCTAATGGACCAGCAGTATTATGTTTCTCTTGCACATGGCTGTTGATAAACAACTTCCCCTCCAGGTCAAGGTGTGCCATACTGGACACACGGTGGGGAAAAACAACATGAACTGCTTGAAAATAGGGACTCATTCCAAACATGGTTCCTGGAGACAGATCCATGCTTTCCATCTTGGCATTGTCAGACATTAGTGTCCTCTACCTATCGCGTTTGTCATCTCCTCAAGCAACCTGTAAATCTTGTGTGCCTAAGAGGGTATGGGTTACCCACTCGGATCATAAGCCTCCTGCCAAAATCATATCAGGACTTCTGCAAATACTGAGGTTCTAAAGCAAAGCTTCCAGGCTTGGAAAGTCTCTGAAGAAGACTTCAACACTGCCTACTGGGCAACCTGTGCCTTAAACTTTGCAGATACATCTCTGAGTGAAATAAAAGGATCAAGGGCTTCAACATTGCATCTGCATGGATCACAAATTGCAGACATGGTCCTCTCTGTGGTTCTGACCCAGACCAGCTCACATTAGTGCAAACATTTTGCAGGCATGGGTCAGGAGTCAGCATGGCCAGCACCTGGTCCCATTGGGCTGTATGGATGTTGTGACTGAGTTTGTCAGGCTGCTTTTGAGTTTAATAGCATGGGCTGCTTGGAGCAGGAAAGGGGCCCTGCAGGTCTCGCTTGCTAGTAGACATATAGCCTGGAAGACTTTGCAGGCTATCATGTCCTGCAAGGGCAGCCCCTGCACTGTCCGTGCTACTCTGTGCAGAGCTCTTACAGCTGCTCTTTCTTTCTATTAATACTTCACTTCTGTGTATTGACACAAATTTCCTAGCAACCAAGGTCACGAGAGAAGGTGTTAAGAAGCTGGACTGATTAATAATAAATCCTGGGGTTTGATGTCTTTTTTCTTGAGAGGCTCGTTAGACATCAGGAGGCAGGGTGCTGAGCTGGAATACCCAAGGGAACCTAGGGGATTTGGAAACCTCTCCCTGACTGCATTTTCCTCTTTGAACCCCAGCCTTCCTCATCCTGGCCCTCAGCATCCAGCTGATGATGCTACCCACAGGAAGGTGATTTGAGACCAAGTGCAGTAATGCTAAGCAGGGATCTGGCCTCTATCAGCCATGCTCAGAGTTGTTCCCTGGGGACCCCACAGGGGTTGGGTTTCTTTAGTTGTAATCAGGATCTCATGGTTTCCATATACCAGGTGAATATCTGTCAGTGCTGTCAAGTCCCACCATGTAGGGTGGACTGAACCTACTGCCTCCCCACTTTCTACAGCCCTGAGCATCCTTCAAATGGGACCAGCATCTCCGCCTTAAATCTATGTCCTCACCAAGCCACTGTACTCAATCCTAGGTTTGCTGGAACAGGCTGTGCTTCCCGCTGTGTCCTTTACAGCATGGTCCTGGCCACAGGAGTCTGGCTGATACAGACTGGCTTGAGATTTTAGGTGCATCTTGTATTGTAAAATGCAAGTCCCATCTTTCCTTCTCAGTTTCAATGTACTTAAGTCACAAAACACTTATGTCTGGAAGCTCACAAGTGGGGCAAAAAGAGCAGTCAGCCAGAGATGGGCAGAGAGGTTTCAAAAGCAGCGTCTGGTTTTGGCATAGTCAATTCCTCATGGAACACCTTGGCACAAAGATCATAGTGTGAGAAAGACAATACAGCTAGTTCATGAACAGTTTCCAAATCAGGACAAGAGCCCCTGGTAGGGCAGGGATGGCACTCAGATCTCCTTATCATTACTCTGGTGTTGTAGGCATCAGGCCATAACCTCCCCAGATGAGTTGCTCCCTTGTCTGCTATTATTTATGCAAGGTGGGGTGGTGAAGGCAGAGATCTTAACATGAATACTGCATGAGCTGATCTAGAGAAAGAAATAAGAATTTTCCAAAAGGGGCTTGAAAGTCAGCTGGAAAGCTGAAAAACAGAAAGTATCGTTTGTATTTATCAGGCAGTACCAATATCTTCACATTTCCCCTTATTCCTGCTCCCTAATACCAAAGTTCCTTTAGTGCTTTGCGCTAAATAAAAGCATTTTGTTTTCTGAAAATCTTAACATTCACATTATTAACATTTTAGATTTTAAAACATTTTATTAGCACTACTTCTACTTACATTTGCAGCCTGTAGCTGAGCTGCCTGACTTGCCAGATTCACCTTTCTAACTGATTTGCAACAGGCTCCACCTTTTCCTTTAAGAGGAAAAACTGTTGGTGCTTCCCGGAGCCTTTCTGAATGTCTTTACAGGGTCACTTTTGCACATGATGAAACTCTGTGGAAGTTGTTACCATAGCTACTCTCACTGCATGTTAAACAGGCAATGAACTTCTTTAAATACTAAATTTATTGCCAGTGCAGCTGCTTTAATGACAGGTTTGAGGCTTCTTTGGTTTCAAGGTTGAGTGTGTTTCAGCATGGGTTGCAGAGGGGATTCGAGTCACCCAGCCGCCTCCCTGCAGCAGATGCTGGAGCCTGTGGATGCACAAGGCAATGGGGTAAGGAAAAACCAGCATCTTGCAGGGGATTTGTCTGCAGCAGCTTTGGTCTTCTCACTGGCATGTAGAGGGTGCTCCCCTGGTCCTGTGGGATCTGTGAAGCACATGGAATGGCCTGAGAAAACAGAGATTAAGGCCTGGCTTCCAGACAGATCATGGCATAGGAATCCTCCCCAATAAAAAACAGCCAAAAGAAAAAAAAAATGCAGCTTCAAATAAAGCACTAAACTGTGCCTGTACTCTTAAAAAAAACATCTTTACAGAGATTTTCCTCTGCTGGGCTGCTCACAGACGCCATCTCATTCGCACTTCACATCAAGCAAGGCTCAGTTTCAGTGTGATGGACCATCCCTCCTTCAATCTCTGTGTTACAGGGGTTTTTATCATGCTAACAATAGTATCCAAGAAAGGCTACAGCTCTTTTGTGTTGGTGCTCTGTAACCACACAATACCAGAGAGTGCCTGGCCCAGCAAAGCTTTCCATTTAAAGAGGGGCACAGAAACACAATCCCACATGACTGTGGGAAAAAGATGCCTGCTGCAGACTTTGCAAACTCTGTGATAGCATCCTTGCAAAAGAACTGGGCAGGTTGGACCACAGACCACAGAGGCAGCATCACTGGTTGAAATCAAGAGGTGTCGCTTTGATGGAGGAAATCTCCCAGGGAAGTTCAGGCAGGCACTAGTGCAGACTGAAGCCATGGCATTTGCTTAAATAAACAGCTGGTAGTAGATTGGGTTTCTGAATCAAACTGCAACCCAGCACCTACTGAGATTCATCCGTCATTAGTCTTTCATTCGGAAACCTGCTCTTGGCCTGGTCCCCAGTTCTCAGAAGAGTGATTCAGGCAAATACCAACCCCTCCTCTGTGTCCAGAAGTCTCTTTTCTTCTGCCTGTCCCTACCCTTGTGGCAAGGCAAATGCCCACTTGTTTCTCATTTTAATACAGAATTCCTTCTGTTCAATGAGTTTTCATTTTAGAGGCTGCCACTGCCCATCCCCTCCATCCCTGCTACCCATATCTAAGCAGGGGGAACAGGTGGGACAGCTGACCCTGGTGAATGAAAGGAGAGCACAGTTTCACTTCCTTCACCCTTTTCTCACAGCCTGCCACTGCTGTCAGTGATCCCTGAGCCCCCGGGGGCTGGGGATTTGGCTGTATTAGTCACATGAAAGAAAAGAGCCTCCAGCAGGCTGCTCCTGGGCTTTGCTTCACCTCCAGGCAAGGGGATGGCTTGCCACTGTATTCCTCAAGGCTGGATCAAGTGACACTCATTGGGGGGGGGGGGGGGGCGTTATTTGCACAAATTGGCTTCTATGTAAGATGTGCCACAGCCCAGATTAAATAAATAAATAAATAAATAAAAAGAACAACTGACAATGATTCCAGTTGTGCAGGGAAACGTGCAAAGCCAGCCACTTGATAGAAAATAAGATCTTTTCCTGTAGACAGATCTTCGGGGTGGGATTTGGTCTCATTCACGCTGTGGGAAGCTCCACAGCCTGTCATTGCATGGTGGGCTCCAGCAGAGCACTGGTGGTCTCTCTCAGTCCTAACTCTACTAACCCAATAGATTAATATCCATCACTCACAACAAACTCCCAGGCATACTCATGTAAGATGCACTCATGTGAACATACTGGTTACTGAGCTGCATCTTGGGGATATTGTCCTCTTAGGAATAAAAGCCACAAACTCATGGATGTCGCTCAGATGAGCACCAAACCTGTTCCACCACAAGAAAGTAATGCAGCTACCTAAATAACCTTAAGTCTGCTTCGTATTGCCAATGTCAAAAAAGCAAGTCTCACCGTAGGCTTGATCAACCAATAAGTAGGAGCAGTATTTCCACCACTCTCAGCTATCACTGGTTGCTGGAAGTCACAGAGCCCCCATGTCAGCTCAACAGCAGCAGTTGCACTATAAGCAAACAGTTTTACACTCCATCCAGCAAGAGCAAAGCCTTTTCTCAAGTATTTCAGGTGCTTGCGCACACAAGTTCTACTTATGTATTACCATAGCCAGTCCCATAACCATCTTTATGCAGAAATATAGGTTCCTGAAAGCAGACAGAAGGATTTAGTCCCACGAGGCTGGGACAATAACAAGCATATGTGGATGAGACACTAAAGACAAAAAACACTTGGCTGTTGGCAAACTATCTTGACCATTGACAACTGCAAGACAAATGTGGTAACTGCACGTTGCTTTTTTCTTTTATTAAGGTGTCAGTGATGTTTCAGGGTTCAGTTCAGACCCCTGATGGGTTGGTCACACCTACTATTATTACTGCTTTGAATCTTAATTTGTTGTTCCTACTCACAATAACTTCTTTCACGTTTCCATCTGGTTTTCACCTTATGTTCATAGAGTCTTCATAAACTGCCTGAATCCAACAAGAAACCATTTTCTACCACGTCCTAAAACCCCCCTTCTGTTAAACCACAAGATTTATTTTCCCCCAGCTTTTCAGTGCAACCAGAGATCTGAATAAGTGGTTATTCACAGAGCTCTAATCAAGATATCCTTGTGCCTGCTGCTGCACACTCATTGACCCAAGCACGAAGCAAAAAGTAGAAAGAGAAGGACAAAAGCACGCAGGTGGAATGAGAAAGACTTGATCACAGCCTGCTCACTTAAATACATGTGTTAATGTTTTAATTTAGAAGGTGTGCATGGGTTAAAATGCAATCTGAATTTCAATTCAATCCCCAAAAGCAAGACTATGCCCTTGTCTTAGGGAGGGGCTCATTCAGGCCAGTCAGACACATTTCATACAGCGCTTTCCAGCTCCATTGTGCATGTACAGGGGGAAGGGCCAATAACAGCGTCAGTGTTCCTGCTGTCAGCCGTTTACCCACCTGTTCCTCTTATAGCCCAGACGTGTCCACCTCTGACCCCACTGTGGGACCGAGGCACTTGCGAGGCTGTACCACCACCCCTTGCTCCTTTGCTCCCCATGGCAGCTGTGTAAACCTCAAGGGCAACAGCTGGGGACCAGGGATGATGCTGGGTGTAAGTACAGAAAAGGGCATCAGTGAGGGCTCCAAATCACCATCCTGATGGTGGGGACTCTGTTTAAGTTGCACAAAGTTTGGCTCTACCCCCGTTTGAGCCCAGTGCCCATAAATCCAGCTTGATTAGCTCTCAGGTAGAGTTATTGCCATAAGGTGCTAATTTGGTAATCAGCTGCCCTTAGGGACCCCAGGTTGGGGTTTGGGTTAGGGATCTGCTCAGCGGTGGTGCAGTCAGAAAGGGTTTCCAAGGAACCCTGGCCACTTGTTTGTAGCCACAAGGATGGAGAGGGGTGAAAAGGATGAGATAAACTCTTCTCCTGAGTGCTGGATGAAGCCCTGAAATTACCTGGAAATTGCAGTAAGGATTTTTCCATCTTATGGCAGTCAGGGGCAGTAAATTCCACATCTTGATTTCAGGAAGACAAAGATGCACAGGCTGATGTATGCCATGTGTGTGCCTGCTTGTCTGCAGGCTATTTTCCAAAAGCCCGACATGGAATTGAGCCTCGATGAGATCCTCCTTAATCTGCTTAATTGTAAAAACACCAATGGGATAAGATCAAAACACTATCCTAAGGCATCACTTATTTCTATCCGGTCTAATTACATGCCAATACTCAACAATGCTTCTCCAGAACCCTTTTTCCTGTCTTGAAGGCAGATGGAGCTGTCCCACATGGGAAGATAACCCTGTGCAAAGGAGAGGTGGCAGGAATCCACAGTTCCTATTCTAATGCCAATAAAGACACTCACAAGCTGTCCAACTAAGCAGGTCAGTGGGACAGTGGCTTTCTGGTTTGCCAATAGCTAGAAAAAACAGTCCTGCTGCTGCAATGAGTCCATGGCCATGCATCAAGGCATCCTCCTTGGTGCTCCTGACCTTCATCAGGTAAGAGGAACAAAGAAATGAAGACCATGGCCTTCCCATCAGTGTTACGTGACCAACCTTTACTACTGAATGGCATCAAAAATCTTTCTCCCATCTTCCTAGCTTTCAGAAAGTATCTGAAGATCGAAAGAAGCAGCTCCATCCCTGAGACTGGATGTCCTAAATGTGGATCTACCTGGAGCCGGGGTTCATTTGCCAGCTTTATCCTAGACTTACAGGGCACCCTGGGTAATTCATTCAAGGTCTTCATGTCTTCACTTAAGGTCTTCTTATCTATCAGTAAGGAAAACAGCAGGAATAAGATGACATCTCTGATACTCAGACAACGAGTTTGTGAAGAGTAGGAATGCCTTATTAGCCAACACCAAAAAGAAGATAACATCCTCATTGTGTTCTACATCATCATCATCATCATTATTATTATCCAGTTCCTTCACCACATCAGCGCTCACAGCTGGACAGCACTATACTTTTTGCATAACTCATTGCTATCTTCATATATATGAACCTTGATTTCACAGGAACTGTATGGTCCAAAAGGCATCATAATGGGATATCAACCTGATGAAGCAAGGAATAAGAATTCAGATCCATTAGACTGGGGAACCCTTAATGCAGGAAACAAGGAGCACTTGACACATGAGTTACTGGAATTGCTGGGAGGAGCTGGAGACTTCTATAGTCTTTGTTCTGTTCAAACCCACTGAGTGGAGCCCTACTCAGATGCTTTCAAACCAAACATGTTACCAAGCAAAACTCAACAACAGCCAGTTCAGAAAATGTCGAGATTCAGGAGGCTTTCTTAGGAGATTCATTGAATATTTGGTGCAAACCAGGCTACTTCTTGGCCTTTCTCTTGAGATGATTGTCTTCTCCCAGGCTTGCTGACAGTAATGGTGCAATGGACTGCTGGAGTTGAAGCTCAGGTTACTGGAATTGAATGATATCTGCAGTCACTGTATCAGGTCAACTCTGAAGAGGTCAGCAACCTGATCGTCCCATCAACTAACTCAGAAAGCACACTCAAAACCAAGCAGAGGCTGTAAGACTGGGTGTCTACCAAGGGGAGAGGACTTAATTTCTGCATCCAGGCCATAAGCATTCCGTGTTCAAACAGCCTTTTTCATTCTGAAGTCTATGCCAACTTTCCACCTCCTTTCCCCATCACCTACTCCCACAGGCAGCGTGCAGGCATGCTCCCCCACCCAAACCTTCTCCTGCTCAATCAGCTGTCACGGGCCCCGCATTCCTGCAGGACTCCCAGAGTTGGCAGCTCTGGACACATGCTCTTTTCCACCCCCACAAATATGCAAGCAGGTGTGAGGCACCACAACTTTCCTTGTTCCTAGCCACTTCTACGCAGGCAGCATGAATGAAGGCACAGCCACAAGGGCAGATGATCTGTTCTCCTCCATCCTCTTTGCATCCCTCTGGGGAATGTACATAAGCAAAAATCAATCTCTTCACCATCACTGAAGCACCAATAAAAGATGAATCCTATGTGTCTGAATATATAATTCCTCTCTGCCTCACTCTAACAGGGTCTTTACATCAATGGTGAAAATGAGGGAAGTCCATGGCTCTTGGTGCATCACAGCATGCAGTTAGAAGGGAGTATCTGGAGCATGTGTGCTACCTAGGTCAATAAAGCTACTGAATACTGTGCAAAATAAATGACACTTGTGTTATTCTCACACCAAAAGGACCCTCAGTGAAGGGGTTTAAAAAAAACACAAAAACAACAAAAACAGTTGTTATTGAAGACCAAGAGAAAAAAATATCCAAATTTTTCACTAGTCACTAAGAAGCAACCTCTGCTCATTGCTTTCATCCAACCAGACAAGCTATAAGGTGATGGTAGGTACTACAAAGTTACAAAGGCAAAGAAAATGAAGTGGCAACGCAAGATTACCCTATTCACATCAGCCAGGAATACCAGAACTACCACAGTAAAATGCCAGGAGATCCAGGTTTTAGATGTCCATCATCAGTTCAGAGAGGATCAGGCTGAGCTCCCTCTCCAGTGCTCTCATCCAGCCTCTGGCAGTAGGGATGCTGTCATGTCCTGTGCAGAGGAAACCCAGGTGTGACTCCGCTCAGTTTATCAGATCAAGCACAGCACATCAGAGAACACTTTTACTCAGGGTCTAAGCATCTGTTCACTTACCTGCCACAGCAGAAGCTGACCTCACAACTTTTATCTCACATAGCCTGTACTTGCCTTCCCATGTACTGACCCTTTCACTGACCAGATTTGCACTGCCAACCACCTATTACTGAATAAATGTCCTACACTGGGAAGAGAACTCAAGGGAAGAGTTTTTTTGGCCATTAAAGAAACAATTAGGTGCAATACCCATATAGCTTTAGGAAACTATTTTTCATTAATCATACAATATGATTTTCTACACTGACAGTTCACTTTTCTCATTCCTATTGAGATGGGTCATCTTGCACAGAAATTATTCTCTTCTTTGTTAATGCTAAGTGGATCATCTGCTACAACAAGAACAATTGCCTGGCAAGTTTACATTTACCTATCATATCAATTATTTAATGAATGATAATCATCACAGAGCACTGTAGAGGTCTGATTTTATCCACATTCCAATGATTCTTTTATGTATTGAATAGAAATAAAATAAAAATTAGGTGAATTGGGGCAGATCATGTCCTATAGGTTATTACCTGTTACACAAAAAAAGCCCTTAACCTTCAGCACATTCAACTTTTTCCTTCCAAAAAAGTGGGATTTTAATAAAAAAAATAAATAAAAGAAGACCATCCATTTTGTACTGAAAGATCCAGCTCACAAGCATGTGCAATGGACCAAGGTGGTGGGTTTATAGGGACAACCATCTTTTTTTCGATAAGGAATGGGCTGATACCTTATAGGAAATTCAGGCCACCTGGTGTTTGTCTCATGACTGCATGAGACCATGTGGGGTCCCTGAGCTAAACTTCTGCTTTTGACATTGCTGTAAGGTGTATCAGTAGCTCTAAACAGAAAACAACCAGGTTGAAAAACCTGGCTTCCATGTGGCCACAAAAGAAGTCACAATCTCAGCTTGTACCCAGCTGCCATCCCCACGCTGCCTGCGAGCATCAACATGCACCAGTGACACCAAACCCAACTCAGTCTCAGCTTGCTGCCAGCCATCTGCCCAGGGTGCTATAGGACAGAATCAGCCCCCCAGCAACTAAAACTTTTGCAGCTGGATAAACTGGAGCATGAGGATCTCTTCTCCCTGTTATGTCCTCCACCCTTCAACCCCATATTGCTGCCATGCTCAAGATGCATTGTTGCTCCTTTTCCTTCTTTTCCATGGTGACCTTGCACCCATGACCCCATCAAGCTGATTCAGCCAGAAGTATTAGGAGAGATGGAGACAGAGTGATGCTGTCTGCAGCACTCTAATGAGATCATCATGCTCTTCCAGCTGTGCTGCGTAGGAGCAAGTTGTCTATGTTGTAACACTAACTCACACAGCTGTTTCAAACTGTTGAATGAAAGGATCATAGAAACACAGACTGCTTCAGGTTGGAAGGGACCTTAAAGCTCATTCAGCTCCAAACCCTGCCACAGGCAGGGACACCTTCTACTAGACCAGGTTGCTCCAAGCCCCTGTGTCCAACCTGGCCTTGAACACTGCCAGGGATGGGGCAGCCACAGCTTCTCTGGGCAACCTGTGCCAGGGCCTCACCACCCTCACAGGGAAGAACTTCTGCCCAAGAGCTCATCCCAGTCTCCCCTCTGTCAGGTTAAAGCCATTCCCCCTTGTCCTGTCCCTGCAGGCACTTGTCGAAAGTCCGTCCGAGATTTCTTGTCAGCCCCTTTATGCACTGGAAGCTGCTCTAAGGTCTCCCCTTAAGGAGCCTTCTCTTCTCCAGGCTGAACAAGCCCAGCTCTCTCAGCCTGTCTCCATAGCAGGGGTGCTCCAGCCCTTGGAGCATCTTCATGGCCTCCTCTGGACTCGCTCCAACCCTTCCACTTCCCTCTTGCTGTGTTGCCCCAGAGCTGGACTCAGAACTGCAGGGGGGTCTCACCAGAGTGGAGCAGAGGGGGACAATCCCCTCTCTTGACCTTCTGGTCATGCTGCTGGTGATGCAGCCCAGGATGCCAAATGCAAGTGAAAGCCAACACCAGGGGCTATGCTGCAAAGAGGAGGTGCTCAAATTTGTTCTCCCGTTTCTTCTTCCCTGCTTGACCACAGACAGCTTTTGCAGCACTCCGAGGCAGAGGGTGATTTGCACAAGCACAGCACCCTCTCCACTCTGGCTCACACAGCGGGGGTCACCCACCTGTTCTGCAAAGCATGCCAGCTATGAAGGGTGTTCTGGAGGGGTCACACAGCCCCCAGGCTGTCTGCTGCACCCTTCCAGGCTTGAACTCTGCTTCAAAGGAGCAAATGCACATAAGAAAGCACCCTGAGCACCATCCATGTAGTATCATCATTGTCCCTGCCCATGGCAGAGGGGTTGGAACTTGATGATCTTAAGGTCCTTTCCAACTCTAGCTATTCTATGACTCTTCATGGGTAAGCAACACTTGGAACACATTGCATTGAATGGCAGAAGCTTTGGGGGTTTAGGTAATTTATTTGTATTGCTTGGGTGGAAAGGGAAATGCTCCTTCCCAAACTATTACCTTTCACAAACTGATCAAACAGGCATTTCTTCCCTACTGTCCCAAATGTTCTGAGCAATAGAAAAATGTTTAAAGACAAAAATATCTTTTTCAAGTTGCACAGTTATCTGTAACTGCGAATTCCATCAATAAATCCAAACAGGTTACATCCTTTTTTAAAATTAATGTTGTTGACATGAAGCAAGGGGCCAGGGTGTACCAGGTATGACAGGACCAGTACAAGGCATCTCCCTAAGTGACTTATACCACGTTTACAGTTTTTTTTCCCATTTTTCCTTTTTTTTTTTTTCTTTCTTACGTTGGAATTTGGAAGCATCCTCAATCTCCTCAGAGTTAAAGACACAAATTGAAAAGTAAACCGGTCACTCTGTTTCTTAGCAGACTTCACAAGACCTAAACCAAATTACACTTTATAAGTATATACTATTTCCCCCCCATATTCTAACAAAGCAACCATGTTTACGGACATTTTATTCTGCAGGGAAAAATGCTTTTGAATTGCACTCAGTTTTTTTAGCAGGGAAACTTTTCCATGGTAAAAGCAGAGTGACCATATAACCCTGCAGTCACTTCCAGAGGTTTGAGCACTCACCTAAGATAAAGGAAGGAGTAAGATGAGGACAAAAGCCAGGAAGCAGGCCCTGTGGTGAAAGACAGCCTGTAACAAGACTACCCTAAAGTAAGTGAATCAGGACCAGGCAATGCTGCTCGGTGCAGGAACTTGATCATCCTTACTGCAGCAACATGCTTAGCAGAGTCTTAGCTGAGGCAAACTCAGCCTACTCTCTCCCATCATTTTCCAGGCACAGGTCTGGAGTTTGCACAGGATAACATACATCCTGACAGGCAGGGAGATGCAGCAAACCTTTTGGAGCTTAAAAATCTTTGATAATACCAGTGTGGGCCCTTTGGCATCCAGGCTATGGAACTGTGTCAATTATATTTCATTTGCTAGTTAAGGAACAGAGTAAAGGGCATGATTTCTTAAGTGCTTGTGCTGCCATAAACTCCTTCCAAGAACTTGATCATGTCATCCTGTGCCTCAGTTTCTCGACCATAAACAACATTTTGATAGCACTGCCCTCTACCAGAGTGGAGTGAGGACCTGAGAGGCACTCTGAAACACCCTGTTAATATCATCTTCAAGACAAGAGCCTGGTCAAAATCTCTCTGTAAACACCCACCCATACAAATGGATTCATTTCCAGTCTCCCAGGGATGCTATTTTTTAAAGACTTCCGATGGAGAAGAGATGGCTAATGGGTATTTCTAAAGAGACCAGGTTGGGGAGGACCTGGGTTATGGTTTGTATTCCTGGCTGTACCAGTGTGACCTGTGGAGCTGGTTGGGCTCAGCCCATTGTCTAACCCTATGCTTGCAAAAGCCCACCTCATCTTGCCCAACCACCTCTGCTAACCAAATAGCCCCATCAGGATTTCAGACCAGATCCAGCTCCTTGCTCCTCCCTGGAGCAGCCATCTGGCAATTTAAATATTAAAGTGATGTACCTGCAAGAAATGCCTCTATTCTCCGGAACCTTAGATGGGGAATTTTTGATGGGACCAAGATACGGCATCGGAAAAAGGGATAAAATGAAGTGCGCTCCCAGCATGGGACAGCTGAAGCGGTGCCACTCAACATGCTGCTGTCAGCAGGGTGATTGAGGTGGACAGGAGGGACGGGAATGGCTGCAGGCTGTAAAGGACACAGGCAGGTGGGAGGACGGGGCGATGGGGTGGGCTGGCTTGAAGGGTAGGAGATACAAAAGGGACTGTGACAGCCTGCCAGGGCAGGGACCATGTAGGGAGGGCAGGCAAGCATCTTAGGGCAGAGCAAGGCAGGGAGGGAAGGTGCGTGTGAAGAGACAACAGGCAACTCAATGCCAGGGTGGCAGAAGGCTTTTCTGCCCTCAGTGGGGTGAGACAGGCATACTGGAGGAAAGAATTTATCCATAGACCTAGCAAGGGAGTTGAGAGGACGCTGATACAAGGGAAATGAGCGCAGATAGTAAAAAGCTGAGTAAGGGGCATGGGGTTTAACATGGTTGTCACTAGGGGAGAGGGGAAAAAACAGAGAGATAAGTATAGGGGAGAGTGGGAGAGGGAGAAATGCCCACTTTACCCTGCACACTTGCACACACAGAGAGGGGCCAGTAGTATAAGCCTCTTGAAGTGCTTTTTTACCCTCAGCCTTTGCTAAGAGACCCTTCGGCACCCTCAGGCTGCTTGCTGGACAGCATTTCCGATCACACCAGCTCCTGCTCCCTTGGGGAAATCTTGAAGGGGAGGAAGACACCCCTCAATGAAGACGCCGGCCTAAGTAACAACCTAGGGGTGTTATGAAGCAACAAAAGACTCAAGAGACAAGGATGTAGAGACCAACTGCTTCTTTGCTGAAGGTAATGTCTGAGATTTACTCTTTTTTTAATGCAATACTTCCTGCAGTGTGGGAATTGCTGATAATTATGGCCAAGCCTAGAGAGCACAGGCAAAATCATCCAGATTGACATAACAGGAAGCATCATAAGGGAATGCAAGGAACTCTGGGCAGGGCAAAAGATTCTGAGGATGGAAAAGGGAAGGGTGGTGAGGTGATGTCCTCATGGTCCAAACAGGACCCCAGATTCACTATCGATTTCCCAGGTACCAGACCACACTGCCTGGATATGGCCCGTGGCTTTGATTTTGACACATCCCTTCAAAGAGCATGTGTTCTTGCTCATAGCTATTGACAGACAAAACCAAGGGGTAAATGTGATTTTCAGGAACATCTTAAAAATAAAAGGGTTTGGCTCAGAAGGGTGGAAGAGTTGGTGTTCAATGCCCTGTTGGCCAGCTCTCCTAGCTCACAAGGCAAACCCTCAGTGACCCAGGGGAAACAGGGACTGTTGAGGAGGGACTGCAGGATCTTAGCATAGGATGGAGGGACAGTGTCATCACCTGGGAAGCTCTGCAATCTCAGATGGCCCCTGAGAAATCTTGACTGCAAAGACTACCCAGGTGTGAATAAGTCCTTCCATGGGAAGAAGTAACATTCTGGTTTTAATTCTTACCTTTAAACAAGTGGTCACCAGCAATTTTCCCTGTCCACCAAAGCCAGCTGTTAGATTTTGTCTTCTCCGTGCTGGTTTTGATATATTTATCATTCAAAAATCCTTATTAGACAATTAAATGCTTCCTCCATTTCACAGATGGAAAGCAAGGGTACAGACACTCATAGACACAAATTTGTCTTCATTACTCTTATACTCCTCAGTAAGGAGTCTAAGTGAAGAGCAGTCAACCCTGGCTCTTTCTGGAGTAAAGAGAGAGTGATGGCCCCTCTTGACATGCTCCTGTGCCCTCTATATAGGTCTTTGGTGGCTGTTCCTTGTATTTCCAACCTGTTAGCAGTATTGGTTATTTTAATTGGGAATGCATGACTGAAGCTGTCAGAAGGCCAGGATGGATTTACCCTCCTTCTGCCTCACTGCATCCATCCAGCTCCCTGCACTTGGACCACATGTCAAGGAACCAACCAAAAAAGCAACTGGAAGAAAAGGGCACTCTCCTCTTCCCCAAGGCAGTACCCTTCACACCCACTCCCAGACCATACCATGGGAAAGCTCCACGCTGGGGTTCATGATATGAGGTGATCCAAAAATCCCCAGTTAAATAGTGTTAGCTGCAGAAAGAATTAAAGGGAGATTCCCCACCTTTTCAAGGCAGTGGCAAAAACCCTACCAGCTTCTTAAAGGACAGTTATTCTAAATTACCTATTGCCTAACTTCGCTTGCACTCAAGATACAGGAAAAGGAAAGCTAAGAGACAAGGGAGCCCATGCTGAACCTGTACGGGCACTTGCTGGTCATATAACTGTCTCTTTGTCCCAGGTGAAGTATTTCACCTCCACGCCTCATTTTCCCCACCCATAATCTGGGAATACCGGTGAGCAGGCTTTGCTCAAGGGCAGTTATTTTGCTCTTGTGCAAAGGGTCAGACTGGATAAATATAACAGGATGTAACTGAACCACAGCCAAGATGTCAGTTTAAAAGCACCATATATTAGACCAGATAAAGCATAAAATATGACTTAAGGAGCCTTTTTATATTGAATTGAAAGTGGTAGAAAATCAAGCAAGGAGGCTAACAGGATGGACAGACACATTGCCAGGACTACTGGTGAGTCTGAGACTGCTTTTCCAGATAACCTTGGGAAACTCATTTATTTTCTCCAGCTTTGTACTCTGCTTAGTGCCTCCCTTTCACAAGACATTAAACATTGGCACTAGAACTGGATGTTTCAGAGGTGCTTATTGAGGCCATATTCCCACTGACTGCAGGTAGAGCACCCACTACCATAGTTTATAGAGCAAACTCAATAAACTCTGAGACACCCTCATGAAACCAAGGCATACAAAGCACCTCCAAACCCCAAGTGCCTAAATATAGTCTCTGGCTAGACATAGGCAATGCTTTGCAGACAGATGTAAAATTGCTTTGCTGAATTTTAAGTTTCCTGGAAGCTGTGGTTAGGACAGTGTTTAGATGAAACTAATTAGCCCTACTGCATAAATATACCCTCAGACAACTAATTTGGGTCCCAAGGCTAAAATGTTAACCTAAGTGATTTGCCCACAATCACACAGCAAATTTGCACGAGAGGCAAGAAAAGGCTCCTCATGACTTTTTACTTCATGCAAGATGCCTTTTGATGTCAGTGGGGGAAAAATGAAGTGGTAAATACCAACTGTGCAAAGGTTTGGGATCAAATTCTTCTTGCAGAAGACTGAGTAATCAGAAAGATTAGGGAGAGAAACCGCAACACATCTTAGATCCCGGGTTGAGGGTTTTTTCCCTTCCTTGTAAGTCAACGGGATGACTTTTAGTTACCCATTCTCTTCTCTGCACTGCTATCAGATCAGTGCATCTCATTATGCATGTACATGTAGACAGGCAAATGAAAGGCTAACCAGCCTCCATCCTCCCAGTAACAACTGCTCCTTGGAAAGCATTCATCTTGCAATCAAGGGTGGAAAAACAAACTTGAAAAAGAGCCCAGAATGAGTGAGTGCCTGGATGCCAGGCATATTAGAGAGCCTGTTTTGGGAGTATCACCTCCCTTCTCATCTTCAGTGGCAAACCATCCCAATCGCAATGACCCTTGGAGGACAACTGCTCCATTCTTTCCCCCTCTTCCTCATGCCAGGCAGGGACAGATGTGTCTCTGGATATGCCTGAGATGGTTGGGTTACTCTCGGTGGCTCAAAAAGGAATGATCTGTTTGCTTAGTTAGCATATGTGCTGTTCACAATGAATATAGTATTCTGTATAATCAGAAGGAAAGATACTGGCTCTAAATAGGTGCATTTATATCCTACTGGCTTCCTTTATTGCACAGTTTTGTTGGCGTGCTTGTCAATCTTCTATGCTCAAATATGTATCCCTTTCAGCTCCTTAACTTTTAGTAGCTTAGCTGATATTCTGATATGGGCCTATAAGAATATAAAGAAAAATTAAAGGAATGTAAGAACAATAAGTAGTTATAAATATCCCATACAATTTGTTGAAGGATGATACATTTTCTATATATATTAAACAAGTCTAGAAATGAATCTGTGCACAGTATCTTTGCTGTAGAACTTTTCAGCTTATTTCAGAAAAAAGCAAGAAGGAAAACCTTCAGAAAGTACTAATCTTGGGTAAGGGCTGTTAGTTTTACTATAAGGACACAGGAGTTTAAAAAGTTTAACAGAAGTTAGGAATCAAAATTAAAGGTTTGCTAAAGAGGACTGCTGCTCATATCTGAATGACAATTATACTCCCTTATCTTTAATCCTTTTTAATCCACTCACCTTTAGGCAGATATTTTACTAAACCCATGAATTTTGTTGATGTTACTTCCTTCCTGATTTTCTAAGTAGCAAATTTCCATTTTTCCTATTGGAGGAATGGGATTCCTGTCTCCTGCCCTCAGACTCCCCTAGGTTAAGCTTCTGACCTCCCACTGCCAGTCCATTGTGGTGTGTACCCTTGTCAAAGCTGACAAAAGCCCAGCCCCAGTGAGGTTGGACATAATTCTCTGTGTCCAATCCCTAATGAGGTGAATCTGCCTTCCTTAAGCTCCTGTCATGCTCAATAGCCATGTGTCTGAAAGTACAGTAAAGTACTTGATAGCGAAAGGGGTTGGAATTCTGGAGACCTGGTGCTGGTCCCATTTGTCCACTTCCCTCTTCTGGGCTTCAGTTTCCCTGTCTGACACCTACAAGTTTGCAACCAAAAACTTTTGTGCAACTGGAATAAGAAGCAAGGAATCTGGGATCAAAGCTTAGGTGGCAACTCTAAACTGAATGTCATTGGCAAAGTTACCCTTTTTCCTTAGTGGAGAAAATTTCTTGTAATAATACATGGCTGTTGCAGAAGTCTTGTTCATGGCCTTAAATGTAGCAGAGAGATGAAATAGGGTTGGTGCTATCCACCTGATTGAGTACCTATAATCATGAATAACAAAAACCACACAGACCCACACAAGTGCTAACTGGGAAGAGAAAAACCATGTTATATTTATTCATGATTGTTGATAATGCATGTAAACAGATTTCTGCATTCAGAAGAGTGGGAACCCACATGGCTCTGCTGAAATCCCTGAGAGTTTTATCCTGGTATCAGCAACACTCAGCTTCCTCACCACTTCTGAGATAAAAGCCTTGGTGTAACTGGGTGGTAAACATTACCTTGAGTTCTCAAATCAAATCTCAAATCAAAATGTAGCAAATGCTGCTATAATATTGGTCTGACTCACATTTAAAGAAAAATGCTGGGGGTCTTTTTAACACCTGTGTTGCACTTCATGTAAAAACCTCTGTGTAATCCAATTGAAGACACCACTCCTGATCCTATGGACTTTTAAACAATATCCTCTACTGGGTCACTGCATGACTCATCCTTCTCTAAAATTTGCATTCATTTGTTTTATCATTACTGACATTAATGAAGCAATGACTGAGAGTGTGAAACTCCCTGCCATAAATTGTTCTAGAAATGACAAAGGTATTTATCTTGCTTGAAAACAAACAAGCAACTTCCCCCAAAAGCTACTCATCTCTTCACTGCAGTCAGTAAGTCTTTGTATATGAGCAAAATTACTTAAAGCTGCATGTATAATATCAGAATCACAAAGTTTTTATGTGAAAACAAATTTGAGCCATTCCTAGACTCATCAGCCTCTAAATCCATAAAAAAGAAAAGCTGCTAATGTTGTATTAGCTATGAGTTTATATTTGCAATTACCACAGGTTTTCCTACTTCTGCCTGCAGAAATCTGCTGGATTGCTGTTACTTGAAGGGGTGCAGCTATTACCTGTCCCAGGATGTCAAGTGTAGTGATAAGTGAGGCTTGGAACACGGCTTAAGCAAAATGACAGCAAAATCATTTCTATTACAAATATCTGTAACAATTCTGGTTGCTTTTCCACTGTCAGCAGATACAGGAGGGTCCAAGCTCAGGAGAGAACTATGGCTCTCTCTTCTGCTGTGAGCTTTCCATGCATCACAGGCTAGCCCTGCATGTCTACTGGCATATACAGAGCATACGAATCCCCTTCCATGTCCTGTCATAACCAGAAACTATTTAGTACTTCAAGGTTAGCTTTAAGCAAAAGCATGGGTTATTGACCCGTTCAGCCCTGAGTTACAATAAGCAATGCCATGGGATAGACTTTCACTATAAACCCTTTTGTAGACATACATTATATAATGACGGATTTACTGAGTAGCTGACTAGGAGAAAATGTAGAGGCAATAAAAACAAGCTGTTTGCATGTGAGCTATGAAAAAAATGAGTAGTGTCAGATACTGGGGGGAGTTATGAGAGACATTTTCTGAAGTAGCATCATGCAGGGGAACACCTCTGCCACAGGGAAGGATTGAGAACCCTGTAAGCATGGAGGGAGACTCTGACCCAACTTCCTGAGCACACAATAAAATGCCTGGAGAGTGACGGCAAACCTGGGGACCTCGGTGCTCCAAGGAGAGCTGAAGACTCTGAAGAGTGTGTATGGTGCTGCCCTGAGGTCTGGAGTCCATGCCTGGCCAGCAACCTCTCACTAGGTTCTGTCTTCAAAGAGGTTTTGTGTTTTCTTCGAAGCTTGGGGTATTCCTACCTTGGGTTTAGTGCTTTTCATTGACTGAGGTCATTCCTTAGTCTTTGGGCTCTTTTGGAAGAGAAGACATGGGAGAAAAACTTGTTTTCCCGCTCTGTATACTTGTGCGGAGTAGTTGCGTCTCACTAGCCCTGGTTGCTTACCTCCCTTTTCCCATCCTCAGACATGCTTCCACTTCGAAATAAATCATCTTTGTGAATCTGGTATGTAAACAAATTGATTTCAGTGAGCTGTTTCCAAAACATGGCCATAACTCCCCTTGAATGTGACCAGGATCCTCGAGCATACCTGCCCTACCAGGGGTGACAGTGTGCAACAGCCCCAAACCGAGAGCTTAGCACAGGAGTGGGCACCAGGGTACCCTTCATTTGACTTTTGCTGGTCATTACTATCATCAAATACAGAAACTTCTACATGTGTCCTGACCTTTGTGTCATGGACTCTCAAAGGTACATCAGGACACAACACAAGTTGGAACACAGGGAATTCCAATTAGATACCGGCAAACAGATTTTTCGGCTTGAGGGTGGACAAACACTGGGTCAGAGACCCAAAGAGGCCAAGACATGTCCATCTTTGGAGAGATTCAAACTCAGACATGGTGCTGAGAAGCCTGACTTAAGCTGGCCCTGATTTGAGACAGGAGATGCACAAAAGGCCTCCAGATATCCCTTCTGATCTAAATGACTGTAACTGTACAGATTTCAAGCTTGTTTCTGAAGAACCAGAGGCCAGGCTCCAGGCAGCTGCTCTCTGGTTTTGAATGCATTTCCTACTTGGCTCTCCTGGGCAGACTATCTCCCTGTATCAGCAGTTCCATTTCTCACCCAGGTCAAGGCTCTGTCTCGATACCAATAATAACAATAATAATAAAGTGAGAGGAAAGAACGTTATCTATCACCTCTCACTCGTGACTTGTTTTTTTACAGCAAACTTTTTCAGGATTTTGGGGCTATCAAATCAAGTCCAAGACATGAGTTTCCAGCTTTCAGCACTGTGCAATGGCCCACCCAGGAATGCTTTAAAATGGGCACTGGAAAATCTGAACTATCTGAAATATACCTCCAAAACATCCTAAACTGATCAAGGGCACCAATGAAATTACAGGGGTTTGGGCTGCCTCTGCTTTTCCAAGGAGGAAGCACATCTGAGGAGCATCCTCTTCAGGAGTGGAGGATGGACAGCTGTCCTGCTGCCCAGAGGTCACAATCCAGACTTCTCTTATGAGATGACATGCTTCTTTATATCCCCATATGGATTAGGATGCTATGGAATGTAAGGAAGTGTGTGGTTTCAGGGAGACATCGCCAGTGTCCTCTGCTTCCAGCTACTGCAAGGAGTCAAATGCTTTTCTGCAACTGCATTTAGTTCAATCTGAGTTTGTCAAGTATAGTCAGGCAGCTTATAGTCACTCTACAGTGCACTCAGTGACTGTGGAGAGCACACAGGGATCTGCAAATCTGAAAAAGTTGTGAACTCCTAAATCCATGCAAATTTGGTAACGAAGATGTATTCTGCACATCTTTCTCTGGAAAAATCACCCATATGACTATAGATTCAGCTAAACAAAGTAATATTTACACAATATAAATAATATTTACACAATACAAAATCGTATTTTACCTTGAAAGTGTTTTTTAAGGGCATTCTGGATCCCTGAAAACCTTAATAGCTCTCTTCCATTCTCAGCTGGTGGAAAATACTTGGGGTCTAGTGACACGGAGAAAGAATTAAACAGCACTGGGTAGGATGACTTGCAAGGAGCAAGACTCAGTATGATCTAGACCTTACATCAGTTACAAAACTCCTCTTTACTCCCAGTGACTCATAACAAGATCTTCTTTAAGGGGATTAAAATGAATGCTACAGATACAGAAACTGCTGTAGTGGATTGATTAAGTTTAATTCAGTACATTGTCTCAGTACAGTAATAGAGCAGGCTGCAGAAAGTTGCCTCCTATTTACGTGACACTGTGGAGCAAAGCAAGCACACAGTCTTTTCAAAAACAATGGTGTTTTTTTCCCTAAATCTGTATTATTAAAGCTCAGGATAGTCTTGCCATGCACACAAATATCACTTCTTCTTCTGCTTAATTCTTTGTTCTGTTGAGATTGTGGAGCAGTTGCCTTTCACCCATGTTGACACAGCCTGGATATATCCTGGATATCTTCAGGGTATCCTGAATATCCCATTCCATGGAGCTGAAGAGCCCAAACCATTTCTCATACATTACCTTTTTCCACTATAGACCAAATATTCAAACCTTTAGTCAGCTTTCAATCAGTCTTATTTATAGAAAGCATTTAGGAAATCTTTTGAAGCTATGCAGTGATGGGGACTGTTGTTAGTGTTATAGCCTATAACGCTATATGTGTATATACTATACTATATACGCACTATATATATAACACTGTAGAGATATATATTTATGTAATGTTATAGGTATTGAAAGGTTTTTCAGACCCTCATTTCCCTGGGAAATTCAGACGCTCATTTCCAACCAAAATAGCCTCAGAAAACCTGATCTAGTTAATTTAAGGACATGTTTATGCTACAGCGATTAATGTCCAAACTTAATTTTAACCTGGCTATGAGAGGTACTGCTAGCAGATAGACCTCATAATTATGAATATTTACACCCATGTACTTGTCCAATCTTCAAGCCAGTTGTGTAGTTCAGTCTGGCCACACTCTGCTATAGGCAATACTGGAGCCAACTACCTGTTATCACTGCATCTTGTATTCCTTGGCCTCATACTCCGAAGAGGCTTTGGCATCTAGGAGTCCAAGTTTCACTGTCTACACCACTATTAGTTCACTCAGTAGTGCCAGAGCCTCTGCTCTTGCCCTCAAATGGCCAAAAAAATGACTATTCAGCTCTTCCACCTTCTTCAATAGATGGTCATCCTCAAACTCCCTACTGGGAACGGTTCTCCACCTGCCCTAATTCCTAAGCTGAGCTTGGGAAATGTTAGGGTCAAAACAGCAACTGTGCTAAACACAGCACAAACCACTGAGTTCCTGTGCTTGTATCTCAGCGCTATGTAATATACCAATATAGACCTCGAAACCATGACATTTATGTTCCTCAGTCACCAAGATGCTTTGCAAAATTTCGGTCTGAATCAAAACCAAAGCTTCTGCATCTGACCCAAACAGTGTGGTCTCCTAAATATAATTCAAAAAGGTGCTTGTCAAACATTATTTCATCCTGTCCTTCTTCTACAGATCTAACTCTTGGGTTATGAAGAGCTAATTCTGAACAGAAACAGAGTAGAGGAAAATGATCTTTTTTCTTTAATCAGAACAACTACACCAGACAAAAGGGGACCCAATAGAAAGAGAAAGCAGGGATTTGAATCCTGGCCTCTGTTCTCTCCCTCGCTTTGCTGATCAACCCATTGTCCGTGTCTCAGACACAACACTTCCTTTCTGCACCTGGTGGTCTCTTCATCTCTAACGTGCTGAAGGCATGTAACCTGTGGAGACCTGGACTTTATTCAGTTGTCTAAAAAGATGTTCCTAGTGACTTTAGAGACACCCTAAGAATAGTCCACTGGCTTCTAGGTATGTCTTTTTCAGATATGTCCTATGCCATACTTGCATGTCTCATAGAATCATAGAATCAGCTAGGCTGGAAAAGATCTTTAAGATCAAGTCCAACCTTTACTGCAGGGCTACCAATTCCACCACTAAACCATGTCACTGAGGGCCTCATGTTTCTTGAGCAGTTCCAGGGACAGTGATTCTACCACTTCCCTACGGCTCCTCAGATGGTGCCAGCATCTTACATGTTGGCAAACGAAGCCAACCATTCTGGCCGGTCAGAACCTGTCCCTAGTCTTGACAGACTGTATAAATGTGGGGTTTAAATCTGGAGTGGAATCCCACCCCTTCTTTACTTTCTGCAGCTGTCCCCAGCTGGCAAACGCCTGTTCCACTGGAGCCTGCAATCAGCATTAACTCTTGCCGCACAGCATGGGCCAGGATTAAGTTACAAGCACACACTTGCAAGGACACATGAGAAGAAATAATGCAGACTGCTCATGCAGACATGGGGCTAAGGAAAACTTATAGCCTTGCTGGGGGCCAAGGCCACTGTTTAAACTCTGCTCCTCCCTCCATCTTCTGGTTGGGTATCAGGCCCTGACTGAAGGTAAAATGATCAAACAGTTTAAGGACAGGTCTAACTCTTCCTCGCATCAACTTTTGCCTCATGCTGGTGGGAGAGTGAATGTAGTGAATGCTACAGCTAAGAACTCGCCTGCGCTGGTCTTTTGGCATCAATGCAGATGTGTCCATATGGAATACAGTTTGTGTTGCTGATGCTTTCCCTGCTAACGAATAGCCCTCAGAAAGCAAAGAGAAAATATGAATCAAGCAGACGGTTCCTGAATTTACTTAACATTCTTCCCAGTGCTGCACACTAAGAGGACAAAGGGAAAAAAAAAAAGAGGAAAGAAACATTTTTCCAGAGAAAGCTCTATCAGGTCCTGAAAAAACACACACACATGGAAAGGGGCCTCTGCACAGGCTTGGAAAAATGCTGCTTTTGTCCTGTTTGGAGGCTGCCCTGTGCCCCACTGCTCATGGTTTCCAGCAGCTGTCTGCTCAATGGGGTTCCCAGGTACAGCTGGAGGGCTTGAGTGGCTCTGAGCAGTGATTCCTGACTGACAACTGGCAGGTGACTTCCCTTCAATTGACAAAGGAGATGTTTTTCCTCCTTTCCTCCCCCCCCTGTTTTTTCCTTTTTGTATTGTTTAAATGTTAAAAATAAAAAAAAAAAAATAAAAAAATAAGGAGAGAGAAAGCAGCAGGAAGTAAAGAGCTGTATGAAGATAAATCTTCAGACATATGTTGATGTGGCTCAGGATGGGCAAATGCCAGTCCTTCAAGCTCCAGCAGACTTTCCTCATTACCCATGTCCTGGCTTGTGAGTTGGGACAAGATTCCAAAAAAAAACCCCAGACTCTATGAAACATCTAGATAGGGACTCAGAATTTGTCTCCTGAGGCTTCTCCACATGCTTAAATAGTGTTGACTTGTGCATTAGTAAGAAATTCACCTTAGTCTCCAATTAGAATCATAGAATCATAGAATAGTTAGGGTTGGAAAGGACCTTAAGATCATCAAGTTCCAACCCCCCTGCCATGGGCAGGGACACCTCACTCTAAACCATATCACCCAAGGCCTCATCCAACCTGGCCTTGAACACTGCCAGGGATGGAGCATTCACAACTTCCTTGGGCAACCTATTCCAGTGCCTCACCACCCTAACAGGAAAGAATTTCCTCCTTATATCCAATCTAAACTTCCCCTGTTTAAGTTTTAACCCATTACCCCTTGTCCTACCACTACAGTCCCTAATGAAGAGTCCATCCCCAGCATCCTTATATGCCCCCTTCAGATACCGGAAGGCAGAAACCAGGGCAACATATAGACACCTAATTCTTAGCCAAAATGAGTGCAACCAGAAGTCATCTAAGATGAAAAGTAGTGAGGTATCATCAGCTGGTGTCCTAAGTCCTGCATCATAGAATGGTTTCGGTTGGAAAGGACCTTAAGATCATCCAGCTCCAATCCCCCTGCCATGGGCAGAGTGCCTCACATTAGATCATGTCACCCAAGACAACCTGGCCTTGAACACTGCTAGGGATGGAACATTCATCACTTCTTTGGGCAAGCTGTTCCAGTGCCTCACCACCCTCACAGTAAAGAATTTCCTCCTTATATCTAACCAGAACTTCCTCTGTTTTAGTTTGAACACATTACCTCTTGTCCTATCGCTATAGTCCCTGATGATCATCATTCTTTGCCTTTATGCAGTGCTTCTGTCTAATCTATCTAATTCCCCTTGCAGGTAAGGTGCAGTGAAGCCAATCCAGTTACATGGTCAGGATCTATGCTCTGCTCTGGCTGGTCAAACGGAACCAAGCCCGTCTTCTTTGGAGGTTTGGTCCCCTTCAACCAGCTATAGCAGTGTTGAAAACATCGAGCCGGGAAGGTGTGCCGCATCCACCTCAGCTCAACGCAACCAACCCCTCCTCCTGGATGGATCTGCTCCCCCTCTGAACATCTCCAGAGGTACATCGGGGGATGAGCCACCTGGAAAGGTTTGGGATGGGTTTTGGGGTTTAAAAAGTATCACTGCTAGGGTCTTGCCTCTGTAAGGATATACACATGTACCTGCCCCAGCATCAACTCGGGCCCAAATTATCACTTACAAGGCTTCCTGGCTCTGCAACATTCAGCAGATTTCTAAGTCAGTGTGGATCTGAGGGCCCTAATATAGAGCCTTCTGCATCTCCCTTTCCTACCAAGCATGCTTCCATAAACCCCCTTTTGCTAAGCTCTCCCAATCCAAATGATTTGCATTTAAAATTAAAAATATGTATATCATAAAGAACAAGGGTAACATATCCTTGAAAACACACTGTGTGCATGTGTCTTTTCTCATTTATTTACTGAAAAAGGAGCTATAAACAACCATAGTCCACAAGGTAAAGTTTTGTGACCCACAGGAAACAAGACATCAGTTATCCCATAGCCATTTAGCCCACAACACACACACCACCTCACATCTTTGTGCAAGGTATTTTCTGAGTCTTCCCATCCACACAACACTGCAGCATATGAAGAAAACAGCAAAACAACTTAAAAATTTCTTTGCTGACTTCCTCTCTGAACCAGGCAATGGATTTAGACATCAAACTTCAGACATCCAACTCTGCAAGCTGTTCCCTGCCTTCACCCCACCAAAAAATAAATGCAAAGTTATCAGTAAATAAATAAATACCCAAATGTATATTAGCATAAGTTGGTGGATGGGGAGGAGAGAGCAAGGATGCAGCCTGCATGAAATAAGGACTGGCAGCAGTCTGTCCCAAGCAGCTTGGGTCCCTGCTACAGAACAACAATTCTCCATGGAGTGCCACATCCTCCCAGTCCCTGCATTTTCTCCATGGGGATGCATTGGAGAACAACTTCATTTCTGCCAGGTATCCATAGCCAGTGTCTTTTAGAAGACCCAGACACACAGGGGTGACAGTGCACAGTGGGACAGTCTGGCCAGAATGACAGACTGAGCAAAGAACCACGGTTTTTCAGTCCCCGTCATATGTTGTGAGGGGTTTCTGAGAGGCAAGGAGTACACACATTGTATGGGTCTGCTGCCACTACCGAATATGAAAGGTGCAGTAAATTGAGGTCAAAACAGAAATTGTTCCAAGATACCCAGGTTTTCCTCTCATGCCAGATACACAATTCATCATGAACAAGGGCTGTGTCATCACTGACAGCTCATCAGTCTCAACCACCACACAGACAGACACCACATTTCACTGCTAAATCCCTGGAGGTTTCTTAGCATTTCAGGCAAACTGTTCCTGGTTTGAAACAGTTACTGGACATGAGTCAAAAGGGGATTTTTCTGACATCTCATTTCTCACTGCACCTCTGCTTTATGCAGCTCAACCTTAGCACTGCCCTGAAGTAACACCACATCTATGAAGGTACACCTCCAGGGTGCAGCACTGGGTTATGCAGTAGATACCCAAAACCTCCTAAAGTGAGCCATAGAATCATAGAATCCCATCAGACATTAATCATGGACCAAGTCCTTCATGGGAGACCCAGGGCATCCTTTGGGCACCAATGAATAGTGAATCCTACAGCAATTGCGAAATAGGCACTTGGCAGCTCATGTTCAGCCAGCACCCATTACACCATGAAACCTCCTCGCCATGCAATGAGCTGGCTTTTGGCATTATCCATGAGCATGTCCTTACCTGGAAACCCTTCCCAGCTGCTCTCCAGGACCAGCATAGGCCTCTGGCGTCTATGGGCCCATCTCTGCAACAGAGTTGTGTTGGACAGGGAAACAAACTTAAATTAGTTGAATTTCGCTTAGCTGAAACTCTTCTGTGTGCCATAGCATGGGTTTGAACACATCCCCCTGCAATGCCATCGACAGACCAGTGTTACTTCTGGGCATGGTGTGTCATCTCCTAGCACATCCCTGCATTGCATCTGCTGGGTGATGTGTGCTGGAAACATCCTTATGTTTGGGATGAGGCATCCTCAGGCTGAGCTCATCTCTGCTCAGCCTCTTCCTCCCAGAATCTCCTGCACACCTCTGAAGTTCCTATAGAAGAGCTTTCAGCCAAAGGTTCCTTCACCATTGAGAACATAACCTCCTCTCATCTGACTTCCTTTCCTGGAGTTCCTGCAATACTACAGAAGACATAGCCATCAGAGTTCCTCTCTGGGTTCTGTGCTGCTCAGTGACTCTGTTACCTGTGGATGGAGGGGGAAGCATAACCTTGTGCCTTTGCATGGTTCTTCTTATGGGACCTCTGTAATGAACTCTGTTTCCAAGCAAGGAGAGTGTTTCCCTCCCTTACATCTTCACTGAGGTTTTCCAGGCATGTAGAAATCAGCAATAATCAATTTTTACAGAATATCCTCTGAACCCCTTTTCATGTCGATTTTATTGTCAAGCAGAAGCCAAAACTTTTGTCTAGAGCAATAACATACAGCAGAAAGCAAAGCTGGAAAAGTCATCCAGCCGGTCTTGCATGTCCCTGGACTGAGTGCAACACGTGCTTAAATCCAATCCTGTTTTACAAAGAGATTTGTGCTGAAATCCCATTTAAACAGATGCCTGAAACAAGTGCTTGAAGGCTTTCCAGGAAACCAAAAAATGAGAGTAACAACCAGGGACTCCTGTTATACACCGTTCACCCAAAAGAAAGGGTTTGGGGCATCTCACATCCCTCCTCTGAAACATGCAGTAGGACAAAAGATCAGTATTGTCAGTCGATGCTGACCTGCTCCTCAAACACTGTACTTTTCTTTCTGCTTTATCATTTTTGATGTGGGGGTACCTTTTTGGTTTTGAGTTTTCCCTTTCAGTAGCTCAAAACACTTTAGAAGCATTCTTTGACAATTCTGCATTAAACAAACTCCCTGTTCATAATAAATGACAACATTGTGCAAATCCACCTTGAGAACATTCTGCAAAATATTTATGCAATTATTTTGGCATTAATTTGCACAAATGACAGTTTTCAGGAAGCCTCTATCCCAAAGGCTGTTTTTAGAGGAAATCAATAAATACGTCTTGATATTCACACTGAAGAATTAAAAATGGAAGACTTCTGTAAGCTTCTTGTAATCTACTTCATTACCTCAGTTTTTCAAACCCACCCAAAAACTTTTGAGCATTATTCTCATAGAGGACCACTGTTGGTGCTTTCTTTCCAGGACAAAGAGCTTCACCATTCTCCCCTCTTTATAATTCCTTCATGAGGAGAATGACCTCTTGACCAACTACCATTGTTCTGCTCTTCCACCAGCCATGTCCAGGTTCTGCCAGGATGTGAAACCATTTAATCCGGTTTCAAATGTCCTTTGCTCTCCTCTGAGGAAACAAAGGTTCCCTGTGCACATGCAGAAAGCCTCTGCCAATCCCTCCTTTGCTAAAAAAAAAGGACAGAAATAAAAAAAAAAAAAAACTACAAAAGAAAATAAGGCAGATAAACGATCACCCCACCATCTGATTAACGTTTTACTTTGCCTGATGCAACTTTATATGGTAAAACCCTGCTTGAATCCTTCACAAACAAACTTCAGACTGGGATGATGAGACATTTGGGTACTTTGCCTGATTATCTCCTTCCGCTTGTCTCATAGAAGTTGCTTATCAGTCATCAGCCCTTGTTCACCACAGAAGTCTTGTGATATCTGGCATCTCCCGCACTGCTGCTAGAAGACCTAAATCCCAACTCCTGAGCCAGGCTAGAGGAATCTCTTGAGCACCAGGGGAGGCAGCAGAGGTGATGGCAGTGGAGATGTGTCTCTGCAGGGTTGTGCCAAAGCTTTTTTCCCAGGTTTTAAAGGCTGGTTGTAAGCCTTGAGAGGATTTCTTTCCTTGGCTAGAAGTGTAGGCACATTTCATTTTAATATTTCAATGTTCACACTAACAAAATTAAAAGGAGAGGGGGGAAAAAGGAGAGTAAATTCAGTTACTATTTTGTAATAACTTTTATCAAATCCTTAACTGATTACTTCAAACAAATCAGAGTTTTCTCACAGCTGTGCATGCAAATCCTGTACATTTATACAACCTTCACGCTGCTCGTCACGGTGTGGTTTATACACGTAATGTGAAGAACAATCAGAAAATCAACCTGTAATCATTCCTTTTATTTTCTCTCCACAAAAGCTCATTGCTCCTACCTTGTTCAGCTTGTTCCCTCTAATGCAACGGCTCCCTCTGAGTGCATGTATTTGATTTTAAGGTTTGGTGTAATTAAAGAGACTTAGTTTAAAGTATTGGTACTTTTATAAGGGTGCAGATATTCTGAAATGAAAGTTGGACACAAAGATGGTAGTTTCTGGACTGTTACCATAATAATAATGTGATCATAATTATGTGTATAATCTCGTTCAGTCTGCAGATGATAATTTCCTTTTTTTTCCTAGTTGTGGAGTAGTCATAGATGGATAAAACTGCTATTTTCATTCTGTGCCAAAGAACTGTGTCCAAATAAATGTGCTAGCAGCCTGCACAACCAAATCTGCTATTACAAATGAAAAGTTAAAATAATACACAGATTTATCTTATAGTGTTTATGAAAGTGAAAAGTGTGTTTAGATTCTAGTTTGGTATTAGTCAATCTTTTTTATGCAGCAGATTTTTTAGTTCAATTTGTGGTCCTTATAATTTATTTCTGGTCCTTATTAGTTATTTCTTCCCTCAGACAAAACCCAAAATCCTCATTTGGTTGACTGCAAGTGTATTACATTAAATACTGAATCAGACATCTCTAGGCTCTTCACTACTTTTAACATGGAGAATTCAATCTTAAAAATGACTGAAAATTATGCAAGTAATTCTCTTGAAGATTGGTTTCAAACAAGAATGCTTCTATTGTTTTTGAGATGGAGAACAGATTCCTTCATGAATGTGTAGGTTTTGGGCAGATGAGGGAAGACATGGCTGGAAACATTGAAGTGAAAATGTAAAGAAACACCTTTATACTTTGGTTACTCCTGTCCCTGGTCTGGAATCCCAGTGGAGCAGCTACTCTACTGCAAGTTCATGGTGTTCCATTAGAGTTCCTTATGTGCCACTGTTTTGTCACCCAAATGTTTCCATCACCGCTTCCCAAATTTTCTGTGGTGGAGAAAACAGACATTGCTTAGCTCCCAGAGGAGCAACAGGGAAGCAAACACCAATAATGGTTATTACAATCCCTTTGTGAGACATGTGAGACCTGTGTGATGCTTCATAACATCTTCTACCAAATTAGACTGTCCCATTAGCAATGAGGGTTTATAAACAACTTGTGAGAACTGTGGCCACACATCTCCTTGGCTGGGAGGCTTACGAGCTGCAGCTACAAATAAAACTGTGCTCTGGGAGAGCTGCTTGAATAGTCTTTTGCAAAGAAATTATCTCATGGAACAAGTAAGTTATCTGGTCAAGTCTCTTACAAGCAAATAATTCACATCCTAATTTGATCTTTGTGACTACCTGCTATGGCTATAGCTTAAATGAACCATTGTTAAGGTTTTGGCAGTATCTTAGAATCATAGAATAGTTAGGGTTGGAAAGGACCTTAAGATCATCAAGTTCCAACAGGGACACCTCTCTCTAAACCATCTCACCCAAGGCCTCGTCCAACCTGACCTTGAACACTGCCAGGGATGAAGCATTCACAACCTCCCTGGGCAACCCATTCCAGTGCCTCACCACCCTAACAGGAAAGAATTTCCTCCTTATATCCAACCTAAACTTCCCCTGTTTAAGTTTTAACCCATTACCCCTTGTCCTAACCCTTCTCCTGTTAGCATGGTATAGATACTGTTTGCTTAAAGCAGTGCTCCTTTACTGGATGTGCAAGAGTTTGGCCACAGAAATATTAAAAGAATCACAAGTGTCAAAGATATGACTCTTTCATGTGATGGTGCTGCTGTCACTATGGATTGTGTCATGTGTATCTGTCCTGCAGTGGTTGGGAGCTTGAGACACAGATGTGCAGTGTACCTGGGGCTGTGGGTGCTGTCCTTTACAAGATTGGACTCTACAAAAAAGGTTGATCATATAATTTCATGCTCCCCAAGTCAGGGGGTAAACTGCAGTACTCTTGTCTTCGCAAAAACACCCTCACTCTCACTCAGGATGGGATGACCTGGCCATTGGTTACATCCTTAGAACCAGAGACTTCATTCCTGCAGACCTTTGCTTCTTTCTCCTGGTCTGGAACAATGAATGTTCTCATGGTCCCATCTACTTTGGGCCCAAGGGGACCTGAAGAAAGGAAAGACATCAACCCTTCTGGTTTGCTAAGCTTTGATACCAGCCCTTCTCATCTCTGCATCCAAGTTGATGGCTATCATTCCTTGCGTGCTCTTCGCAGTGGAAAATTAAGAGAGTAAGACTTGAAAACCAGCACTGGGGAATGGATGGTGGCCTCCAGCATTGATGGAGAAGCTGTTATAGAAGGAATAAATGACACATTGATTGAAATGCAGGGAGGACTACAACTCTTTTTTCTAGCCCTGGTTGGGTGCAACACGGTGCAGTTCACCCAGAATAAAGAGCTGTTAAAAGCAGCAGTGAATGGTCCATTTCAACAGAGAAATTTGATCATAGATATAGAATTACTCAAAAGCTCTGCCTGCTGTCCATCTATTTGCCCTTGTAGCCATGGCATCAGCACAGAAAGGACCAGGTCTGGTTAAAAAGCATCATTTAGATTAAAGCAGCACAGCAGCCTTCTGTTGCCCATCCACTGCCCCCACCCCACTGCGGCGAGGCCACTCAATACCTGAGAGGGAGACCTTCTGCAGTGGTAATTCTCTGAAATCTCTGCCTGGGATAGTACTGGAAACAACACTTCACAGTGGTCAGAATTTGCATACGTTTGAAAAACGATTGATTTCCTTTTCTTACTTAAAAAAAAAAAAGAGTCAAACCAAACCTCAGCAAGGCAAAAGGTCTCAAAAATTAGGATCCCCATTGCGCATTTGCAACTCTCATCAAAACCACTGTGAGTCACTTATTCTCTAATACTTTTCAATTCTGACACTTTCTTACACACAAAATGTTGTGGTCAGGAGTCATTTATCTGTCAGAGAAAGAGCAAGAGTGTGACAAGATGAGGAATGACCGAGTTTTTTCAGATTCTACCCAGCAGTGAGCAAACAGCAGCAGTGGAAATTACTTTATTTCTGCAGCCTGAATATTCAAACCTCCCTAGAACCCCTAAGTATAAGCACTGGGATACAGGTATAGCAAGGGTGATAACACTATCTGTATGAACTCAATTAGGTTTGAAAGCAGTGGGCAGTGGAGCACAAGCTGGTGGCCAGCTAAGGGCTGGTGTTTCGGCACGCAGCACTAACCTCTCAGTGCTCCATGTGAGTGAGCCCCTTTCCTACAACATCACCTTGCTCCACCACCAAAATCACAAGCCGGTTTCACAGGTGCTGTGTGGTGCCCTGCACGGCAAGGACTGCTTCCTCTTGAATCTCACCAGCATCACCGCAGCCCAGGAGTGCAGGGAATGCCTCTTGCAGATGAGAACTGAGATTGCAGGGACACTGCTCCTATCTAATGATGCTGCCTCATCTCCCCTCTGCTGTGGTCCCCATCCGGATGCAATGGAAGGTTTCAGGGTCAAATTTTCATTTGTATTGTATTTTTTGTAAGTTTTCCGAAGAAAGCTTCATCACACTGGGGACCAAGCTACAGAGCTAAATCTCACCCTCCTGAGGCATTTCACAACATGAAGTGAGGAATTTCAGCATCCCATACTCTGCTATCTCTCCTCTCTTGCAGCAGCCAGGAGAGGATACATAAATGTACAGATAACCATTTGCAATGCTGCATTCCTCTTTTTGTTGTCCCGTTTAAGCCAGGGGTGAAACACAAATGTAAAGCCACAAGCTGCGCCCATGCATGAGAAACTTGTTTGCAAATTTTAACAGCTGAAAATGAAAAAAATGGAACTGAAAATTATACAAGGATAATTTATCTTATTTTTTTTTTTCCCAGTGGGTGGTGCAAAGAACTGAATCTTAAGATGTTCTCCAGACAAGTCTGTGAAACGTTTTTCTCCCTGTTTGCCACCGATTTTCAGTTTTGGAAACTCTAAGATCTCCAGTGCAGCTACTCCTAATTTACTGCAGAACAAGCAAGTGTAGCTGGAGGTGAAAGAGACTGATGAATCTGCAGCTGGTAGCTGGTTTTGAGATAAGGATGAAGACATCAAAGACTTCCTGGCAACCTGCAGAACTTCCAGAATTTACTTTGTTTCAGATAAATTTTATCACAGAATCACAGAATGGTTTGAGTAGACCATCTGGTTCCTTCCCCCCCTGCCATGGGCAGGAACACCTTCCGCCAGACCAGGTTGCTCAAAACCCCATCCAGCCTGGCCTTGAACACTGCCAGGGAGTGGAATTTTCATTCCAATGATCCCAGAAAGACACAATAAATATTTTCCAAAGGGTAGGACACAGCCTGCCTGCAAATCTGACACCAATTTTGTGGAAACAGGAGAGTTTCTCAGTGTTGTGATTATGAAGACATGCTATATACCAGTTCCCTGCCTCTCAGAGCATCTCTGAGCATCAGGATGGTGAAGCACTACACAGATGATTTGTCCTCAGCTTGGAGCAACACTCTGCAAGGAATGAATGGGTCAAATGGAGATCCTTCTAAGCCAAGCAAGGAATAAAATAAGGTGCAAATGTCTTGAATGCAGAACCCAAGATGGAGGTGGGATAGGAAAAACTTGTCCTTGTTCCTGTACCCAGTAGGGATGGGAAATAAATGTATTAACCTGCAACAAATAAAAGCTCAGGTTGACGTTTCAAAGTTCTGTGGGCAGGAGCTCCTGAGTGTAAGGAACAGCAGGGACCCCAGGTTCTTCTCCCCCTGCTTCCTGCCGTTCACTGGGGCCAAGATGTGGGCAAGACACAGGATGCAAGCAGATAGCACAGCAAACAGAGAATTTCAAAATGAGTTAACTGTTTGTATAAACCATTCTACCAGCTTGAATGTCAGCCAATTTTATACATAAAGGGTTTCTTCTTGTACAGCTTATAAATTTATAAGCTGTACAAGAAGATTTATTGCTACAGGACCGCAGTATCACAGAATCATAGAACGGCTGAGACACTAACCAGCAGGTTATCCCATCGACTGTACTGGTGAATGAGGCTGTTCCTTCCCAGGTGCAAAACCCTGCATTTGCCTTTGTTGAATTTCAGAAGGTTCCTTTCTGCCCATCTCTCCAGCCTGTCTAGATCCCTCTGAACGACAGCACAGCAGCTCCCAGTTTTATGTCATCAGAAAACTTGTTGAGGAGGCACTCAATCCCTTTGTCCAAGTCAGTGGTGGATAAGTTGAACAATACTAAACAGTACCAGACCCAGTATTGACCCTTGGGGGACACAGCTAATTACAGGTCTCCAACTAAACTCCATGCCACTGACCACAACTCACTGAAAACTACCATTCAGCCAGTTCTCAATCCACCTAACTGTCCATTCATCCATCTTGCAATTCCTGAGGTTGCCTATGAGGATGTAGTGCAAAACAGTGCTCAAAGCTTCGCCAAAGTTGAGGTAGACAACATCCACTGGTTGTCTTTGAAGCCATGAAAATAAAGCATCGTCAGAGAGATATTTAATTGATAACAAACTTATTTGGTCATTAACATCACTGATAACCACAAAAAAAATAAAGGAAGAGATGCATTTAATCATCTGTGCTCAAAGACCTTTACCCCCTCTGATAGTCTGGTTTCAGCCTAGATCCCCTCTCCTCAGACAGTCATTGCACTTCTCAAATTTTCCTCTACATGCAGACAAGAATCATGTGTTATCCAGGAGATAGTGTCCCTTCCATTTGGTGTTAGGCCCTGCTTTGGCCCAACTGTACAATGAACCCTTGGCACTACAATACGCAAGTAGCGATGCTGCTGCCAGTCAGGATCTGGCTGTAATCTGAGCAGTCGTATCCTGAACCCACCTCCTGGCCATGTAAAGGCCCTCTCCACTTACTCAGACTACCTTACAGTTACATATTAATCATCTATTAATTACCAGAGAGCAGGCATCAAATTCCTGTTTCTCATGAAATCCAACTCACATATCTGGGAGCCCTCTTTTTCCCCTGTACCTCCAAATACCAATCAAAAAGGTGAATTGAGTGGTCAACTTCCTTTATGCTGACTTCCCAGTTACTGAGCATCTATTAGATATTAGTCATTCAACAGACGTGTCAACCACTGACATCAACCACAGTTGATGAATTACTGTGATATCAATTTAGTTGTGCTTGGAAAATTTACACATGCAGTAGGACATGATAATTTCTACTACAGCTTCTGGAAAGGAGGAAAAGTAGAGGTGTTTAATAGACAAAAAACTTATTTTGCCTATTTTGTCATGTCTCCTGTACAGAGATCAAGGGGTGGGAGATGGGTGCAGTGATTTTTAAGTTTTAAGAGGATCTCTGGATATGCCTGATCCAACCATCTACTCAAAGCAGAATTAAACTAAACTAAACTAATCTTAAAGCTTGGTGTTTAATCAGGATGCTCAGAGCCTTGCCCTAACAAGTTCTGAGTTTCTGTCAGATAACCACTGGCCTCAGCCTCAGTTTAATCATTAAACTCCTAGAAATTACCTCTGCAATGCACACTGTGCCATGTAATGCTTGTATGTAGGAGGAAGAGTGTTGCCTTATTTATAGGGATTTGTAGAGATATGTACTCAAGAGAAAGAAAATGCATTCCCTCCAACAAGAAAAAAAAAAGGTAAATATCTTCCTACCTGTAAATAGAAAAGCTCCTTGTTTTTCAGAAGTAGCATAAATTTTACTGATAGTGACTGAAAAAAAAAGAAAATATATACATAAATAAAGTATTTGAAGATATCTGTCATTTCTCATTTAATTTACGACTAGCTCAGTAAGGACACCAGAGCTCTGACACTGACCCACACTGATGGGAGAAAGTATCTTCAAAGCCAACACACTCAGATTTGGGTGCCTGAAGGATTTCAGCTGGTAAAGGACTTGATTTAAGCAGCAATTTAATCTCAAGCAAGCTTTCACCAGAGCCAAGAGAAGGGCTTGGTTTGATTTCAAAAGGCTTTAGGTAATACTTAATATCTTTTTTGTTTCAGTAAGCATTTGTTAGTGCCCCAGCTTTCAGATCTCTAGCTAAGAGAGAGCTAAATGTCAGAATAAAACAAATCTCATGGGGTAAATTCTAATCTCATGGGGAAAAATCATGTTCAATATTTGTTTTCACTTCAGACCAGGAAGAATTGGAAAATAATTATTTGGAACTTGGAGAAATCTTGGAATCAAAAATACAAGAGTTTCATCTGTCTAATTCAGACCTGGTGGAAGCATTTCAAGAGGTGTATTTCCTCCCGAGACCCTCTCATCTTGCCTATGACAGTTGCAAATGAATGTGTTCCATAACCATGGAAAGTATTTTTATCATGATCGCAGTGCTGTGCTGCAGTAGCCGTGTTTGAATATTTACCTCACCTTTACACTGATGAGGTAACCTAAACCACTGACACAGTTAGAGTAGATGAGCCTGGATTTAGGGTCACACTGGTTGAACCTGACCTTCTGCTGCCTTGTGTGCTTTTGAAATACTTTTTCTTCTAAGCTTGGAAATTTAAGTGACCCACTTTGAATGGATATTTCAGTAAATGGCATTAGAGAAAACCCCTTCTAAGGGAACCGTTTCCTTTAGCCTGTACATCTCTAAGGGAAACTGAATTATACATTTAGCTTTTCAAGCATCAGCATCTTTTAAACAAGCTGATATAGTTTGTGGCTCTCTCAGAAACTGCAAAGTAAATTCTGCCCTTATTTACGCCCTCTTTTGGGTGACAAAAGGTGAGTAAAATTTGGAGTTACACATAAATATTAAGCAACTGTAAAAAACACATATGCATCATTTTAACTGTAAACATCAGCGAAATTAGCCCTGAGAAAAAGTATGCATCATCAGATCAAGACGGTAACACTGAGTGTTACTTTAAGGTGCACATCCTAGCTACTTGTAACCCACTGTCAAAGCAAAGTGACCAGAGTAATTTCCTAAGATAGAAATATTAGAGAAAGATGGACTGAATTCACACCCTCTGTTTTAAACTGTCAGCCCCTTTGTCAAGAATCTCTCTGCAATTCAGCCTACAAGCAGCATCAATACCCTTGTGTCTGTCCGTCACCCACCAACTCCCTGGGAACCTCATCAGAGAAGGCAGTAGCTGGTTTATTATATCTCATAGCTAATTATGATCAGCGTCAGTACCTGGGAAGCTGCAGCCTGAGAGGCTTATGCTTACCGCTTTCTTTGTGTACCAGGTTTTGTAGCACTCTGGGTCTTTCCCTGGGAGATCCTCAACTTGGATTTTCGCCTGGGAGAGCCATCAAGTTTCTAGTTCCTGGTACAGTTTCTGCTTTATCCAAAATTTTCCCATTCCTACTTTGCTGCTGACTGGTGTAACTGTGGAGCTCTGACCTCTCAATAAAGGATATTGAATGATGCCACAGAAGCATGCAGTCCCAGAACACCCTATAAAATGACAAAAATACTTATCAGAGAGCTATGGATTTAAACCCCTAAAAGTGGGGGGGGGGGGGGGAATGAATGTAACCATCCCTCCTTGCAGGCAAAGTCTCTTTCAGCGTCAATCCAGCAGCTTTTAAAGAATATTCAGGGCTCATCAAGACATCTGCCATGAAAAATCAGAACCCAAGGCAGTTGCTGTCAGGTAAAGCAACAACAATGACCCAAAGTCACAAGGGGGCATAGCCTTGAAGCAAATCAACATCTCCAGGTCTGCAACCCCCTTACAATTTCTTAGTGAACATCAAGAAAAACACCTGCAGGTGCCAGAAAGGGATCCCGAGTGTCACCATGTCAAATAGAGTAATGGATTTAAATACTGCCTATTTAATACTGACATGGCAGGGTACATCACAGCTACATTATATTGGTCTCACAAGGATGGTGGGACAGCACAGTGGGATGAGGAGCTACTTGGGATCACTGGTAATGGTCATCCAGGACACAGGGCTGGGACACAGGGAGTTGTAATGCCTTGTGGCTACATAATTCAAGGTATTTTAGCTCCAAATACTCGCAAGACCAGCATGCTATCACCTATATGCCATGCAGGAGGTGTCTGTAGTTCCCTCCAGTTTTCCTGCCTACAAGAGGACATATTTTGCACCTCAAAGCCTTCACAAGGTTTCTCTTGAACCACTCTGTTCTCTCCCTAACTTAGGAACTGAAGGTTTAACTACATCCATCACAGTCCCTAGAGCCCTTTCCATAGGATCAAAGCCCTGTGTCACAGGACAAGAGCCTGAAGTGAAATTAAAAGGTGGCAAGCTCAAACTCAGTGTTCAAGGGTTTGTTTTTTTCTTAGATGGAGAATGACTGAATTTGGGAAGTCAGTATCACAAAGCATTCTGATCAAAAGTGACACATCACACATGAGGTGTAGACTGAATAAAGGTAACATGACTTAGACTAGGAAATCCGAGAAAAAATATAGGAGCTTGAGAAGGATCCTGGTTCCTCAGACATCAAGACAAGTGACAGCACATGGAAAGTATCAGAGAGCAATGGGATGGGGGCCAGCTGTGCAAAATCTTCCAAATTCAGGGTAAAAAGACATCAGACTGACCGAGGAGCAAGCGGATCCAATCTGGCAGTGCCAGTGATACTAGCGGCTTTGATACCTACTGCATCCCAAGTCAGAATCATGGAGCATATCAACGTATGTTTGATGAGAGGAAAACCCTGGCCCGAGTTTAATATTGTACACTTTGCACCCACTTACTGCAGAGAGTGCAGAATTTTTGGTGGTTTTCTAACATCATCATTGAGTTTTGTTACTACTTGAGTGACATGGCTAAAGTAATGACATCACCTACCGATCTAAGAAAGAGTGAGCCCATATCCTGTCTTCCACCTGCGTTAATGGAATATATATACATACACTCTATAAGTTAAGTTATGGTCAGAAACCACAGTTAGGGTTGGGAAAAAACACCTACTCCAGATTAACTAGGACAGCACAGAAGCCCTTATAAAAACTCCAACAGCAAAAGTGCCCAAACACCACCAGTTCAACAGAGCTCAGCACAGGCATCAGCTACAGTAAGAGAAGGAAGATGTCTCCGATTCTTTGTGCTTTTCTGGTAAGAACTTGCTTTCAGGGTTTTTTTCACCCTTTTTGACAGAGACATATTTAAATTGTAGTAAATGACTATCAAGAATGAGGATCTGTACCTATCTTTAAAATGCTTGCTTAAACCATTAATAATCGAAAATAACTAAAAGGGGGGACCACTGAACAGCACCAGCATGGGGCAGCAATGAGACTGTATGTATATATTAGTGAATGGGGCTGCTGCAACATACTCTGACTCAAGCAAAACGTTGAAAACTAAACCTTTGTTGAGTTACATCCTTTCTGGTATCTCCTGTATTATATTATTTTCTATAATTTAAGTATTTTTATTCCAAATGATAACTGAATGTGTACACCATACCTGTCAGCACCATGAGAATTTGTTAATGAAAGCAAGAGTGGACGAGATATATTACGTATTTTTCAGTATTTCCAACCTCTAGTTTAGGCTTTAACTGTGGATGAATTTCCGAGCTGCACAAGGAGTTGTTAGGGCGTGTTGTGTTACAGCAACTGTACTGCATTGTGTCCTAAATGCACTCATTGTCTTCAGTTCAGATCACTGTTCTTACTGCTGCTGGCCTTGCTGTCAGCCAGCAGTTCTGCCTATGGGAAGGTGATACAGCCTGGACTCAAGCCAGAAAGCCTCTTCAAGCAGGCATATGCTGGATGCTTGACCCCAAAAGACTCAAAATTCCCTCAGACTGTGAGAGTCAACATAAGCATCAGCTCCACAAACCAGGAGACCAAAGTGACTCCTGATGTCAGCAGCCGCTCCCTGTCTCCATGGGATTATAGGTATGTTCTCTGTCCCTATGGTCTAGAAATACACTGGCTGCCCTGGCTGTCACAATAATGCCAGGGCTTGCCTACGTCTTTATTTCAGTGCTTCACTGTTGAGAGATTTTGGAAATATAAGGGTGTCCACAGTCCATATAATCCTCTTTAAAAGATAACCAATACAGAAAGGAGCACAGAGTAAAACCATGATTTAGATGAACATACAGAAAGCAAAGACTTTTGGGTTTGTAATTTAATTAATTTATTTGTATATTGGGGAAAACTTTATCATCAAAAGCATTCTTTACCTAAGACATCAAGAGAGCTAACATTGCACCAAATTCAGTGGTGGTTTAATAACATAATAACATCAGCATTAGGCCCTAAGAATGTTTCATGTAGGGGAGCTGAAGGTCTTTGGGTCCATTAGTCAATCTGACAGGTTGGGAAGCTCCAATCAGTCTTTCAAAGTCAGTGCCTCTTTGAAGCAAGTTCTTTGCAAAGGCAGCTGCCTGCAGCCCTGTCATGTTTGTCTTACACTTAAAACCCTGTAGTATTTACTTACTTACACCTTTTTTCTTAAGAACCTACAGCAGTGGAGGGTCTACTGCTCCTTCATAGGCAATGTCCCAGGAGGTACCCATTCCCGAGCTAGGAGCCCATAGTGATTCAGACTATCATGCCTCCAGAGATGCAGCAGCAGTTCCATTTCAAATCCTTCCTTTCATGTCAACTTACAGGATAGATGAGGACCACAACCGTTTCCCCCATGTGATTGCTGATGCCACGTGCCGACACTTGCGGTGCTTGAATTCGGAGGGGCAGCTGGACCACAGCCTCAACTCCTTCCCCATCCAACAGGAGATCCTTGTCCTCCGGAGGGAGCAGAAGGGCTGCCACCAAACATACCGGCTGGAGAAGAAAACAATCACTGTAGGATGCACATGTGTCACCCCCTTGATCCGACACCAGGCTTAAAGGCAGCCTGTAGTGTAAGAGCAGGCAGCTATGGAGAACAACTTCCTTGCTTAACAGCTCTGAAATGAAGCAGCCTGATTCAGTCTCTGCCAAACTGAATCAAGATATAATGATTAACTAGAATCTATCAGAATATATTAAAATTTAAGAGAGTTTCAGTAAAAAAAAAAAAAAAAAGAAATCTTTCCCCCAGGAATCTTGAACTCTATGAATTTAGTATCCAGACACCTTCATGTGACAGACTGAAAAAGTAATGGGTACTCTCTACATATCTTTAGTTTACACTTTTAAATGTCTATTTATGTAATTCTATTTAAGCTGGTGGAAAAGTTGGAAATAACCTATTTGTTTATTTATCTTTGTGTAATAAAAAAAAACCAAGTAAAATACTCTGTGCTATTCTCCTTTCTTTCTAAAGAAGCCCTTTTGATGAGGTAAGAAACCACCTAATTCAATTATGACCATACAAGGGATCTGTGTGATGCTAAAACCTAAAATTCTCTTCAAAACCTCTAGCTCTTCTGCAGCAGAATGAAAACCCCACAGGAAAGCTAGAGCTTGTACCATTAACACCCTTTTACTGATAGAGAAACTAAACTGTCTGGAGGAAAATTATTCACCAAGTGACACCCAGTAGTTTCACATTGAAAAGAGACTAGGAAAAAACAGTGGGTAACTACCCAGTTTTCCACCTCATTATCTGATTGGAAAGGAATTTGTAGTGATAGGCTCAGCAGAACACTTTGAATGCTTCTTTGGGAAGAACAAAACTCCCTCCAATAAAACAGCATTTTTCACTGCCTAATTTTGACTTTGCTCAATGCTACATGTTGAATTTCTTTCCAACCGACTTCAACACATTTTCTGTGGAGCTGGGTCACTACCTGGGTACACAAGCACATGAGTATGTTGGGTGGATAACTGAAGAGGTTAACCATGTATTGCTAACTGCAATCATCATTTTCTCTGTGCTTGTGTCCTTCCAAGGCGTTCATTGCTAGCAGTTAGTCCTTCAAATGTAAAGCAAACTGACACAGCACTTCTACCATGGCTGCAATAAGACTCAGGTAGGTGGATGTTTAGCACTGAGGTGGTTTATTTAAAGCACTCTGGGGTTAAAAGTGCTCAGATGAAAAGGTTCCACTTTTAAGAAGGCAAGCTGCTTTGTGAAGATGTGGGTGTTTTGTTTGCTGCCATCTTAGAGAGGGGTAACCGTGCTCAGGCAGTGACAAAATGCCATTGCTAAATGCAACAGCAAATAATGCATTCCTAGAGATGCAGAACTCCGAGGTGCAAGTCCCTAATGAGGAGCAAGGTCACTTCAGGTGAATGCATCTTCTTCAGATCCAGCTGTGCTAAACAAAGACGTGATCATTCCACCTTTTGCACTGGGGTTATTCCCTCCAGCTATGCCATAAGCCTAAACCCTCTGTAATCTAGACCAGGCAAAACCAGGTGGGTCGGTCTGTAACCTAAATTTACGCTAGAGACACGGGTTTCACACCATACCTGACCTAGCAGATATACAACGGTCAAATAAATCATTTGTTAAATCGGAGTGATCACAGTGCCTGCAATCACAACAATAGACTCCCATCCACACCTGTAGTTACCTTCAAACACTGATACAACTTTACGCATATGAAGGAATCTACCAGTATATGTGATACTGACTTAGCTTGGCTCCACCTAACCTCCAGCTGTTCTTCCCTAAGGTCTCTTTCAGGTCCTGAAGTTCACCACAGCTTACTGTTGTGGAATACTAAGCATGGGAACAGACTGCCAATAAAACCCCAAAACATCAAGGAACCTCATCCTCTGAGGTTTACAATGAGTTATATAAATACCAGTGGAGGCAGATTGAAATAGAGCTGAGTGTCTTGCCCATTAGATGATCCCTCAACATCCTACCACTTCCTATAGATTGAGCTTTGGCAAAACATCTGCAGCAACTTCTATCATTATGGTAAATCCCATGCTTTATTACCTGGTAGTGATGTGATGTGCCGTTAGCTGGAGTTGGCCCATGAGTAATGGAGACTGGTTAGAAATGCTGAGAGAGAGCTACTACATGGAAAAAGTCAGAACCAGGTCAGCAAGAGATGACACAGTTGAAGTACCAAAATGCCGACAGCTTTCTGCTGACGGGCTGCAAAGATATTCCAGTCCCACTTCCAGCAGCATCATTCTCCCTTGGACCATTTACTAACTGAGTTAAATCCTTGCCCCAGGAAACAACCCATTTTTCGTTTACTTGGCCTCATGCCAATTTCATGCTCACCTCCACAAGCTGCTTCCATTCTGTACATGCTCCTGCAGAAGCATTTAATGATATAATCACCTGGATTCTTTTGGCCTGAAAACTATTTTATTTCCTGCTGGAAGTTCTCTTGTAACTCCTGGCATCATGAGCTAAGAGGTCTTCCTTCCTTGACTTTGCTGTGCTCAGTTGGAAAAGAATAATTCCAAATCAATGCAATGTTGCCATGAGGTCACCTAATCAGTGTCTTTGTTTCTCTGGGCAAATTTTGATGACTAACAGTTAATAAAGATCGTAATAGGAGACCAAAGGGAGTAGGATCCCTCTTTCACTCTGTCTCAGCTCTTATCAGTTCGATTCAACAGATAAATCTTGGTCTCTCTTATTTTGGAGAGTCTGAGTGCAAATTCCTGCTTATTTTATGTCCTTTAATGATATCAATATTGGGGGCAGGGGAGAATTGCTGCAAAACCCTCTTCAACACAAAGTTTTCCATTCCAGCCCTGCTCGCTATCTCTGTTTCATGTCAGTTAGCTAAATCTGAGCAGCACTGGCTAGCAGTCAGGTTGCTTGGCAACCTGTGATTAAAACCCAGCAGAAAGGGAAGTTTGAGATTGCATTTGTATAGCAAACTGTCAGATAACTATGCTCATCATTGACAGCTTATCAAAGCAAGCTGGACAGACACGAGACACTTGTAAAAGATGATGGAGATTCAGCTGTCTGGCAAGCCTTAAAACATGAAGGAGGCCAGTAGTACAGACTTCAGAAGTCTGAAATAGAAACAAACCCCCCAAAATATAGGGGCAGGTTAGAGAGAAGATAAACAATCTATTCATTTATGGGAACAGGGAACCTTGGTTGTGATACAAACATATTGTGCTTACAAAGAATGCAGATAAAACAGAAACATGACAGTTTGGACTAGTAAGACCACTAAAACTCATCCATAACTATGCCCAGAAAACAGTATTTTTTTCAGTTTGTAACCCCCAAAGAACAGCAAACTTAATTTTAATTTTAATCTTAATCTTCTGTTACAGTTCCAGGAAAAGGTGGAAAACCTGAGATAGTTTTCTGAGGAAATAAATAAATAAATAGAAGGAAAATTTAGAAAGAAAGCAAGAATGAATTTATCTGAAGAGCTGAGGGCTTGAAGCTGTTACCGCTATCCAGCTCTGGAAGTATGGAGAATAATTAGCAAAGATGGAAAATGCTTTTGTGAGTAGCAAAAGCAGAAAGCACAGTTTGTTTCTGGTGCTGAGCCTGGCTGGTATCTTCTCAGCTCCTGAAAACCAACACCAGCACGCAGTCACATCCCTATCAACAGCCCTGAGTTTCCTGACACAAGCAGTGTCAGGCAATCACAGACATTGTGAACAGGTTTTTTTGTTGTCACCACCCTATAACAGTGTTGTAGAACATGCAGACTTGGACCACTCACCTAGGTTCTTATTAAGAACAGCATTAAAAATCATAACACAGAGCAAAGAGCAAGAAGGGGAAGGAGACAGAAGGAGATCAAGGCAAGTCTCACAGTTCACCCTGTGATGGTGACATGGAAACAGGTTTCTGGTCTGGTCTGTCAGGCTGGTCCCAGGACAGCCAGAACTCACAGCTGACATGGAAACTCATCCCATCATCTACACCCATCATGTTGCCATCAAACCACCAATCCCCACAGGACTGACCTCCAAATCATTCATCCCCTTAAAGCTGTGTCTGTTAGGTCTAGCTCTCAATCATCCATGTTGACTTCTGTATTTTCAACTCATCGCCCTCTATCTTACCAAACAGAAATAGTTCTTGGGTTGATTCAACCTTTTAGGTTGAAACCTATGCATTCTTTACATTATTTCTGTGCACTTTCAAAAGCAGGTTTTTGTAGAACAGGCTGACCTGGTCTGTAGTCCCTTTGAACACCCCCAGGAGCATCTGCCTATTGCCAAGGGTCCAAAGAAGCCTGGCTCACATCTTCAGACCAATAAATACATATACAGGTCACAGCACAGATCTGGGAGTAGGCATCTGCCTGGGTTGACATCACTGCTGTGCCTCTCAGCCCATACTGAGGCAGGGGTCTCTACAGTGTGCTCCCTCCAACATCCCATGGGAGCTGCTACACAGCAGGATCCCTGCTTCAGCCACAGCCAAGGAGAGGAATGAACAAGGGGACAGAGAAAGGAGGTTAGTGAGAGGCAAGCAGAGGAGTAAAGGGATGGGAAAGACCACAAGGCTCATATACCAACCTGTGACCGTTGTTTGCTCAGCCCAGCAAGTTATAAGAAGACACTGTGGAACTGCTACTAAACTTACAGCTGTGTCTTCTCCTCCTGGTGAAAAAACTGAGCCTCTCAAGACTACTCTAAATACTTTTCAGAGCCATAGATGCCCAGCTAGGCATCCAGGAGCTGAATCTGTTGCTACAAGGGGAACAAAACCAAGAAAAGCCTTAAGCAAAGGCTGTTCCTCAGCTGTGTACTGTATTTGCTCTTGGTGGTGATATGACTGTGATGTTTACCAGAAACAGGCTCTTTTGCTGTGTTCTTAGATTGCTGGGAATGAAAGCCAACCACCCACTCCATCGCAAAAGACAGCACCTAAAAAATAACAACAGAATCATAGAATCATAGAATAGTTAGGGTTGAAAAGGACCTTAAGATCATCAAGTTCCAACCCCCCTGCCATGGGCAGGGACACCTCGCTCTAAACCATATCGCCCAAGGCTTCGTCCAACCTGGACTTGAACACTGCCAGGGATGGAGCATTCACAACCTCCTTGGGCAACCTATTCCAGTGCCTCACCACCCTAACAGGAAAGAATTTCCTCCTTATACCAAATCTAAACTTCCCCTGTTTAAGTTTAACCCATTACCCCTTGTCCTATCACTACAGTCCCTAATGAAGAGTCCATCCCCAGCATCCCTACAGGCCCCCTTCAGATACTGGAAGGCTGCTATGAGGTCTCCACACAGCCTTCTCTTCTCCAGACTGAACAGCCCCAACTTTCTCAGCCGCTCTTCATATGGGAGGTGCTCCAGTCCCCTGATCATCCTCGTGGCCCTCCTCTGGACTTGTTCCAACAGATCCATGTCCTTTTTATGTTGAGGACACCAGAACTGCACACAATACTCCAAGTGAGGTCTCACGAGAGCAGAGTGGAGGGGCAGGATCACCTCCTTCGACCTTCTGGTCACGCTCCTTTTGATGCAGCCCAGGATACGGTCCTCATACTTACAACCAACTGCACTCTAAGAATGGTACCATTTGAAGGAAATAACTCTAGCTGCTTTTTCTATTTAGAAACAATCCCTATGCCTTCCTGAGAGGTGTGTGGTTTGCAGTTGGTAGTGCCGGCTGCAGAACCTCATGACCCATGGGTGAGACTTCCTTTATTATCTACCTTTGCACTTTCTTGATTAGCTACTTCATAATTCATCCGGTTAGAACAACTATTAGTGTAAGCTGATGGGTGGTTAAGTTCATCAGTACAAAAGCATGCACTCATTTAGCTGCCACTAACCCAATGCTAATCATGACTGAAGAGAGGAAAGTAGGCTTGTTTTCTGCCCACAAAACAAGTGAGGACAACCCCACGGGCTAGGTTTATCGAGATGGAGAGAAATAGGTCAGGAGTAAGAACCGGTGTGTGCAGGGTGCGATTTCCTGGTCAGTGGTTACTGTAAAGGAGAGCTGGTGTTAAGCAAGAGTGAGCAGAAGACGCCTCCATGGGTTTGCGCTCCACCACATGAAGGGCTTGGTGGTCATAACGAAACAGCCGCTGCCACAGATGAGTACAAATGCTTGTAACTGAAAGAGATGGTTTCCCCACATAGTTACCCATGGCGTGTTGAACTGGCGCCCAGTGACTCCAGGACAGGGAATACACCACACTTGACAAACAAGCACCAACTCATCCAACCTATTTGGAAGGAGAAAACCCAGGGTCTAACTGTACCAGACGGATCTAATTCAAAGTGGCTTCTATGCAGCTAAAATTAAATACAAGAATGGTTGCACATATGTTTATCCTTCTTTAAAGGCAGATGAACAAGGAAATACAAGCTTTAAAACTCCACCAGCAGAAACCAAAGTCAGAGGTCTCTGGCTCAGTTCTGGGTGAAAGATGAGTAATGTCAAAAAAAGCACACTGCAGCAATCTGATAAAATAATAAACAGTGTGTTTATATGGGCTGTGCTCCTTGTGCAGCTAAGGGAGAGAAAAGGCACCTCAGCTCAGCAGGCAACCCTGCCCTGGAGGTGCAATTCCTTGATGTTCCCTTTATGAGGAGGGATCCTTATCCACCACTTCCTGCACAACAACTAGCATTTGGCTGGTTAAAAACCAGTGAGATGAAGCCATCATTACACATTCCCCCGCATTCCTGCTCAGCCAACCATCCAGCTGGTGGAGGAGAACATTGCTTATAAGGATGACATCTTGTCTGGAAGAGGATAGGACAGGCTTTCCCCAGTTCATATGAAGCAGGATAGACTCCCATCCCAAATTTCAGCTGCAGAGCCGCAATGCGATGTCTGCCACCCCCAAGGTGTAGAGAACCTGGCTCTATTACAAGCTCCCCCCAGTGCTGCCTGTACAACCTCATCAACAACTTTCAGCTCCTTTTTAAATCTTTTTATCTCTTTGGGTTGCAAGTTCTCTTCCACTCCCTCTTACTCATATCACTGCACCGGAAAAAGCCCGCTCTTTCCTGAAATCTCTCAGTGTTACTGCCACATAAACCCATTCTCTAGACATGCTTTCATTTTGAGCTACCATAAAACAACAGTATTTTAAATAAACAATTTTTATTCAGTGAATAAGTTACTGAATAAATACAGATAAACAGTTACCTTTTTTGATACTCTGGGCACATACAAAGCCATAAATACAATCATAAATAGAAAATATAAATAGAAATATAAACATTCATTAGTTCTTTGCTGTTTTAACACTCAATACAAGTGGACTCAATTCTCTCCCAGAATGTTCTGAAGTAAGTCAGCCATTGCTTCCCATGGAGCAGCAGTGACACAAACCCAGAATGCAATGAAAATCTGGAAATCAGGCCAGATTTACACCAGTAATATGCTAGTGAGCAAGGATGGCCAGAGAACGAAAAGGAGCTAGGAGATGAGGAAGGGAGAGAGAAGGTGCAGGAGAAGGATTTTTGTAGCAGTGCTGGTTTGTAGGTATACATTAGGGCAATTTACTGCCAAGGACAATATTTTCACCATCTCTCTCCCTCCATCACAAGTTACCAGTGTTTCCTGTTCTAAAATCCATAACAGCAAGAATCACTACTTTCAGATGCAGTCTGCTCAGATTTGGAAAGGAGATGTCATGCTTGGGATGCAAGGTGGCTTACGGTGGGATTTCTCCAGAGGGATCTTCATAGGAAATACTTTTTCTTCCCAGTGTTCCTTCCCCTACTAATTCTTCCTAGGACTGGTGTTGGATGACTGGAGCAACACATGTGCAGCCCACAGTGATGACTTTCTTCTCCAGCCGGTAGGTGTATTGGCAGCCCTGCTGCTCCCGCCGGAGGACAAGGATCTCCTGTTGGATGGGGATGGAGTTGAGGCTGTGGTCCTCCTGCCCCAGTGGGTTCACACAGCTGGAGAGGCGACACTTGGCATGAGCAATCACCTGAGGGAAGCGGTTGGGGTCCTCATCAAGCCTGGGGATAGAGACACAGAAGTGTTTTATGCACTTGCACAACATGGTTTGGCAGGATCTTCTTGCTTATCTCCATGAAAGCACCATATTATTTACCTGTGTACCCTCACTATGAGACACAGCCAAAGAATACACCTACCCTCAGATTAGATATTAGGAAAAAATTCTTCACTGAAAGGATTGTCAAGCATTGGAAGAAGCTGCCCAGGGAAGTGGTGGAGTCACCATCCCCAGAGGTATTTAAAAATAAATGTGGTGCTTAGGGACATAGGTTAGCAGTGGACTTGGCAGGGCTGGGTTAAAATTGGACTTGGCGACCTTAAAAGCCATTTCCAAGCCAAACAATTCTATGATTTACAAAGATTGGCAAGATGATTAGAACCCACTCCAATCTGCACTACATGCAGTTTCTCCTGGAGAAATCTCACCCAACATCAAAACGTAAGCGCGCATCAAGAAGCATTTGCAACATTCACAGGACTCCAAGCATATGTTGAAAACCAGCCACCATTCACCACAAAGAAACATCTGTGAAGCAGTTGTTTGCAATTTAGAGAACAACTTACCTGTAATCCCAAGGAGAGAGAGACCGGTTCCTGACATCATGAACCACCCTAAAGGCATGACCTGAATTGCTGATACGAATGTCAACTTTCACCATGGTAGGAAACTTGAGATTCTTTTGGTTCAGGCAATCTTCACTAAGCCTCACAGAGCCACCATTCTTGCTGGGTCGGGGATGAGCTACCCTCCCATGGGGTGAGCTCCCTACTGTGAGTGCTAGAACCAGCACCAAAAACAGTGACCTGATCTGGGAGAGAAAGGTGTCATTAGCTCTGTCCAGCCAAGAAAGAAAGAGCACAAACAGCAAAGTCTTTACTAGACTGAACCATCAGTAGACCATCTTATATTTGGGTGAGATGGGCCAGCATAAGCAAATAGCAAATGATGCTAATGATACTCATCAAAAGAGATGCTAAACTCTGATTCAAATTCTAATTCATACTTGTCTCTTCACCAAGAAGAGCTTCTCTCCACTAAGTTATGAAAGGTCCACCTCTGTAGTCAAAGAGCAATGATCTTATGATTTACAAGGTGGAGTAATAACTCAGCTGACCTAAGCTTACAAACCTAATAAGCCATATGCTTTCTCAGAAAGTGAAAGGTTGACCACTTAGCAAAAGCTTTAAAGAAAATCACAGCAGCTGGCAGTGCTGCAAATATTACCCAGGTTGAAATTTAAATAGACAGACATTCACTTTACAGTGAAATTTCAGCATTTTTGGTAGCATGTTGTCTGAGAAAAGGACTGTCTCTCCAATCCCACATCAGCAGTGCTGCCCTTACAGATAATTATGGATAGTCCATTGCCTTCTTTGTCACTCAAGCACCAATCCATTTGCAAAAGCTGGGGACAGAAGGCTGTATGAGGCAGATTTAGCATCCCATTCATCTTCCACTAAGACCAAAAGTGTTGTTTGTGGTTAGCATCCTGGGATCTGCATTGTTTTTTCTCTTGCAGCAAATGCATCTTAGCAGTTATAGCAAATGCAAGTACTCACCACTGCAGCATAGCTGGCAAAAGCCATGGCACTCTTTCTGCTGTTTAGGTGTATGCACACAGTGACAGAGCACAAGAGTTCTTCTCCAAGACCTCTTCCACTCTCTTGTGTCTCAAAGCCAGCTGTGGTCTCCTTTTTATAGTGAAGCTCAACCACTACCATCCTTTCCATTGCAGCATGTAGCTGGCTTACCTGACCCGAGGTTAGGAGCTGATATTTCATTTTCTACCCCACTTCCTTCCGTCTAGCTCCAGAAGGGGAGGGCAAATACTGTGTCATCAGAATCCCAAATCAGTCAATACTGCTTATAGAAGCAGAAAAAGAGATAATGGAAGAAAAGGAGGGGAAAAAGTTCAGGCAGCCTTTTTTTTATTCCCCTTCTCACCCCCTCTTTTAAATATTAATGTTCTCTCACCACAAACACATTGGTGGATGCATTTTTATGTGCCCCACACGAACCAAACAGCAGAGATCAGCAAGCTGCAAACAAGGGTTTCAAAATGAGGACAGGACATGGAACTTCATGGTTTAACCTCCCTTTGTTTCAACTGCATAATCCACACACACCACAACTCGAGGATCCCTGTGTCCTTCCATGACCTGCCAAGGGAAGAACAGATGCCCAGGAGAATCCTTCCCGGGGTATCTCAGGGCACCAGGAGCTGGGATGCCTTCCTCACTCGTTGCTGAAATCCCATGGAGACACATTCTAGAGAGCTCTTTGAAAAACTCATGCACACCCTACAAGGTTCTTGAGGGCACTAATTGACCTTACTGGCCTTGACCAGTATCACCATGGATTTCCCTGCACAGCCTATTACAAGAAGTGCCTTATCAGTTCAGTTTTGGGCCCCCAGTCCCTGCCTGAGCTGTGATGTAGGAGTGCTGGTTTCCTGACCCTTCTCTGGCTTTATCTACTGTGTGGACCTTGGAGTAGCATTTCTCCTGGATGAACTCCTCAGACGTATGTGGTATACCATCTCCCATGATCATACTGTACTGCAATTTGCTTACGTCTTCTCCGAATCCCAGAGGGGTGGAGAGAATGTAAAGTATTTTTAAACAGCTTTTTTCTTATTCTCACAGTGGCTATAGATGATGACAATGGCACAGTAATGTGTTACGCCTCTCCAGTAGCTGGACTAGACCTCCCAGTATCACCAGTAGTGAACTTGCAGACCCTCTGGTCTCTCCAGCCTCCTGCCCAGACTTATGGCTGTTCCAATAGCTGGAGTTAGGCCAGCTTGATGTCTTTCCAAGCCAACATACAAAGGCAAACAATATGCACATACTGGACCCCCAGCTGCTGGCCCTTAGACCTTGCAACACTTGCATTTAGGATAGAGAGTGGAATTACACTTAAAAACAGAAGAAAAGGATTTAATAGGAAGACAGCACATGCTGGGGTGATCAGGCACAGAACTCAGTCAGAAGAGCATACTGACCACAACCCCACTTACATGTAATCAGCCACTATCATCCCTCCTCTCATTTTCCAGTTTGCTTTTCACTGATCCTCCCTGATACTTTTATTTCCCTAACTTTGCCGTTCCCTTAAACATCCCATAGTAAGTCTTGCACAGTCCCAAAACGCTCTTCCCAGTGCACCACCACAAGTCTAATAGTCCTGTAGCCGTCAAGGTGATCTGGGGAAAGCTTCCCCCATTGACTTGTCTAGATTGACAGTCTTCCTTGGACAGCCCCAAAAGAGCTGGGGCAGGGGCTCCATTGACACTGTGTTATTTTGGTTCCTCCACGTGGTACTGCTCCTGTACTCCTTTGTGTTTATGGAAAAATATGGGTTTTAATTGAACATGCTAATAATTTCCATTTTACCATTAGGGGACAGAGGCATGAAAATAAAAGGAAAAGGAGAAGTGCATGTGCCCAGAAGCACCAGCATCTTTATTTAGAAGTAAAAGCTATTGTTATTGCAGAAAAAGACCATGTAGCCAGTTTGTCATAGATTCACAGAATGGTTTGGGTTTGACAGGACATTAAGACCATCTGGTTCCAATGCCCTTTCATGGGCAGGGACACTGCACAATAGACCATGTCACCTAAGATTACCTCCAGCCTGGTCTTGAACACCGCCAGGGATGGAGCATTCACAACATCTTTGGGCAACCCATTCCAGCGCCTCACCACCCCCACAGTAAAGAACTTCCTTACATCTAACCTGAACTTCCCTTGTTTAGGTTTAGACCCATCACCTCTTGTTCTATCACTACAGTCCCTAATGAAGAGTCCTAGTCCAGCGCCCTTGTAGTCCCCTTTCAGATATTGATCAGCTTCTCTGTGGAGAAAAGCCCCGTGAGAAGCCTCTCCCAAAGCCATGTAGCCAAGCTAGAAAAGGACTGAAAAGTAGGACTCTTCACGCACATTCACCTTCAGTCCTCCAGAAAATCGGGAGCCTCTTACAAATTCACGTCATTTTCAAATGAGAAGGGACTAACCCAGTCCCTGCTCTATCACCTTTCTTGAATAGCACCTGCAGAAATCTCCTCTGACTGATGCTTTATGTCACTGCAGGATGTTGTCATGATGTTGTGGTCTGATTCAACTGATGGTTCAGAGACCAACAACTCATGTCACGTAAACTTTTCATGCTTCAGGTTACCAAGTTCACCTGAGGTAACATCAATTTTGTGACACATGTTCCTGTTCTGACGAATGCGTCTAAGACACAGGCAGTGGAAGACTACAAGAGGGTAGAATTACCAGAAACCCACTTCTGTACCCCAGAAACTGACCCCCCTTTTTTTCCCCTGAGCAATCGCGGTGAAAGGAAAAGGGCATTGCCATGAAAATAGGTTGGATTTTGCAGGTACAGTGTTAAGCGGAAACTGTTACACGCGATGAAGCAATGACGTTACCACACCAAATAGTGGGTTATTAGCCCTGACCACCACTTTCCACTCACACCTTCCATCTTCAGTGGTTTATAACTTCAGCGAGGATTCCCTCTTTGACCTGAAATTTCCTATGACTTAATTCGTGTTGAAGTTCGCCCAAAATCTGATTTAAAAGAGGTCACCTGCACCACCTCCAAGGAAACATAGAAATACAACTCCTGAGCAGACAGAAACCAAAAGTACTCAAATGTCTTTGAATATAGATGTACGAACACCAGGCGCAGAGCTGTGACCTGCATTTCACTGACTCCGCTACTGGGCAAAGCAAGCTCTGTTTCTCAGCTGCATCTGTGCAAATAAATATTCATAGCTGGTACTCATGTTTCAATGACACGATCATTTTCTGCTCTGGAAACAGGTGCCTGGCCATGCAGGAAGGTCTACGGAGAATAGATATGGCTGGAATCCTAATAAATTAATAGGATATATCTGGAAGTAATGCTTCTGTAGCACCCTCTGGCCCACCACCACCCAATTGCATGGATAGAGTCCATGGGTGTCTGCATCTCAGCAAGCTGCTGTGAGAATAGGCATCATTTTAAGGGTAGGTGCCTCAGCCAGCTCAACTGAAGAACGGCAGAGGACCTTTTGCAGCCTGCACCAGCAAAGGAGATAATGGGGGTGAAATCACAGCCTCTGAGATCTCCAGACACTGGGGCCAAATAAACATTTCAGAGCTGAGCTAAAGCACAAGGCAAGACTCCAATCTCCAGCAGCTTACTCCTGTCAGCCCTAGCTATACCCCTTCATGATGTGTGACACCATAAAATCACCTACCTTCTGATTTAGAGAGCTGACTGCACATATCCATGCTTACTACTGCAAGGTTTGCTGATGATACTTTATCACATCAAGACTCAAGACCAAGATGTTGATCACAGTCGAGAGAATTGAACTGGAAACACTGCATTTTCAGAATAAATAGCTACAATGGACAAAACCTTACTTTTGGCTGCCACCTTGCCTCAGCTTCGCACTTTGGCCAGAGCTGTGGGTTGGATGGGAAGCAGGGATTAGGTGATGCTGATGGTCCTGGCATGGGGATTTCACCCCTAGCCCCTGCAGTCTGGGTGCTCACCCATCCTGCAGCAGGCAGATAAATAGGACATTTAATTTGTAGCATCAATAGGCCCATAGAGAGAAGGGGGAATAAAGGAGCTGAGAAATATAATACTAAGGTGCAGTGTGTTAAATAAAGCACATCTCTGCCATCCATCTCTTCAATTCACATCTCTGTGCATGGCCAAGTCCTGGTGGCACAACAGATGAGCTGGGCAATGGGTGATGCACAAGGGAAGGCTCTCTGTATTGAGTCACAGAACCCAAACAAGGGTTGGGGCCAGAACTGAGTCTCCTGTTCTCATTTCCATGCAGCAGGGATGAAACCAGGTAAACTATTAGGGGCACATGGTTTGAGAGGAGGCAACAGGCAACACAGAAGAGTTAGGATTGGAAAGGACCTAGGGTCATCTAGTTCCAAACCCCCTGCCATGGGCAGGGACACCTCACACTAAACCATATCACCCAAGGCCTCGTTCAACCTGGCCTTGAACACTGCAAGGGATGGAGCATTCACAACTTCCCTGGGCAACCCATTCCAGTGCCTCACCACCCTTACAGTAAAGAATTTCTTCCTTATATCCAATCTAAACTTCCCCTGTTTAAGGTTTAACCCGTTACCCCTTGTCCTTTCACTGCAGTGCCTAATGAAGAGTCTCTCCCCAGCATCCCTATAGGCCCCCTTCAGATACTGGAAGGCTGCTGTGAGGTCTCCACGTAGCCTTCTATTCTCCAGGCTAAACATATAAGAACAAACACTTAGCTTGCCAGTATTGAATTCCCCAAATCATTATTTTTATTACGTGTGATTTTTAATCTCAAAAGGAGCATGATGTCCCTCAAGAGAGGTTGCACACTCACCATTTCCCAGTGGGAGCTGAAGCTTATCATAGAATTATAGAATGGTTACAACCCCCCTCCCGCGGCAGGGACAACTTCCACTAGACCAGGTTGTCCTGACTTCTTAGATAAAACCTGCAAAATATGTGAGATCATAAAGGGACGGTTTACATGGGCTTGTAGGAACAGGACAAGAGGGAACGGCTTTAACCTGACAGAGGGGAGACTGAGATGAGCTCTTAGGCAGAAGTTCTTCCCTGTGAGGGTGCTGAGGCCCTGGCACAGGTTGCCCAGAGAAGCTGTGGCTGCCTCATCCCTGGCAGTGCTCAAGGCCAGGTTGGATGGAGCTTGGAACAACCTGGTCTAGTGGAAGGTGTCCCTGCCTGTGGCAGGAGTTGGAATTGGATGAGCTTTAAGGTCCCTTCCAACACAAACCGGTCTGTAATTCTGTATACTGAGGTGGCCACCATAGGAAATGTACAGAGCTACCATCCTATACTACAGCATGGTAAAATAAACCAATTTCCCTGCCCTAGAGCTCCTCCTGGTGTCTTACCATGGGAAATACAACGTTAGCAGAGCCCCAGCTTTAAGGACAGGGAAAACAGAGATGAGATGGCCCCAAAAACTATCCAATACCTTCACCACTCCCTGCTGTGACTTGCGAGAGGAACAGCCTCCGAAAGACAGAGAGAAGTGAGGAGAGAGGAAGGAGATTACAGTGTCCTCACTCCTACAGCAAGGCAATGTCAGAGCTGCAGCTGTTACCAGGGAGCTTTTTGTAAGCACCCAGGCACCTTTCCAGAAGAAAAACGTTGGTTCCTTTGCCCATGAATGAGTTGATAAGAAAACACCACCTACACCTTGGAGAAGACACCAGGTTCAGCACATTGCTCCTGCCCAGGTGCTCTGCAGCATGGAGCCAGCACAGTGGTGGCCATGCAGGAGCAGAGCCTGCTGGACCAGCTTCCTGCCCAGTCCCACAAAGCTCACATGGGAGCTGCATAATAAAACCCCTGACCCAGAACAACTCTGACCTTGTGTGCTCAACTCACCTTCGCCAGTCTTGGCAGTTTTATGAGCCACGCACTGGCCGTAGGCCTGAGGTCACTGTATTAGTTCAATGAGCTCTTTTGAAAGCTGTAAACAAGTAAAATCCTTTCCAAGCCTGAAAAATGTGATGTCACAGCTGTGTTGGATGAGGGGAGGTCAGAGATCAGGCTTTTGTAATTTGCAGGAGACAAATGAAGTTTCCCCCATGCCCTGTGTAGTAAGATGCTACCAAGTCTTCCTTAGGCACCAGAATGTGTAGCTGCAGTGGGAAAGGCAGGAGCTGCCCATGTTTATTATGCATCCACTCCAAGGGCACTCCTGCAAGTGCCTGGTCCACCAAGTCAAAGGCACTGTGATGGACGTGCCAACACGGTCCCTGAGCCCAAAGGGGCAGGCAGCTGGCTGAAGGCTTTCCACAGCAGCCCAGGTCCCCAAAAGACTATAGTTATATCCCTAGAAGTGGGAACAGTTTAAATCAAAGTAAGCAGCAAGTCATGGGACAAACACTAGACACTTTAATTATTCAAATCAGTTATTTAAGTCATCCAGAAATAAAAGCACATGAACTGTGCAGATGCCCAGAGACAGGCAGTGACAACAGCAAACAGCCTGTGCAGTTCGGGGATCTCCTCCAAAGCTTGACCTCAAACTCACCAGGATAGGAAAATAAAAGAAGCAATAAAAAGGCAATTGAAAGATAACCCCAGACCTTCAGCTGCTCTGGCCCCACCAGCAGCCAACATTGGTCTGTGTGTTCAGCTTCTCCTAAAACCACCCCAGCCATAGGAACCCATTGGTTTCTGGAACAGCCTTTTCCCAAGCAGCGGTCACTTATGTGTTCCCAGAGAGCAAGACGGTTCAGCAAATCCCCCAAGGGGAAGGGAAAGTTTTTAGTCTTCAGTAGTTTGTGGTTACCTTCCACAGGATGAAGATCTGCAGCAGCTCAGCCATAAGGACATATAAGAGATGTAGGACCCAGGTCCCATAGCTTTGGCCTTTCTTTACTGCAGAAGGTTTCCATTGGTGGTCTTCACAGGGGCACAATCCCAGGCTGGAGGCCAAAGCCATCTGTACCAGGGCTATGGCCCATGGGCAGCTCTGAGCATTCCAGGTCCTTCTCACCCACTTAAGAGCCAAAACTCTGAGCAGGGCTGTGAAACAGCAGGTCAGATTATACTTGACCCCTCCAATGCCAGAAATCACCCTCCACAAGATGGGCAAGGAAGAGCGGGGAAGAAGCTGATTACAGCCAACGGGACAGGCATCAGGCATCTCTGCTTGTGAGGCAAGCAGGTCTGGGCTATACAGCTGGGGAAAAAGAGGAAAAAAAGGGAAAAAGAGAAGCTTCACTACTAATAGCAGATCTCTCATACTGCTTCTTACCACCACTGGTACACAATGTTGGATTCCTAAATCCATACTTTCTTATTCAAAGGCTGGAACCATTATCACCAGAGATAAACACGATACATTAAAAAACACTGATACTTTGCACTTAAGTTTTTCCTCTTGGCTCCTTGCAGAAACAAACCTCTTCCCAAATAAGCCAGTCTGAAGACAGCAACAGTAAGATTGCTTCCAGAGCTCCTGGCTTCTTTTGGTGCCAGCAATGATGGAAGACTGTAAAGTGCACAGACTTGAGCTCCCCAGAGTTCAGCTCAGCCAGAGGAAGCATTCAGGAGTTAAAGGCAAGCACAAAGAGTCTCCAGACTGACAGTCCATAGGAATTTGGGCTCTTCCACCCAGATGGTCAGATTAAGAAGATAATGTCATCAGACACCATGATCTGGTTGTCATCTTGCATGTGGGCCAACGCCACCTTCACCTCATCCTGCGAGAAGGGCTCAGGGTTGTCGCGGTTGATGGACTCCATCATGTTCTTCAGACCCACAGACTGGGCATGGGAAGCCTTGAAAACCTCCAGAAGACGAGCCTTGAATGCCTTCAACCTGGTCAGGGAAGGTGAAGAGTAATAACCCTTTCAAGACACACACACAAGTCCTTCCCCTTCATTCCCTCAGGGATGCCTCAGCCCTTCCCAATTCCGGGAGCAGCACACAGCAGGAAAGCCAAGAACAGAGCCAGAAGCACCCCAGAACAGATGCACCCCCATCACTGGGCAACAACTTGGACCCATGAGGTGGGGTAGAACATGCAGAGACAGGTACCTCCTCCAGCCCCTACTCACCTCGGCTCAGCCAGCTCCGGCTTCTTGGCTTCCCCAGCGGCTGAGGCTTCGGGTGTCTTTGGAGTGTGTGCCTGAACTGGAACAGAAGGAAGAGCTGCCTTCAACCTGCCTGCAGTCCAAGCACCCAAAGAGCAAAAGCACTTGGCCTTGGGATGGGACAGGCAATGCTGAACTCCCTCCCAGCATTGTTCCTTCTGCAGCAGTTTGGAAGTAGACATCAATTAACCAGCAATACCAATTCCCCTGTCCCACATGGCCATGGATGGTTTGAAACAATGACCCATCCTCGTCTGTGGGGCTGGATGGTGCCACACCATGGGCCATGAATGACCCCAGGATGTGCAGACCAGCAGGGTACAAGTCAGCAGCACCCTCAAGACCTGGGTGCCACTTGAGAAACACCAAGGACTCACCTTCTGGCATCTCCTCCTCGGCATCACTGAAATCGTATGGGTCATAGGAGTCCCCCTCGTCCCCTGTGCGTGCCTTCTTTGTCCTGGGTAGGGGAAGAAGATGTCTCCCCTGCACTGGTACTGGGGATCACCCCAACCCAGATGCAGGCCTGGCACTTGGCCTTGCTGAACTTCACGAAGTTTCCATAGGTATTAAATAGTACTGGTCCCAGCACAGACACCTGAGTGACACCACTCATTCCTGATGTCCATTGACTGCAACCCATCGGACATGGCTATCCAGCCAGTTCCTTATCAATAAGGATGTTCCTCTGTTACAAACTGGGGTTGATCCACTAGACAGTGGAGTACTTCCCTGAGGCCAGCACTGCCTGCTGCAACATCAGAAGAGGCTGGTGCCCCTTACATGGCACCCCTTCCCTTGCTCTGTGTCCTACCTCCTCGTCTTGCGCTCCTCCTTGGGCTGTGACTCCTCATCCTCCTTCTCAGTCTCCGAGTCGTCCTCTGTCTGCTTTTTGCGCTTCTTCTCCTTCTCCAGCACCTGTGTGGCACAGACAGGATGGACTTAGCCCCCTTTTCCACTCAAGCTGCTTGTAGGGGACCAACCCCCAAGATCACACTATGGTGGCCTCATCCCAGACTATCACCAGGAAAGGACCTCACCAGCAGCCCACCAAACCCAGTCTTTACAATGACAATTTCAGGACCCCAAAGAGCCAAGGGACACCTTCCCCCACCTTTTTGAAGTAGGCAAACTGCACCAGCTCCAAAGCTGCCTCAGCATCCTGCAGATCAACAGTCTTGCTCATCCTGGCCTTGGCATGGGCTGTGGAGAGGCGGATAAGGGTCTCCAGGGTACGAGCTGTGACAGGAGAGGTCTGGGGAGAGACAGAGAGAGGCGTCTCTGTAGGGCTGACCCCACCTCAGCATCCCACTTTACTGAGATGCATCATGTCCAGGGTGGAAAACACCTGTAATGAAAGAGGGGAGCCTGTGCCTCTGTTTCCTTCCTCCTGGTCTGAGGGGGAGATGCTCTCAGGACTCACCATGGCGATGTCTGAGTTCATCTGCTCCTGGCTGCGCAGGCGGGAGTACTCCTCTGCTATATAGCTCGCTGACTCCTCGGTCAAGACAGGCTTAATCATCTTTGCTACGTGGATGTACTTCCTCATGAACTCCATGCTGACAATTTTCTCCCTGCAGGGAATGGCCTCCACAGTGAGGATGGGCAAAGGGTGTTTGTGGAAGTGGGCTTCCCACGGTTTACCCTTCACAGGCATCTAGGTGTGCAAGGAATTAGCTCCAGACGTTCCCCACCTGCCTGGCATGAGATCAAACCTAGAGCAGGGCTCCCTTGATATCTTGCCCGTGTACCTCCACACAGGCCATCTGAAGCATCTCTGGCACCAGCTACGAGCCACTGCCTGGATACCTAAGCCAAGCACACCAATTCACAGTGCTGGAAGCCACCAAAGCACTTTAGGGGATGTGGGATGAAGGACTCACCTGCGGCGGTGGGGCCCGTGCAGGAGGTCATTGTATTTCTCGTACACTTGGAGCTCCTGTTCCTCCTCCTGCGCAAAGTCGGGGTCCTCTGTAGCCAGGATCTCCACAGCACTGCCCAGAGGCATGGCTGGAGAGGGGAGAGTCACAGAGAATGGGCTTTTATCACCCTCTGAAGCAGCTTCCAAGAGCCACCAAAAGCAGTGCTCAATAAACCAGGGATGCTGAACTGAGCTGCCACCAAGGGGTGACACCAAGGTGTCCTTCCAGCAAGGAAGGACAGAACTGAGCAGCAAGGAGACTGCAGTTACAAGCAACTCACCATCCCCATCCTGCTCGTTGGGTTTGCGGTAGCGGTGCATCCGCAAGACATGGTCCGAGACCTCCCTGTCCTGCTCAGAGTCCATCTGGTCTAGCACAATGAAGAGCAGGTCAAAGCGGGAGAGCAAGGAGTCCTGCAGGCCAATGTTCTCCATAGGTGTCTTGTATTGGTCATACTGCAATAGGACAGTATGAAGTGTTACAGGAGACCTTCATGGATCAGTCTTGACTGTCAGCAAGGCTGGGAGGAGCTCCTCAGGCCAGGCCTTAAAGGATGGGTGTCCAGGCAGTTGGACACCACACTATACCCAGCCTGCTGCAGCAGTGAGACCTCTTTTCCCCATCCTTGAAGACAAGTATGTACTTCTTGTGATCCCAGATCAAACACCAAGACTAGGGCTCATCACCAGGATGAGGATCCACTTGGCTGCCCTGAGACAAAGAGGCAGAATTGTGCTGGCGTGACAAAACTCACAAGCCACTCTCTCCTCCAGGAGAGCCATGAGCAACAAGAGATCAAACCAACCACACCTTCACTGCCTCCATGGATCCCAGTCCCAGCAAGGACCAAGTCACTGGTCTTGGCTGAAACTTTTGGCTTTTACCAGCTGCCTCCTTCACCAAGACAGCTCCCAGCATCTTTCCCCATGGAGGGGACCAGCAAACACCAGCACTCACCCGGCCGTAGACAGGGTTGGCTGCCGCCAGGACACTGCAGCGGGAGTTGAGGCGGGCATGGATGCCAGCCTTGGCGATGGTGACGCGGCCCTGCTCCATCACCTCATGGATGGCTGTGCGGTCAATATCAGACATCTTGTCGAACTCATCAATGCATACCACCCCTCGGTCAGCCAGCACCATGGCCCCTGCTTCCAGGCGCCGTTCACCTAGGGTGGAGGAGGAGAAAGAGAGGGTCATCACCATTCAGCAGCCCCACACATCTCCTGCCCTGCTGTCCCCTCCACCACAGCTCTAACCCTGTGACCAGCCTAAGTCTCAAAGAGCAGGAGCACCCTTCAGGTCTGCCTGTTTCCTACCCAACCTGACAGCAGGAGGAGAGCACTCAGGATGAACAGTAAACACATAAGGAAGAAGATGATCCAGGCTGTTGCTAGCCCTCACAAGGGGTGCACCAAGTAGGAGCAAAGAAGAACACCACTTAACAGAGGTAGAAAAAATACCCCCAAACATGATGAACATTGCCACAAAGCTTTTGGATGCAGTAAGTCCTTTCGTGGCATTGCTGCAGAACAGCAGCCATGGATCTCAGAGTCCTTCCCAGGTGTTAACAACCATCCATCCTCCTGACAGCTCCCACCAGGAACCAGCCCATTCCTCACCGGTTTCTTGGTCTGTGGTGACAGCAGCAGTCAGGCCAACACCAGAGGAGCCTCTGCCGGTGGTGGCGACAGCGCGGGGCGCAGTGCAGAGCACGTACCGTAGCAGCTGAGACTTGGCAACAGAAGGGTCTCCTGAAATGGAGATGTTCATGTTTAATAACCACACATTGCCTGGATACTGTGTCCAGCCTGGGGCTGGTGGGGAGGGAAGGGGGCAGAAGGCAGTTTGTTCAGTCTTCAGAAAACAAGGTGATCAGATGATCTTCTTGCCTTCTCAATAACCCAGTGGGAGGAAACAAGATGGTGCTAGAGTTGAAAGGTGCATGGTGATAGGACCAGGGACACTGGGGACAATTTGGAACACAGGAAATCTCAATTGGATGGTAGAAGAAAAAGAGATCTCCTTGATGGTGGTGAAACACTGGGACAGTGGCCTACAGAAGACAGGGGATCCCATCCCTGGAGATGTTCAAAATCAACTGGGCAACTCCCAAAGCAATCTGATCTACCAGTGACACCAGCTCTGCCCTGTGCATGTGAGACCTCCAGAGGTTCCATCTAACTACAATTACTCTGTGAAACTCCCCACACCACCATCTGAGGGTGCCTCTGCCTTGCCCTTCCAGACCTATCAGCAAGATGTTGATGTCTCCTCGGATGCGGCTCCCATTATCCAGGACCTTCTCCACCCCTCCGAGCAGCATGCAGAGAAGGGCCTTCTTGATGTACTCGTGCCCATGGATGCTGGGAGCCAGGGATTTCGCCAGTTGGTTAAAGATATCCTAAAGGCAAAAAAGGCAAAGCATGTTCCATCACATGGACTGTAGCAAATAAGAACAAGGAGCAGTACTCCACAAATTCATTTCAGCACAAAAATGGTGCTTATCCCTAATCTCAGAGCCATGTGGTTGCAAATTACTTAGAAAGGAGAAGACCACTGGCCAGCGTTTTGTTTCAATGGGGCTCTGAAGCTCTAGACCATCCCACCTGTCACAGTCACCCAAGCAAGCACTGAAAGCAGCAACCCCTGTGAAAGCAAGGCTCTCTCCTTTCCATGCTACAAAGCAAAGGTCTGAGCATAGGGCCAGGCTGGAGCAGACCTCCTTATCTCATTCATGTTTGGGGTTTGAAGAGGAAAGAGGGAGGTGTTTCTTCTACAGAGGAAATTCCCTGGCAACAAGCTGACAGGGTCAGGACACACACCACACAAACAGATCTCTGTCTCAATAGCTATGCACAGCACTGCTGCCAGCAGGCAGCAAGGATACTCTGTTAACAGCACAGAAGCAACAACAAAACAATTCCAGGACCTGATCAAAGCCTAAGCAGAAACTGCAAAGAAAGTGAGTGGAAAATCCAGCAACATTGCTAACAGGGTTGAAGAGTTACTTACACCCAATAAGGCACCTCCCTAGCCACATGCCAAGCCTTAAAGCTACTCCTAACTGAAACCTCATGCTCCAATACAAGCCTGCCTTCTAGATGCAAGGCTTAAATACCTTGGAGTGACTCTTGCTGAATCTCTTGATCTTGGCTACATCAGCAGCAGAGTAGAGAGGCCGGACATCTTTGTTCATCTGCTTCACGTGGCAGGCAATAAGGATAGTCCTGGAGAAGACACAGCCATGATCAGGTCTGTAAACCCCACAAAGCCTATGGGTCACAGCAACAACACAGCAGAAACTTCCACAGGGTCATCATTTACTGTAGGAAGTACTGGAGGAGGCTGGAAAGCTTCAAGAGCCGTAGCCCACTGCTTCAGGCCACCAGTGGAGCATCTTTAAGAGCATCCAACCCCCTCTGCGTACAGCTGGAGCTCACAGCTACACACTGATGCTAGGAATCAACCCACTGCCAAGTGATTTAAGCCAATGCCTGGCCCAGCTCTATGATGGCCACCCACCTGTGAGAGATCTCAGCTTCCAGGGATGTGACCCAACTAGAAAGGGTGGGAGGGCTGAAGCCGAGACAGACGAAGGCTCACCTGAAAGTCCCTGATGTGTAACCCCCTTTCTTTCCTGGCAGGCAGCGGTACGTCCCCACCACCTGGATGCGGTCTCCAGGCTTCACCTTGTCTACCAGGTCATCATCCAGAACAACATCCACTGAGCGTGGCAGCTGACCTGCTGGTGCCTTCTCAGGCATCTCCTGGATGGTGATAGTCTGATGGTCTTTGTAGACCGAGAGGCCAAACTCGGTCTCCAGGGGGTTATTCTCTTCATCCTACAGGAGGAATCCGAATAAAGAGACTAGGATCAGTTTTCAGGAACACATCCAACAGTGCAGACAAAGCTCAGGTCAACCTTCCTCCATTCCCAAATACATGGCAAATCCTCCACTCAAGGTGCATACACCCTCCAGGACAGCACAGGCATGCCCATACTGACCTGGGTCCCAAGAACCACAAGTCTGGCTGACAACCCCCCAAGAAGCCACACTACAGCAGAACCATGATCACAAGTAACACTAAACTAGTGGGTCTGGTGGCCTTGTGTCCAATGGAGGTTTTCTTCACCTGTTCCTAGTAGCTCTCTGGGACTTTCATACGTTTGATGTTGTTGGCAGAGGGAGAGGGGATGCACAAGGATTTGAGCCCTGGGCTCAGAGCTGACGCATTCTCTTTCCCAGCGAAGCTGATGCTCCCCACAAGGCTAATTCACCTCACCTTTGTAGGGTAGAAGAAGCTGGATGGGAAAGCCTCCAGGGAGGTCAAATCCGTGTACCGGCGCTCAATAGTCTTCTTGGTAGCTGGGCAATAATGGACACTCCGGACGATCTTTGGACGAACCAGAGAGCCTGAGGTTGGGAGAATGAGGAGTTAGGGGCATGGATACCCCCAGCCCTCTGTCAGCAGACAATCCCCAACACTAAACTGCCAACCACAGCCAGCATCCGCTTGACACCAACCACCACCCCAACACGCAAGACCTCCTGCTAAGCCCCCTGTTCCCTTCACTCAGGTTGCCAGTATACACCCCAGCTCTTAGTGTCCTCCAGCCTCTCCACAGCAAACAGCAGGACCCAGAACCCCCAAAGCCCCTGGGTCTCCCCTGGTCTCACATTTGGTCACGATGCCCTCCACACAGACAATGCAGCTAAGGAAACAGGCTGTCAGCGTCCGCGGTGACACGTGCTTGGAGCCGAAGCTGCCCTCCAGCCCAATGTAGAAGTCCTCGAACTGCTTGGCATAGGTGGCATCAACAGAGGCAACAAAATCCTTTAAGGCACGCTGGAAAGCGACCAGCTCCCCAAAGGCATTGTTCAAGAGCCTGCAAGAGGGAGACAATGATGCAGACTGATCAGCCTCTTCTGCTGTCCTCCTTAATGCTTATCCCACGCCTCCATATGCTCCAAAAGTTCAAAGGAGCGTGAAGGGAAAAAACCCAAAGCCCATTATAGCTCTGTGTCACATCTGCTGCCACCAACAGCCAGGAGCTCAACAAAGCCAACCACATATGAAAAATCTCACATATTCCCAAGCAGACTGGCAAGCCTGCTCCAAAATATCCCCAAGCATCCTAACAAAGGAGATGACTGATATTACAGAATCAACCCCAAGATACTGCAAAATATGAGTGCCGAGTCACGGGTTGGAAGGGAAGGGGGGAAAAGAGCAGGTCCACCTTTTACATGAGACCTGGTGCACAGGGCAGGGCTTGGCCCTTCCTTGACACAAAAGACCTGCAAGAACAGGTCTCGATCTCTGAAAGGGCAGGGTGCCGAAGGGAAGCCCGGGGCCCCACACCAACCGGTTGGCCCTCTTCTCGTTCTTCCGCCGCAGGTCGTTGATGCTGACAAGGAGGCGGTACCGGTTGTCGCTGATCATTTCCCGGACCTTGCTAGAGTAAATCCCTTGGTCTTCCTGCAAGAGGGGCGGGGGGAAAACACCCCCAAAACAACACACTTTGCATCACCGCCTGTCACAGACACCCCCAGGAGCCGGTTCCTGCGGAGCGCGATTCGCTTTAGCCCCACGGAACAAACCGGGGGGGGGGGGGGGGGGAAGGAGCATAGGGCCAAGATGCTCCCCAACCCCGGGGAACTGGGGGAACTCAGCCCCGCTCCCGGGCTCACCTCATCATCCAGGAAATCGAGGTAGTCACGTTGCGCTTCCCGCAGCTCCGCGTCCTCCAGCACGCCCGTCGCCGCCATGCTGCCCACCGCTCCGGGACGCCGGGGGAGCCGCGGAGATCTGGCCGCTGCTGTGAGGGGGGAAACCGAGAGGAGCCGGGGGAAGCCGGACCGGCCCCAGTAGCGACCGCGACCCCGTTAACGTGACCCGGTTCCCCCGGGCAGCCGCCGCGCTCCCGCTTAGCGCCAAACACAGAAACCTTTCCCGCCACAGAACCGGAATTCCACCTCCCTCCCGCCCAGCAGAGCTTCTCATTGGATTTCGCACACAGAGTCAGCCAATGGGACAGCGATAGAGTTGGCGGGAGTGACGTGCAAGAGCTCCAGCCTATCAGTGCGAGGAGGGGCGGGGTGAGGGAAGGTAGGAGGGGTGGATCCGGCCTTCCGTGCACTGGCTCTGGCAGGGGCTGGGGAAGGCACAGGGACCGGGGCCGGCATAGGGACCGGGGCCAGCATAGGGACCGGGATGAGGATCGAAGCCGGAGCTGTGGGTCCCGAGGGGCCGGTCTGGTTCCCAGCTCCGACCCTTGGAAGTCACCAGCGGGGTGAAAATACCATTTCGTTAAGAAATAACAACAACGAAAGTAAAAACATCCCCGACCCCCCTGCCTTTTTAATTTTCCAATTATATTTTCCTATTTCCACTCTATCTAGGTGCTTGTCAGGCAATGCTTGGAATACTGCGTTCAGGTTTGGGCCCCGCTTAAGAAAAAAGATGTGGCCAATGCCACATCTCCAGAGGGTCCAGAGAAGGGCCACGGTGATCAAAGTACTGGGCAGCCATGTGAGGAAAGGCTGAGAGAGCTGGGCTTGCTCAGCCTGGAGAAAAGAAGGCTCAGGGGAGGCCTTATCCCCATGTCCCAGTATTTAAAGAGTGGCTACAAGGAAGATGGAGAGTCCCTTTTTCCCAGGAGTTACATGGAAAAGAAGAGGGGTGATGGGCACAAGTTAATTCTGGGGAGATTCCAACTGGAAATTTTTTCACGACGAGAACAATCAGCCACTGGAATAATCTCCTCAGGGAAGTGGTGGGCTGCCCAACATTGGACACTTCAGATTTGGCTGGACAGGGTGCTGGGCCATCTAGTCGAGGTCATGCTTTCCCTTGAGAAGTTGGACCAGATGATCATAGAATCATAGAATAGTTAGGGTTGGAAAGGACCTTAAGATCATCAAGTTCCAACCCCCCTGCCATGGGCAGGGACACCTCGCTCTAAACCATATTACCCAAGGCCTCATCCAACCTGGCCTTGAACACTGCCAGGGATGAAGCATTCACAACCTCCCTGGACAACCTATTCCAGTGTCTCACCACCCTAACAGGAAAGAATTTCCTCCTTATATCCAATCTAAACTTCCCCTGTTTAAGTTTTAACCCATTACCCCTTGTCCTACCACTACAGTCCCTAATGAAGAGTCCCTCCCCATCATCCTCATAGGCCCCGTTCAGATACTGGAAGGCTGCTATGAGGTCTCCACGCAGCCTTCTCTTCTCCAGGCTGAACAGCCCCAACTTTCTCAGCCTGTCTTCATACGGGAGGTGCTCCAGTCCCCTGATCATTCTCGTGGCCCTCCTCTGGACTTGTTCCAACAGATCCATGTCCTTTTTATGTTGAGGACACCAGAACTTTTATGTTGAGGACACCAGATCATTGAGGTCCCTTCCAACCTGGGATTCTGTGATTGATTCTATATTGCATTTGGGGAACCCCTTTCTGTGTGTTTCCACCCCAAAGCATACAGGCTGGGTGTCACTTTTTTACGTGATCCAGTGCAAGTCCAGGAATTTGGAGCTGAAGTTACAAAAGCAGCAGGTCCTGTGGTGTTTGCAATAAAAAGGAGGATTTGGGATGTGTCTTCGGAGATGTGTTGCAGGCCCAAATCAAAGGAAAGCAGAGACAGCAATGGTGTCTGGGAAACAGCCGCTCTCGCTTAAAAAGGATTTTGGTATTCCTTAAAAATCTTTCTCTAAACCTTGCTTAAAAATAGAAAAAATAAACAGCTAGAGAAAACTTTTGTTTTGCTCCTTTTGCTTGTTTGGAGATATTTTAATCTCCCAGATGGTTCTGCTGGCACCAGAGACGATCTCTGCAGCCAGAACAGGCTCTGCACTCTCAGCAGCACCCATTCAACTTCAGAAGTCCCTCAAACCCCTCCCTTCCCCTGATTTTCTGGAGATTTCCCGTTTTGATTGCAGTTGGCATGAGTGGGGGCAGAACAAGGAGGAATGAATTGAGAAAGGCCTTGGTGTGCCCATGCCACACTCACTGGGGTTGTGGCAAGATATTTAACTGGGTATGCCAGCTGTGAGGGTATAAATCATAGAATCACAGGATGGTTTCAGTGGGAAGGGACATTAGAGTTCATCAAATTCCAACCCCTTGACACAGGCAGGGACACCTTCCACTAGAGCAGGTTGCTCAAAGCCCCATCCAACCTGGCCTTGAACACTGCCAGGGATGGGGCAGCCACAGCTTCTCTGGACACCCTGTGCCAGGGCCTCAGCACCCTCACAGGGAAGAACTTCTGCCTAAGAGCTCATCCCAATCTCCCCTCTGTCAGGTTAAAGCCATTCCCCCTTGTCCTGTCCCTACAGGCCCTTGTTAAAAGTCCCTGTCCTGCTTTTTTGTTGGCCCCTCTGGGTACTGGAAGCATAAACTGACTGGAGGAATCAGTCTTTGTGTGTTCCAAAAGGAAATGTAATGTATCCTATATAAATTGTCAGAACCCATCATGAGACTTCACCTCTGAAACATTTTTCCTCTCTCTGCAGTAGACAGACTATTCAATCTAGCAGTGACCACACTCTATATGCTTTATGGCATATAAAATACAAATGGAAAGAAAAATGGGTTTTGAAAAAATAAAATGTAGATGCAAAGTGACCTGTGAGTGCAGCTGGCAGTGCACGGAGTGGTACCAGGGTGGGATTCAGGCACATAGATCTGACCTATATTTAGCCAGTCAGAATGAATCCCAGCCCATAAAGACACTATAAATCGCTGCAGTGTTCCTCCTGACAAAGACAGTGAGCTCTGTGTGAAGAGAGCTGGCAGGGACCCATTGCTCCTGACTGCAAGGTAACAAGAGTTAGGGATAAAAATAGCCGCCTGTTGTTATTCATGTCAGCACCCTATAGCAACTGCTGCTGTGCTGTGGCTCTTGTCTGAATAATTAATTGGAGCAGGTCAGGACAGGGAGGACAGAGCTATGGAGAGCTGGGCTTGTTCAGCCTGGAGAAGAGAAGGCTCCTTAAGGGGAGACCTTAGAGCAGCTTCCAGTGCATAAAGGGGCTGACGAGAGACCTGGAGAGGGGCTTTTGACAAGGGCCTGTAGGCACAGGACAAGGGGGAATGGCTTTAACCTGACAGAGGGGAGACTGAGATGAGATCTTAAGCAGAAGTTCTTCCCTGTGAGGGTGCTGAGGCCCTGGCACAGGGTGTCCAGAGAAGCTGTGGCTGCCCCATCCCTGGCAGTGTTCAAGGCCAGGTTGGACAGGGCTTGGAGCAAACTGGTCTAGTGGAAGGTGTCCCTGCCTGTTGCAGGAGTGTTGGAACTGGATGAGCTCTAATGTCCCTTCCAACACAAACCATTCCATGATTCTGTGAGAGAGATGGAGAACGCCAGGACAACAGTGACAAGGTGGATTCCTTCCCTGCCCCTTGGGTCTCCCTATGAGGCTGCCCAAGATCTCCAGGCATTCACTTCCTGCCACATCCCAGTGCTTGGAGACTGCAGCACAGGCTCACAGAGTTATGTAGCACCTCCTATGCACTGGAAAAACACCCATGTGAATTAAGCACCTAAATACACAGTGGGCTACAGAGCCCACAGTGAAATAGGAGAATCACAGGAACACAGGAGTAACTTCCAGGGGTGAATTGTGCTGCAGGGTGCTGGCCATAACACCCCAGCCCTTCACAGGGTGCATTTTCTCCTCCCTTCCTCACATCTCTGTGTGTCAGCATCTGCGTGTGTGCTTGGTGTCTGAGAACCCTTTGTGGGTACCCTGTGATCCCTCCAAGGCTCTGTTCTGTTGTGGGCTTTTCCCTTTAGTTCAACCAAAAGTCACTTTTCAAGCCACAGCTGAATTCTCAAGTTGCCATCCATTGGCTTTCCTGTGTGCTGAGCAACCTCATCTCACCCACAGAGGGCAGAGGAGAGGCTTGTGCCTCATTTGCAGCTCCAAAAATGGGGGGAGAGTACCCCAAGTTCCATGGAGGGTCACCTTATCATCCAGCAATGCATTGGAGTTGAGGTTTCCAATATATTTGTAATAAGATGGAAAGATAATAACATGGAATGAGAAGTTTTGAATGAAAAAAATGTCACTTTCTATAATTGACACTATGTGGAGAAGCAAGACTCGACTATGGGATGTTTTTATTAGTTTTCCAAGGGATAAAAGAGTTTGTCCTTGCTGGTGTCTCCTGCAGCTGCAGTTGCAGGAACTGAACCCCAGCCAAGGAATACACTCTCACAAGAGGAGAGTTGTCCTGACTCTCACCACTTCAGGACCACATGTGGAAGACACAGAATTTAATGCTGAAGGAACCTTCTTTAATCCTTTAATCTGACCTTTTCCCTAACATAGGCTGGAGCATTTCACCCAGTCGCACCTGCACCCAGCATGGGCATTTCTGACGTTGTTTTCTTCAAGTATTTGCTGTTCCCAGGCACTCTGGTAAATCTTTAAACTGATCTAGTTGTGGAGAATTAAAACACAGAAAGCAGCCATCAGTGTGCATGAATGGAATTTCTTCACATAAATGCATGGGGAGTTGCTTTAATCTCACCAGGAGAGCACAGGGAAGTGGGTAACAAGTTCATACTCTGACCTTCAGTGTGTTAGGATGGATTGTGGCCATTTCCTTGCTTCCCAGAGCAGGAGCCCGGCACACATAGATCTGCCTTCCCTCCCAGATGCTGCTCACAGGGTGATGGGAGCATGGATTCTTCCTGTGGTCCTGCTTCTGATGCACAGCTTCCCCAGATCCTATGGGTAATTCATTCTCTTCCCCTACTGCGGGGAAGAAAAACACAGCCATTAATTAAAACCACAACAAACCCACACAGGCCATGCTCCCAGGCATAATGAAGAATGAATTCCCCCGGCAAGCAAAACTGGAGGAGTAGCTCAATCAACAAAGCTCTGGAGAGCACAGCTGGGAGCGTGGCTCCACAATGGGGCAACCCAGCGTTCCCAGGGAAGCCTGAAGCACCCAGATATAGAACGCCTGAGGTCTGGTGATGCTATTTCAGTCTGCTCATCTGCTCTTGTGAGGTCTGGTTGTTACTAAAGGCAGTGACAGCTAGTTCCTTTTTTAGTTCTTTCCCCCCACTTTTTCTTCACCCCCAAGCCTTGGAATGAGGCATCTGTATGCACAGCATCATCACCGCTGCATCAGGATCTGTAGGATCTGCTTTCAGCCACGGGGCAGGATTCACTGGTCACTTCAGTGAGTGATGTCCAGCTTTGGAAGATGGGAAGCTGCAGCAATTTGTGTAAGCCACATTAGCAATCATCATGTGACTGTCAGGATGGGCTCCCTGTCCCAAGCAAACCACGAGGAGGCTGGAAAGTCTTAGCCCCAAATTGCCACATACCACTTGTGCAACATAGGGGAAGCGGCAGAAGGTGGCAAATTTAGCTGTGTCAAGTGCTTCTCTGTGATTGCAAGAGCTGGACTTGGTAAGGGGTTTTAGGGATGTTTTTCTTCTGATTATTAGTTATATAAAGCATATAAGCAGGATTCAACACAATTGCAAAGGATGAATGTAACCCAGCACCCTGAAAGTCACCAATGTGTGTCATTACGGAGGAAGATAAAAAAAAACAGCCTCAATAAAAGTTAGGGATCACAAAGAGCTTTCCCTCCTGAGCCCTGTTAGCTGCAGATACTGCTCTGAAGCAAGAAGGTTTGTATCCTTTCCCAAACTGACATTTTTAATGCCATCCTCAGTGTTATTCAGCTGCACAATCTTTGCTAGAACTTGCCAAACCATGAGCATCCATTCTTGTCCAACAGAAGGGAGTTCAATTGACACCAAAATTCTCATTTCACTCAATTACGATAACAATATGTCAATATTCTTTATTACAAGCAAATACAGGGAAAAGGTAACGCATCCTGCTGTCTGTATCCTGTTTGGTGTTTTGAATCTCCATTGTCTTCAGTGCAAAGCTGTGTGTTCCTCCTGAGCAGCACAGTGTGGACGCCGTGTGTTTGAATGCATCCTGGTGAAGAGAGACACCAATGCCCAAAATAAGCTTGACTTTTGGGTGATAATTCAAAGCACCAAAAACAAGAGGAGTGCTGTTGCATGTCCTCCATGGGCTGCAGAGGGTTATCTGCATGACTGGGGACCTCCACTGGCTGTGGGGGCACAATCTGTCTCACCATGGGCTGTACCACAGTGGCTGCAGGGGAATCCCTGCTCCGGCACCTGGAGCAGCTTCTCCTCTCCTTCTGCATTGACCTTGGTGTCCGCAGGGCTGCAGCTCTCACATATTCTTACTCATCTCTTCCAGCTGCTGTTGCACAGCATAATTTCATTCCCCTTCTTAACATGTTATCCCAGAGGTGCTCCCAACACCACTGATGGGCTCAGTCTTGGCCAGTGGTGGGTCTGCCTTGGAGCTGACTGCATTGGCTCTGTCAGCATGGGGGAATCTTCTGGCAGCATCTCATAGAAGCCACCCCTGTAGTACCCCTGCTACCAAAACCTTTCCACGCAAACCCAATACACCTTTAAAGTTCCCTTCCAACACAAGCCATTCTGTGATCCTTTGGTGTATATTGTGTGGGGAATTAGAGCATGCAGGATATGTTTGAGGGCACAAAGCCTGCTTGAATTATATCAGATGACTAAAGCGTAGGGAGAGCCTAGCCTGGTACAACCTAGTCTTAACTGCCCGCTGGGAGTAACCTCCTGGGCAAACACAACCACACCTGGGTTTTGCCTGGACGGGAACTGAGTGATTCATTTCAGTGTGTAAGACGTCGAAGATAGGGAGTAAGTACCAGGCAGTGCAGAGCAGGAGGATAGGTCTGAGATTAACTATAGGGTACAGTTTGGAAGCTACAGAGCAGGTCATAGAGCCAGTGATCAGAAAGGTCTCACTGTACAGCATCCACCAAGCTTGGTGTGCAGAACAAGCTCTCAGCACCCACCCAAGAGAGCAGTCACCCCATACCCTTTGGCTTTCTCCAGCATGCCCTGGGGCATGCCATGATGATACATGTGGAAAAACCTTTCACAGGAGCAAAACAGAAGGGCAGGCGACCCAGCAATGTTGCAATGTGCATGTTGCAGCAGGGATGTCCCACCCCACCATCTACTTCTGCTTGGGTTGTATTTTTCTTTCCCACCCCATCTCCAGCCTTGCCATGGCCATCACCAGCATACAGCTTCTCTCATGTAAGTCATTTCTTCAATCTGAACAGTGATGGTAAAAGAGGTGGAAGAAGAAAAGCTATGCCCTGACCTCCATCTCACAGCCACTGAGCACCCCTGGAGATTTCACTGAATTACAGGATAGTTTGGGTTGGAAACCACACCCCCCAAACAGATGATCTTTTGAGGTCCCTTCCAATCTCTAACATACTGTGATACTGTGCCCATAACATTCATCCAGTTCCAACCCCTGCCATGGGCAGGGACACCTTCCACTAGACCGGGTTGCTCCAAGCCCTGTCCAACCTGGCCTTGAACACTGCCAGGGATGGGGCAGCCACAGCTTCTGTCTTATTGGAGCCAGAAAGTCGCATTCCTGGGCTGCCTGTCCTGCGATCCTCTTTCTGCAGCACAAGCAGTGCTTCTGTTTGCCTCATAAACCCATCAAAAATATAACCGTTCTGACAGGCTGGAGAAGCAAAACCCACATAAACAAGCTGACATGGAGACTGGAGAGGGGAAACAAGTAGTCCATACTCATAAATTAACCCACTCTTGGGAACCTGGTGACTTCACAGCTGAACCTGCTGATGTGATTTCAGCATAGTTCAGTCCAGGCTGCATAAACCTCTCACAGACATTTTCCAGGCATAGCTTAAGGACACACAGACCACTCCTGAAAGGGCATTTGGGTGTAAATGCCTCTTTTCTGAAACGCACAGATTTTGGTGCTAGCAGTTAACTCAAGGCTGTACTGTCTTTAGGCTGCAAATCGCGGGGAGACTCACTCTCTCCTCCATGCTTGTATGTCTGCAGCAGCCAGATCAGGAGGTTTGCCCCAAACAGGAGCCCAGGAACTGGGCAGTCGGCAGCGGCACTTTTATTTTCCCTCCCATTTCCCTAATTTTTACGCTTATTGGGTCAGCTTGGGGGTAGCATGAGAACAGCTCTCTGGACTAGGAACTGTCTTATCTGACAGCACTGTCCTAACAGTCCCGGCTGGAAACCATGAGCTCCAGCGATCACTGCCCGCCACAGCACAGAGCCCTCCCTGACCTCTGCTGCATTGTGAGCTCCTCGGCTCAGACCCACAGCATGGTTGGGGTGGGAGGGGACCTCTGGAGGTCATCGGGTCCAACCCCCTGCTCAAGCAGGGCCACCACCTAGGGCCAATTACCCAGGACCACATCCAGATGGCTGTTGAAGACCTCCAAGGATGGAGACTCCATCACCTCTTTTGGCAACTTGTGCCAAGGGCTTGGTCACCCTCACAGTGAAGAAGTCAGAGGAAACTGCTGTGTTCCAGTGTGTGCCTATGGTCCTGTCTTTCCTACTCTGAAGACAGAATCTCCACTGTCAGAGATCTCCATCCATGAACCCCCCTCCATGTGACTTCCATCCTTGGACATCTTCAAACCCCATTTGGACACGGTCCTGTGCAACCATCTCTGGGTGTCCCTGATTGAGCAGGGGGTTGTCCCAGGCCACCTCCGGAGGTCCCTTCCCACAGCACCCACCCTGCAATGACTTTATGCCCCCCTCCTGATGTCCCCCCAGGAGTTGCCCCCTCCAGATCTGTAGCTCCGCAGGAACACCGGGGGTGACCGGGTGTGGGCGCTCCCCGTAGTTTGAGCCCTGGTTTATCCTGGTTGGACAGCTTGGGCTAGGTTGGGCTTGGCTGGGGCTTGGCTGGGGGCTCGGCTGGGCTCGGCTGAGCCCGGCTGGGCTCGGCTCCGCGGGGCCACCCCGGGGCGGGTCGCGCATGCGCTGGGTTGGGCGGCGGGAGCGGTGCTGCCGGAGGCGGCGGCCGCGGGAGTCGGTGTTGGCGGCGGGAGAGCGCGGCGGTGAGTGTGAGTGTGAGTGTGTGAATGTGAGTGAGTGTGAGTGTGAATGTGAGTGAGTGAGTGTGAGTGAGAGTGAGTGCGGGCACGGCCGCCGCTCCCCTCCTCGGGGCACCTCCCCTCCCCGGGGAGCCCCCGCCGAGCGCCCGTGCGGGACCCTGCACGGCGCTTCCCATCCGCGGTGAGCTCCGCGCGGGTACCGCACCGCACGCATCGCATCGCATCGCATCGCATCCCGCCGCGGGAGGAGCATCCTTCCCCGCGGGGAGCGGGTCCGCAGGGCCGGTGCATGGGGAACACCCTGAGGGCGGGGGGTGGATCACGAGTAGACCTTGAGGTGCGGAGTGATGTGTGATCTTCCCACGCACACACCCGCACACAACCGAGGTCCGTGGGGCTGGGGTCGGGGCCCGGGTAAGAGCGTCCAGAGGGGAGGAGTGTGCGGGGACACATTGCCTATTGCCGTCAGTTCCCTGCAGGCTGCCGTGACCTGCATCTCCAGGGCTTCCCAACGGAGGGAGGTGGGCAGTGATTCTCCTCCGCTGTTTGTTTTTCATGGCTGTGGGTAGTTTTCCTTGCGTGACTTTGACCCCTGGGGTGTTGTGGAGACCGTGGCAAGGAGATGCATAGTTTAGCTGTGAGCTGGGTGAAGAACCAGCTCCTGCTGTTTGCTTTGGAGCTGCTACCTGCCCGTTCCGCTTGACGCACCCCAGCTCGTGTCCCATAAGGGTCAGTGAAGGGTCGTTCTCTGTTTATGTTCTCCACGACATTTTGGGGATCCATGGTCATGTTCCCTCTTTATCCCATGTGGATTTTGTCTGGGCTGAAAGCGCCATAAGCATCTTAATTTGTTTTGGTGAAAAAAGCCTGTCAACAGGCTTGAACTGTTCTGGTTTTCACTGACAGCAATATCTATCTATATACGTTTGGATAAACATTTAACACTTATTTGTTCAGTGTCAGTTCAAAATGACTCGTGTTCGGCATGAGCAATGTTGGGTACAGAGCTTCCTAGTAGCTCTGCTGAGCTGGGAAATACCACGGATACGATGGTCCTGTGCCCAGTGCTCATTTGATAAGTGTGGAGCTCCAGGCTGCTTTGGCCAGAGCACTTGGCTTTTTACTGTGCCATAGATTTAGGTTAGATCTTAGGCAGAAGTTCTTCCCTGTGAGGGTGCTGAGGCGCTGGCACAGGTTGCCCAGAGAAGCTGTGGCTGTCCCATCCCTGGCAGTGTTCAAGGCCAGGTTGGACAGGGCTTGGAGCAACCTGGTCTAGTGGAAGGTGTCCCTGCCCATGGCAGGGGGTTGGAACTTTACGGTATGTTCCAAACCAAAGCATTCTGTGATTCTCTGAGATTTGTGTATGTTGCAGATGCTGTGGGAGCATCACTTCAGAGCTGGGAAATGCCCCGGTGTGCTTTAGGTGCAGTTATTTGGGGGATTGCCAGCCCCGGGAGGGCTCATAGGAGGTTCTGATGAAGAGGGATGTTGTGCTGCCCTGGTCATTGAAAAAGGGTGAAGTCATGAAAAGGGCATAAAGAAGGATGGAGCACGTATGCAGTGCTCTGCTGGAGTGAAAACTAGCAGGTCTGAAGTCTTGTTTTGCTCTCTGCTGTGGCAGGGAGAGGATGGGCAGCAGTGAATTATACTGGCTCCTGCCTTCATGTTGTGGTGCAGGGGAGGTGTGTTGCATGCAAACAATTCCTAGAAACCCATGGGCTCATCGAGCCAAACCACAAGCCATTATACATTTCCTCCTGCTCAGCCTGCAAAGGTGTGGGTTAACAGCCCCTGCGCTGCAGGACTCCCTGTTTTCAGGGCATCATCGCTTTTATTTACACTAAAGCCTCTGGCTGAGGTTGCATCCCGCTGGATGCAGGGAGGGATGGCCGGTGCGAGCGACATGCCAGCAGTATGACAGAGGCTGAGGACATCATCAGTCACATGTGTGCACTTGCAGCTACTTGCACGTCTTGAGTCATTCACCAGCTTAATTTTTAGCTGCCAGTGTATGTGACTACCCTGCTCCTGGGGTCAGTTCAGTGGCCCTTTCATCCCAGTATCCGTTTATGCTGAAAAAATGCCTCCAGAGAAATAAATTCCTGGGAAGCCCCTTTGAGTCTGTGTGGAAGAAGTTCTTTACTGTGAGGGTGGTGAGGCACTGGAATGGGTTGCCCAAGGAAGTTGTGAATGCTCCATCCTTGGCAGTGTTCAAGGCTAGGTTGGGCAAAGCCTTGGGTGACATGGTTTAGTGTGAGGTGTCCCTGCCCATGGAAGGGGGGTTGAAACTTGATCTAAAGGTCCTTTCCAACCCTAGCTATTCTATGATTCTATGATTTGGCCTGCAGCTGTATGTATGTGGCCATACCTTATAGCCTCCATCCTTCAGGCACAGGCAGTAGTAAATGGAAGCTTGCTCCCAGTTGCTTTTTACCCCCTTGCAAATTCTTGTGATGGAGTAGGGATGTAAGCATGTGGATGCAACATAGCCTGCATCCCTTCTTTTGGAGGGGAATCTGCCCTCTGGTCCCTGCTGGCCCTTGCTCAGTGCTTCATAGCCCCCTGGACAGGCAGTACGCTGCCACTGCAAACATAGAAGCTCACTGGGAGAGTCCATGGGGTTAAATAGGAGGAGAACTGGGGTGGGGACAAAGACTTTAAGCTGTGAGCTCCAGGGGGTTGGCAGGGAGCTGTGGTCTCTCCCAGGCAGCCTGCCCTCTACCCGCAGCGCCAGCAGTGGTGTGCATGATTTATATACATTTTTGTCTAATGACCGAAGCTCTAAAATCCACAACCTTAAGACAGTGTTTTTGTGCAGGAGGCTTTTGCAGATGACAGCAAAGTTAAGAGCAGCCTCAGCCTCTAGGCTCTGGGGGATATTCTGGCAACTGTGCGGGCCCCCACAAAGGGCACAGCCAGTTTGGTTTGATTGCACTGCCTGCAGGCAGATGGGTCCTGGGATGTCCCATCTGCAGATAGATGTGAGCAGGGAGGGATTTCCTGGCTTGTTGAGGTCGCCCTGTGCTTTCAGGATTCTCATCTCCAGCAGATCTGCACTGAAAGACTTGCACCATCACCTGGTGCTGGTCCTGTGGCTTTGTGAAAAGCTCACGGAAGTGACCTCTTAGGTAGGCAAATTGGCTACAGAAATGCTGTGCTTGCAGGGTGTGTGCACACCTACTTGGCGTCAAAGGGAAGGATAACGTATCCCACAGACCTTGCAGGAGGAAGTTTCGGAGGTGGAAGTGGGATGCTGCTACAACAAATCATAGAATCACAGAATGGTTTGGGTTGGAAGGGACCTTAAGATCGTCCAGTTGCAGCCCCCTGCCACAGGCAGGGACACCTTCCACTAGAGCAGGTTACTCCAAGTCCCATCCAGCCTGGCCTTGAACACTGCCAGGGATGGGGCAGCCACAGCTTCTCTGGGCACCCTGTGCCAGGGCGTTAGCACCCTCACAGGGAACAATTTCTGCCTAAGGTCTCATCTCAGTCTCCCCTCTTTCATTATAAAGCCATTTCCCCTTGCCCTATCCAGGCTCCTTTTTCAGTCAGTGGTGGAGGCAGGGAGAGAGGGAACAAAAAACAGGCACTTATCTGGCACAAATCCACCTTTGGCATCTGAAATGAGGCAGTCATCCCACTCTTGTCGGTGGTCCCTGCATGACTGAATACAGCAGCCAGGGACCAGTGTGGGTAGCTGGACCAAAACCGTGCCCCAGAGTGTGCTAACGTTTCAGCAGCGTGATGGTGCAGGGCATTGACTGGGACTGTGTCCTGGACTTGTTTAATTGCATGTACTCAAAGCCTGTAAATGTGGGTGCTCCAGCCAGGGATCTCACACCTACCTGAAATGGAGCCCCAAAGCACTGGGGGCTGTGTTAGTTGTGGGCAGGAAAAGAAAGTGGTGGGCCAATCTGGGATATGCAAACAGCAAAGTTTTAGTGAGATCAGGGAGAAAAGCTGCAGAGTATTACCCTGTTCTTGAGCAATTTTTGATACAGGAGGGATGGATTTGCCAGAGGAGGTAATTCTCAGCCAGGGTCTATGGGTAGAAATAATTAATATTAACATTTTTGCATCTCCCTAGTGCTCCATATGCTTTTCTTTTTTCACACTTTTTGTGTATTGGCTGTGTTGTATCAGTAGCATCACCAAGCTTTAACCCTGATTAGGCATAAAGAAAATGCATCTGTGTTTATGGCAGCAAATCAGCAATGTGCCATGGTGACCCACACTGTTCCCCAGTATGGTTTGGTAGTTAGCATGGTCCAGGAGTTGTTCCCAGCAGACAGTTCATGTGTAGTCACCCATTTCAAAGGTGTAGCATCACTGGAGCGACCAAGCCAGGCTGGCTGATCTCAGAACCAAGGGCTCAACACTGTGAAAATTAGACCCCTGCACGTGATGCCTGGCTTGAGGTTTCGGCTCTCACAATAAAGCCAGCAACCTAATCAGGCCTTTGGATTCCTAGCTTTGGCTTTCCACTGCCCTTCTTTCCTTCCACAAACACCACAGGACTCAGGGGCTCCTCCTCCTTGTTGGGATACTGTGGACCCCCTCAGCTTTGCTGCAGACACACAGTGCTTGCCAGCAGCTTTGTTTTGCTCTGTCCCCTCGGAGCACAGTGTTCATTGTGCTGGCTCCTCTGCTCTCATCCCCTGGACCAGTCCCAATGCGCAGGCAACGCTGAGCCCATGTCAAGAGGCACTTGCTGCTCAGCACGGCTGAGCTGGCTGCTGGCCTGGCTTGTTTCCAGGCCAGAAATCACAGGGGAGCTGACACTGCCATGGCTTCAGTGGGGGATCCTGCCATCTCCAGCCAGCTTTAGTGGCTCATCTCCCAGCATCACGAGACATTAGTTTCCTGATTCATACATGCTTGGACAAACCCTGCTTTGCTACATGCTGTGCATGTGTATATGTGTATACAGAAAGGTAGAGTTTGAGCCATATGCTGTTGTTTGAAGTTTTCCATAAGGTTATTTTGACCCTTTTTCTTAGCAGATGAGGCTGGTTTAATGCTTGCCCTTCAATGTCTCCAGTAAATCACATCACTTTTTACCTTCCAGAGCATTGTCACCTATGCAGGTCCCTGCTGGACGAGTGCTTGTAATACACCCCTTGGGCTGATGTAGATGTAACTGAGTATGTAAGTGTGTCAAGGGAAATAAAATATTCTGTGCAAGGCACTGTTAACTAGTCCCAGCACTGCCTGGTGCATTACAGTGGTGTGTTAACTGCACAATATCTAGTTCTTATGAGGCAGATGAGGATTGGTATCCACATTTAATAGACAGGGAGGTCCAATTCATGTAAGTCCCAAGCACCTGATCCCTCTCTGGTTGTGGGGATTTCCATGTTTTCAATGCTGGAGTGTAGTTAAGTCAGTCCTTCATATCCTGCTGCCTGCTTGGGCAAGGCTTGTCCCTGGCGCAGACCATCAAACACCACCTCTTCCAGTTTCTGACCTCTGTGATATATAAATCCCAGTAACACCCTGCAGAGGGGATCTGAATGCTATGTGCATCTGCTGCAGTTAGGAGGAAGGTTAGCACCTAAACCCATGGCAGGAGAAGGAAGCAGGTAGTATGAAGACTACACAGGAGCTGCTGCTTGAGCTGGGGGTCTCTTATTTTCTCCTATCTGGTGGAGCCTTTTCAAAACACCAGGCAGAATGGGATGGAGGAGCTGGCACTGTGCTCCCAAGCTGGTCTTTCAGAGTTTGCCCTGAGCCCTCCTCAAATGGTTTAGTTATAGAAGGGGATGTTTGAGCTCAGGGAGAACCAGTCTGCAGGCAGCAGGCTTTGGGATGGGGCATACCCACTGCATCACTGAGCTGAGTGTAGCCTTGGTGCAGCCTCTCCCAGCCCAGGAGATGAAGCTGAACTGTTGTCTATCATCCTGCAATGCCAAAGTTGGCTCTGTGTAGGAAGGGGTGAGAATAAAATTCCACGCTTCAAAATGACTTGGAATCCCTCCAGGGACTTTTGCTCAACTCCCAGGAATTAATCACCTGCAGCTCTGAAACCCACTTTGTTGCCCACTGCTGCACCATCACTACTGTTATTTTAATCCTGTCCACAAACACTGTTTCTTTTTTTCTGTTTCAAATGCAATGCATTTATTAAAGACTTCCGCACAGCTGAGTTCCATGGTCCTCTCTGCTTTGTTTACCAGGAATTATTGCCTTTCTGGAAGTCTGTGTCAAACTCTCATGCCTGAATACTAGTCTGCAAGCAAATACATCACACGGGTACAGCCTTGGTCCCAGACAGTTAATGCTGAGGCCAGCCTGGTGGGAAAATCAGGCATCCTCTGTAGGAAACATTCTCATTCAATCCCCTCCATCAGACTGTGACCAAAAATCAAAAGAGCTGGGAAAAAGCTCGGGTTTCCAATTACTCCATTCAAAAGGGAGAGGAAAAATTGGAACGGGATCGTTCTCCTCTTGTGCCATGGTTCTTATTGTGGCTGCAATGATCCAGCCTGGACACCATCCACTCCCTCCTCCTTGCCTTGCAGCTCCCTCCCTGAACAAACGATACTTGGTTGCTGTTAATTGGGAGCAGCCAAAATAACTGAATCCCCCGGAGATGGGGGGTGAGGACAGAATCTCAACGAGACGCCCTGCTGATGAATGTGGCTTTCAGCTGCTCCTACGCCCCTGTGAAGGGAAAAGAATAGGGGCTCTGTGAAAGTGAAACAGCCAGTGCTGACCTTGGGTTTCTGGGTTGGGGTTTTTTTTCCCTTTCTTTCGTTCTCTTTTCTAACGTTAATTGCTCGTAGCTTTGTCCATCACATGATCACTAGGAATTGCCAACTTGTTCTCACACATTATTGTCACCAGTTTGGTTTGAAATAAGCACTCTACCAGGTTTGTGATTCAGTGCTGTTTATCCGAGTGTCAGATGTGTTTCTTGTGACTTTGGACTATGATTTGGAATATCTCTGACCCTCCCTCGGTCTGTTACAAACTGGGATTTGCCAGCTATGAAAGGCAGCCTGGGAGAATCAATCCTGCCTGCTGCTGGGAGGGAGGTGTGCAGCATCTAACCTTTCCCTAGCTCTGCTCAGGCTTGATGCTCCCTGTATACACTGAGCACTTGAGATGAGGGATCATGGCAAAATCCGAGTGCTAGCACACACCATACATGCTGGAGCCAGCCTGTGCCTGGTACAAGCTGCCTGTCTCTCCTGTATCCTTGTCAGCATGCAGAGCAGGCAGGCCATGGATGGTGGAAGGGGCCAGTGTGCCCCTCATATTGGCATGTATCCATATGCCCAGGCTTGATTGCTGTCTTCTCACGTCTTCTGTTGCCTTTGCTCTTTACAGGCAGGTTTCAGTGTATTGCTGCCTCTGTGCAGATGGGCACTCCAGTGCTGCTCCTGTGATGCTCAGTTACCCTGTTTGTGCCCTATCTGAGCTGTTTTTCGATTTCTGATGTCCTGGAGTCCACACTGGTATTAGTCTGTGTTCTCCAAGAGGTAGGGAGCTTCGGCATGCTCTTTCTCCTTGTGCCTTGCTACCATGATCCTTATCTCCAACAGCAGTGCCTAAATACCTTTCTGGATAGTTTTCCAGCATCCTGCTGGGATGAACTGGGAAAAGATTCAGCACTGAGCCCCCTTTAGTGGGCCCAAATCCTTGAACCATGCTTAGTTAAAGGGAAGCTGCGAGATGGTGAATGGGGGTCCAAGCCATGTTGTTTGGGTTACATCAGAGCAAGTGCTGGGAGAGGTGTGAAACACATGATGGCAGGTTAACAGACATGGCAGAGTAGCTTAGACACACAAAGCACTTCAGAGTCTGTACTCACACCTCTGCATAGGGCAAAACCTGTGTGTAAGGCCTGGATATCATCAGCTGGAAAATGTATCGGTCTTGATGCAGTGAAGGAGATGCAGTGAGCATGGGAACAGAGCTCTTGTGTGCACATCTAAACTAGGAGATCAAACACTGTTAGTACAGATATCTGTAGAATGTCCCTGTCCTTCCCATCCCAACATGCTCAGCCTCCAGCCAGTTTCTGGTCAGATCTCAGGATCATAGAATCACAGAATGGTTTGTGTTGGAAGGGGCCTTAAAGCTCACCCAGTTCCAAACCCCTGCCATGGGCAGGGACACCTTCCACTAGACCAAGTTGCTCAAAGCCCCGTCCAACCTGGCCTTGAACACTGCCAGGGATGGAGCGCAACATCAGCCTTCCCCAGCAAGGATGCTGTCTTCAGTCTTACCCATTTGTGAAACTGAATACCATTTGCAGGGCCTGATTTGCCTTCTCTGGCTATGGCAGCTCTATCAGCTGCTGGCAAACAAGGAGAAAAACCTCAAGCAAAACCAGCCCTGAGAGGTGCTAAGGGAGAAAACGTGGAAAGTGCAGGGAGAGAAAAAATTGGCTGGAAAATGTAACTTGATTATGACAATTCCCGTCTGCTAGAATATGTGGAAGCAATGTGAAAATATGTTGTCTGTCATCAGAGGCTGTGGGTTGCAAGAGGAAGTGGGACTTGCAACCTGCTTCAGTGCCTGCTCTGACTTTGCTGTTTGTGCAGTCTTGCCAGCCTAGCTTGGGTCTCCCATTGTGTGGCCATGCAAACTATTCCTCTGTCCCACCTCTAGCAGCAGCTGGTACCTGATGCAACAGAAGAAAAATACACTGTTTACCACACTCAGGCAAAATAGTTTGCATTTACTCAGTATTGGCCATCTCCATCCATTGCAGCTCTGGTTGCACGCATGTAAGCTTAGGGGTCAGGTCCCCTCATGCAAACATGTATGTGTTGGATGCACAGGAGTAACCAGAGCCCTACAGAGTCTGGTGGGGCTCCATCAACATTGATTTTGGCTTAAGCATGGGGCATCTGTGTGATAAGTTCTCCGTTTTGTGTGGCATAAACACCATCAGGGAAGAGAAATATTTAGGGTGGAAGGGAAACAGAGGGTATTGGGAATTAATTCAGTGCTGCAAGGTAGTCTCCAGACAATAGGATCCGGCTGTGCCCTGAATCTGAACCTTCCTATCAGAGCTTAGCAACTCTGGATGTTGCCAAGGAGCAGAGCAGAGGAGTGCCCAGCACTGGGGTTTGGCTGCTCTGAGCATACAGGCACATCTTATCACAGCCTCTCTGCATGACTCTGTGGATGCTCCCAAAGCTTCGATGCTGTACCCAAACTGCATCCAGCTCTGATGCGGAGCCTCTTGTTTCTCCATCACTGCTTCTTACACCTGTAGGTTTAGGACTGTGGACTTCTCCCCTTCTCTCTCTGCTGAACTCACTATAGCAGCCCCATGTGCAAGCTGTGTGGCAGAGAAGCCGAGCTTACTTGCAACCTCCATGATTTAGTTGGGACTCTCTTCAGTCAGGTGCAGAAAGCCAGGTTATTCCATAGATGAGTAATTACACCCCAGTTTTGTCCTTGAGTAATTTTTTCTAGGGAAAGGGGTGAAAAGTCCCTTCTGCAAATCATCAGGTGCTTTCTTGACATCTAACTGCTTCTTGCATCTCCTTACTGGCAGCTCCTGGCTACTCCTGAAGATGCTTCAAGCTGAGTGCCCAAGAAAGGGCAGGCTTGTGACATGGCTGTGCTCATCGGCTGAACTTCAGGGACAGGGCTGTGCAATCCTTCTCCATGCTGAATTTAGTTCTGTGGAGTTCAGAAAAGCCCCTTTCCCTTAGAGCAGGAGCAGCATCTTGATAGCACCATGGCTCATCCCACTCAGGAGGAGCAGCACACTCTTCTTCCCAATCCATCTCTGTTAACATTTCTTCTTTATTCCCTCCCTACAGGGCACGAAGACGACGTTCCCCAGATCTGGGCTCAGAGCTGCTGCACTCTGCGAGATGACAGCCATCCTGGAGCGGATCAGCACGCTGTCCCTCAGCGGGCAGCACCTCAGCCGTCTGCCCAGGCTGATGGAGGATGGCTTCCCCAAGATGCCTTGCACGGTCAAAGAGTGCGAGGTGCCGCAGCTCTTCCGTGAGCCATACATCCACACCGGGTACCGTCCCACTGGCCAGGACTGGCGGTACTACTTCCTTAGTCTCTTCCAGAAGCACAATGAGGTGGTCAATGTGTGGACCCATCTCCTGGCAGCACTGGCTGTGCTGCTGAGGTTCAAGACATTTGTGGAGGCTGAGCAGTTGCCTGTAGATGCGTGGTCCTTGCCTTTGCTCATCTTTGTCCTCTCCTCTGTCACTTACCTGACCTGCAGCCTCTTGGCCCACCTGCTGCAGTCCAAATCAGAGCTGTACCACTACACCTTCTACTTCATGGACTATGTTGGAGTCAGCATCTACCAGTATGGTAGTGCCCTGGCTCATTTCTACTACAGCTCCGATCAAGCCTGGTATGACAAGTTCTGGCTTTTCTTCCTGCCAGCAGCCGCTTTCTGTGGCTGGCTGTCTTGTGCTGGCTGCTGCTATGCAAAGTACCGGTACCGACGGCCTTACCCCATCATGAGGAAGATGTGCCAGGTGATCCCAGCTGGGCTGGCATTCATCTTGGATATCAGTCCTGTTGCTCACCGGGTGTTTGTGTGTCACCTGGGGGGCTGTGAGGAAGATGCTGCTTGGTACCACACGTACCAGATACTGTTTTTCCTTATCAGTGCTTATTTCTTCTCCTGCCCTGTCCCTGAGAAGTACTTCCCTGGCTCCTGCGATATCATTGGTCATGCCCACCAGATCTTTCACGCCTTCCTGGCCATCTGCACCCTATCACAGCTGGAGGCTATTCTTTTGGATTACAAGAACAGGCAGGAGATTTTCCTGAAGAGACATGGGCCTTTCTCTGTTTATCTCTCCTGCATTTCTTTTTTTGGCCTGGTGGCTTGCAGTGCCGTCACAGCTTACATCCTGCGGTGCAGGATCAAGGCTGTACTGGCTAGAAAGGAATCCTGAGAGTCATGAACATGATGGGCATGACATCACTGGGGGGTGAAAATCAAGGAGCATAACGTATTAGGGACATAACTGTCTTATTTGCCTAACACACTGTGACTAACTGGGACACTGGACTTGGGTGGAAGGCTGGAGACTTCATGCTACATGCATTTTCACAGCAGGGACTGCTTTTTGCCATCCAGGGGGACATGGATGGGTTTAAAGCCAGAACATTTAACCAAGGATGCTGAAATAGGCAGAGGTTTCTTGTTCATTCTGGTAAACCTGTGGGCAATAGGTTGCTGAATGTCAGGGAGGACAGCCTGAAGGCTGTGAGACTGTAGAAGGGTCTGCCAGGTCTCACAACACAGCAGAGAATGCACCATGAGGACCACAGCTGGATGTGATGACCTCACTGGGTTTTGCCATCTCTGCTATCTGTTGGGGATCTGTTACTATCAAGGGCAGTAGCAAGGTTTCAGAAGACATCTGCATTTCTATGGTTCAGTTGCAAGGGCATGTGCGACACTGTGGCTGGTATAATCCTCTTCCTGCTCCAGCTGGGATAAGCCAGGTTCTCTCTATGGTCCCCTTGTCAGGTATCTCAACACCAAGTTGCTGAGAAGGCTTTGGCAAAGCATGTTTGGAGACTTATCCCTGACCTGGGGTCCTCTAGAATGAACTGCAACTCGAGCATTAAGTCTGCAAGTGACTGGTGTAGATGTTAGGTCAGCTCCATCTTTTCTTTCTGTATGACTGCACCATCTTCAGTGGAGCTGCTCATCCAAACCAAGGAGTCAGGCAATCCCAAGAATTACTAACAGGAGATGGTGTCTTTCTCAGCAGTTTGAATTTGACTTAATGTGGTGCCAATGCTGATGACTCTTTCTTAGCCTACAAGAGAGGTCTTCATAAGCTCCTCACTTCTCTTTTAAATGCTTAGGTGCCTTGGAGGAGCTGGGCCTCGGTCAGGTTGGAGATGGGTTTGAGCCTTCCTTGGTGGCATTGGCAGAGGTTGAACCATCAGTGTTCAGGGAGCTGGCCCCAGCAGAGGAGATGCTTTTGATGCTGGGTACATCATTTTGGCTGCTTGTGTGACAGGTTTATTCATTCCTGCATAGAGTATCATCTGTCTAGGGAGTCTGACTGACCTCCATGTCCATGCAATGTAGAGTAACTTGGGTGTGAGCTGTCCATTGCAGGAAAGGATCTGGCCCCTGAACCTCCAACAGCCCTGCTGCGGCCGTGGACAAAAGGGTATGAAAGTGAAGTAATCTTTATCCACCTCTTAATGGTGGTTTCAGGACACCAAGCAGTCCTTGGTGGGCCTTTTGGGAAAGCTGACAATGAAGCACTAAGTGAAGATAGAACAGCAAAAGGCAGGAGCAGGGTATCAACATTAGGGTTCTATGGACTTTGGGAGGGGTTTGTCCTTGAGATGTGGTGACTCCTGTGTGGAGTAGCAAAGATAGTAGTCAGGGACACTTAATGTCCGTGGGTCACTCCTGTCCAAAGTGTAGCAAGGGTTAATTTTACTGTGTCCTCCACCAGATGAGTCCCTTCTGTGCTTGTTTGAGGAGAATATCAGGTATGGAGCCACACTGTTGCACCAAAGTTGGTAGCATTTGCAGGACAGGATGCTCAGAGCCAATGCAGAGATACGGTCCTATGCAGTCTAGACACCTTACTGTTTGACCCACTGCTTGCTTTCCATAGTAGGCCCTGGCACGGCTCCTCCCACTATGCAAGACCTGCAGCCTCAAATGCCTTGACATCTGGCAAATTCCCAGGATATATAAATCTTTGATGCATCTAAGGAATCTATGGGATCTATTCCAGCCACATATTTGTCTCACTGAATCCCAAGGGCAGGCAAATGAATTGTGATTGCTGGTTCTGAGCAGGCAGTGTAGGGTTGGGGGTATGATCTGTTGTGACAGGCACTGATTTCTGCACTTGATCTGTTTTTAACTATTGAGATATGTGTGTGTGTGTTTATGTGTGTGTGATTTATTATCCAGAAAGGCTTTGCCTTTGGATTTTATATTTGCAAAGCCGCCTAGCTGGGTCAAGATTAGGCTGAAGGGAACAGTGCTATGCTGCTGAAGGAACAAGGTGGGCCAGACAACAGTGTCTTTGAAAACAGATTTCTTAATAGGTGCTGTGCTGTGTCCTGTGTTTTGTGGACAAATTTGAAATTCATGGCCCTGTTGACAAATTAATTACAAAGGGGGAGGGAAGTAAGTTTTGAGTATGGGAGAAGAAATCATAGGAAAGCCTTGAGGAGGTCATCTAGTCCACCCTTTTCCATTACTCTAGGCCTCGTGGTTTATATCCAGTCCAGCTTAGAAATTAATGACTTCATTTCACTTGTTGTATTTTGCTAACAGCAGATTTGCCTCAGGGGAGTGGCAAGTGGGGATGGTCCCCACTTACACCTCACCATAGCCCTTCCCATGCACAGAAGCTCATCTCAATACAAAGTAAGCTGGTACTGGGAGCTGGACCAGCAGAAAACCAATCCTAGTGAAAAAAAGCCAGTAATGTTGTGCTGGTTTTAACTTTCAGCCAGCAAACTTGGATGACACTGCTGCCTGCAGGGAAGGGCCTGTGCGGAGGCCAGAAGCAGCTGCTCCTTGCCCAGTAGCTGGTTGCTCAACTAGCTTAGCCACACTGATGTACTGCTCTCTCCATAGTCTCCATGGCTTTGGTTGCGGGTCTCCTCCCAGTTTGGGGAAAGACTTGTGTGGGAGCAGTGTTTTTTTCTCACAGCCTAATTTGCATTGCTTTTGTGGTAGGTAAAGCAGAGTAAGCCACTGAGTGTGAACCTGGCTGGATGGTATCAGTGGGCTCCTGTGCAGGAAGGGTAGTAAACTACAGGGGTTCAGAGCTCCTTTCTGGGCTAAAAACCAAAAGGAGTTGCTGCTAATAGCAAACCCTGCTCTGCTGCTACCTACAGTTATACTGGTACTAAAGGAAGGCATCACCCAGCCATTTCCTTCTCTGAGGGTCTGAGAATAGATTACGTGTCCTACCTTTGTCAAAGAAGGGTGAGAACAGTAATGCCATCTAGTTCAGGGTCAGGGAAAGGAGGTTCCCACATGGCTCTTCTGAGGTGTTTCTGGTCATATGCTTTCTCCTCCCTGGTCCAGCAGAAGTGAAACTTCTGGAGCAACTGTGTGACAGTGGTGGTGTTCTTACGTGTTCTTATGTTACCCCTCAGGTGAAGCCACTCATGTCCCGGTATGGCCCTGCACTCAGACCTGGAGCTGACCTCCTGGTTACTATGATGGGTTGATTTAGCAGGGAAACACAATACAGATGATTGCTGCTGTGAGGATGCACCCTTGTGTAACAAGGGGCTCACCAACACTGGAGCTTCCTTCATCCCTATCTCCATCCTCCTCTTCCTCTGACCAGCTTATTTCTTTCCCACATCCCTGGACTTCATCCTTGTGCCTTATGCATCTGGTTGCCTGGCTGAGCAGACTCCACATGCCATGGAGTCTACTGCACCTCAGCTGGGCCAGGACTGAAAAATGGCTGCTGATGCACTCCTGAAAATCCTGCCATTGATCTAGGGGAGACCAAGGCTGGGTCTAGAGAGAGTAGAAGTGCTGCTGCAATAAATGCTCAGCTTGTCCAGGAGCCTCTCGGGGCTTTCTCCTGGAGCTTACTGCTTGGAGCACGCCCCCTTCCATCCTGGCATTCCTCTAAGGAGGCATGGCTGGGAGGGATGAACAAGTGGTGGGGTTTGATGATGAGCTGACCACCAAAAGTTGAGCACATTGAAATCCTGAAGGTCCTAATCCTCTCCCCCAGGAACCTCTGTCCTGAGACAGTATTTTTGCAGATCCTGCAACCTGGATCTATAGAGGACAACTCCTGAGAATTCATCCCAATGTGCCTTAAGCTATTCCTTTTTGAGATTCATCCTGAAGGAACCTGATGAGGTGCAAAGGCAGCCTTGTTGCTGTCTGCTTGTCCATGGTTGCTCTTAGCAGCCAATATCCAGACAGGATTTGCTTGGTGCCCTCCAGAGCAGAAGGGGAGGATGGAGAGACGTGCCTTAACCTTGTATTTATGCCTAACAGTTTGTGTAAGAAGGCAAGGACGGGTTCCTCATGTGCCTTGCAATTTACATCTTTTACTGACATTATTTTTAAACACTGTTACTAAAGAGAAGTACAAAAGAGTTTGTATTTTTTCCCTGGGAAACAGGGAAGGGTACGAGTGTTACATATTAACCATCCCCTTTCTAACTTCCATCTGCTAACTTTGTATTGTGTAAAACACTGACAACATTTTAAGCTTTGTACTGTACTGATTGTTATTTAAAAATCTTAGTGGAAAAAAAAGAACCATCTATAAAAGCAAAAGGATTGGTGTGGTGTGAAATTCCCAAATGCACAAGTACAACAGGTCATGAGTCATTAGGAAGAAGTGCATCTCAAAGCACTTTCCAGGTTTCACAGTAACTATGTGATCTTACTCGCTTTTCACAAGAGACGTACAGAATGGCTGCCCAGACACTGATTTGAGGGATTTAAGTTCATTATCTACATAAGTACCTGGGTGCCCAGCTTTCTTTGTTGTCTCTTGGAGGTGAGTAGTCAGTGATTTGGTGGCCTGGCAGCTTCAGTGGCCAAGCTGTGAATTCAGTGCTTGTTCAAGCAAAACATTTCAGCACATGCTTAAAATTAAGCTAAAGAGACAACCATTGATGAACAAAAGGATATCAGTCAGTGAGTCTATGTGAATAAGGCTAGAGCTTCTGTTTTTCTTGCTGGTAGCTGTGCTTAGTCACAGCATGGTTGAGTTTGGAAGGGATCTCTGGAGGTCATCTGGTCAATCCTCCCCTACTCAAGCAGGAACATCCAGAGCCAGTTGCCCAGGACCACATCCAGGTGGCTGCTGAATATCTCCAAGGATGGAGACTCCATCACCTCTTTGAGCACCTTGTGCCACTGCTTGATCACCCTCACAGTAAAAAAGTGTTTCCTGATGTTCAGAGGAACCTGCTGTGTTTCAGTGTATGCCCATAGCTTCTGGCCCTGGCACTGGGCACCACTGTAAAGAGCCTGGACCCTTTCTCTTTGAACCATTCCTTCAGGTATTTATATACATTGATAAGATCCCACCTGATCCTTCATAGAATCATAGAATGGTTTGGGTTGGAAGGGTCTTTAAAGATCATCCACCAGAGAGAAGCAGAGGGGGAGAATTGCCTCTGACAACCTGGTGGTCACACTGCTGGTGATGCAGCCCAGGACTTGGTTTCTGGCCTCAGGCACACACTGCTGGCTCATGTTGAGCTTCTCATCGACCAAAAGCCCAAGTCCTTCTCCTCAGGGCTGCTCTAGATCCATTCTCTACCAAGCCTATGTTTGTGCTTGGGACTGCCCATGCCCCAGGTGCAGGACCTTGCACTTGGCCTTGTTCAACACAAGGGCCCACCTCTCAAGCCCTGTTTTGTTGACTTCGTGATCCCTTTCCATTACATCACACCGGGTCCTCTGCTCATCAGCCTTGTCCATCATTCCATAACAGGGCTGCTGGTAACTCTCCCTTGTCACTAGTTTAAACCCTCTTTATCAGGAGGATCATGTGTGACCAGGTACATACCACTCCTTCCAGGATACACCTTCAGTGTGAATTTCAGTGGTCTAAAAACCCCCACATTTTTTACTTGTTACCACCATACTAATAATTTTCAGTATTATTCCTTAGTAAAACATCCAGAACAAGGCTTCTATACTGCTGTGTTTTTTCCCAGCAGAGGGCGAGATACCTTCATCTGTAGCCACAGAGGGGCCTCCAGTGCCACGAAAGCACAGCCGGATAAAGACTTCCTTTTTCCTTTTGCGAGTAGACAGTAAGGATGTAGGAGCCTAAAGAAGCTTGTCTTAACCTTGGAAAGTCGACTTGCCTGTACAGAAGCTGATGCCAACGATGCAGCTGAATCCAGATTTTCTGAATTGCACTTCAACATCTTATTCCCCAGTATGTCTTTCTCCTGCTTTATGGTCACTATTCTTAACAAACTACCAGCTACTGCTATGGCTTTTCTTAATCTTCCTTTCTTCATTCCCATCTTCCTTAAAACACCCAGGAAGAATGTACTTGGGCCATAGTCTTCCGATCCTGTCCCTGCTCACACTTGAGAGCCTAAGAACCTACTTCGTGATCCTGGATAAATCTCCCGGTCTTATTTCCCCATTCATGCAGAGTGGGAGAGCAGCACTCCTGCCCCACTGCAAGCTGTACACAGGGGCACTCTCCCACACAGCCTTGTTAAATTGCCACCACTCTCCCAGAGGATGACCTGTTGCCCATGGGTGCAAGTTTCCTTCTCTGAGGAAGGCCCTGGTCCTTGCTGAAGTTCAGGAAACCTGCTGAACGATGCTTGGCTATCCCAGCAGGAGAAATCAGAGCATGCTTCAGTCCCAGCACCTGCATCTGAGTCAGCAGCCACATCAGCAGCCTGCTGTCTTTCAGATCTTTCAGCCCTGCTTGGCCTTCAATCTATTATTTTCCTTTCTAAGCCCATCAGACTCACTTTTTATCTCTCACCGGCTGGCTTTCTTCTCTCTCCCACATCATGCTTGGAGAGACGGTCTGGCTGCACTTCTCTTTGCTTGGCTTCTGCTTACAAAACTAAGATCCTGCTGCCCTTGAATTGTAGCCCAGCCTGTCTTGTGTGCTGCTGATAAAGAGACCAAGGGAGACACATACCAAACATTAATTCCTCTGTGGTGATTGACTTAGATACCTTTATCTCTTGTATTTGGCAGTGATTTTTTGCACAACCAACTTCCCCTTGATTTCCCCCTCCCACCTTGCCACTGCTTCTTCTTGCTGCTTCCTTCAGAAAGAGATAAAAATTGTGTTCAAAAGAGGAACTTCGTCAGTGCTACGTATTATAAAAGCCACTATTTGCCAGCTAACATACATATCACATACACAATAAACTAGCACAATCTCTTCTCCTGTTACACTGTTTTGAGCACTCCAAGTACGGATCTGGCCCTCCACAGCTGCGCTTCTCCCTCTGCACAGGGTAGAGACAACTCCCAAACTGAATGTCTCCACCCGTTTTGGAGGCGATTTTAACAGCACGGCCATGGACCAGCGGTGCCGAGGGCCTGGCAGAGACAACACCGCGGTTACACTGCGGGATGCTGAAAGGCCCCGCCTGACTGGGAGGGGAGCCATGGCGGCACCCTGGTCCATAAGAGAGCAGATTAACGCTTCCCACACCTCCCGGGACTGCCTCTTCCGCGCTGCGGGGAGGAAGGGCCCCAGCCCGGCCTTGCGGCCTCGAACCCCTCCGCGCCCTCCCGTTGCCACGGCAACGCTCCCGGCCAATCAGAGCGCAGGCGCAGAAAGAGGGCTGGTCGCTGTGCGTCTGCGCGTACCCCTCCTCGCGCATGCGCACTGGGCAGACCCGCGGTTGCCGTGGAGACAGCGTCGCCGGAGCCGGGGAAGGAGCGCCGCTGCTGCCATGAGCTCCCAGCCGGTTCCGGGTCTGCCCTTCCTGCCCGGCTGCTCTTTCAGGGACCCCATGGTGAGCGCGGCGCACGGTGCACCCTGCCTCCCGGGAGCCTCAGTGCCCCGGGACAACCTCCAGCCCAGTCTGGCCTGCCATAGCAGGTGCCCCCCTCTGAGAACGGGACCTCCATACCCACCCCCCGCCTGCTTCAGGGCCTCGTCAGTGCCCTGCGCCCTGTCCGGCTGCCCCCGGGGTACTGGTACCCCCGAAGACACTCACTGGGAATCTCTTAATCCCTCAGACTTTAACTCCCCAACAGACCTCGTACCCCTAAACTTGCCTAATATTCCTCATGTTACGCCCTGAACCTATCATGAGGGAAGCTCCTATTTCCTCAGACCACTCTTTAATTTCCCCAAGAGGTCTGGTAATTCCTGAATACATCTAATATCTCTGAGGGGACTTGGTGGCCTATGAACCCATGTCCTGGGAAGCTGGTACGCCTCAAACTCACCACACACCCTTCAGGGTACCTGGTACCTTGTGAAGTGACCTCCAAAGGACCTGGTCCCATGTACACTAATTTGAAGCTTCCCCAGCAAACAATTGTCTGATGAAGTCTTTTCCAGAGGACCTGAACTCTCTGAACACACCTGGAATGCCCTGACCCCAGGCACAGCAAACTTGCTACTCTCTTAAGTCTCAGGGACCAGACATCCCTGACACCACTGTTCAGGAGACTTGCTGCTCTTAATATTGTCCCTAAGAATCCATGGCATCTCGCACCCATCTGATAACGCCTGAAAATGTTCTGATAGCTCTGGAGAGGTAGATTCCACCAACCTTATTTGAGATCCTCGTTTGAGACTCATTTGGAAAGTTTTCTGTATAACTGCAGAACTCCTAGCTGCAAACCCACCCCTTGGGAATCCAGTACCCCCAAATGCATCCAGTCATTCCCCTGCCAGTTCTTGTCATACCACGAGGGAAAGCATAGCCCCCAACTCACTTTACAGTCTTGAAATTTGATTTCCCCAGGAAAGCTGCTGTTTCTGTGAACCATCTCAGTTTTCCCAAGGGGATATGTTCTAAACCTGCTACTTATTCTGATACTGCCCCAAACCAGGACCCATAAACTCACCTCATAGCCCCTCTTGATATACGGCTTCCTTGTTATACCTAGGAGAAACAACACTGTCCAAACCTCAGGTCTTGGAGCAACCTGGTCTAGTGGAAGATGTCCCTGCCTGTGGCAGTGTATTGGAACTGGATGATCTTAAGGTCTTTTGCAACCCAAACCATTCTGTGTTTCTATTAAGGATAATAGGAAGGGATTCTACAGGTACATACCAAATAAAAAACAGACTAGGGAGAACATAGGCCCCCTCAGGAAGCTCTCGGGAGAACTGGCTACCCTGGATTTGGAGAAGGCTGAGGTTCTGAATGACTTCTTTTCCTTGGTCTTCACTGGCAAAGGCTCTGACCGCACCACCCAAGTCTTGGAAGGCAGATGGAGGGAATGTGAGAATGAAGACCTTGGGCCCACTGTAGGAGAGGAACTGGTTTGAGACCATCTTAAAAATCTGAACGTGCACAAGTCCATGGGACCTGATGAAATCCATCTGCGGGTCCTGAAGGAGCTGGTGAATGAAGTTGCTAAGCCGCTGGCCATCATATTTGAAAAATCATGGCAGTCAGGTGAAGTTCCCAACTGGAAAAAGGGAAATATAACCCCCATTTTCAAGAAGGGGAAAATGGATGACCCAGGGAATTACAGACCAGTCAGTCTCACCTCTGTGCCTGGCAAAATCTTGGAGCAGATTCTCCTGGAAGGCATGCTAAGGCACATGAAAAACAACAAGGTGCTTGGTGACAGCCAGCATGGCTTCACTAAGGGGAAATCCTGCCTGACCAATTTGGTGGCCTTCTATGATGGGGCTACAGAACTGATGGACAGCGGTAAAGCAGTTGATGTCATCTACCTGGATTTGTGTAAAGCGTTCGACACTGTCCCACACGACATCCTTGTCTCTAAATTGGAGAGACATCAATTTGATGAATGGACCACTCGGTGGATAAAGACCTGGCTGGATGGCCGCACACAAAGAGTTGTGGTCAATGGCTCAGTGTCCACCTGGAGACCAGTAATGAGTGGTGTTCCTCAGGGATCGGTGTTGGGACCGGTCTTGTTTAACATCTTTGTCGCTGACATGGACAGTGGGATTGAGTGCACCCTCAGCAAGTTTGCCGATGACACCAACCTGTGGGGTTCGGTTGATACGCTGGAGGGAAGGAATGCCATCCAGAGGGACCTTGACACGCTTGTGAGGTGGGCTGATGCCAACCTCATGAAGTTTAACCATGCCAAGTGCAAGGTCCTAAACCTGGGTGGGAGCAATCCCAGGCACAGCTACAGGCTGGGCAAAGGAGAGATTCAGAGCAGCCCTGAGGAGAAGGACTTGGGGGTGCTGGTCAATGAGAAAATGAACATGAGCCGGCTTCAGTGTGCACTTGCAGCCCAGAAAGCCAACCGTATCCTGGGCTGCATCAAAAGGAGCGTGACCAGCAGGTTGAAGGAGGTGATCCTGCCCCTCTACTCTGCTCTCGTGAGACCTCACTTGGAGTACTGTGTGCATTTCTGGTGTCCTCAACATAAAAAGGACATGGAACTGTTGGAAAAAGTCCAGAGGAGGCCACGAGAATGATCAGGGGACTGGAACACCTCCCGTATGAAGATAGGCTGAGAAAGTTGGGTCTGTTCAGCCTGAAGAAGAGAAGGCTGTGTGGAGACCTCATAGCAGCCTTCCAGTATCTGAAGGGGGCCTATAGGGATGCTGGGGATGGACTCTTCATTAGGGACTGTAGTGATAGGACAAAGGGGTAATGGGTTAAAACTTAAACAGGGGAAGTTTAGATTGGATATAAGGAGGAAATTCTTTCCTGTTAGGGTGGTGAAGCACTGGAACGGGTTGCCCAGGGAGATTGTGAATGCTCCATCCCTGGCAGTGTTCAAGGTCAGGTTGGATGAGGCCTTGGGTAATATGGTTTAGAGCGAGGTGTCCCTGCCCATGGCAGGGGGGTTGGAACTTGATGGTCTTAAGGTCCTTTCCAACCCTAACTATTCTATGATTCTATGATTCTGTTGTTACTATAGACTACAGATCTTGCAATGCTGTGGAGAGAGCACTCAGGAAAACAGATTCAGGTGAAAACTAGAGAGTTTACTGAAGACAGATGTGCTCTTGACGAGGACTGTATCATGATGGGCTTTGCTAAACCCAGTCCAGATCATTCTGGATGCTTTTGCGAGAACCCAGTTTTCTCGGTTTGCCTAAATAGGACCCTCTCTTTATTTGTCTTATGGGTGGATTAGGGCTACTTAAGCATAAATTGTCACTGTACCAGTCTTAGTGGTGGCTTCCAGCAACAAACTACTTCCTAAGTTAGTGATGGCTGAGTTCCTCACCAGTGAGTGGAACCATTTACTCATAAGGAATACTCTTAATCAAAGCAGTAGTAAAGGTTATCTCAGAATTATTCTCAGCTCAATAATATTATTTCCTCAATATAATTTATAACATCTTGGAAATATGCAATGCAAATTTCTGCCCCTAGCAAAATAATATTTCCTCTATCAGTAAAATCTTGCTCACTTTAGTCATGTGAATGCTTCTGTTGACTTCAGTAGCACTGTGTATGTAAGAAACACCCATGGGACTTGGCAGAGCAGATCATTATTTTAGAGTAAGTTGGAGTATTGAACTATTGGTAATGCTTTAAAGAGATCTGAACTCCAGAAATGTCTTTGCAGTGCTCCTCAGGATGAGCCCCAATGCGTGCTATCAACTCACTTTGCCTCAGTTTCCCAATCTATAAAACGGGTACCACAATGCATGTTCTCCAAGTGAATGCTGAGGAGTGCTGAAGAAAAATTCTGTGTTCAAATAAGATAGTATTGTTATTACTTAGTGCTCACATGACAGAGAAACAGAAACACTGGGAGGGGGAATGGTGTTTGTATGAAGTGTTATATACTTGGCAAAAAGGACAACTTAATTCAGTGGAATTTCTTCAGATATGGACTGGCAGCAACTGAGATTAGGAGTTTACATTCTGGGTTTTCCCTTTTAAATTTGCATTAGTCACCTGATACTGTGAGATGTTATCTGGCATCCATGCTTTCTTCGGAGAGCTTATTGACTCCAGAGTCTTATGAATTTATGAGGTGTTTTCTTTAAGCAACTGTGGGCCCTTAAAAGCCTGTGCACTTCTGACAAACAGTGACACTGCCCAATTTAAAGACTAACTTCCTGGTTTTCCTTGATATTTTTTTTTCCCCACAGCTTTCCTTTCATATTTATTTAACAGAAGGAAATGGCAGTTCTGGGCTAATGTTTATAAGACATTCTGTTAACAGGTCTTCAGCTGATTTCACCTGAATCTGTTTTCCTAACTGGTCTCTCCACAGCACTGCAAGATCTGTAGTACCAGTTTAAAGAGAAAGCAGGAAATTATGTGAAATTCAAGTGGGGCCTTGGAGGTATAAATAAGATTAGAGGCTTAACCATGGGGGTGTGAGAGAGGGGGTGGGAAAGAAGTGGTTCAAATGCCTGAATTTGAGTTCCAGTCTGTGTCTAGAAAAGGCGCTGAAGCTTATTCCTTCAGCATTAGAAATGCGTACAACTCTTTTACTTGGCAAGAGTCAAGGTAAAGTCAGAGATTCTTTTATGAAGGACTTGCAATTACTGCTGCTCTCTCTGGAGCATTAAGTGTTGAAAGCCCAGTGGGACCAGCTAGGCATGCATGATTTCAAATGCTTTCCAGATTGCAGGTGAGATACCAGGTGTGGTGGACTGTACAGCGAGTCAACTTGCTTGGGGTCACTCAAGTGTGATCCTAATTTTCAGTAGTGAAGAACAGAACTGGGCTGACAGAGAATGGGTCCTATTCACAGCTCTGATATTTTCTTCTTGTGTGTCCTTAATCAAAGCAGAGACCTTTCTGGGCTATCTGGATAATCATTTAGCCTGAAGAATGGCTCAATATCTGGCGTGAGACAGTTAGCAAAGACAGGTGAAAGAAGCTCAAAACCCAGATTTGACCAACAAACCAAAAAATAACAGGTGAATCCTGTGGCCAGCATTATACAGTGCCCACATAGAATTCTCCTCATCTTAATCAGGCTTCTTACTAATCTGCTATAAGGTCTTACACTATGGTTGCGATTATTTAATGGGTGACCCTTGCATGGACTGTGGAAAGGGGTGGCAAAATAGCTCATGTGCTTAGGTACATTTCATAACAGCAGTTCCGTGAGCGTGACACACCTTGATTTAACCCAGTGAAGAAAATTCTGTGAGTATCATCCCCAAGAGAGGGTTTAAAAAATAAAACACACTGAACACACAGTGTGTAATAGTCGAGGGAGCACCATAAGGCAGTAACACAGTGAAGTCCCATGGTGCTCTGTAGTTCTGTAACACAGGGTAGGGAACAAAGTTTGCAAGGTAAATACTAGGGCAGATAAAGTGCTGTCACTCCATTCTAGGCACTGAGAATGATGGCAATAGGACAATTAAGTGATTTAAGTTCTTGGGGAGTATGTGGCAGTGCTAGGATTTGAGTTCACCTGATGCTTTGTTCCTCCAGCCACTTATTGTTTTTTTCAGCCTTCTTGATCTAAAATCTAATTGTGAATGACTTCTAAAGTTGGTTATAATAAAATTGGGGGGGGGGGGGGGAAGAGGAAGGGGGAATTCTGGATATTACACTTTTCTACTGTTTTTTAAATGCTTTCAGTAGCTGTCTCAACTAAGTGCATGCAGTATTTTAACAGCTGGATTTTCTTCCACAGAAAACATGTTTTCATCGGTCCCAGACACTGGGCTACAAAAATGGATATGCCTTTTCTCGGCTGCCAACAGTGGGGTCTGGTGGGGAGCGGCTGTATGTGAATCAGCTTTCTCAGGCTGAATTAGACATATTAGCCAGCAAGAGACCCACGCTGACCTATGGACAAGTCAAGCGGGCTCCACGTTCAGGCTTCATTCCAGCACACGTGGCTTTTGACAAAAAGGTATAAAGAAGCTTATTCCAGGAATATCACTGGCCAAGTTCAGAGACATAAACAGTCAGCTCCAGGGTTCATGGGACAGTGTACAGCAGTTTTCAGATGCCATAGCCCTTAGTCAGAGACAGCTGAACCCCAGACTGAAAGAGGCTTTCTTTGCTCGGGAGGAGGATTATAATACGTAAACCGTGTAAGACATTCCCCACAAGTTACGCTAGAGCACTTCCAGCAGGCACTGGAAAAGAAGTTTGAGTAACTCTGAAAAGCTTCAGCTTATAACCACTGCCCTGTAAGCCACAGCCTGGCCTTCTGTGTTTCCAAAACTATATTGAGATTATAATTGAGTTTAAACTGTAAAACAGTCTGCAATGGGGACCCTGTTAGACTGTTTAACTGTGGTCTATCTATTTATGCTTGTGTTTGTCACCACAGCATGTTGCAGCCTGTCCTGCTCTGTTAGTACTTCCTGCATTACCCTTTGGTGATATCAGATTAGGAGGTGGCAATGTGTCTGCTCAGAACAGTCCTGAGCTGACCGTTGGATTTTAAATGCACCAGTTGCATAGACTGCAAGCTGGCGAGTGCACCCTTGGCCACAGAGAGCAGTCATTGCAGAGCATGCAAGGCTTAGCAGACTTGAGCGCGTGCAGGCAGGCCTGGAAAGGCAACCCGCAGCCAGCCCTCAGCCCATCTGTGAGACAATCTGGGGAACAGATGTGCTCTGTTAATTACTGAGGCTGTTCCTTCAGAGTGATATAGATGTTGCTGTTTAATCTGCCAGATACTTCTCTGCCCCTTCATTCAAGTCACAGTAGCAGCAGTGGCCCCATGCTGCTCAGGGGAGTCACGGTCCCTTTTGAAGTACTTTTGCTGGCTGGTAGGAACTTGCTGGCTTTATCATCACTTTATTACCCAGGCCTCTGGGTAAGCAAGGCCTGATTGCCCACCTATGTTCTCTTAGGCACATTAGATGTTCTTGGGGGAAATACTCCTCATACTTCTGCCATGCACAGGAACCATGACTGACTGGCTTATTTCTCTCCTTGTTTCTCCAGCACATAGTAACCTTTGCTGTCAGTGCTGAATAGATGTTACTTCAGTCAACCCATGCAGCTTTTAAAAATCCACAGATGTTGTTGAGCTCTCTATTAAAATCTCTTGATAGCTTCCTTAAATTCGGGTCTGCAAAGCTGACAATAGTGAAGTCATGCATGCCAGTAAACTATGTTACTAGCAGTAACCACACACCTGGCAGTGGGTGAAACAGCAAGGTGATCAAGGAGGAGGAGAGAAAAGGATGTATTTTTTACACCTTGTAAAAGGCAGATCTTGATAAAAGCCCTCATGATGCCTCTTCCATCAGTTACAAATTAGGCTACAGTTGGGTTGGATGATTTTATAGATTACAATCCAGGTACTTCACACTGTCAAAGGAAATGACAAATAAATGTTGGTCTTAATAACCTAATTGTGGTGTTAAAGATTTTTCTTTCTCTCTCCCTTTTTTTTTTATATTGTCCCTTTGGCAGGTTTTGAAGTTCGATGCCTATTTCCAGGAAGATGTTCCTCTCTCTGCAGTAGAGCTTTACCGTATCCGCCAAGTGTGTATCTATTACTATTTGGAAGATGACACCATGTACGTCATAGAACCTGTTGTGCAGAACTCTGGTATTCCTCAAGGCAAACATATTAGACGCCACCGAGTGCCCAAGAATGACCGTGGGGAGCATTACCATTGGAAAGATCTGAATCGGGGCATGAACATCACCATGTATGGCAGGACATACCGCATAGTCGACTGTGACCAATTCACACAGGTGTGTTGCTTGTACAGAGAACACTCACAAAAAATCACAGAGTTACAGGTGGACAGACCTGTTAGAGTCTGAAGCTTTCATAGTATGGTTGCTCACAATCTTTCATTTTGCTTTTCATGAAGACTTCTCTCTTCAGATCAATGGGGAGTTCAAGGTATGATATTTGCTGAGTTAATTGCTCAGTACTTTTGCCTTAGGACTGCTGGGAGTCCATCTTTTGTTCTCAAGACTTCTCTTTACAACACATATTCTAAGTTCATCTCAGTGTGTTTAACTGCTTAGATTCTAGATGAAACATTGTGCATACGTGAGAAACTACTGATCCTAACTCTTTTCTTTTACATCTCCACTGTTAAAAACAGGGGGAGGGAATGCAGTAATTAACTCTGCACCCATCTACAGTCAAGCCAGAAAAGAGGTTATGATCTGCGGGTTGAGAATTGTGGTGTGAACTGACCTTCCTAAGAGAGCATACTTATTGCCTGCTTTTCTATTTCTGGCTATTTATATACCAGTAAATGAGATAACAGCAATCCAGTAACAAGTAGTAACAAATGCAGTATACTGGTATCGGGTTAGACTGTCCCCAGTATAATCTCAGTCCTGGTCAACTACTATTCTATGATTTTATTCTTCCAGGCAATTCCCAGAAGCAGTCCAGGAGTTAGAATACTCCAGGGACCATTGCTAATAGGTGAATTACATGCAGCCAACCTATCCTGGAGGCTCAGAGAAGTGTAGATTCAGATTATTCCTTGCCAGTTGGCCTCAGTGCCCAGGAATGTTCCCAGGCATAATATATTGGTATATATGTGGCTGTTAAGAACATGTGGGGCCACCTCTGCTGGAACTGGATGACTACTAAAGTCGATTCACACCAGATGAAGAGCTGGTCCTCATGTTAATGTTGATTGGTTGATGAAAAACATGAAATCACCTATGTGGGTCTGTATTTCAAGGCCACTAGTCCATTTATCACAAACTGGCATCCTCCGGACCAGAAAATAGTCTGAAAGTGTGAATCTGCCTTGTGACTCTTGAGGGTGATCTCACGTGCCTGTTGGAGATGTTTACATAGGGCTTCCTGGGCTGAATGTTTTCCTGGGCCATTTCCCAAGGCCAGAAAGGAAAGAAGTCCATTGACTTCAGAGGTTGCTTTGGGTGACCGATGTGAGTACACAAGTAATACCCTAGAGTTTGTTGACGCATCCAATGTAAGCAAAAGTTCCCTTTATAAACAAGCAGATTGCCCTCTCTCTGTGGGAAAAGTACTCCTCCTGAAAGATGGAATGACGCTGCCACTCTGGCAAATACCCTTATGGCCTGAAGGGCCTTGGTGGGTCTAGTGTGGGTAACACTAGATTCCACTGTCCACACACTGGGGAGCCCTAGATCTCTTGCAAGTTCTAACTACATCTGCAGTTATGCACTAATATAATATTTTTTCATGTACCAACTGACAGTTATTGTCCATTTAAAGCCCTAAAGTCAAGGAAAACTGTGCTCAAGTAAAATCTGAGTTAGGATGTTGGGGACAGGACTGCCCTGATTAACTAAAAGACAAAGCAAAGCTAAGAAGCAGCTTAAACAGAAACATCTTGGTCATCTTTTATGTATTTGCTATTGCAGCAGAACTAATACTCCTGCAGGCTGGTGGTCTGTGAGGAATGAACTTGCAGTATTCTGACAACACTCATCTCAGCCTGTCCATAATCTGTAGTTACTTCTTACCTTCAGAACTCTTGGCACCATTAATACCTCAGTTGACCTTCCTAGGAGTTCCTGCAGAGCCAAGGAATTGAAGTGAACCCGCCAGAGAAAATGGCTTTTGATCCTTACACAGAACTGCGTCAGATGCCTGTGCGCAAGTACATCACACCATCAAATTTTGACCAATTCAAACGGTTTCTGACTTACGACAAGCAGGTGAGAGAGCTGATAGCTATTACAGAGTGCACATGTTATTGAAACCTGAGTCTGTGAATGTCTGCAACCTTACTCATTCTAAAAAAATTTCACTCCCCTGAACAGATTCCAGATTTGCTCCTCTTTTGGCTTTACTGAGAAACAAAATCTTTTATGTTTTTGCCTTGTAAACAGCTTCTCTTTGGATTGCAGAGCTCATGCTTTAAATCCTCCATTTTTCTCTTGCTTTTTGTTGGGATGATATAAGCTACCTGTCTCAGGAAGTTAGCAGCCAGATGCATTTCTATGACCAATGACCATGCTGCATCCACTCCTCTCTTCCTCCAAAGCATCAATGCCAGGTGCCAGAATGAAAATTTCAGATACAAATGCCATTTGCTCTGACTGAATTTGCCCTGTGCACACAATTGACTAACACTCCTCCATGCTCCTCTGGATCTTCATCTTTTCATCTAGCAAAAAGTAAGAAACCCTATAGACTACTTCTATACTATGAAATAAAACAGGGGCATGGCATGACCTGTGTCCTGCATGTTGTCCGTAGCCAGCTATCAGTCAAACAGTTCCTGGCCATCAGCTAGGAGTTAACACAGGCCAGGGTTATACCCAGGTGCCATTTTAGATACGGTCACCCTGTTTTGAGGGGAGCCCACAGCTTTGCTGTGTGGATGCAAGCTGAGCCATGCCTGCCATTTTACTGCCAGTTTAGGTTTAGTGACTCAGGTCTGTGCTGGGCCAACTCTGTCTGCTATTGGGCTGCCTGTTTAGGGGCTGTGCCTTGGGGAACTCTTGAGCACTGCAGTGTGAGGAGTTTGATTTCTGTGGCATTAACAGATGATATTTCCACTAACTAGAAATAACACGAGGCCTGCATTGAATGCAGCCTCCTCAGGACTGCTGAATACATTCCTCTCTGCTTTCTTTGGTGTAACAGCAGTAAAGAATTGGCCATGAAACCTGTAAGAAGTTTAAGAGTCAAAACAAAATTCTGCCTTACTGTATTAAGTTCCATTATAAAAATCACTTCCCCATTCATTTCTGGGCAAATATTTTCTGCTGCTTTTTAATCACTTTCCCCTCCCCACCCTCCCCAGTTTTCCATATGCTTCCTGAACTAAATCTCTTAGCATAAACTCTTTCTCTCTTACTGTTGTCAAGGTAAGCGAGGCCTGTCCAACTCTCCAGGCCCCTGCTACCCTTCCCACTGCTGCCTCAGCAGCCAAATCATCCCAGTCTCCATAGTACAAGGGCTTGGTTCTTCTGGACCTGATAGAGAAGCTTGGTGAGATGTCTCGAATCACCTAACCCATTTTGTAGCATCATAGAAAGGTTTGGGTTGCAATGGACATTAAAGATCACCTAGTTCTGAACCCCATACCATGGGCAAGATACCTTTCACTAGACCAGGTTGCTTCAAGCCCCATCCAACCTGGCCTTGAACACTTCCAAAGATGAGGCATCCACAGTTTCTCTGGGCAACCTGTGCCAGAGCCTCACCACCCTCACAGTAAATTATTTTTTCCTAATATCTAATTTTAACCACTTCAGCACAGTAATTCTAGTCCTTGTTTGTCTTTGCCTCTTTTTCCTCCACCCAAGGTCCTTCGCTTCTACGCCATGTGGGATGACACTAACAACATCTTTGGTGAGAATCGGCCTTACATCATCCATTACTACCTGGCAGATGACACAGTGGAGGTTCGGGAAGTCCACAAGCAAAATGATGGTAGAGACCCATTCCCAGTACTGATAAGACGCCAGCGCATACCCAAAACCTTTGTGGGTAAGCAAAGTAAGTTTAGATTGACCAGCACATCTCTCTGTGCTAAAGGGCCTTGCTAGGTAGATATATGCGTGGTGGCTATGTCAGAGGTACACTGAGTCTGGAGATTTTTTGCTGAAAACTTTCCAAGTGTCATCAGTTTTGGCCAAAGAAAAGTTCTTAAAATGGTCACTAAATTCTTTATCTTTCTGGGAAGCAGTGGCAGGACAGCAGTACCAACAGCTCCCTGCAGCTATTTATTAATTTTGCTTTTGTATTCCTTTTCACTAGGAAATGTTAATATCTGCCTGCTTACCTTATTTTTCCTATTGCTCTCTTGTTCTTAGAGACTTTCCCAACCTGTGTGATGGAGATCTCTGATCAGGAGGTACTCGAGTGGTACACAGCTAAAGATTTTGCTGTTGGCAAATTTACCAGCCTCCTTGGACGCGATTTCTTCATCTATGATTGTGATGAGTTCACACGAAACTTTTATCGTGACAAATTTGGCATCACTGACTTCCAGCCAGTGGAAATAAAGAAGAAACCACCTGAGGAAGTTCAACAGGTACTGCAACCAGTTTCTCAAAGGAAGGAAGAGAAGGAAGCAGTTGGTATAAGCTTCTATGGTAAAGCAGAAGTTCAGCTTAATAAGAACCCGTAGTAAACAAGTACAGCTTAAAGGCAAGAGCAACTTCAAAAAGGCAAGAATGGTCATCACTAATATAAAAATGAAAGTCCTCTGAAGCCATTGATTTCTAGTACTGTAAAGGACAAAGCACTTGCTAATAGTGATAAAAGAACTCTGGTTATGTCTGTATACTAGAACATTAAACAGTGTCAGGGTGTGGTTTTGTTTGAGAAGCCAAGTGGCACAGTTTGTCTGCATCATACTACTAAACTCTACCTCACCCTCCATAATGGAGTTGCCAAGTCCAGACTGCCTACTGGAGATGGTTAGAGTCCTTGTTACCTTCCAGACTGTGCTTAGGAATGGTTTTGAGTGCTAGCTGGCCTATAAACCACAAACATGATGGGGATTAGGTTAACAGTGTGACCACACAGATTACTGAGTTCCTGTGCACAGGAAGGTTTAGTTACTAGTACAGACATAGTCTCTTTATTCAAACAAAATACCTGGCTTTCTGAATTTCAGGTTTTCTGAATTCTCTTGAATATTTTCTATAAATAAGGGATCCAACACATGGCCAGGCTAGTAGCACCTATACTAGTCAGGATGTCACATCTATTGCTATCTGGTGACAGATTTCTTTCCAAACAGATGTTTTTCGGTAGGTTCTCTTGCAAACATTGTCATGTTCTTAATTTCAACTGTTTATGCTTGATATGTCCTCTGGATGCAGATAATTCCTCCCTATAATGGTTTTGGCATCCTTGAAGACACTCTTCAGAACTGCTTTTCTCTGTTTCCAAAACCTCCCCGGAAAGATGTAATTAAGATGCTAGAGAATGACAACAAGGTGCTGCGATACCAGGTGGCCCTGGTAAGTGCTTTCGTTGATGGTATAGTGCCAGCTTATGTTGTAGAGTCAGAAGGATAGGAGGAACAGCCTGCTCAGCCAAGGCTGCTTGCAAATTCTCCTCTGTGCTGGTAGGAAAAGAAAGTTCCCCAAGCCAACACGAGTGCCCCTCAGGGGATGCTGTTGGTTATTGTGTACTTGCTATGACAATTAGTATCACATAAAGGTAGAAAAAAACAGGCCAGAAAATACAAACCAGACACGCTACAAAACCACAGCCATTTATGGAAAAACTCCCACTGACATCAGCACGTGACAGATGGCTCTAACTGAAACAGCATTGCAACTGGGCACTGTGCCCCTGCCTGCCTCCAACTGCTGCCACAAGCATGAGCTTGCTGTCTCTCCACTGCTAGCTCCCAGCACCTGCCCTTCTCCAGGCTAGTCCTGAGTGCAGTAGCCAGCAAAGGGCTGTGCTAGCAGAGCAGCCAAGTGCCAGCATAGAATTCAGAGAGTCCACGGGGATGGTGCTTTCCACCCACAACAATGGCATTCAGACCCTGGCATTTGTGCCAGCTTTACAGTGGGTTTATGCAAGGAGCCTCTGGCACATCCAGAAGCAGCAATGGCATTTCCTGTGCTGCCTGGTGCCTGCCCTCTCCAAACATTCAGGGTGAATAAGGGTTGATTTCTTTTCCCTATTGTGCAGGAGATCCTAAAGGTCACAGCTGATGAGTTCAGATCCACTTAATTTTAAACTAAGCAAGTAAACCTACTGGTGTGTCAGGGGAGTGTCTTCCTGTGACTAAGAGCTGAAAGCAGCACCAGCCTCTCTCAGGCGCTTATTACAATGAAAAATATAACTTTAATACTGAATTTTACAGCCAGTCTCTCTGTGATGAATCATCTCATATAGGATATTCCTTTCTCCTGGATTACTCAGTTTGTGGAAACACTGAATGTGCTTGGTCACTGCAGCCCAGATTCTGCTTCTGAGAAGCTGACTAGAGCAAGTAACCTTTGAAATTCAGATATTTAATGCTTCCTAGGGCTTTGTTACACTCTGTCAGCATATCTGTAGCTTTTGGCATACTGCAAGCACTTTGTTTATTCAGCTATGTAAAAAAACAGTGAACTCTGGGTGCTTATGAGTGGGTTACCAGGTACTCCTAAGCACCCCACGAAATAAAAAACGGGTTCCAATGTTCTTTTCAAATCCCCTCTCTTTTCTCTAGGAATCACCAAACCCTGAGGACAGAAAGCGTCGTTTCATCCTCTCTTATTTCCTCTCCAATGACATGATCAGCATCTATGAACCTCCGGTCCGTAACTCCGGCATCATTGGAGGCAAATACTTAAGAAAGACCAGAGTTGCCAAACCAGGCTCAACTACAGAAAATGCCACATATTATGGGCCCTCTGATCTCACAATTGGTTCTACAATTGAAGGTAAGATCCAGCCTGGTTTTATATTCTCTGAGCATCATTTTTCATTGCCTGCTCTGATATGTCACTAATTGCATGGATAGTGCATATACCTTCCTTCACTTGGAAGATCTGTTCTTTCTGGGTCTCATCACATTTGAGTTTCCAGGTCACCAGCTGGTGTACATTGGTATAAATTTGTTACTGCCAATGTTTGGACCTTTGACATAATTAGGAAAAGAGCTTTATTCTCCGTGGTATGTATTCCATTTATGATTTGGGACCTGCCAGGATTCACAGGGTTAAAGCTATGCCAGATGACTACCAGCAGCAAAGGCTGTAATTCTGTCCTGTAAGGAAAATAAATGCAGTACTGAAACATTTAGAAACACACTGGTGTTAATGGGGGAGCCATTGTAGGCCCAAGCCCAGGGCCTTTGCTCTCAGCAGCTGCTCTTCTTGCAGCAGAACTCTTTGAGTCGGTGAAACTATTCTCACTTCAAGGACTGAAACAAATAGCAGTGCCCGCTCAACCCTGAGCCCAGCCACAAGAGAGAATCTGTGCTCTCTCCTGGATGATGGAATGACTTACCCATGCTGAAAGGCAAGTAACACTGCTTTTTTTAATTCCCCCTCCCCAGTGTTTGGCCACAGGTTTGTTATCACTGACGCTGATGAACATGTGCTTAATTATATGGAGAGCAATGCAGGGAGTTTCCCTGAGGCAACACTACAATCCCTGAGGGATCATTTTCACCCAAAGCAGGTGGTAAAGGAGCCTGACAACAGGTAAGCTTCAAAGGATGGTGTTGCCGAGCTAAATAAGACTTAGGGTTGACAGCTAAGGGCATTTCCAGCAGCCTGTACGGGCTCCAGACTACTGTCTAATGGCTGCTTAGCTGATTATTCAGCTCCAAGAGCCTATGTCTGGACACATACAGGGAGGGTCAAGCGTGTATGATATAATGTCATGACCCAAAACCCTTGTGGAACAGCTCTGGCTCAGCAGCGGAGATTTAGCTAAATGGACACAGTTGTCTTTTTCCAAAAGGCAGCAGTTAACTGTAACAGATGCTGCTGACAGTATCTGCATGACTCACTAGATGCTTGTAAGATCAGTGGAGAGTTGGTGAAGTCGTTTTCATTTGCTCTGGCTGTGTTTATCACCCCAGGAGAGCCTCTGTTTTAGCTGACTGGACCCATTTGGGGTGGTGCAGTAACAACCCTTTTACCTCACAACACACTTTGGGGTCAGTATCATGGTAGTTCAGGGACTCTGGTTGAAACTGGAGTTGCATGTGGTTCCTGGGACTGTGTGAAGCACCACAAGAAAATGCTTGTGCGCCCAGAGCACTTGCAGACGAGAGGTGCATGGGCAAAATGTCCTGCAAAGGGAAAATTGTTTACTTAATGCTCCAGTATCAAGACTGAGTTTCATCTCCAAGTCCAGGCTGAGGTGAGCTTGCATTGAAAAACAAGCATCCCAGAAGCCTTCTGTATATTCAGAAATACAGCCTGGGCAGCTGTGATGGGCAGTCAGCACACAAAACTGTCACGGTAAGGTTGCCAGAAGTAGCTTTCACATGTCCTGTTCTTCCTTGCTTCTACAGTGACATCCCCAAGGTTGGGACCAGCAAGCAGGAACCGGATGAATTAATTGTGCATGTTCAGGAAGAGCTGAAGCCCTATAAGCACTTGAACAACAAGAACATTCAGGAGGCGTTTCTTCAGTGTGACAAGGATGGCTCTGGTGTACTGGACAAAGCAAAATTTTTATCCCTCTGTGACAGCTTGAGTGTGCCTACCAACACCACTCTTCTTAACAAGGTGAGAAGGAAGGGGTGCTGTGCATATTGAATTCCCCTCTTGTAGCTCTTCCAAAAGTGCTGTTCTGCAAACCAGCCCTAGCCAGGTGAGCACCAGCTGCTCTACCCTACAGAGGGGAGCAGCTTCAAGAAAAGGGCAAGAGTACCAATTCAGAAGGGCCTCTGAGCTGTTGGTTCAGCATGGGTCTTAAAGAAGGAGATAATAATTGCTGTCCTATAAGTAAAGCAAAGAAATGATATCCAGGGTGCCCCCCAAATGAGAAACCTGTTGCTTGTTGTGTGACGCCTGTTGGCATGAGCAGAAGATGGTTGTATTATCATGATAGAGACCCAGCATAGGCTACAGCAGAGCTACTGAGTGTCTGTCATTACTTATGCACACCTGGGATTGAGTAGGGGTGATGGCTGAGGTGCTTAGGTAATGAGCCTTAGGAAAGATTAGATGCATTCTAGATGTAATAGCAACTGAAGATTTGAGAACTACAATTTAAATCATAGCCACTCGGTTAACACAACTAAAACACAGACTTGCTGGGCACTATGATCAATACACACATGGAGATCACAGTCTGCATAGAGAAAATGTGAGGGAAACTGAAGAGAAGAATTCATGTAGCAGGGATGGAGGATTCTTACAGGAATATAACTGGCAAGGATGCTTTCTAAGCTTAATGGGATATGCAGTAGATTAGTGGCCAATAAAGGCAGATTCAGAAATCTAGAAACCAGAGAATTTCCCTTGCTAAAAACCCAAATAATAATAGTTTTCTAAACCAGCCAAACACAAACATCACAGCTGTGGATAGAAGGGTGCACAGGCATTTATGTCTCTGAATGGGCACTGAATGGAGGCCTTTGATGAGCACCCAGGGCTTTGCTGTGCTAGAGCTCATCAGAGACCACCCTGCCCTGAGGAATTTACAACGTGGTGACAGTCCTTTCTGCTTCCACTCTTGAAGTGGGAGATGAAGTGACATGCATGTGGATAGAGAACCTGTGACAATTGTTTGGATCCCCATCTAGGACCTATACACAGAAAGCACCCCTCTTCTCTTGAAATCTTAGTAATAGTGTGCCCAGAGCCCTCAGGAGCACGGTGGTGGTGTAAATTAAACATAGAGCAGATAGCTTACTGTTTGGATTGGAGAGGAGCGTAGCTGTCAGTCACACAAGAGCAACCCTAGTAAGTCTGTCTCCAGGCGACAAGGGAAGAAGAATCCTTTCGAGAAACTGTGATATTAGACCTTTTCCATCTCCCTGAGTGTCAGAAGGAGATTAGTTATGCAATTAAAGAAACAAAAGCCCTCTTTCTTCCCCTTAAGCACACAAAGGCTATAGTGCTGTAACACAATGAAGGGTCAGGCATGGATACCAGAACTGGCTCATTAGTAGGTCTGTTGCTGAGCTCAATTATCTGTGTCTCCACTTTATGCTATGTGCACACACCAAAGTGACACCGGTGAACAGTAACTGTTCAGATATGCTGCCCCCATCTCACTTTTGATAGGGATATCTATGGGGTTTCTGAAAGATTTGCAGTAGCCTATGTCAGTTTGTGGCCACCCTTTATTTTTTTGTGTCACTCTGGTGTTACTCGGAAAGCAATCAGGATTAAAAACAAACATATCAACTCTTCTTGCATAGATTAGTGTCATTTATAAACATTCAAGGTTACCTGTGATTTAGGACTATCAAGGCCTTTCCACAGAGGAAAACAAGATCTGCTCTGTTGCACAAGGAGTACCTCTGGGCACTTTCAGCTACTAAAAAACCCCCCAGATTTGAAGCTTCTTCCAACTCTTTATGGTGGTGTTATGTTGTTTGTTTTCTTTTTCCCCCAGCTGATTGACCAGTGTTCTTGTGGAGAAAACCAGATAAACTACCGTAACTTCCTTAGAGCCTTCCCTTTGTGATCTCTGCCCAGAAGCTGAACAACAAGACCAGCAATAAAATTCTTACTGACTTGACTTTAAGACATTGTACTTCAAAAAGGATGCTCTAGTATTCACCTTTACTTCACTCACACTCCTCCTTCCATCCTCACTAGAGCCAGCTAATTTTACCCTCACTTTGTTAACTTTTTTTCCTTCTTAATTTCTCCCTGTCCTTTTGGTCACTGCCAAACAACCTCACAAGTACTGGACATTGAAATGAAACTCACAGGAGAAAAAAACTTTGAAGAACCAAAGCCAGGTACTCTGGTTGAACTTTGCAGTGCAGTACAGCAAGGCTTTCTAGAGCTCTCTAAAGCCTGGAGTGATAACCACTTCAGATTTCTCTTAGAGTTAAAAGGAGCCTTTCACCTTCAGCAGTGAAGACTGCCAGTTTAAATTGATATTTACATTGCAAGAAAATATAACAGCCCTGCCATGGGCCATGATAAACTGGCACTTGCTGGTCTGAATGTGTTAATATATCTGCTTTAAATAGAAGTACCTCAATAGCTGGAATAGCTAGGGATTAAAATTTGGAGGGTGTGGTGGAGGAAAAAACCCACAGAGTGTGATTCTGGTTTTACTTGAAGTGGTGAGTTTAGCTCTCACAGAGCTGTGGAGATAGCAGGGGTCTGTGCACAAATCTGCTGATGGCAGCTTTGCATTTTTTAACAGAAGGTTGGGAGAATGATTTTAGTATTGACATACTATCTAACCCATTGTATGCAACCTGTCATCATACCAGACAGGTCCAATGAAAAGGGAAAACAAGCAGTTGGCATAGCAATAGTTATGACACTTGTGCTCCACTTGGAGTTACATTGCTCATCTTTCCATGAAGGTAGACGTGTCAGGGACCTTCTCACCCCAAAAGACACCTGCCAAGTATTGCCACTGAGCACATGTGAAAGGCACTCATCATGCACACAGCAGAGAACAAAGCTCTGAAACAAACTGCTTATTTAAATCATCTTTTTTTTACGGTGGATTCCCACTTCCCCTCAGGCAGCTGAGAGCCTTCACATGACAGCTCCCTCCTGTCACCTCTTGTTCAGAAAGGTCACCACTCTTCCCTTCTGGGCCTGTTCTGTGCTGCTGCTCACTCCAGCTGAGAATCACTACAGCTCTCTCTGGTTCACCTCACATTTCAAAGCATGGCTTGGTGTTGCGTGAAGTGCCTTCTAAACAGCAGCTGACAAAGTAATTTCTAAAGGCCACCCAAATCAGCTTTTCCACTGGCCAAGAACTTAGAGATGAAATTAGGACTGTAGAAAAGAAAGTCAGAAACTGCTTTCTGCTATGAAACTGTAACTTAATACTCAGCCAAATCATGTAGTACGCCCGGGAGCAACTGCAGAAAGTATACAATTCAGCTCACCATAAAGTATGCACCTAAACCACATCAGATAAATCATATCCTACAATTGCCCTAATCCTCCACTCCCAATGATGAAGGCAGCCATGGAAAACTAACTCAGAAGCAGCTGCCCATGCTGTAGACATGGGGAATGCAAGATGATGAAGCCCAGCTGTGGAGAATATAGGGACACAAGACATTGCACCAAATAGACCAGTCTGATACAGCAGGAGCGAGACAAAGTACAACCCCTTGCAGCCTGCTTTGCAGCACATACGGCTTGGCAGAGTGATAAAGCACCAGCAGACAGCAGCAATGGAAGAATCTATGCCTTTTATTTCTTTATTTCAGAAAAATACTTTTGTTGAGTTTATCACAAAAGTCATTTAACAACAAACATCGAACAACAAACAAAATTCGTACAAAAACTGAAGTGGCAGGAAGAATGAAACAAACAGGGTATCAGAGACTGTTACTTCCCCCCAGTCCCCTCCAAAATCAGGAAATTTGCACTAAAGCATAAATATGTAAGAATAGCATTTTTCCTTGAGTTCCTTTGCTGAAGTTTGGTCCATTGAATTCAACATATCTGAAGAAAAACTACATGCCTTGGCCTGACTTTCACAACAGCCAGTCTTCCCTGCTGCCAGCAAAACCCCACACGCTGCCCCAGGGCAAAGTATCTTACTTCACTGTTTGAATATAAAACCTACCAAACAAACCATCTATCACACACTCACAAAGTTTACCAGAAGGCTGTAAATCAAAGCCCATAATCTCTATCTACTGTCGGCACAAGTGGGGCCCATCTACCAAGACTTCATCTAAGGCAAGAGGCTGAGGCTGCTGTAAACTTCATGCCCTGCAGCAAAGGCAGGCTGGCTACAGGCTTCAAGAGTCACTTAGAGGAAAGGGGGAGGCATCCTAGAGTAGTTATTCTTCCCTCCAAATAGAAAGCCTATCAAAACCACATTTTGAAATGGTGAGTTAAGGGTAAGGTGACCTACAGTGGAACTGGAACTCGATGTCCTTATACTAACCCAAACATGGTAAGTAAGAAGAAAGAATCCTAAACAGACAACAAAAATTAATGCAACTGTAATGCCCTATAACATGAGTCACTCAAAAATTACATGTGAAATGCTACATCTGTACTTCCTCTGCCCCCTTCTCTTCCCAAGCCCATTCCCCAACTATTTAAAACAAAAAGAACTACTGCTGGTATTTCACAGCTCTTCCAGGCTAGAGCAGGAAATCACTATGCTTCACACCAAAAATCACAAGACAACTCAATCCCTGACATTCCTAGGCTGGATATCAACACAGACTACAGAAGCAGCCTCAAGCCCTCAGGAAGGGTGTGAGCAATAGCCTTACCCTGGAAGTGAAGACTTACAGTTTTGTATAGTCCCTTAGTGCTTTCTGTGCTGTGGTGGACAAGGGCTCCTCTTTGGAGATGGATCATTTTACAGAAGACATGGGGCTTGACAAGATGGGGCATGAGAAGAGCATCCACTCAAGGAAAGTGAGCTCATGGCATCTTTGTACGCAGAGTGGTCAAGGGAAGACTGACCACCAAGGGCTTGCAATGAAAATGCTCTGAGAAAGAAAAATCTCTTTGGGCTGAAGAGGAGGCTCAGTCTGCTGAGAAACAACATGGACATAGAAGCAATTACTGCAAGCCTGCAGCTGAGGGATGGTGCTTGCACTAGAACACAAAGACAGAAGCAGCCCATGGCAGCCCCTCCAGTGGAGGGTAGATTGCAAACCGCTGGGATGACAGCGCATATTCCCTTACACCAAAGGGTCAGCACAAAAAACCCCATAACCAAACCTGCCATATTTGGGTATAAAATGAGAAGGATGGGGATTTCCAAGGGCTAAATATAGGGGAGGGCAAAAAAAGCCCCAACATCTGTAGGTTTAAAAATAATAAAAACAGAACATATGGAAATGCTTCCAAAACAAACTGTCCCTTTTACTGGTAGCTCTATCAAAAGAAAACAAACCCACATAAATGTAGCATACATTGTACATACGTTGTAAAGAGGAAGAGCCTTCAGCTACTGATCTACTACACAGATCAAGAGTACGAAAGACTACATGGCGACATAAGGCACTTGGGATACGAAGCATAATTAGCTACTGTATGAAGACACAGGACTGTGCAAGTGTAAAAGCTGCCTGGAGCAAAGCAGGCAGGAGGAGGAATCATTCAGCAGCCAGTTTTTGGGGACTGTATGTGTTACCTGTTAACAGAGTCAATACCTCAGCTGCGGAAAGGCACTGGCTTTGCAGAAAGGCCTGGCTGAGGCTCTGGAGAGATGCTGAGCAGCAGTCACTCTCAGAGGGCACGTGGCAGTGGATGGCCAGGGATGGGAAGAGGCAGCAGAAAGAAAAATCCTCTCACATTTGATATCTTTGATGACTTCCCTAACATAAAGCTCTTTTCCCCCTCCGATCACATTGCACTGTCCGTACTATCTCTGCCTCTGAACAGAAATGTGTATTATTGAGCCAACAAGGGGTATGAGGAGCAATTGTAAGATACCAAGGGCTCTGCTCTGAAGTCTCCTTCCTCAGCTCCCCTGAAAAATGGAGGAACCCCTTACGCCGATACCTCTTGACATCAAGGGTCATAGGGATGGAGGAAGTGTTAGAATTTGACCAACTGTCCTCATGTCCCTGCACATTTTCTCCCTCCAGTGCCCAGCATTAGGTGGGGCTCAAGAAGGAGAGGGGAAGCAAGGAACAAAAGAAACCTACCATAAGTGCTAAAAAAGAAATCTGACTCCGCAAAAAGAGGGGCAGAAAATCAACTGTCACACATTCCTTAAAACACAAACGATGTGAAGGACAACTGTGCCAGCCTCAAGCTAGCATTGCACTCAGAGAGAGCCAGAGTTCAGCTGCCCAAAGGGCCAAGTGAGGAGCATGCTAAGGATCACACACCTGCCTCACCCACAAGAAAGGTGGACCTCAGCTGCTCCCTGCAACTCTCTGCCCTCTTCTTGCCCAGCCAAAGGAGCACATCGCTTGCCTGTTCCTGCCACGGCGAAGCAAAACTAAAGCTACAGCTGGCTTCACTGCACAAGAGGCACCAACAGCAAAGCCCAGCTACACAAACTGCCCCAGAGGAGAGCCGTGGGGTGAGAGGTGCCCGACTACTGCACGCCTGCCAAATCTAGACTGGTGCATGGCACCCCAAAGAAGCTCAGTGAGATGGCACTGACCCCCAAAACCCCAGTCAGGAGGGTCACTGACCCCCAGCAAAGAGGCAGCAGGGGACTGAGCCAGTGGGATCTGGGGTTCCCGTGAAATCTCCTGCCAGCATGTATAGGTGCAGCAGCAGGCAGGAGCAAGAGGGAAAAGTGGTCTGCAGCAACAGATGGCCTCTGAGGTAGATTTGAGACAACTCCATCTGCCAACAGCTATGCATCACAAGTCAGGCTTTTTCTAATATGCAAGCTGCTCCTTGCAGCCCCAGCTTCCTTCCCCTTCCCTATCATCTCGTTCACAGCTCTGAAATGGATGAAGGGGCTAGGCTTTTTTGGAAGAAACCCTGCATTTGATAGCACCTTTGGGTGGATACAAACTCTGTATCCTTTGGAAACAAAGAGTGAAGCTGGTGGCTGCTGATGGCATGGCTGGACTGGTACAGTAGGGATGAGGAAGGCTAAGGTGACAGCATGCAAGGCAGAGTCCCACTGATGCAAAGACCCTTTGCAGAAGCCGGTTTGTTATCTGGACATGGTCATGAGCCATGAGAACATCAGTTCCACAAGGCATACACAAGCTGGCAAAAGTCCTCAGCTGACAGGGGCCAGACCCAGCGCTCAGAGTGGGGCAGGACTCAAGGTTTCACGTGGACCTGAGGATGCTGCTGCCCCATGAAAAAGCTCTCTACAAATTGCAGAGCCCCAAGCCCAGGTCTTGGGGCTGGGAGGTCCAGAACAACAGGGCAGTTCACCTCCTACAGCAAAGAGGGTAAGAGAAACCCAGCTGTACCAGAAGAGCTGGGGCAAGCAAAGGTTGGGAGGTGGGCCTCCTATTTGAAGAGGGAAATTCCTTCCCTTCTCTGCTGCCCAGCTCTCTAAAATTAGCTCAAAACCAGGGGTCAGAAAACCCCACTTAACCAGAGGTCCACCATAAGACAAGATATGGTTAAGGTTCCTCCCTCAGACCCTGGTCTCTATTTGCAGCATCAACATCCTGTGGCACTTGCCAAGTGCTGGCCAGACATGCCCCAGGAGACACAACCCTCACCTGAGAGGGGCCCTGATCCTCAGGGTCACAGAGCCCCAGCACATTCCCCCAGGAGCCTGTTTCCATAACAGACATGTGGTGCCTTCAAGCTGTTGTGGCCCTGTCCCAGGGACTCAGGAAAGCACCATGAAGAGAGGGGAGGAATATGCTGTAGAAGAAAAAAGGATTGTTTGGAACCATCGACAATGCATCTGTAACAATAATCCAAAATAACCAAACATTAACATAGAAAAGAAATACAATTGCACAATGATTTACGATGAAACAGAGAAAGGGAAAACCAGGAGGGCTGGAAAAGGTTCCTGTGAGGGGAACGAAGCAGGGGAAAGGGACCTTTTTGGTTTTATTGCAAATGGTTCAAGAGAGCAAGAAAGGAAGGGAGGAGAGTGAGAGACACCTTGGAAGATGACCGGTTTCCAAGCCATTCTAGACGATGCTTGTGAGGATGGGGAGGAGGTGCTGCTGCTTAGTCCCAGTATCTCGCCCTCCTCCCCAGGAGAGAAGCCCTTGCTTCTACGGAAACTTCACCTTCCTGGTTCGTGGTGAGATGCCGTTCTCCACTTTCACCACTCCGTTTTCATAGTAACCTGGGGATAAAGAGAGAAAACTCTGTCCCTTGCACAGGTCAAAACTTCAACCCTCTTGGGGCTGGCCCATAGACAAGGGGAAAGGCCCCACCATGGCACAACACAGCTGGTGACACCCTGGACTCTGCACAGAGCAGGAAGCAGCGGTGCAGCATTGCCTGCGTGAGGGGACACTGAACCACAGGACTGATGCCTCCCATGAAGCCAGTCCGTGGTACACGAGTCCCAGCACTCACCCCAGTCCCTCCTGAACGGCCTGGTTTGCCTATTGGTGCCAGTGGCTCGCTTCCGACTGCTCTGCTCATTCCAGTAGACCCTCCAGCGCCGCAGCTGGAAGTGGATGAAGCGCCACATCACCGAGGCCTGGAAGAGGCACACCAACAGCAGCACACTCATTCTGGCAGGGGTGGAGAAGAGGCAGGCTGAGAAGAGAGGAGCGAGGCCACCACCAGCACCACACACACCAGGGCTAGTGGCTGAGGTTCCCCTGGATGGCTGCACCAAGCACCAGGGGCAGGTACCATCCCCTGAGCTCAAGGCAGCCACTTCTCTTTCCCTCCCCACCATAAAGCTCTCAGGTACTCAGGGCACTGCTCACGGTTAAGACTTCAGGGCAGGAATGGATAAATATGATCATCTCAACCAGCACTGCCCAAAACACTGCATGGTCAAAGATGTCCCCACTTGCTCTGTACAAGTAAAAGGTGGATGTAGTTAGGAGCTAAGAAAGTCCCCAGATCTTCAGGTGCACCAGCAATCTGTGGTTTCAAAATGCTTGGGAATGACCAGGCACCTGTCCTAGCAACTTCTGAACCAAACCTACAGCTGCTGCATGGGTGAGAAAGCCTCCCAGTCTTAACAGACAAGCAACAGAATGCAAGCCATGAGGAAGCCATCCTATCTTCTGCTTCCACATCAACAGACAGCAAAGGGAAAACACCTTTTCGTTAACCACATCCATGTAAGCAAAGTTACACGTGCAGAAGGGAAAGCCTGCAAACCTTTTTGTAACACAGGCTTGTGCTTTGTAACTTCACTCAATGAACAACTTATCTGCTGGCTTTTTCCCTCCATTGTGGCTCTGCAGCCTTTAACCCCTCCTTACTCCCTCCATGCCCTACCAGCTTGCTAGGACCTTCCCTAAACGGAACCAAGATCAGATCCCTACTGGCATGTCCAAACTCAGCAAAAACACCTTGGGATAACAACAATCACAAAGACACAGTAGGGGACATTCCTACCTGAAAAGGATATTGTTGAAGAGAAAGCTGAATAAATTCCCTCTCTCGGGGTCGAGGGCCTGGTTCTCCACCCGTGGCAGCCCAAAGCCGATGACCAGGATGTACAAAGTGAGGGTGAAGAGCTTGGTGACCACAAAAACAACAGCCCAGTAGTTAAACCTGCAGGAGCAAGCAGAAGTGTTGGCAGGAGCAGCCTCCAGCACTGAGCTGGAGGTGACAGTGAGGTCCCTGTCACACTGGTGGCTCTCCTGGGCACCAGAGGATGGAAGCCATGGCCAGCTCTCCTGCTTACACCTTCTCGTTGCTCTCATCCGTGAAGTAGATCAGCCGGGACACGTGGAGGAACAATTCAGCTAAATACTGCAACAGCAAGAGGATCAGCCCCAGGCGGGTTAAGCTAGGAGGGAAGAGAAAGAAAGACCATCACTGGGCTGGTTAACCTCAGTCCTTCATAACAAAGCTATACCATTTCCCCTGCCAACCCTGAGCTGCTGTGCCAGCCCAAAGCCAGACCTTTCTGCAGCACTGGGGGTAGGAGTGCAAAGGGGAAAGCCTTGTCTCCAATACATCAAAGGAGCCCAAATCAGCAGCAGAGCTGAGATGGATCCAACACAAAACCCTAACTGCTGGCAATGCTGCTCTGCACACATGCTCAGAGGAAGGGTAAGAGCTCGCTGCCTGTGCCATGCTGGGAGAGCACCCCAGGGTGCTTCCCACACCCAGGGGAGATGTACCCATCAGCCTGTGTTTTGGGTCCCTGATTAACATTTGATTTGCAATACACACAGACTGCCTGTGCCCTCACAGAACATCACTGAACTCTCAAATTCAGCTCTGTGGGGCTTTAAAACTGATGAACAGCCCACAGTGAGGAGGGTCACTTCAATACCATCTGCTTTTTAAACACTCGCCTTAGAACCATAGAATCATAGAATAGTTAGGGTTGGAAGGACCTGAAGATCATCTAGTTCCAACCCCCCTGCCATGGGCAGGGACATTCACTCCCTTTAAGCCCCCCTCACCCCGCTGTGGCTTCCTGGGTACAAAAGGACCTTGCTAAGCTCCGTCCACAGCAAGGGGCAGGATGCTGAAGCAGTGAACTCACTTGAAGAGGTATGCGCCGGCGATGTGCACCAGGTAGAGTGTGATGCACTGCAGCTGGCGGGGGATCTCCTCCTGTCAGGGCAGAACGCCAAGTTAGCCTCTCCTCTGCTTCCCCAGGCCTCTCCCGAAGCTCCCTCTCTCCAAATTCAGTGGGCAAACCACCTCAAGCACCCCTGCCTGGCTCTCACCTTGCGGACTTTTTGGAAGTAGAGTTCCGGCAGGGCATGCAGCCAGTACGCCAGCTGGCACAGGTAGAAAAACTTCACCTGGAACCTGAAACGCAGGGACGAGCTGCATGAGCCAACCTGGGACACGGCAGGATCCCAAGGACCCAGGTGCCAGGGGAGGCACTGGACAACCCCTCCACCACTTCGAAGCCATGGGATTTAGGAATCGTTTCTGGGTTGAAAATACATGCTGAGCCAAGCTAGCCATGCCTGGAGTTTATCCAGATGCTTGTGCTGTGGTCTCCATGCTCTCAGCAAACCCCACTTTTGCAGAAACCCAAGAAGAGGTGATTATCCCCCACTTCATTTCTCCTATGAAAATGAACAGCAAAGAGACTGGACCAAGGTGATGCAGCCAGGAAGCAGCTGGGATAAATAACCACAGCACCTTCTTCATGGAGGAAACCTTCTAGGAACACCCTCCCCAGGGCCACAAACAAGATATCCTCCACCTCTCTTCCTGGATCCCACTGCAGCATCCTTGCAGCAGGCTGCGTGCAAAAGGCACTGTGCTATCAGCACCCAGCTCCCAGCCATGGGGAAAACCATATAGAGGAAGGAAGTGGTCAGCCTGAGAACAAAATGCCCTTGCAAGTGCTTACGGAAGATAAACATGCGGGTAGTTTTCCCACAAGCTCCGGGGGTTTGATATGTATCCTTCCTGAAAAAGAGAAAGATGCAAGCCTTCAGCAGGACAAGCAGGCAGTGCATGGTTACAACAGGGAGGGCTCCTGCTACAGCGAAACTAGGAACTAGGGATGACACACAGGTCGTTTCACCCTGCAGTAAAAACCATGTCCCCTGTAAAGGACAAAGCTGAGGTCTCCAAATCTCAGCAACATTCACAGAACTACAGAATGGTTTGGTTTGGAAGAGACCTTAAAGCTCCTCCAGTTCCAACACCTTGCCACAGGCAGGGACCCCTTCCACTAGACCAGGTTGCTCAAAGCCCCGTCCAACCTGGCCTCAAACACTGCCAGGGATGGGGCAGCCACAGCTTCTCTGGGCACCCTGTGCCAGGGCCTCAGCATCCTCACAGGGAACTTCCTTATATGTGATCTAAAATCTATGCTCTCCCAGTTCAAAGCCATTCCCCCTTGTCCTATCCCTACAGACTCTTGTATATAGGCCCCCTCTGGACTTCTTGTAGGCCCCTTTTAGGTACTGGAAGGCTGCTATCACGTCTCCCCAGAGCCTTCTTGAACATTCATGGGTACCAAGTTCAGGATAGGATGTTCTGGAGCAAAAGAGATGCTCCGGAGTTGTGGGGGTCAGATGCCTGTAGCATGGCTCCAAGCAATAGCATGCATGATCCAGGGGAGCTTCTTCCCCACTGGTATTTCCAACCTGAGTATCATTTAAGCAAAAATAAGTACTTCTGCAGAGAAAGGGGAACAGAAAACACCTACCAAAAAAAATCAGTATGCACTGCATAGCTTTATTTTCCACCTGCCAGCATTTGCCTACAGTCCTTATGCTTGCAGGACAGATTACAGGATGGGGCTCCCTTCTTGTTCCATGCTTGCACAGCTCCTGCCACAGGGCTGCTGCACTGACCCTTGCAACAAGATGCTGGCATGGGAAATCCATCCTGCCCAGCACCTATCTGTCACCATCATCCCTGCCCTGTCTGCCCTAAGCCCTTTATTCAGTTGAGGGCAGGGGAAGTGCCATGTGCTGCAAAGGGTGACCTGCTCTGCACACACAGAGCATTTGGGGAGCACATCATGGCAATGCGGGTTTGCACAGGAGGCTACAGCCCCACAGCTAGTGAGAGATGGGTCTGGCACTGGGTGAAGGCAGCCCAAAACCAGCAGCATTGACTTCCCACAGCCCTGTGGGGCAGAAGCAGTGCCAGCAGACCCTCAGAAATGCTGGCCTGGAAGGGAGCAGCTGTCCTCTAAAGGGGTCTGGCAGGACACCCTGAGCAGGGAGAAGGGGGCCTGCTGCCAAGTATCCATCCCCAGCACTGTCAGGGATCACATCTTCCCATTAGCCCCACAACCCTGCAAAAGGCATCCAAAAACCCCAAGGCACTGAACACAAATAAAGAGGAAAGTAAGAGGCTTGAAAGCTGAGCTTACTGAAATGTCCCCATCTTGGCTCAAGGGCTGACTGGGGACTCTCTGCTGCCATTTGTGCTCCAGAACCCACACATCCCACCCAGGGAACCCAAAGCCCGGTCAGATCTGTGCCTTACCGTCACCACGACATACAAGCACCAGATCACAGAGGTGAGGTGGAAGGCAACCATCTGTCCTGATTCATTGAACTTGCTGTGTTTAATCTTGGAGAGATGGAGACGCCTGTTGATTTTCTGGGAAGAAGCAGAGGCAGAGAAAAGGTACAAGAGAACATGAGCCACCAGATCAACAACCCTCTGTCCTCCTCCTCCTCCCCATGCCAAGCAGCCCCTAGAGATGAAGTCTCAATCATCATCTCAACCCCCAGACCACCCCCAAAACAGCATTTAACTGCAGCAGCCCCCCCCCCCCAATGTTCCTTGAGCTATTTTGGTGACATGAGACGTCAAATGGCACTCACGTCCAGGATGTACTCCTGCACCACTGCATGCAGGATGATGGCAATGAAGAAGTAGAAGAGGATGGTAACCACATCTTTCAACCCATAGTGATACTGGATGAGTTCTCCATCTGCAAAGAGACCACAATGTGGGTCAAATCCCCATGACCCACGTGATTTCCAGGTAGGAGCTTAAGGGTTAGTATGGGGAAGCTATTGCCAACATAAAGTTTATCTGGGGTCACATGAAAGGTGGAAGCATAGAGAGGTCATGTCTGTGCCAGTGGATGCAGGGATGGAGATAAGGACTCTAGCCGAGGTTAGTGTATTGGTGGAGGGTGGATGGTTTCCCCTCTAACAGCTAAACACCTCAAAGGAGGAGACACACAGAACACTTCAGGCTTCCCCTGCCAGAGATGAGGGGCTGTGGAGATGGGAATTCATCAGCCTGGGGAGATGAAGACATGGAGGCAGCGCTGAGGCAGGTGACGAAGCAGAGACACCCCACTGGGAGCATGAGGGCCCGGGATGGGATTTCCACCCCTTCGGTTATCATCCAACACCCAGTCTCTCTTACTCCTGAAGGCTGATGGAGCAGGACTCAACTGCCCACATGCTATTAAGAGCTCTGAAACCGTGGCATGGGGCTGGCAGACCAGAAATAGGACCCACAAGAAGCCCTGCTCTTCTGGGCCAACAGGAGACTCAACAACACCCAAACTACCCCAGACACCTGCATTTAGGCAACTATTCACAGCCCTACAGCCTATGGGGAAGAATCAGAGTGAAAGCTGCTGTCCTCATGGCATGGTGCAGAAAGCATCACGTTGTGAAGCTCAGCCCAACCTAGGCTGCAGCTCTCCCTGACCCTGATCCTGCCCACTCTCTTGTAACATCAGTGCTGGGAAGTCACTTGTCTGTCTTGGCCTGTTTACCCTCAAACAAAGCTTCAATCTGGATTTCTAAGATTTGAGGTACATGAATTAGATTTGAACAGGATTTATGTAAATACCTGATGTAAGGATGTGGAAAGACCCTGTCCATAGGAGCCCCCCAGCTGGGTGCTGTACAAACCCAGAGGTAAACATGCTGCCTGTATCACAGAGCTCATAATCCCAGTGCAAGACAAAAGACAGAACTGCAAGTCTAAAGAAAGATGTGTAACAGCCCTGCCTCCTCTTTCTAGGGCATTTCAGCAGCTGCTCTAGCAGGAGCTGTATGTGCACTGAGCAGGGGAGACAACAGCAAGATCTGCTGGCTGACAGCCACCAGCATCCTTGTTGTGAAGGATGTGAAGCAGCCTTAGAAAAGATCAGGTGTGCAGTAACCTTCCTCTGTGCAAGCTTGCTGCACCAAAGTCTCTCTCTCTACAGCCTCAGCTAGCTCATGCCTGATATTTACCGATACCTCAATACTGGTTCCAGTGAGGTGGTTATATGCCCCTTCTTGATTTACGATATCAGGAAAGAATAAATCACTTAATAGAGCAGCAGCGGAAGTTGTCTGGACCATGCCACAGGGCAGCACAGACCACAATTTAATCTGGAAGCTGGAAGCTTCAACCATAACGTTCACAGACTCTAAGGGCAGACCTTTTATCTTCTGCATGTCTGCCTGCACTAATCCCAACAGCCCTGCTCCTAATCCTGGATGATTGCTCAAACACTCCTAATTAACTGCAGCTTTCTGCCACCAAGCCAGGCTCTGAGCCCCGGGTGTCTGGCTCATCCTGAGCCCAGGGCTTTACCCAAACCACCTCCTGCTGCCCCACATCAGTGCTCTGATCGCTGCCAGCCCCGGAAGGGCTCCTGGCAAGGCAGGTAGCTACTAGCAGCCAAAGCATAAACAGGGACCAAGCCTCCCACTGACTGCTGGCTGGGAGCTGTCACACACCCTATGGTCAGACCTGCGCAAGCCTGGAGCATCCTTCAATTCCTCCCCATGTGCATCAGGACCATAAGCTCCCTGCAGAGGGGATGCTGTGCACATGCGCATCACCACACCCTCAACTTGTCCAATCCCCAACAAATAAGAGCATTATCTGCACACGCCTAAGAGTTAAATCCCTCCTGTTCCTCGGCATGGCACAGAGCCACTCTGGGCGTACAACCGGGCAATTTGGTCTTGCCTGACCAGACTTGGAGGAGGATCCTCACCCTGTAAAGTGCATGGAATGGCATGACCATGGCAAAAACAGGGTAGAGAGGAAGCCTTAAGCCCCCTGGAAAGTATTTCTCCCCAACCCTGCCAGCACGAGGGATGGCAAACACAATCAGTGTGCTCCGAGCCATACAAACTTTGCTTTTTCTCCACATACCTTGTTTTAAGATCTCCTTTACTACCAGACAAGGGCCCAAGCCATGTGCATCAGTAGAGAGTGAGCCCAGGCCAGCCAGCCACAAGAGTTTGGGGCAGACCACAACCTGACCTCCCCTTTGGGGCATCTGCAGTATAAGCATCTCTTACCTGCTGCAGGCACGCTAACATTGTACTGAGGTAAGATAAACAGGAAGGCAGTCTTGGCTGTCACCTGTCAAAGACACACAGAAGAGGAAAACAAGCAAATCAGATGGTGAATCCATTCCTCTACCACCATTTAACTCCCCTTTCCAACCATGCTGGGAAAGGCAAATTGTCCAGGGAGATGTGCAGGCATTGGTTTCACTCACAGAAATGCCTTTCAGCGAGAAGAGTGCTAGAGAAGAGGTGTGTTAACAGGGACTTGGGATTTGGGAAGGAGACAGGGATGTTTAAAAGAGAGGAAAACCTGGAAAAGCCACCAGCCAGCCTGACAAAGGAAGCTCCCTGCATGCCCTCCAGGATGGACCATCGTCACATGTGACCTGTTGCTTGGATGACACCAGGAGCCCAAACCAGCAGGCCATTTGTGTTAATTAAACTCACCCTCATCCACTCCAGACAGCCACACTGTGAGCCTGGCACACGTAGAAACGGCAGTACCCAAGCAAGCTCATGGCAATACACATGGATTTAGCCCTCCTTCTTTGTAGAGACTCCTCTAATACTAGCAGCCACAGGATCAGTGAGGCTGGAACCCTTCAGGGACTGTGCAGGTGCCCACAAGGGTCCCACCTGGCAGGGGAAAAGCAGTTTTGGCAAAGAGCTGAACCTTGTGCTGGCCACACATAAGAACCCAGCTGCACATCCAGCATCACAGGCTGGCCCTCAGAGAGGAGAAAAAGCCTGAAATGAGGCAGCTCCCTGCAAACCAGGGCTGTGCTGCTCACTCTTCATTATTGCTTTTAAGTCAAGTGAATGATCATCCCCAGCAGTGAAGCAGGAGGATTTGTGGGAATGGGGCAGAATACCCCATCCCAGTGCATCTGCAGGATGCCTCCAAGCAGCATCTCCAAGACCAAACCACCTCTTAGCTGGCGCCAGTGCAAAATCTGATGCAGACATCCAACATCTCTTCATCAGGGACTGTAGCAATACGACAAGAGGTAATGGGTTTAAACTTAAACAGGAAAGTTCAGGATAGATACAAGGAAGAAGTTCTTTACTGTGAGGGTGGTGAGGCACTGGAACAGGTTGCCCAAAGAAGTGGTGAATGCGCCATCCCCAGCAGTGCTCAAGGCTAAGCTGGAAAAGCCTTGGGTGACACAGTCTAACGTGAGGCATCCCTGCCCATGGCAGGAGCTTGGAACTGGATGACCTTAAGGCCCTTTCCAACCCAAACCATTCTATGATTCTAACACCAAACATGCCTTCATCCCATCCAACCCACCACCAGCAGCAGATCACCAGAGATTTCTACCTCTCCAATGGCTCCTCAGCCACCCCTCTGATGCTTCACAAGCACCCAGCCTCATACACAACCAGCCCAGAAAAGACCTGTGCCTGTTGATGGAGATGAGCTCCATTTCACTCAGACTGTTTCAGAGCTGCAGGCTATTAAAAACCCTGCTGGAAATATTGCTTCATGTCTTACAGGACATAGCTGTGAGGGGGAAACACAGGGGTTTTGCCAAGTGTTCCCATCGTGAGCATGGAGCAACCAGCCGGTGGCTCAGCTCTGCTGGCACAGGCTGCCCACCTTCCTGCAGCCCTGGCTGGGGCACAGCAAACTCCATGGATGTTTTCATGATGTTTCAGGATTATTATTATTATTTTCCACTTAAGAAAAGTTATTGCACATGTTGTGCTTTGCTTGTGGAGAAGATGTAAGAAGCACTCTGCAGAAGGAGATGGAGACCATGGGCAGAGCTTGGGGTGGTAATGGAAAAAGCGCATCACCTGGCCTCAAGTTGGCTTACAGATACAATTCTGGCTCTTGCAAACATCACTGGCTGGGAAAGTGAAGTTGCTTCATCCCAGAGAGGTACAGCACAACCAGGACCTGAACTTTACATCCACACCTCATCACAAGCTGGCACAGGGCAGGAAACAAACACATGAAGCCAGCTGTGGCCATGATGCTGCAGGGATGGGTGGCTGTATCACGGATGTGATGACAGCAGCAAACAATGAAGGTTTTACATCTATCTGAGTTCCCCTGGCTGACATCTGGAGGGGTAAAAAGCTGGAAACAATACAACATATTCAGATGAAGCCTCCTAACCTGCTGAAGGGGCCATAAACCAGACTTGTGGTCTGAGAAATGACCCAGACCATCTCACTGTGGGGAGCAATGCCCGCATGGTGCACAGCCCCAACACAGTTTGCAATGACCCTCCTTATCTTCTTTTCTAGAAGGCCTGGTAGGAAGGTTTCCTCCATCCACTCAAGGATCAAGCAATGCCTTTTCCCATCTCCACACCTGCCCTTGCTTCCCCTGGGCCAGAAGACCACCAGCAGCTTCAGGGGCAACCTCTGCATCCCTTCACCTTTCCTTACAGAGAGGCATTTGGTTGTTTCCTAAGGCCCATGTAAAATGTTTTACAGCCCAAGATAAATGAAACCTCCTGAAGGCTGATTTCCAAAGACAAACTGCCTCTCTTCTCCAGCTGATGGATGGGGAAGCCAAGGCACACACCTACAGCCACCCACTAAGAGCCACCACAGAGGCCAAATTTGAGTCTCCAGGTAGCCAACCTCCCCATCTACCTTAGTACATCTCACAGAACTCATGTGGAGGGAAGGCCTTCTCTCAGGCTTCCCTTTCTCCTGCCGTTGGTTGGGAAGCGTTCACACTGACCATGGAAACATCTGACTATGTGCAGAGTTTCACCGTTCATCCTGTGCATGCTCCCCTGAGGGCACCATCAGGACCTCAACAGCCAAGGCACCGTTTTCAAAGGTGAGCCCTTGGGCTTTCCAATGGCTCAAAAGACTGGTTGCAGCTCATTGTGTGAGCATTTCCACCTCAGAGCTTTCCTCGCTGCAGTTACACAGAATGATGTGTTTATCATCCAGCTCAGCTCTGTCCTCTGAGACTCACCACCCACCAGGACACCACTGTCCTCATTATGCCCTTGGCTGGGCCACCTCCACCTTCCCACCACCACCACAAGGACACCTCTGTTTGGAACACACAGAAGAGTCACAGTTTCTAGCAGCAGGTAGAGATGAAATGCGTAGGACGAACCACCTTGAGCAGGACAGCCTTCCATCCTTGAAGGTGAAAGACATGCTGCATGTCCACGGTGGGACTCGTGTCTTTCTGCCATTGCCCACAACACACCCCGCCCAGTGGCCATGGAGGGACGGGTGACTTGAACAAGGTCACAGCTGAGTCCCCCTCAAGTGAACATCAGTTCCACACTGTAGCTGCAGCCCCCATCTTTCTGCCATTGCCCACAACACACCCCACCCAGTGGCCATGGAGGGATGGGTGACTTGAACAAGGTCACAGCTGAGTTCCCCTCAAGTGAACATCAGTTCCACACTGTAGCTGCAGCCCCCACAGCATCGCCTCCACATCAGCTGGGAGCAGCCATGGTGTGTCTAGCACTATGAAGTGCATAGAGACAGAAACATCACCTTATGAGGCTTACACCTCCTGGAAAACAGCAAACTTGAACCTCCAGCAATGTCATCTCAAGCTCTCCTGCAAGGCAGTAACCAGGTTTCTTTGGCTCAGGAAGTAGCAATGAGCACCGCAGATGGCAAAGCTTTAATGCTCACGCTGAGTATTTTGCAGGCAGCCAGAGAAAGCAGAAGTTTGTACAGGGAACAGAAATGTGCCTCTGAATAATCCTCACAAGACACTTGCTGTTTGTTTGCTCTGAAACAAGATGCTGGTATGGGAAAGAAAGCAACAGGCATGCTCATTCCTTGCAGGGCAGCAGCAGAGCCAGAGCTCCCACAGAACTGCTGCAGGCAGGGGCAGAATTGGGCCTCTCCAGGTATTAATGTATTTGTATTGTGAGGCCACCTCCTGAACCTGCTTCTTTGGTTTTCCCTTCATACCTCCAGCCTTTTCTAAAGGCAGCCAGAAGTCCAGATCCTACAGAGCATCACCGTATTTCAGGTAAGGATTTTTATAGGATGGGAGAGGGATTTGTCTGCGTGGGATGAGCTGAGCAGGGACCATATAGGAAAGACTGTATACTCCTTATATGCTCCCTACCCTGCATTCAGGCCACCTCTACACAACCCACTACTGCCCAAGAGGGTGAGGGAGATGCTCCTCATCCCAGCCTCATCCTGCCTTGCATGAGGTGTATGCCTGAACCAGCTAAATTTGGACGTGGCTGTCCTGGGGGCTCTCTACAGCAACACAGAGGAAACAGCATCTTCAGCAGCAAGTGGCTGATGACACTAACCTGAGCACTAAAGGGCAGCCAAACAGTAAAGAGGCAAAACTCAACATGTCCATCAAGTCCACAATTTCCTGTGATGCTCAGAGTAGCCACAACAGGGCTGAGGCTGTTTCTCACAGAGCAGCACAGCTGGAATCAAATGAGCACATCCATCTCATAGCTCTTGATGGCAGAGTGATGGATAAAGCCAAACAATCCCAGCACTACTATGTGTTTACTACGCATCTGCTACCCACCACTGTGCATCTACTCCTTGATAACGCAGCAATTAAAAATATCCACACCTCTGCTAGCCTGAAGTTTGCTGCCTCATACAAAGGAGAAAAGCAGGAACACCTTCCACTGAACCAGGTTGCTCCAAGCCCTGTCCAACCTGGCCTTGAACACTGTCAGGGATGGGGCATCCACAGCTTCTCTGGGCACCCTGGGCCAGGGCCTCACCACCCTCACAGGGAAGAACTTCTGCCTAAGATCTCATCTTAATCTCACCTATGCTTTTGCAAGTGAGCAAGCAGCTTTTAATAAAGGCACCTCTCACAAAAAGTACCCTCTGCGACTCTCAAACCTTCATAATCTCATGAGCGAGGGATAACTTTTGAGCATCCTTCACAGAGAGGTACCAGGTCGCCCTATGAAACCCAGTTTCCCTCCTGAACGCCTCACCCCAGCAAGATCTGCAGAGCCCATGCTGTCTTCACCCCAACCAGGAGCCCCTTGGTACGCAGCCATCCCCATAGTCCTGCTTGGGTTAAAACTGCTTCGGAGGAAGGAAGCGGCTCCAAACCTCTGGCGGAGGAGGCTGGGGGAGTTTCTGCAGTCAGAGCAGAGAAAATATTTCCAGGGCTTGAAAAACAACTCAAACTAATTAGAGATAAAATGCTATCCGAAGGCTTTCCTCACAGCTTAAGAGGTTCTTTTCTCCCCCACCAGCCAGGGTGTTTATTGAAAGAAAAACTTGCTGATCCACAGTATGGATTGACACAGGCCCTATATGTAAACTAAAGACCAAACTTTGGACCAGAGCCTTTAAAAGTAAACAGCCAGCTCCAACAAAAAGCTCTCCCGGAGGGCGGCACAGCCCCTCTGCTCCCACAGACAAGCTCATCCCCCAGCAGGACACAACTATCATTGCCTCACGCTCCCTCCTGTTTATTCCTCTTTGGAAAGCAGATTGAAATGCTGCTTTTTTATCCCTTCCCCTCCCTTCTCTCCCCCCAACTATTCAGCCCTAAGCCACGGGCATGCCTCAGTTCCCACATCTGGCCAGGACCAGGGGAAGCAGGAACATGGTTTGTTTTCCCTTGTTAACGACGGGAAGGCCTTAATTTTTGCAGAGCACTACGGAGGGGACCAGGGAGGGGAAAGTATATTTAGCAGGAAGCCTGGAAATAGCAGTTCATTCGTCAGCCGCCTTCGTTTGACAGTGTCACAACCCAGGGTTTGGGAGACCGTGACTCACCACCCGGCCCTGCGCATGGGGAAAGCCCGGCAAGGGCACGGCATCTCTTAAAATACAATGGTTTATAACTGCATTACCATTACCTCGTGCACAAGCATCAGGAGCTGCCTCCTGCTTGTGTGCCAGCCAGTTCTGGGCATAAAGGGGGATAAGACTGAGCCTTGGTTTCCTCATCTTACAGAGATTATAGCAGCAGTCCCCATCTAATACAGGACACCCCAAAACAACAAGGTCTCCCCCAGATTCAACCTGCATGGAGGCTGATCAACCCAACAGCGCACACAGGAGCCATCCCAGACAGCACACAGGTCATCAGGCAGCTGCAGGTTAAACCCAGCCTGGCTTTGGCTTCATTTTTCTGCAAAGCAGGGTGGAAAGAGACAATGCAAAGTGATTTCTGCTCGAGGACAAAAAGCACCTGTTCCACGTTTCTATACGCAGTCACTTAAAATGGGGTTTGACCAAAAAAATAAAGGGCAGATTTTTTGTTCATAGAATCATAGAATCAAGTAGGTTGGAAAAGACCTTTAAAGATCATCAAGTTCAGTCCCCAAGACTGCCAAGTCCACCACTAAACCGTATCACTGACAGCCTCGTCTACATGGTTATTGAACACTTCCAGGGATGGTGATTCCACCATTGCCCTGGGCAGCCTGTTCCAAAGCCTGACCATTTTCTCTGTGAAGAAATTTTTCCTAATATCCAGTCTAAGCCTCATTTTTCCTAATATCCAGTTTCCGGGCTCCAGCTCTCTCATGGATGGAGCAGTCACACACATGCAACAAAATCGCTCCCTGGCACCATACAGATGTACACCAGGAATGTTTTCATACCCTGGAGGCTAAGGGCTGGCTGGGAAGGCAGAAAAGCCCACAGTGCCCAGCTCAGGACCACTCTTTCGGGAAGGACTCCCTCCAAGCCCTGGGCTTCCCTCCATAAGCAATGCTATGATCATCTAAAACGCACACAATACTCAAATGATCAAGTCCAACACACCTGTAACACCAGCAAGCAGCCTCCTGCCACACTCTGTGGCCCCAAATCACCTCCCTGGCACTAGTGGCACAGCCAGCAGCGAAGCCAAACATCAAGCAAGATGCAAAGGGTATCTCCATCACAACTGGTACCCACTCCCCAGTGCAGAGGAGTTTGATTTGATTACTGCACTGGTGGAGCCGCTGATCCATTTGGATGGGGTGCCCAGGAGGACATTCAACGGGTACCTCAGGCTGTGCTTGGAGAGGAGGAGACCCACGGCAGCATCACCTTGAGCATCACATCACCGTGAGCAGGGTGCTGGAGCAAGCAAGCCCTCGGCTCCCAGTGGCTGGCTGAGAAAAGACTGAAAGCCTCTCCAAAGAAACCTCCCCTGCAGGAAACGGCCTATTGTGAGCAGGATTCGGCTGTTTCCGCCTCCTGAGCCTGGCTGTGGCCACCGGCATCAGGGAAGGCGGGAGCCTGTCTGTGAAGTGGGAAGCAGGACAGGAGGAGGAGGAGAAGGGCCAGTGACATGTCCTCCCCATCATCACAGAGGCACTGAAAACGCACTGAAAGGCAAATACCCAAGCTGCCACCAAAACTCACTGAGGAGGTGGTGCAAATGGGCATCAATAGTTTGAAGGGTTGAGAAGAGCAGAGCCCAGTTTCTCCTCCAGGAGAAAAGTAGAAAGAATCAAATAGAATAACCTCCAAGGACCAAAGGAGTTGTCCCAAACCCCATGCCAAGGGGAAGATGAGGGATGATGCTGCTGGGCAGTGATGCAGCCGGGCGGTGCAGAAGGAGGATGCTGAAAGCCACCCGCATCTCCGAGGCCTGCTGGAAGAGCAGAAGCAGAGGCACCAGCAGGAAACTGCTGCCTCTCAGCAACTGGGGGAGATTTAATTAAACAACATTTTAAGCTCCAGAAAGACCACAAAATCCTCTCTGCTGACACCTCCATGGGAGGGTTCATCGCACTGTGCTTCAACACCACCCTCAGAGCATCACATCAACCCAAAGCCTTCGCAGCAGCAAACCCAGGTACCAGCTCTCTGGGACAGGGTTCCTGGTGTGAAACCACAGGCACCAGCACCCCGAAACAACCAGCTGCAGGGAGAAACCCTGACAGAGATGCAACCTCAGCGAGTTTTGGGCTTTTTAAAGTACAACTATGAAACTTGCAGCCCAACTTTGCATATGGGTTTGGAATACAGCTGGCCCTCCGACCCTCAAATACATGTATGTGTGTGTGCACAAGCACATCGACAGGGGTTTGTGCGCTGGAAGCGACTCGCTCATTCAATGCATTCGCAGAGAAAGAAAAGGGGGAGGTGGGATCAGAAAGAAGGGGGCTGCCACCGGGAGGGTATTAAGGAAATGGATTTCCTCCTCCTGCGATTTGCTGCAGAAGGAGCCTTTCCTCCTCCGCCAGGCCCCCCGGCCACCCCTTTCCCGTCCGGATTTGCTTTGAAACGTGGCACTGCGCTGAAGGGGAGGGTTTGTGCGGGGGGAAGCGGGGGGGGGTCCGATGCGGCCGAGCTGCTGACCGCGGCTCGCAGCCGCCCGAGGTGCCTCCACGTAGGGTGCCCCGAGCAGACCGGAGCCGCTCGGCGGTGGCCTCCAGCCCTCCTGTGTCTCCTCCCCGAAAGAGGAGAGGAAAAAGCGAGCTGGGAGGGAAGGAGACGGGCAGGGAGAGAGCAGCATTCCCAGCATGGCTCCGCACGGCGCTGGGGCGGCAGCGGGGCAATGGCCTTCCCGGGGGGCTCCGGCCGGCCCGGCCGGGAGAAGGTTTCCTATAGGAAAGGCAGGGATGCCTTCTCATGGCCCATGGCGCAGAGGGATGGCCGGGACGGGGAAAGACCAGGGAATCACTGGAGTCTGCCCGAGGCCGAGGAGCCCCTGGTGCTTGTCCCAAGGCGTGGGGTCAGCAGGCTGCAGAGAGAACACCTGGAAAAGGGCTAATGTTATGGAAATAAAGGGGGAAAATACTCTCTCCATTTCCAATAGATGGAAACACCGGTGAGGGCTTGGCTTCTGCCGGCATGTGGCAGAGCAGCCCATGTACCCCTCAGTGCACAGGAAGAGGTGTAAGGCAGGGACCATCCCCAGCAGCAGTGGATTCATAGTATAAGGATGGGATAAGGGGGTTCACTATCTCCTTCTGCAGCCAGCGACCCCAGGCTGGGCTGGGGCGGCAGAAGGATGCACCACCACCCAAAAGCCCGGCCCAGGTTGGGTCCCCACAGGGATTTTGGGGGAACACACCTCTCTGATGGTGGGAGAGAGATGTGGAATGAATGGGGCGGCACTCTGCACCCCCAGACGGAGGGATCCTGCGTCCCCTCCGCAAGCGGGATGGGGTCACCTCACCGGGGTGGGGTGTCCTGGGCACCCCCTGAGGGGGAAAGCACCGGGGGTGCAGCGCCACCCGGGGGGCACCCGGGATTCCCCATCCACACCAGGGGCACCCGTGGGTGCGGGAACACACAGAGCCGGTCCCAGGAGGGGTCAACCCGGGGGGGATGCGGGGCAAAGGCGCGGGGGGCGGGGGGTCTCACCTCGAACATGAGGGCGATGAGGACGCTGAGCACCAGGCAGAAGCCGATGTCGGCGTGGTTGTGGATGAGGAACTCCTGGCTGAAGAGCGGGTGGCTCTTGGCCCGCCGGCGGAAGGCCATGGCCGCGCAGCCGGGGTGCGGAGCGCTGCGGGATCCGCGCAGCGCCGCAAAACTTCCCCGGGCCCCGCGCAACTTCGCGGAGCGCCGCGACGGCCCCGCGCAGGCGCCGCCCGCCCCGCCTGAGCCCTCCCCGCCGCCCGCCCCGCACCCGGCCCGGCCCGGCCCCCGGCTCCCATCGGCAGTGAGCCGCGTCTGCACCCACCGACTGTGCGCATCTGGACCGTACCCACACCTGCACCCCCCTGCTGGGCATGTCTGGGTGCCCATCCGTGTTTGCACCCACCTACAGCCCATGTCTGGGTGCTCGCTCACATCCGCACCCACCTACCATGTACGTCCAGGCATGCACCCACAACAGTACCCACCTACCATACACATCTGGATGCCCACCTGTGTCTACACCCGTTTACCGTGCGTTGGATGCCCATCTGTATATGCACCCACCTAATGTACGCATCTGGGCATCCCTACACATCTGCACCCACCTACTGTGCGCATCTGGACGGCTACCCAGACCTGTACCTGACTCTCCATGCACACCCAGCCACAACTGCACTCATCACCAGCTATGGCCCAGCACCCACCTCCCCGAGCACATCATGACACCCTCCATACACCCCCGAGCCCACAGCACCCCAAACCGTCCTCATTAACCAGGGAGAGGACAGAGGCACGGAGCACCCTCGCCATCCCATCCCGCTCCCTTTCCAGACTCACATCCCAGCTGGGCTGAGTTGCAGTGACCACCAGGCACTCCACAGCACGGGCAGACTGATGACCCAGGCAAGTCACAGGGCAGAGCAGTGGCATGTTCGCTGCTATTTGTTGAAGTCTGTCCCTTAAGAAAGCCCCCCCAGATCTCCTCAGGGAGCCTGATGGGCATTAACGGGACTTTGGCTGGAAAACAGCAAGGCACGAACAGGGATTTTCTTTTAAAGACTTCCCTTCAAGCAAAACAAGCACCAGATCTTTTCACTTGCAGGATCTGGCCTGGCTCTTCCTGCATCTCTGGATCCCATGGATCCCACGGATCCCACGCCGTGGCCTCTGGGGAGGATACCAGGAGGTAAGGAATGTTGCTCCAGTGTGTTTGAGGGAGCTGAGCCATCTCAAACCTGGTGCTGAGAGCACAAGTGTTTTCCTCCAGCCAAGGCCGGCACAGGAACCACAGTCGCTGGGTTCTCATTAAGCAGTGGCTGGTTTTAGGCAAGTCCTGATTAGCCAAGTTTACCCTTCTCTTCCCTGTCACTGTTTTGCCTTAGAGTGATGGGCATGGAGATGTAGCCCAGGCCGAGGAATAACAAAAACACCAAAAATGGGATTTGCATCAAACCCAAACTGCTTAATGAGGAGGAAAACTTTCCAAAGTTTCAGCTTGGAAAAAACGAGCAAATAACAACCCCAGGGCAAACACTTCTATTTGCTGTCAGGTCCAAGGACTGCATTTCAGTACTTTTGGAAGTGAAAAGATGTTTTTCCTGGTAAGTCATCCCTGGGTTAGTTCAGAGGGGTTGCATCATTTTGGAGCTGAAGATAATGCCAGCAAAACAGACCCCAAAACCTGGCACCTGAGGGCTGCAGAGGGAGGCGGAAAATGGTGCTGCTGGAAGGCAAGATCCCATGAAAAGTGCCTTTCCAACCCACTTCATTTTATGTCATCTTGGAAGAGGGTCTAGAGTGACACATTAAACACAACAAGCATAAGGGGCAGTGCCAGTGGGCTGGACAGCCACATCCCCAAGCCCAGGTGCTGGCCTGGGTATTGTTTAAGAGGGACGTAGGCTCTGTTCCTGCCTGTTCGCTCCTGTTTGCGGATCACCAGTGAGCAGCACAGCCTGTTCTCCTCCGCAGCCCGTGGGTCACTCCCTGCATTGTCAGAATTCACCATTGATTCCTGCTCTCCGCTCCCTTGCTGCCCTTTCACAGCCCACGAGAGCTCCTCTCATCAGTGGCTCCTCTGGAGTGCTGGAGAGCGTTCCCTTGGGAAGCAAAGTGAACAGAAGAGGTTCATAGGAGGCAAATGAGCAGAAAGTTTCTATTCGGAGCAGGCAGGAGCACATCACAATCAGTGGGGTGGAGACTGCAGCCCAGAAGCCAACTGTGTCCTGGGCTGCATCACCAGCAGTGGGACCAGCAGGCCGAGGGAGGGGATTCTTTCCCTCTGCTCTGGTGAGGTCCCCCCCTACAGTCCTGCATCCAGCTCTGGGGCCCAAGCATGAGTAGGATGTGGAGCTGTTGGAGGGGGTTCAGAGGAGGTCACAAAGATGCTCAGAGGGCTGGAGCACCTCTGCTATGGAGACAGGCTGAGAGAGCTGGGCTTGGTCAGCCTGGAGAAGAGAAGGCTCCAGGAGACCTTAGAGCAGCTTCCAGTGCCTAAAGGGGCTAACAAGAAAGCTGGAGAGGGGCTTTTGACAAGGGCCTGTAGGGACAGGACAAGGGGGAATGGCTTTAACCTGACAGAGGGGAGATTGGGATGAGATCTAACCTGTGAGGCCCTGGCACAGGGTGCCCAGAGAAGCTGTGGCTGCCCCATCCCTGGCAGTGTTCAAGACCAGGTTGGATGGGGCTTGGAACAACCTGATCTAGTGGAAGGTGTCCCTGCCTGTGACAGGGCTTGGAAGCAGATGAGCTTTAAGGTCCCTTCCAACCCAAACCAGTTTGTGATATCCTCCCTTATGTGAATGGCTGAAACCCCAGTTACTGATGACCTGCATCCCCAAAGGCTATGCAGATATTAAGGTCTACCTCAGGATGACACACCTCATCCAAAGAGCTTCATGGGAAACGCTGCAGAAGGAGCAGAGGGACTGTCAGGGTCTGCTCAAGCATTTGGGACATCTGGAGGAACCAAATGCTTTTCTTGTGCAGCTTCACACCCTGGGTTCCGACTGAAACAGCCAGAGCCAGTCCTACCAAACCAGCGCATTCCCATGCTGCATCCAGTGCTAAGGGTTCCAAACTTTCCCCATAGCCTGGTGCTGCCTGGGGCAGTAGAAGGAAGCTTTCACAGCCATCATCACGTTCCTCGCAGTGCACCTCGGCCACCTCCAGCATCCCAGCCCTCCCCATTTCGCTCCCACCCCACAGCAGCATCAGTCCTGCACATCCCTCTCCTCCGAGCACTAGATGGGCATGCAGTTTCTGGGATCAAGGCGTCTGCTTTTGTGGGCTTGAGCAGCATCTCCCTCTGGTGGCTAAGGAACAAGGAGCCATAGGGAAAACGCCTTCCCATGTGGGAGATCCCAGGTCCCTTCTTCAGCCTCCTGCTGAAAATCCTGACAGACAACTTGGGATTGCAGGAGAAAAGCGTGGGGAAGGGAGAAAGGAAGGGATGTGAAGTGCCGTGCCCATGCCTGTCTGTGTTCTTTCTTTGCACGCTTTCAGCTGGAGAGAGGGAAAACCCTTGCTCAATTAAACAGCTTGTGGTGGGTAGAACCAGAACGGGCAGAAAACCTAAGAGAGCAGGAAAATTGAGTTGCAAAGGAAAGGGGATGTCACATCCAGCCAGGAAGCTGTGCAGCGGCTCGCGTGCAAAGCAGCAGGGCACCAAGGTTGAATGTCCCCTACAGCAAGGTCCAGAGGACCTCTCCATGCTTATGTGCACTGCCAACATGAGACACAGACACAGCAAAAACTGGTTTGTTTTTAAAGCATCATTATGCATTATCCAAAGTAAAAAAACAAACTAGATAAGAATCACCATAATGCCATGGCAGCTCTGCTGCCTTGTGTGTGATGTGCATAGTGAGGAGGAGGACTCTGGAACAGCAGAGCATAGCCACAGCATGGTGGTGCTAAGGTCCAGGTGGAGACATGGAGCTTTTGTCATGTTGGAAAGCAGCTTCACTCTGAAACTGGCACCAGCTGGGTTGCAAGTGCCCAGATGAGCTTGAAGACACATCTGGCTGGGTCAGTCCGGAGATGTGACTGCTACATGAAGCTCATTTCAATAATTCCTTGCATGCCTGTCCTTCCTGCTGCCTCCTCTGCCCTGGGGCATCACCAGTGTCCTGCCCACAGCAGGGCAACAGCTGGAAGATGCAGCCAGATGTGTACACATGGGCTTGGTGGTGAAGCAGCTGACCAGACCTATACAACACGTCAAGCCATGCCCTGGGCACAAACCCTTGTCCAGCCAGCCCAGCTGGAAGCATGAGCTATTTCTGAGACCCCAGTTGAGGTCTTTAGTTCCTGATATAAATAAGGAATATATCAGACTTTGGTTCCTGATATAAATAAACCCTGCCTGCAACAGGGATTTTACAGTAGCGGGAGCATGTAGATGTGTTTTGAGATTTGGCTTGAGGCTAATGTTAAGAGGGAGCATCCAAAGCTGGATTATCTGCAGCAAGGAAGGAGCTGCAGATAAAGGCCACTTGAGGAAGCAGGGTGGTGGTGGGCGAGCAAAGCAGGACATGGCTTTTGTCTATAGTTCAGGGTCCCAAGGTTGTGGTCTGTAGCATGAAGAGGGTCTGCCATCCTATTTGGCTCCAGCAAATGGAGTTGGTAAAGCTCACAAGGTAAACACGATGAGGGAAAATTAAATCAAGCACTGCTGAGCCTTACTTTAAGGCTTATTCTGCCCCTAAGGAATAGAATCTGAGAGTAAAAGTCATATTTTTTCTGCTTTAGACACTTATTTGGCCTGAGAAGACTCCTGTTTTGGCCAGCATTGAAGGCTCTGGAGGCAGCAACCAGATCTCCACACTGGGACAGGCCAGCAGCTTGTGTAGGCACTTGATACAGGACATGCTTCTAGGAACTGCTACAGATATATCAAAGTCAGCATGCTGCAGCTGCCTAGCATTGTACATGAGTAAGTTTAATAAATACCTGAACCTGGACTTTTAAGGACTTTCAAGGACTTTGAATCTCCAAAACTGCAAGTAGAAGATGCACCAGGAGGGAAGGTGATGTCCTAGCGATGGAGCACCCCATCTGCCCAGCAGCACCAGGGGCACCACGGGGACAGTCTTCATGGCCAGCATTAACATCCCACAGCCTCCTGCTCTATCCTATCACTGAGGCAGTCACCCCAGTGCTGACCCAAGGTGACAATGCATGGAGTTTACAAGGTCACACCAGCAACCCATACCGGTTCATCCCATCTCCCCCAGCCCTCACTGTGGGCATGCAGGGTCAGCCCTGGGGGTAGAGGTGAAGCACGGTGGCCTCAGCCTGCTCCTCACAACAGTCCCCAGTGTGCCACAGTGGGTGTCCCAAAGGCAGTGACGCTCCACAAGTGCTCCCCCAGCCCCACAGGCTCCAAGCCCTCTTTGGGGTGACCCACCACCCCACAGCCACCTGTGCTGCTGAGGGTTGAGCTGTGCTGCAGATGCTTGTGGGCACAAGTGCCCAGGATTGGGATGATGGTCATCATCTCAAGGGATAAATCCTCTCTATGTCCTCCTTCTCCCAGGCAGCCTGGAGGAGGCTGGGCTTTGCTGTCCCTTTGCACCAGGGCCGTGCTTGTAGCTGGGACTGTCCTCTCACTGGGTGAGGTGATGCCTCCTGCACTTGCACTGTAATACATGGAAGAGCCCTTGGCCAGATGCAGGGAGAAGCTGCTGGGAAAGGATATGGCTGAGGGAAAATCAGGCTCCTGCCCTGCTCCATCCTCCTGTGCTGTTCTCGCAGTGCTGGTGCTGGGCTTGCTGCCACCTCCATTCCCCATCGCCTGTGATTTTCCATCACTCAGATCACATTCAACACCTCCAAGACCGATTTCCCTTGTGGGGAGGGAAAGGTTTGCTTCAGGCTCAGCACTGGTGGGTTTCCCCATCATCCATGTGCCAGGATAAACCTCTCCCATGCCACCATCTCCAAAAGCTGTATTGATCGTGGACATATCTCCTGTCTTCAAGGCCAGCTTTACCAGCAGCCAGTGGTGATGGTTTGTCCAGCTGCCCTCCAAACACCCTCTGACTTGCAGGAGCGATGAGCTGTTCCCATTTTTGGGATCTGCCCTGGTCCGTGTCCCTCCCAAGGACTCTCCATCTCCAGAAATTCCCAAGCTCTGCCCATCCTGGGAGCTGTCTCCAGCAACCTCCTCATCACCGGCAGCTGCAGCGCTGCAGGTTGTCTCCAGGAAGCCCTGGCAGATCTCTGTGGACTTGGGATGGAGCAGGCTGTAACACAGCACCAGCGCTGCGGCACCTGAAAAGAGAAGAGGGGTGTCAAGGGAGGAGTTTCAGCAACATTTCATTCAGGTGCCACCTCCAGATCCCTTTCCAGAGACACTGCTGGGCATCAGATGTCCAAACACACATCTTTCATACTTTAACAGGGATGCAAGTGTCCCACGGGAGCAGCTCTCTGGAAAGGGAGCACCGAGCATGCTCTCAAGACTGAATTCATCTGGATTGATTTGCAGACCAATGGGTGCACAGTGAGGCAGCCACTGAGCACCAGTGGGCAGGACACAGGGCAAGGAGGAGATGTGGGATGTAGGAATCCTCCCGTCTCACAGCATCCCCATCCTCTAGCCATTAAATGAGACAACAGGAGGTTTTTAAGACACTTTCTTACTACTATGCTATTTCTATCCCAAAATCATTCAAGGCCAAAGGAACTGCTTTTTTTCCAGCCTGAAGTTGCCCCTTCTTGGACAGCATTGATATGCACATAGACAGTCTGGGGAGATGCTGGAGACATTCAAAACCCGCCTGGACACGTTCCTGTGTAACCTTATCTAGGTGTTCCTGCTCCGGCAGGGGGATTGGACTAGATGATCTTTTGAGGTCCCTTCCAATCTCTAACATACTGCGATGCTGTGATACTGTGATGCAAAAAGCCTGTCCTGTAGGTATTACAGCATCCCTCTTCCCTCATCCCACTGGAAAACATGACTGCTGATGGGTTGTTTGCACGCATCGTACAACCTCTCCCCTCCTTCAGCTGAGTTGTGCATTAAAGCTCTAGGGAATTAAATGTGCCAGCTAGCTGCAGCTGCTGCCTGCTTTATGGGCAGAGCATGGAGTAAGGGAGAGTATGAGCAGGGTATGGAGCACCTCCTCCATCGTACCAAAAAGTCCTACCCATGGGCACAAGAAACGTTTCCATTTACACAAGTGGCCCTGGTCTTTGAAAGGAAAGAGGGTGGGAGAAAGCTGCTGTCGTTCTGCATGGCCCTACAGCAGTGTGTTTCCAAAACATACCCAGTGATGGCTCATCAGTCACAAGCCACATTCATAAGTCATCAGGATATGCTCAAATGAGAACCTTTCCCTACAGCAATCCCGAGTGTTGTACCACTGCCTGCACTGATCCCAAGCACCAAGAACACAGAAAGCAGCGGTGTGCTTCAAGACTGCACATACTGGATTGGGAAGTGGTACCTGGGCCATTTGGTGACATTTCAATCCTTTCTGCAAGCTTCCCCTTTCTGGGATGGGCTTTTAAAACTAAACACAGGGTAGATTTATTATCACATGTGTTCAGACACTTAAGCTGGAAGAAATAGCTCTGATGCAGCTAAAATAACCGATGATGCTCATTTACTCAAGCTACTATTGAAACATGAGATCAGGCTCTAAACCCCACCAGATCTTACCTATTACAGACCCTGACATGACAGCTCCAGTGACGCACAGGCTGTTCCTCAGCTTTGCCTGCAGGAACCAAGTGGCCAGCAGCAGCAGGAGGGTGTTCTCGATCAGCATTACCTGCAGAGGGAAGAGAGCTGTCATTTTATTCCTTTTGACAGCTTTAGACATGCTTCCAACGACAGAAAACACCCAGCTTCTAGATTTTACTGATTTATTTTGCACCTAACTTCTCACTTTAAGCATAAGGGTTGCGGGACTGAACTTCCTGCGAGGTCTGGACCTTCTTTTTTACCATGAAAAGTAACTGGCAGGGCAGCACAGCCACCCAGGTGTTAGTAAGACACTGTGTGGCTGCTAAGAAAACAAAGCCAGAGCACAAGGTACATCCACCGTGCTCTGTGTGGTCATCAAGGTGGAAGTACCAGTAAATGCTGGGGTTTTATCAAGTCGTGATGTGGGAGATGAGAAAGGAGAGTCTGAAGCTGTTGCTTCTCCCCAGCAACTGTGTCCATGTGGAATACCAAATATCCCAGGTACTTACTGCATAAAACACATCCACTCTGTGCTTGGAGGGGCCGGGCCGGACACGAATGTAGCAGAATATGTACACAGCTCCCACCAGGCAACTGAACAACCTCCAGTGGCAGGGCTGGGCCACAATGTCTGTCTGCTGGGCCACCAGCCAGAGGGACATGAGCAACCAGTGGACACCTGCGAGGGGAAAGGATGGAAGGGGAAAAGCCATTCCTAGGGGATGCTGCAAAGTGCTCCGGGACCAGGAGCACCTCTGCGGCTGACAGCAGGATGGGACATGGGGAAGATGGTCACAGGTCTTGCTGCCAACATCAGAAACCCCAAAGGAATAGAGCCTGGCAAAGAGCACCAGGGCCAGGACCATGGTCCCCAGCATCCCCGTCCTCCAGAGCAGCAGGCAGAGGATGGCTGCGGCCGGTGGGCAGAGGTGACTGGGTTTGAGCAGGCAGGTGAAGTGGCTGTAGGAGACCAAAGCCCAGGTGAGAGACAGCAGGGACAGCCCCATGCTGACACCTGCATGGGGACAGGGGCAGTCAGGCGCCCTGAGGGATGTCCAGCTGTGTTGTAGGACTGTATCTCAATGTTATGGAGCTGCTGGTAGCACCCTGACACAAGCCAGACACCCATCTGTCCTGCCCATTGGGGGGTTTCAACCAGTTCCTGCTGAATCTGGTCTCCTTTGCATGCTTTGCATCTGCCTGCTTAAATCCTCTGACTGCTCTCTGCATGGGCAGAGCCCTGCAGCAGCACACCATGTCCATCTCCAGTCACTGCAATCGGACCAGAGACTGACACCATCTTTGTGAACACTGTGACTCTACTCCCCAAACTTTTTCCTTTGCACACCTGAAAGTTCACATTTTCTATAGAGCAGCCCCAAACCCCTACCTGCTCAGCACTGCACTGTGATTAGGGCTGAACCACCAATAGGGACATCTGTTGGGTTCAATCCCAGCCAATGCACTGTCATGCCACGGAGACCCCCTGTGCAGGGGACCGACTGTACTGGCCAGGTTCAGTTGCAGTAATCTTTAAGTCACATTTGTCCCTGCTGCTTTCCACTGGGGGTTCTCAGTCCCTTCACAGTGTTCCTCTGGATGGAGCCCTGCACTGTGCCAGGTGCACACACGCATCCCTTACCCAAACGCAATCCCCTCCGTAACTCACAGCATCCTTCTGGAATCTCCCCACTCACCAGGGATGAAGCCCACTCAGTTGACTGCCACAACAATGTATGCCTGCAGCAGGAGGTGAGGCAGGGTCTGCAGCAGGGCTTCCAGGAGCTGCAGCACACATGTGTCCCCGTGCTGCATCAGCACCTCCCCAGCACCAGCACTGCCGCCTGTCTTTGCCACCATGCACGGAACATCCCAGTACCTGCAAGAGTCCCCGTGATGAGATATCCACCCTGGTTTGGGCAGTTTGGAACTGCAGGAGGGTCAGGGGAGGCTTGATGGGGAGCATCACTCACCGCTTCCAGAGGCCCAGCTGCAGGAGGTGGAGCACCAGGAGGCAGCAGCCGGGTGGGCGGCCATCCACCCTGAATTAGAGGATGCTGAGGATCTCAGCTGCGTAGCCGGGCACCACACAGGCGACCGTCAGACCGAACCATCCCAGGTGCCTGTGGACAAGGTAGTGGATGATGGCACAGAGCCCTGGATAACATCCAACCGGCACCACTGAGGGATGCCACAGCCACGCATGCCCCACAACTGCACAGTGCTACCCATAACCCAACCCAAACTCATCTCCCAGCCGGCGAGGGGGTTCGCAGCCCTTGTCCTTGCTTATCTGGGGCGGCTGGCTCCGGGTGGCTTGTCATCTTCGGTACAGGCATACCGCCGAGGGGCCCGGCCTAAGGGAGGGCTCTAATAAAAAGCGCTCGGAGACGGGCTCATGAGACTAATTAATTAATTATTTAATTAAAATAATAATAAACCCACTAATTATTTCCAATTAAAAGCAGGCAATGCCTGGGGTCCGCACGGATGCCGACACCCTGCGCTCGGGGCGATGCCGCCCGAGAGTCCCCAGGGGAGAACCGCGCACCCCCCTCCGCGTGTGCGCAGCCTCGCGCAGCCCTTTGCCCCCCCCCCCCCCTTCCCGCGCATCCTGCGCGCTCACTCACGCGCTCCGCCGCCAGTAGCGCCAAGCAGAGCCCCGGGAAGGCCCCGCGCATCCTGCGCGCCCCTTCCGCGGCGGGAGGAGGAGGAGGAGCGGGAGGAGGAGGAAGGAGTCGCCGGGGCCGGTCCCTCCCCTCCCGCCCGCCCGCCCGCCCTGGCCCGGCCCCTCTGCACCTCCCGCCCTGCGATGAGTGGGGGCTTACGGCCGGCCCCCAGGGCTCCGCGGTGGTTGTGCCTTGCGGCGCGCTTGCACAAGCCCGCCCCGGTGCCTCCGTGCCCGGGTGATGGGCGCTTGCCGCCGGGCTGAGCACCAGGCGGCACGGACAGGATGCGCAGGGAGCCGTGAATTCATTCCGCAAGAGATGAAACCTTTGTGACATGAGATCCCGACCCTGAGCGGCTGCAGTTGCCCTTGCGTGTGCAGAGAGGGTCTCCTGTCTGCTTTTTTCCCCCATCGCTGGCACTGCAGAGTCCATGTCTTTTAGAAAGCAAACACACAGCAATTCGCTCCAGGAAAGGTCCTGAAGGGGTTCTGAATTAGAACCCTGGAATAGCAGAGGGGTTTGGGTTAGAAGGGACCTTAAAGCTCATCAAGTTCCAATCCCCTGCCATGGACGGGGACACCTTTCACTAGGCCAGGTTGCTCCAAGCCCCATCCAGCCTGGCCTTGAACATTGAATTAGGTCCCAATATCATGTGAGGTTTTGTCATTGCTTTTGCAAAATCGTGGAGGACTCTCGGAAAGCTTTGTCCATCAGCCGGGCTGTAGGGATGTACGTGTGCTTGGCGGCTTCCATGCGTTTGCTGTTGGTTTGTGGGAAGTTTATCAAGTTCTTTGGAAACCTTGGAGCAAAGCCTGGACTCCGCTGCTCGACAGAAGCAACATTTCTCACCCATTCAGCTGAGTCCTGGAGCAGAGATAGTCTGGAATATGAAAGCTCAGTTTCTCTATAGGTTCCCCGTACATTGCTGCAGATATTGTCCACCTGGACTTCTGTGAAGCCTTTGACTCTGTCCCTCACAACATCCTTCTCTCTCCTGCAGTCAGGGAGCTCAGATTTTTTCGGCCCAGGAAGATGGATTAAGAATCTCACCAGACTTTTGGTGTAGCAGCTTCCGCAGGCACAGCTAGTCCTGCAAATGCATTGCAGCTGACATTGCATGGCACATTGCCACTGCCAAAGAAATATATCATTAATAATCATCAAGCTCCCCAAGCCCAAAGGTGTATTTGAACCTTAATCACTCCTTCCAACTAGTGATTTGAAAGTCCTTTGTGCTCGTGAAGTGAGGCTTGCACCACCCTCCAAGGTAGCCAAGCAGACAGAAGGTACCTGCTGTTATAATTAAGCCACGTTCTTCCATCTAAGATTAATTTTAACACTTTTGGTTCAGGAATAAGGGATAATAACAGCAAAAAGCTGCTTGATGGTATGCCACGGAGTTGCAGTGACTCTGTCATGGGGCTGCCTTTCAGGATTAATAAGTCAGACTCCTTGGTGGTTGTATAATCATTGCAATTAGGAAATCACATTGCACCCCAGAAGAAACTGAGTTGCCAAATGGGGAAGTGTCAGCAAGATCATTGCTTCCTGGTTACCCACAGCCAGGAGAAAGAGAAAGGTCTTGGGGTTTGTGCTCTGACATCCTAACTTGTTTATTCCCTTTGATAATAAATGCGGGCATCATTAGCAAAATAGCATGCAAAATCATTCTTAATTGTGACCAGCAACTGGGGGACAGTTGATCCTTTGGTGTAGAGCATGACTGCTGACCACCGCATTCCAGAAATGTGAATAGCTATGTCATGGCTATCATGGGGCAGGCATTGAAAAACCTCTTCTTCACAGAACCCAGGAACATTCAGTCCATAGGAAAGATGGACATGTAAGAGTCAGGGATATACTGACAGTACATATACTTATGATATATATATATGTGTGTGTGTGTGTGTGCTGGAAATGCCTTCCTCATTTGATGGGGGTTCACAGTCTGAGGCTTAGTGATGGCCAGCAAGACTGGGGAGCTGGCTAACCCATGCTTCACTCATCCAGTGGATAGGAGCAATGAGGAGCCTCAAAACAACCTGCACAACAACACACCCTGATAAGCACTGCCCCTGTGGATAGGACAGGAGGCAGCAAAGGCGAAGTGAGTCTTGGCTTGCCTACAGATGATATCACACAGACCCTGCTGGCCCTCACGGGTTGACTTGTTTCAACCTGTGTGCACTTGTTTCAACCTGTGTTTTAATACACACCATAGCTGCAAATGCTTCACAACTTAGAGAATGATATAAACAGTAGTCCCACCCTGATGGACCCATATAGCAGATAGTGGGTCTCATCTTCTGCAGCTCTGCTCGAGGTTGTGTAGCAGAGCAGTGCTGAAGGGTGATTGTGGATGGCATTAAGAGATGGCAGAGATCAGATCTTTTGTTGCAGTAAAAGGGTGATTCGTAAAACTGCTACTCCTGGCACCCACAAGAACAGCTGCCTTCCTGGCTTTGGTCCTGGTGGTGCAAAGGACCTAATTCAGAAGTTGTCTGTGAGAGCTGCCCTGTGAAAGTGACCACCGTACTGTTAGGCTTAACCATGCTGTGGGACCAAATACATTCAACACGTGCACCAAAAAGCAGTAGCGCAGAGGAGCGAGCAGCCTGAGGCAGTCTGGGAGCTGTTAAAAAGGCTGCGCTGGAAATCCCAGTGAAATATTTGCTTTGACTGGAAAAGAAAACAAAGAGTCCTAAGAAAAATCCCTGCAAGGCACGGAGGGCAAGTCAAGGGAGGCTCTCGCAGGGAAGAGCTCAGTGATGAACAAGCAGCTGGAAGAGGAGAACGGCAACTCCCATAAAACCAACTCCCATAAAATGCGGCAGGTTGGATTCAAGTATGAAAGAGGGCTAAAAAGAGAAGATCCCTTTGCAACAGGCAGCTGAACCGATAGTAGGAATGTCTGTAAATGCATGGAAAGCAGGAAGCCATGGGAGGAATCCTTGGTAGGACACTTAGGTGTGGTACGCTGTACACTCTGCTGTCCATGGCAAAATAGTGAAGGCTACAATAAAAATACAGTTGCTGAGCATGGGCTCAGCATTTCTGGATGTTGCTGACACAGGAGGCTGTGGAGGTAGGCACCAGCAGGTCCAAAAAGGGTTAGACAAAGTCACCCACAGCAGGTTGTTATATGGGAATTGAAAGGACAGGCAAGGACCTCGCCTGCAACATCCCTGATTTTGCTATTAGGGATGCTGAGGCAAAATGGGACACCTGGCCCATAGATAGTACCCATGCTCACAAGCCCCCCCTGAACAGCAAGGAAATCATGTAAAGAGAAGGCAAAGAGAAGCAGGGGAAGGCATGGAAAGGGGTTGCAAAGAAGGAAAAACAGCATCCAGAGACAGGCAATGGAGGGTTCTCAGTGTCTGGAGCCAGGCCAGCAGCAACATGCTAATTCTGCTTTGCAGAATTATTACCCCAATAAGCCCCTGCTTTGCCAGCTGTGACACCTGAGTGTTGACAGGCTCACCACTCACAAATCCTTCATGCTCTTGGAGGTGTAGGAATTACAGCAGCACAGGGCAGACAGGGAAGAAAGCTTTAACCACGACTAGGTTAGAATCACAGCCTAGAGGTCTATAAAACCCCCTGCATTTGGAGAGAAATCATGACCAAATGTATTCAAGCTAAAATGGCAAATGTAACCAGGGCAATGTCTTCTGCAATTTATGACTCTGTTCTGCTCCTCACTGTGTGGAGAGGTGTAAATCAGAAGAAACTCTGCTGAAATCATTGCACCAGCTTCTGACATCGTGAAGATCAGAATCCATCCATGGCTGAGTGTGGAAAGACTCAGCAAGAGGAAACAGAGCTGATCTTCCAGCCTTCCTCTTCTTGATAGCCCATTTGCAAAAGGTCCCAGGGTCTAATCCTGCTGGACACCAGACATGTCAGGCAGAAGGAGGCTTTCTTCTCTTTTCTACCTGAGATGCACGCTAGAAAATATACCACAGATACGTTACAGCATAGACTGCTTTCTCCTTGATTATGGCAATATCACAGAGGTCCAGAAGGCTGTGCTGTAAGACAGCAGGGACAGATCTGTCATCTCCTCTAATGAAGGGTTGCACATCTGTATCTGCCTCTGAACTGGTGGTCAAGCTCTGCCTACGGGCATTGCAGCACATGGAAGAGGTGCATTTGCAGCACTGTGCCAGACACACATCGGGGTCCCATGAGGCACCTAAAACCTGCCTTTTCCCTCTTTTGTCCCTGTGTGCCTCAGCCTGGTGACACCAGTTTGCTCAAGCAGCCTTGTGTGACCCCTCAAACTAACTGAGGCAAACTGGCATAGCCTTGCAGTCCTTTCCAGGCATATGGAATTGGGAACATCCAAGCACAGGACACCCCTTATTGTCTAGTCCTTGAAATAGGGAAGATAGCACCTCTTGCTCCAGTGTCTCCTTCAGAACGTAGATGAACGGCAGCAGAAGCTACAGAAGAATAAATGCAAACTCCTGCCCACGTCCGAGACCTTGCCATACAAACCCAATCCAAAGATTTAAAACACCATATCATTGGGGTGGTTTGAGTAATCATTTTCATAAATAGATATTTCTTAAACTGTTTTATATGTGGCATAGGAAGTTAGTACTTAAAGTGTTGCAAAAGTTAAAAAGAAAAAAAACCAACAAACCAGAAACCAAAACCCAAAAAAACCCACCTTTTCCTTTTTTCCTTTTTAGAAAGGTTTTTAGTATAATGTTATAGAATCACAGAATGGTTTGGGTTAGAAAGGACCTTAAAGCTCATCCAGTTCCAACCCATACCATGGGCAGGGACACCTTCCACTAGAGCAGGTTGCTCCAAGCCCCATCCAACCTGGCCTTGAACACTGCCAGGGATGGGGCAGACACAGCTTCTCTGGGCACCCTGTGCTAGGGCCTCAGCACCCTCACAGGGAAGAACTTCTGCCTAAGAGCTCATCTCAATATGCTCTATATGGCACAGAAACCTTGAGGGAGCTGCCGTGGCCAAGCACATTGCACAAATGGAGGTGGCCCAAGGCGGTTTGTGTGCAGCTCAACACGTTTCCTGAGGCGATGCTGCAATGTTTTGAAAGCGATACCTCAGCTCCTCATAGCAGGACAGTAACAGAGAGGTTTCATTGGACCTCCCGATACTCCCCAAAGCTGCAGGGATTGTCTGATTGGCCACCAGAAGGCTCTGAAGATCAAGCATCCTTCACCATCCTCCAGAAACAGCATAAAACCAAATTCTGCACCTTCATCTTAATGCATCTGTGTGGCTGACACTGATCCAAGGGCTGTTCTACCTAGAGCTTCCTCTGACCTGGTAACAACCGAAATCTTCTCATTATTGAGCCTTTCTTAAAAGTGCTCTCCTTCTTAAATGGGCTGGAGACTTTATATAATTCATGTATAGTTATGCTTCACTGTTATAGCCTTCACTGGGCAGTGACTCTGGTCTATCAAGAGTCAGTTCTAGAGAATTCAAAGATCAGTAGTGGAGAAGGGTTTCTGTTGGCTGCAGGAGAAGAGCTGAGAGGAAATGCACAAACTTGGAAGTTTATCCTGGAAATCATGAAATTCTTGAGGTGAAGGAAAAGCAACAGCCTCCGTGAAAGAATGGCACTTAATTGTGAAGGAACCTTTCCTGTTTTTTTAGTAGAAAAGCTTCAGAACACACATCATGTTGTTTTGTATAAATATAACAAAAATTGTCTTAATTTTTCTTTCTCAGTTAACTGCTTTAACTTCCATAAGGCAAATAAAACTTGTTGCAATGCATTGCCAAGTATTAAGCAATCAGGGATAAATACCTGGTTAATTAATATGTTAATTAAAAAAGCATTTAAAATTGTATTTCTCTATAAGGAAGTTTCTACCTGTGCCATTCCTATGTATGCTCCAGGGAACCCTTGGAACAATAGACATTATTACGAAGAAAGTATGTAATACCACTTCTAGATAACATCTGATCTTGAAGAACATTTCTGTAGGTCACTTCTCAACCCTCTGATTGTGCAGGGACAACACTCTTACTAACATCCTGGTCTCCTTTGTCTGTAGTTACAGAAGTTCCCAGTCCACCCTCTGCCATGAAAATCCTTTCCTTTCTCTTCGCTCTCCTCTTGGTGGTGTTTTATGGAGCTGCAGGTAAGGTTTAAATGAAGATGAGGGGCTATATAGGAGACACTGGTGTCGTATAAAGCTCTGGAAGTGGCCAAGCTGCCTTCTGCAGAGAATCTTCACATACATCATCAAAACTTGTTGGCAGATTATAGATGATGCATGGAATTAGCAGGCAAACACTTCAACCAGTGTTTCACCCAACTTCAATTCAGTGCCTTTGCTACATCTCTGAAAATCCAGTCTGAGTTGAAAGCACTAGGGATACCCCTAAAATTACCATTCAGCACCAATATTTTCCCCATTGAAGCTTGCAGACTTTTACACTCGATCTCTGGGTCACCTTACAACAAACACTTATAGTCAGCTGTTCTTAACCCACACAGAAAAAGAGTATGTCCCATGCTCTCCAAACAGCATTTGCTTCAGAACCTTGTACTTGGGGTGAGCAAGCAGAAGATCATGAATTAAGATTGAAATGCTACTTGTGGCTTCCTCTTGGTAGAGAAACCTGTGCAACAGTAAGTGGTGGTGTAAGGCTGTGCCTGTTGGGGAGGTGCTAAGGAGTCTGGAACCCCAAACCCTCCTTATTGTCCAGAAAAAGGGCCTGTATTTAAACACCATCCCTAAAATGGGACATTCACTGTGCAGGGCACTGCATGCACAGCCAAGTGAAAGTTTGGGGTTGATGTCTGTGGGAAGAGGATGGAAAGTGCTCTCTGGGGGATTAAGGGTGGGAAGATACTGTGATGAGCCGCAGACCAGAACGTGGGAGAAGTGTCCTATATGCTTGCCTGGTCTTACTGTTACCTGGGCTTCTGCTTATGGCAGTTCTCATAGGCAGGACACTGGGCAAAGTGTTCCCTTGGCCTGTTTTATGTCCTGATTTCACCTACAGACACACACAGGGGAGATTTGGGCTGTTTCAGAAGGACCTACCTTCTGAGTATACTACAGCAAGAAATGTATCTGTTAGAAAGTGTTTCTGAGAGCTGAGAGTGCTCTTCAGTGCCCCACAGACAGACAGTTTGGGACCAGAAGAGTTTTATTCACCCTGCCCTGCACTCCTTTATTCCTGCCTGGAATTTCCTGGGTACTGCTGTGTGTGTATGCACCACACCACTCATGTGCTGTGAATCTAACACACCAGGGATGCACGTGTACATATATCATATTCAGGGTCTCTTTGCTGGAACAAGCTCTCCACTTACTGGATGTGCTGGACTTAACTGGGGTTGGATGCATGAGCTGTGAAACTGGAATTAATTGGTTCATGTGCAGTCAATCGGGTGCATCCAGAACGCATCAGCACGCCAGGCTGCATCTTTATGAGTCAACCAAACAGGCAACATGCTGCCTAATTAGAAGGATGCTCCCTTGGGTAATTTTCACTGCTGACAACTAGCACTTTCATGGATAAAACCTGTTCTGGGAATAGCACAGGCTCATGGCCATTCCCAAAAGGCAGTTTGAATGTGTATATCCTATTTTAATGGGGGAATTAAAAGAGGGTGAAAACTTAGCCATGTAGATCAGAGCAATGCCATGCTGCTCAGCCTCAGACCAAGAGGACAATGCCTGTCATGTTGTTTTTAGTGGCATGGAAGTGGTTGTTCTACATGCATTGTTGAACTTATCCATGTACTGGTGCCATCTATATAGACTGCCAGACACTAGGACCTGTTTTTGAGACATGGGTGAAATTTTTAAGGAGGAAAATAGGAGAAATCTAGGGAAATCCAGACGCACAGAAATCCTCATCTTTCTGCCCTAGAAGTGGCAGCCTCTCAGCTGAGCTTGTGCATCTCTCCTTAACTGTGACCTGTAAGACTTTAAGAGCTGGTTAAGTGTCTACTTACTGTTTTCTATCAGGTTTCTGGTGTCTATCCCTAAAATATGAGTTCCTGTGGGATTCCTAGGCTTGGAGACACAGTTCTTATATCTCAAGGAGGAGTTACAGAATTTGCTGGGTTTTCAACCCTCCTCCTCCTCGGATTGCATTAGGATTGTCATGACTTTGGGCACCATTTTGCCGTGGTGTCAGCTCATGGGAATTAGCAAAATGCAAAACCCCAACAGAAACAACTGTGTCCTGCTTTTTACAGGCTTTGCAAAACCTACAGGACCTTTTATGCGATGTGGATATCGTGGGACTTTCTGCTACCCCGGGATATGCCCTCGGGGCAACACTTACCTGGGAGTATGTCGTTTGGGGCATTCTTGCTGCAGATGGTGAGTTTAGGATTTAACTGATTCAAAGCTCACTTTCCAAATTTTCAGTTAATTCATATTAATTTGGCATGATTTTCCCCATTGCCATAAGCCTGAAACCCCTGAAATATTCTTTCCTTTGTGCAGGTTGTAGTGTGGCTACTTGCAGAGGATCTCCAGTGGTATGGGGATGATAGCTCTTTACATCGCTGGACTCAGGGAACCGTTGTACTGGCCATTATTCATCATTATTCTTTCAATAAAGCAAGAACTGGGGAGGCTGTGTGGGTGCCGTGTGGTGGTGTCATTCATTTCTCTAGAACTATCATTTTCCTTTCGGAATTTGAACAAGAATTATGAAATCAGGTGGAGCTTGAAGTCCCCTACCATGACCAAAGCTGGGATTAGCGACCATTTCTATATGGAACATACAAGTCTTCTCCAGTGTGGTGCTTCATAGCACTTCTGCTCTGAAAACTGGGTTCCCACCTCCTGCTTTCAGACCTGGTAACAGCATGGTGCTTCATAGCACTTCTGCTCTGAAAACTGGGTTCCCACCTCCTGCTTTCAGACCTGGTAACAGTATCCTGTCTCATTATAGGAGCTAAGAAGGACACACTGAGCAGCACAAAAGGAAGCAGGTGACCCCATTTTCAAATTTGAAGCCTGGTTTTACCTTTGGTTATTCTGCCTGTCATAAATTTGGAATAAATTGGCAAAATGTGTATCTGTTGCAGTAGCAAATGAGAAGATCACAGTTAGACCTAAGACATGGCTTGAGGCAATTAGACAACATGTACAAAAGGCCAACATTAGTGCTACTTCAATCCTTCCTCTTGCAAGAGGTTTCTCCTGTCCTCTCCTGAACCCCAATAGGAAACTCAGAAGGGGACGGGTGCTCAGTGAGCTCCTGTTTCTGGAGCTGCTCTTGCATGGTCAGGAGCATCCTTCTGCAGACAAATCAGCTTTCACGGCTGTGACCTGTAAGTGGTTTTATGACTGAGACTGTCTATAAGGGCAGAGCTCATGCATGTCCAGTCAAACCCAGCCTCCAAAGCAGGGCAACCTCAGCCTGTTCCATGTGCTCACACTGTCTCCTGAGTCACTGAATCACAGAATGGTTTGGGTTGGAAGGGACCCTAAAGCTCATCTAGTTCCAATCCCCTCCCATGGCCAGGGACAACTCCCACTAGACCAGGTTACTCCAAGCCCAGTCCAACCTGGCCTTGAGCACTGCCGGGGAATCCATCCCTGGAAGTCCTGTCCAGCTATTGCCAGGGATGGAGCCCAGGCCAACGAGCACTGTGCCACAATAACCTTTCTGACACATCAGTCTGGATGTAACCAGCAAGCAGAGGGAATTTAATAGTAAACATGACCAGGCTGAGATAGCTGCTCTTATGGCACGTTGTTGTGGGTAAAGGGAATACCTGTATCTCTCGACAACAGTGGGAGCTGACCTCAGCTTTCACATGGTCTGTGTGAAGGGTAGCACTCATGAATGCTCAGCAAAGGTAGGAGCAGTAATGGTTGGCTTGTAAGAGAAACAACCAACCCAAGTGCTACATGCAAACAGCTGACTTGAAGCCTCAAGTCTGCCATTAGTTGCAGGGCACCTGGCCTCCCTTCAAAGCAGATGTTTGTGCAAATGAGATGGCCACCATTGAAACCACAGCCTGAGAAGGGCAGGAAACTAGGCCAACGGCCACCTTGCAGGGATTCCCCTGGATGGAGACGTGAGGAAGTTGCCAAGTGGAACCAAACCAGCATTTTACAGTTGATGTCCTAAGAAGTTTTGCACAACCTATGGTAGGTGAGTGTTTCTTTCACAAACTGGAATGGCACAAGATGTTTTGCTCAAGGTCTGAGGACATTGCAGAGAGCATTCAGCCCTTGTTATTTTAGATTCAGCTCTGGAGATGACCCAGTGTCAGTAGCCAGCATCATGCTGTATCATCACGCTGTTCACTCACTGCCACAAACAGCTGCCCTTGCATTTATTGCAGGGGAATGGCTTCAGGAGCCAGCTTACAATACAACACCGTCTGACACCTCATTACTAGGATCCATGCTGCACATCTCCTGCTTCTTATCCCAATTCCATCTCCCCAGCAGTCTGTGTATGTTTGAATTCATCTCACAGCTCTCACCAGGAGGTAGAGGCTGGAATGGGAAATACCAGACAGATAGCATCAGAAATGGCGGAGTGGGACTGCCTATGCCATGGCCAGATGCAAGGGTATGCAGAAGGTAAATCTCATTTCAGGTGCACATCAAGGCCTGGGTGAAAATGGCTGGTCATGCAGAACCACAGTGTGTGCCCCTAGGACTCTGCTACACTCCCCAGCAGTATTCCCCAAGGTCACTCTTTTAGCACAGTCCCTGTCTCTCTGCACAGGTCTGATAGAGGACACTGATTCACCACACAGAGGCATGAAGAGCAGATCTACTTGCCCAAGTTCCCCCAGCGGCCCTCTTTGCACATGAAGTTTCACTGGAGGAGGCAGATGCTCCCAGCACCTCACTGGGGGCACAGCAGTACTCACAGCACTGCCTGGGTCTCTCGTTTCCATGTTATTTGTGTTCAGTCCTCACTGCTTGGTGTGGACAGACAGAAGAAGGGAAAATGCTTTGATCCATTTCATATCTGCTGAGCTGTCATGGCATTAAGAGCCACAGGAGGTGATGGGTTGGGAGCAGCGTGTCTGATGGTCAGGCTCCTTATGGAGCTTCGTTAACGTGGCAGTTAACTACAAGTCTGTGTTGTTGCTCTGTTACACATAAAATAGCTAAGTTTTGGGGTGGTGGAGTTAATAAGAAGCTGTTCTGAGTGCCCTGACCACCATGGCAGAGTAGCACTGGCTGTCATGTGATCCCCATGGAGACACACCTGCACATACTTTGTACTATTTCCCTCACTGGAGAGAGAAATCAAAGCAGGAAAGAGCAACGAAATATGAAAGAGCATATGAAATATGGCCGGGGGGTTGGAACAGGATGATGTTAAGGTCCTTTCCAACCCATCTATTCCATTTTTCTGTGCTGAGGTGTTTGGATAAAAGGTATATTCACATAGAATTCAGCAAATATGCATTGTGCATGGTGTGCTTTTAACATATATACACATACACATGTATGCTTGATAAGTCTGCCGCAAGGCTGAAAAACTATGTGAAGATGGCACCAGCAATACGTGGAGAGCCAATAAAGGGTTACAAAGAGCAAACTCTAAACACAACAAAGTCACAATTAAAGGCTGTCATTCATGGGGTTGCCAGTTGGATGGAGATGTCATCCCATGTGGCATCCTCCCAGCTATTTTCAAGCGAAGCTTTGAGAGCACGCTTCACTCAGGGGGAGGAATACAGAGCTCCTTTGTGTTGTGAAAGCAGATTGCCTGCCAAGGTCTAACGAACAGGGATGCAGTGTGTCCTAAGACGTGTCCAGCAAACCACAGCGCTGGATGGCCCTTACGCAAGGTGGGATGACACAAGAGCCCAGGCTGGAGGCCTGGGAATCCTTCTCAGAGGTGTCAGAAGAGGAAGCTGGTGCTGCTTTTTCTCTGGCAGGGGGAGAAACAGGAAAAAGAGATTTTGGGTTGGACATTTTGAGGTGTCAGCCATCCCAAGGGACATCCCAAGGAGAGGCTACCACCGTTCTCCTGCTGGGATCAAAGAAGCTGTGGGAAAGTCCTATTCCTGGGCTGCCAAGCACATCCTCCTGGTCACATCTGCTCCTGGACAGGCTGTCCCCTCTCCTCAGTCCTGTCCCTGTGCTACACAACACACAGACAAGGAGCCTACTGATCATCTCTGCCTCCTTTCTCTTCTCTCCAGAGCTGTGAACCTGCCAGCATCTCCCAGCCATGCGGATCCTGCCTCTCCTCTGTGCTTTTCTCCTCCTGATGCTCCAGGGAGTAGCAGGTAAGAAATGTGTTGGGGGATGTGGAAGGCTTGTTCTTCGACAGTATTTTGTAGAGAAGATTTTCCAGCTGAGTCATGTGTGATGTCTCCTGGTTGCTGTGGCATCATCTCTGGGGTCTCACATCCCATTCCTTTAAGAAGAGTCTCCTATAGCAGGTTCTGTAGCTGGGACGGGAGCTGGGACCTTGTAACAAAGCTCTTGTGCTCCACAGACAAGGATTTGCTGCCTTCCTCATGCCTCCTGGCCCTTGCCTTTCTGAGTCAGCAGCCCTGGGCAAAGCAGTTGTGATGGAGAGGAGGAGGAGGGAGGAAGGCAGATCCTGCTCCCACCCTTGGAGTCCTCCCTTGTGCTAGGAGGGACGCAGCAAACATGTTGGAGAGCCTCTCCTGGAGGCTGCTGAGGGATGGTAGAGAGTACTGCCCTTCCAAGCGCCATAAACATCACCTTGATTTCTGCTGCAGATGCATTTGTGGCCGGGGACAGCTTGGCCACGCAGGAACCAGGGGCTGTGCTCAGCATCTCAGCCAGGCCGTGCTGAAGGTCCCTTTCTGCCCTTTGCAGGGAAGACCCTGTCTCGGGGATCACCCCAGGACTGTGAGCGCCGTGGGGGCTTCTGCTCTCATGGGTCTTGCCCTCCGGGGATCGGTCGCGTTGGCCTCTGCTCTGAGCACGAGTTCTGCTGTCGGAGGTAGGTTCAGGGCTGCCCGTTGGGGTTAGAGGTGAGGCTGCTGGGGTCAGAGGGGCAGAATATGCAGCCCGAGGCATGGGGTACATCCTGGAGCCCTCACTGGGGGCAGGCACTGCCAGATCTTTCTTCCTGCAGCCGATGGTATCCTTGACGGGCTCCCGACTTCCCGATGCCAACATCCAAGCAACAGTCTGAGACCAGCCCGAGTCCTCACAGCGTGCTTGGGGCAATTCTGTGTGGAGGCACTGAACACCACTGGAAGCAGCAGCAACCCTGGATAGATGGACCATGGTCCTGTGGGAATGCCCTTACCCAATGTCCCCAATAAAAGGTGGTGGTTGGCATTCCCCCTGTGAGATGTGTGTGTGTGTTTGTCTGTCCTCAGGGAGCAATGTGCAGGCATGCATTTCTTTTCTCTGTGTGCAGGGAAGGGCAGAGAAGGCAGGATGAATTCCTGATAGGCAGGTACCCACGTACACACAACCAACCCTCATCTACCCTTTCTTCAAGCTGGCCCAAGCCACAGCAGCACGGAATCCTCTGGGACCTCAGCATCAGCCTTCTTTTTCAGCTAGCGCATCGCTACACCTCACATCCCAGGTCAGGGATGGAGGGTTGATGTGACCCCCCTATCTTCAGTGGGTGCCTGCTGGTTATCCACTGGGTCCCAGTCTGGGGCAGGGGTCCATGTGGGGCTGTTTCACAGGACATGTTGCTCTGGTGGCCTTGGGTTCATCCGCATCTGTGGTACCTGAGTGCATGGCACTGGAGGGTCTTGTGGAATGGAGAGGGAGCAGGAGATGTGGGAGAAATCATTCTGCCCCTAAGGATACAGAGACTGATGTGGGTCACTCAGGAGCTTAGGATTGTGTTCGGAGTCAGTGCTGCGGGGGTAGGTTCAAGTCTTGTGGCTGGAGGGTTCAGGAGCCCAGGTGGGTCACCATTGTGGGTGAGCCTTGGGGCAGATCGATGATGCTTAGCTCAGGGGGACCATGGTGGTTACCCCTGCACTGCCATGGGGCAGTCACCATGGGGTTGTCAGGCGATAATTCCACTGCCCTCAGGCAGGGAGAAAGGCAGGCTGGAGGGGACTGAGAGCAGTCTGGGGCATTGGGTACCTTTGTGGCGATGGGCTAAGGCTAGGCCAGGATGTCAGCTGTGGGTTAAAGTCCAAGGCTGGATCAGCAGGGCCATGCTGCAGCCCTAGTGGGGTCCAGAAGAAGATCCATAGCCCAAAGGAGCTCACCTGGGCAGGGGGTGGCCCTAGCCATGGCCTCCCTGCAGTGTGGGCTGGAAGCCCTCTCTAAACCACAACCAGCATCCCTTGGCTGTACTAACCCTGGACTGGTCCTTGGTACCAAGCCTCCAGGAGTGAGGATGCTCCCAGGACCCTTACACCCACAGACCCCAACACAGACAACCAAACCTACTGCCATGGATTGCTGCTCGGAAGAAATCTCCATCACGCATCTCTCCAACAGATGACACCAGACCATCTGGTATGATACATCATTTGTCTCATGATGTATCCTACCTCAAGACCCTTTGTTCTCTCCAGGATCTGGCACAACCAGAGAACCTCAGTGAGCAGCAGCTTGCTTACATGAGCTTGGCCTCTTTCATCACTTGCTTCTCTATTTCTCATTATCTGTTCCTCCAAGACCCACCTTTATCTTTACATTTCCCATAATTCCTATAAATCACAAAACTCTTGAAAAAGCCCACATTTCCAAGGCCTGATATTAAGTCCTATTCACCTTCAATAGACTCCCTTAGCTTGCAGACCTTTACACAGAGACTTCTTTCTTTTGAACCATGTTTGTGGGTTGTGTACCAGGAACGACAGTTTTAGGAGCAGTCAATTAAGACAGAATTAGGTGGGCTGTGTTCTCACTTGATCACCTTCCTCTATCCAGTCTTTGTTTAGATGAGCAGCCATGAGAAAGGTAGCCTTATACTTGCCACTTTTTGGCATGTCGAGTGAAAATCATCTTGACAAGGGTGAAGCTGTTTGTGTAATGTTAAAAGAGGAGAAAATAAAAACACTTAGCATGATCCTGCATGTCACACGCTATCTGTACATTAAGTGGACAGAGACAAAAGAGAGAGATATAATTTATCCTTTCACAGACTGGCTGCAACTGGTGTGTACGCCAACCAGCCTGCTTTGTCCACCCAGGCAGTCCCGCTGTGCCTGCTGTGTCCATCCAGTGCCCATGTGCTGGGGATGGGCTCTTCATTAGGGACTGTAGTGATAGGACAAGGGGTAATGGGTTAAAACTTAAACAGGGGAAGTTTAGATTGGATATAAGGAGGAAATTCTTTCCTGTTAGGGTGGTGAGGCACTGGAATGGGTTGTCCAGGGAGGTTGTGAATGCTCCATCCCTGGCATTGTTCAAGGCCAGGTTGGACGAGGCCTTGGGTGATATGGTTTAGAGTGGGGTGTCCCTGCCCATGGCAGGTCGGTTGGAACTTGATGATCTTAAGGTCCTTTCCAACTCAAACTATTCTATGATTCTAAGATGTGTTGCATGAGGATAACGGTGAAGATTGCAACAGCCCCAGGAGGCACCTCAGCCTCTCCCACTGCAGCAGGGAGGGATGAGGTACAACCCCACCTCCTGTAAGAAGATGGGTCACTTTTGGATTGGCCAAGGGGAGACGTGACAGCAGGAATAAGTGCACCACCCACCTGCTAGTAGTGGTATAAAACCAGGGGGTTTGTCCCGAGTGGCATTCTCTGATCCCAAGGGCATTGGGACAGGAGTCATTCCTGCTGGGTTTGTTAGTGCTTGAACACCAAGACCTTCATCAGGTACGTAGGTGAGGGGTCTCTTTCTGGGCACCTCTCTCTTTCTATTGCATCTTTCTTGTCGGCTTCTGAAGCTTTCTAAATGACACTGATGGAAGCATACATGCATATCCTGAGGCCATCTGAGCTTTCCAAGAAGGAGCACTAATTGTCTGTATGAGTAAGTGAGCATGAGAACTCACAGCTATCTAAAAGCAAAACTGGGTTCCCTGACTTCAGCTGGGATGGGAAATGTGTCTTGAGGCTTGAAGGTCCCTGAGACCTGGGGCATATGGGGACTGTCCTGGGCAGAGTAGGGAGGTGCGATTGATACAGCAATACAGAGAGTTTCCATTTTTTCAGGCTTACATTAGCTTGGAATGTGGATTTTTATTGCTCATTCTGTTCACCAGGAGCCTCCCTCACCAAGTGTTGGGCATCTCTACATGCAAGCATTCACCTCAACTCCTGAATGTGGGTCAGTTCTTGACCCCCAGTTTGACCGCTGGCATTGCCATTGAGTGTTGTCAGCAGCATCTCCTGATAGTCAAACTGTCTCCTTCTGGGCTGTTTGGTAAGGAAAGGCAGAAGTATGAGGGTAAATGCACCAGCAATGCAGCTGGTCTGGTAACTACATTTGAAAGTCTGTCCTGGCTCACCTATGGCTCTGTCTCTTCACAAACATATTTAGTTATCCTCAAGAGGTAAGTGTTGGATGCATATGACCTGAGGAAATACAGCTTCCAAAGGGAAATATTCTGCATTTTCCACATCTTTAAATATTGTTTTCCTTACAAGTGCAATGGTCAGGCATTGCTTCTCTCATGTGTCCTTCAAGAAAATACAGAGAGAAAAGTGGGAAATAAGGTGATGGAACAGCACCAGCTAGATTGCCCAACAGGCCAATACTTCCCCAGCCTCCCCCTGGATAGCCAAAAGGCGCATATCTGAAACATCATCCTCTGTTACCTGGGACAGCCCATCTGCAGTGTGGGATCCTGCTGTGTGCTGTCATCCCCAGGAGCTTTGGTGTCTCCCCTCAGCAGCCCTGTGAAGACTCGGGACAGGTGTCAGCCATGAAGATCCTGTACCTGCTCTTTCCTCTCTTGCTCCTGTTGGTCCAGGGTGCTGAAGGTGAGAGGGGATGAGGGGAGATGGGGTGGGCTGTGAGCCCCCATCAGTGGGGTCCTCCATGTCCTGAGAAGTGACCACCTCTGTCAGAGATCAGGTGGGCAAGGTTCTGTGCTTGCCTTTTAGAGCTCCTATGTGAAAAGCCGTGCAATGGCATAGATATGAGTGCATTTACAGTGGTCAGTATTTGCACTGGGTGTGGAAGACTCCAGCCCAAAGAAAGGGGTTGTCTGCTTCTGATCCTGAGTGTCCCAAGGCTCTGTTGCCACCATCTATGACCCCTGCAAAGGCTGGGCAAGGGTTTTCCATCACAGGTCCCTCAGAGGCAAGGCACAGCCAGGACAGGGATGTGGGATGCAAGGAATACCCGGCTTGCCATCTCTCCTGGTCCAGGTAGTGGTGGACATGCAGGGGGTTCACATGCAGTGGGGGAGCCAGCACGGCTCTTCCTCAGCCTCACACTGGTGCTGCTCAGTGCCTGCTCTCATGTGCACCCACACTGGTGTGAAAGAGCCCTTGTGGGTGAGACACCTGGGTGTTGAAGTTGTGGCTGTGGTGATGCTGCATTAGGGACTGTATATTGCCCTGAAATGCATGGGGAGTGTCAGCCTGTCTGCCACCACACACTGCTCTCCCAGATTGTCACTTTAATGCTTTCATGTGTATCATTCCCCATGGAAACAGGAAACCGGTTTCGGTGCAGCCAGAAAAGGGGATACTGCGCTTTTAGACGCTGCCATTACCCTGCAGTAGCTATTGGATTGTGTTCAAGATCTGAAGTATGCTGCAAAAGGTATGGTGTAGATCCCTGGTTGAGGAAAGGGTTTTCTCCTATGTCCACAGAAATATCCGTCAAAGATTTCTTTCTAGCCTATCTATGGCATACACTGTACTTTATACATTTATACATACATGTATACATACATACATTTATGCTTTGAGGAGGAGGCCAAAAAATGAAGGGAAAAGCCCTGGTGGGTTTGGACCTGCCCTGGGTGGTGCTGAAGGAGCCCAGGTCACCCAGCACCTCCCTGGTCTTCTTCAGCTCCATGAGACTCATTTGGGCTTTGCAGAAAGCTCTCCCAAGCCTGCAGAGAGTGAAGCATTCACTGTCCTTAGGCAGCATGACCCTGGATTTGCTGCATCTGCATAGAGCTGGAGTTAGAGCTGCCAACACTAAGATAAAATGGGTCCAAACTCTGTAGCAAGGACTGAAACTTGCCTCTGTTGAGTCTGATCCTCCCGCACCATACACTTGCTTGTCTTGGCAGGAGAGGTGGAAGAAACAAGCAAGTTACAGTGGGTGACGTCCTTTTGTGCTTTCTTTGTAGCGTCTGGAGCTGAGCCCCTGAACCCCATGAGCAGGACGTCCCCCTCGCTTCTGGCTCCTGGCTCCTGACGTCCTCTCCGCTTCCCACCTCTGCCGTCCCCAGGGGCTGTGACAGCAGCAGTGGAAGCACTGCTCTGCTGGGTGCCTGTGTGCTGGGGACATCCCGACACGGAGCCAGTGCCTCTGGGGCAGAGGCTGCTTTTCCCGACTTGAATAAAGGCGACCAGTTTGGCATTGCAGCGGGTGGGACGTGTGCCTGTTCTTGTGGTGCAGGGTGCGCTGGGCTGGCTCCCTATGGGGTGGTGTCGTGGTTGAAGACCAGCCGGTAACTCAGAACCATGCAGCTGCTTGCTCCCAGAGGGATGGGGAGGAGAGTCAAAACAATGTAAATTCCATGGGTTGAGATAAGAACAGCCCAGTAACTAAGGTATAACACAAACCACTGCTGCTGCCACCAATAATAACAATGATAAGGGAAACAACAAGGGGAGAAATATAAAACTCAAAGGGGAAAAGGAAAAGAAAACAATAGACACAACTGATGCACAAAACAATTGCTCACCACCTGCCAACCCAGCAGTGATCTGGGCCTTCCAGGTGATTCCCCCCAGTTTCTATGTTGGGCACGACATGCTGTGGTATGGGATACCCCTTTGGCTAGTTTGGGTCAAGTGTCCTGTCTCTGCTTCCTCCCGGCTTCCTGTGCTCTTCCTCACTGGCAGAGCATGAAAGATTGAAAAGCCCTTGATCAGGGTAAGTATTACTGAGCAACAACTAAAACATCAGCGTGTTACCAGCACTATTTCCAGTCTAAAGTAAAAACCACAGCACTGCACCAGCTACCAAGAAGGAGGAAAATAGCTGTTAGGGCTGAAACCAGGATATGTGGTGCTGGGTTGGAGCAGGGTAAAGCGCCTGGGGATGCTGGAGCTGTCCTTGAGGATGCTCTTGCCTGGCAGTGATGTGGGGATGCTCTTGGCCTGGCAGTCCTGCAGGCAGGGTGGTTGTTGTGGACGTGATAAAGCTGCTGTGCAGATGCTCTCTTGTGGGAGTGGAGCCCAGCTGTGGCTCTGCTGGTCATGGGTGTCCCTTGCCCCTATCAGCCATGGCTTCATGTGCAGGGCTGTGCTGGGTGTGTGTCCCTTGGTGGTCATGGCTAGGGTTGCCCACTCGACCTGTTCTTAGGCCCTGCTGCTTCTCCTTGTCCTTGTTGTGTGCTGTGTGGGATCTGTGCTGCTCTGCACCCCATTCCGCCAAGCAGGAGGAGGGATACATATGGGAGCAAATAGGGATTCTGGCTGCTTCAGTGAAGGCTTTCCTTTCTAAGATGACGAAGCCTTTGCTGTTATTGCTTTCCTGAATGGAGAGTTCGGTGGGGGATGCTCAGATCACCCCTGCCTGCTGTGGCCTTTCCTTCACCTGTGTTCACCTCTCATTGTGCCTGCAGCAGGCACCACCTCACCCTTCATCTCTGCAGCGCAAAGCCCCAGGGGATCCTTGGCCCAAAACATCCTGAACCAGACTGATGGTGGTGTGAGCAGCCAACCTCATGAGTGTCTCCTCCTGAGGCAGAGAGGAGAGGAAGGGAAAGAGGAGGAAAAAGAGAAGGAATGTCTTTTATCTAGAGTACAGAAACTTTGATCTTCTCTGTCATGTGCTGGGTGACTGATTTGGTGGTAGTGAGTTGAGAGATGGGCATTGTTCATCACGTGATACAGGTGTATTCTTGCAGCAGTTAATGTGCCATTTCTGAACCCAGAAAACTCCTTGAACCCAAAGGAGAGGTAAAGCTTTCCTCACAGTGTATGAAAGTGAGCAGGTTTCCAATATGCAGCACAGTCTTGCACTTGTCAAGCTCTCCGATTATTCATATCATCAACAAAATGAGAGGACCGAAGACTGAAACCTTTCCCTCATTACTGCTGTACCCTGCAGCAACCAGCCTGCTTTGTCCATCCAGGCAGTCCATGCCCACCCCGTGTGCCCACTGTGCCGCAGGGTGTCACAAGATGTGTTGCATGAGGATAACGGTGAAGATTTCAACAGCCCCAGGAGGCACCTCAGCCTCTCCCACTGCAGCAGGGAGGGACAAGGTTCAACCCCATCTCCCATAAGAAGATGGGTCAATTTGGGATTGGCCAAGGGGAGATGTGTCAGCAGGAATAAGTGCACGACCCACCTGCCAGTAGTGGTATAAAACCAGGGGGTTTGTCCCAAGTGGCATTCCCTGATCCCAAGGGCATCGGGACAGGAGTCATTCCTGTTGGGTTTGTTAGTGCTGGAACACCAAGACCTTCACCAGGCAGGTAAGTGTGGGGTCTCTTCCTGGGCACCTCTCTCATCAGCTCCTGCAACTTTCTAAATGACACTGTTGGCAGTATCCATGTGTATCCTGAGGCCACCTGAGCCTTCCTAGAAGGAGCACTAATTGTCTGTAAGAGTCAATGATTATCTGAATATCTTTAAATATTGTTTTCCTTACAAGTGCAATGGTCAGGCATTACTTCTCTCATGTGTCCTTTAAGAAGATACAGAGAGAAAAGTGAGCAATAAGGTGATGGAACAACACCAGCTAGATTGCCCAACAGGCCAATACTTCCCCAGCCCCCCCCCCCAGATAGCCAAAAGGCGCATATCTGAAACATCATCCTCTGTTACCTGGGACAGCCCATCTGCAGTGTGGGATCCTGCTGTGTGCTGTCATCCCCAGGAGCTTTGGTGTCTCCCCTCAGCAGCCCTGTGAAGACTCGGGACAGGCGTCAGCCATGAAGATCCTGTACCTGCTCTTTCCCCTCTTGCTCCTGTTGGTCCAGGGTGCTGAAGGTGAGAGGGGATGAGGGGAGATGGGGTGGGCTGTGAGCCCCCATCAGTGGGGTCCTCCATGTCCTGAGAAGTGACCACCTCTGTCAGAGACCAGGTGGGCAATGGTTCTGTGCTTGCCTTTTAGAGCTCCTATGTGAAAAGCCGTGCAATGGCATAGATATGAGTGCATTTACAGTGGTCAGCATTTGCACTGGGTGTGGAAGACTCCAGCCAAAGAAAGGGCTTGTCTGCTTCTGATCCTGAGTGTTCCAAAGCTCTGTTGCCACCATCCATGACCCCTGCAAAGGCTGGGCAAGGGTTTTCCATCACAGGTCACTCAGAGGCAAGGCACAGCCAGGACAGGGATGTGGGATGCAAGGAACACCCGGCTTGCCATCTCTCCTGGTCCAGGTAGTGGTGGACATGCAGGGGGCTCACATGCAGTGGGGGAGCCAGCACGGCTCTTCCTCAGCCTCACACTGGTGCTGCTCAGTGCCTGCTCTCATGTGCACCCACACTGGTGTGAAAGAGCCCTTGTGGGTGAGACACCTGGGTGTTGAAGTTGTGGCTGTGGTGATGCTGCATTAGGGACTGTATATTGCCCTGAAATGCATGGGGAGTGTCAGCCTGTCTGCCACCACACACTGCTCTCCCAGATTGTCACTTTAATGGTTTCATGTGTATCATTCCCCATGGAAACAGGAAACCGGTTTCGGTGCAGCCAGAAAAGGGGATACTGCGCTTTTAGACGCTGCCATTACCCTGCAGTAGCTATTGGATTGTGTTCAAGATCTGAAGTATGCTGCAAAAGGTATGGTGTAGATCCCTGGTTGAGGAAAGGGTTTTCTCCTATGTCCACAGAAATATCCGTCAAAGATTTCTTTCTAGCCTATCTATGGCATACACTGTACTTTATACATTTATACATACATGTATACATACATACATTTATGCTTTGAGGAGGAGGCCAAAAAATGAAGGGAAAAGCCCTGGTGGGTTTGGACCTGCCCTGGGTGGTGCTGAAGGAGCCCAGGTCACCCAGCACCTCCCCGGTCTTCTTCAGCTCCATGAGACTCATTTGGGCTTTGCAGAAAGCTCTCCCAAGCCTGCAGAGAGTGAAGCATTCACTGTCCTTAGGCAGCATGACCCTGGCTTTGCTGCATCTGCATAGAGCTGGAGTTAGAGCTGCAAACACTAAGATAAAATGGGTCCAAACTCTGTAGCAAGGACTGAACCTTGCCTCTGTTGAGTCTGATCCTCCCGCACCATACACTTGCTTGTCTTGGCAGGAGAGGTGGAAGAAACAAGCAAGTTACAGTGGGTGACGTCCTTTTGTGCTTTCTTTGTAGCGTCTGGAGCTGAGCCCCTGAACCCCATGAGCAGGACGTCCCCCTCGCTTCTGGCTCCTGGCTCCTGACGTCCTCTCCGCTTCCCACCTCTGCCGTCCCCAGGGGCTGTGACAGCAGCAGTGGAAGCACTGCTCTGCTGGGTGCCTGTGTGCTGGGGACATCCCGACACGGAGCCAGTGCCTCTGGGGCAGAGGCTGCTTTTCCCGACTTGAATAAAGGCGACCAGTTTGGCATTGCAGCGGGTGGGACGTGTGCCTGTTCTTGTGGTGCAGGGTGCGCTGGGCTGGCTCCCTATGGGGTGGTGTCGTGGTTGAAGACCAGCCGGTAACTCAGAACCATGCAGCTGCTTGCTCCCAGAGGGATGGGGAGGAGAGTCAAAACAATGTAAATTCCATGGGTTGAGATAAGAACAGCCCAGTAACTAAGGTATAACACAAACCACTGCTGCTGCCACCAATAATAACAATGATAAGGGAAACAACAAGGGGAGAAATATAAAACTCAAAGGGGAAAAGGAAAAGAAAACAATAGACACAACTGATGCACAAAACAATTGCTCACCACCTGCCAACCCAGCAGTGATCTGGGCCTTCCAGGTGATTCCCCCCAGTTTCTATGTTGGGCACGACATGCTGTGGTATGGGATACCCCTTTGGCTAGTTTGGGTCAAGTGTCCTGTCTCTGCTTCCTCCCGGCTTCCCGTGCCCTTCCTCACTGGCAGAGCATGAAAGATTGAAAAGCCCTTGATCAGGGTAACTATTACTGAGCAACAACTAAAACATCAGCGTGTTACCAGCACTATTTCCAGTCTAAAGTAAAAACCACAGCACTGCACCAGCTACCAAGAAGGAGGAAAATAGCTGTTAGAGCTGAAACCAGGATATGTGGTGCTAGGTTGGAGCAGGGTAAAGCGCCTGGGGATGCTGGAGCTGTCCTTGAGGATGCTCTTGCCTGGCAGTGATGTGGGGATGCTCTTGGCCTGGCAGTCCTGCAGGCAGGGTGGTTGTTGTGGACGTGATAAAGCTGCTGTGCAGATGCTCTCTTGTGGGAGTGGAGCCCAGCTTTGGCTCTGCTGGTCATGGGTGTCCCTTGCCCCTATCAGCCATGGCTTCATGTGCAGGGCTGTGCTGGGTGTGTGTCCCTTGGTGGTCATGGCTAGGGTTGCCCACTCGACCTGTTCTTAGGCCCTGCTGCTTCTCCTTGTCCTTGTTGTGTGCTGTGTGGGATCTGTGCTGCTCTGCACCCCATTCCGCCAAGCAGGAGGAGGGATACATATAGGAGCAAATAGGGATTCTGGCTGCTTCAGTGAAGGCTTTCCTTTCTAAGATGACGAAGCCTTTGCTGTTATTGCTTTCCTGAATGGAGAGTTCGGTGGGGGATGCTCAGATCACCCCTGCCTGCTGTGGCCTTTCCTTCACCTGTGTTCACCTCTCATTGTGCCTGCAGCAGGCACCACCTCACCCTTCATCTCTGCAGCGCAAAGCCCCAGGGGATCCTTGGCCCAAAACATCCTGAACCAGACTGATGGTGGTGTGAGCAGCCAACCTCATGAGTGTCTCCTCCTGAGGCAGAGAGGAGAGGAAGGGAAAGAGGAGGAAAAAGAGAAGGAATGTCTTTTATCTAGAGTACAGAAACTTTGATCTTCTCTGTCATGTTCTGGGTGACTGATTTGGTGGTAGTGAGCTGAGAGATGGGCATCATTCATCACGTGATACAGGTGTATTCTTGCAGCAGTTAATGTGCCATTTCTGAACCCAGAAAACTCCTTGAACCCAAAGGAGAGGTAAAGCTTTCCTCACAGTGTATGAAAGTGAGCAGGTTTCCAATATGCAGCACAGTCTTGCACTTGTCAAGCTCTCCGATTATTCATATCATCAACAAAATGAGAGGACCGAAGACTGAAACCTTTCCCTCATTACTGCTGTACCCTGCAGCAACCAGCCTGCTTTGTCCATCCAGGCAGTCCATGCCCACCCCGTGTGCCCACTGTGCCGCAGGGTGTCACAAGATGTGTTGCATGAGGATAATGGTGAAGATTTCAACAGCCCCAGGAGGCACCTCAGCCTCTCCCACTGCAGCAGGGAGGGACAAGGTTCAACCCCATCTCCCATAAGAGGATGGGTCAGTTTGGGATTGGCCAAGGGGAGATGTGTCAGCAGGAATAAGTGCACGACCCACCTGCCAGTAGTGGTATAAAACCAGGGGGTTTGTCCCGAGTGGCATTCCCTGATCCCAAGGGCATCGGGACAGGAGTCATTCCTGTTGGGTTTGTTAGTACTTGAACACCAAGACCTTCATCAGGTAGGTAAGTGCGGGGTCTCTTCCTGGGCACCTTTCTCATCAGCTCCTGTAACTTTCTAGATGACACTGTTGGCAGTATCCATGTCTATCCTGAGGCCACCTGAGCCTTCCTAGAAGGAGCACTAATTGTCTGTAAGAGTCAATGATTATCTGAATATCTTTAAATATTGTTTTCCTTACAAGTGCAATGGTCAGGCATTACTTCTCTCATGTGTCCTTTAAGAAGATACAGAGAGAAAAGTGAGCAATAAGGCGTTGGAACAACACCAGCTAGATTGCCCAACAGGCCAATGCTTCCCCAGCCTCTCCCAGGGTAGCCAAAAAGCGTGTATATGAAAGACATCCTTCACAACAGGCCACAGTAAACATCATCCTCTGTTACCTGGGACAGCCCATCTGCAATGTGGGATCCTGCTGTGTGCTGTCATCCCCAGGAGCTTTGGTGTCTCCCCTCAGCAGCCCTGTGAAGACTCGGGACAGGCGTCAGCCATGAAGATCCTGTACCTGCTCTTTCCCCTCTTGCTCCTGTTGGTCCAGGGTGCTGAAGGTGAGAGGGGATGAGGGGAGATGGGGTGGGCTGTGAGCCCCCATCAGTGGGGTCCTCCATGTCCTGAGAAGTGACCACCTCTGTCAGAGACCAGGTGGGCAATGGTTCTGTGCTTGCCTTTTAGAGCTCCTATGTGAAAAGCCGTGCTATGGCATAGATATGAGTGCATTTACAGTGGTCAGCATTTGCACTGGGTGTGGAAGACTCCAGCCCAAAGAAAGGGCTTGTCTGCTTCTGATCCTGAGTGTCCCAAAGCTCTGTTGCCACCACCCATGACCCCTGCAAAGGCTGGGCAAGGGTTTTCCATCACCGGTCACCCAGAGGCAAGGCACAGCCAGGACAGGGATGTGGGATGCAAGGAACACCCGGCTTGCCATCTCTCCTGGTCCAGGTAGTGGTGGACATGCAGGGGGCTCACATGCAGTGGGGGAGCCAGCACGGCTCTTCCTCAGCCTCACACTGGTGCTGCTCAGTGCCTGCTCTCATGTGCACCCACACTGGTGTGAAAGAGCCCTTGTGGGTGAGACACCTGGGTATTGAAGTTGTGGCTGTGGTTGTGCTGCATTAGGGACTGTATATTGCCCTGAAATGCATGGGGAGTGTCAGCTCGTCTGCCACCACACACTGCTCTCCCAGATCATTGTTCTGACTGTTTCTCTGTTCATGATTTTCTATAGCACTGGGAAAAGAAGATAAATGCATACGAAAAAAGGGATTCTGTGTTTTTGGGGGCTGCCGTTTCCCCTATAAATATGTGGGAAGTTGTTCAGCATTCAGTCACTGCTGCAAATTGTAAGTCCTGGAAACTGTCTGTTCTATTTGTTCTATTATTTTTGTCTTCCAAGCCAGCTCCTGGTTCACATGTTCATATATTCATACTCAGAGGCAAAAAGCAGGGAAACAAGGGGAAACTCCTTTTGGACTTGGACATGCCTGCTGGGGGACTGTGTCCAAGGGCAGCTGGTGCCTCCTCTTCTTCACCCCCACAATTCTTGCCCACTGCCAGTATAGAAAGCTCAGCTGTGCTGTCTGAACAAGAAGGCTGTCCTCTGGGCAGTGTGAGGAACAGTGTCCCCCTCCTCGTGGCTCTAAAAACCTCTGGTGCCAAGGCTGCCTCCAGTGAGGAGAGCACAGGTCCCAGCCAAATGAAATGACACCAGTTTACACCTGTGAGGTCCTTACCTCCATGAACTTCCTAGCCATAAGAGTGGAGGTGGGAGAGAGAGGGAGATAGAAGCAAGTTACAGTGGGTGATGTGCTTGTGCTTTCTCCATACAGAGTCTGGGGCTGAGCCCCTGAACCCCATGAGCAGGACGTCCCCCTCGCTTCTGGCTCCTGGCACCTGACGTCCTCTCCGCTCCCCACCTCTGCCGTCCCCAGGGGCTGTGACAGCAGCAGTGGAAGCGCTGCTCCTGCTGGGTGGCCGTGTGCTGGGGACATCCCGGCACGGAGCCGGTGCCTCTGGGGCAGAGGCTGCTTTTCCTGCTTGAATAAAGACGATCAGTTTGGCATTGCAGCGGGTGGGACGTGTGCCTGTTCTTGTGGTGCAGGGTGCGCTGGGCTGGCTCCCTATGGTGTAGTGGCAGGAGAAGCACCCAGGGATGCTGGGGATCACTACTGGGGATGTCCCCAAGGATGTGCTTTCCTGGGGCTCTGGAACTGCCTGCAGATGGTGGCTGGACTGCCAGCGGTGTTGGTGGGAGCTGTTGGAGGATGCTGGGGGTCCCTACACCCCCAGTAGCAGCTCCCAGGCTGGGCAACACAGTAATGTCAACCCAGGGGTGTCCCCATGTCCCCACACTGCACATTGTCCCCCTTCTCCAACAGCAAAGGGAATTTTTCCAATAGAAATCGGAGTTCATTTATGGCACCTGGGTGGACAATTCTCTCTACCATCCCTTAGGAGCCTCCAGGAGGAGCTCTCCAACAGGTCTTCTGGCTCACTCCTGGCACAAGGTGGGACTCTGAGGGTGGAAGCAGGATCTGCCTTCCTCCTACCTCCTCTCTAGCAGGGGTCCTTTCCATAGTGCTGACTTGGAAAGACATGGGCCAGGAGATACGGAGATGGTGGCAAAACCTCAACCCTGCAGCATGGGAGCTTTTTACAAGGTCCAAGCTCCACCACTGAAAATCCACAGCAGACACCTTTCCTTATAGACATGGGGTATGAGGCACCCCAGGGCAGATGCCACAGCAACCAGGTGATGTCACATCTGGCTCTTGACCTGAGTGGAGAAAAAATAAACACCTGCACCAAAAGATTCATCTTCTGTCTTGACGTTTTTAACCTGCATTGTGTCCATAAGGGAACTTCATTATATACTGGGAAACTTCACTGTGGCATCAGATAAGTCCTATATTTTTCCATACACTTCATTCATTCATGTCTTACCTGCTGTTCCTTGGAGCATCAGGAAGAGAACTCAAAAAGACCAGTCAAATAGTTTCTTTTCCTGTTTACACCACACACCCCACACTCCCCCCACCCCCCATCCCAAGAATAGGAGACATCACTTTCTTCTTCTGATACCTCTGTGAAGGATGCCCATCCCTCCATCCCTCATGTCATCCTGCCTTGCAGAAAGGGCCATTCAGTGTTGTGGTTTGCTGTACACCTAGGGACACATGAGCACACACACACTGCATCCCTGCTCATTAGACACCAGCACCAACTGCTGCTGTACCACAGACCACATCTTTTTCTACTTCTCTTCAAGTAGCTCTCCAGTAAAACCCAAGATCAATCTTCTGGGCAGGTGAGCCCTCTGCTTCTTCTACCTTTTGTGTGTTTGTTATCTTGCCACTGTGACTTGACACCTCAATGGCACACAAGGAGAAAGGCCAAGAGGCCAGGATCTGCTACCTAAATCCCCAACACGTAACCTCTTGGAGCTGGGGAGACCAAATTGCTCTTACAAACACCTTCAGAGGCAGTTGCCAAGTCAGGTATGCATTACAGCAGCCTTCTGCCTAGCAAGGACTGCCTCTTCTCCAGTTGCATGTATGGCATCAGATGCATTGGGTCGGCAAGCAGGGCCTACATCCATATTTCTTCACCTTTTATAGCTTTAGGAGGTGATGCAGGTTTGTTGGATCATCTGTTTTACAGTCCTTAACAAGTGCTACTCTCACTTTATCTGAATAATCACTAGAGAGACAGTGTTATGCTTATCAACTTTGATGTGTCAGGTATGCAGACATCTTGTCCCAGAAGAAGGTGTTCCTGCAGTGTCTAAAGGTGGGAGGGCATTCAATACTGTGTGTGTTCTTGCACATCACACACTACCTGATTATGCAATCAGATGAGAAGAGACAAAGAAGCACTCCCTTCTTCTGGGGCTGATGCTGCTGTCTGCATCAACCAGTTACTTTGTCCATCCCAAAGGTTTCTCATGAAGCCACCACAGCCGCTGTGCTCACTGTGCCACAGGGTGTCACAAGATGTGTTGCATGAGGATAACGGCGAAGATTGCAACAGCCCCAGGAGGCACCTCAGCATCTCCCACTGCAGCAGGGAGGAACGAAGTGCAACCACATCACCCCCGCACACATGGAAGCTTTGGGTTTGGCCAAGGGAAGATGTGTCAGCAGGAATATATGCAAGTCCCACCCACTGGCAGCAGCGTAAAACCAGGGTGTTTTGGGCAAAGTGATACTCCCTAATACTTCTGGGTGCAAGTGATTCCTGGTGGATTGTCTCAGCCTGTTGCTTCCTTGGTGGACTCTGAACCAAGACCTTCATCAGGTAGGTGACTGCAGAGTCTCTTCCAAGCTGGCCACACATTCAGCTCCTCTGTGCACTTCCATCTTCCCAGAACTGTCTACATGACAAGCTGATTATAAACAAGTGTCAGAGCTGCATGGGAAAGAGAATAAAATCCCCTGATATGAGGAGGGACCTGAGATCTGGGAAAATGGGGACTTTCCTCAGCAGGAGGAGATCTCCCATAATTTCAAGTTTTCAGTTGACTCCAAAGTTGTCTGATTCCATTTCTGGCCACCAACACACTTCCCTGTCCCCTTGCTTCTCCCTGGGTCTGTCCTGCACAGTTCAGGGACAGTGAGTGTGGAGCTGGAGAGTGTCCTTGCTGGAAAGCTTGGGAATGGTCTTGAGTTGAGGATGGGCACTTCCAAGCTGAGCTGGGATGACTTTTCCTGAGCCCAGGGAAGCAGTGGTGATTGGGCAGGGTGTTTTGGGCATCCAAGTCTGGACTGACAGAAGCGATGGAGAGTGCTGGCTAATGCATGGATTCTCCAGGCACATGCATTTCTCTACATTTCAGCGTCTGGTTTGGTTATTGGCATGGTACTGAGTGTTGGCACAATATCACCTCATGGGAAAACCTTCTCTGCTCTGGCATTTATTAGGAAGAGGCAGAAGAGAGAGAGCAAATGCCCTAGTGCCCATCCTGGTCTGTGTCATGAGGTGCATTTTGTGTCACCCCTTGATCCTGTCTCTCTGGAAAATTCTGCCCAGGGGACAAATACGTGCCCTGCAAAAGTTAGGGACTATAACATATAGAAAAAAAGTATTCTTTTTCCTTATAATCTGAGTTTCAGTGGATGTTGTTTTAAGTAAAACGACAAATACTAGCCATCAACCAATGCCTTGAGAAAAACATCAGGAACTGATGAAGAAGATGAAACTCTGGATTGTCCAACAGGCTGGTGCTTCCCAAAATGCTCCAAGAATACAGGAGAAGTTGCAGTTATTGGTACCATTATTATCTCTTTTTGTTGGAGATTGTGCTTCTGCTTTTTGGGTGACCATATGCACCCAGCATTGTCCATGTCATTTCTTTGTTGTTTTGATGTGTCCTCTCTTGCAGCCCTGTGAAGACCCGACCGAGGCATCAGCCATGCGGATCCTGTACCTGCTCTTCCCCTTACTCCTCCTGTTGGCTCAGGGTGCTGCAGGTGAGAGTGGAAGAGAGGAGATGGGATGGAATGTGAGCCCCCATCAATGGGGTCTTGGGAAGTGACCGGATTTGTCATATGTATATAACATTTGGGAGGGAGTAACTCTAATGAATGGTTGAGCAGCTGAGGAGCCAGCACAGCAGTCGCTGTACCTCACATTGGTCTTTCCCTATGAGTTTCAGTGCATGTGCACATGCTGCTGCAGAAGATAACCTCCTCCTGGGGAGGTAAAGATGTTGGTTTTGGTGGTCGGTGCATGTAGGATACAAACACAGTGGCAGTATCAGGCCCTCTGGAACCATGCCATATTTTGGTCACCCCATACTCACGTATTTTGACCTCTTTCACTGTGCAGGATCCTCCCTGGCTCCAGGAAACAAGGCACAATGTCTTCGAGAAAAAGGCTTCTGTGGACTTTTTAAGTGCCCCTTCCCCTTTGTCATCAGTGGACGTTGTACAAAGTTCTCATTTTGCTGCAAGAAGTAAGTTGTGTTATTAGAAATGCTGATGTGAGGGCAGAAAGAATCACTGGTGTGTTTAAGCACTATGACTAGGTAACGGCACAGTGCTGCACATGCAAATAAAGCACAGCCCAGGGGAGAAAAGGAAGGATGCTTGGACTTCCCCTGAGTGGTGCTGAAGGAGCCCAACGTCACCCAGCACCTCCTCACTCTCCTTCAGCTCCATGAAACTCATGCAGGCTTTGCAGAAAACTCTCCCAAGCTAGGAGAGAGTGAAGCATTCACTGTCCTTAGGCAGCATGACCCTGGCTTTGCTGCATCTGCATAGAGCTGGAGTTAGAGCTGCCTACACTAAGATAACACTGGTCCAAACTCTGCAGCAAGGACTGAACCTCACCTATGTTGAGTCTGGTTCTCTTGTACCGTAGACTTGCTTGTCTGGGCAGGAGAGGTGTGAAAGAGTGGGAGGGAAAGTAAGTTATGAGGGGTGACGTGCTTGTGCTCTCTCCATACAGGATGTGGGGCTGAGCCCCTGAACCCCATGAGCAGGACGTCCCCCTCACTTCTGGCTCCTGGCTCCTGATGTCCTCTCCGCTCCCCACCTCTGCCATCCCCAGGGGCTGTGACAGCAGCAGTGGAAGCGCTGCTCCTGCTGGGTGCCCGTGTGCTGGGGACATCCCGACACGGAGCCGGTGCCTCTGGGGCAGAGGCTGCTTTTCCCGACTTGAATAAAGACGATCAGTTTGGCATTGCAGCGGGTGGGACGTGTGCCTGTTCTTGTGGTGCAGGGTGCGCTGGGCTGGCTCCCTGTGGGGTGCCTATGGGGTAGTGGCAGGAGAAGCACCCAGGGATGCTGGGGATCACTACTGGGGATGTCCTCGAGGGTGCTCTTGCCTGGCAGTGATGTGGGGATGATCTTGGCCTGGCAGTCCTGTGGGCAGGGTGTTTGATGTGGATAAAGCTGTTGTGTGTATTTATGACTCTGTCAGCTGTGGCTTCATGCTCAGGGCTATGCTGGGTGTGTGTCTCTTGGGAAGGCATGGCCAGCGATTCCCCTGAACCTATCCCAGGTGTCCCAGCACACAGTGGGATGGGACCTCCATATCCATCATCTGCAGCTGAGTGTTTCAGAGCAGTCCCTGCTCAGCTCCATCACTGCTGGCAGCTTCCCAGCAGCGCCTCTACTAGCCCACAGCCTGTCTCCCTGACATGTCCCTCTTGAAGGGGCCTGATCACACAGACAACCCCCAAGGAGACTTTTACAAGGCCTTGGAGGGAAGTAGGTCCTTCAGACTGGCTGCCCATCTCCTCCTCCACGTGGTCTCTCCAATGGGTTCCATTGACCACAACTTGGAAATGTCCATAAGTGTAGTCTAGCAGTGAGAAAGCAAGATGTCTTCTCTTTGCCGGGCTCAGACAAGCAGGGATTGCAACATGGTTCTTCATCAAAAGCCTTAACCTTTCATCAAGTGCAGACCTCTGTCCTCTACAGTTAAATATATCTGTGTGTCCATGCATATGTGAGTATGTCAGCAAGTAGTGAATCATGTCCATTCCAAGGAGGCAGACTACCCACAGCAGTCCATCCCTGACTTATAGAATCATAGAATCCCAGACTGGTTTCAGTTGGAAGGGACCGTAAAGCTCATCCAGTTCCAACCCCCTGCCACGGACAGGGGCACCTTCCACTAGACCAGGTTGCTCCAAGCCCCGTCCAACCTGGCCTTGAGCACTGCCAGGGATGAGGCAGCCACAGCTTCTCTGGGCACCCTGTGCCAGGTCCTCATCACCCTCACAGTAAAGAACTTCCTTATGTCTAACCTGAACTTCCCCTGTTTAAGTCTGAACCTGTTACCCCTTGTCCTATCACTACAGTCCCTGATGAAGAGTCCCTCTCCAGCACCCTTGTAGGCCCCCTTCAGATACTGGAAGGCTGCTATGAGGTCTCCATGCAGCCATCTCACCACCACCTCACCATCTACTGCTTCCCCTCTAGACACGCAGCCCTTCCCAGAGCCATGAGGCTGATGCACCTTTGCCCTGGTCCTGGAGCTGCAGGTCCCAGCTGGATTCAGCGTAGCCCAGTCTCCTATGATATTAGTTCCTGTGGGAGGCTTGTAGGAGTCAGTGGAGATCTGTACAGTTCCAAGAGCTGTGTCCACATTGGCAAGGGTCTCTCCCCATATCCACCAGCAGCTCCCACCCTTCTGTTCACATCCTGTGCACAACACAGCAGGTTCTCACTGGCTTTCCAGGATCGTTTCCTTCACATTCATTCACGTATCATGTAACTGAACATTTAGGAGTCACCATGAACACCCCTTATCTCAGCAGCGTGAAGCTGTCCCACTGTCCCATGGGCCCCTTTGCCCAGGACATCTTGAACAAGACTGATGGTGTTGTGGAAAGTCACCCCATGAGTTTAATACAGTAAAGAAAGAGGAAAAAGAGCAAGAAAATGAGAAAAATCAATTAATAAGTAGATATTTTCTGTTACCGATGATCTGATAAGACTTACATGGAACCAGTGAACTGGAGATGCTGCTGACATAGGTGTGCATTTGACCATCAGCTCATAAATGTGTGCAACAATCAGTATGTTGTTTCTAAAACGTCTGATGAAGCTTCAAATAAAGCAGAGATAAAGCCCTTCTTATAGTTCTGACAGGTAAGAAGCTTTACAATACTCCTCATGTTCTTCTACATTCCATGTAGACTATTTTGTCAGATTGGAGGAGATAGGTAGGGAAACTTTATCTGCATTTTGACCACTGGTTTCTGCTGTCTGTACCTACCAAAGTCCATGCTGAGACACCAAGCCCATGTGCTCACTGCGCAGCGGGATGTCACAAGATGTGTTGCATGAGGATAACGGTGAAGATTGCATCAACCCCAGGAGGCACCTCAGCCTCTCCCATTGCCACAATGAAGGATGAGGTGAAGCCATCACCCCCATGCACATGGGTCACTTGCTTATAGGCCAAGGGGAGATGTGGCCATGGAATAAGCATGTCTCACTCACTAGCAGTGGTATAAAACCAGGGTGTTTTGGCCAAAGTGGTATTCCCTGACCACAAAGGCATCTGGAGGCAAGTGATTCCCCATGCATTTGTTGCTGCCTGAAGACCAAGACCTTTCCTCATAAGGCAAGTAACTGTGGGGCCTCTCAGGCTGGCCACCCATTCAGTCTCTGCTTCAGTCCATCACACTGGGACCACCTAAATGACAAACTATTGTATATATCTATTCACATAATGTCACCTGTGCTTTCTGGGGAAATAAAGGAAATTGAAAAAGTGAATTCTCATTGGAGCTTGTAATCTGCTGAACCTGTATGCAGGGTTTCCCCAGCACAGGAGAGATTGGAAAGGCTCTGTGGTTGTTTGAAGACGGAACCACAAAATTGTATTCTGGTGAATACAATCTGTAATTGTATTGGGGAACTTCATAATTTAAAGAATGGGGCCACTGTACATGCAGCAGCACAGAGAATTTCCATTCTTTCAGCCTTTGGATAAGCTGAAATTTCATGTTTTCCTGATCTCTCTGGCCACTGACACTTCTCTCCCTTCTTTCTCCTAACTGGGGAGCTGCTGCACTACTTTGTGACCATAGTTCTCCTTTGCTTTTACATTCACATTGGCACAAGCACCTGCAAAGCACTCAGACCTTCTTTGCTTTGGCCTTTGGCAAGGAGATGCAGAAGCAAGAGAGCACAGGCATTAGGCATGACCCTTATCTGATGAGCATACTTGAATGCACACCTAGTCTATCCCTTCAATTCTGTCTCTCTAGAAACATATTTAGGTCTGTTTCAGAGACAGGTGAGCTGTGTGTAAGGCCCAAGGTACTCCTAAAGGGAAATTTTCTGACTGCTCTCTAAATAGCACCAGCTGCTTTTTCACTTAAAACAGCATGAATCACCAGACATAAGATCTGCAGTCTGTGCTTGAGACAGCATAAGGAAGATATCTGAAGAAGGTTCTGCCTTGCCTAGAACTTCCTGAACTACTGCCAGGCTATTCATGAAGTTGCAGGGGTGGCCGTTGTTTTTGTGGATATGCTACAGATAGCACCATCTTTTTTTATTCAGGATAAGAGATCTGCAGTTCGGTATATACCACTGTGCTCCAACATTAAAAGTCATTAAATGGAATATACCAAAGGATGCTGTTACAATGCCCCTTCTTCTGAGAGCTAGAGGGGCTGGTGTGCAGAAAGCCATTCAGGAATAAGAGCTTGGCTTTATGGAATAACCGCTGCTTCTGTAGCGAGAGTGGGAGAATGAAAAATATCCCTTTGTCCCACAAACAGCCAGGGATATCTGTGCCTCAGGGCTTCAGCTGATGATCCCTCTAGGTAGTTAGCTTGCTATTGAAGGTGCAGTTGTGGTCATTTTCATACTTGACCCGCAAAGTGGGTTGAAATCCTCATGGAGTGCCAGCCCTTCTAGAATTACAGAATGTGCTCCCAAATTATCTTTCCCTTTCAACTGTCTCTCTCTACAGATACATATCTGGTTCCAGGAAATGAATGGCAGTGTAAGCACAAAGGGGGATTCTGTAGGTTTTTGACATGCTATCACCCTTATCACATCTATGGAAGGTGTACAAATTTGGTAGTTTGCTGCAAAAGGTAAGTTCTGAAGTTAGACATTCGGAATTTGCCCTCTGCTATCTTTGCTGAAATAGATCTGCTGTTGTCTTCACATCCACACTGCTGGGTAACACCCTCCTGCATTCATGTTAAGAGACAGAGGCCAGGGAAGGAGGGCTAAAATTTCTTTGTAAAGCTGCTTGAACCTGCCTGGTGTGGACTGAAGAAACCCAAATTCAGCCAGCATCTTCCCATTCTCCCTTTCTCATGCTGTGAAAGTGAAATGTGATCTTAGTATAGTGAGGGGCGCAGAACCATCTCAGTGAGGTTTTTGAAGAGCCTTGGGTTCAAGGCTGCAACCACTAAGGAATGCACAGGTCCAAGTCAACTGAAATAAGGACTGGAGCTTACCTGAGGAAGGGTTGTGCAATAATTCTTTACAGGTCCTTATAATAGAAGTGGCAGAGAGACTGGAGGAAGACAAAGAATGAACAGGGAAAATAAATATTGCCGACCACACATTGTGCTTTGTTTATGCAGGAAATAGTGGTGAATCCCTGGACTTCCCAAGCAGAACAGCCCCCTTGCTTCTGGCTCCTGGAACTATCTCCTGATGTCATATTCCCTTCCTGCCTTTGCTACCCCAACAGCAGGAGTGACAGCAGGAGTGGAAGCGCAGCTCCTGATTGAGCTGGACATATCCTGCCATGGGCTTGGTGCTGTTCAGGCAAAGGCTGCTTTTCCCTAGCTTCAATAAAGACGTCGTTTCTCAGCATCACAGCATGGTTGAGTTTGGAAGGGACCTCTGGAGGTCACCTGCTCCAACCCCCCCTGCTCAAGCAGTGACACCCAGAGCCAGCTGCCCAGGACCACATCCAGATGGCTGCTGAATATCTCCAAGGATGGAGACTCCATCACCTCTTTGGGCAAATTCTGCCAAGTGCTTGGTCACACAGTAAAAACGTGGTTCCCAATGTTCAGAGGAACTTGCTGTGTTTCAGTGTGTGCCCATGGCCTCTGGTCCTGGCACCAGGCATCACTGGAGAGAGCCTGGATCCCTTCTCTTTGTACGCTTCCTTCAGGTATTTAAACATGTTAATAAATTCCTCCCTGAGCCTTCTATTCTCCAGGCTGAATAGGCCCAGCTGTGTCAGCCTCTCCTCATAGAAGAGATGCTCCAGTCCCTTCATCATCCCGGTGGCCTTTGCTGGACTCTCTCCAGTATGTCTATGTCTGGTTTGGATGAGGAGCTCAGAACTGGACACACAGTACTCCAGCTGTGGCTTGTGAGTGCTGGGTAGGGGGGAAAGATCAGGTTCTTGGCAATGCTTGATCGAATTCAGCCCAGGATACCTTCAGGATAGCCCACTTTGCTGCAAGGGCCTATTCCTGGCTCATGTTTAGCCTGATGCCCACCAGCACACCCAGGTCCTTCCCTACAAAGCTTCTTTTAAGCTGGGTGACCCCAGCATGTATGGCTGCATGGGGTTGTTCCTCCCTAGGTACGGGACATCTCATTTCTCCACGTTGGGCTTCATGAGGTTTCTGTCAGCCCTGTTGAAGTCCCTCTAGATAGCAACACAGCTCCCTGGTGCATCACCCATTTGTCCCAGTTTGGTGCCATCTGCAAGCTTCCTAAGGGTAACCTGTATCTTAAAGTTTCCCAATATCCAGGGAAGAAACAGGATGCTTCCTCCTTTCCCCACCTGGAGCCCATACAAGACCAGCCCTGCTGCTCTTTGCTATCAGGCATTAACCTCATCCCTTCTACAGGCCAACATACAGAGCTATGCTATAGCTGCAGGTGAACATGTATGTTTGTATGTGCACAGGTCTGCATGTGACCACAGTACTTGCCAGGTAGGAGAAAGACCAGGCTGTTCTACAGGTAAATCTGGCTTCACAGCAATGAGGCAGCTCCAGGTTTAAACCAGGAAGGCAGGTCAACAAGGTGTACAGCCAGAATCAAAGCTGGCAAATAGCTCAAGCAAGGGCAGGGAAAGGAAACTGAGCATAAAAGCAGCTCTCAAGTGATCTTTGGGAGAGTCCTGCTTATCAAAGCTCTTTCTCATGCAGTGCTATTACTCAAGGCCATTTAGCAGCTCCATGTGAATCCTGACATCAAAACCAGCTAAACCTCCGAAAGCCCGAGCACTGATGAGAGCAAGGGAGGTCCCTCCCTGCTGTGTGATGTGATGGGGCATGAAGCAGCATAGGTCCCATCAGGGCACACAACAGGTGTGGTTACGGTGTGCTAGAGCAAGGTGAGGAGGAGCCCGGAGTCTCCAGGATAAGTGCTGCCCACCCAAGGGACATTGAACAGCACAGACCTCCATAAGCATCTGGTGCTTCTGGTGCCTGTGGCTGTCAGGAACAAGGACCAGGACATGGGTGACATTTGGCTATTCATAGCAAGCAACGTCCTGTATACTTTATCAAGGTAAAAGTCAAGGCTTGAAAAGCATCAACAAGAAATTCTCTACTTGAACTGAAGAGAAACCCCAGCAGTTGGTGGCCAGCTACCCCCTGACTCCTGTATGTTAAGAAATAACGATGTTTCCTGTCCTTTACTTCCACAATGTCACTTCATTCCCAACATAACCGTAAAAGGTTACGTTGCCAGCAGTGCCACTCAAGGAGATCATTTGCACAAGATCAGGCAGAACTGTAGGAGGTAAGAGAGGGGTTGAGACAGAATATTTCAGTACCAGATATTATGTGACCTTTGAAGTACATACATATATATGTATATACCATATCTTCTACCGTATATACAGCATGCAACACATTTGGGGGGGGTGCCAATTCCTCTAACTTAATTTGCAGTGGTGGCTAGATTCCCATCATAGTCAATAGAGTCAGGAGAACCAACGGACTGGTGAAGATGGCTTCTGTTGCTTGAGTGTTGTCAGTAGTGCAGCTTCTAGCACTGTGTGATAATCTGCCTGGTCCCCATGTGCTGTTGTGGAAGAGTCAAGACTTCTTGCAAGTCATGCAATGGCTTTGTGGTACTTAGTTGCTAACTGGCCTTAATCATGCCACAGAGGATTAGAAGCTGGTTGGGACACATGAGGATAAGTTTGTTCCCTGCTAAGATATGCAAAGGAATAGTCATAGGATGTATGACTATTCATGCCCTATGCTGCCATTTTGGCAGGCAAACAAAATCCCCTCTTGAACATCATTTCATAAATGTGTGGATCTCAATGGAGAACTGAAGGGACTGTGCCGGATGGTGAAGGGACCTAATGAAGAGAGACCAGTTGTTGTGGTGTCAGCTGGGACAGGGTTAATTTTCGTTCTGGTGTGTGTTTTGGCTTTAGTCTGAGAACAATGCTGATAACACACTGATGTTTCAGTTGTTGCTCAGTAGCACTTACCCTGAACAAAGACTTTTCAGTCTCTCATGGTCTGCAAGAGAGGAGGGGTAAAAGAATCTGGGAGGGAGCACAGCCAGGGGGTATTCCGTGCCACAGAATGTCAGGATCAGAATAGAAACAGGGGGGAATTGCTCAGGAGTTGCCATTCACTGCTGAATGGCAGGGGTTGGGCTGGGTATCAGTCATCAGGTGGTGAGCAGTTGTATTGTGCATCACTTGGGGTTTTCTATTTTGTTTTATTGCTCTGCTTGGTTTACTCCTCTCTCTCTCTTTTATTTCCTTTAATTATATATTTACTGTGAGGGTGGTGAGGCGCTGGCACAGGGTGCCCAGAGAAGCTGTGGCTGCCCCATCCTTGGCAGCGTTCAAGGCCAGGTTGGTCGGGGCATGCAGCAGCCTGGTCTAGAGGGAGGGTGTCTAGTGAAACGTTGCAACTAAATGATCTTTAAGGTCCCTTCCTATCCAAACTGTTCTATGATTCTATGATTCTATGATGATGATGATTACTGTTATTATGCTTTACCTTATTTCAATTATTAAACTATTCTTGTCTGAAACCCACGTGCTTTACCTTTAGTTTTTTTACATTTCCATTCTCTTCCCCATCCCATTGGAGGGGGGAAGGTAAAGAAATGGCTTTGTGGTACTTAGTTGCTAACTGGCCTTAAACCACAACACCAATATAAGCTGTTCTCCATCTATTATCTTTTATGCTTCCTCTTAGAGTGGCAGGTGAGGGTTTAAAAAGCAAAGCTGACATCTATTGCTGTGGAATTACAGGATGAACAGCTTCTGGAGGGAAAAGAACTGGCATAAATTCTTGCATTATTTTAAAGGAAAGATAATAGCACTACATCTTTCCTGGGATGCTCACAGGCATCTTCCAGAAGCCAGAATGTTAAGTCTCAGATGCTGATGTTTTAACGGATGGTGGATGTCTGGGTTTTTAGCTATTCCTATTTCTCTTGCCCCAGGAAAAGTTTTCTGCATAGCAAGAAAAAAAGGATTTTGGCACCTGAACACATTCTCACAGAAGGAAGCTGAGTTCTTCCACCCATCCTATCTCTTGGTACTGGAGGGTAAGGCCTTCAGTCCGTGTCTGTCTAGCCCTGGACATTGTACATCTCAGAAAACCTCGAGTTAAGGAGCAGATGGCACTGTAAATTGTTGCCCTCTGTCGTCTGTATGTCAAAACCCAGGTAGGATATTCGCCCTCAGCTCGTGCAACAAAAAACCATGTTTCAGTGATGTGAATGCTAAGCAACAACAATTTATTCAAAACAGGAGAGAAAGCAGTGAAGAATACATTTGGATTTACTTTACATCATAAAGCTTTTTTTTCATTAAAAATGAAAGGTGCATGAGGCTTTGTAGCAGGATTCAGTGGTTTTGGCAGTAAGGGACTCAAAGTAAATGCCTAGGTTTAGAAGGAATTCTCATCACTCTTGAACGGGTGGTCCATGAAGTTTTTATACATCCCATGGCCTGCACAAAAAAACATAAATAAAATTAGGTTCTCTTTCTGCTTGTATTCCCTCCTTACTTACTCTCAGTCCATGCATATTTTCCTGTTGGGTATAAGTACTTTCCAAAATACATAATGTCGTGTGTAGCCGTGCTGGGGCAGTCCTGTGCACTCATCCCTCTGAATAAGGAGAGGGTTTTCCTATCATTTCAGGAAAAGCAGGGAATTAAATTGGTATCCCTTTGTACTGGGGTGAATGCATTCATTCCTGAGTGAAAATAGAATGCTACATTTCATGTGATATTTTCTTTTTACCACACTGTTGCACATTTTGCACACATTTGATAACACTCAGATACCTGTGTTCAGCCTGCACTGTGACTGAATTACACTCTGTTGCCATAGAGCACAGCAATCCAGTTCTGCAAATACCAAACCCTGGTATTTTCCTCTGGCACAGGAGCTGAAAAGGGTTACACGGATATGTGACAGCACAAGGCTGACATCTCCAGCTGTACTTTATCACTCTCGCTGGGGCAGATCATGGTGCACTTCTTGGGAGAAAGAGAACCATGCATCTCAGCCTACTTCAAGGCCTGACTGTCCTCACAGCACGTTAGGTGTTTTTCCTCACTGAGCAATTTGAATGTTCCTTAGCACCTTGCAGTTAAGGACACAGGTAAAATAGATTTGTCTGCTCATCCTGCAGATAAGTCTTGGTGAATGTCAAACTCACGATTTGCAGCAGGAACGGAACCCAAAGCACCTTCCAACTTTAACCAGATGGATGGGGCATTTTCCAAAGTAACAGGACCCTTTTCTACAGAGAAACATGTCCCGCCGTGGTGAAGACAAACCTGCAACAATAACAAAAGTTTTCCTTTCCTCTCATCCTGCAGGGCAGGGAAACGTAGTCATAATGCCAGAGGGTTTCCCATTCATTGAGCTGCCTTCACCACCAGCTTGCCTAAAGACTGTTGCCTGGATTTGGCCATGTTGAAAGGCTGTGTTTACAAAGTGAGTAAAGAGGTGAGTTTACAAAGCAGATCTACACCTTGTGGAGGTGGGATCATAAGGTCACAACGCATCTAAATGTGTGGCCCTTAAGTCCAGGTGGAGAATGGTACAGACTCATCATCCTTTCTTTACCTTATAGGAAAGGGTCATGGTTCAAGAGGCTTTAGTACCAGCTTGTATCCCAGAATACTTGGCCAGGCTTTGTTTTCATCTGCATACACACTGCTGAGTGTGCTATTATCCAAAGATCATGGCCGTCACAGACACCGTGTCAGGCATCTTTCACTGGGCTATTTAACATGATCTTTTTAGGGAGATAGCAGAAGTGAAAAAAACCATTTCATTCAGAAGTCATAATTTCTCCACCTTTGAAAGAGATTTTATCAGAGAACACAGGCACTGAGCTATGTGATAACTCCTGCTCAGTTTTGAGCAATTTTAACAAGTAGTGGTTCAAATGTGCTGGGGAGTTTACTTCAGGTGCACAAAAATCCCTTTCTAGCATCTCTTTTTCATCTTACCTGGAGAAACTTGAAGTGCCAAGAACAGGAGAGAAAAGAGCAGGTAAAGGATCTTCATGACTGCAGATTTGCTGTGTCACTGCAGGGAGAAGGAGCAAGAAAGACATATGACAGGCAGTCCCCCTGGATCCACAGTCTTCTGAAGTGTATAAATACTGTATTAATCAAGATGGCATTTATATTACCTATTTGAAAAATTACCAGCAAGACCCATATGATATCATAACTGCTGTGTGAGCATTTCTGGGAAAAAGTAAATATATAAGGGGCAACATACTCTAGGCATAGGTGATCATTAAATCATTATAATTGATTGCTGAGATTTCTTTCACACTCTGTAAATAGTCCTAGCCCAAATGCAGTCATTATTTAAATTTAGGGGTTTTTTTTTATCCGAGCGTTGTTTATAATATGCAACACTAACCAAAAAGAGGTATTTATACAGTCCCATTTGCAAACTTTAGGAAAAAAAACAAAAGCAATATTAAAAGTTAACAAGAAATAGCAACTAAAGTCAACTCGCTCAGAATCTTCAGTCTTAGTCTATAGGCAGCAGTTCTAGAATGGGAATGTACAACCAAATTGGTTCCCATTTGACAAACGAAATTTGAAAAGCAACATGAAACAGAAAGTTAATAATTGAACTGATACCTGCAAAATGGGATAGGACAGTCAAAAATTGGGCTTACGGATAAAGAAGTCAAGTCATGTATCTTAGCAATAGACAATCTTCTGCTCTGTCACAAATTATGTTCTCTTAAGCAAGGAAAGGAAACAATGTTGTGCTGAAATGTCATATTTCTGAAAGTGGAATGGTAGAGGGTGGCCCAAAACAGCTTTGAAATTAGTATTAAAAGTTTATAAAAATTTCTATATATTTGAAAATATCAGGACAAAGAAGCAGGCAAAGTCAACAATTCTGAAAAAGAAATGAAGTTCTTAACATAGAGACATAAGGAATATACACTGGACAGACCTCCCTACAGCAACCTGACCCAGCCAGATTTTTTCCTAGGAGTTTTAAAATAGAGTATTCTTATCAAAATATTTTAAGTATTAGCACATATTTGAATTACTTATTCAACCTGAGCAATTTCTAGAAAACTTAGATTAACTTTTTTAGTAACCTACAGATTTAGGTTGATAATGCAGAGGTTTGGGGTTTCGTGGGATATTGGTTTTTCTTTTGGGTTTTGGGTTTTGTTGTGGGTTGTTTTTTTTTTTGGTTGTTTTTTAAGAAATGACAACAGCAGACATTGAAAGAAAGACTGAAAAGAAGTGAGAAGTTACCAGGTATCGGGTGAGCCCAGAAGCCAGTGAAGACCTGCTCTTGGTCCCTTCCCTCCAGAGGAATTTGGCTGTGGGCATGAGCCCTTCTTTTATAACGTGTTTCCTAAGGGAAGTGACAGCTGCTTTCTCTTTTCAGCAAGTGCACATCAAACCAATCAAAAAATTACCCACTTTTTTGTGACTTTTAATCCAACCAGAATCAAGCTGATTTCCATTTCCCAGTGAAAAGGCAGGGTTTCTGTCCGAACCTATTGAAACTTCTTCAAAATCCCAGGTTATTCATGCAATACCTCTTGTGACACTCCGGTTTGTGTAAGATACGTTAAGCCACCTTGGTATGTGTCAAACATCTTGGGATGTACGTTGAACTGCTCCTTCTTGGGAGCAACATAAGACATTGCAGTACAAATCATCTGCATGCTTCTCAGCACTCCCAGCCAGTTTATTTCCTGGATAGATGAATAATGGTTGTATGAAACTAAAACAAACATCCATTGGTTTAGTGGCCAGCTGAGCATCTCTGCTTTTTCTGTCCTGGGAAGTAGCAAATAAATATTTCATTTTCGTCTCTCTACATCACTACTGACACTGTGGTCTTCTCTTGCAGTCTCTCTTGATTGTCTATTTTCCCACAATGAAAAGCGGGATCCTGTCAGGCACATCTCGCAGACAAGTCTTCTAATGGATTCAGCTATTTCGTGGATCATTCCTGTTGTACATTTATCTTATTTCTTTCAGTTCTATTATGTCCTTTGGGGAATGTGCTGGCTAGAATTACATGTAATCTCCAAAATGCATCTTGGATTTATACAGTGCCTAATCATAATTATTCTTTTAGTTTCAGCTCCCTTTCCCCCTCTCAATTCCTACCATTTGCCTTGCCTTTTTGTCTATAGGTGAATAATGACATTTCCAAAGTGATATCCACAGTGAAGTCTTCAATTGCATTAGTGTAGTTTTGAAGCAACCCTGTGATGGTCCCTTGTGGCTTCATGCTGGTTCAGTTTGCAGAGGCGTTTTTGTGTGTGCAAACTAGATTCCTTAGCAGGAAAGAGGACCAGTATTTTTGCTTTGAATGTACTCTGAAGGTAGTGTGAAGGCACTCCAGTACCTACTGTGGCATGAACCAACGTGTGGGCTATACCACCTTGAGGTCCTGTAGTGTGTACATATCATTTCTTTTGGAAACCTAGAGGGTTTGGACTGTAGGATTAGCCACCTGAGGAGAGGCTGAAGGACCTGTCTTTGTCCAGCTTGAGCATGGTTAAAGGTAACGTTCACAACTACCTAATCCACACTCTTCTCAGAGGTACATAGTGGAAGGATGAGGTAATAGACACAGATCACAATGAGAGAAATTCCAATTAGGCATGAGGAAAAAAAGCCCTCTCACAATGAGGGTTGTCAGAAACTGGAATAGGAGCCTGAACAATTTATGGAGTCTTGATCCTCATAGAGATATTCAAACTCTAAGCAACCTAGCCTATCATTGAAACTGGCTCTGTCTGGAGGGATGGATGGACCAGGTGGTCTCCAAACAGCCATTCCAACTCAGATTGTTTTGTGGTTCATTCAATAACAAAACCCAAGTCAAACTGAATCAATAAATTGATGCAATGAAAATTTGAGGAGCCTCAGCACAATCTCTAAGGTCTAGTGATCCTTTCCTACTTACTAATCTTCCATTACACCAAGTTACCTGCTGACATACACAGTAACTATCCAATGACACTAATACTAAATACTTTTTCAAATCATGTTTTACTTTACACCTCACTCCAGTCAAAAAACATCGTTCATGCAATACTTTAATATGACACCTGAAATACATCGTAATAGATTGTGATATGTTTGCTATTCTGAATGACTAATTGACCAAGATCTCTGCAAATGACACCACACTTACAGATCATTTACTATCAAAACTAAACTGAAATACTTAAATTCCTTTCTGGTTCCTCAGTTTAATTACTAGTGATGTGATTGTTTCAATGCTTTGATATTAATTTCTTAAGTATACGGAAGTGTTCATGTGTGCATACATGCACAGACACACATAGGTAGAGATGCAGGTGAAAACATGCCTACAAACGATTTCTCTCAAATGCATACCCTGATAATTGGGATAACTTTTTATTTTCTGTGTATTTTTATCAGTGAACAGGTTTTTTTCAGCAGAAAAAAAGTGATGTTTAAATATCTGGTGTCTTCATGAAGTTCTGGCCATAAAGCAGAAAGCAGAGGGAATAAAATTGCAAAAGCTGCAGTTACTTCACAGCTCGCCAAGAGTTTGTGGTTAGTTTGCCTGCCAACTGCTGCTGTTACTCAACCTGATTCCTCCAGGAAACAAAGATGCTTTGTTAACTTTTACCCTGTGCAGGGCTCTGTGTAAGTAATGTCAAGGACCTGGCTTTAACACGGGGCATTCTTGACACCATTAATTATACATGGTAACTTTAATCATTACCATCAAAATACCTCTGCCTGGACATGGGGAAGGGAGAAGCAGAGGAGGGATGGAGCACCTTTGACTGTCTAAAGCTCAGTGTAGTAAAGGCAGGCCTTATCAAGGTTTTGGTTTATGGCTTTCAGGGTAGATAACATCTCCATCCTCACCTACAGCTCCTGCTTTTATGAACAGGGACAATCAGCCAGTTTTGAACATCAAGAGGGACATAGCAGTGTTCTGCCCTTCACAATCTGTTTTTGCTGGTAGACCTGACACCAGAATCACAGTAGCACCAGCTACATGTTCCTTCACCTAGGGTACATGGATAGAGTAGCGCATACGATCCCGTCCAGTTAACCTGGGCAGCACCTCGCAATCATTTGGATCTTGACATTAGGTAAGTAATCCTCTCTGCACAAACCACATCTACTTTCTTGCTATTTTCAGTGCAGAGGGGAAGGGAGTATTCATGGAGAGTTTCCTTTTGCTTAAATAACATGTTTATTTTATTTTCTTGTTTCATCAAAGTCCAGAAGATGTTCCAGCTACATTTCTCTCTATCTCCATGGCAAGACTTCATTCCAGCTTCTTCTAGCTGGACTTCACCAATGATGTCACACTCCCCCACTCATTTCAGGTGCAGATCACACAGTTCTCTTTGGAGGAGGAGAAACAGTATGATGGGACCAGCATTTTATGTAATGATATAGTGCATAGAGCCCTGGCACGAGAACTGACAGATGGATCCTGAAGTGCTGCTCTGTTTGATGCTGTTGGATGAACTATAAGGGAAGCTTCTTCACAGGGAAGCTGCAGAGTGTGGGAAGGAGAAATGGCTTTCACCTTTTTCAGATCAAGATGAATGGTCACTCTGCCAAGATCGCTTCCCAGAAAGGAAGGAGGATCTTACCTCTGTCTTAGGAGTCTGTATCTAGCATAGCAGATGAGGCAATTAGGAGGAAAAGGGGGAATCTCAAACTCTGCTGCTAATAGTTTACTGATGAAAAAAACCCAACAAAAAAAGCAGGAGATCTTAGGGAGGCCTTTCAGCAGTCTCCCCTATTTAAAATGTTCCTTCACAGAATGCCTGTCTGCTGTTCCATCCCTCACCTCCAGAGGACGTTTTTTTCATGCCAATGAAGGCTCCAGGCATCTGGAAGCCACTGTATGAAGACATAGCTAGAACATCGGGAACAACAATGAGCTGATCCCAAGAAGTTTACCAAAGAGCAGATGTTTAAGTGTGCTTTGAAGAGGAGCTTGGCTGAACAACAGTGATGGTTTGTGGCCTGGCTAGCCACAGACTCCTCCTCAGTTATACTGTAGCATCATCCCTTACCCTCCTTTATGTGCTCTAAACCAAATTCTATCTGTAAGACATGATCGATGCACAGGAGGTCAAAATGCTTTGATGGCACTGTGTATAGTACAGAAACTCAGAGTTCTCTAGGTCAGCTGCAAAAGCTGTTAGCTGCAGTTCCACTGCTAAAGAGTATATCCACCAAAAAGAGGATAGTGTATATATATATATATAAAGGGGGAGTGTCACGAGGATGGAGCCAGGCTCTTCTCAGTGGCAAACAATGATAGGACAAGGGGTAATGGGTACAAACTGGAATACAAGAGGTTCCACTTAAACTTGAGAAGAAACTTCTTCTCAGTGAGGGTGACAGAACACTGGAACAGGCTGCCCAGGGAGGTTGTGGAGTCTCCTTCTCTGGAGACATTCAAAACCCACCCGGACACGTTCCTGTGTAACCTTATCTAGGTGTTCCTGCTCCGGCAGGGGGATTGGACTAGATGATCTTTTGAGGTCCCTTCCAATCTCTAACATACTGTGATACTGTGATACTGTGATAACGAGTATTTTGATCCTGTTCTATAGTTGCAAATGAATTCACAAGGCATGTACTGTTATAATTAACAGATAAAGTTTTGAACCAAGGATAGATCGTCTGAATCAATAACAAATGGATAAAAATCATAAACTTCAAACAGTGCACAAAAAAACCTTCAATCCAGCCCAAAATTAATGATTAAATTGTTACCTTAAGTAACCAGGGAGAAATGATGAGATTAACATCTGTATGAAAAAATCTGCCATTCACTTTGGTTTTGACTTGACAGCTAAATTGAAGTGTCAGGGCACCAGTGCAGAGTACAGCCTCTTGGTGTAAGGACCACATTGTGACTGGCAGACACGCAGCGTGCTCAAAGCTCCTTGGTACAGGCCACGTAGCCTAAAGTTTCTAGAAACCAAAGAATCTCTATAAACTGAATCATATTTTCTGGAGACAAATGGCAGGAGTAATCTCACCAAACTGTACATGTCCTAAAGGTAAACACCAAAGGCCAAGCTGTTTTCATTGCTCTTCTTTTATAGTAAATGGAAAGGAATTGTTCTAATCTTTCTATATGAGGTACACTGAGTTTGGGAACTTTATGTGGTTTCCTGTTCATTATAAACCCCTCACAACCCTTTCCTGCAACAGCAAGAAAGATGCTTTCTTTCTCACTGTCCTTATCCCCATCCTGCCAAGTTGCCTGGTCTCTCTTCCTCTGGGACCTTCCCACTCTCCTGTGCTACCCCATCTCCTCTGGATGTATCTCTCCATGTGGTATTAAAGCCTGCCTTTGCAATACAGTTGGTGATGCACACATAAATATTGCTTCTGTTCTGTAGATGTAAAGCTGAATTTCTGCTCTCTGATTCCCTGAGCAGCACATTAGCCCTCATATTTCAAGGGCTTCGGAAGCAAATGTCAAGCACTCTTGTGTCTCCTCTGAGAGCTTGGTGGTCCCTGGGCTGGGAGAAATGCATCCCAGCCACACTGCCCAGAGGGAAGAGGGGCAGCTCACTCTGCATAAAGGACCCAGCAGCAGCTGTGATTTCCAGGCAGGTTTTGGCCAAGTCAGATCTGGGCAGGTTTCCATGGGGCTGGCCAAGGCCACTGAATGGACAGCAGGCCTGTTCCCTGGCTGGATCTCATGCAAATTGCAGACCTATGTGAGGACAAGCATTGGGCAATTTTACCAAAGGTCTATCATCCCTTCCTGTCCTTTGCACAGAGGACACTGGAGGAAAGGTATGGCAGGGAGAAAGTGAAGGATCCTTACGGACTCTCAAGTTGGCTGAGGACATCCCATCATCAGAGGTAACCTGTGGCATGATGGAGGCAATACATAGACACACAGGGTTTAATCCAGTTGCCTCCACACCAGCATCCGGAACAATTTGCAGTGCTCTGGACTGTTTGAGATGCCCAGTTGGGGCTGATGGACAAGGGCCAGGAGAGAGGAAACCAAGCCTTGTTGGAACAGCCAGCACGTGGAACATAGGGATGTGTGGTGGGACACAGGAGCACCTTAGGCAGCACTTGTCTGTGTATGAGCAAAGGAACTGAGAGCTGGATATTCAGATGACAGGAGTCTGTGTCATGCTAGGTGACAAAAAGCCAGCTGGCAGTTAGAAAAGTCCTTCCACATTTTCATGTTAACATTTTATATAGAAATGTTATATATATGTAAACATTAGTGTGGATTTGCTAGGGGGACTGTAGAGAAATGGGAGAGTAAGAAATGCCATCATTAGAGAATATGTGCAACTTACATTAATATCCTGACTATTCCTGGGTAAATCTCAGACTAGAATATCCAAATTGTTATCTTCCATTATTATGTCCTTCAGCTAAGATATAAGCAGCTCAGAAAATTGAGTCTTTATTTCTCTTAGAATATTTATACATTATGAATATCTACATACATATACACAGGCATACAAATAGATGTATGCATATCTATCTGTGCTTGCATATATTCTCTGTATAAAAGAGGAACATGATTTTTAGGGCTCCACACAGTATCCTCTGCAGTACAGCAGAGAAAAGAAACTAAGACATTCAGCTGTCATAATGCTTTCAGTATACAATATTAATTGATATAAAATATTCATTCTTTTATTACACAAGTTTAACTGACAAGAAAAAGGTTAGAGAAATGTGTCACTTCTGTAAGCTTGAGTGGCCAATATACTAGTTAGAGTTAATAATAACATAGTGTAATTAAAATAACAGATAATTTAATTACTATGTTGAAGAAATGGAACGCTTACCATCAAGTATAAACCAGACATAACTAAAGAGATGAAGATCTTATTGTGGTCTTGATTCATATTTGACTGTTGATCTGGTTTGCACCACTTTGGGCAGGAAGCACAGGCACAAAGTGGAAAACAGGAGGAAGGAGTCCTTTTATTCTATTTTGAGCTCCTCTTCAGGAGGTGACAGATTGTCAGACCCCAAAAGCTCAGGTCAGAGCTCTGTGCCTCTAGGAACACATTTATGGATTTAGTACTCACAGAGCTTATTTCTGCTTCTTTGCATTTCATAATTTGATTAAGTAATTATTTTTTAAGGGAAAAAAAAAACACAAAACCCCTAACAATAGTGACAAAGGCTTCTGCCTGCTATAAAGCACATATACATGTTCCATCAATTAAATTATACAGGAATGGGTTTTAAAATAGCTATCTCTTTCTGGGCAGTTAAAGCACCTATTTATAGTTTTCCTAACATATCACTTGGGCTTAACTAAACAGGATTTTGGGCACCTGTGACACAGAGACTGATGATTTCTAAAAGAAGAAAATATGTCTCGCTTCCGCAGACGCTCATGGTTGGCTGTCTCCAGCTGCTGAGGCAACATAAATCCCACATTCCTCCTCCCTGGGCCTACCTCTATTACCTGTTAGGTTCAATATCATTTTCAGAGCAAAGACTTGCTTCTTGTCCATTGCATGAGTCTGCAGCAGGCTGCAAAACACTGAAGGCTTTAAAGCTGGCCTGCCAGAAAACATAATTCATAGTAATTCATAACATCAGCTCTCAGAATGAGAAGAAATCTGTATAATTAAGAAGAAATTCTTACTTAGAAATAGAACCCTGCTGTCAGAATAATTTCTGCAGCCTTGACTGAAGAAGGCTGTTGGAGAACAATTTCAGTATTAGCTCTTCATTACCTTCGTCTGAGAGGCAGATGAGCTGGGCAGCAGATGCCCTTTGGTTGGCTGTCTGGAGTAACTAATTAATGAAATTAGTTAATTAAAGAAATTAAATGGTGCAAAACCTGAGCTTTCTTAATATAGCCTTAGTAAGTGTCTCTGGGCTTCAGAGAGGACCTTTCTGCAGTCTACACCAGGCACTGGCCATGGGACAGCCCCATGGAACAGGTTCTCACTGGATCCAAACCAGGAGCTCTCAGTACATGTCCTAAGCTGCTTTTTCCACAGCCCCTGATGGATCAATGTGTTGTACGCAAACTGAAATGGTGCAAGGTGCTTTTTGGAAGAGCAAACTCATGCACCAGAGAAAGGGGAGGGAGTTCATGGGCTGTCAGCATTCCTCATCGGCTGCTGGGAATTCACATTTCAGCTGCTGGGAATTGCTGTGAGAAGCCCGAGTCCTTGGCCAGCTGGTTTTGGCAACTATGTCATCAGCAGGAATATATGAAGACTGCTGTTTTGGGGCAAGAATCACTCTGTGAAGCTCTCCCTAAAAAGGAACCAGGTAAGACTGGTCACTGTGTTCCCTTTCCTGAAGTCCTCTAGGGTGAGCTGAAGGTGTAGTTTCCTCACCAGTTTCAACTGATAAGGAGAAAAATACATATCTTCTTGATAATACTCTTTATTTCTTTAAAGAGGAATTGATCATTCCAAGATGTATAATTTTGAATCTTATTTAAATCTTCATAACTGAAATGTATAATGTATGATATTTCAGTAATGCATTAGGCTGATTATTATAGTCAATAATGGTGATTCTGAATGGTTATAGCAGTCGTCATTATTTTCAGAAGTTAATTGGAAACTGCAGCAAGAAATGGTGGTGGAAAAGTACTTTGAGGTTTTCATACCCGCACATTATAGAGGTGTTACGGAGAGAAGAGATTGACAGCTCCTTAGCTTTTTCTGTAAAGACTTTTTTAAGGACTTACTATTGGTTTGCAAGCTACAAAATTTACTATTGTTTGAATAATGAAAATTTCTGAGTGTTTATGACCCAGGGAAATTGGAAGGGCTTAAGTCATTGTCTCCACATATATGGAAGAAAATATGTTATAATTAAATAAAATAGACAATATAGTTATTAAAAGACAGAAGCAATGTACTATTCTGTCTATGGAAGTTAACTCCATCCCAGCCAAGTATAGTAATGTTGCTCATATAAAAGTGGGAAAAACTCTAAATGGAAGTTCTGATGATTTTGTACATGTAGGAGGGTTGCTTATAAGTTGTAACAGGTATCTAAGAAAAGCTCACTTATAAGACTTGGATGGAGTTTTAAGGAAATTAGTTGAACTTCTTACTTTTTGAAGAAGTTATAACAGGGTGTATGAGATTCAAATATAGGAGTCTTCCCTGGAGCTGGTGTAGGTTATCTTTAAAATTAATGGAAACACATTATTAATTTAATTCTTTTAAATTTTATAGACATAAATATATTTTCTTGATCTTATGCAACGTGCTTTCATATATATCTTTCCTCAAAAAGTAATGTTTCAATAGATTTATTCTAGAACATTTACTCTTGCACAAATGACTTTTTTATTATCAAATAGCAGCTTATATGTCATAAATAGTGTTTGTACTGGGTAATGACAAGTGCAGGTTAAATGCGTGACCTCTTTCTGTTTTTCTTTTCTCTTTTTCAGTAGCTGTTGTACTTGGTGGCACTGAATTCAGACATGAAGATCCTTTACCTTTTCTTTGCTATTTTCCTCTTAATGCTCCAAGGCACTTTAGGTAAGAGTTGCATAAAACCAAAGGAAATGGAGGAGGAAGCACACATGAAGTATGGAGTACCTAAAACAGAAATAGAATGTGTTTTAGTCCCTTTTGCCCAAGGCCAAAGGGGCTTTAGCAATGGACAGACACCACTTGGGTCCATTGGATGCCCTAAGCCCTCCTGCTTTGTAAAATAAGGAAATTTAATGGTACAGATGTGGCAAGCCTGCAAGCAGGCTAGAATATTGCTGTCATAACTTGTTCTTAGTCTTCTTGGGGAAGGAAAATCAAGACTCTGTTCTGGGGTTTTTGTGCAGGTTTCATGCGAGCACCTAATAATGATGTGCAATGCAAGCAGGCTGGGGGTACCTGTTCCACCAACCTCTGTTCCCTACTCAACATGAGGCCTTTTGGACGTTGCCAGCAAGGGGTCCCTTGCTGTAGGGCTGTGGTGAGTTATGGATTTGATGAATATCAGGTATTTCTTGGGAGAATGGGTTTATTATTCCCTTTCACACGTTCGACTGCCCTTTAGACACAAAACTCTTCTAGTGCAAGCCAACAAGGCAGCAGAGACCCTGTACACTCAGATATAGGATTTCCTCAGGATTTCCTCACTAGTTGCCTCTGTACTATAATGTACTCAAGTGCTTCATGGGAAAGACCACAGTCAAATCTCTTTGGCAGAGAGGTAATTAGCTAGAAATGAACTCCTTTTTTTCTGCTGTTCTCATTAGCTGGTTCAAACTACTCATGATGAATGATACTGGCTTTAAAGGACATGTCTCTAAATGTGCAGACCTGGTATGTTTAGGTCAGGCTCACCTGCGTGCTCCACACTGTAGAGTCTGCCAGGTCTCACAGTCAGAAGAACAACCAGAAGTGTCATGCTGTTCTGCTGGATGTTTTCTCCTGTTCTGTAGTTTTACCCTCTCTATACAAAACCAAAACATTAAATTGTATATATATATATATATTTTTTTTTTAAATTCCCTACTGGAATCCTAAATTTCAGGCTGCATCTTTACTCCAATATGAAACTGCATAAACAAACATCCATGAAAACTTACACTCTGTCTCCACTGATTCTAGTATTTAATTTTCTGTATCTTTTGGCTATAACATGGAGGCTCTTATTTAACTTTGTTCAATATGAATAGCAAAGTTGTTAAAGACTAAGTGTGTTCAATATGAATAGCAGAGTTGTTAAAGTGTGACCAGAAGAAATTCCCCTCCATACCAGAGATTTTGAGATAAGTAGGAAGCTTCGGGTACAGACACTGGGAAACTCATTATTAAGTTAAATAGTAAGGTATTTTATGATTAAAATGCAGCAGCAGCAGCAGCAGGAGTGTGAATATCCTAGTAAGCACTAACATGTTATCCAGGAATATCAGCTCTTGGTGCTGATTCAAACCTTTTTCTGGTTATAAGTACAAAACCTGAATGTTTCTTTCCTCTTTTGCAGTATGATTAGAGACTGTTGGCATCTCAGATGGGCCAAGCAGAGCTTCTGGCAGCTTGGGATGCACCATCCCATCAGGAAACCTGGAATTTTAAGCTGAAAATATGCATTTAGCACACACATGCACACACTGAAAGATGAGTAACAGCAGAAAGAAAACAAACTGCCCCACAAACAGACATGAAGAAATCAAAGCAATTCTTGAACCACCCAGGAAAAAAAAACAACAATATTTGTTATTTGTCTAAAATGTTTTTCTCTTGAAACTGAATTTCGGCCACCAATGCCTACCCCAGAGAGCAGATCACCAACATGCAGAAGTCTGACCCCATGAGCGGATTCAGAGTACGGTCTTCCTTTGCCCTCAGAACGCATACTTGTTATTTCCTTTTAAGTTAGCAATAATGCAAATGACACTGGAAGGCAAAGTCTGCAGGAGACATTGAACACTCAGCTGCAGTGTTAGTATGTCATGGCCTGTGTATCTCAAATCTTAGTAAACTTGCTTCAGAAGACTTTTGTTTGATCCTTACACGTGTGAGGAATTGTCTTTGGTGTGTGTTATTCCTGGAGGATCTGCCTCTCATCTCACCCGGGTCACTATGAGATGTGCCTTGTGGTAAACTTATCCAAGCAAAGGAGAAGAAACCAAACCCATGTATGGGCAGGAATATTCGCTATCCAGTTGACCAGTAACAGTCAAGAATAACTTCTCCATACCTGCTGTGATTAGGCTAGTAAAAAGCTGGGACAAGCTGAACATGTTCAGTACCTGTGGCAGTTTGTGGTATGGAGAACGTGTGTACTTTAGTCATTCCTTATCTCAGATCCCTTTGGCCTTTGCTTTAGCACTTTGAGATGTTATGGATGGGGAAAGGAAACAGGGGATGTGTCTGTCCGTACCTTGTAACAGGAGGTGCCAAGACTCCAGTGGGCTGGACACACAATTCACTGCCTCCGAACAGCATGGTGGAGTGATAAATAGTGTTTAGTTTAGTAACCAAATAATTTAGTAATAGTTTAGAATCCAGAGAAGTAAAAGTCCATTGGCATGGTGCTGATCTTGACTAAATAGAGGCAGCATGAGAAGAGCATTGTGAATGTGGGGAGGTGGTTTCAAGACCTAAAGGAGCTAGTCTTCTGCCACCCTCCGGTTTGTCTGTGTTGCCATTCCCAGCACTTCCTTATTGAGAGCATCACAAGTAGTGTGACCAGCAGGTTGAGGAGGGGATTCTTCCCTGCTCTGATGAGACCCCCCCCTGCAGTCCTGTGTCCAGCACTGGGGCCCCAGCACAAGAAGGATGTGGAGCTGTTGGAGGGAGTCCAGCAGAGGTCATGATGATGTTCCAAGGGCTGGAGCTGCTCTGCTCTGGAGACAGTCTGAGAGAGCTGGGTTTGTTCAGCCTGGAGAAGAGAAGGCTCCAGGGAGACCTTAGAGCAGCTTCCAGTGAATAAATGGGCCAACAAGAAAGCTGGAGAGGGGCTTTTGACAAGGGCCTGCAGGGACAGGACAAGGGGGAATGGCTTTAAACTGACAGAGGGGAGATTGAGATGAGCTCTTAGGCAGAAATTCTTCCCTGTGAGGGTGCTGAGGCTCTGGCACAGGGTGCCCAGAGAAGCTGTGGCTGCCCCGTCCCTGGCAGTGTTCAAGGCCAGGTTGGATGGGGCTTGGAGCACCCTGGTCTAGTGGAAGGTGTCCCTGCCCATGGCAGGGGGTTGGAAGTGGATGATCTCCGAGATCCCTTCCAGCCTTAAGCATTCTGTGACTCCATGATTCAGGTTGGGCTGGCAGATGCAGCCTTGGAGAGAAGCAGAGGGCTGAGCCTGCTTCCTAAACCCCAGCCTGGTGCCCTGGGATGGGATGACAGAGGAAATGAGCTCTAGTGCTTTTTGATTTATTAGTATATATGTTCTCGCACAAAACACTGCAACACAGACACTCTGCAGGATGATTTAACAGGGCTTAGGGACATGCACACTTGAATTAACTCAATTTAGTTAAATAAATTCCATTTACAGGTTGATTTTATAGACAACAAAGCCAGCAAAAGCTATCCTGACGTACATGAGCAAATACGAGCAATGTGGTTTCACAGTGATTTTGCTTTTATTAGAACTCAAGTTGCAAATCTCTTTATTGGGGTACAAAACCTCCTCAGACCTTCTTTAGCTCATAAGGGTCTTTGCCTTTGTGTGAAAGGCTCCCCAAGATTGCACTGAGACTGGGATCCACTGGTGTCAAAGGAAGAGAGGTGTCTTGGATGCCCAGATATTTATGTGGTCAATGAGGTGTCAGCTCTAGGAACTGGGTGTCCTGCAAAGAAACCCAATTAGATTAAACAGAAATGCAAATAACTAAAGCAAAACGAAAGCAAAACAAAAGAATGAAATGGTACCAACTGCAGAGCTGGACCATGGCGTATTACAGCATCACTCTGCATGGTGTATCTCCTATAAATGCAGATGCTTTCTTGCTTGTACCGATGAAAATATGACAGAGGGTTTCCACCTGTAGGGTGGAAATGTCTTATGGCACTTTGTACCAAGTAATGCAGATGGAGAACTGCATGGCTGCTATGAGTCCTCACTTACTTAATGGTTATCCTGTGCTGTTAAGCTTTATTTCTGTAGTGCAAAGCGCCATGCTGCTGCCTGTGTGGGTTGAAGGGGACTCCTCAGAGCTGTCTCAAGTCAGTTGTGTACACCCTGAATAGTAGGGGCAGAGCTGATAAAAGAGCCCTGGTGCAGACTCATGTTGGAAGAAGTTATTAGTGATGTTATTAGCAATATTAGATGCTATTAGTGATGAGGAGATTCAAAGGCCATAAGCGGGAGTGTGAACTCAAACCTGCTTTGTTTTCTGGCTTTTTGTTACCAGGCACAAACCCCAACAATTTATGGGGCTTATTTGAGAGCATAGGGGGCTGAAGAAAGTGGCCTATTTCATGCCAAAAGGGGGAAAAGCCCAGTAAGCCTGTCTGCTCCTGGTTCAGCAGCATTTCTCTGGAGGAGTTTGTCTTACCATTTGCAGCATTTCAGCTTCCCACTGCGGCAGGTCCCAATGTTAACCATAGGAGGAGAGCATTCAACAAACGAGCAGGAGCCCCGGTTTTGCCGGCATGCTGCAGTGTCAGCATCTACCTGGCTGTAAGCTGCCAAAAGAACCCCAAGGGAAAATTCATGTTCATTTGTCAAGGTAGAGGACTGGAGACTTGCAGCATCAGATTTACCTGGCATGGTATGTGGTTTCCTGCCACAGTGCCTGGTTTGTTGTTGAGGTAACCTAATCACACCTTCTTAAGGTCTTTACACCCATATAAAATGCAAACTAACCAGAAGAGCAAGCTGTAATGTTAGAATCTCTCCATTAAGAAAGTCCATTGAAAGTCTCCAACAAAAGAGACAGTCTCCCTGATTAATATTGACCCAAAGATTACTGTCTGCTTCATTAGCATCCCTTCTAGACACATGTGCTTGTCATCCCAGTTACACACAGAAATACTAGGTTATATGAAAAACCCACAAGAAGCACAGAAAAATGCATGTGTAACATTAATCCCACATTACTTTCAGAAACAGAAGTGATGATATTCAAATACAAATGTCCTAAACTGAGTTTCTGCAAAATTTCAGTTCAAGTTTCAGCAAATGTAAAGCATATTTATGACTCATAATCTTTATCTCCTACTTTGAATATCTTCCTCTGAGGAAGAAATGAGCATTAAGTGTGAGTGGCATGCTCAGAAGAAACCTGTGCACTGTATTACCATGTAAAACGTGGTATGGCTAACACTTCAGAGCAGATAAAACTTCAGAAAAGACAAATCTTAATCACAGCTGCAACAAAGGGACTAACATTTGCTCAATTGAAATGTTTAATACACTTAAAAACACACCATTAAATAAAGTCAGTGGCTGTTGTCACTAATACTCTATATGATTTTGTGAGATGCTATGCTGTTTTTGTCATGCTGGTATGTTTCAACTGAAGAGCCAAATGTTCAGATGGGGGTAAATGCTGTAGCTCCATCATTATCAGGGGATCTGGCCAGGTTTACTCCAGCTGAGAAGCTGGCCCCAAGTTCAGGTTTGAGTATTTCCAAACTAAATATTACTTGTTCCCACTGGGATGTCCAGCTTGAGATTCAAATTGTGTCATTTTTGTATGTTTTAAATGAATCTCTTGCATCAGTTAGAGCCCTGTACATCTGTGCACTAAAAAGGCGAAAGAGGCTTTTATCATTTGCCCCAGCTTCTTGTTAAGCACAAACCTGATCATCTCATCCAGTACTTTCTGTGCCTAGATCAATCCACACCTGTCAACAAACTGGATTTTATCCTTCATTTGAAAGGCATGTGGGCTTTATTCTGAATAAGACTTGCCACATTTCAACCAATTTGACCTAGTGGTTTTCAAACCTTTTCTCTTAATCACACACTATTCAAGGATTATGTGCTGTTGGTTTCACTGAACTGATTTTAAAGGCATCGTTAGACCTTGGTTTCCCTTGTCTCCTGAATTAAAAATCCCTGTAGTGCCATGGGTCTTTTCTGTGTGTAAATCTTCATGAAGAGATATAAAACAACCTGTTGCCCTTTTCGAGAGACTCCTGGAATTGCACCTGCCTTGCAGCCATCTCAGAGGTGACAGACTGTTTTGAAATAAAAAATACTTTTTGTGATGCATACAATAGGAAAAATCAAAGAAAGCAATCCAGAAGCACATATTACAGGCTTTGTCCAAAGCACCTACAACTGCTTTTGGCCTTAGTGGTTCTACATTTCTTTGAGTAGACAGACATGTGCAGGTCCAGGAAAGTAGGTACTAATTTGTGTCTACTGCAAACCAAAGCAAGGATGGAGACAGTTTAAACTGCTCTGAAGTCTCCCAAACAGCCTGGAATGATGCATATGCTCTAAACCCAGTTAATGGACATGAACAGTACAGAGTTCAGGGAAAGATCCACAGTCACAGCTATGTTTTTCCAAAACTATAGGATGTCTACTTATCTAGGATACACAGGAGGTGCGAGTGAGAATGTGAGAAGAGAAAGCTCTCACATTGCAGGGTTGACTCTTAAGTATCAGCCTAAGAATTGCCTCAGTGGAATCATCATAGAATAGTAGAACTGTTTACGTTGGAAAAGACCTTTAAGATCATCAAGTCCAACCATTAACCTAACACTGCCAAGCCCACTACTAAAACCATGTCCCTAAGTGCCACACCTATGCATCTGTTAAATACTGCCAGGGATGGTGACTCCACCACCTCCCTGGGCAGCCTGTTCCAATGCTTGAAAACCCTTTCAATGATGAAAGTGTTCCTAACATCCAATCCAAACCTCCCCTGGCACAACTTGAGGCTGTTTCCTCTTGTCCTATTGCTTGTTATGTGTGAAAAGAGACTAGTCCCCACCACACTACAACTTCCTTTCAGCTAGTTATAGAGAGAGATAAGGGCCCCCTCTCCGCAGCCCCCCACCCCGATCCTTCTCTTCTCCAGACTAAACAACCCCTGTTCCTTCAGTCACTCTTCACAAGACTTGTCCTGCAGACCCTTCACCAGCTGCTCCATAGCATCCACTGGCACCAAGGTCAATACACAGGAGCATCTCTTGTTCTGTCATGTCATTGTATGACTGGAACGCAAGATGCTAGAAAGAAACCATCAGGAAGACTATCAAGGCGTTTGGCTACATAGTTTAAAGATTAGGACTATGACTAGGGAAGGGGACTTCTAATATGAAAGCCATGGAAGCCAAGAACACAGGTGTTCTGAACCTCAGCACTAGGCCCTAATGAAGCTTTCTCTACATGCACACTTTTACTTTCCATCTCATCTATTTTCAGTCTTACCTGGAGCAGCTTGGAAGAGGAAGAAGAGAGCAGCAACGAGGAAGAAAAGGATTCTCATGATGCCAGATGGTAGTAGGATAGTCTTTGCAGCTTTGAAGATGCTCAACAATGGACAGAAGCTGGTGTCTGGGGCAGAACACAGTTAGTCTCTCTACTTATAAAGGCTTTGGGATGGAGTAGTCCAGAAAACTAGGGGGTGGAGGACTGGCTGTCTGAGGAACAGTGAGTTCATTGCCCTGTTGCTATAGAGACTGATGATGTATGACGATGTTGCAACCTAACACATTTGAAGACGCTTGACTTGAGCAATGGCCAAATCAAATGACCAAATGCTAGCCGATCTGAGCAGCCAGATTACTCAGTGCTTGCCTGCCCTGTGCCAGCTGGTGGGCTGCACCCAGGGAGGACACAGGATTGGAGGAGGAGGGAGGTGGGTTCCTGTGATGCACAATACTGTAAACCTTGTGAATCTGCTGATGTCCAGTGGCTTTTGGCCATGGAATTATGACAGCCTGTGCTCCCCTCAGCCACCAGGCATGGTGAGCATGGCAAAGGCAGGAAAGCAGGCCTGCAGGGCTGCATGAAACAAGGAGGCAACAGACCCTCCTCCTTGAATGCAGGAAGGGATCATAGTGTTAGTCCTTGCTTGGACTGGAATTGTAGGGCTGTAACTGAGGAAGGCAGGGTAGGGATGAAAAGGTTGTGGATGTTGGCCCCTATGGCTATGAAATTGGGCAGATATGGTAGTAGCTCCAGTTTCCCAGATGTTCTTCTAGCATGGGTTAGGGCCCAGTTACCCTCTGCATCTTATACTTGTGACTTTAGCTATGGATTTGTACCAAACCTTGAAGAAGAAGTCATTAGAAAGGACTGGGAGGGACACCACTGTGTGTTGTGCATAGCAAACTGCACCCCAATTCCCTTTCAGAAATCAGCTAAGCTCTGTCCTGAGAAAGGGGAGATCATGGTGCTTCCTACACCGTACTCTGGTGGTTTGAAATTACTTCCAAAGTCTAACCTTTGCAGAGAGTCTAAACCTACTTTTCTTTGCCCCAAATAACTGGTTTAATACCTTTTTCCCTTGCTGCTAGTCACCTTCCTGATGTGGTAATGAAGAGAGTCATGCCTCTCTTTCTAATTTCATAGATTCAACATACCAAGTCTACTTGCATGTGATGCCTCCACATCTCTCATCACCTTGTAACCTTCCTTTGTATCTGTAAATAAATACAAGCTGATTGCTTTTCATGCATGTAAAGGAGCAGCAGTGTATAACATGGACCAGAGGAAGTGTCATCAGAGCTTTGTACAGCACTCTTACTGCTTGTCCCTGTTTCCAAGAATGCCACTCCTGAGACATATGAGAAACGCAAGAGCAGGTTTCTTTCAGACACAGTATAATCCAGGAATCATTAATGAAATCCAGTCATAAGGGTGCTTAATTTTTTACTGATTCAGTGAGAGCAGCAAACTGGAGCGACGGAGAATAACAGCAAGAGGTGAGTTATGTCTGGAAGCAGAGGTCAGAGATGTCTGCATCTGGTGAACTGGCTGCTATAAACTGGGTGTAAGGCACGAAGTGGGTGCTCCAATTTGTGCAAAACCCACATGAGTTTTCTATGTCAGGACCAGGACTGAGAAACAAGTGAAAATCCTCTTTACACTGGAGGGCAGATGAAGAGGTTGAGGAGCGGCTCATGAACATCTTTTCCTCCTCACCAGGTTGTGCTACTATGTACAGCTGGCAGGACATGTAGGACTGGAAGCATTGCCATGGGCATCCTGAGATCCAAGGGAAGGAGAGGAAGCTTCACATCTGACTCTCTCATGTGATGGGCCCAACATTCAGAAGATGCTTGGGATTATCAAGCCCGTATCTCCCTCTTTTTGCACCTCCCAGACTGCCAGTCGTGGAAAATGTTCTGATTGTAAATCATGGCCAAGCATAAGGAAGCCCTCAAGGCTGAAGTCTGTTTGCAAAAAAAACAACAGGACTTAATGGAGAAGGGGAATGTGCATGTCTGTTCCTTGCATAATTCTGTCCCAGGTGGCACAAGGGGCAGGGGTGTTTGTTTTGGGGGTGAGGCTGATGGGCTTTGCTCAAACCCTGCCAGGCTTGGTCCATGCCATCACACATTGTCCAATGCTCTTTGGAACCAAACAAATTGGAAAGAAGGAAGGAAAGGGTGAGCAGCTCCATTCTCCTCACTTTCCTCCTCCAGAGCTATTTGGAGATTGGCAGCAATGCTTGTCCTGCACCCAGGCTCCCTCCATGGAAATTTAAACACACCTAGGGTGATAACAGGCCCCATGAAGACTGCTTGGCACTGGGGAAACGAAGCCTGGGCAAGGTGCCCCACTTCTTCCTTCTCCTTGAGGACAAGGAGAAGATCTTGGCAAGAGTCATCAGCATGCTGAGAAAGCAGTGTATCTGTTACTGATGGGAAGTTATCTCTTGAGGTGTCAGAGTTAATATTTGACCTGATAGAAAAAGTGTGGGTGGGGAGTTTGTATGGGACCTGTCCTTGTGAAGAAATGGCCATTCGTCACCCTGAACAAGTAAACAAATTGCTTTGCTTTACTGTTACTTCAGAAGGCTTGTTGGTTTGTTCTTTGCATTTGCAGCTTGGGAAATGGCCACTTGTGGTCTCTTTTCTGGGATGCAGGGCATGGAGTGCAAATGTCTTTGGGCCTGAAGGAGAGTCCCTGCTTTTAATGACAACAGATGGGCAACTGATATGCCAGTGCAGAAGCGGAGAATTAACTTAGTGAAAATCTCCTGTGGTGTAGGAGTAAATAAACAGGTGGCAGCAAGCAGTGGTTTGAGCTCCCCTGCCCCAAATGTAAGTGCAAGGAAAATATGATGGTGAGAGGTACAGATGTTTACAGACAGTGATGGTGACGGTGGGTGGAAGGTACATGAAGTTCCTTCCTCTTGGTGGAGCACTTGATAAAGGCTGCTCATGCATAACACTAGGTTTCAGTGGGGGTTTCCACTAGGTTTCCAGTCCTAGTGACTGAAGTACTTGTCCAAGATCAACCATGGGATCATCTCCAATCTGAATCCCTGCCATGGAAGATAGCTGTGAGGGGAAGAACACACTGATCAGGAAAGTTTTGAGAAGTCTGAAATCCTATCACCATTCTGAAAACTGATCCATTCTACAGGTGATCAAGGAGGAGGTTTTCTGAGGTCCTGCATTAGCTTTGGGAGGTGAACATCAATCAAAAGAGCCCTTCTCCTGTAGCTTGAGCTACACTATCAAAGAATTAGCTGCCTTCCTGCCAGCCCTCCAAGAGAAAAAAGCAATGGTATGCTAGGAGAAAAGTCCTCAATAGACATGGGATGAGGAACTTCTTGGGAAGAACTCTCAGTCATCACTGCATGAGAGAGACAGGCCATGGGACTAGTCATTGTAGGGCTGTTTTCACAGGAGAGCTGTGTGAGCCAGCCAGCATGAGGCCAACCCCCGGCAGGCGATATGGGGAGTGCAGAGGTGAAGTAGAGACCCAAGGGGCTTCCTAGAAATTGGAAAAATGGGAAATGAGCCTGAAGTTACCCATGTACGGCAGTGAGGATGACTGCTGGTGTGAAAAAAAAGACCTTGATAGACATGAGTTACAGCGCCTAGTGACAGAAGTGAAGACAACTCTGTTTGGAGAAACACCTCTATGACTTAGACACTAGAGATATGGTTTTTTAGGACAGGAGGGAAATCTGAGGCTCAATCTGTCCCAAATTTATCCATATCTAATACCAGAGGTTATTTTCAGGAGAAACTTCAGGGATGGAGAACAGGTCATCCATGTCTGTAGTAGGAAGTAGAACATGAGCAGGAGATGGACTGTGTTAGTGTATTAGTGTGTTGTTTAAATATTATCAGGATCTTTGGTATAGCTTAGAATTGAGTCAGCTAGGCAACTCTGAAGAAATCTTGGGCATAGTTCAGGGGTTAGTATAGATCAGGAACTGTTCTTGGTACACATCTTGGACGCAATCTTATTTTGGAGGCCAAGGTCTTCCATTTCACCAGAAAACTGTGCCTGGACTTTTTAGTTGCTGATATAAATGTAAGATTACTCCAGCCAGGGAGATTACTGGAGGCATTTCAAACATGGGTTACTGTTATATCCTCAGGCCTTTTCTTGTCTAAGAAGCCACAGAAGTAGGTGAAATATGTGGTCCTTTGGTGTCATTTAACACTTACAGCATACAGTCCCATTGTAAATGTTGATTCAGAAGAAAGTGATTTAGCCTCATTTGACAGATTCAAAGCTACAAAAGTCAAGATTTTTTTTTTTTTTTTCACAAATACAGCTTATAGAAACCTTGTGCAGGGTATTTCCAAAATAACACCAAACATTTGTACATATTATCCTCTTCAGACTAACAAGACAAGAGTATTGTCAAGCTTTTACTGGATAAGTTAATACAAGAAGGAAATAAAACATTGCAGAACCTCTGTGTTAATTTGACCTATTCAGTTTCTGCATTTTCCTTGTGGTTTTGATCTGGGTTCTTTTTAGACCCTTTCTTTAGATAATAAAAACAGACCACAGTTGTGAGGAAGGAACATCTCTCTTTTTGGTTTGATGAAGTTCCAAAATCTGAGACATAGGAATCAATTGAATTGCTTAAAATTAGGCCTCAGTGCCATGGGGAAAGTCCTGGGAATTTTTTCTGATACACCTGGATGAAGTCAGCCCTGTGTTGCCCTAACAGCTTTTCAATATGAATGTAGGAAACTGACTCAAAACCATGGACTCTTCTCTCCATGACTAATTGTGACAGGAGAACCTAAACTGATTGTGCATCTGTAACTACTGGAGGAAACAATGAAAAACAACTTGGGTTTGCATTTTTAGCACCATAGAGCTCAGGGTTATATCTGTACAACTGAATAAAACAGGAGATTTCATTCACTGTTATGACTGCTATACAGATATAGAAATAGAAATAAATAGAAACAGAAATAGAAATAGAAATAGAAATAGAAATAGGTGTAGATATAGGTACAGGTATAGGTATAAGTATAGGTATAGGTACAGGTATAGGTATAGGTATAGATATAGACATGTAGATATATAGATACAGAGAGATAGAGATAGATAGAGAGATAGAGATATGTATGTGTACACTTGACTTCATAAATACAGTGTTGGGGTCTGAACTGTCTCTACACAGAACCACATAGCCAAGGTTTGGCGTGATACACTTGTTTTGAAAACATCAATCCTGTATTCACTAGCAGTCATAACAGTATGTATATATATACACATACACACACACACGATATATATAGGATGTATATTACACATATATGCATGCTATATATATGTAAAGTTTGCAGTACTGGAACTGGAGCTGTTTATTAGTTGCCATTTTGCCATTTAATCACTTACTATCAGGAGCTGCTTGTACAGTTCTTACAACTCAACTTTCAATCTTGTCATCCTGAACATTTTAGTATCATCAAAACTGGTTGCTGTTTTACCCATCCCCTTTTCCAAATCACTCAGAAATATGTGAGACTGCACACTCTTGTGTTTAAAAAGATTGCATGACTCAACGAGCTTAGAGTCAGAACCACAGAGAAAATCACTGTTAGTAACAATAGAAGATCAGAGTTGTTGGTTTAAGAAGATATTTATTTTTGTGTGTGAATAAAATAATAACATATATGTTGCTTCACATCCTTCAAGAGCTGCATGAACCTGGGCTGATTGAACATCCAAACATCACCGTGAGGTAGGCTGGAATAGGTGGCCAAGGTACCAAAGTGGCTTGTGTGTGAAAAGCAAGAAAGGGAGTGACTGCAGCAAAGAAAACCTGGATCTTCAGAAGCAGTGTGTTAACAGAACATGCCCTCTGGAAGCTTTTTTTCATGCTCATTTGCAGTAGGCTTTAAAAAGAGGAGGAATCCATCAAAATCACCTCCTCACGGCAGTGGAAATGTTGCTGGTACAAGGGCGTTGACTCAGGAAAGCCTTCTCTTCTTATTCTGCCACAGTCCTGTAAAGATATGAAGGGTCTTGTTGTTTTGTTGAAGTGTGATTGAAACTCAGTCTCTAAAAGCCTCAATACCTGCTAATTACCTTTCAGAATAAATGCACAGAGTGGGCTCAGCCACCTACAATTAGATGCCTCCATGGAAGGGTCCCTGTGTCTGCTGAGTGTCTAGGTCTGCAAGTATTCAATCCTCACTGGAATACTAGTTATATTACCACTAGTAATGAAATTTTAATTCTGCTCACCCCCAAATAAAGACTGGGGATTTGACTGAGTTACTGAACCACCCAAGTCTGGTGTCATTTGAAGAGTTCTGGGGTATCTGTTTGGCCTTCACCCATCTTTTCTGAAGCAGTGTTTTGCTGTAGTTCATGAGCTATCTCAGCCAGACATGTATATATATGTATATATACATGTATATTTAAACACTTGAAGGTACCTCAAATACCACTAAATACCTCAATGTATCTTTACTGAATCAAACTCTTTGCATCCAATTTAAAAGATTTCTTTTCAATCAACTCAGTAGATTGAATCCTAAGCTGGAAAAAAAACCTGATTATATTGTACCTCAGAATACCCTGTTGGTTTCAAATTCTACTGCTGTATTGATCAACCCAGCTGAAAGTCTACAATCCAAATAAGGAAGAGTTTTAATCCTGGACATTAGCACCCATCAATATCGCATATGGGTACACTCTTCTAAGGAAGAGTATTTCTATAGAAAAATTACACCTGGAAGCAAACTCGAGAGGTCTTGTTCTTTTCCTAGCCCCAGTTCTCCTTTGATCATGCTTTACAGATGTTCTCACAGAAATCTGAAGTTGGAAACCTGCCATCTGCTCCTACCAGACTCTTTGCTATCAGTAGAAATTGCTTTGTAAAGAGAATGATCATACACAGAGGCTAAGGAATCACATCATTCCTTTCCAAACCGTGTAACAGTAAGTTGCTTCTGTGCCATTTACTTACTTCCTTGAGTTCCTAAGTGGGTGCTTCCTTTGCATCTTAATCTTGTGACATCAAACCTGTCCCATTATTGGTATGATTTGGGTTTCCTGAAACCACCGTCTGACTGACGTGGGTATCCACATGCTGACCAAATGCTGTGAAACCTTCTCTCTAGAGCAATCTCATCACACTTTCTTCAGTCTCTGGGAACATTTAAACCCTGGCAATTCTATAAGTAACAGAATAAAGACTTCTGGAAAATTTAGAAAATAAGGATCTGAGCTCTCCCTTTGTTTTGAACTAGGCTCTGTCCAGTCACATCAGTGGCTGAGGATCTTGTTGGGATGAGTTATGCCATCACATCTGTTCTTTTCATTCTAAAATGCAGGAACATCTCCTCATTTCACACTGAATTGAGTGTGCATGGTAGTCACTGCAGCTGGCAATGATCATCATGTGGCCATCAGCAGGACAAAACTGCTCTAGGGATTAAATGCCTGGGAATATGTTTTATCCTAAGCTAAAGTGCATTCCTCAAAAGTGTGTTCATAACCTTGAAGCAGGAAAATATCTTTCTATAAGGAAAAATCCAGACATTATTAGGAAGTCATCTCCAAAGACAAAAGTGAGTTGCACACCCAGTTGTCTCCAGTCACTAACAAATTCACTCTTCTTCACCTTTCTAAGAACAGAACAGTGCTGGGGCAAGGAGAGATGGGAAGAGAATGAGAAGCAGAATTCTGTGAACATGCTTCCTCCCTTAAAATTCCTTTTTCTAGGTCATTTTGGAAATAAAAAGAACAAAGGGGGATACATTGTGTCCCCTGATGGGTGAAAATACTGTGAAATATTTTCCTAATGGTTTTTCAAAAAACTTTTTTCTTCCCATCACAATTTAAAATAAAGTGAAACACACTGATTTATGCAAAATTTTGACCCTCCTTTTACTCTCACACATAACTACCATAAAAATTAATTGCCTCCTTAAAAACACATCTACAGTGTGTGAACCCAACAACCTGCTCATCCTTCATCTGTACTCCTCACAAATGGCTGCCCTGCAAGCCCTATGGTCTTGTGCTTATTATTCAAGGAAACATCAGATAAAACAGCAGGACAAAGTTGCCTTTTGATGCCCTTCAGTCCTGTGGCACTTACCTTGAGCAGCATCTCAGCAGCCCCCCATGGCATGACCCTGAGGCAGTGAAGGTTGGTGGGCATGAGCCAGCACGGCAGAAATTTCCCTGGTTCCTGCACTCTGTAGTGTCAGGAAAAAGGGGATCTGCGGAACCTGTGGGGAGTGGAAGATGTTAAAACATCAGTTTTCAGTCTAAAATTTATGCTGCTCTAACAAGGATATTATTTATATCCTAAGATGTTCTCTAAGGAAGAGTGCCATTGTGAGCACAGGTGCTCTCGGTCCCATCCACTGCACAGCAGCATCATTATATCTTGCCTGTGAGTTGATGGTTGCTTTTCTTCACCTCTGCTTACAAGACCTTTTGTTTTTTGTAGGATTAAGTTTGCTTCTCACCTGAAGAAGCCTGGAAGAGGAGGAGGACAACAGCAAAGAGAACATAGAGGATCCTCATGGCTGCCAGTTGATTTTTCAGATTCGTGCTCCTCAAAGTGCCTGAATGACCAATGGAGGAAGAAGGTTGGTTGTGGAATAGGCTAGGAACGGTTCCTGGTATTTATAGGGCCTGTGGGATTATGCAAGTTTGACATCTGAGTGCTTTGTCAATAAGTAACAGCAAAGAACCTTCTGGAAAGCAGGGTGGTTATCTCTCTTATCACAGGTCCCAGTGAAATGTGCAGTGAATGTGTTGCAATGCCCAAGGGTGAATATCTACTGACTGTGCCGGTTACACAATGGGACCACCAGCCAAGCCCACCGAGCTGCACCCATTGCCTTTTGCCAGCCTGTTTCAAACACAGGCATGGGTTAGGCAAAGGGCTTTGGAATCAGCCACTGCTGGAGTCTGGTCCCCATGTTGATCCTGGATCTGTCGCTCACTGACGAGTCGCATGACATTTGTCTCCATCCCCCCATCCTGTCACTAAGAGGATGACATCAAAAGCACTAGGAAAGATCTGATATGATGCAACTTTGCTTCATCACATTTTAAACAGGTTTCAGACATCCTCATCCACTGCAGAGGGCTGATACAAAGCTCTCTCCCTCCTTTAATTCTCACTTGTGTACCACTGTGAGCGCTTTGCATTTTGACCAACTTTTGACATCCTTTTGTTTCCCCTCACATTGCCCAGAAAGTTGGGAGAATGGGCTGATTCCATGAGGATCTCAGCAGACATAATGCCTTGAAGAACAGCATCTCCTAAGGCTTCACTTCAGAGCATGATCCACATGGCTGTAAATTTTCTGAGAAGCACTAGTTAGGGGATCAAAGCACTGAATGCTCTCCTTCATCAGATCCTGAGCTAGATGTCAAATGACAGCAACAGCTTTGCATCCATGGGAATCCTCCCTTCGCCCTAATACTGGCACACATATTACACAGGTTGATCTCTGTCAAATACCAGGCATTTCTGCAGCTACTAGCTCTGACATTCTGGTTCAGCAGTTTGCTTCCTTATTGCCTTGTTTATGATATTCAACCCAGAGTTAATGGTATTTTTGTTCTAAGAATTATTTGCAGGATGAAAACATTACTGATGTTTATGTTTAATCTGCATACTAACAGGCAAGCTTAAGCAGTTGAGAAACTAACAAGGTGAGTTACTTAAGTGTTTATGCAGCAAATAACAGTTAGGTAAACACTGATTTCCCTCTTCCACCCATAAAATCTAATTAACCAGGAAATGCCAAGCACTCCAGAATGTCCTTTTTTGTACCCTTGCCTTGGAAATTACCTCTTCTTTTTTGCTGGCAACTGATCCACTTTCCCCATTTTTAATGCAGAGGATGGCAGAGTTGTCACTCCCTTCTTTTCTCTTTCATTGCCAGTGGGACACCCCGACAGACACCTGACCTACAACATGAATGTGAACAAAACCCTTTTGTTTTTTTATGAAGACCCTGTCACACAGACAGGACAATGGTGTTGTGATGTTTTGCAACGGGAAGTGTGGGTTTTGAGCACTCCTTGCTCCCTAAAGATGTCCATGCTAGAGAGGAGTCATGTTTTCCCCAACCAAAATCAGAACATGGTACAGGGAAAATCAATGACTGCTCTTTGCTATCACATGTTGTATTTGAACAAGCTTTGCTTGCTTTCAGGGCTGCGCTGTTTACCACCTGTGGAACAGAATAAATCTACTACCCAAGCCAAATTCTTTAATTTCAGCAGTGCAAACTGCCATAGCACCCACAGATTTTGCTGAACAATCTCATTTCTTGCAGAAGAAAATCAGCCTTATGGGAAATCGAGCAACATTTTAAGCCCTGCTAACACAGGCAGCCTGAAAATGTTATTCAGAGCAATGGAAAAATTCCATTACATTGGCTCCTGGTAAAAACAAAGACAAGTGCAAGCTGATTGCTTAAAACAAGGGCAAACTTGCATAAAACCCCTGAGGTGCAAAGCAGTTTGTGCAGCGCACCAGTGGCCTGGGCTGGAGCACGGCAGCATGTGTGTGGAGCTGTGCCCCATGGTAGTCAGGGCCAGGAAGGAGTCATGAAGACCATGGAATGGTTTGGGTTGGAAGGGACCTTAAAGACTATCTGGTTCCAGATGTCTTTTGAACGTTAACTTCCAGACATGGGAACTCAAGGAGCTGTAGGTACCTACCTTGGAGGTTTTAGGTATTAGGGAGGTAAACAGGTATTAGGGAGATTTTACCTGAAACCCCATGCAAGAATACTGCAATGCAAATAAGACATGAAAGATTCCATGAGAATATTGGTAGTAAATGAAAGGGAATACATGCATGACATTAAAAAAACATCTAATTTTGCCTTTGAGATGGGGAAGAGATGGGCAGCCTTTAATAGTAGAAGCTCCCTTACCTGGTACATCAGCAGATCTCTGTGCAATCATGAAGGATGCAATACATCAGAATAGTGCTGCCTTTATTTCTCACCATTTACTAACAGGCAACTTTATAAATCTGTAAGGTTTGCATAGACAAAGTTTTGATGTTCGCAATCCAATTTTGCTGAATTTTGCCCTAGCAGCACAGCTTTCTAACGGTGATATTGCAAGCAAAGTCTGAAACATTAAGTGGGGCCAGCCCTTGCAAACATCAGCTCATCCTCATAGAGGAGCACACAATGCCTGAGTAGATTTCTCAGTCTTCTGCAAGGCAGGTATTTCTCTTCATTTCTTCCCTTATTAGCTGACAAATGACCTCCCATAGCAGCTCAGAATGAGCACCGTATGCAATGTTGATTGCTTTCTGCCTCAACATTTTCTTGAAGACATTCTCTTAAGAACAACTTAAACAGTTAATGGCTAATAATTTTTTTTTTAGAATCTAAGAACTATTATACTTCTGAGAGTGGAGACTGATAGGACTTTATTTTGCCATTTTAACTGTAAGTATGCCTTTAAAGCCACACAGGCATGTGGTTATTTAGCAAAGTATATGTTTAAGTGACATTAAAACCAAATTCATACTAGCACATATTTCAGTGTTTTCCTGGATTTTCCCTTACACTGCATGCAGAGTAATTTATGTTTGCAGTGTTTGATCTTCTGTTAATCAGTAGTAAGTTAATTAGTATGATAATATGTTCTTCAATTGTGCCCTTTGTCTGATGCTTCCAAAAGTTAGCAAACAAGATGAAAGAATATAGACTGAAATCTTGCATTCATTTCATTTCGTCATCATCACCATGTTCACACTGGACAATTTTAGCCAGCACTTTGGGATTTTCCTAGTTTTGTAGCTGGCTAATCTTCTGTTTTACAGTTTTCTCCATAGGAAATCAATGTAAATCAAATTTACAGCTCTTCCCTTTGCAGTGTAAGTAACGGGTTTTTCTCTCCCACAGCTGACTACAGATACCTGGTGGTAAGAGATATGCACTCTTTGAACTTCTGCCTGGAGAGCTACAGGTGAATCTGACATCCAGCCTACTTATTTCTCCATTGCACCTTACACAGATACACCGTGCTCTTGTGTGAAGTATTCCCACATGTGACTTGTCAGTTTAGTGACTTGTCATTTTAGTGGCTTATGCCATTTCACTTGGACCAAATGGGTGCACAAGGATCAAAGCAAAGACCACCAGGCACATTTTACCTCTGATCTTCCATCAGTCCTCACAGTGCTTGTGATAGGTACAACACTCTTCTATTAGAGAAATTTCAGAGGAAGAGTACAGCAGAGCAGTGAGTGATCTCTGACATGCGAGATACTTCCCAGTATCACTGAAAAGGCAAAAGAGGAGGCTAGAGAGCCCCCCTGCATGTAAGGTTTGGGGATGCTGCAATGCTGAGGTCTGGGAACCTAGTCAATTATTACCTGCCCTTGGTTACTTTGATCTCAATTGCATGCGTCCTCATGTTGCAATCCATACAGTCAGTCAACATTAAATAGACCTTTACATAAAAACACTGAAAATCAGCACAGAGAATGTAATGTCCTCTGTGGCTGTAAAGCCCATATGAAAAGAATATTCCTCTGCAGAGATGAGGGTGAGAAGGAATAATAAACAGTGTTTGAGAGGAAGTCTGGGAAGCAGGATCACCTGTATGTTACCAAGAAAAGACTAGTACTCCCCTGGTCCTGCAGGATGAGTCTCCTGAGCTGTCACACAATGCTGGTGCTGCTGGCATGATGCTTTTCCTGGAAAGAGCTGAGGCTTCTGTGTGGATGTTATCATCTGAAATAGCACAGAAGCTTTAATTTTAAGAATTATCATATAATCAGAGAATCAGCTAGGTTGGAAAAGACCTTTAAGATCATTCAGTCCAACCTTTATTGTGCAGCTGATGATAAAATAAACCACCAGAAGTGTTTTCATTAGACAGTGAGCAGTGTCTAAATGCTTCCCTTTGTGCAGCAGCAAAATGTTGGATCCTATGGTGTATAGGGCAGACTTCTGTTGACTTGGGCACCATCATCATCAAAAAACCACTGGAGCTCCCTTGGCTCTTGTGAGGCAGGAAGCTGCTAATGCTGCTGCCACAATTGGAATCATACAGAACAGAGAGGTCAGAGTGTCATTGACCTTCACCTGCATAAGCATGCTTGTTTTCATGTGTAATAGACAAGTCCGTTGTGTCTTCTGCATCCAAGATTTCATTATAACCTATCAAGTTGCAGCTAGTACAGTTGGTAGAGTGCACAGTGATTCAGCTGACTTCTCTGCATCTGTACAGATTAAACAGTGTCAGGGTGTGATCACTGAAAACTGATCATCCACAGTATTAAACTATTAGAACAGCTCTGTCAGTTTTGGCCTCTGCCAAAAATTCCTGGGCTGTTTCAATGACTAGTCCTAGCTAGGAACTATTCAAGTAGAGTCTGATGTGGTCACCTTGTTTTGGAGGCTAAGGCAGTTGTACAGTATGGGTCACACCATGCCATAGGATCTCAGGAGCTAGATAAAGGCACTGTTACTAGTACAGAAGATAGCTTCCCAGTCTGTATTTGCAACTTATATTACAGGCACTCACATTTGGCTGGTTTTGCTCCAATTGCCCTTAAAAAAGTGCTCTGGCAACCACCATCCTTCCCCCTACCCATAGAACATCTATCTTGGATGCCTCCTTGTCTTGCTGATACAAACAATTTGGGATTAAGACAACCATCTTTTACATCAGTATCCTGATTAAAGTTTGGAGTTGCATAGGGCTTCTTCATTGTGCCTGTCTCTACTTGGGTGGCACCATCACCAAAGGAAATCACAGGATTAGGTGGTTGTAAGTGACATCTAAATCCCATGCTGAAAGTCAACCATTGCAGATCTCTACTTGGACACGTAACACACAGTGGAGGATAATACTAAAAGAGAATGTATCACCAATCTATAAAAAAAAATACATCCATGGAGTTATAAAAGATGACTTGAAATATAATCCTCTAAAGAACAAAGAAAACAAGCCACCCAGAGGAACCCCTTATAATAAATACCTAGTTACTTCAATTCATTTAGTTACTTCATTTCTAGCTCTCTGGAAAGCAGCTCACATCTTCTAATACCAATATCACAGTTAAAACCTGGTTATGTAAACCATGACGTAAACAAGTACATAATCTATTTCCAGTGAACTAATCAATGCATTGTGCAATGAATGCACATGGGGGCTGGAGGTGTGTGTGGTATTTGCTTTCTACCACCCAGTAAGCTATGCCTGCTCAGGATGGGAAAAGAAGAGGCAGTGCCTGGCTGGGGACTAGGAGCTCTTTCCTTGCACCTCCATCCCCAAGATGTTTGCTTTTCAGTTTCTAGTTTAAGACCAGTTTCACTTAATTTTATTGCTGGAACTTCACCCTTTGTGGGTTAGAAACATCTCAGTGTATGACTATACCATTTCTTAGGGGACAGAGGCAGGACTACAAGCATCTCCTTGATATCTGCTGTCCCTTAAATATCTCCTTGAGATAAGCTTCTATCAGGGAAGCCTCTGGGTGCACCATGTAAATCTGCTGTTTCATCTCCCCATCCGTGGATGGTGTTTCCTCACCACTCTGATCCTCATGATGAAAGATGAGACTTGGTCCAGTCTTAGCTGGGAGCAGGACTGATTTGCAGCATCTGCAGAAGCCAGCTTCAAAGGGTCTCTCAGAAGGAAAGGGAAGCTGCTGAGTTGTTAGTTTCTGACCTCCCTTGTTCACAGACACACTGATAGGGCATGAGCCAATCTGATTTTCATCTGCTGAAGTTCACAAAAAATCTCAAGGCCATTTGCAGTCACCCAACCCTGCAGCAGCTAAAAGGGTCACTTCCAGCCTTCTGCATAAAGGTCTCCACAGAACAACCCACGGCTCATAGCTCCTGCTTCCCTGTGCATGACTTTGCTGGGAAACCATGAATTTAACAGCAGCACCTCACCCCCACCTCCAAGGGTGGGATTCCTCCTGGGTAATGAGCCGGACACTAGCAGGAAAATGACCTTTGGAGAGGCCAAGACTTGCTAACAGCGTTAAGGACTGCATTTCTCAAGAGCCCTCTGTACACTTTTCATGCCCACGCCTTTGCAGGGGGTGTAAAACAGGCTGACCCACACTTCACCCTCATCTCCAGCCCTACAGAGGGGCAACATGATTGGTTGTATGGGTGTTGATGCAAAGAGCATATGTAAAGGTTTGGCCTTGGTAAGGAATTGCAAAAGTATAGCAAAAAACCTAACTTCTTATCAGTGCACAAATATGTTACCCCTCCACAGGCAAGCCCCGGGGATCACTGTTCTTTGGGTACGATTTGCAATGCAGAATCTTATGGGCAGCCTAGTCATCATCTGAAGCTATGAATAACATATATTTAGCCTTAAAATCTGTGTTTTCTTTTCTGTTTGACTCCTTCCACTGGACTGGGGTGGAAGGATGGATAATGAATAGGAGAAGTTTGGTATGCTAGAAGTCATTCTGGCATAGCTTCCTGTGTGCTGATGGAGTCTGGTCATAGGTGGTGATGGAGTTAGTCCAACAGTGACCAGAATGATGTTGCCAGAGGAAGGATGGGCAGGTTAGTTGTGTCAACTATTCAACTAAAGATGATGGAGACCATTCCTAAGGCAGCTAGGATGCCATTCATAAACTATGGATGGCCACATCCACAAACTCTTTCACCCTGCAGAATGAGATGGCTGAATTAAAACTCTCTATTGAGAATGGTCCCATGCCAACCCCTAGCTGTGCCCAGGGATAGTTTGGGCTGGTGCTAGTTGGCCTGGGCACAAACTGCACCCAGGTTAGCCGATATTATAGAGACATGGTCCTATACCTCTGCCCCAAAACTCATTTACTTGCCAACATGGACGTGATGCTGCCCCAGGGAATTTTCCTATGGATGTTCTCAGAAGAGACAGTGGATAAAACCTTTTCCTCTCTCCTTCTTCACCACTTATTTCCCCTGCCCCAAAGCACTCATCAGTTATGCTGGAATACTATTTGGACCAAAGCAGTTGCAATCACACCACAAATAAGTGAAATCTCTGGCTTTACCCCTACAAAATAATTGTCCCTTTCGATACAACAGTTCTTATTTGATCAGCCATCTCACCAGTATAAAGGATATCAGTCTTGTGCAGCATTTTAGTTGCAAGAACAGGTTTGAGTACAGGATCAGAAGCATAAAGAAAGCAAGCAAGCAAACAGCGGGGCAAAACCCCATTTGTCAGACAGCTCCTGTTCATACATAAGTGATAAAATGCTGTGGAAAAGATACAAAGGGAAGAAAATCTAGTTGATTTTCCATGCACAAAAGATTAAGAAGCAGCTGTTCATCTTCCACTGGCATAAAGCCTGTGGAAAGAGTGTGCTGAGAGAACAACACAGCCATAAGATCAGGCATCAATGAAAAGTGTACTGATAACAGCAAAATGAGAAGGTCTGCCAGGTCTTTCAAATGGGGGAATTAATGTTACCCAGAAACACTGTATCTGCATGGCTTTCCTCCTGCCTGTCTTAAGCTGTATAAAGCAGGGAACTCACCCTGCTGGGGAAATGGATAAACAGATTTTGCCTTTTATTCCTGATGTGGACCTGTAGATAAATGTACTGTGGACTGGAACAATGAGACTTTTATAGACAGCTCTCCATGCCTTGTTAATCATGATGCCCTTTGCACTGGAATTTGGTAGTCTCTCTTCTACCCTATCTGGTACCTGGAGAAGCCCTTCCCTAGGGGCAAGTCACCAACTGGAAAAGGAAATCAAGGCACAGAGAGAAGCAAGCAGAGGCTTGATCAGAGAAAACAAGAGAAACAAAGCTTGGGATTTAGATCTTAATAAATTGCTTCATTACTTCTCCAGCAGCCGTTTTATAGGTGATTTAGATAGAGAAGGAAAAAGAGGCTAAAGACCATATTATTGGCACTGGAATTAGGAATTAGTCTCCCTTCACAAACAGGAGTATCTTTCTCCTTAAAAATGTCCAGCAGAACACAAATGACCTTGCCTTCATCACTAACAGGGAGATGTGACCTTGTCCTCAACTTAGACACTGAACCTTGAATCAGCAGGATGGAGGGAAATGAAAACAAAACTTCCAGTGCAGTTGTGGGATTGTGTTAGAAGTGAGCACAGCCCAGTGGCACAGGAGAGGGACAGATGCTTATACAGCCTGATGTAACACTCTTCTATATATAATGTAATAAGGTTCTGTAATCATTTTCATCAGGAGAAATAGACAATCCAGAGCTGGACCCATCTGGCACTGTGATCAGGGATCCCAGCTCAGGGGAGCTGGGCTTGTGCTCACAGGCCCTCCTCACATGTCCTGCTCTGCTCAAGCTGGTTGTATGTCAATATTTAGAGCAAACCATTTCATGTAACAGACCTCGGTGAGACTGGTCACAATTTTCCAAGAACTGGATTTTCATTGGAAAATAGTCATATATGAAACAGCATTTATTATAAGGATTTACAGTTTTATGGAACATTTTAAAGCCTTTCTCTCACACCTTCCCATTTGATACTTCCTCAAAGGTTTATTCAAGTTAGAGTGTTCTAACTAGAAAAATTCAGGCAGTCTAAAGATTGTGAGATAATTTGATTATGAAGTAACCTATGATAAATTCTCTTGCACGGGAGACTTCAAGTTCTACTCCCTAGTAAACCACCGCTTTGATTAAACCCCACCAGCAGCCAGCCCTTGCCTGTATTGTGACTCAAGTCATTCCTGCTTTAAAAAAACAAAAGGCTTTAAAAACTCTGTAAAGTTCAGGCCATTGAAGAGTGAGGATAATTGTAAATCTCAATGTACTTTATGAAATGTAAAACCTGTTCCTGTTGGCTGCAGTGAAAATAATACTTCTCAGTAGAAGTACTCCAGAATAATGCTTCTTACCAGATACCGGTCTTTCAAGAGTGTGATAAAAGCATCCAACAATTTACACTAGATTGGGTTTTTTCAGCTGTGGAAGATCTGCAAAAGGAAATACCTGAGTTTTTTTCTTTTCAGACAAGTCAAAAGGGCAGAAAATCACAACACAGTGACAGAGTGGTGGCATAAACCTTGCCCCTGCTTCAGAAGCTGTGTGAATGCACTCAGCACGTACAGGGTTTGGCATGCACAGATTCTACCTGCAGTGTTTTCCCCATGGTACATCTATGTGCCTTTGGTGTACAACCAGGTGATCTCTCCCCTGCCTTTGGATGCTTTTGGATCCTTACTTGCTTTTGGAAGAGCCAAGGATATTGGCAGTGAGGCAGCGACATCTGGAGGACAGCCAGCCACCGGTTAAATCCTCTGCTCGCTCAACCCATCAGCGACACGCCAGGAGTTCTGGGACATGGGATAGGGACTCCTAGGTCTATGTTCATCAGAGAAGCAAGAATGGGAGTCACCAAAGGACCTACACTTGTTTTTTTCTGCCTTCTGTCTGTGGCTGTGATTACCAGGTAATATCAGGATTAGGGCATCCCCAGGGCTCTCCAGAGCTGTGATGCCAGGTTATGGGATGGTCTGAGCCCAGGGGGTCTCTATTTTCCCCTCTGTTCCCATCCCCCAAAACACTTGTGGAGGGTGTCAAGCAAGCTATGGGAAGAAAAGGGGTCTTCCAGGGCTGTGTCCAGGTAGACTTTTCATTAAGCTTCCTGTTTATGACTCTTAAAATTCACCCTAAAAGAGAACTTAAAAGAGTTCAACTACTTTTATTGAATTATAACTCACATAAGGTCAGAGCTTCGAGTCTCCTTTTCTTCCCAGTCCTCCATCTTCTCTGTCCATCTCACCAAGAAATGCATGGGAAACTAATAAGAGAATAAGAGAGTTAAACGCCCTGATGGCTAGTCCTGACAGCCTGGTTTTGGCTCCCACAGCTGGGTATTGCAACGGAATCAACAAAAAGACACTGACATAGTGAAGCAAGTCCACCACTAAGGTGGTGGGGATGTGATAGTCGAGATGTGAGGAGAGGTGGAGAGAATTGGGTATATTCAACCTGAGCAAGAAAATGTAAAAGGCTTTTATCCCAACCTTCAATCACCTAACAGCAGCGTGTACAGCAGATGGACCTAGACTTTTCTCAGAGCGCAGAGAGATAAGATTGGAGGCAAAACACCCAAAAAGCAATATGAGAACGTCTTGTCACAGGGTGCCATGCTTGCAAGGGCCCATGCTGCAATGCATAATGTGCCCTGCTATGGATCGGGAGAATGCAGGCTGGCCTTTTTGTAGAAGGGCACATCTGGAGTAAGATGCCCTTGTCCAGGAGGGGTATTGGGACCAAGAGAAGCTGTACACAGCCATGGAGCTGGAGCTGGAATGTCCATTAATCCTGTATCCTTTGTAGATATAGAATGAGGGAAGACTGAAGCAATCCAGACACTACCTAACAAGGGTCCAGCAAGGAAAGACTACTCTGCCATGGTGCAGTTACTGCCCTTCACTAGGGCTATGGGTTACACAATGGGAAGGTAAAAATAATTGCCAAGGAGATGTCCATCTCACAGTGAGATCCCATGGGAGGTGGACATCCTGACCCCGGTGTGATTTGAACACACAGCCTTCTGATCTGGAGTCAGACGCGCTACCATTGCGCCACGAGGTCAGGGCTGGGACAGATTCTGCTCAAACATCATCCTGGATTTTATGGCCATGGGTGTTCTCTGAAGGAAGGGGAGGAGCACCTCTATACTTGCCTTGTTAAGCCTGCAAGAAGGGCTCTAAACGAGATGATTCAGAGGAGGAATGCCAAAATGTGACCATTGCCCAGAGCAGCCCTATACGACCTGTCCTATGAGAAAGAGGCTCCTGTGCTTGGTGTCTCTAGAGGGGCAGGAGGGATTGTGACCAGCCACCTCCCTGCAGCGAGACACCCCATTTATCTGGTGAATGCACAGCACCCACCCTGTGGCAGGAAGGACCCTCATGCAATCTGACATCCTGGCTGGGGTCACCTTCCCCACAGAAGGAGATGGAGTGTGCCCTGGGTTCAGCTGCCTCCACATGCCCTGGACCCATGCTGTTTATTCTGCCCCTCTGCCCCATCCTTCCGTGGGCTTTCACCCCCAAGCAGGGTCACCATGCTGTGGACATCACTTTTTTGCCCTCTCCTCAAGGGGTGGCCCTGTATTCTCTACCTCCCATAACCCTTCTCCTAAGTGTCCCCATGGAGAGGACCCCACCACCCAGGCCAGGGTCTGTGATGGGGACCCACACCTCCACCCTGACCTCGTGGCGCAAGGGCAGCGCGTCTGACTCCAGATCAGAAGGTTGTGTGTTCGAATCACACCGGGGTCAGCCCTGGGGCACCACTGGACACCTTCTCATTCACCCTGCGTGAGGGTCAGGGCTCTGTGATGCACTGGCCAACTCCTGAGGAGAAAATGTGATGCCCAGCGTTTTCCTTTCAGTCAGGTGTGTCTCTGTGCTGGTTGGAGATTATGGATCATGACCATAGCAGAGGCCAATGCTGGGAGGTGTTGTGGTGGCTGTCTGCCACAGTTTTCCCTCATCAAGTAGGAAATGATGAATTCTTCCTAAAGGAAATGCAAGCTCAGTCACTTTGGGGGACCTGAACTTACCCTCAGGCAATATCTGCCTGGGAGTGTAAGATGTGATGGTAAGAAGGAGGATCTGGGGAGCTCTCATCTGCTCAGCCTCACCTCAGAGCCCACACAAAGGCTATGGAAGAAATACTCCTGAAAGGCATGCCCAAATGAAGGAAGGACAGGAAATGACCAGAAGCAGTGACCATGGATAAACCAAGGGAAGGTGACTCTTGGCAGTGTGATAGGGTTCTTTGGACACATTACTTCCTGGACAGTCAACAGGACACCAAGGAACATCGTTTGTCTTGACATTGGTTTGGCGTCTGACAGGGTCCCTCAGACATGTCAGTGTAGCAGGACACAGGGACACAGAGCCTAAGCTCAATCCCAAGGTAAAGCAAACTGGCTGCAGCAGGGAGCGGAGGGGTTGTGTCAGCAGCTGGCCATCCAGCTGATGTTCTTCAGTGCCTCATGTTGCACTGGATGTTGTTTGGTGTCTTAGTGATGGGCGCAGGGCATGTTCTGCAGGACGAAGGATGCAGAGCACCTGGCAGGGCCATGGGGATATTGAGGGGCAGGGGCCAGTGGCGCAATGGACAACGCGCCTGACTACGGATCAGGAGACTGCAGGTTCGACTCCTGCCTGGCTCAATGCTTTTAGCCTGGCCACAGCTCCTCCTGTTCCCTCTGCGAGGGCCTTCACCCCTCCCTGGGGCTTTCTGCAGGGCAAAAGTGCTGGGGTGTCCTCTTGCCCTTCAGGAAGGAAAGAGGTTCTCCAGATCTTATGGTAGAGCTGGGGCACAACAGCAAATCTCACAGCAGAATGAAGATGCCTCCTGAACTGCTCCCTGTAGGTTGGACAGACCCAGTCCTCAGGCTGTCCTGGCACGTCACGTGCTCTGGTCACCAACCATCTTTGAGGGTCACATTGGCCTTGCTGCTGTTTGTCAGTGCCTTGCCAAGTTCTGCACTCAACTTCAATAAGCCGCATGGAAAGCACAGACAGTAGAGCTGCACTGGTTACCCCGTCACAGATGCAGTATGTTGTGTTGGCCTTTGCTGAACTGACAGGTGAGATCTATGATTTTATCTTTAGTCCAAATTTTTACTCAACTTAAGACATTCCGATCAGCGCCCTGCCTGCTTGAACTCTGAGTACTCCAAGGATGTAGAGTCCACAGCCTCTCTCAGTGATTTGCCACCCCCATGATGAAAGTTTCTTTGGCCAGTATATTGAGCCTGATGCAAGGGAAGATATTGTTGTGCAGGAAGCCCAACAAGAAGGGAGAAACGCCAGGCAAAGGCAGTCCACTATGGATAAAGAGGTGGCCTTTGCTACAGGCCACTATTAATACACTGGCCAGGCTGTGGGCAGAAAAATGGCGAGCCAGGCAGGAGTCGAACCTGCAATCTCCTGATCCGTAGTCAGGCGCGTTATCCATTGCGCCACTGGCCCTCCTTGGACTGGGGGGGGGAGGGCTTCCCATTGCCAAATGGGCTTTCTGAGAGGTGCAGGGGAGGCTGCAATAGGATTTAGTTAAGCACAGATTAAGCAGGTTATAGTGATCCCTGGAAGGCAGGTGATCTAATCCCCTGCTCAGAGCACTAAAGTCATTGACATTGGGTCATTCTGTTAGTCAACATCTGAACATCTCCAAGGATGAACGTCTCCGTCCTCCCTGGGACCCTGTTCTAATGTGTGAGCTCTGATGTGTGACATTTTTTCCCTACTATCTAATAGAGATTTTTCATGATATAATGTGATTTTTGTTGAGCTTCATCCTCCATGTCCACAAGAAAAGGTTGGGTCTACTTTCTCTGTAGGCACACATAGCATAAAACAAGGTTATAATCCTTCCTCGACCTCTTGTTCTCTGTATTATAGAAACCTACCTCTCTAGGCCACTCCTCATCTGGGACTCCAGCACCTTCTCATCTGCATGAACATCTCTGGGACTTAATGAAGTCTGCAAATGTCTTTCTTGTCCTGGAGATCACAAAACTGGACATGATAGGGCAATCCCCCATATCAGTACAGGCTGGGGGACAAAGAGATTGAGAGTAGTCCTGCAGATAAGGACCTGGGGGTACCAATGGTGGAAAAACTGAACATGACCCTGCAGTGTGCGCTCACAGCCCAGAAAGCCAGACGGACTTTTTAAAGGTCATGTAAGGATAGGACAATGGGGATAGGCCAGAATCTCCCATTTTAATGTATATCTATTGTGTCTCAACCTCTCATCATGAAACACTATGAAGCATTTGGCTTGATGACCTCCTCATAGATAGCGGAAGGTTTCTATCAGGTACTCATTGAAGCCTCCTCTTCCATTGTCCAAATAAACCCAGTTTCCACGGCTTCTCCTCATACAGCAAATGCTACATTTTGATGGCACTCCACTATACTTGTTCCAGATGACCAACGTTCTCAAACTGGGGGCCCCAAAGCTCTATGTAGTATTCCCAGTATGAAAGATGAGTAAACTGTGGGAGTAATGTCAGCAGTGAGTAGAGAGTGATGAGACAAGGGGCCCAGCTCTACCATAAGATCTGGAGAACCTCTTTCCTTCCTGACGGGCAAGAGGACACCCCAGCACTTTTGCCCTGCAGAAAGCCCCAGGGAGGGGTGAAAGCCCTCGCAGAGGGAACAGGAGGAGCTGTGGCCAGGCTAAAAGCATTGAGCCAGGCAGGAGTCGAACCTGCAATCTCCTGATCCGTAGTCAGGCGCGTTGTCCATTGCGCCACTGGCCCCTGCCCCTCAATATCCCCATGGCCCTGCCAGGTGCTCTGCATCCCTCGTCCTGCAAAACATGCCCTGTGCCCATCACTAAGACACCAAACAACATCCAGTGCAACATGAGGCACTGAAGAACATCAGCTGGATGGCCAGCTGCTGACACAACCCCTCTGCTCCCTGCTGCAGCCAGTTTGCTTTACCTTGGGATTGAGCTTAGGCTCTGTCTGGGGGACCCTGTCAGACGCCAAACCAGTGTCAAGACAAACGATGTTCCTTGGTGTCCTGTTGACTGCCCAGGAAGTAATGTGTCCAAAGAACCCTATCACACTGCCAAGAGTCACCTTCCCTTGGTTTATCCATGGTCACTGCTTCTGGTCATTTCCTGTCCTTCCTTCATTTGGGCATGCCTTTCAGGAGTATTTCTTCCCTAGCCTTTGTGTGGGCTCTGAGATGAGGCTGAGCAGATGAGAGCTCCCCAGATCCTCCTTCTTACTGTTCTTGAAAAACTCCTGCTGTTCATCAGAATCCTGTCTCTGTTTCTCTAACCCTACACTGAACAATTATCCTTCACCCCCTCCAGAAATGCCCTGGGCTGAGTGTACCCCCACATCTTACCCTCCCAGGCAAATATTGCCTGAGGGTAAGTTCAGGTCCCCCAGAGTGACTGAGCTTGCATTTATGAGGCTTCTTGCACTTCCCTAAGGAAGAATTCACTTCCTTCTTGATGAGGGAAAACTGTAGCAGCCGCCCACCACAACTCCTCCCAGCATTGGCCTCTACTACAGTCCTGATCCATAATCTCCAACCAGCACATCACTACACTTGGCTTAAAGAAAAGCTCTGGGCATCACCTTTTCTCCCTCAGCCCCTCTCAAGGTACCCCCATACGGGTAGCTGTTCTATGCCTTGCAGAGCCCTACCCCTCACACAGGCCTACCCCCAGAAAAGCAGGGTGAATGCAGAGGGTTTCCAGTGGTGCCCCAAGGCTGACCCCGGTGTGATTCGAACACACAACCTTCTGATCTGGAGTCAGACGCGCTGCCCTTGCGCCACGAGGTCAGGGTGGAGGTGTGGATCCCCAGCACGGACCCTGGCCTGGGCAGTGGGGGTGTCCTCTCTATGGGGACTACCCCATGGGTGTCCAGGCACCCCCAGAAACACTGTAGCTGTGGAGTGGAAGAGGTAAACTGAGGACAGAGCAGCCAAAGGCTTTTTGCAGTGAGGAGTCCAGGCTGCAGGATGAACGTGCAGGGCGGGATGGGGTGATCTGCAGGCTCAGGTACAGCATCTTAGGGATGCTGTGATGTAAGAATGGCGGTCCAGGGCACAACACAGAGAAGGGATGTGGTCCCCTCCTGCAGCACAGCCCGAGGTAGGCTTTGTGTATATACCCAGAAAAGGTCATGGAGAATGTTAAGAGCAGACAGCCCTTGGGCTTGGTCCAGCCAGAGCTGGACACTATAGCTCCTGATGTCCTGCCACAGCCACAGCCTCGTGTAGACTCATAATGGCAGCTGGACCTTCTACAAGGAAGGGAAGATGTCCCACCAGTGCAAGCAGGGTCCACCAACAGTGTAGGCAAAGCCCACTGCTAGCTCTGGCTGCCCAGCCCTTTCCTCATGGGTGGTTAGTGCAAGGTTGTCATGGACAGAGATGTCAGAGAGGAAGTGAAACCTTCCTTCTACCTCTCCAACTCCATGCCTACCCCAGAATCATGAAGGAAGCTTCTCACTACAAGTCCATCTGGGGCAAGGACAAGCTGTGGGCACAATACTGGCAGGGGTCAGCAGTGCAATGGACAAAGTGCCAGGAGAACCTCACCTGGCTCCTTCCCACAGCCTGGCCACGGTGGAGGTGGTGGGGATCAGGCTGCCATGGTATCCTTTGGAAGTGGTGGGTAAGTGGCCTTGGGTTCTGTCCTGCCTCTGGCTTACCCCTCTCTCTGCCATGTATTGTGCCAGCAATAAGACATTTTTCTATCAGAAATCCATCTGGCATTTTTCTTGAGCACAGTTATTGTTACACCTCATTGTTCCCCACTGCCACACCTTAGGCTTTATATCACAAATTCTGACACCTTTGCCGTTCCTGTTTGCCCCACAGCCCATATTAAAAACCTTGGAGTTAGAGCTCTGACACTGTTATTAACATGTCTGTTTCCTTTTAGAGAATTGAACTATTTTAGTATACACGTTTGTGATGCAGTGCTGAATCTATTGTTATTAAGAATGATCCGTTTCAGAAAAATCCTTTAAAAAGGACAAAAAAATTGACAAAAATTGAGAAAATGGTTTGTAAGTGCAAATAAAAATTACAGCACTTGAAGGAGGAATCACACAACTGATAGTTCAATAGATGTGTTCATTTTATGCAGCTGATATAGTTACCTAGTTATGCTAAAGACAGTTTGCTTGTACTGCATGCCCAGTGAGCTGCTTCCCCACCAGCAGTGTGTACTGTGTATAAATACATGAGATGTACAATATTTTCCTGGATGGAAAGACCACTTCTCAACTGGATTCGATTCCTATTTGTGGACAGTTGTTTAGGAGCAGAGCCACAGCACTCTCACCCAGGCTAGTTTTAGGGTACATTTCTACATGGAAATGTTATTCTCTTGTGAAAATAAGAAATCTCAGCAGAAGACTCTGAAATCCTGCATTTCCAAGCTTTTGACAATGAGCTTTATTTAAACAAATATAATAAGTGGCATGATGTGATTATTGCTCTCTGACTGTATGAGGCAGGACTGAATGGCAAGGCAGGAAGTGCTAGGTTAAGGTCTCCTGGGGTGGGATGCTGCTTTGAGAACTTGAGTATGTCTACAAAGCAGATGGGTACCTCCACCTTTGCTCCACCTTCAAAGGAGAAAGCAAAGCTCTCATTAGTACTATAACTACAAAGGGGTTTGAAGTTACATAAATGATAGAAAAATATATGAAGTTAGAAAAAAGTTAACTTTATAGTTATGTACTTATCCTGAAAGTGAGCAACTCCAGTCCCTAAAATTCGATGTATGAAACCAAAAACCCTTCCTGCTCTTCAAACATATTAATAATCCCCACGCACTTAACACTGTGAATGATCGGTGCCGAAGTTGGAGCAAAGGGACAGGCATCTATATCTCCACCTGAGCAAACCCTGCCCACAATAAGGGCTTTGGCGTCTGCTCCCCGCCAGGATGTCTTCCCGCAAGAGGGAGCCATGAGCCAGTTCATGGGCTTCACAAGCTGCAAAGCCAGGCTGGAGGTGCATTTTACTATCTTCATGCAGGAGGTGCTCCAGTCCCCTGATCATTCTCGTGGCCCTCCTCTGGACTTGTTCCAACAGTTCCATGTCCTTCTTATGTTGAGGACACAAGAACTGCACACAGTACTCCAAGTAAGGTCTCATGAGAGCAGAGTAAAGGGGCAGGATCACCTCCTTCAACCTGCTGGTCACACTCCTTTTGATGCAGCCCAGGATACGGTTGGCTTTCTGGGCTGCAAGCGCACACTGAAGCCGGCTCATGTTCATTTTCTCATTGACCAACACCCCCAAGTCCTTCTCCTCAGGGCTGCTCTGAATCTCTCCTTTGCCCAACCTGTAGCTGTGCCTGGGATTGCTCCCACCCAGGTGTAGGACCTTGCACTTGGCATGGTTAAACTTCATGAGGTTGGCATCAGCCCACCTCACAAGCATGTCAAGGTCCCTCTGGATGGCATTCCTTCCCTCCAGCGTATCAACCGAACCACACAGCTTGGTGTCATCGGCAAACTTGCTGAGGGCGCACTCAATCCCACTGTCCATGTCAGCGACAAAGATGTTGAACAAGACCAGTCCCAACACCAATCCCTGAGGGACACCACTCGTTACTGGTCTCCAGCTGGACATTGAGCCATTGACCACAACTCTTTGTGTGCGGCCATCCAGCCAGTTCTTTATCCACCGAGTGGTCCATCCATCAAACTGATGTCTCTCCAATTTAGGGACAAGGATGTCATGTGGGACAGTGTCGAACACTTTACATGAGTCCAGGTAGATGACATCAACTGCTCTACCCCTGTCCATCAGTTCTGTAGCCCCATCATAGAAGGCCACCAAATTGGTCAGGCAGGATTTCCCCTTAGTGAAGCCATGCTGGCTGTCACCAAGGACCTTGTTGTTTTTCATGTGCCTTAGCATGCCTTCCAGGAGAATCTGCTCCAAGAGTTTGCCAGGCACAGAGGTGAGACTGACTGGTCTGTAATTCCCTGGGTCATCCATTTTCCCCTTCTTGAAAATGGGGGTTATATTTCCCTTTTTCTGGTCATCGGGAACTTCACCTGACTGCCATGATTTTTCAAATATGATGGCCAGTGGCTTAGCAACTTCATTTGCCAGCTCCTTCAGGACCCGCGGATGGATTTCATCAGGTCCCATGGACTTGTGTACATTCAGGTTCTTAAGATGGTCTCGAATCAGTTCCTGTCCTACAGTGGGCCCAAGGTCTTCATTCTCACAGTCCCTGCGTCTGCCTTCCAAGACTTGGGTGGTGCGGTTGGAGCATTTGCCAATGAAGACTGAGGCAAAGAAGTTATTAAGAACCTCAGCCTTCTCCAAATCCAGGGTAGCCAGTTCTCCCGATAGCTTCTGGGGGGGGCCCACATTTTAAAACTTTTGATCATTGCATCACAAAGCAGGACCTTACAAACGATTGTATAACCTTCTCCTTTTTTATGACTTTGTTTTTGTTGGTTTTTTTTTCTTTTTCTATGAAATGCCACAACCAGAAGCTCACAATTGGGAAGAACATTTTAGGAATTGACCCAGTTGCCCACATATAGAGATTAGATCCATTTGAGAAGCCTTGTGACAGTAAAAATATTGATATCTGACTGGGGCTGGCAAATATCATGCAGGAGTTATGGGGGATCTGCACCCTCATGGAGCAGAAGCTGGAGGCCAGATGGGATCCCTGCGGTATCTTTAATTACAGTAAATGCCCTTAGCTCTGGGCTTGGCCTGCTAAGTAGAAGTATCTACAGTGCATGTTTCTTCATGCGTGTTTGCTCCTGAGGCCCCACTATATATCCTAAAACCACTAGTTAAACATGTCATTCCCACATGCCCTCATCCATTGCAGATTCCTGCATCTTGGTATCTGAGTACAGCACTGACCAACAACACCAAGCAGTCAGTTATCCGCACAGTATTGTCCAGTGCCATTTTAAGTAAGTTAGACCATACACAAGGCCACTCCTTTTTCTCTCTGTTCACATGAATATTATCTCAGGGGTCCTGTGTCTTACCAAGCAGTCCCATGAGATTCTTTGGATACCCTAAGGCAGCCCACAAGAATTAAGCCTATATATTTGAGCAACTGAATTGAGTCCATAATAACAACCAAGTAATATTTTCATAAAGAAAACTGGTTGTTCAGTTGGTTCAGATTTTATTTTTCCATTGAGGAAATCATGCAGGAGGTAGGGAGGTGCAGTTACTCCACTTGCTTTTGTGACCCTCTGCCATTGTTCAGGTTTAGCCATGTGCAGCGGTCAAGCTGTACTCCTTGCCTTCCACTGCCAAGGTTCCCTGGACAATCAGGTCTGTTCCTACAGCCCTATAAACACAAGAGTGTTCCCTCATCCCCTCCTGAAAGGTTCTGGTGTTGTGGACCTGTCTCTACACTGCAGCTGAGACTTTCTACCATGAAACTCTTCTGCTTCATGGCTCTCCTCCTTTTCCTCCTCCAGGCTGTTCCAGGTAATGGGGAAGATCCATGCTGGGGTCTGCCTGCATAGGAGGTATAACTCGTGCAGTAGTGCAGAATGTGTTCTGTGCTCCTCAGCTCCTTTCATTAGGGCCGTTCCTATTTCTCAGTCTAGAAGCAAAGTTAACTTTTAACTTTCCCACACAAGCCACAATCAGGTGTTGGCTCTTTCTGACTCTGAAATCCCTTTATGCCACTCTGTGGCACTATTAGAAGATGGTGCCATGGAAGTCGTCTGCCTCTTTTTACCCCCATGGTCATAAATTGTCCCCTTTGTGTAAGGTAGAGGAGTGACAGAGGTGTTCTCTCATATTACTTAAGTTGAACTATGCCAGTGTAGTTTATTTACTTTAGCTCTCTGAATATGCTGGTTTCCCTTCCTCAGCCATTCTGCTGCACTGACTCATTTAGTGATTGTGCTTTTAGCCTTGTTTTTCTTCATGCTTAATGGAACTCCCCATCTTGGAGTAAGGCTTTCGGAGGAGGAAGGAACTGGGCAAAGTGATTGTTTCTGTTACAAGGGGCTCTGTTATCAGCTGGGGAAGAGTCCAGCTTATGGTTTTTTTTAAGGCATATGAGGACCATGCTGCCCCTTGCATGACCAACATGCAGCTTTGCAGTCCCAGAACTTAGAAGCATCCAAAGGCTGGCCTGTCCCTACCCACTACAGTGTGCATGCCCAGGATATGTTCAGAAACTTGCCATCAACAAGTACATTTTTCCTTAGTTGTACAAAGCCTTCCTTGGAGTCATGTGAGGTCACATGAGTCTTCTCAAAACTTCCGGAAAAGCTGGCTTGGATTTTGGGGGTATTGGTATCACACCCTTTGTTGGGGTCCATGGGGTTTCAGCAGAAGGAATGAGACCATGAGAAATGGACCGATCCTGCAGCACAGCTGGGAATCCCATTCTTCCTGCAGGTCTTGGCTTGCCCAAAGACACCTTACGTTGTGTTGGATACCACGGTTTTTGCTTCCGATCAAAATCATGCCCAGCACCATTTGCTGCATTTGGAACGTGCTCTCAGCGTCAGAAAACCTGCTGCATAGGTATGGACACCCTGTTTGCATACATGTAGAGATGTGTGTAAACCCTGCCCAGGCAGGCTATGTTGGGAGAGGAGATTGATAAAGTCAGCAAAACACACTCTTACTGTCTTTGTCTCCTAATGGCTTTAAGCTGTCTTCTCCCATATAAGAAGATGGACATGTCTGTTCCTCCACTAAGGTTAGGATGGAGCACAGGAACAGGATTGCCATTTTGGGCTGGACTAATAGCACGCAGCCAAACATCCCGACTCCAACAGAACAGATGTCCGAGGAAATAAAATAGAAACTGTGGCACACCCAGAGTCCTCCTTCTTTGATACATCTTCCTTTAACCAGCTATTGGGGACTGCTGACTGCATCCACACTGCTACATTAAATAGGTGCCAGCTGACCTATTCCCCTGTAAATTTATCTAACTCCTTCTGGCCTTGCTTATTTTTGGAGCTCCTCAATAGGCAACATACACCATTAATCAATACATGCTTTATAGTCAATTGTGCTACTCAGACCTAAGGTTCATCTGATCTAGCATCCTGTATCTCTCCATGGCCAGAAGTGGATGATTCTGTACAGTGATTGTGTGTGTAAAGTGGCTATTAATGATAACCATGTAATTACACTTCCTTATATATTCTCCTGGCTTTTCTGAATTTGCAGATGTTTGTATTTAGGCATCTTTGTCTTTAAAAGACTTTACTGGATTTCCCCCTTTAGATTAGGAATTCCTTCTGTTTTAAAACTTCTTCCTCTACAGTTTTATTCAGTGCCACCCATTTCTGTAGTGCAAATGAAATGCAGTCATTCTGCATCCACCTTCTTCATACCTTTACAATATCCCTCCTTCAGTTACTTCTTTATGAAGCTGGTGGATCACAGATCCCAATTTTAGCAGAAGTACGCTGATAATCCCCGTAGTCTGTGTCTTTGCTTTTGGAGACACAGTGACCAGATGCTTTCCGTGTATGAGTTGGTTCAGTGGTGTAATGCTTTATGTTCTCATTTAAATCCTTTTCATTGCAGACACGACATCAGATTTCCATACTTGTCAAGATGAGGGGGGTCATTGCGTACCTCCAGAAATCAACTGCCTGGAAGAGCAAGTGGGACTTTGTCCTCACAGAGAATGGAAGTGCTGCACAGAAGTGTAATGGAGACCTCATGGAATTGTAGAAAACCACAGAAATGCATGGCCAAGAAAACAAATAAGTGCTCTTCCTAGTGACGTAGAGAAGATGCCTGGTGTTCTCAACATGCAAAGTGTATAATTAACTAGAGGTGACATGTTTCTTTATGTAACAAAGACAATAAATACTAGATAAACAGGTATAGCAGTTGTGTATGCATGGGAAGAGGCAGAATGTCTATTAGACTCACACACAGAAACTTTGCTGTAGCATCCTTGGAAAACAAATCCGTTGTAATTCAAACTTCATCTCCCTCCCTTTTCTGTCTTTCTTACTTCTTTCCTTCCTTTTCTTTCTAACAGAAGGCAATGTCTCCTCTTTCTGTTAAAGTGATAGAAACAAGGACAGTCCAACTGGCATGGTTGGGCTATGTCTACACTATTCAACTACCATTCTCCAAAGCAGGATGCCACTCAGCTGCTCTTCCCACCTCCCTATTGCTACCAATAAACTGTATACCCATTTCAGCACAGCTACCACCTATAAAAAGTATTCATGTGTGACTGGGCATATCTATCAAAAACTATCTATCTAAACCCATTTTATGCAGTTTGTGCTTCTCTCTGTGGTAAGCCTGAATCTATTAACTGGAGGGATGGGGATCAATGAACATGTTTTGATCAGACAGAAGATGGGACGGAAGGTATCAATGAAATCATTTGCAAATCAAACCAAGATCCACGAACAACCAGAGGGTAGATGTACCTTTGAGCAAACAATTGTTCTTTGCTTCCACAAAGCATTTGGACACATGTGTAGCCCTAAGCTCCTGAGTTTTCCTGATGACTTCAATGGCTAACATCATACTGCCAGTCTGCCAGTCAGTGCAAGCTGGGGATAGAACCCAGGTCTTCTGCAGCCCTTATCTCTTCCATATGCATATATATATATATGTATATATATATATATCTCAACTCAATCTCACAAAACTTGGTACATTTTCATGAGAATTCAGTATCCAAATTGTTACAACTGTTCTAGCAAACTGAGCAGTCTCAGGGCCTCTTCTCTATACCTGAAGCCAAATATCATAATCTGGCCATGCTCATCCTCTCTTCACCACCAGAAACAGACGGCTACATCCAGACTGTCTGGTGGAACTAATCCCTCATCCCAGACACACTTGGCAATTGTTTGGGAGAGAAATAGTTAGACTGGACCAAAACCTTTCCAGGGATATGCTAAGCATTTAATAGTTTGGATGATCAAATCCCAGTGCTTGTGTCCTGCCCTGTTTTCTTTACTAATGAAGATATACTGAAGGAGTTTAAGCTTTGATAAAGGGAAAATGCATGAGAGGAGATTAATACATTATTTTTCTAACTAGAATTATAGAAAAAAAACCCAAAAACAACAAAAAAACAACCAATCAAATTTTAAAAATCCTTCTTTGTTGTGGGTTGTTCCTTTTTTTAATCAAATAACCTGATTTACAGCCTACTCCATGACTCACTGAAATCAAGTTAAGTCAATAAATGGGTTTTAGACTCTGCTCCCATTGAGTTTTCCCACATGTAAATACACCCCCACTACCACAGCAGAGTCAGCCTCTCTTGTCTGGTGTCTCTATAGGCTTGCTTCCCACCTCCCTGTGCCTCAGCAGTGGTGTGCCCATGCAGGACTCTGCCTACATTTGGGTGTCTGGTGAGAGGCGGGGTATGTTAACATCATGCCTGTGGTCCTGCGCAATGATAGATAAGGTCTGGTCAAGGTTACACCATGCTCTGCTGCTGGCATGAATATCAGAAGGAACTGTAGAAGATGTGGTGTCCTGAAAACATCCCATTCCAACAGGCACAGCAGCCATGGGAACCTCAGATCTTCTTCAGTGAGTGCTCCCTTGTCCATAATCAACATAACGACAGTGATAATGAAATTACTTTCTTGCTCTGCCGTGTCTTGCTTGCCTCTCATTCATTTCTAAAGAACACTTTTTCATCTGAGACTTCGAGGTGAATTTATGTCAATCAAAGTGGAATTTGCTGCCACGTTGAGCATGAAGTTTCTTCCAGAGGTAATGTGAGGACACCATCCTCACATCAGTCAAGGACAGTGGTGAACCAAGACACTGGTTCCAGAGAACAGTACAGAGGCATCCAAAAAGTTTAGATCAGAAGAGGACCTAAGACTTCCTATGTCTTACATATGGGCTCTCACCATTAAACCTTACTTTCATTTTATTTCTTTTCCTGACTTTATTTCCATTATTTTTAGCTGATTTTGGTTGGATGGTAGAAGTTTGTAGATGTTTGCTGATTTATACAAGATCTTCATTACCTTGAGTCATGAAGGAGGGCGATGCTTTAGTACAGGGGCAAGAGGCACTGCAACTAGCAAGTTAATGGCTTGCTGGAAGATTTCACTGAGGTGCCATCAGATATAAGTCAGTAAAGAATGAAGTCCCACATCAGGGTTTGTGTGCAGATAAAGCATGCAGGAAAGAGTGCACTGTCTGCACATTTCCCAAAGAAACTCATCAAGGGACTCACCAAGGTCACCATAATCATGCATGAAAACCCTCCAATGGAAGCAGTTCACCCACCCACAAAGGCACACTGCCAACCCAAAACATGGAGTGACCTGTGGGACTGGAAGAGACCCATGGCCCAGCAGCACAGGAACTGTTGGAGGACAGGGTCCAGTGGCTACAGCTGTCCAGCCAAGCATTTATCAGTTCTCAGAAGATCCTGGGCCAATGCCAAATGAAAAGACCTATGGTCAGATTGGCAGATGGTGTGCATCCACTGGCTCCTATGTCATGACGAGGTTTTAAAGCCAACACCATGTTCTTCCAGCCTTCCTAGGACACACACCACTATTGCTGGCTGCTGTCCATGGGCTGGGGTTATCCAGGGGCTGGAGGATGGGTTCACTGAGGTGTATAATCCAGCTCTGCCAAAGAGGCGGAAAGGATCTTACCTATCTATGTAAGCAAAGCCTTAAATCCCTGGCACTGAGTTTCTTGCCTTTACTGCCCTGTTTTTATAAAGAAATGCTTCTGTCCAGTCCAGTTACAAAATCCAGCATTAGTACAGTACATCTGTACCAACACATTACCCCTTGCTTTGCACTTCTGAACATCTTTTGAGACTGAATGATGCGGCAAGAGCTTGCACGTAAGAGGTGGGAGATATTGCCAAATGAACACCTCACCTGCTTGCTTTTTGCCTGTGTAAATAATTATTTGGGGTTTGAGACAGCAGTTCGCAGGTGTTGGGCATTGGATTTCCTGTACTGTATTTGTAATCATTTTATTTACACCCCATTTCCACCCTGGAGTGAATAAAGCCGCAAGCCTTTGCTCCATCATTCAGACACAAAGCATGTCCAGATGTCACCCTCTTTAGATCACAAAAGACCCCCTCAAACTCTCCTTGCAAGGCTGACCTGATCCACACTGTCATGGGCCACAGAAAGAGCAAGAAAGCTCTTTCAGCTCCAGGGTTGTTTCACTACCCCACATCATTAGTGAGTGGACCAGCCTGTGAGACCAGACAAGCTCTGTCATCAGTTACAAGGCATGAAGAGGATGAGGAGAGGGGCAATGCTGCTTGGGAGGGGGCAACAGGGAAAAGCCAATCCCATACCCCTCTGTCAAAGCAGAAAAGCAATACATCAAACAAATGGCCTGGGGAGAGGAGGCAGAAACATCCTGTCCTTTGCAAAACATGAGCAGGCTTAGCTGGAAATTATTACCAGCCTGCAGCAGACAGTGTGCTGACTCTGATGTTACCCCAAGATCAGTATCTCTCCAGCATGAAATGGTCCACAGAGACTGGAGCTCTTTTGCCAGACCTGCCTTGCAGGTTTGCCCCTGCCTAGCCCAGAGGAGAAATCTAAACACTGCAGTGTTCAAAGAGTGGTGTAAAGGTCCCAGGCCAGCTCCTTGCCCAGGAGAACAGTCCCACTCCTAAGGGACTAGTTCTCACTCCAAGAGGGTGGATGGACCTATTTTTGGTCCAGCAGGTGACCATGGAGTAATGGAGTAATCAGAATCATAAAATCACAAATCATAGTATGATTTGGGTTAGAAGAAACCTTAAAGATCTAGTTCCAACCATCCTGACATGGGCAGGGACACCTTTCACTAGACCAAGTAGAATATTAAGTGGACAAGGAAAATTAAGGGTTTGCAAGTACTTGACCTCCCTAGATCAGGACTGGTCAGCCTTCAAACAAGACGCTTTAACCCATCTGAGCTTAGAGTCAGATGAAATTTGTCTTTTGCCCTTTTTGACTTTAGGACCAGACTCAGTTGCCCCAGACCTGAACACTGGTGTCACCTGAGGTGGCCCAAGGTATCATTCTGGCCTTCTGTCACTCATGCAGAGATCCATAATGCCCATGCATCTCAAATGACATCCATCAAGCTTTCCATACCTGCTGATCCAGGACAGCAAACTTTGACTCTGTCAAGTGGGTAGATTTAGTTTATATATTAGGAAGAAGGGTGTGAAGTCACTGGCACAGGGTGCCCAGAGAACTTGTTGCTACACCATCCCTGGCAGTGTTCAAGGCCAGGATGGATGGGGCTTGAAGCAACCTGGTCCAATGGAAGGTGTCCCTGCCCGTGGCAAGGGGTTGGAACTGGATGAGCTTTAAGGTCCCTTCCAACCCAAACCATTCCATGATGCTGTGATTTTATGATTCTATCAAATGCATCTAAATGACATTGTTTTAGGGAGAATGAAATTTGTAACCTTGATCTTTCAACTATCCAGCTTAGGATGTATTCACATGAACAGTTACATTAACACAGCTGAAGAGACAGCAAAGAGCAGGACGAGGCAGGGGCAGCAGCCAGGCAAGGGTAGCTGGAATAGCACGGGGCGATTTTAGAGCAAGAACTGCATAGCTATCACATAACTACCACCAAGTGGTGCATTGCTGAGCTAGCCAGCTACCTCTTCCACCAGAGCTGTGCTCTCATCACACGCAGGAGTGCAGCCTCCTAAATTCCTGGGAAGCCAAAGCTGGAATAGCATTTTTGGCAGGAAAAAATCACACCCAGGTTTCAGCTGGAGAAAACATTCACACAAGCTCAGATAAAAAAGGGACCGCTCCTGGCCTGCACCATTCTCCTTGTTGCAGTTCCTCAGGAGTCTTCCTTTCAGGTTGCCTACCACCCATCAGCTTCCCAGGGACTTTGCTGGCTGAAGCTGAAGAGCATCCTCCTGAGCTTCTTTTCCCACTGAACTGCCTGCAGTTGGCAACCTACCAGTCCAAAATGGCAACTGACAGAAAGAGGAACTGGGGATGCTGATAACCAGTGAACGTGAAGCAAGTCATCATTGTTTGGAGCCGCAGCACTGGGTCGGAATGACATGAATGGTTTTCTCAGCAGCAGACATTGTTCCTGAGACTGGAATATAATTAACTCCTGCCTACTCCCTCTTCCCAGATGCTACCCAGTGTGCCAGCAACACACAGAGGCTTCTGCATGATCTCAGGTCTGCACTTTTCCAGCAGAACCAAAGCAATGGAGATCCTTTGGTTCATGTTGATCTTCATCTCCCTTATGGGTCATGGTAAGACCAGGAAGGCTGAGGGTGGTAAACAGAGGCATCTGGGAACAGGAATAATCTTTTCTCACTGTTTAATCAAATCAAAATATTATGGGTGTTGAGGAAAGATGTCCTCTGGTTTCTGGATGAAGCAATGGATGAGGTACTTTGGCAAAATGCATGTTTTAATCCCTTGGGGTAGTGCAAAACTGTGCAGGGAAGAAGCTGTGAAAATGGGGAACCTCACTGCTTTTGTAGGAGCAGACTGGTTGGAGAAGACCTAAGGAGGTGACCTTGCTCTGGGGAAGTATTTCTGCCTTTTCTCAGGCTGCACTTGCACCATTGGTAGGGCAAGGACAACCGCTCTGACCTCTCATGCATGGTCAATGCCAACGTCCTGAATAAACAGCTCCATGATAAGATGTTCCTTGAGTGAGGCTGGCTTTGCAGCTTGGTATTTTTAACACAGATGTCTGAAGCTGTCCTTTGGGACAGGTATCCCATCTGTGCTCTATTCAGCCGTCCATGCAATGCAGGCTCCATGCATGCTCACAGTGCTGGATTGGCACAAGAAGCCCCATGTGTTGACCCACCAGCTTGCCACTTCTTTTTACAGGAGATGCTCATGGACCATTAAGCTGTAAGCATGAAGGGGGCGCGTGCCACTGTAGGCAAGACAGGGGCTTTTGCCGACTTGGAACCTGCGAACCTGGTGAATATCTGGCTAAGTACTGCTTTGAACCCATCATTCTCTGTTGCAAAAATCTGACATACTCCACTGCAAAGAGCTGAAGGTTTCCAAAGGAGCAAACTGCAGCACATGGAGAGCTGCAGGAATGAGGAATGATCTGCTGTTGGGAAAGAAATCCTTTGCCTTTCCTGTCACTGTCACTCTTCTGGGAGAGCATAGCTATGGGATCACTCTGAACGCATCACTTCTTGCTTTTGGTGGGACTTCCTAGGAAACACTGTGAAAAGAATAAATTTGGGCCATCTAGGCCACTTATCACCCCTTTTGGCAGCTGGTTGTTACCTGTCATGCATAGGAGACAAATTGCCTTCTCTTTACCTGAAAGCAATAAACATGAAGTTTATGGCAAATGCCCATCTGTGACTCCTGCTGACATTCAGCAAAGCTGCGGGTGGTGGGACACACTCTTTTCCACTGGCCAGGGCTGAACACAGAGCACTGTGACTTTGTCTTTTTATTTCCCTTCCTCAAGAAAAGAGTTGCAATGGGGGCAGCCGTTATCCCATTGCTTTTGGTGCAAAAGCTACGTGGTTCGACATAAAACCTAAGTGGGGGTCTCTGTTTCTCAGGCAAGTCCCCTGCATATCTACTGTTCCTTTCTAGGATGTGCCATGTTCTTACAGGCAATGGGAAGGGAGAAATAAGACACTAAAAAGGAGCAGGGATTTCCCACATGCATACAGACCCTTTTGCCCATAAGGTTCAGAGCAGGAATGTGCTGGCCATCAGCCATCATGTAGACCAGGAAATGCATCCCAGTAGGGCTGTCCCTGGTTCATCCCTCAACACTGCAAGACCAAGGAAGAGCCCAGTCTTGCTTGTTTTAAACATGATGGGGAAAGGATCTGAAAGCTGTGAACCATTGCTCTTGACAGGCTGATCTTCTCATCCATGGGCTGCATTTCTGGTGTTCCTCCTTTCCTCTGTAATCACTCAACAATCATTCCAAAGCAATTAGCCTGTTTGCACCTAACATCTTTCTGCCTATGACCTGCATTAGCCTAGATCTGTTAGCTCTCCAGATCCACTCTCAGCCCTTCTGTATTTTTCCAGCATGGGATTTGGACACTCCCCTGCCTTTGTCAGTCAGCTCTGTCCCTTTCCAGGTAAAATATTTCTCTCTGGGTGAATCATTTATGTGAAAGAGAGAAAATGATGTAATGAGAGAGCTACGCCAGTTAGCAAAGCATTGGCCAGAGCCAGGGAAAAGTCCTTCCTGGGAGATGAAGTTCTTGCTCTGATGAATCAAACAGGAAAATTCCCATTGACCTCACCAGGGTCAGGAGTCATTGCCAGAGATCCAACAATAAATTCACGCAAGCAACTCCACTCTCCTGTGAGCATCCCAGCTATTCTCCTTGGGTGATCATAGCACAGTCCAGGGCACCAATGCATGCAGGGAGATACCAGCACTGCCCTGGAGATCCCCTGCAGTTGAATGAACCATCAGGAGACCCAGGTTAACCAGAGCCAGCTGTTGGCTTGGGAACCAATGCTGGAAACAAACACAGGGCTGAGCCCGGAGCCAAATTCCTCCCCAGGTCCAGCACTCCTCTCCGACGTATGCTGGTGTATGAGTACAGCACAGGCAGGCTTTGAAATAAAGGCACCGTTCCAAAGCAAACAGTTTATTTCTCACGTTCACCCAACAGAGTTCATGATTCGCCCCTCTTATCTGGGGGGACCAATAGCCACCATATTTATAACCTGGTTTCCTAAGAAAGTGAAATGTATGGGCTCATGCAGCTCACCCTGTAAATCTCCCTGCCAGTTGCTGGGACTTCTGCCACCTATGCATTTTGAATCACTTAGCCAGCCAAATTTCAGTCAGGGAAGGTGGAAATGCTCAGACAGTTTACAGTGCACATATATATATGCTTACAGTGTATATATACACTATATATACTGTAGATACTTGCTGATCTGGCAGAAAATAACCCTAAAAAAATCCAAACCACAACACAACAAAAAGAAAAGGCAATAAAAGTCCATGATCGTTTCTGCCTCACACATAAAATGAACTGACTTCCCTCCCAGCTATGTGGTCTGACACAGAGGGAGAAGAGGGAAAGCACTGAGGACGTGGTGGAGGGTACAGAACAGCACTCTCCAAGTCCACCAACACTACACAACTGTTTCTTGACACAGTTTCTTCACCCATTAACTTGCTTGGGGCAGAGCACTCAGACACCAGCACAGGTCCTGAGAAGCTGCTTAAACAGCAGTATGAGATGGTTTAGTGTAAGTGTATGATAGGGAATGCTGGCATAATTACCCCAGGCTGGTGTGTCCGGTAACCCCAAGGAGGAGGCAGCACTGAACTCTTCTGGTTAAGTCACCGTGTTCATCCACTCAGCACAGATCTGTTCACCTACGTGTTTTCATTCACCATGAGACCGCACTCTTATAGGCCCCCAAGCACCATATTCCAACCTTTTATATCTAAAACCCAAAACATATTCATAGTTTGAGGCACTTAGTAAAAGTCACCCCCGGTGTGCCCCTTTGCCAGAGGACTTCTCCCATGACCAGCAGTTCTGCCCAGCTGGGCTCATTTCCCAGAGTGCAGACCCACATGTAGTACGCTGGGTTCGTCTGAATCCAAAATGCTACCTTCAGAATTGCATGTAGGACTAGAGGGCACAGTAAGGCAAGTGATGGGGAAGCCAGAGGGGCAGAAGCAATGAGAAAGTGAAGTCTACCATCCCTTCTGAGATGCAGGCTGGTGAGAATTTCAATCAGGCCAGTGGCCCACTTTGAAAAGACATGAAGTCGTGGGCCTCATGGGAGAAAGCCAAATGAGGAAGATGATTTTTGGGGAAAGGCTTGGTTAAGCCTTTAAGTCCAGCTAACTGTACCTGACAGAGCTCAGAAGGCTACAAAATAGGGGTTCTTCAGTACTATCCTAGCAGACCTATTATTAGCCCCTAAGGGAGACCAGAAACCATCCAGACATCTCAGGATGTATATGTGGGGTCTTTCAGCCATACAGACAGCCAGGATAGAGCCCTATGCTCATGCCCAGTCTGTCGACCAGCACAAACCTCCTGCATAACTGGAGACGTCAGTTCACCAAAGCACAGCATGAACGTCCCACCACTAGAATTTATTTGCTGTTCCCAGGCAAGAGGCCAGTGTTTGCTTGGCAGTGTAGACAGACAGATTAAATCCTCTGCTTCTGCCTGAAAAACACCATTGGAAATGGAGCTGTATAATCAGGAGCAGAATGGTGGTCAGATGGGCTCCTGCTTGGAGAAGCTGAGATCTCACAGTGCTGGGCAAGCACCTTAGATTCAGATTGTCTCTTATGTCCCCAGAAAACCCATGCAAACCAATGCAAGCACCTGCATGCCTGGCTCTTCCTTCACCCCCATGCAGGAGAATCACAGAATGGTTTGGGTTGGAAGGGACCTTAAAGCTCATCCAGTTCCAAACCCCTGCCATGGGGAGGAACACCTTCCATTAGACCAGGTTGCTCAAAGAAAGGGGGTCATATCCAGCCCACTCATGTGGCTTCTTCAACCTCCTGTGGAGTGGATGATACTATCACCCTACCACACCAGGTCCAAGGGCATAATGGGAAGATAAAATGTGTCTGAATTCAGAGTAAGTCAAACTGTATGAGGCTCAAGGTCAGACATGAATAGATACCCATACATGCTATCATCATAGAATCATAGAATAGTTAGGGTTGGAAAGGACCTTAAGATCATCAAGTTCCGACCCCCTTGCTATGGGAAGGGACACATCACACCAAACCAATATCAAACTAATCACACTAACATCAAACTAATACTTTGCCAAACTGTTGCTTGGCACACTTTGGAGATGGGCAAATGCCAGGGACCATATGTAACAGATGTCCAGATGTGGCCACGCAGCTGGCAGGGAGATGCCTGTTTAGGTGGCTGACATGAGTGCTATATCTCCATGAACTTCAGTGAGACACCTTATGGGTCTGAAGACCTGTGCTCTCGGGGATAGGCATGACGCACCAGATGTGTGTAGGCCTGAACACAGGGGTTTGGGCTTATCTCCAGTCATCTCCCCTGGATGCAGGGGGACCTGGGGAGCAGGCAGGAGGCATGACAAAGCCTGCTGGGCAGAGGTTGAGACCAGAAGCATCTCTTGCAAGGCAGGACTGGCACTGGGTTGTTTAGGGGGACATAGCAGAAGTCTAGGGGATTGGGAAAATCTGATAAAATGTCCTAAGGGTTAATGGGGTCTGACTGCTCATGGCCTCGTCATGCACAAGAACTAGGTGGACACATATTTAAAACAAGCAAACAAATTGTTCCTTTATGCAACCAGCTGCAGACCTATGAAACTCCCCGCTGAAGGATATTGCCATGTAAGACTTCACTCTTCAGGCTAAAAAATAGCCTGAAAGCAGGAGGAAAATTGAGAAAATACCACAGTTGTGCTGTTCTTACTTTCATTCAGACCTCCCCATAAAATCATAGAATCAACTAGGCTGGAAAACACCTTTAAGATCATCAAGCCCATATGGCCACTGTTATAGGCAGGAGGTGGATGGTCCCTTTGAGTGGGTGAGGACGGCTGCATGGTGGGTTGTAACGAAAGCCCACCCAAGGCCATCGGGGGTTTCTGTGCCAGGGCTGAGCCCAGAGCTGAGCCCACGATCCCTTCTTCATGAGTTGGACTGCAGGGCTGTATCAGTGCTTACTTGGCTCAGGCATTGGTAAGAAGCCACTGGTGGGATGGGGAAGCAGAATTGGCATTGCAAGCTGGCAAGGGTTCAGTCATCAAAGGACTTGCTCGTGTTGGCATACGCTTATCCCAGGCTGCATTTAAATATCGGGCTGCTCAGTTCATGACACAAAAAGAGATGAAATCAGTGGAGACATCCCTCCTGTCTGGGGCCATGGGGTGGGTGCAGATTGACTTGACTCCTCCCCTGCCTCAAAGCCTCTAAGGCACACAGGCACTGATTTCTGTGTGTCACCGAGTACAGATCATCCTTTGTGCATGGTGGACTCCAAAAAGAAACCACCTGGTGGCAGGCTGGGAAGCAGGGAAGGGTGGGATGCTGCTGGACCAGCCCCAGTATGCTGACCAGAGGCTGAGGCCAACACAGCATAGGGACCACGCTGGAAGAAGCAAGCCCAGCTGCTGTTCAAGCAGTTGCCCAGGGGACAAAGACTTCCTGCCCCTGATTTCTGGGGGAAATCTGGTTTATGTTGGTATTTTCTGGTTTTGGCTTCCTTTCCCAAGACACGTTCTGCAACTCGACCCACACACTACAGCTGCAGAGCAGGGGCTTGTGATGACGTAGAGGATGCATCCTGGCCACTTTTGTGCCTGTCCCTGTGGAGCACTCAAACAGCTCCAGACACAGCTCATCCTCAGAGATGGTGTTGCTCCCACTAAGGGAAAGCAGCTGAGCTAGGGATAAATCATGGCATTTTGCCATCCACCATCAGGAACACCATGGCCATGTGGTACTCTGGCTCTGTGCTAAGCCTCCTCTCTCTAGAGTGCATCAAACCACCTGCACACACATGTTGAGACACATACTCAGAGCAAGATACTCATATGAGCATCCACACGCTCCTCCCTTCTTGAGCTGTAGCTCAAGGACTGCAATCTTGTTTCTTCTAGAGAAACTCTACCCCAGCCCCACTGCACCATCTGTCACATTGGAGATGCCAGTCCTTAGAGGAACATGGTGGGTTATGGTCTTCCACCCACTGCACCAAGTGGTACCACCAGATATGCAAAGCATCAACACTTGTAGAGAGGCTTTACACACATCCTTACAAACCATCTTCTTGTCCCAGGTTTCATGTGGCCAGTCTGTATAACAAACTGCTTAAATGCTCAGTGTCCCATGCTGCAAAGTCCAGCTGGTGAAGGGCCCCTTATCTGCACTGTTTGATGAAGGTGATCCTTGTTCTGTTCAAGCATTCTGAAGGCCATCGCTTTTCCATTTTCCATCACTACCTGGCACCCAGCCTTTAAATAAACAGCCATTAAGATGACTTACTAAAGGAAAACAGGAGACTTGGTGATGTCCCTTGCTTTTCCTCTGTTTGTTATTAGTTGGGGAGATTTCTGCTGGGTATTTACATTGTGCTGTTTTCCAAAGCTGAAACTCTAGTCCTACCTCTATTGCTTTCCAGGAACTAACCTGGAGAGCTAGTACAGGCCAGAGACCCTGCCATCCTTCCTGGAAGAGTCGTAATACACAAGCTTTCCTAATGCTCCTGATAATTATGAGGAGGTATCCCAGATTTCCCATGCAATAAATACATAGTAAGATGCTAAATTGCCATTTTTCTTGACAGTTGTAAACAAAGCTTTGGCAAGTTTTGCCTTTGCGGCCCAGAAGTTGTGAAACACAAACAGACCTTTGATTTGTAAGGATCCCATGATTTTCAAGCCAATGTTGTGCGCTGGGGAGTGCTGATGAGGAGACTCTGCGTTTTTTCACTCTTGGCTGTCAGTGCTATACACAGAGACTGGAAGCTGGAAATGAACAACTTTGATAGTGCAAACACTTGGATGGGATTTTAACATCACATGCTCGAGCCTACGAACACAAGACGAGCCAGACTGGGTCAGCCCCAACATCCTGTCTCCAGGAGCAAGCAGTAGCAGACTCCCCAGTGCTCAGTGCAGTTTGTTGACAAAAACTTATTGTGGTTTTTTTTTCCTTTTTTTTTCCTTTTTCCTTTTTTTCCCCCCCTTTATTTTTCTTTCTCTTTTCTTTTTTCTTTTTCTTTTTCTTTTTTCTTTTTTTTCCTTCTGTAACAAGGTGTGTCCAAGAGTGGGAACATCCCAATGCAAATGTTTGCTGTCATGTTGAAATGCATCTGAGATTGACAAAGTTCCCTGGGCTCCAGGAGCATTACACAACCCATCCAGCACTATAAATCCAGGGTCTCACACTTCTCCCTCTTCTCCGCCTCTTTACAGCCCTTCACTCCTCCTCGTGGTGGGACCTCCCCTGACATCCAGCTATGCGGATCCTCCAGCTGCTCTTTGCAGTCGTTATCATTCTCCTCCTCCAGGATGCTCCGGGTAAGGACAAGATACAGGGGTTTTAGCAGGACTGTGGGGAGAGAAAAGAGAGGTTCCTACCCCAAGGTAGAGAAGGACAAAACAAGGCCCTCAAGGCAAACCAAGTCAAGGCTAAACTAACTTTTGCTTCCAGGGAACAAATACCTTCTGAAACAGTGTCCATGAAGCTCCTGGATGCAGGCATCCCAGGTTCATACACTGTACATCCCCTCTTCTCCATCCCCTCAAAACCTACCCAGGAATGCTGACTCTAAGCTCTGCTCCTGAACAGGATACAAGCCTCAACCCTCCACAAGACAAGGAGAACCCCATTCAATCAAATTAATCTTTCAGGGGAAAACAGTAGGGGGAAAGGCTGGTAGCTTCTTTCTGTGTCTGTTTTCTTCTGGGATTCTGTTCTCTTCCTTGGCTTGGCTTTGTCACTGCTTGCTTGTGTGTATACGTTAGAAATTCAGTTTTCATTCACCTGTAAGGTCACTATGATGTTACTAGGACTATAGTGGTATAAATTTCATAGAAAACAAGCCTCATAACAAAGAATAGGAGATTTACTTGCTCAGCTTGTTTATACTCTCATTTAGTTACTTAAATCCTAGAGAAAAAGAGGAGAGAGAGAAAGGTTTGTCTGCTCCACTGGTGGTGGATACGCACCTGTGTATCACAGAGTCATAGCATGGTTTGAGTTGGAAGGGACCTTAAAGATCCCTGCCATGGGCAGGGACACCTTCCACTAGACCAGGTTGCTCCAAGCCCCATCCAGCCTGGCCTTGAACACTGCCAGGGATGGGGCAGCCACAGCTTCTCTGGGCAAGCTCTTCAATGTCTCACCACCCTCCAGAAACCCCAGACTTGGTTCCTGCTGTGTGTAAAGACAAGCAGCACATACCCTTTAGATCAAAATAAGATTTAAAAAAAAAAAAAAAAAAAAAACCCAAAACACTGAGAAATAAACAATCATACAAAAACTCCCAAACCAATAGATAAAACACTTGTTCCAAAAAGACATTTCTCTGACTTGTGATATTGCCCAAGGGATCCACTCCACCTAAGTCATCTAACTCAACTTAGCCAACCTGAAACTTCACCTAACTCATGTAGCCTAACTTTGCCAACCCAAAGCAGCCATCCCACCTAGGCTAGGCTACTTGTTAAAAGAGTCCCAGTGCTCGCTGGAAGCAGATGCTCCGCAGAGCACATCTAAACTTCGTCATGAAGCCAGCTGAATTTCCCCATCTCATCACTCAGTCACCAGCACTAGTGGAGCTCCGAGTGGGTTTGCAGGTGCCCTAAATGGGTCTCCCATCACCTTTCCCCCTGCAGCAAGTGGCCTGTCGGACAGCCAGCAGTGCAGAAGCAACCATGGCCGTTGCCGGAGGCTTTGCTTCCACACGGAGCGATGGGAAGGGACCTGTGGAAATGGCCACGTGCGCTGCTGCCGATGAGAACAATCGTGCTGTGATGGACCCTGGCACACCAAGGTGATCCTGCAACCACAGCTGTACATAGGACCTGCTCCATGCCTATACCTGCAGCTCAGTTTGTTCATCACCAATAAAGCTGTTGGGTTTTGATGTCCTGCTTGCAGAGTGCAGCTGTGCTTCCCTCTGAGATGGGTCATCCCACCTGATCCTTGTGGTTTGATGATGCTCAAGATCATCAAAACACACTGGGGTGTCCAAAAGATCTGTACAAGGCTGGCAGATGTGGCACAAAACCAAGGAGATACCTGTGCCCTTCCAGAGAACAGAAACAGAAGGGTCTGTTGAGCTTGTCCAGTGAAGACCCTCTTCTAGCCCATATTTCTGTCTGCATCACAGCCTTTATCAACTTCTATCTCTTGCTCTGTCTACAGAAGAGACCACAGCAGGATCCATCCTCTTCAAGGAGATGGATCCAAGAGAGAGGTATGATTTTCCCTCCCAGAATGCCTCTTTCTCCCCAGTAGCAACAACAAGGTGAACCTGGGTGGATGGCTCAGGTTATCTTCTTGTGAGACAAGGTAAATGTGGTGGGTGAGTTGGAGAAATCCCACTTCCATGGGCAAAGCAATTCACCTAGTGGTCACACAGTGAGCGTGGTGGGTTCTGTCTGTCCTGCTGCTGCATGGAGTGATTCTTGTGTGAAATCTTACTTGCATAGTGTGAGGTTTAAATAAAAAGAGACACTGCTCATCAGGCTGGTGATAAAAGCAAAAGGAGCTTTTCTGGCTTCACTGCTATTTTCTTGTGAAGGATACCCCAGGGTGAGTGTTGTGAGTCTGGGGGAAGAAAAGGACTGAAGAAGCAGTCAGTCTGACTTTGGATGGCCCCTGATTGCTGTCATGTACAAAAGCATTGTATCCTGAATGCTTCTGGGGTGGGGGTAAAACAGCTGAAAAAATGATGTTTGCTTAGGGCAAGAAAAGGGAGAAAACTCTTGCTAGAGAGGAAATGATGAATGCATCTGAAGGAGAAGGAGATACCAGAGCCAGCAACACACTGCCCTGACTGGGGACCATCCCTCCAAACCCTGCTACCCTGGGCACCTGCACCAAAGGGGAGGCTTGGGACACATGTAAGGGAATTGGAAATGGAAATGGGAAGGGGAAGGGGAGGAGAAGGAGAAGGGAAAGGGAAAATGGAAAAGGGAAAAGGCAAGGCAAGGAAAGGAAGCTGCACGCCTGGCTTTAACCAAAACCCACTTTTCTATCTATCCCAAAAGAACCAGTCTTGTCCTGGAGGGAACAGAGGGAAACCAGTAAAAGCAGTATCTCAGCTGTGCCAGTTGACACCCAGTGGAGATCTGTCCCATCTCTGTCTGTGATCTGAGCACGTTCATCCTGTGATCTGATCTGGTTCATCCTACCACCATAAACCAAGCCAGTGTTAGGGACTGGGTTCCCATGTGCTGGGGTACTCTATTCTATGCTCCTCTTGCTCTGCAGGCTGCAAACACAGCAACATCTTCACACAATCCCTTCTCCTGGAGGCTTCTCCTCCCTGCTGAGTGACAGTCCAGCTCCTCCAGGACCTCAGAAAGCTCAGCCAGAGGTTAGCAGCCACTCCGGCTCTCATGAGCCATCAGTCCCATCGAGCAGATACGGCTCCCCTTGATAACAAGACCTGCCAGAAGCGAGCCTCCAGTTTTTCCACCTTTTTGAAGTCCGGCCAGTGAAGTTTTGCAGAACTTTGTCTTTCTGCCAAAGTAACCAACTTCCAGCTCCAGCCTTCATCTTCCCTCCTTTTCCCTGACCTCCTTCCCCCCCCTCCACCTTCCCTCTTCCTCCTTGCTCCTCCATGGAGCTCCATGATAGAGAAGCTTGGCGGGGGGACACACAGGGATGAGGGGGTGATGTCATGTGTTTTTGGCCCTGCAGAGGAGGAGGCAAGGGTTGGACACGTCTGCCCCTGCCCAGCCTGGCGCCGGGAGCAACTGGGAGCCTTCCTTTCGCAGCCGCCTCTGCGCCTTATCAGGAGCAGGATGACATCTCCGGGACGGGCTGCCGGGTTGCAAGGGGAAGGAGGTGGGGAGCCCCTGAATGGTGCCTTGTGAGGAGCATGCACTGCTGGGGGAGCGCATGGCTATGTGTGCTCGCTGGCAGGAGCTGCAGGGGGAAATAGCTCCCAGCAGGATGGAGCCGGCTATCAGCCGCCACGCAGAAGAAAGTGGCTCTGTGTGGAAGCCCAGTCAAGCAAGGGCAATGCCCTTGCCCAGCTCCACTCCATTAGGAGAGTTTAACCTCTCACATCCCAGGCAGGCAACATGGAAAACCCTCCAAAGGGTTAAAAGATCCCCTTTGCCGTCTAAGGAAATGGCCAGGGCAGAGGGAGGAAGGTGAATCCATCTGCCCCATACCAACAGCTTGGGGTCAGGAGTGATCTCCAGCAGGGCTGGGTACAAGTGTGCCATCAAAATCATTTTGAGATGGAGCATCAGGGCCTCCTCTAAATGTTTTTCGCTTTTTTTTCCCAACTTGGAATGGAAAAACGTCATTCTCCATAAACCAGCAATAGCCTCTAACGCCCTAATGCCACCCCTTCTTTTCCTCTCTCCCCCATGAACATGGTTTGATCAGAAAAGCATGAAATAGTTTTAGTTAATCCCCAAACAAACTGTTCTCCCTATCTTCTACATCACAGCCTTCAGGAGGGAAAAGCTTTGTGGGCCATGGGAACTGCAGCCCAAGAAGAGAGATGGCTCCCTGTAGCAGTGGTCCTTTAATATATTTTATGTTATTTATTCATATTACAAAGAAATCCCCCCCCGATGGATCATCTTCCTCACACCCCACTTCGGAGAGCAGTGCTCTAGAGGAAAATGGAGATTTTGGGGAGAGGAACTACAGCCTCCAAGGCATGGGGCAGAAATCTACACAATGACTGGTTCTCTTTCCACCCGGAGAGTTTGGAAAGCTACTAATGTTTTGCTTGGAATAAACAAGACTTTCTGCAAAAATCATTCTCACTTGTGATTACAGTGAGAAAAGAGATACTGAAACACTAGGAGTGCTATAAAATCAGGGTCACCTTCAGTGTCTCTCTCTCACCTGAGCCCTGTTTCAGAAGACCCAAGCCCTTGCATTGGGTAAGCGATTTGAACATCTACAGAGCAAAAGCCCCCATCTCCTTGGCCTCCACAGTGCCCTTGAGAGCCAGAACAGGTCCTGTGCAGCAAGAAATCACGTCTTACAAGGGTTTTCTTATCTCTATGGATGGCGAAGGGAGCCCAGGGTGACCCGCCACCATGGAGACACTTCTGTCAGTCCAATGAACCTCTGCCAGTGAAACCTTGGCACCTTTTCTACATTAATAAATCGATGTCCTGTTTGTACACCCCTATAAGGGGACTAGGAAGAGATGCAGCCCCTGGGACTGCCCTGTGCTGACCTCGTCTCTCCACATCAGAGGGGATGGCAGTCAGTCACACCTAACATCTCAGAGGCTGTGTAATAAAGTACATCTTTTCTTAGGCATTAATAAATGACTTCACCCTTCTGGTAAGGTGTTCTGGGCTCTTTCATCAGCCCCATATGGAAGAACAGCAGCGCTGAGCAATGCAGCCCCTATCTCCCCAAGGAGGGAGCATTGGCTGGTGGGGATGCTCCAAAACAAGCACCATGATAGGCACTGCTGGGCTATTCCCCAGCACTCCAGTAAAGCAACCTGCAGCCAAGAGCTTGTGGCTTTTGGTTTAGAGACACCCCAGGGATGGAGGCAACGGTGAAAAGCAGGGGAAAGGCTTTTCACCCAGATGAGGGAGGGTGAATGAGCCCTGTCCCCTCTCCATCCTTCTCCCCAGGGCCACCTCCTGTAGGACCTTTCCTCCAAGAGCAGGTCTCTGTGGCTGGGATGGAGACGAAAGCTGTCAGGAGGCTTTATTGTCCAGATCTTCATGCTGCTATCAGTGACTCCCACACACTGGAAGTGAGATATGTGTGACAACATGTTTTCCATCAGCAAGCTTATCGTGGCTGAGAAGAGGGGAAGGGGTTGGGGAGGATGATGTAGAGGATGGGGGAAGGAGGGGACGTGTATGGGCAAAAACACCCATTCACTCCATCCTACACCCGTCCCATGTTCCCCAAATCTATGAAAGAAGAGGGGAAAATGGGGTTTTGGAGGAATGTGTTGGCAAAGTAATGGTATCAGACCTACAGCCTCCTGGCCCAGTAAAGACAGGCCTAAATTCCTTGGGTAAGATCCGAAAACACTCAGCCTGAAAACACATCTCTCAATTCATATGGGTGTACGTACAAATGGAGAGACCTTCCGCATGGATGTTGGCTGGGCTCGCAATACCCCAAGGGGTATGACTCCTCCTTGGTGTGAGACTGATCCTTCCCAGCACTGGGGGAAGCTCCAGCCAGCAGGAAAGACACTAATACAGCAAAACCCCCAGCTGTATCAGACACAGACAGAGCAACTGGGACCCCATCACTGTGGCTGCAGTTGGGAACCATGCATCCCATCTCGCTCGGGTTTTGCAGTGGTCGCTTTAATCAGTTTGCAGCACATGCAATGGCAACACATCTCAGGGAGGTCTGCAGGACAAGGAGCAGAGGATACAGGTGTGATTTCAAGGGAATTTCCTCTGGAAACCTCTAGATTTATTCCAGGGTGGGCAAGTTCAAGTGTACCCCAAGTTTGACATTAGTCCTTTTCCTTCCAAGTGCTGGGTTTCTGCTTGACCCATAACAGCCCATGAAGCAGCCACTTCAAATAAACCATGGTCCCTGGGATGGAAAAAGGTTAAAGAGCTTCCTTCACCAAGCTGCTGCTTGCAAGGAAAGCCCAAGACAACACTGCCCTGCTTTTGCTTCAGGGTGAGAAGCTTGGTAGTGCTATCTTGGGACCATGAGGAGGTAACTGACCAAAGGAACCACCTCTGAAAGCAGAGCTGAAGATGATGTCCCCCTTGCTGGCATGTAAATGGGTTTATCTCCCCAAAGAGGAGAATTATGGATTTACCCATTAAGTGCATTATGGACTCTTTAGGCTGGTGTTTCTAAGGATGGGGCTGGAAAACAACACAATCTTATAACGTATGGCCAGAGTCAAGTGGAGGCCTATCAAGCTTCTTGATTGATTGTCCACCAAGACAAGGTCACTTGATTGTCCACCAGACAATCTGACACTGAGCACATGGGAGAGAAAACACATGGGAGCACATGAGAGGGGAAAAATGTGCATGCTGTGTCTGCTCAGTGATGTGATTGCTTCTGGTAGCTGGTGTGTGGAGGTGGTGGCTGTGATTAATGGGAGGCTTCACCATCAGCATGGTCACTCCCAGGCTGCCTGCTCCCTGGGGAGCTGCTATCTGTGGCGAGATGATGGTCTTCAAGCACAGTTCGTTAGCAGAGTCCCCTGGGGCTGTCTGACTGCGGTGGGTTAAGCACAGGCTGAGAAGGGTCTCACATTCTGTGAGCTGACGTGGTGGGGATGAACCAAGGTCCTGCTCAGTGTAGGCAGAAGCAATTTCGGCTGGAGCTAATCCAGTTATCAGCACCCACAGCAGGCCCGTCACTCACCAGAGTGGCAAAACCAAAGTGGTTTCACATGATGACAGCCTTCAGAGCTCTTTCAGAGGCAGGCAGAGTCATCCCACAGCCACTGCCAGCCCCCAAGCCACCAACTGGTCCGTCCTGAGATAGACCTGAGTGCTGAAGGATGTGTGGAGACCTCCTGTGACCTGAGCATGAGACAGGGACAAGCAGGTTTCTCATAGATGAGTCTAACGAGCAGTAACGCTCTGATGAGGGCAGTGGCCATCCTTAGACCAATCAATGAGGTCCGTGAATAGGCCAACAAATATCCTCCTGTAGAGTGGGCAAGGAGAAGGGGCCTTGTGTTCTTTTGTAGGAATTCTCTCTTACCTGCACGTATGCAGAATGAACCCATGTCAACGTTCTGCTGCTCTTGAGAACAGAAGACCAGATTGCCATTTCACCATCCAGGCAATTGAGAGAGTGAAGAGTTTCCCCTAGATTCCTGGGAGGTCTTCCAAACCTGACCCATCCAGCAGATAGACAGACTAGCAAAGCTCAGAGATACCTCCAGTTTTTCCTTGCCTATCTCTTTGCTGTTCTCTGTCTTCACAGTGTGTAGGTCATCCAAGTGGGGAGAACCTGCTCTGGAGGGGTGGTATCTGCACCAGGGAAGGCAGATGCTGGAGGCAAGGGCCCCACTGCTGGGGTCACTAGCTAGATAACACAGGTGAAGCATGGACCAACTTGCAAGGACCAAGACACAAAAGCACAAGGAACTAGGAAGCAGATGGGAATATACTGGGCAAGTGTCAGAGGAGAAACCACCACACGCCATCAGGAACAGAAAGAAGCCAGCTCTCGTGTATAGCAAAAAAGCAATCCCATTTCCTGGAAAAGATCCTGTTTTTCACCCTGCCATGTTCATGTGTCTGTGTGAGCTGTCCCCAAGGGTCATATTACCTGAGCTGGCAGCTCTGATCCTTCTGCATGGGACTGTCCCTTGAGCTCAAGGGGCATCTGTGGACACCCAGAAGGCACCTAAAGTGATGGAGGGAGGACTTGGCAGACCTTTCCTTACTCTTTTCCTCTCCTTTCCTTTTCCCCACAGGATAGATATGCTTATTTTGAGGGATACGGGGAAGGTCCTCCATGGGGGGAAAATCTCATATAATAGATGGCAAAGCCAAGACATCCATGCACCATGAAGCCTTTTGGGAACCCATCCTAGTGGGCCCATCTTAGTTTGGATCAGGCAAACACCCAGCAAGAGGTTATAAGGGTGCAGACCTAATTCCATGACAGGGGGTTGGAACTAGACAAGCTTTACAGTCCCTTCCAACCCAAACCAGTCTGTGATTCTGGTAGTTCGTGATTTAGCCCCACTATAAATAGACAGGCACAGCAAAGCAGAATGTCAGCTTTCAAGGAGGTCTAGATGAGTGCATGCCCTGGACCAGAAACATGTCTTGTGCTGGATGCTGCTCACAGACAGCGACAGAACTGCTGAATGAAAACCATCAGTGTTTCTTTTCTGGGCTGAGCCTGCCCGAGCCAGCAGCCCAGCACACAGGAGGTCAGTGAAGGCTTGCTGTGGGAAACAACCCTTACTGGCACTTGTTCAGCTTAAGGATAGAGTTCTTCCTACAGCATGTGACCAGAAACATGGAGAGCTGGTCCTGAACAAGAGCCTCTGAGCAGCTTTGCAAGCACTCCTGCCTCAGTTTACCCATCTGTAACATAGGGGCAAAGGTAACTCTTCTCTCCCAAAGGTGAATACTGGAGAGCAGCTCATGAAAATAAGAAGCAACTGAGGCTGGATGGGACCTGTTCCAGCCAGGAACCCTAAATCAGCTGCTTTTGGGAAGGCTGAAGGAGGAGTCTCGGGGTGTCAAAACCCATTTATTAGACGTTTAAGAAATATCTTAGAATCATATCTTTATAATATCTTACAGCAGTAAAGGCATCTTGGGACAAGGGGCATTAGAGACATACATCCTGAAGGAAATGAAATATCCCACACAAATCTCCTGTGACTTTTTGTGGGCTTTTTTTTTTAACTTGTGCAAGTTGAAAAGCAAAAGCACCTAGAAAAAAAAATAAAAAAACAAAATAAAAACAACCCCCCCTCCATATACTGTAAAATAAAAGTCTAAAAAAGTGATTTTCAGCTCTTAACATGAAGCTTTCCTTCTTGGGGATGTTGCGGGGGGTGAACCTGTTTCCCTCCCCACCCTCCATCCCTGCAGAAGATGGATTGATGGGAGGTCAAGGAGCACCCAGGACCAGGGCAGCTCAGATCCATCCACAGGGATCTGCCTGGGCTCAGTGTCCCTCTGCCCATCCCCAGCATATCCTGAAGAGACCGTGGGAGTTTGGCTGCTGCTTCCCAGCCATTATCAGCACTCATATGCACCCTGTCACCAAGCCCATTCAGCTCAGCCTTCATGCACCCACCCTGGGGCCATTCTATCTCCGGGACCCCCACTATCTCCAGCCCCAGCTGAGATGCTGGCAGGGGATCACAGCTGTATGACAGCAAAGGAGCTGCCCTGGTCCCCACCCTCTCCCATCACCCTGCATTCCTATGGCTCACGCTTGGCTGTTTCTTGCAGCAGAGAGAACTGACACAGGTGGGGACCCCGTGACAAGTTTCCATTCAGAATAAAGTCCTCCCCATCCCTTCAGGGAGGACAACCCTGCTACCATCACCTCGTGTGGACCCTGTTCTTCCTCTTCTAGGCAGGGGAGAGGGATGTGGTGACAGCACCGAGCTCTCAGAGCCTGCTGGTGGCAGAGCTGATGGGTCATCAAGTGCTCTCCCAAACCCAGCGCTGCTCATCACAGTGCTGCTGGAGTTCAGCTGTGTTTTACATACGTATGGAAGAATCAAAGCTACTGCAAGGAGAAGACCATGTCTTGCAGCTGGCTTCTGCGCTCACTTGTTTCCTTCTCTCTTACAGTGATGCTGGACTGTCTCTAAGAGGTTTGTTGCAAAGCTCTTCCTTTGTCCCCTGTTCTCAAGGCTGCCCAAGCCATGCCTGGAAACGCCTTGGAAGTTTGGCTACTATTACATAGCTCTTACTACCACAGAGATGGGGAGCCCAGGGGAAACATGAAGAGAGGAATGGAAGATGACCTTGTGACACAGATGGAGGGATTCAGCCCACAGATACTTTCCGTTTGGCCCATGTCCCACTTCCCATGTGCTGGAGGTTCTTGCTGTGATGGACACTGGCCAAGTCAGCCAGTCCCCTGTGTGTTCATGGTTGTTGCCATCAGACCAGGATTTTGGTTTCCATCCCCAGCACCATCAGTGATGGATCCTGGATCCAGATTACTGAGATGATCGTGTTTGGGCCCACATTTGCTGCCTGGCAGCACAGGCAGGTGTGCTGCATCCCATCTTGTAATGGGGAACAAGGTGACCATGTAGGTCTCTTTAACCTCTGATGTATCTGAAAGATGGACCTCTTTCTTTCTGGGGTTATCATCTACTAAACCCTCACCATTGGCAGGTTAACTTGGCAGGACATGAATGATCCCTCCTATTAAGGAGGGAATTAAATAAGTGTCTTTGCCTACATATTTAAATTACTAGGACATTGTTTTTAACACTTTTAGTGAGCATTGAGCTAAACAAGCCCTGGGCACAGCTTGGCCATCAGTACATTCCCAACAAGCTCTCCTGCAGTGAAGAGGTCTCCCACATGGGATGCTCCCAGGAGCCTGCGGGTAGATAAATGATTCTGAAGGGCCACTGGGTTAGGTGTCCCTCCATCGCACCCATCTGTGCTCTGGGGAGAGTTACACCAAAATAGTCAAGAAGGACGATGGTAAGCACGTGGACTGGGGATTCACCCATGCAGGTGTAGGACAGAGGCTGCATCTTGGATAAACTATGCAAAAGGACAAGATTTCTATGTGTGAAATGGAAAACACGTAAAAGTGAGACCTGCTTAGAGGTGATACCAAGAGCATGTCTGAGAGATCAGCAGGAAGGTGGTGGTGTCTGCAGAACCATAGAATACCAGATTAGAAGGGACCTCAAGGACCATCTGGTTCAAACTTTCTTGGCAAAGCATGACCTAGGCTAAAAGGCCCCATCAGGAAATCAGTCAGGAAACACAGTTGTTATGTTTTACCACAATAAGATTAGACATCAGGACATCCCGAGACAGGACAGACCTAGGCCATGGACACAAACCCTGTCTCTGATATGGTTCATCTCAGCAGGATAGCAAGGTATTGGGCTCACATCAAGTCCTGTCCCCAGGACACTCCCTCTCTAGGGCTGTCTATGCACAAGGCAGTGACTCACTCTCACCACAATGGGAAGCCTGTCACGAACAGATTAATACAGCAGGGCTTCACAACAGCCTAATTAGCAACTTCCCACAGGGCTCTGCTTGGAGTTTCCGAGCCAAGTACAACCCCATAGGTATGTGACAACCCCTTGCACACAGACCTGATGGGGCATTCCCAGCTCTCATCTTGCTGTGAGGCTGAGAACTGTTTCCTAACACAACAAGAAGGGTTTTTCTGGGCTGCCTTTGTTTCCTTTCTCCTTTCAGCTTCCTTCGCTGTAGAAGCTGTGATCTTCATTTCCCTCCTACCCTCCATTATTCCTCTGTATTTCCCTTCCAGGGTCTTTTCCTTATCTTCCATCACCTTCCTGTTTTTCTTCCTCACCAAGCACCCTCCAGCCTCCCTGGCTCCTGGACCATCGGCTCCTGTCGAAATGCTTCCTCCTCCTCTGGCTGATGTTCTATCCCGGTGATAGCCCCCAGCATCCCAGGGGACAGCGGGCATCCCGCCCAGCCCCAGGGGAGGGAGGTGGTGCTGACCCCACACCAAAGGAAACGGTGCTGGGAGGAAACAAGGGCACTGGGCTCCCAGAATATCTCCACAAAGAGTTACCCCAGGGGTGCAGAGATAACCAGAAAAAGCCTCATTCTGGGGGGGGGGAGAGGGGGGGAAGAGGAGGTCAGGGCTGTTCATCGAAAATGTTTGCACGTCTTCTGGCATAAACATCAGTCTGGGCTTCCCCAGCATACTTGTTGGAGTGGTGGCAATTGTTTATTCAGCCTCTGCTCACCTTGGGACGTGCAGCTCAGCACCACGGCAGCAAGGAAGGTGATCAAAGCTATGGGGACACAATGGGGGAACAACTGCTGACACAGCAGCTCCCAGGAGGGGGTCCCCTCTTGTTTGGTGTTTGTTGCCTTGGGTTAGGGTTCAGGGTTAGAACCAACAGTGCCTGATGCTGGAAAGACCTGGGGCTATCCCTTGCCCCTCAAGCAGGCCATACAGGCACTTGGTGCACGCTTGGGGCCTTGGTGACACAGCCCATTCCGTGGGACAGCTGTCGGCCTTGTAAGGACTACCACAGATGATGTCCAGCTTAGATGGAAGCCTATCATAGATGATGACCACTGTCCTACTTCAGTGAGCCAGTCTCAGGAGCCCGTGGCTCTTGCAAACACCAGCCCATAGTATTTGTTGGCTACAAGTACTCAGAGAGGCTGCAGGCACTTGAAGCATGCAGTAAGACCCCATGGTGTTTTGTCAGACCTCAAATGTTGAGGTCCAGCCCCTGGCAGGTGACCGGGTGCCTCAGCGTGGTGGAGGCTGCAGCCAGCATCATCACCTCTCCCCATCCCAGAGGCTCTCCATCCCAGGAAGCTCCTGCAGCCAAGTGATGCAGGAACAGGGACCTGGGGGACAGGTTCTTGGCCCCCACTGCACAGGCATAGCTGGAGACACCAACAGGTCTGTGCAGAAGGGCTGTGTGTTGGGATATCTGCCACCCTTACCCAGGGGAAGGGGAACCTCATAGCTAAAGAAGGTTTGTTTCAACCTAACTGACCTTCTGCCTCATCAGCTGGGGAAAGACACCAGCTGCCAACTTCCTCTCCAAAACCCAAGACTTCTCTGAAGTCCCAGAATAGCATAATTTTACACTTAAGTCTCAGTTTAAGTACACTCATGTGACTCTGTTCTAATAAGAATGAAGCACGCTTGCTGTCTCAGAGCCAGCTCCATCCGCTGTTCCCAAGCCAAACCTGCTGCCTTCCTCCTGCTATATTTATCAGAATGATTGAGATGGTTGGAAAGTGCTTGGGGAAGCAGCAAGGGTGGAGGGACTTCAGAAATCAGCCATGGGAAAAAACCTGCAGCTGCCTCCATCCCAGTGTGGCTGTTGTGAGATGCTCTCACGTGTCCCTCCGGGTAATTCCAGTGTAAAGCTGAGAGCCTGCTCATCGTGTGTTGGATTATTCATGCTCTACAGATGATTTTAAAGCCTTTAGCATCCTTGTGCATGGCCAGCTGGGCTCATTGTCCCTGTGCTGGAGACCCACTTGCCTCACAAACCTCCACAATCCTCATTTCCCTCCAGGATGAGCTGGTGCCACTTGTACCCAGGAGATGCTCCAAAGCAATTTGTTCTCCCCATGCCCCTCAGTGCTGTTCCTTTGAACCCACATAGATAGTTAGCCTTAAATGGGAATTCTTACTGATGCAAGTGAGATTAGTGCATGTAAGTACCTAAAAAAAGATTTTAACACCTCCAAGCTATCCTTTGGCAGTGATACCAGAGAATGACATGCAAAACCTCTCCAAAACCCCCACAGTGAGAAAGGACAACATGTAGCTGCCTTCTCCTCCCTTTTTGCATCCTTCGGTGGGATCTGTTCCCAGCTGGAAGCCCGTGCCAGCCAGGAGGTGCTTGCTCAAATCTGTGCAGCTGCAGATGTTGAGCAAGCTTCGCAGGCGGTTTCTGCTGCACACCACAGCACACGGACTCCTCTTGGGCAACCGGGCTTGCAGCAACAGTGGTTCAGGCCTCTCTGCATGGAGATTTTGCGGTGCTCAGCTCCTTGTTCATTCCTGATGTACACACCCCTTGCATTTTGGTCTCTGATGTGGCTTTTCTCTCTGTGCTGTGATGAAGCAGGGCTCTGCAGTTGCTTTATTTAGCTGACAGCAAGCACTTTAAACACTCCCACCAGTCAATATTTGCTAAGTGCTGTGCAAGAAGTCTGTTTCCAGCCTAAGCAGCTGACAATGGTGTCATTGGGCTAGGACTTGATTCGATCTCTCCTGAAGACACAGATAAGGATGCTGCAGCTCCAATATCTTATCACGTCCTGATTCTCCTCACCTTTGAAGTGGATCTGCCTTTTGTTTAGGGAGGGGCAGAAAGAGGAGGGGATCACCGGAGCCTGCTCCCTATGGACAAAGGGCACTGACCACATCTGGAGAGGGTTAGGGCTGAAGGTGAGGCGAAGCCTCCCTGATCATCAATCCCCACTCCCTTGGACAGATGATGCCATGAGGGACTTTCCCCATAGGAGCTTAGAATGAGATGGGATAACCCATCTCCCTAGAGGCATTCAGGATGGCAATTCCCAAACAGACATGGGATGAGGTGATGGAAATCTTCCTCAAGGAACGAGACCTCTTCAAAGTGATGGGGCCAGGGCCAGCTTACACGATGTCTGGAACAGCAAGCTGCAGGAGCTGCTTGACTGCCTATTTCCTAGCCAAGGAAATATGCTCCACACATCCCTTTGCAAAGCCTTCCCAGACCACGAGATGGCATCAAAAAATAGAGCAGTCGAACGAGACTGGTTTCCCCTCCGGTCTGGCCTCATCGCGCTAACCCAGAGGTCCTGAGCTGGGATCCTGTGGGGATGGATGGTGCAGTATGAACCTCCTTACAGGGACGCCCCCCTTCTGCCCGTGGGAAACTCATCATTATCTTCCTCGTCCTGCACATTTTCCCTAAATATAGTGAAATAAAATGTGCTTCCCGTTTCCCCCCTATCCTCAATAGCTCCATCTCAATAGGATGGCTTTTAGGTACCCGTCTCACCAGGTCCATAGTCCCTTGTTACTGACCCTCAGAAAACCTTCCCAACACTTTGCCCTTCCTGACCCAGGTCCTTAAGAATGACCCTGATTTCCAGTTCCACCAGTCCTCCTCCTATTTCTATTTCTCCCCTGAGGCTCATGTATAAACAAAGCAAAGAACAGGGAAAAACAGGGTTACCAGGAGAAAATGGGTCCCAGATGGCCACTGGCCAAAGACCCTCTCACGTCACTGCATGCCTGGCACTGTGCCTGAGCAGATAACCTTTCTCTGCAGCACCAAAAACACCCGTTTCCAAAGGATCCTGGGAGGTGTCCTTCCTGCTAGGAGTCAGCAAGCCTAGCTCTGCAGGCAGGCAAAGGGTGCAGGCAGTGTGGCTGTGTGGTTGCAGCAGGAATCTCCATGGGACAGGGCTGCTGCTTTCTCTATCTGGGCTCACCATGAGACAGAGCCTTTATGCCTCAGTTTCCCTTCTGAAAAGTGGACACTGATAACGGCTATGCAGAGAAACTGGTATCTCCCTGAACCTGAATTGTGCATGTACAATATGCAGCATCCATCCCTGTATCATCATAAGGAGGACATGGAGCTGTTGGAGTGAGTCCACAGGAGGCCACGATGATGCTCCAAGGACTGGAGCAGCTCTGCTATGAAGACAGGCTGAAAGAGCTGGGCTGGTTCAGCCTGGAGAAGAGAAGGCTCCTTAAGGGGAGACCTTAGAGCAGCTTCCAGTGCCTAAAGGGGCTTACAAGAGACCTGGAGATAAATTTTTTACAAGGGCCTGTAGGGACAGGACAAGAGGGAATGGCTTTAACCTGACAGAGGGGAGATTGAGATGAGATCTTAGGCAGAAGTTCTTCCCTGTGAGGGTGCTGAGGCCCTGGCACAGGTTGCCCAGAGAAGCTGTGGCTGCCCCATCCCTGGCAGTGTTCAAGGCCAGGTTGGACGGGACTTGGAGCAACCTGGTCTAGTGGAAGGTGTCCCTGCCTGTGGCAGGGGGCTGGAACTGGATGAGGTTTAAGGTCCCTTCTATCAAAACGAATCACGATACAGAACAAGTGTTCTGGTCTAAGGAACCCCCCACAATGTGTGTTTCATGCCATGAGGGGGAGAGATCAAGAGATGGAGATAAATTCAGTGACACAGATCAGAGTCTGGGGGTCTCTTTGAACAGACAATGATAAGCACAGCCCTGTTCTTTGGTCAGATGCTTGGGAAAGGTATCTTTCCAGCCCTGTACCAGGAAGGAAAGTGAATGTAGCCCCATCAGCCAAGAGCCTAGGTGGCCACCTTGCTCGTGTTCTTGTCTGGGCCACATCAACTGCAGAGCTGGCAGAGAAAGGCAAAACCATTAAATACTCGCCCAAAAATCTGTGTCCAGAGCTCTACTTGTAAAGTCAGGCTGTCCTGACTGCTCTCAATGGAAGGCAATGACAGGCTGGTCCTGCAGAAGCACAAAGGACAGGGGTGTTTTTTCTGTGCCTCTGTCCAGCACCCACAGAAAAATGCTCTGGATGAGATTTCTCATGGTGTGCGTGCCACTGCCCCTGATTCTCTTTCACTTCCTCTTTCCTGTGGATTTCCTCCTCCGAGGCCAGCTGGAGGTTTCTTTTTGAAGCAGAAGAGCTGTTGCCATCCTTGGCCTTTCTTATGCAAACCTGTCATCTGAGCAGAGGGTGACTGCACTGGGGCACAGAGGGGAAGTCGGCTCCTGCTTCCCATCACAAACCAGGACACATAGACAGAGATTGCGGGCAAGAGGCTTAAAAGCATGGGTTCAGGAAGTGATGGAAGTAGGAGATGAGGGTCAGGTGCCTGGGGAGAGCAGCTGAGATCTGAGCACATGCCACCACTCTTGAATTTCCTGGAGGCTGCGGTATGGTAGGGGCAAGACTGAAGTCAGGTGTGTACCACAAAGGGAAATGAGACCACAGCATCTGCCCCAAAGTGTCTGAACCTCCCTGACACCTCGCATGGAAAGCACATGGGAAAGGTGCCCTGGAGGTAAGGTGCTTCCCGAGAGGAGCACCTTGGTGTACCTGGGACAACCGCAGCTGCCCCAACCAGGCCAAAACTGATGGGAAAATCCTCCTGCTCTGCTCCACTGTGGTGAGCCCCCCCTGCAGTCCTGCATCCAGCTCTGGGACCCAACATAAGAAGGACGTGGTCCAGAGGAGGACTTGAAGATGCTCAGAGGGCTGGAGCAGCTCTGCTATGGAGACAGGATGAAAGAGCTGGGCTTGTTCATCCTGGGGAAGAGAAGGTTCCAGAGAGACCTCAGAGCAGCTTCCAATGCCTAAAGGGGCTACAAGAAAGCTGGAGAGGGGCTTTTGACAAGGGCCTGTGAGGACAGAATAAGGGGGAACGGGTTTAAACTGACAGAGGGGAGATTGAGATGAGATCTAACCTGTGAGGCACTAGCACAGCTTGCCCAGAGAAGCTGTGGCTGCCCCATCTCCCCGTATGGCAGGGGGTTGGAACCAGATGGTCTTTATGGTCCCTTGCAACCGAAACCATCCTATGACTCTATTGAGAATGCTGCCAAAGTCATGGATAAAAAAACAGTTCTGGACCACTACACACAAATGTGATCCACACAGGTATGCACACCTACGGGTCCAGCAGTAATGCAGCCAGAAACTGCTGGGAGAGCTGGGAAGAAAGGTCTGGCCACGCTGAACAGCTGAGCAGCAATGTTAGCACCTGCATCTCAAACCAGGTGTAGGACGGGTTTTACTCTCAGCACCTCTTTCACATCAGACATGCAGAAAGACTTTTCCACCTTTGTATGAGAGCAGTTTGGCACCTCCTTGGGCTCAGCATAAGCTTAGCACAGCTGGTCATGTTTGAAGCCAAAGGAGGGGAGGCACCCCAGGAAGACAAGATGGATGAAGGGAACAAAGGAGAGCTTTTTACTAGCAAATACAGAAAAAGTTAATTAAAGTTTAATTTACAGAAGGATTTTGCTTTTCAACAGGGCCAAGGATCTATCTTGTCACTGCAAAGGGAGTCAAGCTTTGCAGGAGCCAATTATAGCCCTGCCTTCCCACACCCAGCCAGGAGCAGCAGGCTCTGCCATTACCACCCCTGGCTCACCCAGGTCTGGATTTGATTTGTCCAGCAACGGTGGGAATAAGCTTTTTGCTTGTGTCACCCATTCCTGAACCACCTCCCAGCCAAGGCAATCAGTTCCTCGTGAGCAAGCTCAGCTGAGTCACTGCGTGCCCTGGGGTTGCACAACCAGAGTACCCTGTTTGTGGAGCCTTGCAGGAGCCAGAGTTCCCTGTTCACAGGGATCTGCAGGGAGATGCAAGGGAGGAGGGTGCTGCAGGATCTAAAAGGAACCTTCATTCTCTTAAGGAGCATCAGCAGCATAAGGCAAAAGGGGTGCACAGGGGTTGCAGGACACCAAGAGTCCCCCAGTTTCTACCTGCCTTGCTGCATGGATGGATATCCAAGCTCGGTGATGGATTTAACTCTGCTGCTGCTTCCTGCTCAGCTGCTTTTGGGTTAGATACAGACCAAACCTGCAAAGGTGGAAAGAGCAGAGCTACAAAGCCAGGCTCTGCCCTCAGAACAACCCTTCCCACCTCTTCTCTGTGGTTGGGGGGCTATCCCTCTGGCACTGTGGTTCTTTACTCATCTCCCACCCACAACAGCAGCATGCAGCCCCCTTGCCTGGCCAGCAGACACGGCAGGAGATAACTGCTTGCTCAATGCAGGCAGCAAAGCTCATTTTCTGTCTGGGCAGGAGAATCTGGTCAACAGCCCCCACTGACACTGGACAAGCCCAAATCCCATAGAATTAGCCAACAGCCAGTCCAAGGCATGTTTCAGTGAGTTCTTAAAGCCATGTGCTCCATCAGTAGTTCTGGCAGATGTTGAAAGCTGGAGAGCAAGTACTTAAACTCAGTATATCCCAGCTCCCATGGAGAAACAAGAATTACATCGGTGTCCAAACCTTCCAGAAAGGATTTATTAGGCAGGGTTATGGCTTTATAAAATCCTACTTACCAGAGGGCAGGTTATTTACCTTGGCAGCTCATCCAGCTGTAATACCCATTATTATCCCCCCCAAAACCTAACTAATGAGTCATGGCAGATGTGCTGCTGCTGTGAGAGTGTGCAAGTCAGGGGCAAAATCTACAGAAGCAATAGGACACTGTTAGGGACGCAGGTACCACTCACGTTCACATCAATGAGGTGCCTCCAATGCACCTATTAAAATCACTGAGACACTGGTTTTCTGTTTTTCAGATTAAAAACCCAGATATGTTGTCTAAAACAACAAGAGAGACCAATCTAGGCTGGCTAATTCTCAATTTAAAGTGATAAATGCTGATACACACCCTTAAAAGTAATGTCTGTTGGGCAAAACATGAAGGCTTGTTTCATTGATTCTATTAATTCCATTTATTTAATTTATTCCCCAAATGCCTCATGTTGGGTCACCTGCAACATTCTGCAGATGAGGTGGCTCAATGCACCATCACAAGACAGGTGGGAAGAGGAAAAACTGGCACTGACAACGGCAGAGTTGACTTCTGAGATGAATTGTGATGCTCAAAGAGGGAGGTGAGTCAGGAATAGAAGACCTCCAACAGCAAATATTGTAGACCTGTTTTGGTACTTAAGTTTTTAGTGTTTAAAAGTGGCTGATAAGGGTGTATTAGGAAAAATCTTGACGGATACACTTAGAAGAAGGTCTGGCATCCCAACTGGACAGTGCAAGCTTTGGATTTAGGAAGAAGCATGCTTCACCCCTATCCTAAGCCAAGCCAAACTATTCGCTTTATTAAATAAATCTGTATTTCATACCCATGTCATAAGCAATAATGATTTTAAACCCTGCAGCTAGAAAAAATATATATACCTGCATTATTTAGGGCTCTTTCAGGGGGGGAATGAATAGCATAGAAACCTTTTTTCTTAAAGGTTGAGGTGTTGGTACTCCAGCAGCTTCATTAGGAACTATTTGCTGCTTAATGTTGGAGCAGGGACACCATAAATTAGTCAGCAGTGATTTAACAAGTGATAAGGGAAGGTTGCCCAAGACCTCCTGTCTGTTTTCCTTATCTCATTCCTGTAGCAGTGGATTTTGTTCTGAAGGCTGAAGCTAACCATAGCCTGAGCAAACATCATTTATTTCTCTGACACACTAAAAAAATCTCATAAAAGCAAATAAGGGGGGTTGTTTCATGGCCTGGTTTGGGCACACAAGGGATTTACAAGCTCCCTGGAGAGCATCTCTAATGGGGAAACTCTCCTGGTTGCATTCAGCTTCATATATAAAACCAAGTAATCTCAACAACTGGCATGTTTTCATCCCGAACCAAGTGAAAAAGAGATGGCAACTTTGACGCTTCTCCAAAGAGGGCAGAAATGCCCGTAGTCTGTGCAAAGCTTCAGCTTGTACTTCCAGCCCTTGAAAAAGCTGCTAAGTATCCATGGAAAAACAGGCAGCTGCTCCCACCCTGGACAATGGCATGGACAGCCTGAAGGATGGGCTCCATGATGTCCCATGACAAGGCAAACTAAAAGGTGTTTATAGGATTGCACAAGTTTTAAATTGCTAATGTGCAACTTCTAGGCAAAAAAACTGTCTGGAAATACGGAGGTATTGGGAATAAAGAGATAACTGCTGCAAGTTACTGGGAAAAATAAGCAGTAGTGATGTCCTGACTCCAGCTCCTTGGGATCACATGCCATGTCAGGCCCAAAAACTGCTGAGCCCAACTGTACAAAGGGCAGGACACAAATCAGGTTCATTTCCATGTGTTCTATGTCAACAAAACCTCAGAGGGAGCATGGAAAACTGCAGAACCAGAGCACTGAGCAGAGCAAAGGAGTCCTGCGTGAGTCAGAGGGAGGTTAGGCAGGTTACAAGTGATTTATTCCCTTTATTATTATTATTTTAATAGCCAAAGCATAAATAAAAACGTAGTGAAGGGCTTTGCTCTCTGCTGGCTAAAAATTATACGTAAAGGCAATCAGTGGTCCAAAGGCCTTTCCACACAGTGCAAGCACAGCAACATCTCCATTTCTGCTGCATAAACACTGGGGAATACAGTCAAGTGTATTATTTTACTGGGTTTTTTTTTTTCATCACTTCACTAGAAAGCCTTCTAAACAAAAAACAGTATTTAAAATGTGAATGTGACCAAATAAATGATTGGCTATAAATGGCAGCATGGGGGGGGGGGGGTGGATGGATTATTCTCTCATTTTCTAAAGAAAATATATAACAAAGGTTCCAAAAAGTTGAATGCAAATACTAAAACTGATGTAAAAATACATACACAATGCTTGTGAAGACCCAACAGAGAGAGGGATCTGACCAGATGCCAAAGGATGCATTTGTTACCTTGCAGAAATGCTCTCAGATGGCCAAAGAGCTTGGAGCAGCCTTGCCCAGGCACCGCAGGCAAAGCTGGTAAGAAATGAGCATTAATCATCTGCTTCTGTTCCATCCTGTTTGGCATCTGCTTGTGTCCTGCCATGAAGCCTAAGCTCCTGTAAAGCTTCTAAAGCTTCCTGAAAGTCTAGAGAAGCCAGTCAGTAGCATCACATCAGTCTGGTCCCTACAGACCAGCCCTTCTGTCCCATCTCTACAGCACCACAAACCAGCCCTGCCACCCTCTGTTCCTAAGGGGGCCTCAGGGTTCACCTTTATCTTTGTCCGAAGTAATTCCCAGGTGATTCCCATTGCCAAGCTTTGATTTTCTACACCGGCTGCTGGGTGTCAGTAGACTTTTGGTTGCTGATTAGTTGTTATTTTCTGTTCTAGGCTAAATGTTCTGTCCATTTCTAAGGACGGTGGGGAATACATTATATATATATATGTGTGTGTGTGTGTGTGTCTGTATGTATGTATGCATATGTGTATATTTTATTCCCACCTTTTTTCCAGAGAGGGGTGAGAAAATAAATAAAAATACATATATTGTCTTTCTCAATAAAGAGAAGCTTTAGCATCACGGTGGTTTAGAGCAGGGCTTGAAACTAGCTCTGAAATTGACTGTTCTGCACTGTTCATACTTCTGAGTATCAGCCAAAATTAGGGGGAAAAAGAAGTCAGCACAGGAACAGTACAGTAACAGAAAAAAAACTGCTGGACTTCCAGGTGAAAAATTCAAGGGACACTGTCAGGCTGGAGACAGGATGGGCAGGGAACAGAGCAGCTCCCAGTGCTTAAAGGGCTGACAAGAAAGTGGCTTTCGACAAGGGGCCTGTAGGGACAGGACAAGGGGGAATGGCTTTAACCTAAGAGGGGAGACTGAGATGAGCTCTTAGGCAGAAGTTCTTCCCTGTGAGGGTGCTGAGGCGCTGGCACAGAGTGCCCAGAGAAGCTGTGGCTGCCCCATCCCTGGCAGAGTTCAAGGCCAGGTTGGACGGGGCTTGGAGCAACCTGGTCTGGTGGAAGGCGTCCCTGCCCGTGGCAGTTGACTGGAACTGGACGAGGTTTACATCCCCTTCCAACCCAAACCACTCTGACTCCATACAAACTAAGCACGAGAAGACACAACCTCCTTGCACCACCCGCAGGCGGGGCGGGCCGCGGGCCGGATGCCGTCACGCCGGGGGCGGGCCGGGCAGGGGTGACTCAGCCGCAGGGAGCTGCCCCTTCCGCGGCCGCGGGGAGTGCGGGGCCGGTCGGGAGCTGCGGAGCGGTGAGTGCGGAGGGGACGGGCCGCGACGGGCTTAAGGAGCGCGGTGCGGTGCAGTGCGGTGCGGTGCAGGCACTGCAGCGGGGCAGAGGCAGGGCAGGTGAGGGGATGGGATGGGGTGGGTGCTGCGCTGCGCGGCTCGGCTGGGGCAGGGGGACACGGGTGGGTGCGTTGTGATGGGGCACCCCTTGCGCTGCCGCCGCGGGGAGCAGTGGGGGACTCAACCCTGAGCTTGCCGGATGCTGCGGAACACTCATTGGGCAGCAGCGGTGTCTCCCAGCTGCGTTTGGGGGTATTCTGGGCGGTGGTGGATGCAGGAAGGATGCTCTGCGGCTCGGAGGTGAGGTTTGATGCAGGGAAAGTGCTATTAACCCGCAGTGCGTCTCAAAGGCAGCTAAACCTTCCCATAAGTGCCACGGGTGGAGAGAGAAAACCGTGTTTATATAATGCAGATGGGAAGAAAAACCAGCCCTGCTTGTCTGCTGAAGGAGGTCGGTTTGCCATCAGCTGCAGTGCTTGTGGGAAGATGCCGTGATGCGCGGCCGAGCTGGGGTCTGGCATCAGGACCATGGCTTGGAGATGGCGCCGGGTAAAAGCTGCCTTGGTCTGCCTGGCACGCAGCCTGGCCGCCATCCATATATAGCTGTCACCCATATACCGCACCAGCGGGCGTGATGCAGCAAAGATCGCTCCCCTTCGCCTGTTTACCTAAAGGTTGCAAAGTGGAAGGTTGCAGAAGAGAGCAAGGAATTTCAGTAGAGCGGGGTGTCTGCTGGGGGCTTGTGCAAGGCTCTGCTTTGTGGAGTGGTCTGTGAGAAGAGGGGATAAAATCAGTGCAGCTCCACTGGAGGGGAAGCTTGCACTGTGTGTGAATGGAAGCTGTAGAGGCAAGCACTGCAGGTTGTCTCAAGGTGTATTTATTTAGCCAGATATCAGACTTCTGGTAAAGATTTAGCTTTCCTGGGAAGGAATGGGCGTGGGGAAGAGTGCCTCATGCTTTTTTATTTAATTATTTTTAAGGAAAATATTCAAGCTTTGATAATTCAATAATAACTGCAATGTAGTCACCAGGCCATGAGTTTGGTGCTCCCAGACTGAGCAAGCTAAGCTGGACTGCACTGTTTATATGCTTGCTTTATTGTGGCTTAGAGTCATGCACAATCGTTGGCAGCTAGAACAAAGGACAAAGCTCAGCCTGGGTGAGGAGGACACATGACTTGGGTTTTGCTGAGCACCTTCACCTTGGAGGGGTGGGGGTGTTGTAACTGTGATCGTGGGACAGCTCTTATCTTCCCCTAACCCTTGAAAAGGGGTATGTGGATGTCTCTGTTTGTGCCTGGAGGGGTTTAGCCCAGATGATGGAGGAGCTGAGAAGTGCTTCAGGGCTGTTATCTCATGGCCTGACCACTTCCTGAACAGAATCATGTGAGCTGGGCTTTCAATAGCCTGGTTTGGGTTTTTTGGGTGGTTGTTTATTTCTTGACTATGCTCAGTTAAATGGGACTTGGGGGTCTGGAGTTCTGGGTGACATCCTGCAACCTTTGTGGTGGGACTCTGCAGCAATGAACTGCAGAGGGATTTCTTATAGCAGGCACTGCGCATCTCCCCTGGCTGCTAGGCGGAGGCTGTGGGACCCTACTGATAACATGGTCCATACAGTTGGATCTGTATCCCTGGGAAAGCAGGTGGGAGCAGGCTCCAGCTCTGAGATCTGCTGCTCAGGATGGATGGAGAGGGCACCTGGGTGATGTCAGCTCCTTTCCTGTGCCCTGTCTATTTGCAGTTGCAGGCAGCGCAGCAGGGCTGTGATGCAGCACCAGCTGCAGCATCTTGCTTCTCACATTCTTCTCCCTCACACACTGCAGCCACCCCGACCAGCTCATGCTGGAAAGCCTTCAGCCTCTGTGCTTCCTCATCACTGGCTCGCACAGGGGTGTCTCAAGGGCTGCTCTCAGGTGGCCCAAATCTCCCCTCTTTAAGCAGTGTCTGAAGTGCAAGGGCCCTGATCAGGGTGTGGTGTGCTGGTGGGCAGAGCTTCCTGCAGTTATTTCCTGCTCACCCTTCAAGAAACTGAAGGTAATTTGAGTCCCAAATCCCAGGCATTTTGGGTCCCAAAGCAGGGAGCTTGTTCTCATCTCCAAGGTCTGCAGCCCCAGAGGAGATGGAGGAGCCTGGGAGGCTGTTGGCAAGCCTCAAACATCCTCCTCCCACCTGGAGAGTTTGGGGCGAAGCTGCTGTGTCTTAAGACATCCAACAGCCAAGCTTTGCTTCTGTTTTTCAAGGTGTGGTGGAGTGTGACCTGTGGAGACAGCTTGAACAGGGTTATCCTTATGCTGCAGGGCACCTGCAAGAGGCTGGGGGTTGCAAAGGGAAGAGGTTGCTGGAGGAGCTCCCCTGGCCTGTTCAGTGCGCAGGTTTCTTGTTTGCAAGGCTGGTTTTGGTGCTGCTCGCGTGTTGGTATCTGGAACATGTGCGGGGCTCTATGGGGAGGGAGGAGTGTGTGCAGGAGATAGCGGCGGTGGGGGAAGTGGGTGCGCAGGCAGTAACGCTGCCGCGGGAGGTGTGTCACTGTCACTGCTGGTACCGGGGGTGGGTGATGGGGGCAGCGGCTCTTGCTGTGCTGCTGCCGGGGCTGGGGAATTGCCGCTGGAGGAAACTCGTCCTGCGGGTCCCGTGCCTGTGCTCCCTATTTATAGCCCTGCTGTACACAGGGCGCTTCTGAAGCGGGGGGGCGGGGAGGAGGAATCACGAGATCGAGGATTTCCCCTTCCTTCTCCACGCAGACCTTGGGATATTCCAACTGTGTCAGCTCCCTCTGACGCCTCACAGCCATAGGAGACTTCATGGATTCATGGAGTGGTTTGCATTGGAAGGACCTTAAAGCTCATCCAGTTCCAACCCCTGCCACAAGCAGGGACACCTTCCATTAGATCAGGTTGCTCCAAGCCCCATCCAACCTGGCCTTGAACACTGCCAGGGATGGGGCAGCCACAGCTTCTCTGGGCACCCTGTGCCAGGGCCTCAGCACACTCACAGGGAAGAACTTCTGCCTAAGAGCTCATCCCAATCTCCCCTCTGTCAGGTTAAAGCCATTCCCCCTTGTCCTGTCCCTACAGGTCCTTGTCCAAAGCCCCTCTCCAGCTTTCTTGTCAGCCCCTTTATGCACTGGAAGCTGCTCTAAGGTCTCCCCTTAAGAAGCCTTCCCTTCTCCAGGCTCAGCTCTCTCATGGCCCATAGGGAGGCTTCATGCCAGTGGGAGGTTTGGCAAGAGCCTTGTTTGCTGAAACAACCGAGTGGCTCCCAGCTCTTCAGGTTGCACTGGGCTGTGTCGCGGTGCTGCTGCTGGCCATGCCGTGGGGCGGGCGCAGTGCAGCAGAGCCTGGAAGGCGATAGCTGTCCAAGGGGAAACTGCCTGGTATCACTTTCAGTCTGGTTTCGGATTGTCTGGAGCTCCAAGTGTGTGGCTGTGTGGCCCGGTAACCTGAGGATGTGAGGTATCCCTTGTGCACCCATCAGGAGCTGTATTGATGTGGGAGGCTTTGCGGGGCGGGTTTGAGCATGCCAGGAAACTTACAAGCATCCTATTGAAAACACAAGTGTATTAGGTGGCTTCTGGCCTCAAAAACACTTCCCTTCTGTGCTACAGGTGGTATAGAGTTGACTGCAGGAAGTGCAGCAGGTTTGGGGTTTGGGTTTGTGCTGGGTTTTCGTTTTGTTTCCAAGGATTTTCCATTAGAAAAGGTGCTTCAGGTGAGGCTGCTCACCTCTGGGCTTCCCATGGCCATGTTGAAGGGCACAAGGCAAACCCCACAGTAGCCTTAGGAATGAATGTATATTTGTTTCTCTGGCCATAACCTCTTTCCTGCTGCATAAGCACGGTGAGGACACCAGCAAGACCCTTGTGTGCGAGAAACCTCTAAGCAAGGAAATAGAAACCCCTTCCAAGAGGTGAGATTGAGGGGCAGGAGAACCCATGTGCTCTGAAACTCAGCTAGCATTTGGGCTGAGCATCCTGCTGGATGCACAGAGGGGGATAAGACCCAACAAATGGTGGAAGGAGGAGGGAGGGGGAGAGAAAGCAAGACCCTTTATACAGTTAGCTGCAGCCGCCTGGGCTTGTTGCTGGCAGAAAGTAGGGCACTCCTGCTGGGCTCTCTGCTCTGGGAAGGCTAAACTTGGCTGTGAGTAGGTGGTGGCAGCCTGCATAGGAAATACGTGTGCATCTCCCCATCCCTGCCCCGGCTCTGGCCGCGGGGCTGGAGTGCTGCTGCCAAGAGCTGCATGTCCGGCTGCTCCGGTGTGTTTGCCTAGGAGGGCTTAAACCCAGGCTTGCAAAGGTGATCACATGTTGAGCTCACTGAGACGAGTAGGAATTAAAGCTTAAATATCCCTGCTGCTCGGGCTGCTGCGGAGGGTCAGAGGTGTTGGGTTGGAGCTCATTGGGGTGGATGTGGGGTTGGTGGAAGGGGAGCTGGGAGGTTCTGGAGCAGGGTGCCCTGGTGTGTTTGCAGGGATTCAGCAGCGCATGGTCAGAGTGTGTGTCCAAGTCCAGTGTGGGGACGTGGAATGAATGGTGGTTGCTGGTGTTGAGGCTGTAAGGGAGAAGCTGCTGCTTAAACCCTGCTTCAGCTAAATAACTGGTATCTCTTAATAGGGGGTTAAATTGGAGTTGTGCAATTTAATGTGGATTAGGTTAAAGGAGGCAGGAGAGCAGAGAAATCACCAAACCCTGGAGCATCTTTGTACTGGGGGATGCCTGTGGTTCTGAGTGGGAGGTTGTGTTCACTGCTGCTGTGCTCCTGGATTTCCCCTGCATCTCTGTTCCCCGAATCAGAGGCTTTCCTGGTGCCTTGTGCCAAGGGAAGCAGCTTCACAGCCTCCCTTATGAAAAACCCCAGTGGGAGGGGAGCACAGGCAGCTCTGGTGCTTGCAGACATGGGCAGGGGGTCACCCCCCTGGGCTCTAACCCCCATCAAGGTCCCCAGGGCAATGGGCTGACCAACATGAGGCCATAGAGTCCAAAAGTGTGATTTGGAGTGATATCCTCAAAGGAAGGAAGGGCAGGGGCTAGCAAATCCCTGAGGCTGCAGTTTGTGGGTGTGGGGTAACACTTATTCCTTCTAGTCCTTATTCTCCGTTTTTGTGGAAGTGAACACAGCCTGTAATACCCTCCAAATCCCTTGGGTCTGCTTCAAAAGATATTTTCCTGCTGGTCCTAATCCTGCAGTGGTCAACAAACAGGGTTGCCTTGTCTGATTTCTTAATGAGCTGCAGGAGGGGGGTGATTACTACTCTGCTCCTGCATCTCTCCTGACCTTTGGGATAAACCGGGATCGGGAGGGACTTTATGCAGCCACGTGTTTTATCCTTCCACGTGGTGCTGCAATGGTGCTCCTGCCAAGCCTTGGGTCTGAGTCTGCCTTGGGAAGGTTTCCAATGATGTCCAAATCTGGCTGCAGGTGGAGTGTCCCAGCCTATAGCCAAGATGTGGCCGTCCGTGTCCATCCTCTGTGTCCTGGTGGCCTTCACCAATGCTCGCAGCATTCGTCACTACCCTCCTCTCTCCAGCGACTTGGTCAACCACATAAACAAGCTCAACACCACCTGGAAGGTGAGTACTGGCTTGGTGAGTACTTTTGGATGCATTGCTCAGCAGTCTCTTTGTGGGACTCCATAGCTGAGCTTTGGGAGTCTCACCATGGTGGTTGCTTCATAGCAGCCTTGGTCCCAGTTGACTTCTCTAGTGAGCTGATGCTGTCAGGGATTCCCATGGTGACAGTAACTGTGGATCTTCTCTGTGGAACAGAGCACTGATGGATCTGTAGAGTAGGAGCAATGATAAGAGGAGGAAGGCTGGAAACAAGCAGCAAGTGTTGGTGACCTGGCCAAACCCAGGTTGCAGTAGCTAAATGCTAGGGTTGGACCTTAGCTTGCAGGTCATGATGCACTGATCAGGGAAGGGGCTGTGTTCTGTGTCTGTATGTAGCCTGGGTCTTAGCTTCTGGGTTGTACAGCAAGTGTCAGACACTGATGGGGTCTGAGGGAGATCTTGAGCACCAGGCTGGTCCCAGCACTGGTGGCTGTGAGGAGTTGTGTCCCATTTCTCTGTCTCTTCCAGGCAGGGCACAACTTCCACAAGGCTGACATGAGCTATGTGAAGAAGCTCTGCGGCACCTTCCTGGGTGGGCCCAGGCTCCCTGAGAGGTGAGTGTTGGGAGAGGAAGGTGAGTACCCTGTAAAAGCTTGCGTGGATGCTCCTGGTGCATCTGGGATGCGCGAGGGTCTCCTGGGTGCAGCTTGGTGGGCATCATGCATGGAATTACACAGAGCAGCATGTGGAAGGGGGTGGGGACATCTGTCCTCTGTTCTGTTAGATACTTGACCAGTCATACTCCTTGAAACTTAAAACACTGGAGGAGCTGCTGACCTGGTCTGAGGACTTCAGAAGTATCTGTGCTGCTTCACTAAGCAAACAAGAGCCCTTGTCCTCCAGGTCACCTTCAGAGGAGGTTGGGGAGTCCTGTGCAACTGGTCCTGTTCCACTGGTGTTCCTGTAACAGTGCTTCTCTCTTCTCACTTCCAGGGTGGATTTTGCTGCAGACATGGAGCTGCCTGATACCTTTGACTCACGGACACAGTGGCCTAACTGCCCTACCATCAGTGAGATAAGAGACCAGGGGTCTTGTGGCTCTTGCTGGGTAAGTGCATGGGCAGTTTGACGTCACGTTGGTACAGAGTTTGCTGGACAAAAAGGATGCCATTGGGTTTGCTGCCAAACTGCATAAATGGGGAGATGCTGGGGGCATCCTGCAGTATCTGAGCTTCTCGATGGGCTTATGCTAGCTAGGCTTATGCTTGCTGCACTCATTGCTGGAAGGCTGCCTGGTTTCTCTCCCATGTCCAGCTCTAATGGTCTTCCCTTGGGTTTCTGGGGGCTGCCCGCAGGCTTTTGGTGCTGTAGAAGCGATTTCAGACAGGATCTGTGTTCACACGAACGCCAAGGTGAGCGTGGAGGTCTCGGCGGAGGACTTGCTGTCGTGCTGCGGCTTCGAGTGCGGCATGGGGTGAGCTGCTCTTGGTTCTCGTGCACTGAAAGGGTGGGTGGTAGGAGCAGGGGCACAACCTGGAGATGCTGATCATTTCAGCCCTGTCTTCCTGACAGGTTGGATGGGGCTTTGAGCAACCTGGTCTAGTGGAAGCTGTCCCTGCCTGTGGCAGGGGCTTGGAACTGAATGAACTTTAAGGTCCCTTCCAACCTGAATGATCCTGTGATTCCTGGTCTCCCGATGAGCAGGCAGCCTCACTAATAGTTTATGCTGTAGTTACTGGAGTTAGGTCAGAACATAAAGGTGACTGCATGGACTGAAAGTCCCTCTGGGGCATATCCTACCCCCAGCAGCAGTAGATAATGATGGCTGGTGGTGGGAAGGCAAGCACATAACAGTGCTTTCCTATACAGAGTTGGCAGCTGCCTAATCCAAATGAAGGATCTTATAATAGCCCCAAGCCTTGGTGTTCAGGCACAAGCCTTTTGCAGTTGTAGAGAGCAGGGTGGGGAGTTGGGTCTCCAAACTGTGTAGCCTCTGCTTGCTCCTGGCAGCAATGGCTGACCCAGGGACCTGCTAAGGCAGCACCACTGCTTTGGGGTTTGGAGTCATGGGTGCTCTTAGCTGCTCCTTGCCCTAACACTTTGGTGTGTTGAAGCCTGGAAACCCTGGGGAAGGCAGGAAGTCAATGTGCTGAAAGCTTCCCTTCAGCCACCTCAATTTACCACCTCAAAATCAGTGGCTCAATTTACCCCAAAGGGAATGGCTCTGAGCAGGCTGGAGCTGGAAGTACTGCTCTTTCTCCAGGTGCAATGGTGGTTATCCTGCTGGTGCATGGAGGTACTGGACAGAAAGGGGCCTGGTGTCTGGAGGTCTCTACGATTCCCATGTGGGTAAGTCCTGGCAGATACCCTTGTGACAGCAAAGAGGAGCACCTCTGCTTGGTGTTCCGTTACAGGTTCATGTCCTTCACAGTGCCTCTCTTCTGGTCTCTGTTGTTGTGGATGCTAAACCTCTGTTACCCAGATGGCTGCTCCTATCCCCATCTATGGCTCCTGGTCACTCCCTGGGACAAGGGTTTATGAGCAGCAGCTAGTGGCAGGAGGGACATCCAGGAAAGGAGCACAGTAGCCAGGCTTAACAACCCTGCAAGGCTTCTGCTGCCATTCCTGGCAGTGTTCAAGGCCAGGTTGGACGGGGCTTGGAGCAACCTGCTCTAGTGAAAGATGTTCCTGCTTATGGCAGAGGGTTGGAAGTGTATCTTAAGGTCCTTTCCAACCCAAATCAGTCTGTGATTCTATGATTCTATAGCCATGAGTTGGTTCATGTTTCCATCTTTTCCATCACATTGTCAAGGGGGAGGTGCTGGGAAGCAGATCCAGAGGGAAACCCATTGCTGAGGCAGGGGTTGCCCATCTGGCAGTGGCAGACCTACTCTTGCTCACACCCCACTGATATCTGTGGGATTTCTGGGTCAGAAAGGTCCTATCTTTTTATGGGTTATCCGGTGCCTTCTCCAGCATGGCTTTTGGACAGGGGTGCTCGGGAACAGCCAATTCATTGCTATCTCTCCTCCACAGGCTGCCGTCCCTACTCCATCCCACCCTGTGAACACCACGTCAATGGCTCCCGGCCACCCTGTACTGGGGAGGGAGGAGAAACCCCGAGGTGCAGCCGGCACTGCGAGCCTGGATACTCACCTTCCTACAAGGAGGACAAGCACTACGGTAAAGGGGGTGGCCTCCAGCACTGCTCAATGCATAGCAGCTCCAGAGCTGTTCCCAATGGGGCTGGCAGGGTTGGACCTCTTCCTAAGATGGTTTATGGTGGTTATTCTCTGTGCCCTCAGTGATGGGCAGTCCTGCAGCAACCATAAACCTGGCAGATGCACAGTTTGTATTTGCTGAGGTGCAACTGAGACAGGGGAACTGGTTTGTGTCCTTGTGGTGCACATGCCTGGGTTGAAGAGCATGGTGGGACTCTGGTATCAAAGCCACCTCCTTCTTACTCCGTGCTGGTAGCAAACCCTATACATGTAATCTGGTTATGTAACCCTGTACATAATCTGGTTGCTTCTTTGGGATTTGTCTTGGCTTTGAGAAATTTGGGTTGTTTTGGAAATGGGGACGTACAAGGAGAAAACTTCCCACTGAAGCTGTCTGAAACAGGTCTTCAGGTGAAGAATAGGACTCGGGTTAAATCATTCTGTCTGGAAGAGGGATGGTTGGAGTCCACTTTTCCTGCCTGCCTGTGTTAGTGCCTCTGGAGCAATTGGGTTTGAATTCAACCTTTAAGTGGAGAAGAGCTCTTGCAGGGGCATGCTGAGCAGTCTCTGCAGCCTGACAATGCCATACTAATGGTGGAACTTTTTTCCTCCCTAGGCATCACCTCCTATGGCGTCCCTCGCAGTGAGAAGGAAATAATGGCTGAGATCTACAAGAATGGCCCAGTGGAAGGAGCCTTTATTGTCTATGAGGACTTCCTGATGTACAAGTCTGGTGAGCATCAGCACTGAGGCTGTAGGGAGCCCTGTTCCCTACTACATCCATAGGGTCCATCCCTCTACTCACTTCTGAGAGGAAATCTCAAGCTTATACTAGAGTATCTGGTCATACAAGAATGTGGGTACAAGATACCATCTCCCTTATCCATTGGTTTACAGCAAGGGGAATAAGTGCTTGGGACTGGCTCAGGGAGGAAGCCCCAGTGGGGACCCCCCAGAATTGCAGCTAGGGTTTGGAACAACAGGGTTTTAGGTAAGATCCTGACAGGTGGCTCTCTTGATGTGGACTCCAGTTCCCTGTTATGAACTTCTTGGGATGTACTGCCTTTGGGCCCCTTGCCGAGGGGGCAGACCCTTGCCCCTTGGCGTTGGGTGTCCTGTGCTGAGCTGATGCTGAGCATCAGTCCTTCCTTCAGACTCTACACTAAGCTCCAGGTTTGCTTTAACTTGGCAGAGGAGAGATTTAGATGAGCTCTTAGGCAGAAGTTCTTCCCTATGAGGGTGCTGAGGCCCTGGCACAGGGTGCCCAGAGAAGCTGTGGCTGCCCCATCCCTGGCAGTGTTCAAGGCCAGGTTGGATGGGACTTGGAGCAATGCGATCTAATGGGATGCATGCCTGCCTGTGGATGGTCTCTAAGGTCCCTTCCAACCCAAACCATTCTGTGATGCCATGGTTTAACCAATCCCACTTTTCTCGGCCGGTCTGTGGGGTTTGCTATCCAACATCTCACAGACTGTGGGCGCTCTGAGGTGCAGCAGCACAGTGCCCATGAGCGTGTTGGTGTGTTGCCTTGCAGGGGTCTACCAGCACGTGTCTGGTGAGCAGGTTGGAGGCCACGCCATCCGGCTCCTGGGCTGGGGTGTGGATAACGGCACTCCTTACTGGCTGGCTGCTAACTCCTGGAACACCGACTGGGGCGACAACGGTGAGGCACCCCGGATGCTGCCAGGGGGAACCCCTTCCCTGTTCTTTGTGGTCCAGTGGGGATGTTGACTTGTGCTGTTGGTTGCTTTCAGGCTTCTTCAAGATCCTGCGAGGAGAGGACCACTGTGGCATCGAATCTGAGATTGTGGCCGGTGTCCCCAGGACGGAGCAGTACTGGAAGAGGATGTAACTTGATCAAACAACCCTGGGTCCCCGATGCTTTTAACTGATAGTGGGTTGGGTGCAGAGCCCCCCCTTCTAAGAGACTATAGTTGAGGTTACTTTATTAAAGCTTTTTATCTTTTTTTTTTAACTGTATGGTGGAGCTGGAGGTGGAACTGCTCTCCACCACCCCTCTGCTCCTGCTGGGTTGCAGGTATGGGACATTCCCTGCTCAAAGGACTGCTGAAGGACTTGCTGGCCTCTTGTGCCATGATATTTGCTTAGCCTGGACCCCTTCCAGCTATATCTGTAGCTGGGAAGGTAGGAAGCAGTAGCTTTGTGCTGGGGCTAGGGACTTGGTGGGGTGGTGGAAATGGACCCTGCTGGGAAGCCGTGGCCAGAGGTGATTTGTACCCCCCTGCCTGAGTTGTTCTGACTGTTGGTGCCCAAAATAAGCAGGGTTAGCGTGTGCCTTGAACTGGTTAAACTTAGAGCTATTAATGATGATGTACTGATGAACTTGATATGGGGCTGGCTCTGTCCGGAGCTGCGTTAAGGCCCCTTCCTGCCTGCAATAAGTCCTTTGTGCATTGCTTGCTCCATCCACTCGGCTGCTTTTTAAACCACTTGTTCCTCAGCTGTTTTGTCTGCTTTTTCTGCTGTAGTCTGGGGTTATTGGTCCTAAGGAAGGGCCTGGCTGGAGCTCCATGAGCCTTTGACCTAATGTCCTGCAAGCATCTAGGAGCACGATGGAAGGAATAAACCACTTCCTTGCAGCTTGATGTGTACAGTGCTGCATCCAACACTGACGTGGTGCTTTGGGATGGCCTGTGATGAATGTTGAGCAGGGATGAGGGATGTTCCCCAGGTCTGCTGCAGGGAGCTCATGCAGATGCTTGGAGGATTCTTGCTAACTTGCACATAGTGAAGCTTTTTTTCTTTCCTTTTTGAGCCACAGGCATTAAGGAAGAAGAAAAAAATCCTTACTTTTATTACTGGGGGAGGTGTAATAGCTGTATAGGAAGAATCGTGATTTGCTGACACTAATATAGTGAAAGAGAGTTTCCTTTCATTTTAAAGCACAAAGTATACTGCTGAGGCTACATGTCTGGAACACATGAAGCAGGCTCTCCCTTGCACTGTAAAATAGCCCCTTGCCTCTGCTTACTCACCAGTGAGACAGAGCTGTGGTGTATGTGATTGGAACAACTGTGCCAATAAATGATTTCTCCAGTGTCTTGTCTCATGGCTCTTGGTTGCTTCTGCTTGACCTTAAACCACCTCAAACTATACTCCTGTGCACTGTAGAAGCAATGTTGTCTTCATTCAAGTGAGCTCAGTGTCAGCCCCGTCCTCTGGTGACAGTACAGCTGCAGCTACTGCCTGGGGCTTGTGCTGACTCCTGAGCAGCCCCTGGGTATCATCTGCACTTGGTGGTGGGTGAAGTGCTTCTGCCCCCAGCATCTCTGCACACTGGTACATGGGCTGTGAGGATGCACCAAGGCACTGCAGTGCATGCCTGCAGTGCAAGGCCCAGTAACAGTCACTTTACTGACCTTTAGCTGTCTTCCACTCTGGTTAAAATTACTTCTTTGGGTCTGGCAAATAAAGCTTTACTGTGATGCCCTAAGTAGCAAAAAATCTTAGAGCAGTTTCCAGTGCATAAAGTGGCTGACAAGAAACCTGGAGAGGGGCTTTTTACAAGGGCCTGTAGGGACAGGGCAAGGGGGAATGGCTTTAACCTGACAGAGGGGAGACTGAGATGAGCTCTTCGGCAGTTCTTCCCTGTCAGGGAGGTGAGGTCCTGGCACAGGGTGCCCAGAGAAGCTGTGGCTGCCCCATCCCTGGCAGTGTTCAAGGCCAGGTTGGATGGGGCTTGGAGCAACCTGGTCTAGTGGAAGGTGTCCCTGCCCGTGGCAGGGGTTGGAACTGGATGAGCTTTAAGGTCCCTTCCAACTAAAACCATTGCGTGATTCTCCAGTTTGCATTTTATCCTAGCAGGGCTTGCAACTTGTGGCATGGTAGGGAAGTACCAGTGTGAAACGACAGCTAAAAAAAGGAACAAGCTGTTTTTTTTTCCCAAAGAAAACTTTTAATTCCAAGACAGGAAGCTGCACAGAGAGAGCTACCGCAAGTTTCTTTTCAACAACAGCTTAAAACTATCTACATCAGTATTTGTGGAGTAGGGGTTCTCCTTCTGAGTAACAGTCTGGCCACAGGGGCTTGGCCTTGCACAGGCACCAACCAAACTGCTCTGTGTGAAGAGCTCTGTCCTGCACCAAGACAGGGGCTGTCCTTCCCTTCACAAAGGCAAAGCAGCACTTACAAGGGGTGGGTAGGGACCCTGATAACAAAAATCCACCCCAGGAAAACACTTGCTGTTAAAGTGCTGTTTCCTCTCAAAGGAAGTCTGGCCTGATGTGTTTCAGAACACAGCTTCCACATCCGTCTAACCCAAAGCATCACTTCAAGCCAGAGCCAAGCAGGCAAGGGAAACCCACCCTGGCCATCTCAGTGGCTTAAGCCTTCTGAGCCCATACCAGAGAGTGCTGCTGCCTTTCAGGCTGGCCAGCGCACCAAGGCCCCCAAAACACATCCCATGAGGGCCAGGACAGTGCAAACCCTCACCCTCCTACCTTGCACAGGCACCCAGCACTGCTGCGATGATGTTGCTCCCATCCCTTGGGCTGAAGAAGTGCTGCAGAGCCCAGAGCCTGCAGTGGAGCCAGGCACGGGGTTATTAGCTTAGGACCATGCAGGCAGCTCCTTTCTTATTTTAACCACCTCCCCATGCTCAGACACGAAGTGCAGGGTGCCATCTGCTAGAGAGCAGGGAAGCTGCAACATGTGGCTTTCAGCTGGGAGCACATTAAAGTGGACAGAGCACCCCTCCTCCTATGTGTTTAACATTAAAAGGGCTTGTTTCAAGTCTAGCAGCCTCCTTCAGCACAAGAATAGAAATGTAAAGATTGCCTCTGTTTCCAGGCTGCAGGGTGTCAACCAGCCTGGGCTGAGGGCCAGAAGGTGGCCATAGCTTTTTCCCTGGGTAAGGAAGCATGTTGCTCTCCTGGCTGAAGCAGCATCCTTCCAGTGTGGAGCAGGCACCAGGGGTGACAGGGAAGAGGCTGCTTAAGAAAGGGAGGCAAAATCCAAGTGGTTTTCCTCAGCTCTGAGCTGGAAAAGTGTCTCACATCTCAAGCAAGAGGGGTAATGGGTACAAATTGGAGCACAAGAGGTTCCACTTAAACCTGAGAAGAAACTTCTTCTCAGTGAGGGTGACGGAACACTGGAACAGGCTGCCCAGGGAGGTTGTGGAGTCTCCTTGTTTGGAGACATTCAAAACCCGCCTGGACACGTTCCTGTGTAACCTTATCCAGGTGTTCCTGCTCCGGCAGGGGGATTGGACTAGATGATCTTTTGAGGTCCCTTCCAATCTCTAACATACTGTGATACTGTGAAGAGGCAACTGGATTTTCTACTTAAAACCATCCTAACCAAAAATAAAAAAGATTCAGGGAAACCATCCAACAGGAAAGAAGGGAAAAAAATCTTCAACCCCAAACAGCAGGACTCCGATTAGTGCTTGTAACCATCCAAGCAGACAGCAAGGGCGGTGAGGAGCGGAGCCTGGCAACGCTGCACCACTGCCCTGGGCCACAGCTCACCGGTGTCCTGTCCTTATCACCATCCAGGCCCCATGGCACCCCGATGCCTGGCCATCCCCACCAGCAGGGGATAAGGAGCCTCCTACCTCCGCTGCCCATGTCCGACCATCTCTTCCCCCCGCCTGCCTCTGCCCATCAGTTCTCTCCCGCCTGGACGTAGTCCTCGGTGGCCTTGGAGATGGTGCTGAGGTACTGCCAGCTCAGCGCAGCCAGGAGCATGGCGCACGACAGGTAGATGGGGGAATAGTGGTGGCGCGAGGCCATGGGGCCCCTGGGTGAGCTCATGGAGCGGATGGAGGCGATGATCTGCTGCGTCTTGTTGGATGATGGGTCTGTGCTTGGGATCTTCTGGTAGATCTGGGGAGGAGGGAGGAAGGAGGAGTTACGGCTCCCACCCGAGGTTCAAGAGGCAAATGGGACCACTGGGTGGAAGGGGAAATGTTAAGGGCCACCATGTACTGAAGAACAACCTCAGTGGTGGATTGTCATGGAGCAAGGACCAGCTGCAAGGGATGCCTGGATAGGGCCAAGGTCCATTTCCCTTGAGAAGTGCACTAAGCCAAGCAGCCTCTTGAGGGCACCCCATGACGGAAGATGGACCACATCAGACATATCTCTCAATCACCAGTGGTGTTGTTGGAACCAGGGGTTCTTGCCCCACAGTCCTCACTGCAGTGAGATACTTGTCTGCGTGGGGCATAGGGAGGTGTGAATGAGCAGAGACCCTCTTTTTGGATAAGGTGCCGAGGTGTCCCTTGCCATGGGGTTGGCCAGCCCACAAAGGGATTTCTAGTAACCCATGTTTTGGGGTCTCCCTGGTGCAGAAGCAATGTCTTTCTATTTAACACCCCTTGCTGGAGTTGCTGTTTTATCTTCCCATGAAAACAACCACCAGTTGTGAACTTTTAACCTCCACAGTACCCTCAAGATGAGAGTCCCACTGCTTTAAGCAGCTGTAAAGATCTGCCCTTAGTTACTGTTGGCCGTGGAGCACAACCACCACATCATCTTGCCAGCTGCAAGTACAGACGCCAAGCAAACAAGAGTGCTCTCTTGTTTTCAATCAGCCCATAGGGAGATGATGCAACCTGTTCAGAAGTGTGTTGTGGGAAAGGCCCTCTGTGCCTACTCAGCCCAGGTGCTGTGAGAGCTGACTACTCTGGTTCTCCATCAGGAAGGCAGGACTTCAGTCTCTGCCCCTCAGAGCAAGCACCCAGTCTGGTCCAGACCGAAACCACTTCAAGGTCACCATTCCCTGCCACCACTGAACTATGAGATGTAAGGAGAGGATTAACAGATTCACGTGTCTTCCCAGTTCCACACCAGGAATGAGGATGGGAACAGCCACAAGTGTCTCAAACTGCTCAACCTACCTCTTCCACGTACTGGTACATGATGCCTTTGACAGCTTGTATGTTTGTGGCATCCATCATGAGAGTGACGGCTTGTCCCTTTCGTATCTTCACTACACCCCTGAACACTTGCTTGTTGTTATAGCAGGCAGCCAATGTGGCAATAGCCATCACCTGAGGAGAAACACAAAGAGCCCTTACCACATTGTAAGGAGCTTGCTAAGGGATTAACCTCGGCTCTACTGAAATTGATGCTAAGATACTCTGGAGATGAGCCACAATCTCACCAACAGCAGAAAGAGTAGGTACCGGGAAAGAAGGAAGAAAGAAGAGACGGAGAATAAAACAGGCTAATATCAACATGATACATAACATCCTTCACCTCCAACTTCTTATCAGCTGGGCTGCCGATGATGAAGAACCACTTGAAAACATAACCCACCTGGGGGATGGCGCAGAAGTTGAAGACAGTTTGGTTTTTCAGGCGGGATAAGTACGTGAGGACATCAGGGACGTGGTGGAGGGCGTTGGTGATGAGCTCATTCAGACACTGGACAGCCATATCGATGTTCTCTGGTTTGGCAAGATCCGAGAGCTTCTTTGCATATCTGCTCCAAACCTTAACACAGAGATAAGGATTCACAAGTTGGAGGGTACATTCATGCCGTAAGAGTGACATCAGTAACACTCTGAGGTCTGGGAGACCAACATGAACCACCAGAGACTCACAAAAGCCTTGAAAGGCTTACTAAGCTCAAGAAAAGAAGGAAGATTGTGAAATTACAAGAACTGTTATTATCAAGATGTACAATCAATAGGAACAACCTTATGCAGCACAGCTTTACTGTCAGATCTACATCAAGTCTCTCCTGTTAACTTTGACTTAAACAGACTTGAGAGACAATACAATTTTAGCTGTCCACCTTCCACTGCGCACCCTATAAAGGTTTCCTAAGCCGGGTGTCCTAGGAAGCATGGATGGTTGGCTCCATCCATTAGAGTTCTCCAACAGAAGTGTGAAAGACTGTCAAGGGACACCAACTTCAGAGGAAAAACAACAGATTTGGGTACTTCAAAGGAAATTCCAGTAGGAATTCTTCTAACAAGAGGATGCAACTCATTATATCAGAGTAGCAACAGCACCTTCAGCCTCAGCGCACTTCCCAAAGAGGCACAGCAGTGTTCTCCCTCACCTCTCTAGGCCAGAACTCCCTTCCCTCCATCTGGTCTTCCAGATAGTCCCGGATGATGTTGGTTTTCTGCAGGAAGAGGCCCATGGAGTTCGCCAGCTCTGTGTCCTGTCCAACAATAGCATCTTCTAGCTCTGATGCAGAGAAGAGACGGGAAAGGCCGATCCCCACCAGCCCAGCAACGTAGTGACAATACTGAGGGCCACCAAGAGGGGAAGGGGCAGGAACAAAACAAGATAAAAGAAGCAGTTACAAGCTATTTACTGCAGTGAGCTTTACAAAACTGATGCTCAGAAGCCATTGGGAGTACATGTTCTGTGAGTTCTCACAGCGCTTCCTGGGACATCTCAGCTTTCCCATACCCAGCAATCACCTCACCATGTCCCACCAAGCTGCCATTCTGCTGCCACCAGCCAAATGAACCACCCACAGGGGAACAAGCTGATGCAGTGGGTCACCCCAAACACATGCTGATGGGCAACACCAAGCCATGCCATGCTCCCATTACCCACAGGACCAGCAGTCTCTCAAAGCCTTCCCAAGCCCACAGTCTTCCTCATCCAGGTGAACCCTCTTCCCACAACAGTGCTTTCACAGTGACAAAGTGGATCTTACATTCAGTCCACTCCTCTGTCGAGGCTGACTTACCTTATCCCACTCGTGCTGAGAGTCCACCTTCTTCTCTAAGAACTCTGCCATCCCAACGCCCATTTTGTGGCAAATATCCGAGATCACATCCCGGTAGACCTTTGACAGGTTCCTGAACTCCATGGAGATCTGCAGCACAAACCACCACGAGGAAGAAAACAAAAGACAGCGTCAGGAAAAACCAGCAGGGTTCAACGTTTATTAAGGAATAAGAAAAAGGCTGTTTACGAGGCTCTTATCCCACCCTGGCTGGAGACACAGGACAACTCCCACAACCAAGAGTCGTTTCAAGGCCCTTAAAGCACAGGCTCCGTCTGTTCTCAGTACGGTCTCTGGCGGTAGATCAGACACAGCAGTATCTTTGGGAAGGCTCAGTGGCCTTCACTGCTATCATCTGGGAGTTGCAGCACAGAAGTAGCTACACTACACTTGCACAACTGCAAAGGCACCAGACAACTTAAAGAGTGTGAAATCCTCCTTCTGTATATTCACTAACATGACTCAGTGAATCGATTGCTCTCACATTGAAAACAAAAAAGTGCACCCTCCCCTTCCCAAAACTGAGGAGGATTGTGCTTCGTAGTGCAAAGCTTTATTCTATTATTGTGCTAAGCTAAGGGGTTTTTATTGTTAATTTATTATTTAATACTGTATTACTTATTTATAGTGGGTAACTACAGCCAGCCCAGCAGGTGTGACAGCATAATGACAGCGGTCTGACTGATTACAGCTCAGACCCCACCACTGATCCAGGCTCCCTCCCGACTCTATCCACAGCTGCTGGCATGTCCTTGCCCTGTAAAATAGTCTGTCTATAAAATAAGCATATTGACTCTGCTTCTGTCTCAGTTGCTTCAATTTACTACACGGAGAAGCACAACCTGCGAGTACACCTCTATGAAACATTACTAGAATCAAATCACACCGGAGCATGAACTCACATTGCCCAAGTGAATAACACATACACACCGAGACACAACAACAAAGTGCAATAAACACTGTTTATTTTTCCAGTGCCTGAAGGGGCCAACAAGAAAGCTGGAGAGGCACATTTTACAAGGGCCTGTAGGGACAGGACAAGGGGGAATGGCTTTAACCTGACAGAGGGGAGACTGAGATGAGCTCTTAGCCATAAGTTCTTCCCTATGAGGGTGATGAGGCCCTGGCACAGGTTGTCCAGAGAAGCTGTGGCTGCCCCATCCCTGGCAGTGTTCAAGGCCAGGTTGGACAGGGCTTGGAGCAACCTGGTCTAGTGGAAGGTGTCCCTGCCCGTGGCAGGGGCTTGAAGTGGATGAGGTTTAAGGTCCCATCCAAACCAAACCATTCCATGATTCAATGATTATATACATGGGAAAGGTCTGCAAGCAGAGTACTGTAGCTTTAGGGCAGATGTTGCAGGACCAGTACGAATGCTGCCCATCCATAAGCCAAATCCTAGAGATTTCCTCCTCTCCTAGGAGTACAGGACACCAAACCCACGTAATGCAGAGTGCCCAGTCCAAAACACTGTCAGCAAGGTGATGGTCATTTAATCTTCCAACAGGGCAGGCAAAAAGCCGCTTTTTAAAGCTGGCACTTCTCCACAGCCAGACTCTCACTGACAGAGTTGCACAGTATTTGGGTTTCTCACTCCAGCCCCATGTGCAAGTGATGAATTACAGGCTCACCAGGGGCTGCACGACCTCAGCAGGCATAGGCAGACTTAGTGTAGAGGGAGAACCATGCACAGAAAGGTGACACAAGGCAGCTGAAGCAAGGAGGTGGATGCCTTACCGTTGGGAAGTCTTCAAGCACCTGCCGGTCCTTCTCCTTGCTGTCCATGTATTTCCACTCTGGTTGGTAGAGATAGGAGTGAAACTCGTGCAGCATTGGGACCTTCACATCTAAGCTGATGGTCATGTCATCCTCTATAGTGTCCAGGGCACGGAGAACTAGGTAGAATATACAGACGGCATGTCTGGGGGGAGGAGAAAAAACAATCCCTTACTTGGGATTGCCTATTAGGCAGGAAAAATAGCTTAGATTAACCACACAGCCTTCAGCAGGCGCTGAAAGCTCAATATGATACACGTTAGCACTGCCAGGTCGTTGATGCTTCTGGAACATAGAAGCACTTCCAGCAAAATCCACTCTAACGATTCAGGTGATACAGTACTGCTTTGGTCAAGGGATATCCACATACAATCCCTCCTGCTTCATATCATGGGTTTGGGTTGAAAGGGACCTTCAAAGGTCACTTAGCTCAACCCCCCTGCAATGGGCAGGGATATCTTCAACTATATCCCAGATGGCAGCTTCCCCAGCCCTCATATGGGGACAGTGACTGTCCCCTGCAGTGTAGGAAAGTAAATCAGATGTATTAGAAACATGCTGCTCCCATCCCAGGGTCAGAGGAGCAGGTTAGGGATGGAAAGCCCCACCAGCAGCACCTCCCACCCTTACTCATCATCTCCTTGAACCTGTGCTCTGAGCAACAGTGGTGTCTCCACACAAACTCCCCATGGGCTGACTGCTGTGAGAGCTGCATCAGGAAACCCTTTCCTTCCTGTAGGAAACTATGGCATGGATTTTGGCGTTCTAAGATGCATACACCAGGGAAGGGAAAGACAGGGCACTGCCAGATGCAAACCTGCAAGCAAGATCCAACCCTGCAAGCAAGGCCAGCATTCATTAGAACCCAGAGGACAGAGCCTGAAGTCAGCGTACTGGGAAAAGCAAATGCAAAATAAGGAAGGGAAAAAGCTGGTGTCATTTTCCTATCACTTCCCATTCTCTGCACCCAGCACCCTTTTATCCTGCCTGGGGTGCCTTACTGGAACATTAGGAAACAGGAACATTAGGACTGGAATAGAGCCAAAACCACCCTGTATTTCATATCTCCACATGCAAGACACCAGAACCAGCCCACATATCCTAGCACCCCAGCAGGAAGCTACTCAAAAACCACTTCTCCTCTCCATCCCATTGCCTCTGCCTTCCCTATTCCTGCCTTCCCCATCCAGGCTCCACACTTCTGCTGCTGAAGCAAAGACAGATTGCTGACAGCAAGAAATACTGGCTCCAACTCTACAACCTATATAAAATAATCCCCTAGCTCTAAATGAGCACAATGATACATCAAGGAGATGATGCATTTATTAATTGCTTAACAAATAGAAACTAGCTTGGACTGCTTAACTGCTAATTAGCAGGCAAAAGCATTGCTCTCCTTGAATGACACCACGCAAGCGGTGATTAACCAGCCAGGGAAAACTGACTGGCTTTTGGAGCCAATGCTGTTAAATTTGGCAGTTTTTCCTTAATTGAAGAGTATTTAATACCTCCATCAAAATACACACCCCAGTGCTCACGAGCAGCTCTCTTGGGCCCTCCTGCTTCTTTGTGCAACTGAGTTTTCCATTTCAACCAAGCTGCAAAGGTTTATCTGACACGAGGCAAGGGCCCAGGACTCCTACCGCATTTCAGCAGCAACCAAGAAAGGCAGAGCAGAACCTCAATGGCCATCCCAGAAGTACTTCTCACACTGACACCATGCCAAGGGAAGCAATAACTCCAGCATAGTTGGAACACTCATTTAACCCCACTTCTGCATCCAAACCATAACTCCATCCCTAGCTTCCATCATGTACTGAATTTAGCTCTGTGGTGATTTGGGCAATGAAAGGAAGAAATTGTTTATGATGAGGGTAGTGAGACACCGGAACAGGTACCACAGAGGTGATAGATGCTCCATCCCTGCCAACATTCATGGCCTGGGAGCAACCTGATCTTGTTGATGTCCTTGCTTATTGCAGTGTGGTTGGACTAGATGATCTTTAAAAGTCCCTTCCAACCCAAACTATTCTATGATTGCATGAAATACAAGATCATAAAAACAACTATGCACTAAGCATGGTCTGCCTGCAGCTCTCCACTTCTCTGCAGGGTTCCCAAGCACCATGATCCCAGTTGGGCTCCAACTTGAGATCCATGGAGATGACAAGGGGCTAACCAAAGCCACACAGTCTTCACCAGGAAACCTGTGTGACACTGCTAGAAGAAAACACTGGCGTTACCTCTCCTTTGCAGAACTGGAAGTGCCTACTTCCCAACAGCAAGCGTGGTTTCATCTCAGGGCCCAAGCTCTTAGGTGCAGCTCCCCCTTCCCAGGTGAAGAGGTCTCCTTTCCCCTTGCCACTGCATTCACTCTCTACCAACGCAAAGCTGGTCCTTTCCACAAAGCAGCTGAACCTGAAGGGATTGATGCTGAAGGGTCCCAGGGACAGGCACAAGGACAAGGCAGGAGCATCCCTCTGCTCCACCCCCAGGAGAGGAGCTGTGGTGTTGTCTCATAACTCCTCGCCCCCACCACAAGTTATGACACTGGCTCAGCTGCTGATGGAAGCTGCAGTTTTGAGCCTCCCACCTTCCAAGAAAACACCCTAAGCATGGAGCAACAGGCTGGACAGGGCCTTGGCCAACAAAACACACGGTTTATGGGGCCAAGAAAGATAAATAAGAAGGAACCAGGCATTTAACTCAACTACCAACATCCTGCCCAGGGAAGCATGGCTCCAAGCACTCATCTAGAAGTTCTCTGTTTTCCAGCAGCCCTTGGGGGATGCACAGAAGCTCTCCCGGGAGCAGTGATTGGAACTAGGGAGCAGGAGCCTGACAACAAGGTGATTTCACTCCAAAGAAGTCACAAACAAAGCTGGGGCAGGGGAGGGGACCAGACTGTGGTTCAGGAGCAGACCCCGAGCAGTGCTGTGTTTGTCAGCACAATGTGGTTGCTTCAATGCTTGAACCCTATACCCGCAGCTCATTCAGCCAGCAAGAACAGAGGCCGGTATTCAGTAGTTTATAACCACATAGGTTCAGTTTACCCCCCTAGTGGGGTTAACATCAGTGAAAGCACAATGATCACCTCTCACTTTGAGGTGATGCAGCAAAATTAATTCCTCCAGTAAGCTGCTGATCTGCCTGTTTCTATATTCTCCCTATTTTGCATTTCCCTCTTTCGTCCTTAACTTTTCACCAGAGCCACTGTGTTTCAAAAATGAGTTTCTTCTGACGCACTACAGAGCCAGCTGTAATTCAGCAGCAATCCCTGCACAGCCCTAGGTTGGCAATGGCATTTCTAGGATGCCAGGCATAAGTTTCTGTGCCTGAAGGATGGCACCTTCCTGATCCCAGCAAGCTGCAAAGCAAGGATGAAAGAACAGAAAAGAGAGATGAGAAAGATAACCAAAGGAATATGAAGGCAAGCACACCACTTACTGACATTGCCAATAGGATTCAGGATGTTTTATTTAGTAGCCTTTTTTTTTCTCCCCAATTTCTACATTAGCTAATGTACCAAGCATGGAAAAAAAAGCTTAATTCTTGGCCCCAGCTGTACCTTTCCACATATCCCCTGCCAAACCACTGCATTTCTTTGCCTTTCCTGTAAAACAGGCTGCAAACACCATTTCATAAACACTGGATAACAGCTATGGGGCACCATCCCAAAAGCCAAACCAGGGCTCAGAAACCCAACAGCTAACTCAGTGTACAGTGCCTACAACCACTCAGCAGAGCCACAACCACATCATTAGATGTATCCAGTACAGAAACTCCCTATTTTGATGATTAACCCAGTTTGGGATTAACTGAAAAGAGACCTATATACTGAAGTCAATAGTCACCCTACAAATACAAGGAATTATGGAGAGCATATATATATATATATGTATATATATAGCCGCGAGGCCCCAGGCCAGCTGAGCTTTGCATCCTCCACTACTATTACTGTCTGAAACTTTCTTGCACACAACAGCAGTATTTGTAGCAAGCCCACCCCATGACTGAACAGGTTTTGAGGCAGCTGCTTCCAAAAGCATCTTTCAGGCAGGATCCAGACCCTTGGTCAGCCCCAGCACGTTTCTCACCTCCTCGGGAAGCCCAGCCTTGGCACTGCCAGGACACATTCCCAGGGTATCACTAACAGCACAGGAACAGCCGCTGTGTTTAACCATCTGCTGGCCGAGGAGCTGCAATGCCAGCCCCCAGGAACGTGGCTGGAGGGGGGGCATGTGTGATAGGCAGCTTGGACGTGAGAAACCCCACGTCCCGCTGCACGGGGTGGGGCTGCCCTGAGCATCTCCAACCAGCGCTGCTCAGCACAGCACCCCTGAGGCACAGGGGGAGAAGAGGGAGGGCTGTGCTGTGGCTCGGATAAAGAACATCGTAAGTGGGGGCACTGCATGGGGAACCCCCGCATTAGAGGGGGGACACTGCACCCACCACCTCTTAGGGAGCCCCGGTGTTGGGCAGACATCGCACCCACCCCTCCCGGGGAGCCCTGCATCCTCGGGGCGTGCATTACCCCCACCACCATCCCCAGCCTCCCGCCCGGGACCCCCGCTCACCGCAGCTCTCCGTCCAGCGCCTGGATGACGGCGGCGAAGCTGCGGCTGGTCTGGTTGAGGTACCGATAGCAGGTGCGGAGCCCACATTCCAGCGAGTCCTGGGGGCAGAGCGCGGTGCCGGGGGGCGGCTGAAGGCGGGGGGCAGCCGGCGGCGGGACCGGGGGCTCCGCAGGGACCCCGCGCTGCTGAGCGCGCCTCCCGCCGCCCCGCAGCCGCCCCGCAGCCCGAGGGGGACCCCGCGGTGGGGAGGGGGAAAGGGCCAGAGCCCGCTTCAAGAGGGACACCGCTTTGGTGCTGGCCGCCATCGGGGCGGGAAGCAGCGGCGGCGGTGGCAGGGGGCTGCAGCCCGCTCCGCCCGCCCAGGACCGCCCGCTGCCCGCCCCTTAGCCCGCTCCGTGCCCGCCCCGTCCGAGGACCGCTGATGCATAGAGAGCATCAGGACCGTGAGGTGGCCGGAGCCGGTGCGATGCAAGCAGGGTACCAGCCCCTAGCAATGCATGGGAAGCCTGAGGCCAGTGCTGCACCGGGCCCATGTGACGCCCGCAGCCATGTAACGCACGGGATGAACGAAGCCGGTGCGGAGCACCCGGGACGTACAGTGCCCAGAGCCGGTGTGATGCACGGGAAGCATCGAGACTGTGGCACCGGGTTTGTGCGCTGCCCGGAGCCGGTGCGGTGCTTGCGGAGAAGCAAGAGCAGGGTAAAGTCCCGGTCCCATGCAAAGCACCAGGCCCGTGCGTCGCTTGCAACCGGTGCGATGCACGGTAATGCAAGACCCGCTGCTGGGAAACCAGGAGCCGGTGCGATACCCGGACCCCGAGCAATGAATGAGGCCCGAGCCGCTGCAACACCCAGGATGCTCCGATACCGCGCCGGGCACACGGAGCCGATGCTGCCCACGGGTGACACCTGGCCGGTGCTGCCTCAACGCCGCAGCCGCGCAGGGAGATAGCCCCCCCTTATCCTTCCCCTCCTCCTCTTCCCCCGTCCCGGCCCCACATCACCGCGGCACCGCATCCCCCGCCTCCCCCCGGGCACCGTGCACAGCCCGATCTACGTTGATAACGACGCGCATCCCCTGCCTGTCATCACACCCCGTCCCGCTCACCGGGTCGACCCTGGGCATGACGGCGCGGTAGCCGCCCATCTTGAACCGCAGCAGGTTGTAGATGTCCTCGGGGTGGCCCAGCCATTTCTTCAGCAGCTCCATGGGGATACCAACGCCGAGCGCGCTCCCGCCACCGCTGCCCCCCCTCTATCCACACACCGGCGCTTAACCGGAGCCGGGCGAGGCCGCCTCTGCCCCGCCTCTCCGCCAATCAGCGCTCTCGTCCCATCGCTCGGTGGGCCGGCTGGACGCCTATTGGCAGAAGGGCGCTCGCACCAGGGGAGCTCCAGCCAATAGAATGGCAGCAAGGCTGGTGTGACGGCCGCCGGCCAGCGCTGATTGGGTGCCGGTGCGCGTCGCCACACGCGCGGCGCTGGCAAAGCGGGAAGGCGGCGGGGGGAAGCGGGCGGGCCAGGGGCCGCTGCGGGGCCTCCTTGTTCCATCCCCGCTTCAGGCGTGAAGGCGCTCGCTTGTTTAAGGCACCTCGTGTCCCCTTCCCTAGCGGTACTTCTCTGGAGCCACCCTCCTCTCGGCAGGACCGCCCCAGCCTGCTGTGAGCTGAGACATGAGACCGCCGCCGGCTCTGTGCGTTTGGCTCAACCACGAGTCATAGAATGGGTTGGGTTGGGAGGGACCTTAAAGCCCACCCAGATCCAACCCCTGCCATGGGCAGGGACACCTTCAGCTAGAGCAGGTGGCTCCAAGCCCCATCCAGCCTGGCCTCCAGTACCCTCCAGACACCTAGGAGCTGCTATCTCACCCTTAACAATGGGAGCTTCATCTGCTGGAGGCTCTTCCATGTACGTGTTGATTTCTGTTTTAGAAGGGCACTGGCATTACCGTGCCTCAGTTCCATGCTTGCACTGACACCCTGCAGGACATGCTCAACAGTGACATTAACCATCTCCCTCAGCACCATAACCCCATTAACTGGATTATTCATCAGTCCCATAACCTGCAACCACTCAAGGGCAGCACAGTTCACACAGGAGAGGCTGTGCAAGCCTGGGAAACAGCCTACCGCTGAGGTGTTCAACTCCAGCACACCCTGTGGATGTGCAAGCCACCTTTAGATCATGTGCCCTTAAATACTATGTTTGCTTCTGGGCCCTCAGTACGAGAAAGCCATTGAGGTGCTGGAGCAGGTCCAGAGAAAGACAGTGAAGCTGTTGGAGCACAAGTCTGATGAGGAATGGCTGAAGGAACTGAGGGTATTCAGTCTGGAGAAGAGAAGGTTCAAGGGGGACCTTACCACTCTCTACAACTGCCTGAAAGGAAGTTGTAGTGAGGTGGGAGACTAACCCCCAAGGAACAAGTGATGGAACAACAGGTAACAGCTTCAAGCTGCACCAAGGAAGGTTTAGATTGGATAGTAGGAGCAATTTCTTCTCCAAAACAGTAGTCAGGCTTTGGAACATGCTGCCCAGGGCAGTGGTAGAGTCATTGTCGCTGGAAGTGCTCAGAAACCGTGTAGATGAGGTCCTCAGTGGCATGGTTTAGTGGTGGACTTGGCAGTGCTGGGGTAAGGGTTGAACTTGTCGATCTTCAAGGTCTTTTCCAACCCAGCCGATTCTATGATTCTTTGAGAACAGTTCTGCTGCTGACCCACGCTTAAGCAGCTGGGGGAAACTGGTGGTTCCATCCTCTACAGGGCAGCACCAACTGCCAGAATTCCCCTGTACATCTCAGCTTTCAGGCAAGAAACTACCAAGAAAAGACACTGAAGTTCAGATGAACATCACTGGTTCTAACTTCAGCTTTTATTCTTCGAGTCAGCAATCTATTGTCAAAATAAACCCAAATACTGGGAGAGGGAACAGCAACAGCTCCTGCCTGCTACACAGACAGACACACAGCCAAACAAAGGAGGGATCACACCATCCCTATTTCCAAACCTTTCTGCTTTCAAGTTATTTTGGAGGTAATGAAGTTTATGCAACCCCTGTCACAAGCACAGCATTTTTAATGATGTATTTTTAAGTGAATTGGCAGTTTGCCACAGAACTAACATCTCCACCAAGCATTGCTGAGGTTTATTTTCCCGCATGGGATGGAGGCAGCTGTTCATGCAAGAGCTGAGAGAGGGAACAGCCACATCTAATTACACCTAATCACAGCCCAGCACACAGGTACAGAGGCAGGATTACCCAGTAGTGCATTAATCAAGCTGTTTAGGCAGAAGGATATGCTTCTTTCTGCCAACTCCACCATAAGCCATTGCACCCATAGCAGGGCCAAGGGGTAGGAGCTCTTCAGACCCCAGGAATCACCTGCTTGATCTCCTATGCTTTCCCTTCACTGTAGTCCAAACAAGGTGACCAAAACATTTCTGTTTACACTGTTGTGTCACTGTAACAAAAACCCAACAGACACGTGCAACTGCTTTCCTTTTTGCATCCAGAGGCACAGAGTGATTCTTGTAACCTCCACTGAGCACTCAACTCTGCCAGCTCTCTGTCCTTGAAGAGCAAACTCAACAGCCTCAAAGAAACCATGAAGACCTTCCCACGATAACCAAGAGACACCCTCCAGGAAAGGAGGAACACAAGGGCAGGTCACTCGGTGCCTGGGGAAGGATCCCCACCGCCTGATAGCACTGCAGGCTGGCATTGAGGACACCACCATGTAAGTCTTTTCCAGCCACCCGACGGTCCAAGAGTTTCCTTCATCACTGCATGCCCAAGAGGACAGTGCTCCTTCCGATATATCTGAAGGTGCATCTTTCTCCCATGCAGCTTGTCCTGCAGCCAGTCAGAGCTGTACCGAATGGCACAGTCAAGCAGACGTTCCAGATCCACGAGTGCCAAGGAAGTGCCTTGTGTTAATGGGTGAATCTTGGCCAGGTACAAGACCTCATTCTTCATGATATTCCCTGGGAAGAGTCATAAATAAGGACACAATAAGGATATTTCTTACCAAGAAGATGCAGACCTATAGCTCCAACCTGTGACTTCTGCCTCAAGGATCACAGCTAGCAACACCATTCCCATTATCAGAGGTGGCATATGAAGAGCAGGCTTACAGGTGGGATCAGACTGGAAGATGTTCTCTTCCCACAACCCTGGAAGCAGACCTTTTCTTCAACAAGTACAAGCCAATCCAATCACCCAAACCAAGACATTTCACAGGGCACTGCACCACTGGACTGTGGTTACAGGCTGCAGGCCTTGTCCTCAGCAAGAAGACCACATACCCTCAGCTGGATGAGCCAGAAACCATAAACTAAGGAGAAGGAGGCTCACACATGCAGCTCTGGATCTACAGACGTCCCACCCACCTTCCTTCATCTCTTGGAGGCCACTGTGCCCTGGAACTCACCCAGCCCTGAAAAATATCTTTGGTCTAAGAGCGTGTAGCAGATGGGATTGGGTGCGCGTAGGGCATCCAGTGCCTGCCCACGGTGGAACTCCCCAGACAGGATGTCAGAAGCAGGATCAGCCCTCGGAGAAGAGCACCAGTGGATTCGGCAGTTGTAGAAAACAAGGAAGCCTCCACTCTCAAAGTACAGAACCAGCCTGGGAATAGCAGAGAAGTTCAAGTCTCTCATCAAAAACATCCTTGAACCATTTGTTATAATCTGTTCTGGCTGAAGAAACTTTCTGGCACACAAAAAGACAGCAATGGAATGAAAAGCTACCAGAGGATGAGAAAAGAGCCTGTACATGATGTAAGCCTAGGGAGAAGCGCACAGCGAGGCATCAGTACTCACACATGCCTATGCATCCTCATGAAAAACAGGGAGGCATCTTGTACCAGTCCCCCATGCAGGAAGACTGCCACAGTTTAAGGAATCAAAGCTGTACCCTAGTCCAGCTATTCCTTCCCTACAGCTTATCACCACACTTGCTTGGGCACACAGGGTCACAGCAAGCATTCCAACACTCCAGGCCATCATCTTAATACAAGGTAGCCTCTTTAATGATTTCACGCAGGAAACTTGCTTGTGAACCCACACAACTTGCACACAGCTGTTCATTCTGCTGCCCTGTGGTCCCTAGCCAAAAGGCAGCAGCAGACAGGAAGACACATCAGCACCTCAGCTCTCCCCAGCAGACAAGCCAGATGACCAAGGGCTCCAGCAGTAGGGTCCACAAATCAGAGCATCTGATGCTGAAACTACTTGTACAGAAATAAAGTAATCCTTCAAAACACTGCAGGATAGGAGGGCATGGAGTGTGTACCTAACAAGGACACCACAGACAGAGGCCAGACCTACCTTGTGCATTATTAACCACTTGGGGTAAACAGTTCACAAGAGCAGAGTCCACACTGTCTTCCTGTACTTATCCCTTGTCCAGGGCACTTCCACTGGGACTTAGGACAGACTGTAGCCCATGTTTTCAAGACAGTGCTGCTCCAGCCTGCTCCAGCCACCCTAGATGTAGGATATTTACCCAATGCTTGTTTTTAAACATGTAATTGTGAGAAACTGGCATTTTCAGGGCATGATTCAGTCCAGCACTCTAAAAGTTCTCTCTCTCTGAATAAAAACATATACAGAGCTGGCACTATGATCCCCAGGCTGACAGGCAGCATGCACACCACAAGTGTGCTGTGGTTGAACACACCACACAACCACTCATTCCATCTCTCCTGCCTACTTATCTTAAGACTTATCAGTGTAAAGACAGGGCTGAGAGCATCCACACACACATCTAGTTCGAGGCAGAGAGCCTCTCCACAATGAGACACAGAGAGAAAGCAGAGTTAGTAAGGGCTCCATTATATACCTGGGTGCAGGGTCCTTCCAGTCCCCCCTCTTATTGGCTTTGCTTGCCCTTGAGAACTCGTTTGCCCGGATGCTGCCAAACAAGCCGAAGTGGAAGCGCAGCCAGTTGCCTGGACCCTCTGCTGCTTCTGGGGCTTCAAATCCCGAGTGCTGGGGCTCCTGCAGCTCCTCCTCCTGGGGATGTGTCTGTGGAACACAAACCTGTCCCTGCCCTCCCTGAGCAGAAGGACTTGCCCCGCTAGCAGCCTCTCCCTGCAGCACTGTCTCTTCTGCAGCTGGTCCTAAGGACTCTCCAGCTGCCACAAATGCCAGGTACAAGTTCTTCCCATGAACCTGAGGAAAAAGATGGGATGTACTGAGGATTCATGGAACCCCTCGCTGTTTCCATACAAGTGACTGTTTTCTACAACCTCTTTAAACAGAAGGCACATCACCCCATCCTGAACATGGGATTCATCAGCATTTGAGGACTGAAGTCATTCTCTCAGCACCTCTTCTTTCTCTGCACAAAGCACATGGTATTCCAATGCCACTGCAGCGTGAAGCCCTCCCAAAGGCCCCTGTCAGGCCAGAGAAACACCCCATGACAGACACTGGTGACAAAGATCAAAGTCTGTCATCACTGCTTCTCATTTGCCTCCCCACTTTGTGCTGGCCTCAAGTGTCTCAGGACAGGGTGAACTAACTCAAAGGTGGCTCTGAAGCCACAGCCTAGCCACAAATGACTATTAAATGGCTTGCACTGTGCCCCTGGCTGAGACTATCATGTAATCAGAGGTGAAGCTGCACTAGCACCTGGTCAGTCAAGTCCAAGTCATCACCTGAGGGAAGTCAGGGAAGTGAAGCCCTCAGCAGGACTGACCCAGCATGACCATCTCATAAGCTCCCACAGTGTGGACATTTCAACCCAACCCAGTAAAAACCCTGCCCTTTGGTATAAGGGGAGCAACTGTGCAAGTTCACAGCTGAGGGGAACAAGGCTACTGCTTCTGACACCCACATACCGGAGACCAGCTTTCATCTACAAATAGCTCTAAACAAAACCAACTCTGCATCCCTTGAAAGGCACAGAGACAGTGCATTAGCATAACTGACTCAAAACTGCAATTCTGGGCATCCCCATGTGCAGCCACATCACTGCAACAGCCTCTCCTCATAGTTAACCTTGATCCTAAACTTTGCAGCACAGAGCAGTACTCCAGAATGAGTGTTCACATCTCTCTGATGACATGCACCTATTCCAGCTATAAACAAAGCAATGGCCCACCTCAAACACCAGCCTGGTGTTGTTCTCAGGTTATGCACCTTCTGTGACTCATGCAGGACAACGGTGTTTGCCTCAGACTTGTCATGGACCAGCTCACCTGGGACTCCTGGAGCCTCAGAGCATTCAGGTCATTCACACTGATCTTCTTGCTGCTTCCCCCCACCTTGACCACCACTTGCCCCACAAAAGGGGAAGTCAGCAGCTGGAACTTCCTCACGGATGGGCCCTCTGGCATCTCGAGCAGTTGAGGGAATAGCAGGTCTTTTTCACACTTGGTGCCCTAGGCTTGAAGGAAAGTTGCACCTCACAAATACAGAAAACCACTCAGAGGCTGAGCTTGCCAGTTTCCTCACCCCCATCTTCCTTCTCTAGACACTGTGCCAAAGTCCACTAAGAGAAACAGGTTCATTTCAGGACCAGGGATGTTGGGGAATTTCCACCCCTGGGGACAGTCTTAATTCAATCAAGTAAGGCCCTGAGCAACCTGCTCTAATGGCACTTTTTGCTCCACAAAGCAGGAATTTGGCTTGGGGTTCTCCAGAAGTTCTTTCCTACCACAGGTTCCCCTGGAGTCAGAGAACCTTAAATTAGACTGTTTAGGATCTCTCTCCTCACCAGAAATGAGAGCTCACCTAATTCAATAGTTAAAGCTGTGATGTTCCAATATAAAGGGTGAACACAACCTTGCACAGATATTAATGAACCAGAACAGGCCAGTGCACCGTCCTTTCCGTGCCACCATGGCAAGTGCTGCTCCCTGGAGTTGGTTCATCCCCTTCGCTTGCTTTACCAGCTGCTCACCCCACTGACTGCAACAGCATGAGGGAGGTGGGCTAAGGAGCATTTATACACTCTACTAGCAGCATCTGGGATCAGAAGATGCTGTATGAGAGAGAGATGAAGCAGCACCATCCTACAGCATCCTGTAAGGCCCTCCAGGAAGTCACACCAATATATAAGGAGTTATTTCTGGCATGAAATCCCAGCCACATTTGCTTGCAGTGAGGACTTCTGCCAGGACTGGGTGTACAAGAAAGCAGGCTCTAGGACACAGAAAGCACAGTCTGGCTTTCATCCCACAGTGCCAATTTCCTCTGCAGACTAATTCCAGGGACCAGCACTGACCAGAGGCTCAGCTTCTAACCTAGCTACAAGGCTCTGTGTTACCAGGCACAGCTCTTAGTCTGATATGAAAATCAACAGCAGTCTTGTGCATGGTCCCTCATCAGTGGGTGCATCCCATGTTATGCTAGCATCTCGGCTTCTCCAGTGTCTGGGCTAACTCAGATACAGACCCACGCTTGTGTCAGCTCAGAGTGACTGTGAACCAAAGCCTTCAGTGCCACACACTCCTGCCACAGCAAGAAGCTCTTAGCCCAGAAGGAGCACTTAAATCAGCCACCTCAACAGGGTTATGAGCCGCAGTGTGGTACGGACATACCCTCAACAGGAACAGGCAAGGCAGTGTGGCTGTATAAGCCTTCATGTGCACAATATGTAGCCCTTCTGGGTGAAACTGTAGCAGGCCTATGAATAATTACCCCACACCTTAGGGGATACAGGAATAAAGCTCAGTCTTTCACTCCAGCAGGGAAGAGGAGGATAACAAGCCCTGTGCAGAGCATGACACCCATCTTCCCAAAAGCATGGCCACTGCATCCCAGAGCAAACTGCCTTAGCTGGCACACTACAGGCCTGGGACGAGGAAAAATCCTCCCCATGTACAGGCTTATTTCCAGTCCTTGTGCTCAGACAGAAACCAAGCACCAACACAAGACAAGGGCAAGGCTGCCCAGTTCATCTGCCTTAACCCAGCACCACCTGCACTCAGGGACTGCAGCCCCAGCATGGCTCCACCCCCCCCCCCCCCCCCCCCATACGAAGCTCCTGCAGTGATTTCAAGGCACAGCCTTCACCTTCCACGTGCAGAGGGTGCCTGGGATGCAGTGATTCCCACCTTCCCACACTCAGCCAAGCACCAACGTGCAGCTCTCCAAAACAACCGCATCCACAGTTTCCACCCTCGTGTCTCCGCAGTGCAGTGGGACTGCCCCTAATGCGCACATTCCTGCATCCAGCCCTCAAACCAACCCCGTTCCCAGGCCCACCCTGTGGATGCATCTGGAGAAACACAGCACGCAGCCCTCCTGCTCCTGCATGCCCTTCCTCTGCCCCTAGCCACGTTCCACAGCAGCTCCATCCTCTCCCAACCCGCTTACCCAGCCTCACCACGACCTTCTGCAGCCAGACCCCACGCACCCAACTGCCGTTATAGAGCAGAAGGAAGACCCTCCTCCCAAATAGCAGAGAGTTCCCCCATTGGCTGGTGGGGCAGGAATGGGCAGGGTTTAAGGTCTCCAGCGCTGGTCTGAGTCCCGTTACCAGTTGCGCTGGTGGTTAGGAGCTGATTGGATGATGGGGGCAGCTGAGCGCCCTGGTTGGGAGGCAGGCTTGGTGCTCGTAGGAGGGCTGTGCTCAGCCACCTCCATCCTCTCCGGGAGCACGGCCCTTGCTGGAACGTGTTTTTGGTGCGAGGGTGGTGGTTGTGCGTGCAGCTGGCAGCTGTTAGGCTGAACAGCAGCCTGCTGTGCAAAGCTGTGTTAGTGCGCAGGCTAGAATGAGAAGTCAGTATTAAAGTGCCTTTGGGGGGGAGTCTCCCCTTCTCTGTGCTAGGAGGATTACCTGCTGCACAGAAAACATATTTAGTGGTTTTCCCCATTTGTGTTAAAATCATGGAATGGTTTGGGTTGGAAGGAGCCTTAAAGTATGTATAGTTCCAACTCCCTTGTTCGCTAGACTGGGTTGCTCAAAGCTCCATCATACCCAGCCTTAAACTGCCCTGTTGCTGGGTCTGTCACTTTTGGTGTTTGTCATCTTTCTGACTTGAATTACTCTGTAATTCTATCATTTTGAGCTCCCTGGAGCAGGACATTGTACCATCACTTCTCCAGGTGTACTTCATACAGGCTCATTTACCCGCAGCCCTCTCCAAGAAGCCCATGAGGGTAGTCAGAGTCAAGCAGCAGCCTTCTGCTTTTATTGTCATTCTTTTATTTTCATTAGTTCTAAAGGTGTGGAAGTTACATGGATTGGTAGCCATACTACTTCATAATATATATTTTTTTACATCTTTAAATAATTACAGCTTGTTCAGTTGGTTGGTTTCCCTCTCCCCCTTCCAAATAAGCGTGTTTCTGTGGGACCTTCCCAGATGGCCTGAGAAGCATCAAACTTTATAAACGGGGAGGAAAAAAGCAATGCAGACCACTACCCCGACCTAGTCACAGCTTCAATGTTATATTAAAAGTTGTTGATCAGTTTTAAAGCTCCCTTACAATATTCCATTGCTCGTCCTGACTGCACCCTCTCCAGCCAACCTGTAAGATTGGAAGTGAAATAGGGATCTCTTCTGATCGATTTACAGAAGAATGACTGAAGTGATTCAAGATACTGCACTTCCACGAAGGGAAAGACATTTAGAACTGGATAAATGACCTTTCTATCTCTCTGGCTCCCCATCCTGTTCTCATCTGTCCATCTCACTCTGCTGACCTCTGACTGTTGCAAGGGTCTGGTTTGGCACAACCAAGCCCTTTGACATCAAAATTTGCATGTGTCATTAGTGATGGTCTCTAAGTGAACAAGTCCTGCAAAGGCAGTTATATATGTTATATATTTTGCAGGGTTAGGCCCTTTGCTATTACTACTCAGGGCAGAGATAGTTCTCAGTCCTGCATTTGTGTAGGACCTGGCCTGGTATGGTTTTCACTAGGCTCTCCAACAATAATAGGAGCAAGACATTTCTTGCCTTAATGTGTCTCTAATAATTGCATCTAATTTCATTACCAAAGCAGACTCTAAATGCCTTTCCATTCATCCTGTGAGTATCCCTTCATCTGTCACTTCTGGTGTTTGTCATCCCAGGTTGCCTATCCTGGCTCCTACCCACAAACAGGGGCTCTGTGTGACTCCAGGGCTTGGAGACAGCATTCAGTCTCCTGCAGTGACTCATTGCTTGGAGTGCCCATGCCTGAGCAATTAATTTACCAATGATTTTGCCTCTCATTAGAATCTAATAGTTATTTGGGAAAGCCAGTTCCAACATGTGGGTAGTATACACTGGAACAGGAACCCAGAGAGGCTGTAGGTTTTCCATCCTCAGGGATATTCAGTATTTAACTGAGAAACCTGATCTAGTCCCTTCAGATTTGAATTACTCCGTAATTCTATTGATAAGAGTTCCCTAGGGCAGGACCCATATATTATGGTCTGTTTGTACAACACTAGCATGGTGGTGCTCCACCTGAAGTCAGCCTCTCACCGTCTTGGTATCAGTGTTGGCCAGAATATGGCCAATGCTCCTGAGCCAACAGTAGCTTTACAACAGTTTTGGGTGGTTCAAAAGAACAACAGAACCAAGTGTATCTGGAATTCTACTGCTTATGGTGCAGAATGGGGGGACAAAAGAGCTTATTTCTACCACTAAAGAGAGCCGAGTTGTCCTCACAGCCCCCAGAGTCTCACCTTTTGAAAGCAGACATCCTGTTCTGTTATCAGGGTCCTTCTAAATGCTCCTCACTGTGTTTTAAGAGTTATTTTTGAGGCTCTGAGGGAGGCTGAGAACAAGTTAACAGATTTCTACCGTGGTTGTTTAGATAACCTGAGGGAGCATAAGCAGGCTCATGTTCTGCAGGGGATTCTCCTTCTTGTATTGCAAGCAGACTCCTTTATGGCATCTCAGGATGTGTTTTAAGGGCAGGAGAAAAATTCAGCCAGGGAGTTTGGCTTTGAGGGGAGGAGGAGGAGCACAGTAGTAAGGCAAAGTGGACAGAGCCTCTGGGAGCATCCGTAGGGAAAGAGAAATGGGGCATGTGGTTGGACTTTCACCTGCTCCCCTCCCTCTCAGGTTGTCCAGGGTAGTTCTAAGTATCTCAGATATGTGCATTACCCAGGTGGTATCTTTGTGGTGCATGCTTCTCTGATATGGACAGGAATTCAAGTCAGATCCCAGAAGAGCTCAGTTGCCATTTACAAAGGGATATAGTTCAAGGAGGAGGCTGGCTAAAGGCTTGCATGTCCAGGGAGAAACACCTTTATGTTTTCACCCCAAATTCATGTTTCAGGTGTTAATTCTGGCCTCTTCTCTGCAATCTACCAGCCCTGAGCAGAATCACAGAATTTCATTTATTTTTATTCATGTTTCATGAATGTCTTTTGCTTGTTTGTAATTAACACTAATGAGGCTAGGCCCTGCATTAGCTCATCAAGACAGAGTGGGAACTCTGATGCAAATCCCATCCAGCCATTTCCATGGCATCCTTTGCAATGGTATTTTTCTCTGGGGAGTGCAGAGGCTTTGCCACCCCTCAAAACTCTGCTGAGTTGCACAGAGCACAGGCAACGTGGAAGGGTCTGTGACTCTAGTCCCAGTCTTTACCACGACCAGTCCAGTTGAATTCTTCTCTTTAAAGAAGCTTTTCTACCACCAGAGGAAAATGACGAGTTCAAACAGAGACAATACAATGCCATTCTTTTGCTTCAAACATGTAGGTGGCTTTCCATGTATCTCGGTGTTTGGGTGGAAACACTCTTTGTGGGAATGTTAAACAGTGGGAGACAGAGGATGGCACATTTGGGAGGGTTGAACAATCCCTCCTCTAGTTTTTCACTTGGTACTTCCATACCCAAGTTCTGGATGCAGGGAGGAAAAGAGAGGAACTGGGAAGGCAAGAAGAGTAGCAGAGTGTGAAGTGTGTAGAAATCAGAATGGAGAATCTTGCAAGATGAGGTCTCCAGAAATTCTTTGTCTGGATATAAATGATGAAAACATCCTGGCAAGCCTCTGGTGAAGCCCTTGGGCTGCACAGGGAAGCTGCAGCATCTGCAATGCTGGAGTTTGTTAAGCACATGCTAGAGGAAGAGCCGTCAGGTTAGTTTAGGTAGAATTGATCCCTTTGGGAAAAGGGAATGAGTCAGTGAGCAATCAGCATCTCCTCCAACTCCATTTGCTACGATTCTCTGGTTGCTGAGAGCCTTATGGGCAAGAAGAAACAGGAGTCTTGTTTAATACTCATGCATGAATGGAGTTACGCTTCTCTTGCAGGCAAGCAAGTCTATGCACATGCTTGGTACAGAAAACAGCTCCCGCCTACCTCCATTGGAGGCTGAAGCCTTTGCTTGTTTGCAGAAGGTGGAATCTTAAAGGGTTGGGTGTGTGAAATGGCCATGAGGCAGTTGTTAGGGGGAAGTGGGCACTCACAGTACAACCAAAAATAAAGGACAATCAGATTTCATCAATGACATCAAAACCAACATAAAAGTATGCAAAAGACTTAAATTAACTGTCTCAAAAGCAATGGCACAGCAGCGTTAGAAGAGCATCTTTCATTTGCTGTGCTCTTGAATAATCTCTCAGCCTGGTTTGTAGCTATCCGTAAGGGAAGAACCCAGCCGTTTCCTCCAGGATTTGATAACCAGTGTGGGTCTCCTCTAACTGCTTCCAGAAGCTGCTTCTTTCCAAAATCCCTCTTTGATTTTGGACAGGACCTTCTCCAGGCTCAGCCAACAAACTGTTGAAAACACAGTCCCATGATTCATGCTGATAAATAGGAAAGGAGTTGCTATTAAATACGGACATTCATTAGCTTTTCAGACCATTTAGGAAAATGAAGACAGTGCTCTAGATGTGTGAGCTGAGGATGTGTGTGCAGGAGGGTCTCTTTTTTTCTCTGCCCTAGATCATATCAAATCCACTAAAGACACTACAGCATGTCTACTGAAGTCTGTTCTGGAGCTGGCTCCATTTGGGTGGAAGATCACTGCATTTGGGTAATGAGAAGATGGTGGCAGTATCTTCTGGTCAGGAAAAGAACAGCTGGTGACAGTAAAACAAAGTGTGCTTGTTCCACCTTTGTCTCTTAAATGCCAGATATTTTTAAATAAACAAAGCTCAAGTACTGTGTCCATCTTTGTGTTTTCTGGCTATTTCATAGAAGGTGGTGGCAATCAAATAGAGAGGCTCATTTAAAGTGGGGAAAAAAAAGGCTTCAAATCCATTAGTTACTTTGAGATTTGAGTCTTCTCTGTTAGTTTCTAAAGAGCTCTCCTACACCTCAGGGAAGTCCTCTTTACCTCTTTGCTGGAACACCTCACAAGGGGAGAGAAGACAGGAGAGATAGGGAGGTGGGAAACAGCATTGACTTGATGATTACATGGCATCTTCTTCATCTCTCAAGCAGATCAGCCTGAAGTTCATGGATTGAAGACCAGGTTATGCAGTTATGATGTCCCCATGGTTTTCAGCTAACACCAGGCTGTTCCAGGAGTCCTGTTTGGAGCTGGTTTGTGGAGACTGGCTGATTGCTGACTGGTAAGCCTGTGGGGAAAGCTTCAGAGCTGTAATCGCAGGGTGAACAGATGCCCCATGTCCAGCCATGGCAGAGACTGAGAATGCCTATAGAAAGAGGAAAATCCTGTGAACAAAGCTTCAAACCATAGAGGACTATACAAATCCTTTTATGGGGCTCTGGTGCTATTGTAATAACATGTCAGAGGATTTGCTGTAGAGCTGCAGATTGCAGCCTGTGCATGATACTTTGAACAGGCTACCATCCTAGTTCCCATCTTTGTCCCACTCCCAGCATCTCCCCTCTCTACCTGAGAAATTGGGCTGGGGTGCCCATAATGAGATGAGAGCCCAGGTTCTGTTTTTATGGGGCGCATTTCCTCCGTGGTTGTGGTGCTGCTGCTGCTGCTGGTGGAGCTGGTGGTCGGGGTAAGACTCTCGCTGCTGGATGGACCTGTGAGAAAGCAGATGGTAAAGCAGGCTCTTCCCAAAGACCTTTCGTACAGAGCTGTACCCACCCATGAAGAAGTGAGTTTGGGTAAAAACCAGCATATAAATAGTGGGAAGGGCTTTGTTGCTGCTGAAGGGCATTCAGCAATCCCCCACTGTTGAAGAATCATCCCATTTTGTGGTGGGGTGTCTGGCTCACAGGACATGATGGTCAGAAACACAAGCACCCACATGTATACGCATACAATAAACTCCTGCAGTTAACACTTACCTGCTGATGTCTTTGTTTTGTTAAGGTTCTTCGGCTTGCGCTTCCTTGTCTGAATGCCTTCTTTTCTCATTGCTAAAGGCCTTGGAACCTATGGACCCAAATATAAAAGCACATTAGTTTCTATATAAAGTGTATAAGGTATATAATGTATAAGGTGTATAATGGTTCTGTCCATAAGGTTGTCTGAGGGAATGTTTCCAGCTCCACCTTGTAAGCTCCATGAAAACTATCTGATTTTATTGAAAGCAACAAGATGGAGCCCAAATTCATTGGTCAGCTCTGGTATGTCAAGGCTACAAGATGTGCATCCAAATAAGCATAGGTTTTCATACATAGGTATTGAATATTTTAAGGCCAGAAGGGAGACAACAGCTTGCCTGATTTACTTTCCTGTTTAACTCGGAGCAGAAGTCTTTCTGGCTCATCCCTGATTTCTGGAAACGTGCCAAGCCTGTGCAGGGAGACCTGCCTTAGGGACTGATCCTACTGCAGTAGTCATCCTCATAATTAGACACATGCTGAGATTTCTAGGGAGAATTATTGGGTTGGGAAAGGCTTCTCCTCATCCACCTTGTCTTCCATCTTTGACCTATCTCTCATAAATGCTTTCATCCACTCTGAAGTAGTGGACATAATTGAGAGCATGGATGTGTATAAAAACCCTGGGAATAGCAGGCAGAAGCAGAGCTGGGATTTGCTACTGTACCCAGGGTGTTGAAGGCCTCGGTCTCTGCCATGAGGGTGGCCCCATTGCCACTGACTGATGGAAGAAGGGCTGGAGATTTGCATCTTGAAGTCCTGCTGTACCTTGGGCTCCAAACGGGACTCTGTAGTTATGACACAGATGCATGATGCCCAGGAAGAGATGATCTGGGCATCCATGCAAGAAAAACTGTCTATCAGTCCCATGAGAAGTCTACAGCCAAGTTGTAGCTGGGATCTGACACCCGGTGTGGAGGAGCTCAGCTTTTCCTTGCACTTTTGACTCAGATTTTTCACTGAAGTGCCTAAATTTAGGTAGCAAGAACCTGGTCCTAGTTTTATTGGGTTTTAAGATTTTGATGCCTTACATTCATCACCCATTGCCAATAGAAACATGATGTAATGCTGAGGGGGGGGACTAAAGCCCACGGTGACAGCAGGACCAGCAGCTCCCAGAGACCACGGAGCTGTGCAATGGACCCAGTCCCTTGGTGCTGTTGATACCCTGGCTGTAGAGAGCAGAAACCACTGGAGGCGTTACCCCGTGGAGCTTCATGTAGAGTCCGCAGGCGTTGCACACAGGCTCTCCCTCGGCGTTCCTGCGCCACAGCGTGGTTGTCGTCGTGTGGCAGTTGGCACAGGAGAGGCCGACACGGCGGGAAGCTGACTGCAGGGAAATGCAGAGGAGAAAACACATCAGCACCCTGCTCCTACCACCGGCAGCAGCTCAGAGCCCAGTGAGGGGGAGGCTCTCCTCTCCTCTCCTCTCCTCTCCTCTCCTCTCCTCTCCTCTCCTCTCCTCTCCTCTCCTCTCCTCTCCTCTCCTCTCCTCTCCTCTCCTCTCCTCTCCTCTCCTCTCCTCTCCTCTCCTCTCCTCTCCTCTCCTCTCCTCTCCTCTCCTCTCCTCTCCTCTCCTCTCCTCTCCTCTCCTCTCGCCTCTCTTTTCTCTGTCTCTGTGAATAACACAACCACCTTTTCCTTCCCCTCTTGCCTTTCAGCTGCTGCTCCACTGCCTTTCCACTGCCTGCCACTGCTGCACAGACATCTGCGGCATCTCAGATGGTGCCTGAGACATCACCCGAACAGAGCCCCAGATCTCCAGCAGGTCTATCAGCAGCTTAGAGACCCACTGCATGTGCACACCCCTACACGGAGGTGTCTGAATCTCAGACCCTCCTGCCCTTTTCAGGCTCCCAAGCCTTTCACTTCCAAGCATCATGGCATATCCCAAGAAGATGTTATCAATGCCATGAATGTTACATACTCCTTGCTGGCTTTGTGTGATGTTCCATATGTGGCTTGAGGGGGAAATAAGAAAGAGCTCTTCCAATAGCAACATCTTCCTAAAGAAGGATAATTAATAGGAATCCCCACTAACGAAACAGTACAAAGTAATGGGCTTTCTAAAGTTCCCTTTCTGGGTGAACTCATTTAGCTAGGCTCAGAAGGCCACAGGAGAAAGATAATGGGCTTGAAATCACGTAAAATATAAGGTTTGAGCTTGGAAGCAGAGTGGGAGGTGGAAGAAGGAAAAGCCACATGCTCTGTGCCTGCCCGAGACCTCCCAGCATCCTTCAGAGCTCAGGTCTTAAGAGGCTGAGGATAATGTCTGGATGGGCAGGCGTCAAATTTGCTTTCCTTGCTTGTAAAGACTCCCTAAAAAGGAACCTACAGGGAAGCAATCTGGTGGTCTTGGACATCTAATCAGCTCTGCAGACCTGGACAGCACAGCTGATAACAGGGCGAAAGCCTGGGAGATGAGGACCTGGCAGCTGCCAGAGATTTCCTCTGTGATCTTTGCCACAGCCTTCTCTCTGTGCCTTCTCTGTCATTACGACAGGATCAGTTAATCTACAGCTGTGGGACAGTAACAATTGAAATTCAAGTAGTTCTTAGACATTGAAAGCTGGAAACCCCCTTGGTGAGGAGAAACCAAACACTTCTCTAGTTGTAACCTCACCATGTATTTGCTTTAATCATTGTCCTTTGTAAATGGACCAAGGGCTTAAAAGAGAGCTTGCAGCAAAGACAAAGATCTCTCCTTGCAGGGCTCTCTGGCATATCTCAGTCACCAAAAGAAAAAGGGTTTACACAATAACAAACCAAATCACTGTTTATTTAAGGTAGACCAGCTGTCATTAATTTAACCATAGTCCTGCATTGCATCCCCAGGCAGGTCCTGCTTTTCATCATGGAAGTTCTCTTCTAGACGAAAAAGCAGGGATTTGGCCATGTTTGCAAGGTTTCCAGATTGCCAGCTGCCCAGCCAAGTGACAAAAGTGCATGGATAGATCTGCACAGCTCATCCGTTTCTATTTCTCATGAGTATTTCCAGGCCTTACCCCAAGGCTGTCAGAGTTAACAGCACGCATGGCTGCTTGCGATAAAGCACCAAGCCTGGTACCCAGCGGGGCATCCCAGATGTGCCCAAGGGTTACAGGTAGACCAGTAAATGAGTGAGGGCAAGGTCCTGGGTGCCAGGGTTCAGGCACTGGCTGTCAGCGCCGTGCCTAGGAAGGGGCATCACAAGAGGGCGCTGGGTGGCTGTGGCTGGTGGCAGCGCTCAAACTGCCGGTGTCATTTCTGGCACTTGCGGGGAACGGTTTGAGTATAGACAGGTCTGAGCCATGCAGAGGGCAGCGCAGGCTGGGGATGGAGCCCCATGGAAGACGAGGAGTGGGCAAACATGGTCCTCAGGGTGGTTTGGTGTCTCCTTTCTTCCGGGGGTCATAGAATCACAGAATGGTTTGGGTTGGAAGGCACCCTAAAGCTCATCCAGTTTCAACCCCCTGCCACAGGGAGGGACACCTTCCACTAGACCGGGTTGCTCTGAGCCCCATCCAGCTTGGCCTTAAACACTGCCAGGGATGGGGTTTTTTTGCTTCACCCTTGCACGCAGCCTTGCCCCACATGCATTTGTGTGATCTTAACTTACCAGCCTCCTCTGAGGTTTGAACAAGGGCCGGTTGATGCCATTCATCTTGTGGTAGAGCCCGCAGGCATTGCAGAGGTAGTGCCCCGTGCCATCTCTCCTCCAGAGCGGGGTGGACATGGCCCCACAGTTGACACATTCTCGCCCCTCTGAATAGTCATCAAAAAATTCTGCTGCCATGATGGGAGAAAAGGGAGAAGGGTTGGTTATGAGGCCATACGTTTAATTTCTGGTCTGGTTCTCAGGTTAGCCCAGAGTGACATTTCAACAAGTCACAAATATTCAGCTTTTATCAGTTGCAAGAAACAGCTCTTCCTTTCTTAAGGAAGCCCCCCTGGGATTACTGGGCAGAGGAACCCCTTTTCCTGCTTTGCAATGTTGGCCGCAGGACTTCTGTGGCAGCAGGGTTGTGCTGGGACACGGATACAAGGAGACAGAAATAGAAACCTCCCCTTCTGCTCTGACGTTATCCAATTTTCAAGATTGGACATAGCCAGGGCAAACAGATTGGGCAGGCGAACAGCCGTGTTTGCAATCAAGACAGATTTCCTGTGACCAGGACAAACACAGACCTGGGCCCACAAAGGAGAACTGCCCAGAATGAGACAGATGCCCAAGCATCTCTCAACAGCGTTTAAGCAGGTGTGGGCAGGGAAAGCTATGCCGTATTCTTTGTTCCTCACCCAGCCCTTAGCAGAGGTAAATAGCTGCAGAGAGCTCAGGGGAAGAGATGTTCACGGGTCCTTGCCCTATTCTTTGCATAAGAACATCTCCTGAACTAGAGGAGTCCACATGTACAACCCCAGCTCAGGCTGTCAGCTAACAGACATCATCACTGGGCATTTGTATATCAGAGGCTGAGCTTTTGATGCAAATCTCCATCGTGCCTGATGTCAATCTCCAGGGTGCATTGACCCACCACGTTCCTGGTTCATCCTCCACCAGGAGCTATCTGAAGCTGTGATATGAGGATGAGGACCACTGCCCTGGGATGGGACAGACCAATCCCTCTTGCTATGGTAGTCCATGTCATCTGCGAGACAGTGAAGAGATCAGCACAAGGCACCTTGACTGCACCATAAATTTGTCAACTCACCCTTGAATGCAGTGCCCTCAAAAAGCCAAGAACTTTGCCTAATGAAATACAAGCATCATCTGTTGGCTTTGTGGAGATGTAGATATATCTGTATCAAAATGGCAGGGCCCTTGAAAATGCGTGTTACTAATGGTCCCACCTGAAGAGTATCAGCTACTGAGTTCAGCTTGGGGATGCATTTCTTGTGCTACAAAACCATTCTTTCCTGTGCATGGGCACGTTCTGATGTGGCGACCAAAACCAGAACATGAGAAAATAAAATAACTGGGGAGAAGAAGAAATTGACAAATGGCAGCAAAGGGCTCCATTACTTAGCATAGGCTGGGAATAAACTAAACTCCTGAAAATATTCCCAAGAAACCACAGCACACGGGAAGCGTTTGGAAGGCAGCAAGAGCCTTGTATCAGGACCTTCAGCCAGTGTAAAATTAGCTTTTACAATGTTATAAATTACCTTTTAAAATGTTATTATGCATCTTGCTATGTTTTGTGCTTGTCTACCTGCTTCTTACATGATTATCTCAACTTCCTGCTGGAAGAAAATTGTTCCCTAAAGAGCAAACCAACCAAATGTGTCCTCGTGCCGATCTGTGTCCCAATCCCATGTGGATTCGCTGATATCTACCAAGGGTAATGTTCAAACGTCAGCATTATTTTCTCTTTTCTCCAGACTTTTTTTGGAAAATCTGTAGGAAACTACATAACCATGAACCAGTAAAGTGGTGCCAGTAAACTGAGACATGGAGAAAAAGATTCACGTGAGCCTATTTTTCCCTAGAAAACCAGGCTAAAAATGACAAGAGATAGGCCCATGGGGTAATGCTGGAAAACAGTAATGAGTGTACCCATGGAGCAGAAAAGGAGGAACCCAGTATCTTCTCAACAGCTTAGGAAAATCTCATTACCTTTGAGCAGTTCTGGTGGGTTAGGAAAGATGGGAATCCCTCCAGGTGACATTGTACACATGGATTCAGAGATACTGGTAACCATAATGCCTCACTTTCCCCTTTAAAATCATGATTGAATCACAGCCAAAATCTAGATCAAATAAACTTCCTTTGAAAAGAGAAGGGATTGGAACAGCTGGTCAGGAAAGAACTCATTTCCTTGAAAAATCTCAAGGAAAACATTTCACTTTTTTTTTTTTCATCTTAGAGGTTGTTGAGGTTTTTTATTATAATTTTCCAAAGAAAAAGCCAAATTATTTTCACAATAAGTTTTGTTTTGTGAGAAAATCCCTTCTTCTTTGAAAGTAATTCAGTACGAAGTTGTTGTCATAATACAGGGAGAATTTAGAGAGCAAAAGTTGTCCAAAGGTAACAGCTAAAACTCTTGACTGAAGTGTGTTGGGTTTGTGACTAATTACAAAATATCATCTTTCCTGGAGATTTTTGCACCAGAAAACCCAAATCTGAAAGTTTTTAATCAAAGAAAAAGGAGGAAATTCCTAACAAACAGTCGCATGTTAAGAGTTGGACTGGCTCTTGAACGAGAAGGTCCCTCAAAACGGGTATGATACAAAGAGATGTCAAATATGAATACACTTATGGTTTTAGAAAAAAGCAGAGTATGTGGAATCGAAACCAGGCAAAGTGTAAGTCTCTTACTTTCTGACAATAACCAAATTTGCTACTGAACAGTGAGTGTTATTTCCCAAGAGTTTGTGTGACACCCAGCTCCACGTTCTTTTCACTCTTGGTTTGTATTCAGACATCCACACCACCAATACAAAGCAATCTTGAGGCTTGCTTTCCTTCTTAATCTGTATTTTTTAACCTATATTCGTCACTAGTTGTTTGGTGGTTTGGTTTGTTTCAATTTACGTGGGGTTTGGACTGAAGCTTCTCTCTTAAGGGACTTTCATTGGTTTAAGTTTTCACAAGTCCTGTTTTGCTTCCATAGTAAAAGCATTTGTGTGATATTCCCCTCTCATCTGTAGAAAAGGGCAATCTTTGTGAACATCAATAAACAGGAATCACTGGTGCTCAAGGTGGGAAGAAACAGACTTTGTTCCCAGGGCACTCTGAGGCTCCACGCAATGGGTGGCTCTCCCTAATTGCAGCCTTCATGGGGCAATATCAGATGGGTGCGTCCCTGCGTGCACCACCCAGTGCTGAGTCAGAAGATGACATCTGCACAGTGCAGCCTCATTAAAACAGTTCATCAGAGCAGGGGGAGCTCCTCAACCACAAAAGATCTCACCTCCATCACAAGAGATCTTCATCACAAGAGGAGAAATAACCCTCTCCTGCTTCAAAGTAGGCTTGATGATGGCAAAGGGTGTGTCTTGGACACTAATGGTTACCGGCTTAGAGAAGGTGGTGTAGGCTTAGCGCATGGCCCTTAGTGAGTGAAAGGCATTGGAGCCCCAGGTGAAAACTGGAAGGGAAGGCAAGGGACTGGATTTCTTTTTAATAGAGGTACTATAATTTCACAGCATCACTAAACTCAGGGATGAAGTTGCCAAGGGGAGCTTTCTGAGTTGACCTTGCTGAGACATCCCAGCTGCTCTGGAAAACCTGAGGATTACAACATAATGAGAAAGCATCACCTGCAGAGTTGCAGCCATGCAGTTTGACGTAGGTGGGTGTCCCAAGACCTAGGAAACCCAAACGTTCCCAGGGCTCAGAGCCCAAAGGAACCATGATCCATCATTGGGCTGAGCTATATTTGGCATGGAGGTCACTGGGCTTCAAGTGCACTAATTGTTTAATTTGCCATTGTTATTACTAATGGGGATTAAGAAGGCAAAAAGCAGTGAAGTGTTTTCTTGGCTTCTGTCTTGGGGCTGGAGCTCTAAATCCTGGCATTATGAGATCCCCTGACACTTATTCCTTGTACTTAGCAGCCGGGAAAGGAAACGTTTATTCAGGCAGCAAATTGCTTGAGCGGCTCCCGGAGGGCCCTGAACAATGCGGGGGGAAGGAAAGGCTCCCCCAGTCACACTCAGGGCAATAGCTTCCGTTTCATGGCATAGGAGCCGCTGCCTGATAATGGAGATTTATGGGTCTGTCCGGTGACCTCTGTAACAGCCTTTCTGCTGGAAAGATTTACTCCTTCTCTCAAAGCCAGGTATGACCAGTGCTGGGACAGGGCTGGCGAATGGATAGCGTTTGCTGGATACACTGAGAAGGACAAAGCCCCATGACTGGAGTAGCCTCATGTGTGCTGAATGGCCTCATCTTCCTCACTGAGCACACAGCTCCTATAAGTGCCTTTGCCTAGTCCTTATCTGGGATAATATCAGTCTTGGAACAGTCCTTTTTATAGGTTGGGTCGCTGGCATTGACTAATGCTAATGGGCTTCTACCTAAATCTTCTTAAGACCATACCTTTAGTCTACAAAGGAGCTTCTCACATGAGAGGAGATCATGAAATCTTGCTGAATTATCCAGCCGGTGGAGAGGATGGATTGGGTCCTGTCCCTATCCTGGTCATCAGTTTACTGTGTAAAAGGAGATCTTTTTCCCCTCACACCTACTGTTTATGAGAACTGCAAGGTCTGCAGGGCAGCAAATGTCACTTCTGTGTTGCACAACAGCCTCCTAATCTTGGGTGAGGCCTTAAGCATGCTAATGTCAGAAATACTTTCTACAATGCGACATTCAGTACCCATGGAGCCAGGTCTAACTCCTAAGTGGGGCACTGGGGTTGGTAGGGAAAAAGCATTCTTGGGTATGGCCATCCATGGCTCTTAGTCATTGGAATTGGTGCTTCATATCCCCCACCATGCCCACAGAGATTAACTGGTATGGACAATGGAAGGCTCAGTAAGAAAGCAGATCTGAGCACTACCAGGCAGCCCACATCTCTACAGACACATGTCCAGCATGGCTAGGACATGACAAGCGTCTCTGACCAAAGACATGGCCCACTCAAAGTCTGAGTGCTTTTGCCTTCCCAACCAGGAGAATCAGATACCAGATGGGGGTCAGAGGGAGGTTGCTCAGGGCTTGAGTCTGAAGAGCTAAAGGGTGGCTTGAACAGCCATCCCTGAGCCTTTCCATCATCTCTGCCAACCCCAGCTCTTCCAGGCTGGCTGTGTCCAGACCTTCTGGGTTTGTTTGGGCTTTTCTTTAACAACCCTCAACCTCTCAGCCTTGGAGAGATCATCTTGAACACGTAAAACCTGATGGATCAGCACCTAAAAGAATAGTAATAGCAAAAGCACCTCCAACAGAGAGATTTTGGAACCTTCAGTTCAGAGCCAGCAACCAGTTTATAAGTTCCTGTTCCCAAACCAGCCTCTAGAAGAGGACAAAGAGCCTTCCCTACACTGGTTTGGGTCAGACCCTGCTGCATGAGAAACAAAAGTCTGGGTGAAGAGAAATGGAAAGAGACTTCCATTAATAAAGCACTGGAGTTTTGTTTACAGCTGGAGGGATATTTGATATCAACATTTCCCCCTGCAGAAGCGTCTTCTCAACCCAACGAAGCACCTCGGCAAAGGAGAAGCTGTCCTTCAAACACAGCCAGGCACTTACAGGCTCTAAACAGACCCTGAGAGCAGTTTTCCCCACAGAGAAGCAGTTTCCTAAAACAATTTGTTATGATAAGAGGTGAGAGCCACAGTCCTGTGTATACACAAATCCCAAATGGACTCTGGGGAGCTCACAGCTGAGGCAAAGGACGTTGGCCCCTCGGACACATGGACACCCTAGGATCCCACCCAAGACACCTTCTGCTCTGAGAGGCAGCCATAACAGCATGGCAGGGGGAAAGAGGATTTGCCATTCCCAGCTGCCTAGGATGGTTTGTCCCAAATCCCACAATTGTTTCCATTAAAAAGTGACAGTGTGAAAATCCATCCTAAAGTTCAAGCCTTTAGGGATCCTTTTAATAAATCATAGAATCATAGAATGGTTAGGATTGGAAATGACCTTAAGATCATCTACTTCCCTAGTGGAGCTGCAAGTCACATCTTCTATTTCTTTTGAATGGGTTGACATGCTCCCATGGATTGTGTGAGTCCAGAACCTGAAGTTTCATGGGGAAAACCCCACCAGATCACAGCAGTTAAAAGTGCTGGTTGGCCCAGTACCATTGCAGAGCAGGGCTGAACTGGAAAGGAAGACAGCAGCAAAAACCAAGGAGAGACAAAAATACAAGGGGCAAGAAGCAACTGTAAATACATAAATAAAAGAGCCCAGATTTATGCATGGGAGAGATCTGTAGCCAAAAAAAAGCTGTCAATGGGTCTTTCCTTTTTTGACGGTGACATCATCAGCTTGATGCACAGACTTGGATCAACAAGCCCATGTGCCTTATCTTGCCCTTTAGCTAATGGAGCTGAGGATGTTTCTGTGAAAACAGGTTCTGCCCATTGGCTTTTTTTCCCCCTCCCTCTTCTATGCCTGTTTCCCCTCTGATGGAATTTAGGGGAAATTCATCAGGGCCCTACTATTTTAGAGACTAATGGGACCCAGACACGGGAAGAGAAGGGCAGCGCCTATTTGAGAGGTGCTCATCACCGCCTTGGTTACTGTGGGAATGAAGCTCTTTATTCTCCTCTGGTCTGGATTAGCAGACATCACTGTGTGACAGCTGATCTACAGGAAATTGAGAAGTGGGTAAATTCCCTGTGCTTGCCAGAAACACAATTTCAAGCAAAATGCATCATTGTGCTGCTTCACAGAAATGGCTTGGTGCTGTCTCAGAATGTTTTGAGGTGTATCTGACACCTTTAGGGTGGAGAAAATGGTTGGTTACTCATTTGGCTGCCTAGACCAGTTTTCCCCCTGCAAACCTAAAGACCCTGCTCAATGCTTAGGAAACACTAAGCCTACAATGTGGTTGAGACAATGCTGCTTTCAAAAAGGCAAAGAAATCTGTTTTTCCCTTGCTTCGTGGGACACTGTTCCTGTGAAACCTTTCCCAGGCCAAATGTTTCACATCAAGGCAAAGAGAACACTGTGTCCCTCCCCTGCAAAGCTCCCTCCTCTGCCTGTGGCAAGCCAAGGTCTATGGCACACACCATTGCCAACAGCCAAGAATACTCCTTTCCTTCGTGGATATGTTTTCCCCAGTTTGAAGGACAGTGGAGGTAGAAGCAGCCAAGGGACCAGCTGAGATCATATGCAAGAAGGACACAACAACACAAAGGTTTGTCATATTTTGGGACTGGCTTTTAGTTCAGTCTTGGCTCTGCAGTAGGCTTGCCTTGAGCGAGGCTTTTCATCTCCTCATGATGCTGTTCTTCACCCATGAGAGGGAGCAAAGGCCCTTCCCCGCCTCACTGGAGAGAGGCAACAGGACAGCTATCAAAGGCCATGGTCATAGACATGGACACAAACCACATCTTGGCTGTCTCCACATCTAGGGATGTGGATGGAAACAGCCTGGATTCCTCTAAAGCAGACTCAAACAAACTGCCTGTTTTGGGAAGGGGCAAGAATTGGTCCTGGGGGACCTGCCTAACCTGGTTGCTTGGAAAAGCACAGACAGCTTTCCAGCACACCAGAACCACCAGACCCCAAGCCATCAAACCCAGTGGTTGTACCAGGGCTGAGTGGAGAGACTGTTGACCCCCATACTGAAGTACCATATCCCACATCCAAAAGGCACATAATCTGCTACACACAAGACAGCATGCAAACTGCCCCAAGGATGGAGAGTGCTTTTGGTTGGAGCACTTGCTGGCCACCCCTTTGATAGCAACCTGGTGTCCAACAGCAGCTTCTGCTGGCTGTCTGGCTGTGTGTGAGTGAGCTCCAAGGTCTGCTTTCTTTTGCTGGGATGCATGCCTGATCCCACCCACCACAGTGACCTCCCCTTTCTTCATCCTACTTGCAGTTCTTTCTTACACTTGTAAATATCTGAGGCTCTTCTGATAAACAGAAGATTCCTCTGCTTATCCACTGTCCAAATACTGTTTAACAAATCTTAGATTAGCATGGAGAGCCGAGGGAATGGCCAGGATGGGGCCATCCACACCCTGGGGTCTGCTTGGCAGGAGGCACCTGAAAATGGTCTTTCTCTCTTTTGACTAAAGAAAAACAGCTACAGCATTAACCTCCTTGATATGGTCCATCTCTAAATGGATGCATCCTACCAGAGGCTCTTCTTTGATGACTGCAGGGGAAAGGATGATGGGGGAAAAAATGTAGAGCAAAGCTTGGGATTTGCAATGCCATGATCCCAGCTGAGCAGCTGTGCTAAGATTGAAGAACATGGTCTATTGAGTTTCCATGGCTTGCATCTGGCACTAGTTCGTCATCAAGTGTGACACAGCCTTCACGTGCCCTTGGTCCACTTGGCTCCTACAGAGGAGCTAAAGAGCTGGTAGTCCTTAAACTACGGGAATCCAACGGTGTTTGGTCATACATCCTGGTGCAGCATCTGTTTGTCTGATGGTGACCATCTGTCTGTCTGTAGAGGTGACTGCCAGCACCCAGGTGGACCAAAGCCAGGGCCAGCTCTGGGCCCAGGGAAATTGATGCTGTTTGGGTTCAGTACAAGTACATCAGTTAGCCAGATATATGCAGACAACAGAGCCATACCCTTCTCAATAGTGGGAGAAGGCACAGGGGGATGAAGCACAAACCACGGGCTGGGAATTAGGAGGTGTTTTCATTTGGAGGTGGGGAAATTTCCATCCCTGGGCATTTCCAAACTCTATCCAGGTAAAGCCACAGCTGACCTCAGCCCCTGCTACCAGTTGTCCTGCTTTAAACAGGAGCCTGGATCCTCTGTAGGATCTTCTGCCCTACATTTCTGCAGCCCTGCAACTCCAGAAACTCAAAGTTTTGTGTTGTTTTTTTCAGAGCAGAAGGAAAGACATGTATCCAATTAGCAAAATTCTGCTTGTAGGAATACAATTGATTGAATTATGTTACCGTCTACTTGTGTACTATACATGTGTATATATACACATATACACACATATATGCACTTCTATATGCATACATATAAATGTATACATTTGTATATATACACATATACCATGTCCTTAATAATGCAAGCTAGGAGTCATCTCTAATCAATTCTGTTTGGTTTTACTGTTAGAATTATTGTTCTATGGCTATACAGAACATAGCTCTATACAATTTTGTGTCTGTGTATATATATATGTTCACAAATATAAGATGCAGAGACACACACGCATATATATATTAAATACCTCACTTTATGTGTCTAAACCATACATATAGCATGTGTAGGAATATAGGAAATATGCAGGCTATATACTTCTCCACATGTCTAAGCCCTCTCTGAGCATGACAGCACTGACCAAGATTGACGATCACATGCATATCCAAACCCCTGCCCCAGTTTTCTTTAGCTCGCTATTTAGACACAGGCTCTGGCTCCAGTCAGGAGGTGTTACACTGATAAATCCCACTCAGAGGAGTTACACCAAAATAAGTCAGGGCAGATCCCGGCCTCCCTGCGGGAAGCTAGCCAGGGACAAACAAAAAGGTGTTTACTACAGTTCATCACGTTATAGGGGACAGTCAGTTTGTCTAACCCCTGGCCCTTCTCTTTTCCTCTTCTATTAGTTATTCTGAACGTTAAGTCAACTCAGCCCCTGAGCGGGGTGGGAGGATGGAGTGATTGTCCTGGCTGCCGATAAAGCATCTGCAAAGGTCAGTTCACACAGAAACTGCAGTCCAGGCCAATAAAACGGCAGGTACCGAACTTATCAGGGCTACATATAACTTGCAGTTTTTCTAACTCAATTGATTGGACTTTTTATCTAAAATAACAGGCATTATAAGATAGGGGAAAGTCGAGATAAGAAAGAAAATTGAGTAGGTCTTGAATCAAGATCAGCTTGGGGACAGGTTCAAACTCCCACACCTGCCCCAGAGGAATCAATGAAAGTTGCTTGGCGTCGTCCCCTCATTTTGAAATGCTGGTGAAGTTGAGTGAACTTTGAGACCGTGGCGTTTATTCTGTGATTATAATTAACCTGCTCACCCGTTGTTATTGATTTTGTGTGAAGGGAGGTGACAGAGTCTGACTGGGATGTTGGTTTAGGAATAGAAATGGTTGGGGAGGGCAGGCAGTGGGGCAGGCAGTGGGGCAGGGAGCTCGCCCTGCTGGAGTGAGACCCTTCCCTGGCTGTGGGAAAAGGGAAGGGGGTGAGAAGGGGATTTTACACTCCTGCATGTGGTCCTACTTGTGCTGGGAATTGGAAAAAAACATCAAGGCCTTCTCTTCACATCTGGAGGGTCAGGGTAAATCACAGCATCAGTGATTTGCCCCATTAAAGCAATGAAGGACTGAAGGTGGGAAGGGGAGCCCCTGGAGAAGAGCCTCAGTTGTCCCCAGGATCCAGGGCATCCTCCCAGCCCAGGGAAGCATGAAGAGGAGTCATTCCCCCAAGCCAGCTGCCCCTCTCATGCTCCTCATCACCAAGGCATGTCCCAACTCAGCGTCCTTCCCAGCAGCCATTCCCCGGAGCAGCCAGCCCCTGGGACCAGCACTCCCTTCCTAAAATAATCTCCGCCATCTGGGGCCAAACGTGTCATTTGGAGGAGTCCTGATGTCTGGGTCTCACTGTTTCACTGACTTTTTTACAGCTGCACTGCTGCAAGCCCTGAATATTGAAGAATGATGGATCCCTGGATGGCAAGCCCAAGATCCTGGCTTGGAAACTCATAGAAGTTTAACTAATAGCAATTAGGTCATGGTTTTGGTCTCTTCTAGAGTTTCAGCATGAAGGAATCAGGGTTTCCCAGTTTATCTCTTGTCCAGAAAAGCTACTCCTTTCCTTTCCTGCAAAAGCAGAGCCTGACATATGGTAACATGATTCCGGAAGCTGGAGCTGGAAGGAAAACCGAGGTGCACCAAAGCACAAGGACTGGCAACAGCCGGAGCCGGGCAGCTGAGAAGCAGACAAGAGGGAGATGTCTCCTCAGCTGTTTGGCGATGTTTGCAGAGCCAAAGCAGACAGCCCCCTCCCCTGGCCCTCGGGGCCAGAGGGCAGCCTGGAACTTGCTTAAATATTACAGACACAGCTAGAAAGCACTGTGCAAGCAGGAGCTGTGGAGGCAAAAAGGCAAGAATTGGCAAAATCTGGTCTCCTTCTACCCCCCTGCTTCATTTCTGCCCTCAACCTCTTCTGATGGGTTCAGGTTTTAACCTTTCAGGGCAGCCTGGCTGCAACAGGCACCCAGTCCTAGACCAACACCCTTTAGATACACTGTGCCGCAGCAGGAAGCATCAGTGAGCTTTGGGAAGAAGAGCAAGAGCAGGCAGCGGCGTCCCACCACAGGACCTCTCCTGAAATACTCTCCCAGCAGACACCGACCTAATTCCCAGGGATTAGGAGGAAGCATTTCCAGGCAGGAATTCTGTTATCCCAGATTCTGAAGCGTCCAGTACCAGTCCCTGGTGGAGACGGGAGATCAGCCCCGCTGTATCCCTCATCCGGCTGCCCTCACCCCACCTCTGATGCAAAATTTACTTTTCCCTGACTTCCCATGAATTATTTTTTCCCCTTTCACAAACAAGATGTATTTCCAAGTCTCTCCCAAAGCTGGCGTGAGTGGTTCGAGCCCCACTGGTTGCGATAAGGGGCTCACCAGCTTTACGTCACGTTATAAATAATTAAAACAAACCCACAAATCCCTGCATGCTGCAACATATAAACCAAGTAGCCACTTTCCAGAACGGAAAAAGAAAGGTCCTGCTGGCTTTTAAGGCTTCACCTCCCCACGAAAACCTATAGATCCCCATATAATGTGCAGGAGGCTGCATTCCTTCGCTAGGAAAGCTTCTTGCATGGGCCTGATCCTGCACCAGCTCCATTTGCTTTAAAACAGTAATGGTTTCAGCTCTGAACAAGTGAGATGATTTTCTGGGGCTGTTTGGGTCTTTTTTCTTCATAGTCCATACTGAATTGGGGGGGCGGGGGGGGGCGATTCCTGCATGCTGTGTCCTTCAAGCCTTGCCCTGGGTGAAAGAGGGATTTGGTTTAGAAAGATGGAGGAAACAGCAGAAAGACGTTGGAAGGACCCAACTTTGCTTCCCCCAGTCAAAGGGTGCATCCTACATATATGTGTCCACCTAATTAAGCAAAAAAAAAACCCATTTGTGCCAACAAATAATTGATAAAGAAAATCATTACCGGGCACTTATTGGAAAAGAAGAAATCGTTTTTGCTTCCAGTTGACGCTGCCCCAAACTTGGTTTTAAAATCCGGCCCTTGCCAAAACCTACGATCTGAAACATTTCAGCGCCGATGGCGGGGTCAGATCTACGTCCAGCTTTGAGAAATCTCTGCCCAGATATTCTTTCTTAGCAGACCCAGCACCCGCCCGCCTGTGCTTTTTGGGGGGATGAGAAAATCCATCTCCAGCTTATCGTGTTGAAGAAGAAGTCACAGCCGAGTGCCCCGAGTGTTCCAAAGAGCGCAACAGCACGGGGAATGCTGCAAGCTCTGCAGCAAGTGACCTTCTGAAAAGTTGCAAGGGACAAAATAACCCAACACGTTTCTGCAGTGCGAGACCTTACAACAGCATCGCTCATTGTGGCAGAGCTATAGGGGCTTCCAAAAGAGCCTTTGTTAACACTTGCACCAGCCGCTGCGAAGCCAGCGATGATCGAATCATTTTCAAGAGCTGTCACACATGTGTAAGCACCCGTGTATAAAGACCTCACTGCTCAGGCATGGCAGATAATTGGGTTTAATTTGTCATTACGGATGTATTTACAGCTTGGACTGGTCACCGTGACCGATGATATGGAGAAGACTTGTAAAGGCCAGAGAGATGTTAGTATGTTGCCATAATGCTGAATATTATCGTAGGCAGCTGCGAGGTTTTTGTCCCACAAAGGGGACCCGCAAGGGTTTTTTCTCCATGAAAAAAAACCTCAATACAACCTTATAATGAAATTTCCTTGTATAATTTGGGTTAATTTTGGAGGTAAGAGTGTGTTCTCACGTATTTCCCTGGTTAACTCAAGCGGCACTTCACACTCGTGCACCAAAGGCATATTTACACCTTCCTGCCAGACAGCAGCATGAATTCAGAATCTACCTACAAGGTGAATATTTGGCATTTCCAACCTCCTTTTTGTCAGTCCTACAGGCGTAATTACACATCCCCCTCCCAGAGCAAGCCTGACTTCTAATAACCCAACCTCACCATTAGGACTGAGGGGTTTCAGAAGCGTAATCGTGTTATTTGCGGATCACACATCCCTGCAAGACACGACCGGCGCAGCCTCCCAGCGTAGGCAAAACTGGCTGATTTAAGCCCGCAGTCTGAGCTCTCGACACAGATCCCCACCTGGTTTCGCAAGCAGTGGTGAGTCCCAAATGGAAGGCAGACCCTTCGTTAAGTCTTTTTATTGTAGGGTTGAAAAAGCCTTGAAAGACCCGAGGTGTTCCACTGCATCCCCCCACCTTCCTCTGCCCCCCAGGAGCAGGGGGACATCCCCACATATCCCATTTTCAGTGAGGAAACTATAGGGAGAGAAGGCCACAGTGGGCTGGCATGTGAATTTGGGAACAAAACCTCTGAAAGATGATATATTCTATTTCCACCCTTTTCTCTTTCGTGTACAAAGCTGTGCAGGTCTTGAGGAGCAAAACTTTCAGCCCATGAGAAACAAGGTCTCTGCAGGTTTGGGGACTACACCATCAAATTGTTTAAAATTGATTTTTCCCTAAAACGGCATTTTTCTACCCTTACTTTATCAGCCCCTGCACACATCCTCCTCCAACCGACCTTCAGGCACAAACACTTGCTCTTCTCGCTGTGCTGCTGCTTTTTTCACCCGGTTTGGGATTTTATTTGCTGGTTGATGCTTTGTTGGAGGGGGCTTCTCTCAGGGCATCCTTAGTTTTTTAACGGTTTGCCTATTCAAAATACTCAGCTGCTTTTGGGATAACTGATTCCGGGGAGCCCCTCTCTGCCCACCGAGCCAAGGTTTCTCTACAATCAGACTAGCACCGAACAGAAGAATCAGGCCCAATTTCCTTTTGGAAACACTGCCTGGTAAACACTCATGTCCAAGGATTTTGCCTCTTTCCCCCCAAACTGGTTGAAATAAATATGTAGAGAGCAAAATATAGGCTCTTAAAAAAAATGCTGTTATTGTTTCAAGGATAAATGCACATACGTGAGTGCATGTGTGGAAGAGAATAATAGTTCTGGCTTAATAAGTCTTAGATGCAGTGCCATTATCTGCTGCCTTAAGTTTTACTGCTTTACAAAAATCCATGAGCGTTTATAATGTATTAGGTACTACACCATGGCCATTGTATGCAACATATGCCCTTGTAGGCAGTAATAATGTGCAATTTTCAATTAAGGAATTGCATTATTAATCAGGGTAATCTGGTGCCCGTGGTGGGGATATTTTTATTACTGTTGTTGCTTTATTTGCAATTTAAAATGCCCTGTTTGTGGATTTGGGTGGTAATAATGAGTTGCGTGTTTGAGCTTGATTTTGCTCAGAGATTAGAAACCTTACTTCTGTGGCTCTCACCCCAAATCCCAGACTGACTGGTGACAATTAAATTAGGTGGGAGAGCAGAAGGTGGCTTGAAACCTGCAGGGGGGGAAAACAAAGCCCTGGGGCAACCTTCCCCGCCGGCGGAGCCGAGGTGAGAAATGCAACCGCTTGCAAAACTGGGGATGTAGGGTCCCATGTGAAATGCAGACGTGTCCTGCAGCCCCATCCCTCATCCTACAGCTCCGTCCTCATCCTACAGCCACATCGCGCCATCCTACAGCCCTATCCCTCATCCTACAGCCCCATCCCTCCATCTTATGGCCCCATCCCTCCGCCATCTGACCCTGTCCCTTGTCCTACGGCCCTATTCCTCAAGGGGGCAGGGATAGCAGAGATTGGGCTCCCCCAGTTGCCCACTGCCCCATAGGGAGCAGTCACCTTGTGGGGAAGGTGACGGGCTCCTTGTAGGGCAGAGGGTTGTAACAAATGCCATTGAGTTACTGGAAAGGTTGGCCCTGCGGATGCTACAGGGCAAATCTCTTAGCATCCCTATGGGAAAGCGTGAGATCTGGTTCACAATCTCTCCCCCACCAGCAGCAGAGAAGGCATTTTCGACCCGAGTGTCTGCTCCAGGCTTTGATCTTCCCAGATGCTGCTGCTGTGTTCAAATGGTTCCTGTTTGAGGAACCCTGACTTCGACGTAGTCAAAGCAAAACGCTAAGCACCCGTTACAAATGCCCTCAGCCCCTAGCGCCGATTTACTTCCAACCACACCACCCTCCTCGATGCTACAGCAAAAGAAAAACCCAATGCTTTTTACCCAAAAGCAAAGTTACAGGAGGCAGGGATGGCAAACCAGGATCTGCCCTCCATCCTCAGCCTGGAAACAACCCGGAGACAGGAAGCAGCAGCGGGCTGGATGCGCTCGATCTCCTGTGCCGCCCTCGATCTCCCTCTGCTTGGGGAAGGGGAAACGGGCAAACTGCTCCTCCATGCTAATTCTGGGACAGATTTCAAGAGGTTTAGGGGGCTGGCAGGGAAGACTCTTCAAAGGGCACTTTGCGGCGGGTGCTTTTCATGCCTCATTAAGTCGGGAATTCGCTGCAACCCCATCCAAGGCAATGCCTGGAGCAAGTTCACGGCCTCGGCTGCAGGGTCTGATCCTGCCCTTCAGGGTAATGAAATCATTCGCCAAACTTACTCTGAAAAGCCCAAATCTGGCATTTTGAACTCACACCGGGGAAAGTTTTTCAAACAGGGCCGTATCTTTGTGCACCCATCTTTCCCGGTGCTTTATACCACGGAGCTGCATTGGCACCTTTTAACCCAGGCCAAAATCCCTCTTTATTAGGGAAAAAGAAGAAGGTTTCTCTTTCTATTAGTATAATTTGATTTGAATACATTTCACTGGACTTCTTTTCCTGGTGCATTTCTTTACAGTGGGGAAAAATGTCATGCCCAATTGCACAGACTGCCTATCGGTGTCTGCATACTCAGCTACACCTGCATAGACCTGATCTTCATTATTAAAAAATGAGAATAATTAAAACCCTTATGATCCCATTGGTGCTCGGCAATTAGCACTGTCCAAAGGCAGTGGTGGTTCTCCAGGAAGCTAAATCACTGGAAGAAAATGCACTGAAGGAACCACTTGATTTAATATAAGGAAGGATTGTGTCTCCAGCTTGAGATTCCTCATAGTGCAAAGAATAAAAATACCTTTAGTCTTAAGGAAAGGCAAAGAAAGGAGTCGGCTGCACTGTGCTGGGCACGGCTCCGATGCTGAGCCAGGCTCGGATGTGTTATTAAACTGGGTCTGCAATGAGTGCAGTACACAGGAGTGTTTCCCCCCACACTACATCTTTGCATGCCTTTGGTTTTTCAGCCCATAAAGGCTTTTTGCCCTTCCTCATGGGAAAAAATACCCCTTTCTCCTGGCTCAGAAACCACCAGCCAGTCTTTACATGCCTCAAGACCCCCTCCTCGATACCTGCAGCCTGGGTAAAGCATCGTCCCGGTGTCAGAAAGGGACCCAGCTGGAAGCAGCACGGCATCGGATACATCCCGACTCGGCGAGAACAGGGAAAGGGGCAGGTCTGCACCTTAAAGTACTTGCTGGGGGAGCTGCCTTCCAAAAAGTCTATTTTAATCCTGAATTTAAAACTTGTCGGCTTTCAGGCAGTTTATTTTTAATATTTACCAAAACCAAAACAGTTTTTACTTAAAACCCAAGTGCTTTTTCCTCAGTCAAAGAGAGAGAATTACACGCAAGCTAATAAATCCCCCAGTTTCTGACACGGAGAACGGAGGCGATGCCGTGAATCGGGACCTGGCAATGGAAAAGGGTCCCGGCTCCTTTCTCCTTCATTAGCAACCACTAACATTTTCTGTCCTGGCTCAGCACATCCCATCTTTCCAATGCTATTTGAAAGCCCAGATAAAAAACACTTTTTGCCACCAAAATGCAGGCTGCGAGACCTGCAAGGCAAACTGCTGGTTTAAAATCCCCAAATCACTGCGCTCAGGCTCTGGCACTTTAAAAGCCGATGGGTATTTTTGCAACTGCAATATTCGTTTGCATTACTTTAAAGTTATTTTTATTACTAAGAGCTCTTTTGAGATCACTCCAGAAAGTCGGCATTATTTTTTCCCCAAGGAAGAGATGGCACAGTAGTCAAATACAAACACGCTATGTCCTTGTTAACATTCAATTACTATTTGATTATTTGATTCATCCTGACTATTTTTCCTATGCTTTCTACCTTCTTGTGGCGTTCGAAAATTGGTTGGCCAAAACTTTATCCTTAAGGATAATCTCTTCCCCATTTTAAGCAATTTCATAATGCCCAAAGGAAAGCAAAAGGCATTGGTGAGGCCAAGCCTCCACCGATGCCCAACTTTCCTTTCCTTAAGTCTTAAAATAATGCTAAAGATAAAGGAAATCTTGCCCAAAACGATGGGAAAATTGCCCTCCAAAATTCAGGTTAAGGAATGCAATCTCAGAATATATCTGCACACAAATTTGAGTCGTTTTCTTTGTTAATCCCAACCCCAAAGCCGACAGAAATACCTTCATGGAGAGAAAACGGGAGAGAAAAAAGGGCTTATGAAACAGCAGTGCGAAGTTGTGCCTGCATTTTTCTCCCTCTTTCTCTCTTTTCCTCTCTACGGAATATGAAAACAGTATTTTAAGCCATTTGGGCCAATTTATGGTTGTAGACACAGGGGTGCTTCGTGAAATTAAAGGCTCCAAGATTGGGATCGGCACAAGAGATCAGGATTGAGATATTCTGGGCGGCAAGAAGACACCGAAATACAGGGCTGGGCTGTCCAGATGTGCCTGTGAAGCCCTCAGGAACTGTACTAATTAATGTGGATGCATTTATCTTTCTCTTTCTCTATCATCTCTCCCCTCTCAGCACCAAATTTCCCCTTTCCCTTTTTCTACCCTAACTGGCCTTAAATAAAAGTAAGACGTAACACAGAGCAGGTCGAAGGGAAGATCTGGGGTTCATGGGCCACACTTCAATTTTACCATTTTCCCTACAGACTTCCCCCATTTTACACCTCAGACGAGCCCAGGAAGGGGCTGCTTGTGCACATCGGGGTCCTATACACCAGGATCATCTCGATCGCGGGCCCTAAATCCCCTCGGAGCTGTTTGTGGAGCCGGCAGGCCCTGGCGCAGGAGCTCGGCACATCATTTCTTGCCGTTCCAGGCCTATCCCGAATTATGCCTTTTTTTGTTTGTTTGTTTGTTTGTTTGTTTGTTTTTGCGTTTTTGGAAACGGAGATTTTTGAGGATATTTTGGAATGATGGTTTTGCAGACAACGTGCGTGCAGGGGGAGGGGAGCACCGTGGGCACCCCGTGTTTTGCAGCCAAATCCAACAGCCACATCCCAAATACGCTGAATTTCTCCCTCTTCACCCTACCCGTGAGTGCACAAATATCGGGGGGGGGGGGGGCGGGGTGAAACCCTCCCTCCCCTATCCCAACCCGGTCTGTGCTCACCTATGTTGGCATGCCGGGCGGCTGCGGGCGTCCCTCGGCTCTGCAGGTTGTGCAGCATGGAGCTGTCGAAGGGCGAGGAAGTCCAGGTCGTGGCCATTTCTGGGCTCATATAAGACGGGTAGGGGCTGGAATAGGAGCTGCCGAAACCCCTGCTGTACTGCTCCCTCCCGTTAGCAGAAAGGTTCAAGGAGGTGCCATAAGCCGCCGCGGCTTCCCGGGAAGAGGTGGCAGGGATAGGGGTGCTGGTGGAGAAGGAGAACCGAGGTGACACGGGAGGGTGAGAAGATCCCGGGTTGTAAGCGGCGCTTTCAGCTCCGGGTTGAGTCCAGATGGAGTGGCTGGAGACGGGGCTGCCTTGCTGGGAAGAGCCGCTGCTCTGGAGGTACGGCAGGCTGGGGATCATGGAGGTGACCCTCGTGGTGGGCACATAGACGGGGGACGCTGCGGCCGCGCTGTGCATGAAGCCACCTGCCCCCTCGTACGCCGGAGGGCCGGGGTTAGCTGCCATGGTTAAACTTTGGTACATCTCGTGAGGGGCCTCCCCAAACCCCGGCCGGGTCCCCGGCCACAATCCAGAGCGATGGAGACCGGGTGAAATCCCCTTGGCTCCACTTTCGCCTGCGGTGAGCCGAGCCGGCGCTGTCTCCCGTGGGTGCAGCCTTCCAGCCAAAACCAAAACACCACCAGCGATGCAATTTTCCTCCAACCCCCCCCCCCAGCACCCTTTCCCCCACACCTCCCACCTTCCCCACCTTCAGCAGGTCCGGCCGCCGCTCCGAGACCCCAGGCAAGAAGCCCAGGTCCCTCCGGAGGAGAGACTTAGCTCCTGTCTGGATTTAGCGTCTCCCACCGGCCTCCATCCATCACCTCCCGCCCCCCCCCCCCCCCCGATGGGGCTGGGCTGCTTAAAACCCAGGGTCAGTCTCCTCCCCCCCCCCCCCCTCCCGCCCCGTCCAGCAGCACCTTGGGGAGCCCGGGGGAGCCGCGGCCGGGGGATGCGGGAGTAGGCGGCGGCAGGGACCCCCCTCACCCCCGCCTCGGGGCGGAGGGATCGGGAGGTTAGAGCAGTTCTTGGGGGGGGGGGGTGTTGGAAAGGGGAGGTGGAAGGGGGGGGGTGCGCAGCCGGTAAGGTGAGAGACAGCGATGCTCTCTGCTAGGGCCTGGAGCAAAAACCTTTGTCCCGCAGGTACGATCGGTGCTTTAAGTTGTTAATGGCCCCCGAGGCCCGTGTTTGATGTGGGGCTGGCGGCGGGGGGGGCGACACGGAGGCTGCGGGAGAGGGGGGTAAATTAGGCAGACGGTGGGGAGGAAGAGGAGGAGGAAGGCTGGCTCGACCCTGTCACACCCCCCCCTTCCTGCCCCACTCGTGGCCGGCCATGCATGGAAGAGGGGTGCTTAAAAGAAGGGGGGTGCATTAACCCCTGCACCCCGATCCATGCTGCTCGTTTGCAGGTGATGGCGTGTGGGGAGCAGACCCCTAGGAGCAGCTGCAAAACTACTCCCTCCTGAGTGTTTTTACTCCCGTTTTTCCTGCGTGGGGAGCTGCGGGAAGCTGGAAGCACAGTGGGGTGACCCACGGGATGCTGTGGCTTGGGATGGGGAGTCATTTCCCAGAACCACAGGGCAGGGTGGGTGTGATGGATGCTTTTCCCCATGATGGTTTGATTTTGATAAGAGCTCCTTTGGGGGGGGGGGGGGGGCTGGGGTAGAGGGGCATGGCTTAGGCCGAGGGGTGCTGTCAGGGCCTTGCATGGGGCTTGCAGTGGCAAGACCCCAAAAAGCGTTGTGGAGGGGAGTCAGGGGGAAATCCCCTTCCCAAGGAGGGCCTGGGAACGGGGTGAAACCTTCTAAGATGCTGTTTTCCCTGCAGATCATGGAGGGATCCTAGAAACCCACATCACACCCAGAGAAGGGCTGGATGGGGGGCAATTATGGACAGAGAAACAACTCTTGGGACTGATTTCGATGTAACCAGCAGATTCCCCCGGCTGAACCCCTCTGCTGGGCTGAATTTAGCAGCACAAGAGATAATCGGCAGATAACGGCTGATACCCGGGAGGACAGCGGGAGACGGGCAGGCGGCCGAGGAGAGGGGGAGAAGCCGGAGGCAGCGTTGGGAAGTGGTAAGGATGGAAATGGGCCGGGAAAAAAGAGGGTTTAAGGGAGCTCTGCATCCCCCCTCCCGCTAAAACCCAGGGGATAGAGCAGTGGCTGGGTCGTGTGCCTGTAACCAGCCTTGGATGGAGCATTTCCACTGGGCTCTCCAAAGAGGAGCAGGACCCACAGGAGGGGAAAAAGGAGTGAATTTCCCTCCTGCCTTAAAAATAGTAACGATGATAATAATAATTAAAAAAATCAACTAAAAAAAGAGGGGAAAAAAAAAAAGGGCAAAATTAAGTCTGGTTTGGAGCCCGAGGAGACAATAGGAGGAAGCTTTCAGGGGAGGCCCGTAGGAAGGGGCTCGCCGGGATCCAGCGAGGGAGAGGAGCAAGGGGACAGAGAAGAGCTACCCACCTTTGGTGCTGGGGGCACAAGCGGTGGAGGCGGCCAGGCCGTGGGGCAGGACACCCCCTCTCTGCGGGGAAGGCAGAGGACTAGGAGATGCCTGCCTCCTGCCTGTTCCTGCTTTGGGATGGGGGGCTGTGGGGGACAGTGGGGCCCTGCTTTCCCCCCCCCCCCCTTTGGTTCCCCAGTGAGGCCAGACTCCCCAGTCCCGCTCGCTGACTGGTTTGCCCACATCACGTGGAAATGGGTGGCGATGGGAGGAAAGTGCGGGGGTAACCGGGGGGTGTCTGGTATCTGTTGCACCATCAGCCGGGCGCCAGGTTTCATTGCTGTGCAAGGGAAGGGGAAAAGGGATATAATAATAAAATCAAACCACCACCACGGGCACGGCCCCACGGCCGGCCCCACGCTGCAGGCAAAGTCCAGCCGGGCTGCCCTGCTCCGCACCTCCCCTGCACCCAGAAGGACAGCCCACACAAGTAAAAAGCGGTATGTTCTGGGGGGCACGGACCCCCCGCATCTCCCCTGTCCCTTTGGAGGTAACCTCCTTTCGTGGGGATACTGCACAAGGTGGGGATTTCTGCAGGATCTTGCCTCAAACCCCTTTATGGTCCAAGCAGAGTGAAGAGGTGACAGCCTCTGTCCCCTCCACCCCAACTTGCTTGAGAGTGCTCCCCTAAACTGGACACCCATCTTTTGCCCCCCGCTGCCTCCGTGTGCGCTGAGGTCTAAAGGTTAATGGTGCAGCACAGAGCCAATTCAGGGAATAATGCTCACACCCTTAATTCTTCCTACGCTCTGGTTCCGGGATTTCCCTTGGAAATTTGGGGTCCTACCTGAGGTGGGGGCTGGCAGCAGCTTTTGGGACTGGGAAAGAAAAAAGTCCTTGAGTAATTAAAGATATCCCTATGAAAGAGGTGAAGGGAGCAGGGTTTGTGGGGGGACAAGGAGGGGAAGTGATTCACCTACGGGGGGAATGGACAGTGCCGGGAGTGCTCGGGGGATCCCCCCATCCTCTGCCGCGGAGCCGCCAGCAGCCCCCCCATTACTCTGGGGTACCCTCTGTGGGGGGCACAGAGAGTCTGTGACCGGGAAACCCCCAAAAGGGTGCCCCAGCCCGGCACAGAGCTTAAAAATGTGTCTGCACATAAATCAGGGCAGATACAGCAATATGGTCAGGAGGATGGCTAGAGGTACCTATAGAAATAAACTTATGGGTACATAAATAGGGCATAGAGAAATAAGGGCCACGATGTGCCTTGTTCGATATTTATATTTTAAGCACACGGGATAAATCTTCATGTAATAATGAGTATGTAGCTTTATACTTACCAAAACAAACACTGCCTATAGATGGGACTTAATGCATGTCTTACATATAAATATATATATACTCCTATACCTAAATATACAGTGTAATTTATACCACGCTGTGTGCATGTGTATATATAAAAATATGCTTCTGAACACAGAGCTGTCAGTGGGCAGAGAAAGAAGGGAGAATTAAACATATCGATGTTTTTCCTATCTTTCTTTCTCCAAAGCAGCTGTGTATCCAGATGTTCAGGGTTCGGGACATGCATCTCCTTATCCACGCCTTGCAGAATTCTTGGTGATTTCTTCTGCTAAATCTTCGTTGAATTCTTACGAAATATCAGCGCTTTCCTTTAAAAAAACGAAGTAAAAATGCAATTAAACCCTATTAAAACCGCTGGAGGAGCTCTACCAGGAGCCGATGGTTTCAAGGACCTGCCTTGGGTTTGTCTCTCCTAGGAATGAACGCGCACACACAGGGGAAAATACCCCGTGGCCAGATCCAGACTCTTTCAATGGGGAAGTACCGGCCCTCGGTGCCGAGCATCGCGTCGCGGCCGGTGCGCACGGCCAGAGGGCTGCTCCGTGAGGAGCCGAGCCCCAGCCTTCAGCGCCAGCCGGGAGGGGGAGGATGGATTTCGGACACTTTCTATGCCCCCCCAAAACCCCCAGATGCAAAGAATGGGACAGGGACAGAGCCCAGCGACAAGGGTGTGTGTATGTGTGTGTGTGTGTGTGTGTGTGTGTAAATCTCAGCTGTGCGCTCCGAGGAGCCTTGTTCCCTGCGCTCGCCCGCAAAGTGAAGCGGTCAACGAAATCTGGCTGAAAATAACCGTGCGGAACAAACCTCGGCCTTTCCGCTCTCCCTTCCAGTGCTCTCTTCCCCCCCCCCCAGGGAGGAAATAGATCGATACGGTGCCAGTTTGGGGGGTGGTTTTGTTAGGGTTTTTCCCCCTCATTGAAGTTAATTCCGTGGCGGTTTTAGAGTTAAAGCTGCGGGTGTTGGTAGATGCACCCGAGAGAGGCAGTGAACAAGAGAAGGAAAAAGAAAAGGAAAAAGAAAAATATACGTTAGGAATTTGGGTGAGGAGAGGGGGGGAGTTTATTTAAAATTTTCTCTTCAGGACTGTGCTGAAAATCGAATTTTTAAAATTTCACTCAAAAAAACCCCAACCAAACAAACGAAAAAAAAACCCCAAGAAAAACAACCAAAAACCAAACCCCCGAAACCCCACCAAAAAAACAAAACAAAAAAAAAAAAAACAAAAAAAAAAAAACAACCCCACAACAAACCAAACCCCCCAAAAGTTAAAGAATGGAGAAAAGAAAAACATCATCAAGCAAGCAGGGGTTTAGGAGAGCAAAACAGAGCCAAAGGGGTCGGTGCAGCCCTCCCGGGGCTTTGTGAGCGGGTTTGGGGGGTGCTGTTATCACCGTTTTATTTATCCCATGTGGGGAGCGGGTCTGGGGATGAGGGGGGTCTGGGCTTTACGGGCTGCGGGGAGCGAGCAGCCGGTCTCCAGAGTGCGGGTACCCTCGGCTGGGTAGCACGGATCTATGGCTGCCTGTCTATAGATGTGTGTGTCTCTTGGTGCGTGTATCTATAGGTGCATAGGGGATATGGAGATGCAGCCGGCGGGGTTTGTCCTGCGCTGTCTTGTATTAGAACAGCCGGTGGAATTCGGGAGGTGGCGGAGGGATGTCCCAAGCCGAGGGGGACATGGCTTGGCACTCGCGGCTTTTGGGGGTGTCAGACTGGAGGGGCGGGGAGATGGTTTGGGGGGGTTCAGGCCCCTGCGAGACCAGAGACATCTCGGGGCAGCCCTGGAGCGGAGCGCACCCACCTCCCCTACCCGCCTTTGGGGTCTGGGGATGGAGGAGGGCGGAAGGGATGCTCATACCCCCACCCCCCCAATCTGGCCGACACAGGGGAAGGGGTGACCCCCGAGCATCAAACCCCGGTGCAGAGCTGCTGGGGGTGAATCAGTCCTCCCGCCCGCGGGACCGATCCTGGCTCCTCCCAAAGCCCCTGCTTAGACTCGGAGTCCTCACCTTGCACCCCCTGGCACCCCTGTCCACGGACACGTGGCCCAAGGAAAGAAACCCCACATGGGAGTGAGGGCATGGGAGGGGGGTCAGCTCCAAACCAAGGGAGTATGTGGGCAGGAAGGTGTCAGAGCAGGAGGGTTGCTCTGCTTTGGCTGCCACCCCCACCCCGACTTATCAAAGTCCCTGTCACACCTTCAGAGACACTTTCCTAAACATCTGTCACATCTGCTTACAGGACAACAGTGGTCCCAAAATGCACACCCCACCCCGTGCGTTTACAACCTCCTCAAGGCCAGGAGGGTGTCCAAACAGCATCATCGTTCAGCGATGCTCCAGGGGCATTTCTAAATCCATTTTGGCCACTCCTTCTGCCCCCCAATCTTATGTTACTGCTTTTTCCTTGTATTTTTTTCCCTACTGGCAGTGTAGATAACTTCCCCAAGGACAAAACCGTGGGATGCGGAGGTGTGTGGAGCAGTGCTCAGTGCTCTGATGCAGCAGCAGGGGAGAGGGGCTAAGTGGTGAGCGTCAGTGCTGGAGTGATTTAGGGAGAGTCAGGATCCAAAACCCACCTGGAACTGGGATCTTTAGGGAAACAGGGGCCACAGAATGTGAACACATGCCCTGGCTGTGCCTTTGCATCTGCATGGAAGATCCCTGCTACAGGGGACAGAGGTGTCCCAGGGTACAATGAAAATACAGCATGGATCAATGTGCTACACTCCTGTTAAGCTTCACTACCAAAATCCATCACCCAAATCAGGGTGCGTTGCTGCCGAGCTTCCCATTGCCCACTCACACTGTTGACCACATGTGTGGCTTGATTGCCATCACATCAAAGGACCGTGGTGATGTAACAGCACTAAAAACACACATCTGGAGCACACCTGCTGTGAAACCACCTTCCTGGCTGCTGGGTGCCCACGGGTGGCTCAAGCCTAGGCACAGCCCCTCATTCTGGGGGCAGTGGCAGTGGTGATGGAAAGCCCCTTCCCATGTCAAAGAGGCTGGAAGAGCCTTCTGCACCAGGCAGAAAGCTGAGCTGCCTTGGAATGCATGGGCTGGAGCGCGGGCAGTGCAGAACCTCAGTCAGTGTTGCCACCTATCTATCCACCTGCCCATCTATCCATCTATTCATTTATCGATCTATCTAGCCATATATCCAATATCTATGTGACTTTCTAGTCATTCCTCTGTCTATTTGATTGTTTGTGCCTATTTACTTCACAACATACCTATTTATCAATACATACCTATCCATGGATCTCTTCTTCACTCACTTATGGGTCAATCTGCCTACAGCTGTTTGCTGTATGTCCTTATCTGTCACTGTACCTTTGTGTGTGGCTGCACTGGCCACATCCCCATGGATGTCTATTATGGGTCTGCCCCTACCCATGTGGGTGTCAGTGCCACCTCAGCTGTGGGACTGTCTGTGCCCTTCTGCCGTTGGGGCTTCCTGCACCCCTCCACATCCATGGCTGCCTTGACCCTCTGGTGTCTCCCAGACCCACAGGGCAGTTTGTACCCCTGGACAGGGTATGCTGCCGCTACCCCAGACCCATGGGGCTTCCTGCACTCTCAGTCTGTGGGAATGACTGAAAACCCTGGACTCATGGGGTTGCCTCATGGGAATACCTACACCCCAGCTCCATGAGGCTGCCTGCACACAAGGCTGTCTGCACCCTGACTTACAGGGCTGCCTTCACCCTGGTCCCCCTGGCACTGCCTCCACTTGGACCCACAGCACTGCCTGCATCTCAGACCCATGGCGATCCCTGTATCTCCAAACCACCGGTCTCCCTACAGCCCGAAGTGATGTGGCTGCCTGCAGTCCCAGCTTAGGGGGCTGCCTGCTCGCAGCCCCGGCTCCGGGCCGTGCCGTGCCGAGCCGTGCCCAGCCGTGCCGTGCCGTCAGCGGTGCCGTCGGGGCGGCGAGGCCGCGGCTGTCAGCCCCTATTGATGAGGTGTGGGCTGACGGCGGGGAGCGGCGGCCGCCGGCTCCGCTCCAGACTCCCCGGCGCTGGGGTCAGTGCCCCGGCCAGCCCCGTCGCCGCCGGGAAGGGAAGGGCTGGACCCGGAGGGATGCCCCTGCTCCCCCTCCGAGCATCGGGCACCGGGTGATGGGAGCGGTGAGCTTGGATATGATGGGAAAGGGCCAATCCTGACACAAATCCTACACCCCTGGGTGGCAGATGTGGGATCAGGATGGAGGCTTCACCGCTGATTTCCTTCTGTGCTGGAATAAAAAACCTATTTCTCTCTCTGCAGTGGCATATCAGGGTTTGAATTCATGTATTCTGGACGGGAGAAACCTCAAAGCCAAGTAGTAGGTTTGTTTTTTTATCATGATGCTCAGTGCTCCAAGCCCTGGTTTTCCAAGCGCCAAATCCATGTGAAATGATCTCACACGAGCAAAGGACGTGAAGGGTTTCACGTGCAGGCAAGTTTCACGTGCTGGCAGGGCTGAGCAGTAACGCAGGAGGTTGGTTTGGCCTTGGACTAGATTGACAAAACCACAAAATATTGAAGGGTTTAAAAACGGAAAACTTGGGAAAAAGGCATTAAAAATGTCCATTCATTTTCAACAAGGGAAAAAACCCTGTGGCGCAGGGCGAGTGTGAGACCTGAGGCTGACAGTGTCCTCAGCAAGGGACACTGCAGGCAGCCAGGAACTTCCTGGGAATCTTCTTCTCTTCACTTGGACCTGTCACAGATGAGTTCCCTGAGCTTGGGACAGTGGCAGGCTCTCACACAGCCTCCCCCAAACCCCAGCCCTCAAACCCCCGGCCTCAGCTTTGCAAGGGAAGGGAGGACCCAATTCCTGCAGCTAAACCCTGGGATATCCTGAGAGGTGTTGGGGAGCTGCACATAGGAAGGGCTCAGCATCTTCAGAGTGGGGATGTTTCAGGGGCTGGATAAGCAGAGCCAGTGCTATTAAGTAGTTGTTAATCTCCAGCTGCTCCTTTGGATTATATCTGATTTCCACATGATCTCCCCAACAGTTTCTGGAGTTGTGGCAACATTTTGGGTGTTTTTCATTTTCCTAATTAACATCCACCCAACTTTCCATAAATATCCCTCCCAAGGCCCCTCAGAGCACCCTCTGCCCTGCTGTTCTCCAGCCAAGCAAACGCTGCAGCCTTCACTCACAGCAGCAGGAATTCAGACTATGCCGCTGAGATTCCTACGGCTGCACGAAAAAAGCTCCTGGTTTCCCTTTGCCATCAGAAGGAGTCTGCTCACCCTCCTGCTTCTCTTTGGGGTTTGTGCTGCAATGAGAAATAGCACTGGTGTTAATAAAGAGAAGAGAAATAGCACTGGTGTTAATATTGCTGATGCGTTGGCATTGCTGGAGAGCAGCAAAGCTGGTGATCCCTTAAATCTGCAGAGTCCCAGTCTGGATTTGTCTTTCAGACTTGGCTTGCAGCTTCACACCGGGCTAGGAGTGCTGCCCAGGATGGAAGATCTTGGATGAAGGTGGCATTTTGTCCTCTTTTTGGAAAGCAAGGAAATACACAACACTGTAATCGTAACAGTAGCATGAAAGTTCATTTTATCATGAAGTGATATTGCTACCATTAGGCAAAACCCCAGCGCAGCACACTGTGGAAAGAATACTCAGGTATGCTGGCAAATTGATATCTAATTAGCCCTCATTCTTAGCTCATTAACACAGTGCTGATACTGTTAATAAACAGTAGTATCTGTTAACACACCTGGAGACAGATGCACCTCTGGTTTCCCTTGAGTCATACAAACCAGGAGGAATGTGAGCCCTGGGGCTGGCAGGGCAGGAGGCGGAGAGGCTGAATGCTGGGCATCCCTGGAGCGTTGAGGGATTTATTGGTAATAGAGAAAGAGAAAAGCCACTGAAGAGGCAGGATGGACTTAAATGTCTGTGTAGTTCCAGCTATTGGTTGTCAATCAATCCATCAATCAATTTATCTATTGTACCAAGTGGAAAAAAAACCACAACAGATTTAGACAAAGCCTGATACACTTGTACACACAGCTATTTGGTTTTGTATTGCACCTGGCTGTTTTGAATAGGTGTATATAGCTCCCAGCTTGCAGAATAGAGCATCTTGGGCTCAGCCTCATGATATCCTGCCCTGGCCAGGCACCAGGTACTGGATGGATGCTGTAAGGGGGATAGTGGGAGATCCTAATCTGTTGTTCAGCCTGGAGAAGAGAAGGCTCTGGGGAGACCTTAGAGCAGCTTCCAGAGCCTGAAAGAGCTGACAGAGCTCTGCAGAGGGGCTTTTGGCTAGAGAGCCCAGCTCTCTCAGCCTGTCTCCATAGCAGAGGTGCTCCAGCCCTCAGAGCATCTTTGTGGCCTCCTCTGAACTTGCTCCAGCAGCTCCACATCTCACTTACGCTGGCACCTAGAGCTGGATGCAGGACTGCAGCGGGGGTCTCATCAGAGAAGGGGAGATGTGTCAATCAGCTCCTCAGGAGTTGCTCCTTGGCCATATGAGACCAGAACCAGGCAGCATCATATATTTTCTCTTTTACAAAGAATCCTTATGTACTTTACAACACCACTGCAACATCTTATTATCTGGGAAGACAAGGGAAAGGATGACTGAAAGGCTTGGGGGGTGTTGCAGATGCAGGACAGGACTCATCTCTCACAGAGCACTTAGTCCTGTGCCTTAATGCAGGATTATGTATTTTTGGCAGAACAGCTGTGAAGTCTCACTGTAATGCCAGTGGGACATCGGAGGCATCGGAGCTTATTCCAGTTGTTAACACCCGAAGATATGTGAAACACCATGGAGAAATGGTTGAATGCGCCCAGGGATTGCTCCTCTGCAAAACATAGACTTTTGATTTACTGTCTTCTGGCATGCAAAAGGACAAGTTTTAGCACCTTTCCCTACAGGCTGTGGTAGAGCTGTGTGTACTTCTGATGTTTGCTCCAGAAAAACACACGTGTCAGAAGCAGAACTGATTAGGAAATGCATTATTTGGATCAGTGGAAAATCCTCCCAAAATCAAGAAAAATGTCATTCGTGTTTCATCTGGAAGAGGCAGAAACACAAACCCAGCAAACTGGAAGGTTCAGGTTCAGTGGGTTTTGTTTCTGGATGAACAAAGCTCCAAAGCAGAACAGTTTGGTTATTTTATTTATTTATTGGTATTAAATGGAATTGGATTTCACTTTCATAGTTTCTGGGTCGGTTTTGATTGGTTTGCTTGGATTATGAAGATTTGGAGACATTTTTGAATGAAGTGCTGTTTGAACGCCATAAAAAGAATAGTTGGGCTTGAACAGCCATAAGCAAGGAGTTTAAATATTTCTAATTGCTTTCAGCTACATTTAAGGTTGAGATCTTGTATGTCAAAACACAATATAACCGGGGCATGAATTCAGATGGGTTTTACTGATTATAACTAAGAACTTTTTGAAGCATTTTCCTTAGCTTGCAATAAAAATGTATGTATTCCTTCTTTCCAGAGTCTTCTTTTTTGGAGGGGTGTTCATATAGAGAATAAAGAACATTTACCAATTTCAATCTTCTGACTGCAGGCCAGCAAGTCTCAAAAGCCTTGGCTATAACAAGATGCAGTGGGAAAAACACAGAAAAAAACAGGGCCTTTGTTATTCAACTATTTATTTCTATCTCCCCTGGAAAATGTTATTAAAAATATGAGAGTTATAGCTCTCCATCACAAATACCAGGAAAACAGAAAAGCCTCCAATAGTCTTTTTCTTACATGGGATGCATGTTTCTGTCATCACCCCTTCCAGATGTTTCTTCTACTCACCTGTTTGAGTAAATCACAGCATCATAGCTGTGTCCACTGTTCCTGGCCTCGAGGTTGTAAATGAGGTACACTAAAGAACAGAGAAGTTTTTCTCTTTGTTCTGCACACCTTTATGTTCCATTTGGAATAAATTACAGTTTTTTTTGAGGACAACCTAAAATCTTTTATTTTCTAGTAATTGGTTTGATGAAGAGCATCTTTGAGCCTGAGCTTTCCTGCCTTTTGCCTGTCCTTGCGTTTCATCCCCAAATCATAAGTGATGTGAGTTAATATTTTCACATCTGATGAAGCCTGGACACTGTGGCTATGGTGGTGGTACCTGGAGAATTGCTCTCACCATCTCTTTCCTCAGACGTTCGAGGCTGTGGGCAAAATTCAGGGGTTGTTTGTAATCACGGAAATCTCTCTGTTCTGCTCCTTTCCTCTGATGTCCAGACACCTCCTGCGAGGTGAAAATGGATGCACTATTTTCATCCTCATCTGAACCTCTGGATCAAATCAAGTCACAGAGTCATAGGATCACAGAATCATTTAGGTTGGGTTTCTCTTTCCCCCACTCTCATTTTTTCCCCTCTGGTTCAATGCTGTAGTCCAAATGCCTTACATGGCTGTTTCTGAGAAGAAAAAAGAGAAGTATTTGGGGAGAACCCTTCAGGTTTGGTCCAGTTTGGACTCTGGGTTACTAATGAACTTTTACTTTTACTTTTTTTCTTTCTTCTTCTCCACCCTATTCTAATCCTGTCAGATGAGTCCTGATCTCATCAAGATCTCAGTATGTGCTTAATGTGCTTGTCTTTGCTCCATTGACTGGAAGAGGATTGCTTGGTAAATAAAGCCAAGCAAATGGTCACGTCTTCAAAAGATATCAGGACTTCAGATGGAAAGGTGTCTTGGCCAAGGCTCCTGTGCTCGTCTGTCAGCACAATAACACCCTAACTTGGCCGGTCCTTTGCAACACTGTTGGAGGAGGAGGATGTCCTTAAGGCTTGGGAAAGCCTAGCTCAGTTCTCAATTGTCCTGAGACTTCGGCGAGGCCAATGCACCTCTAGGGACCTCAGTTTCCCATCTGCTAAAACAAGGGTAATAAAGCCCCATGGGTGCAAATGGTAAATCATTGACTGCGACGTGTTCTCCGTGTAGCCTGATATAATATGGCACAAGCCAAGGGGACATTCATCCCAACATCCAGCTTGCAGACAAGGGAGAGAGAGATCTGATCATAGTGACAGAGATTAAGCCACTGATTAAACCAATCCTGAATGGACTTGTGGATAGGTCTATCAGTGGCTTGAGTTTAGTGCCCTCCCTGTGAAACATGGAGGGCTGATGGCTCAGCAGTGCTGCTGTGGCGACAAGAGGATAACATCGACCAGAGGAGTTATCAGGGTTGGGGAGAATGCAAAGACATGAGCAAACAGTGGGCAGCAGCATTGCAAGAAACCCTTTGGGAGCTGGTGGGGTGAGGCTATCTTGCAAGGCAAACCCTGGGAGATGCTTTCTTTGCCCAGTGGTGATGGGGGGGATTGGCAACTACGGCAACTTTAAGTCAAGGAAGACTGAGGGTACAATGTGATGGTGTCTGGGAGAAGGCAGGGGCCTTGGAACTAAATTATCTTTAAGGTCTCTTCCAACCCAAACCATTCTATGATTCTCTGATTCTATGTCTTGGATTCTCACCAAGTGCACTGAAATCATCAGTTCTCAGCCCAACTTTTTGCAAGCTTGGGTTGAAGAAGGCTGTTGGAAAACAGACTTTGTGTTATCTCTGTGTCTGCAGCTTCCTTTTTAAAACTGAAACTATGTGAGCATGCTGGCTGCATGTTTGCCCAGATAGCATTTACATTTACTGATTAGTTCAAGCCTGCTTTGGCAGAGAGCTGGAGATCTGTAGGTAAGAGTAAGAATAGGTACGACGTATCAGAATTTATAGACTCTGGCTAGAATCAATGCTGAGCTGATTGCATGTCTAAGCTATGGGCAGGCTGCAAGACTGGCTAAAGGTGAAGTAAATGTGGTCTGTGTAAAAGTCACATTATTTTATTCCCCACCCTACACCAAATGAAAGGCTTCAAGCTTTCCCATGAAGAGAAATGTGCTCTCACAAGGTAGTGTTTTGAGGCAACCAATTTGCACCCATTTCCACTGGGTCTATAATTAAAATAAGATCCCAGAGCTGAGAGCTGTCAGCCAGCCCCTGTGAAGTTCACACATTTAAATGCTCCCATCAAAGGAAAACTAAGGTCCAGAAACTTGGCAGTAATTAGATCACTGAAGTGCAAGCTCCTGTGATTAGATCAGGAGTGTGCTGCCAGGATTATACTAAATCAAAAGAAATAATCAGACAGCTAGAAAAGGGAGCAGCTCTTCATTTAAACTTCATTAATTTCCTGTCCACTTGGCAGAGCCCGTGAATTCTGCACTTAAAAAGGTGGAGGTTACTTCTAGTGAGGACGGGCTATTGCTGCGGCAAGAAAAACTTGTTATAATCCACACAATGTGAAGAAGCAAAGTCTGGGCTCTGGTTGTCCCCAGTATGACTCGTCTAAAGGAAATACACAGCTGCCTGCTGTATTTTCTGTTTGGGCTGTAAAGGTGCTGCTCTGCCTTACAGGTCTCCTGAGTCAGCTGAGGTCCTTCACTGCTGGGCCAAGCAGTGGCATCCCCCAAGAGTGAGAGGTGGGAGATAAAGGCATTGACAATGGCTGGTTGGACAGGCCCGTGGGATGAGCTAGAAGAAGTGCAAAGAAGTGATTGTATTATTTTTATAGGAAAATCTAAGGCTTCTCAGGAAAGTTTCAGAGGTCTCCAGCTTATGCTCTGCTAGATAGAGGGCTCTCAGATCTCACCCTAATGCTCAGGAGGATATTTGTCTAGAGGCAAAGCTTAGAACGAACTTAACTAACAAATACTGGGCATCCACAGGTTTTGCCCTGAATAGCTGTTGTTGAGGTAATGCTGATGATCATTTGATTACAACTTCACTTAGACCAAGACACGGTGTTTCACTGGTGGTGTTACTTCTTGGGGATCTGGACAGCAGTAACGCAAGCCAACCACTGTGCTACATATCTGTGAAAGCTATACTGTCCAAACCTCTGTGAGGCTTGGCTTTGTGATGAATTTGTAGCTAGGTTGTGTTATCCAAGTGAGTAGTGCCATACATTTGCACAGAAGGACTTGAGTGAGTGAAGTTTGGTGGGGTCAAGGCCATTGTTGGGAAGGTATCACCAGGTGGAGCTGTTACATACTCGTCTTTTGGCAGTGTGCGAGCAAGTGCTCCTTCTTGGAAGACCATGACAATGGAAGACCATTGTACCAAGCTTTGTGTGTCTCAGAGGCAGTGTTTGGAGCTTGGGTGGCAAACCACGTTTGGGTGGCATTGGCCAAGATGCACACCATCTGATTCACCATAACTTTAAATAGGTCTAAGCCCTGATGAGTGCATTGTGGCAGGTAGGTACAGGGATGCTGACCTGTGAACATCTGAAAGACTTGACATCTAAACCTGCCAGAGTAGGAAAGACAAGAAATGTTCTGGGCTGCAGATCTACTCTATGCGGTGTAACTTCATCAGAAGGATACTGTGGTTTTAGCCAGAGTTTTTCATAACCGCAGCTGCACACACTTTCTGTTGTGAGGAAGATGTTTGGTTTCATTTTTTTTTTTTTTTAACAGAAAATCCCCTAAAATCCCATCAATTTTGGTTTGAAAGCAAAAAGCAAGGGAGTTGCTGTCAGCAGAAGGTTCATTCATCTTAAAAAAAAAAAAGGCATTCCAGGCAAATTAAATGATAAAAGAGGCGATAAAACCCACCTGCTTTTAACTCCAGGTTTCTGTTTCTTTCTAAATCAGATCATTGTATTAATGATACTCAGATTGAGGGTTTTTTGTGGCATTATTGGGCCAGATCTGTATCTGTTTCACATGGGGAGAGGCATGTCTTTCTAATCACCCTCATTTTATGATGCTGTACACCCTTTTCACTGGCTGAGGAAGCCCCTTCCACCCTGCAGCATCCCTGATGAAGACACAGGAGGGGAAATCAAGGCAGGAGACTTTCCCAAACTTCCCCATGATGCAAGAGAGAGGCCTGGGAAGACAAGCAGAACTTTGTGCTTCTTAGTTGCTCTGGGCATAAGATCATGCTTCAAATCAAGACCTTTTGTCTTCCTCAGAGGTGGATCTGCCCATTTTCACTGCCTGAGATGTTTTGTTCTCCTGGTCTACAAGTCAAAACTGGCTGTGCAAGAGGAAGGTGAAAAAAGGAAGAAGGAGAGTAATAAACACCTTGGCATCCAGCACCATCTCAGCCTCCACCATGTCCCATAGTAGATATCCAACCACAGCCATGTCCCACCTATGTCAATACCTATTTTGACATTTCTCTATAGGCAGAAAATTGAAGTGGCATAACTCTCTGCCATAGACCTAAATGCATGCTGGCTTGTCCGTTTCTGGAAAACCTTGGAATTAATACCTCCTCCTGAGACCTAGTGTTGAGCATCCATACTGCCTTTGACATTGAGGCTGCTGCAAGTCCCACCTGAAGGAGCAGGGCCCTTCTTGGAAGGGCATCTGGATCTTTAGAGAAAGGACCCCTTTTGCCAGTGTTCTTTTGCTTGATGTTCTCAGAGAGAGCAAGACACTGCAAGGAGGGGGGCTGCAAGAACCCTGAGTTAAGGGTACACCAAGGAACCTGCATGTGAGCAAAACAGTAGCTAATTTGGTTTCAAGAGCTGTAATCACCTCTGTCCTTAGCATTGTGTTGTTAATTTAGGGAACAGACATGTCACACAATGGCAATGCCAACCTGATAAACCTGTCCTGAGTGAGAAGTGCAGCTCTTGGCAGAGTTAACTCAGCTGCGAAGTCTGGGACACACAAACAAGAAGTGTGGAAAAGTCTTGTGGTACCTTGAGACAAGGGAGGACTTGGAGGAAGCCTGCAGAAAGGTACGTGAATAACCCTGATACAAGACATTAATGAAAAATCCAGTTATAAAAGAGGTTTATTAGTCAAGGGCTATCCTAATTGTGCATGTGTATTGCTCTGATTGTGGCATAAAGAGGATCAGTTGCAAATAGGAGCCTCTGTTGTGTTTGGCGCTGAACAAAATTACCCTGCTCCCCCAAAACTGGCAACCTCTATAACCAAGATAGAGACTTTGCTGAAGGGAAAGAAAGAGGAGAAAATTAGAGGAAGAACTTGTCCAGAGCTAGCAGTAAGTAGTGATGGAGTCAGAGAGGGAGCTGAGTTATCTTCGTTCATGCTGGTTGCACCAACCTGCTTCAGGAGCCAGAAACAAGTAGTGACAGTAAATGATGAACAGGGTTGGTGCTTTTTATTCCTTCCCCTTTCATGACACCCTTTGAGGCTTGCACATGTGAACGAACATGGAATTTTTAATGGAAAAATGATGGTCCCTGCTCCACAGGGCATAGAGCAACTTCACTGGGGTCTGCAGGAGATACTGGGATACCCTTCCCTAAAAAGGAAAAGTATTAAAATCAGGATATCCATCAAAGTGACCTATTTTGTGGCTTCCCCATCGCTGTTCCTCCTGTATGGTTGAGAATGACAGGCTGTTTTTTAACAAACCTTCTTGGCATCTGATGCAAGCCCAGGGGAACGGTGGGAAGGCGAGCTGTAAAATGGTACGCCCTGGCTGTCTCTCAGCTTCCTGCCTTTCCCCTTGGAGCTAGATAACAGGAACAGCAGATAAGGGGGAAAGCGGCTCTTTAATTCAGTCAGAATTTCACTTAGTGTGAAGAAAAATGCCTAGTGAGAGAATTAGACTAAGCCAGGAAATAGCCTCTTAAACCTCAGCTCTCCCTTGCTAAAAGTATATTTAGCATTTTATACATGTACATATCTCTATGTCTGTCTTTCTCCACACCACCATAAAATCCCTGTCTTCTATCAGTGTGGTGGCCAAGAAATTCTTTTAAACTCATAAAAACAAGTGGATACAACGAGCTGCCTTTTCAACTATGTGGGCTGAAGCATTTTTCCAGGTCTCTCCAATATCAAATACTCCCAGCCTCTGAGGGCACCATCATCTCTGCTTGCCAAGCAGATACCTCCACAGAGAAAAGCTTTGACCAAGCATGGCCAAGATGTTGTTTTAGGTAGAGCATGATCTGCTGCAGCCTGGAGCCCAGCACTTGGATGAGGGGGGCTTAAGCAAGGCTTGAATGGATCAGAAGCTTTCAGGAATGCTGAGGAGGGATCAGGCTTTGAGTCTTACTCTTTTTGAAGGCATGGATCCCACTTCTGGGAAGAAGGCTGTATCTACCCTGCTGTTCCTCCTGTATATCCAGCCCCGAGTGTTTGATGTCAGGAAGCAATGTTCCTCCCATCTGGGCAGGGAGATAGGATTAGCGTGTGGGATATCACTGTGGTTTGGGGAGATCTTCAGTGAGCATCCCCAAAGCAAATACTCTGCTTTTCATGGCAAAGTATTGCTGCACCTTCACTGCAGTCGGGTGGGTTCACATTGAGAGGACAATTTGGCCTAATAAAAAACTTGTGGGTGCTCCTGTATCACCCCAGCGAGGAGCTGGCAAGTCACTCAGATTGACCTTCTGGTCTGGGAGGGAGATGCATCCAAACATCCCTTCACAGCCCTTGTACGGGATCTCCCCAGTCTGCATCTCACTGATGTTCAGTCTTCTGGCTTCTCAACCAGCAGCTCCTGGGAGGGTCCTGCTGTCCACACCTCTGCAGATCCAGGGGGTTTGGTGGGGCCCAGGCTTAGACCAGGGAGATAAAAAATGTGGTATCCTGATATTAAAACTTGGGATGGACGCAAAATAGGTCATCTTGCTGCTAATGGCAACTTCCACACTGCTTTTCCACTTCAGGTTCCTGAACTCAGCTCTCCTAAAGATGTCAGGCAGAGAGAGCAAACAGTGAGCAGCCTCTGGGGTATTCCTGGGGTTAGTGATTTACATTTCATATTTCCAGTCCTTCTCCCCTCAGAGGCTTCAGGCAGGAGATTCAGGCTGTTTGCTGTCTTGCCTTCTTTCTTTTCTCTTTTCCTAGTCATGCTTGTTATGGAAGATCAGATGCTCTTGTTTTTGCTAGAAGTTAGTTCCAGTTGTCTCCTGCAACACTGCCATCTAACTAAAGGTGGTATGGTCCAAGGCAGGTGCTATGGTCCCTCTTCTGAGAACTCCTTCTTCATAGCAGTCATCAAATACTTTACTAGGCTCATTTTCTGATTTGTTTTTAGGTTGCAAAGTTATCAGGCTTTCATAGTTCTGGTGTCCTCAACATCAAAAGGACATGGAACTGTTGAAACAAGTCCAGAGGAGGGCCACAAGGATGATCAGGGGACTGGAGCACCTCCCATATGAAGATCGGCTGAGAAAGTTGGGGCTGTTCAGCCTGGAGAAGAGAAGGCTGCGTGGAGACCTCATAGCAGCCTTCCAGTATCTGAAGGGGGCCTGTAGGGATGCTGGGGAGGGACTCTTCATTAGGGACTGTAGTGATAGGACAAGGGGTAATGGGTTAAAACTTAAACAGGGGAAGTTTAGATTGGATATAAGGAAGAAGTTCTTTACTGTAAGGGTGCTGAGGCACTGGAATGGGTTGTCCAGGGAAGTTGTGAATGCTCCATCCCTGGCAGTGTTCAAGGCCAGGCTGGACAGAGCTTTGGGTGACATGGTTTAGTGTGAGGTGTTCCTGTTCATGGCAGGGGGTTGGAACTGGGTGATCTTAAAGTCCTCTCCAACCATACCTATTCTATGATTCTATGACTCTGTGTCTCAGTATCTCTATCAGCTAGTGCAAACAAGTCTTGGTATGCTGAGGATCAGAGATTCCTGCTATCCTCTGGAGTACTTTTTTATACTATAAGTGTTAAATGCTGCTCACTAAGGTAAATAATTACGTCAGCAAGGTAAGGATACAGTAGTACGTCTTTGCTAGATCATGGAATCTCAATCAATCTGTGGTCAAGGATTATGCTGAACCTGAAGTGGGGACTTTGGGTTTAGCTGTGTAATTGCCTTCTGCAATTTTTTCCCATCACTGTCTGAATGCACATTGACTTTCAGTATCCACAACATCCTGGGGCCACCTCCGCTAGGCTGAAGAGAAAAGACACTTCCAGGCAGCTTGTTGCAACACCTGGGGGCCAATGCAAAACCAAGAGACATTCTCTCTGCACCTAGCAAGGAAAGGTAAAGTCAAGCTTGCCTGTGATGCTGAGATAGCAGTTCAGTATCTAAACAGGTAACACCCAATTACAACAGAACTGTGTTGACTTACACTTTCCCTTATCAGGAGAATCAGGTATTCATGTAAATCACAAAAGAGTTTGATGGATGCCAGTTCACAGGGAGCCCCACACCAAGGAACAAGAGCCTAGTTAAACAAAATGTATGTTGTTCTTATCTTTAAGCTGTGGCTATTGCTATGAAATAAAAAACTATAAAAGAAAGTGCCTTATCATGGGGGTTATAATTCTTTAATGTTCTCCAGGGGCTGATCTTGCCTGGAATCAGGCCCTTGGGACCACTTCCTGAACCCCACAGAAGTCGTTTTCTCGCAGACAGATGATCTTTCCTTATCATTTGCTGTCTTGGCAATAAAAAAGTCTCTTTCTTGAGATGCATGTTTAGACTGAGCCTGGTGGAAAAGGAAAAGAAGGGGCTGCTAAATTGGTCTTAATTCCGATGCTTGCCTAAGAGTAAATAGTGAGGTCCAGGGACCGTAATCTTCATTAGACCCTCCTTGGCCTGGAAGTGTGGCACGGACAGCACATGTGGTAAGTAGTCTTCAGACAGCCATGCTGGAGACTAGCTCAGAGCCCAGTCTGAATGCTGTGGCTAATCAGACTCCCTTATCACATTTACTGGGAGATGGGTGATGCCAATAAAACCAAGTCAGCCTGAGTGCACTTAGTGGAGCCAAAAGGCTAATTGTTAATAGATGCCTAAAGCTCGTGGCTCAGGAAAGCCAGCTGGCCCCCTCTGCTCTCCTCCCTGGGTCCTGGTGGGACCTCAGATTTGGGCTATTCATAGATTTCCTTTGGGGCATTGCAGATTCCCATCCCCACCGGAATGATGTGCAGAACACCCACATTTTACTGGTATTTATCCATATTATGATCTGTACAGGTGCTCTATTTGAGATCAAGAAGTTATGAACATGACAGTGGTCCAGCCACCTAGAGTCTCCAAAGGTGACAGTAAACCCAAGCCGGTGCTTCGCACTAGGGGTATGCTGATTTTGCCAAAGAGGGGAAACTGAAATGTATAATTTCTGACAGGGATGGGCTGTGTTTGCACCTCCTTCCTCCAAACTGAAAATAGTGGCTGTTAGGAGACACCTGTGGGAAAAAATGAGACCAAAGTGAGCTTGCAGTGATTTTTCCCTGGGACACTCCCCCTGCCTCTAGAAAACTGCAGGTGATGGCTGTCCAGAACCAGAACTGATATTATTGTGTTTAAATCCTTATTTATCTTTTCCCCTTAAGAAACACCTGTGTATCTGAAACCTTGTCTGCTTCTTGTACAACCCATAGTTTAACAGGGATGTTACACCTCACTGCAGTGCTTACCTTCTGTAGGACAGAGTCCTGCCTTGGAGCTCTTACAGCATAAATGGATGTATGCCTTTTTATAACATGGTGATTCAAGATAGCTATCTCAATTGATCCATACATTGTTTAATAGATGCTTAAAACCCAGCACCAAAGCTGGATGTGAGTGGTAGGTAGGATTTTCTGTCTGTGTGCTCTCCCTGCAGACACTCAGACTCCAGTGAACACCTCCCACATCTCTGCAGCAATCAATTCCCCCTCCAGCTCCGGAGGGAGCCTCCAACACTGGGTCCTTTGTCCAGCAACTTTGAAGGTCTTTCTTTGTGGTTCTGTGAGTCTGAGCAAGCAAAACACCTCAGGGTCAGGCTGTGTCCGTCCGTGACTCATATCCAGCAGAGGTGGGAGAGCCATTCCTGGTCCAGCTAGTACTTCAATGGAGGGGCCATGGTGTTTGCAGAGAGCAGAGATCTCCATTTCCCCAAGCAGACTTGAGTGTCTCACATGGTTATAGGTTAAGGGCTGTGATTCTGAGAGGCCATCACTTTGCACTTCTCACCAGCCACCTTCTTGCCTTGCTGATGCTCCCCAAGGCTGCCATAATTTCTGAACCTCTAACCCTAGTGAAGCCCCTTTATTACAGGGATCACAACAAGCAAGTGGTGGAGACTTTAAAGTGGTTCTTGGAGACAAATATCAGGGCTATTTGGTCTTACAGGGCTATATGGTGTCCTTCAGATACACCATACAAGGAAGACAGGTGGTCTCTGCTGTGGCTTTACAGAATTCTTTCCCATCTCTAAGACCCTTATTTGTTGGAGTGGATGCCACCATTTGAACCTCCCTCCCATTTTACTCCATCACTAGATCTGAAATCCAGTACCCAGGTGCAGAGACCTGGTGAGTTCAAGACATCAATCTGACTAAAGAGGACCAGGAAAGCAGCTGGTGGAGGTGTGTGCTGTGAGTGAGTGTACAAGCATCCACATGGGAGGGGGCTCTGCTGCAGGTGTGCAAATACAGCTCGTCCCTGGCATCCTCTTGGAACACAGCTGAGCAGGGACCTGCTGCCTTTATCTCTTGACCTCTTGCTCCCCCGCCCTGAGGATCCAAATGCTGTAGGTGCAAGTACATCCCAGCCAGCTTGGATGGGCCCCACATTACAGGGAATGAGAGTCCTTGAGGAATCCCCTGTATCCCTACTTAGGAGCACCATGGTGGGATGCTACTTCCCAAAAAACATATTTGCACCCAACCCCACAGAACAGTCTTCTGGATGCATTTACACCCATGCAGAGATGGCAGCACATCTGCATCATCTGGCACATCTGCCTGGCAGGATCCGCAACGGGCAGCTTTCAAAGCTACTGCTTACAGAGGCTAAGCTGCCTTTATTGCAGGTCACACACCCTCTCAAACAGCAGTGGATTTAAATGCCATAAAACCCATGGTCTAACACACCCTGGGAGTTTCCCACCACCCCCTATGTGTCACGAAAGCATCCCTCATTGCGCTGGCTGAGGGGATCTCTCCAGGGATCCTTTGCCAGTGGTGCGCCATGTGTCATTCAGCAGCCAAGCAAACCGCAGCACCCCACAGCCCCATCTCTCTGCCTCTCTGCTGTTCACACATCACTTCTGTGGCTGCCTTGCTTTATTTTTCTGGCAACGGAGGAAAAAATAGCTCGTGTGAAAATTATTTATTTTGTATTAATGGCTCGGAGTCAAAGCCTCAGCAGACACTTGGAATAAACAGGATCACTCCAAATACAGTTGTTTGAAATCAGAGCTTTGCTCTGACCCTGGAGTTTCTAACCAAAGCCAGGAAAGCTGTGTATATAGAATCCCTTATTATTTTTCCCCCTATTACTCCACAGTACAACAGCCTTGCTTGTAGCCAGAGGACTTTGACCAGGATGGTTAAGCCAACATTTCATTTAGGCAGTCATATGCATGGTTGTATAGGTGGTTAAGGCATAAAATAATCACCCCTATCTGACTAATAACCCTCTTTACGCTTCCGATCCAATTTGTATTCAAGCACATCCCACTTCTCCTCAGCCATTCCTCTCCTTTCATTTCACCTCCCAAAAATATGTATTTTAAGTGGGGGCAGCTGTCAGGTGAAGAACTGTGTTTTGGGAGAAATGTTCTGGATTTGTTGTCCTGAGGGAAACCAGCACTTTTGTTTCCACACTTTCCTTCCTCTTTGTTTTGTTTTGTTTTACTTCTTGTCCGGCACAGCCAGTTTTCCAGACAGATAAAAGGAAGAAAAAGGGGAAATAAAACAACAAGTGAGTCAATGTCTTTATCTGTGTTCAGCGTGGTTTTCCTCCCTTCTCCTTTTTTCCACCAAATAATAGAAATATTCCCAGCTGAGAATTAGGGCACCTCAGCTCATTTCAACTACTGTGGAATACTGAGCACATCTGTTAATGGATGCAGCTCTTCAGCTGTGGCTAGCCCTTGCTCCTGATGGATTAATTAAGGCTCAAAAAGGAAGAAGATTCTAAGCAGGGCTCAATACAAACCTTGAGAAACCCAGCTTTGAGTCTACAGGCTCCTTTACTGACTCTGAAGCATCCGTGTAGCTAATTTTTGTCTCATTTCTTTGTGAAATGAGCATTGTAGACCAGACTCCCCGGGCTAAGTGTATGGGGTCCGTTGCAGGGTCTTGCACCACAACGGTGCAGGCAAAGCAGAGACAACCAGGCAGGGATGCTCCAGGAGCAGCTCTGACAAAGGTACCCCAACTTTTCTCCCTTTGAAAAGCTTCATTATTCCACCTCTGGGCCATGATTAAAAAGCTCTTACGGGGCAAGTGCTGGCTTTGCCTGTCACCCCCCTCCGCCCTTGCAGCATGCCTGCGGGGTGGGCAGCCAGGCTGCTGAACCTTCACACTTGCTACAGCTCTTGGAAAGTCTCAGCTAGAGGCTTTCCCGATGCCAGGCGGCTGCTATAATCACACATTGTTCCCGGTCACTCCTTGTCGTTTAGCAGCACTTGGAAAATGTCAAATGTGGGAGTCCGGCAGCCTTAGGTTAGAGTAAAAACTCCCAAACATATTTGGAAGGCTGCCAGCACTTTGCAAACCCTCTGCAAACTCAGATAAGGGGCGACCTTGCAGCCTGCGGGCTAGGCCAGTACTCTGTAAACCCTCCATGTGCTTGGGTTGAGCTTTCTCAATATTGTGATCATCCCATCCCCTTCCAACATCGCTTGGTGCGAAGGGCTGGCGATGATGACCTTTGCTGAGACATCTGGTGTTCAAGGGGGAAGAACCCACTGGAGATGTTGACATCCAGAGCCAGTGGGGACAGGACCCCCCCAGTGCACAGGGAGGCAGAGGGTGCTTGGGTCTGGATCTGTGAGCAAACCCAGTGCCCGGTTTTGTTTGAGCTGGAGGTTACAGCCGTTGTCCCAAAAACTCCTTTGGGTTTGTAGCAAATGATGTTCCTAAAAGCGCAGTTGGGGAAGGTTGGTGGATGCTGCTTGGCAAGGAGGGGGAGGAAGGGTTGAGTTTGGGGCTCCATTCTGAACCGTAACGAAATCTAAACATTTTGAAATTCTTCCCCAAATGACAAATAATGTCAAATACTGAGATAGCACTGGTCTGGATTTGAGCCGCGAGGCACCTTCTTATATTCCTAACTTCTGATAAAAAGGATGGAACAGAGTCAGGAAAACTTTCCTCTCCTTCCCCTCATTATTTTTCTTTTCTTTTCTTTTTTTTTTTTTTTTCCCCTTAAAAACACCCTCACCCTCAGTGAAAGCAGCAACATCTGAAATGTTCCAGTTTGGATGGGAGAGACTTTTGCAGCAGGAAATGTTTCCCTCTGGATTTTCCTGGCCAGCTCTGGCCGACTGCACGTCCCAGATCCATTGAAGGTTCAGCTTGGGCACTGCAGCTCAGCTCAGGGATGGGCAAAGACAGCTCCCCCCACAAAACAATCAGCTTTTGGGGAGCCGGTACCCCTGTGCATGCAGCATGGAGAAAACAACTGGAATCCCTGTTAATTAACATGGTTAACTATCTCACAGGCAGCACAGTAGCTCTATTAGTGAGGGAAGTGCATTCTTAGGACAGTGTTGTTAATCTGCTTTTTTCCCTCTCTTCTTTGCTTTAAACTTAAGGCTTTCTGCTAAAAAGCTCTGTGGGTCAGTTAACCTATATTTATACATTTTTGGTTCATGAATAATTTACAAGTCTTTTCCCCCTGTGTATTTTTCCCTATATCCTTACCCTTACATGGCTGAATTATTTCTCACCCATCCATCCATACATCATCTAGGGAATTCAGGCTCTTTTGGACTCTGTTTGCATCTTGGTGGCAGATCATACATTTTTACTTGCAAACATATTTGTTTTCTCTCTGGGTCAAATAAGTCATGTGAAAATGTCAGTGCATGAATTACCTGAGACCTATTTACCCTCTGCATCCCACCAGGGCCCCTCTGAGCTTCCCGATGTACAGCCGGTCACCTGAAACACCACAAAAGGGTTGGGGTAAAGCAGGATAAATGACCAGAAGAACCCTCATGTGGATTCTTCTTTGCTTTCACCTTCATAAGAGAGTCATGAGCTGTTTTCCTGGACAAATAAATTCTCAGTTCCCACACCTAAGCCATCTTTTGGGGCTTCTCAGCAAGCTGGGCTACCCCTGGTTGTCCTTAGGCCCTCTCAGCAAATAAGAGGTTTATTGTTTGGCTTGTAAATTTGGAGGAAAATCCTACTATTATTATGTTTTTTAGCTCCCTGTTTCTTTCTCCAGCAGCTGATGGTTCCGTGTCTCAGCCCTTTCTGGGCAAAGTGCATGGGGATAATAACCCACAGCCTATCATGACATGGAAACAACCTCTGCCTGCATTTCCTTTAGGAAAAGCAAAGAAAAGACCCATATCCTCTAGCACCAGATCCCCAGATGCTTTCATCCTGAGGGGGAGATGATGCAGATGAAGCACTCATATAGCCCAAGTCTGGGGTTTTAATTCCCTTGGGCAGGATGTTAAAGCCAACCCTGATTTGGGTAGGCATAGAGGGTGTCGAAAGGGAAGAAGAGACCATCTCTAGCCAGACTCCACAGCAAACACCTGCTCTTCCCCTTGTACAGATCAGCCTGCCTTAGCCCCCCCTTTCATTCTTTCTCCCTGCTCTTTTTTTCACCCCCCTTCTCTGGGGCCATCGGTGGAGCATTCAGCAGTTAATATCCTTCTGTCTCCAATCGTGCTTTAAGAGGTGTAACGTTTGATAAGCCCCATTTAACTTGGCTGTACTACATTGTTTAAATAATTCAAATACAGATTGGCCCTTTATAAGGATTTCTGCTCTATTGACCCTGCTGGGCATGAGTTACCAGGAAGTCAGGGAGGGGCTTCTAAGGCTGAAGGCCTGAAAAAAAATCAATTCCAGGTCTTTAGTGCCCAAATCACACCCCATTATTACCAGGTAATTGCAGACCTGCTTTGCTGTTAACTCTTTGGGAACAATACAGCCTTTTCAGGGAAGAGGGAAAGCAATAAGTGCTTTATTCTCTATTGGGGTGCTAACCTGCATGGACAGTGTCATGTGCTTATTTTAAGGGCTTGGATGAATAGTAATAGAGGTAGAAGTGTCAAATTGCTTGATTTTTTCCCCCTTCCCTTTCTTAATACCTGGTTTCCTGGTGGTTGGTTGCACTGCAGAATTTGTAATGCAATTTTCAGTTTGTATGTCTTTCTCTCTGTACACTGATTCACCAGGATTAAGGAATGGGGTCCTGTAACATGGTTATTCCTTATTAGCACTTGTCTTTCATGTTGGGGCCCCACGGGGTCCTTTTACTTTCAGCAATGCACAGACATGTGGAAAGTCCTATGCAATAGGTTGTGGAAGAGCAAGAAGAAAGATTACATCAGTCTCTTGGGGTGGTCTTGTAGGAGTAGGTCAGTGTAGCCAAACGGTTGGTCTTGAGCACATGATGCCCACAATGCACATATTTCATCAGGGGTTTACTCTGGGGCAGCCCTGCTCTGGTCACATAGACAAGAAAGACTCATTATCACTTGTAGTGCATTTTCTGGGTTAGTTTAATTCAAAAGCAATCTAGGTTTTTAGGCATAGTTGGATGTAACAGGGAATTTCTCAAGGCTCTCAAGACTAGAGTGTGGTGGTGCTTCAGAAATGAACGGTTTCAATCCCCAAAGATGTGCTTGGTTCTTTGACAGCTAGAAGAACCCAAAACTTTGCATGTCTAAAAATGACAGCTAATAACATCTTTTGTCTCCTTCACTGTCCTTAACAGGTGAAATCTGACCTCACGAGAAGGTGGCTGTGATCCTGGCACCTTTGTTTTGTGATACCCTAGGAGCCAAGCCTGTTAGATTTCATTAATTAGGCTAGGAAGAAAGATGCAGGTAAAAATAACCCAAATCCCACCTCTGGGGAGATGACTTCTGTCTTCATTCGAGCCCCTTCTTTAGCTCATGGTTCTCCTTCTTGACATGACATAAACAGGACCCAGGGCTAAAGACTTAAACACAGAATCATAGAATGCCAGGCTGTAAAGGACCTCAAGGGTCATCTGGTCCAACCTTTCTTGGTAAAGATGTCATGTCTTTCCAAAACATGACATGCAAAAACCTGTCCTTCCTCCTTCCTGGTCTGTGAAGGATGAAAGTCACCCACCCCATCATACCACCTGATCTGGCCTGTGACAAAAGCCACAGCCTCACCCTGCCACCCAACCTGGCTGTGGGAGGAGATGCCAGTCTGGGTGTCAACAGGTGATGTGGAACTGACCACAGTTCCCGAGGCTGCTCAGTCCCCACCCCTTTTACAAATGGGCACCTTATCGCTGGGCACTGTTTATCCAGGAACAGGGGACAGAGGACAGGGAGGAGCTGCATCAGCCTCCACACTTGGTCATGACACCAGAGGGCCAGGTTGGATGTGGCTTGGAGCAACCTGGCCTAGCGGAAGGTGTGCATCCCTGCCCATGTCAGGGGATTAGAACTGGATGGACTTTAAGGTCCCTTCCAACACAAACCAGTCTGTGATTCATTCTATGATCCAAGATGCTCAGAGTCCACCTGTCAGTTGGGTGTTATTATCCCACCTGTGAGCTCCTGGGAGGCCATCCAAGAGCCTCACTCCTCTGTAGGAGCACAGCTAACTCATACTGTGCCACACTGGAGCATCCCTGGTGCCTTTTTGAATGGTCTTTTTGCTGTTTGTCTATGTTTGATTGACTCGTTAATCCAACCTGCCCATTGCATGGTGTTGGCAAGGATGAGGTGAAATCTCAGGGTAACCAGTGAAGCAATGTCTATCCTGGACAGTTTTCAGCATTTAATTCAGCAGGTGATGTTTACCTGGTGTCTCTGTCATGAGGATCTTCCAGAGGATGATACAGGAGCCTTAACTTTGGTGTGCACAAAACTGGGGTAAATCCTGCTGGCTGTAGGCTGCAGCAAAGTCATTTACCTGTGATGCTTTGTGTCTCCAGGTGAAAGCTGGGGAGAAAGAATATGATCATCTCTGTGCTGTTCAGAGCAGAGATCATCCCATTATGGAGATGTACAGCAGCAGAGGAACAGTAGTACCTTGGGGAAGCTACCGCCACCATGGTGTGAGTGCAAACAGTGCCTGGAATTTGAAACAGAGTGAAGGGGAAAAAAAGTCTGTGATAATTTTTCAAGGCAAATGATTGGGACTTTGAAGGCATTTCAAGGTGGTCAGATGCTGAGATTCCACTGAAAAGGGATGTCTTCAGATGCAGGTACCAAAATCAGTTCTCTAAGCATTCTGAAGGGCATTGAGGATATCACTTTAGAAAAGACCCGGATACAGAGCAAGGGTTGATATCTTAACTGAAGTTCACAGGAGACTTACCCCTATCTCCAGTTGCTCTAAAGAGGCTCCTGGGACCCTGACTTTAGGCAAAGCAGAGCTATGCTCACCTCCTCCCCACTCCCTGAGCAGCAAAGGGTTAAAGGGTGGGGGAGCACTTTGATTAATAGATGTCGTGTGAACATGCACATTTGCCTGTGACTGCATTCCTGGGGCTTTCGGCTGGGTGATAAGCTGCGACCAAAGTCCTCTGGCTCTGGGCAAGGAGAGCAAACAGGGCCCCAATGGAGCAGTTATTAATTCCAGCCTTGCATCTCCCAGGGCTGTCTCTCAGCAACGGGGCTCCGGGGAGGCCTTTCACACACCAATCGATACACCTTGCTTTGCCCCTTGCTCTCTCCATCCTCATCCTGCACTTGTGCATGCTCACCCCGGTCTCCTTCAGTGCCAGAACTTCCAGTCTTGGGACTCTTTCCCATTGGCAGCAGGGGAAGGACAGAATGATATTGCCATTGGGGTGAAGGAAGCAACCCCTGAACCTAAACTGCTGTTGTAGCTGCCCCATCCCACCACATCCACCGTGGTCTTGATGTGGTGGAAAGCAATGTGTTGGACTAGAAAAGGGGAATTCAGCAGCAGTACCTCCAAAGAGCATGTGTGTCCTTCTGCACCCATCAAAATACAAACACACCTGATTCAGAATTTATTTGGCAGCAAAATTTCCTCTTCCCTCAGGGTAATTTCAAATTGATTCAAGTCACAAGTTGTCTTTTTGACTCCAAACTTTGACGTAAAGATATCGATTGAAAATGAAACTCCTTTCCCTCCTTGAAAAGCAAAACAAACTCAGACAACCTGGACCTTTCAACTTGCCTTCAGATAAGACGTCATACTTTCAAACCAGCTTTTGTGAGGGTGTGTTTTTAGTAGCAATGATTCTATGATTGCTGCATAGAGGATTTTTATATTCCATGCTCCAGGGGCTGGAGCAGCTCTGCTATGGAGGCAGGCTGAGAGAGCTGGGCTTGTTCAGCCTGGAGAAGAGAAGGCTCCTTAAGGGGAGACCTTAAAGCAGCTTCCAGTGCATAAAGGGGCTACAAGAAATCTGGAGAGGGACTTTAGACAAGGGCCTGTAAGGACAGGACAATGGGGAATGGCTTTAACCTGACAGAGGGGAGATTGAGATGAGCTCTTAGGCAGAAGTTCTTCCCTGTGAGGGTGCTGAGGCCCTGGCACAGGGTGCCCAAAGAATCTGTGGCTGCCCCATCCCTGGCAGTGTTCAAGGCCAGGTTGGATGGGGCTTGGAGCGAACTGGTCTAGTGGAAGGTGTCCCTGCTTGTGGCAGGGGGTTGGAACTGGTTGAGCTTTAAGGTCCGTTCCAACCCAAACCATTCTCTGATTTCTGCTATCTCTGATTTGGAATACCAGAGCAAAATGTGGATTTCTGGTTGTTGGTGTTTCCCTTAACCCCACAGCTGCTCTCAGGAGGCTGTCAGTGGGAAGAGTCTCCTTCAGGAAAATCAGTTTCTTGAAATGGGCCAAAACATTCAATAATGGCTTTGTGGAAATGTGACTCCATCTCAGGGCAGGAGAATGTATTCGGTGTTGTATAACAACAGGATGTTTTTAAGGCATGCCAAACTGATCACTGCCAAAATGAAGTCAGCTTTTTTAGTCATGCTGTTTTCCATAAAGAAGGCAATTCCAGATTTCATAATGAATAATATGAAAATCTTCTACCATTACAGACCATCATAACTTAGCTTTAACATTTGGTCATAAGCAGAAAAGCACAACCTGTCTTGCAGGTGAGTGGGGGTCTCGAGTCAGTCGGTTCCTCCATCCCCCAGCTAAGATGGAAAAAACCAAGAAAGATGAGAAAACAACAGTATCGTGAAGAGCTTTGGGATAGGAGACCTAATGCAAGCTGTTGTTTCCTAGGAAGTTGTGTGTTCCCTTGTAATTTTATTTCAGGACAGGCAAAAAAAAGGAAGTTATTTTGCATGACCCTCAGATCCAGAGACCATTCTCAGGTGGGGAAGGCATTTTCTCGCCATTCATTCACAAAGCAGTAGACCCTTTCCCTAGCCCTAGATTGTCATGGAGAAACATTAAAGTGAGATATTCGAAGAGTAAAAGCTGATCCCTATACTGAGAAAATGAGAATTAAATGCCTGGCTTGGACTGTAAAGGTCTTCAAATCTATAAGGTGAGAAATGTGGTCATTTTGAGCAGAAATTCCATCCAACATTGACAGTTTTTAACAGGATTCACTGAAACCAGCTTGCTTTCATAGAAAAGTGTAGTAACAACAACAACAATTATTATTATTATTATTATTATTAATAATAATAGCTAAGTAAACTGGCTTTCTCCATTAAAAATAAAAAAGAAAGAGTAGTTTTGTCCAAAAATTCCCAGCAGGCTCAAGTTAGGCCTGTATCTGTGGTAGCAGATATGAAAAAGGCATACTGAGGTCATCTAATCCAGGGGCCAGGAACCTTTCAAGGGTTGAGTGCCAGACTGGATTTTTCTTCCCTAGCAGAAGCTCAGCAGTCTCTGTCTCTCCTGAAAGAGGGTCAGCTTATAGGTGGGATCCTGTCTGTCAGTCCAGCTGCATTCTCTGGGATTTATCCTCATAGCTCCTCTCCCAACACATTCATGATTTAAATGGTTTTGCCTTCAAAAAGACCCAGTGGTGGGGTTTTGGCGTGTAAACAGACCTACAGTGGGAGTAAGGAGGTCACCACTGCAGGTGGTGGTCTGAGAGTTTTTGTGGCTTGTAAGTAAGCCTTACGCTGATGTGGGGGCATGCTCTACAGCTACACATGTGTATCTGGAAGGAAAAGAATCACAGAATCATAGAATCAACCAGGTTGGAAAAGACCTTTAAGATCATCAAGTCCAACCATTACCCCAGTAAGGAAGAAAGGGAAAAAGCCAAGCTTTGTTGAATGAAGATCTATGGTAACCATACTATCTTTAAATGGATAGGAGCAACTTTCTGCTTAGTTTGAGGCCTTTCTGTGCTGGCAGAAGGGGATGGAGGGAGGGATTCAGCTTGCAAAATCAGACACTTGTGTTGGGTACATACATTGGAGGGTCCTTGAAGGCTCTGTGTGCCTATCTCCCATAATAATCACTGGAGATCCAGTCCATGAAGGCAGAAGAGAAGACTAGTTCATACCAATCTAGGCACCAGGTTTAGGTCAGCCTTGGAATATCCCCACTTAATCTCCAGTTTCTGGACAGAAGGGCATGAGTCACCTCTATTTCCTTTGCCTTCCAGCCTCATGAGGGCATCTCGGCATCTCTAGCGCATCTTCAGTGAGGACAACTATCCTAAACCGTAATTTAGGTTCCTGAATCTTTCACTTGAATCCCATCCAAGATCTCTGCAGGAGAATAAACATTATGCTTCACAGCACTGGGCATCTGTAAGAGACCAGATCCAGGTTGCTCTGTTTCCTGAAACCCAGAATCTACCCCATATCCCCTCTCCCTGGGTTTCTGAAGCCTGTTCCCCAGTCCTCAACCCCATCTGCAGCTTAGGCAGCTTTGATCATTTCAACATAGAAATGTGTCACAGAGAAACACCTTCGCCTTCTGAGCTGCAGTTTGGCGCTGCAGAACTGCTCTTCTTCAAGTAGGCTTGAGTAAAAGTGGAACAGTTTCTTCTGGAACAGAGTGGCTGTTCCAGGGGCCTTTTCTTTCCAGAAGTGGGGATGCTTTCAATTGTGTGGAATGGTCTTGTCTTCACAGAAAATTTCCTGCAAAATTTGTGGTCATGAAAGATTTCCACATGGGAACAGAGGTGTTAATCCCTTGCCCCGGTGGTGTTCCAGAGCAGACAATGAATTTCTCCTGGGAACATCTCCCAGACCCCTGAAACACCACTTCATCTTGATAGAGTCAGATGAGGCCTTGAGCATGTCAGGAGCACTTTCTGGGATATTGTCTTGGTCCTTCACAAGTACACCTCTACAGACCAATGCAACCAGGGCACAAATCCTATCTCCAGCAGTCCTGACGGGCAAGGGGGAGCTTGACCTTCCATCCCTCTCTTCTTCCAGATGGAGAGGACCTTCTGTCCTTCCTTGTACACTGAAGTACTAAAGCCAGACACTATGGCAAGAAAGTGCCCTTCATCCATCTAGCTGGTATCAGAAGCCTGCTTCAAGCTGCATCTTTCCACATCACAAGATTTTGCAATGTGACTGATATGGGGGTCCTTCAGCTGGTCAGTGTCATTTTATTGACACAAAGAAGAGTATAGGTAGGATCAAGACGTAAGAGTCAGAGCTTCTTATGTGACAGGGTCTACTCCACAATCTTCCACCTTCTGCAGCTTTGCCTGGCCATCTTGCCTTCTTCACAGTCATGTAAATGATGGGCCTTTATACTCCTTTTTTGCACTCTTCAGTCTTTTGGGTTTTGCTTCTACCTTTGGATAATGAGGAAGTGATCCCAAAGGGTCCAGGCTTGTAAGAAAAGCCATTAGTATGGGAGAAAGAGAAGCGTTTTGATCAGATTTTTTTTCAGAAGAAAAACATGTAAGAAAGCTTTGTTGAAACCAAACTTGTTTGCTAGGGTTTTTTTTACTGTTGTTTAATTTTCAGCAAAAGTTTCCACTTCTGATGCAACAGAAAAGCAATATATGATGATTTTCAGCCAGATTTCGTTCTCCATCACTGGAGTTTCATGTTTTGTACCCCTGTAATGTGTGATGTCGTTATAGCTCTGACTCACCTCCAAGGACTTGGGTAGGAGGCAGCAGTCATTCCCCAGATAAAAACCCATGTTCTGCCTTTATGGTGCAGCTTCAGGCAGGGCTGTTCCTGCACCAACTGGCCTGTGGCAGGCTCTGAACCCCTCATACTCCCATGGAGGTGTGAGCAAACACAGACAGAAGGACCAGAGATGGTTCCTGAGACTGTTCTGGGTCTCATCTGGCTGGCCCAGATTTTTACTGGGCACAAAGACTTTGCAGCATCCCCACCACAGGGTTTCTCTAGGACCTATGTGGCTGTCGAGTGTGGTGCCAGCACTAAAAAAAGCCCTCTCAACAGTGAGCCAGGCCAGCACGTCCGCTGGAAAAATGACATAACCCTGTCACGTAATCTGGAGTTCCTCCTTTGGGGCAGCCTCACTGGCTGGGCCCGTGTGAGAGGAGATCAAAGGGCAGCACAGGAAAAAGAAAGCAGAGCCCATACAGGGAAAAACACCCTCAGCCACTGGCCAGGGAGTAATCGCAGCCCTCGGTGGGCTTTGGGAGTTCCCATTCATGGGAGGGATGGAGACACACATCCTCCTCTGGCTCCGGGCACTGGGGTGGGTGCAGGCACGGCATCCTTCTCCATGCCTCTCCCACCTTATCATCGCACTGGTGTGAGATGAGATTTGGCCCCTCTTGTGCCTGGTGCTGTTCAAGCTCCATGGAAAAGATGATCTTGACCCAAAAGAACTTGGAAGACTGTGGTTGCCCAGGCCAGTGCCACCAACATCCCACACACACACACACACGTTCTTCAGCTGACTTCCCACCCTCCCTGACTTCAGAGTACCTGGGTTAAATACTGGAGGTGGATGAAGTAGTGGGAGGGAGGTGAAACAGCAAGAAAAAGACACTAAAATTGACAGGTCCCATGCCAGGACTGGTGCTGAGGGATCTGCGCTGGGTACATCCTTGCACACAGACACGGGGGTAGCCTTGCAGTCTGGAGCCTTTCCATCCACCATCGCTACCCATTCCTTGCCACCACCTGCACCCCCAACCATGTCCCCCCAGCCCAGCTCTTGGGGTCTGCCCACCAATGCCCACACTGGGGTTTTGCATTGCCCAGGGTTTGTGGTTTCTGACCCCTGACTTGCTGTTGCCACTGGAATTCCCTATCACTCTGTGACTCAGCTGACAGAAAGGGAGACAATGGCATTTTACATCAGCCCAGGCTATCAGGAGCCTGCCTTATCTGAGCTGTGTTTTTCTATTAGTCTAACACTCCATTGTGCATCCCTTTATCAGCTGCACTGTTGATGTAATGCTGGCTTGGAAGTGGTTTCTGCATCCTAGCACTAAGACAGCTCACTTTTATTTTGGGGGGGAAGGGGAGGGTGCGAGAGGAGGGTTTATCGGGATTCTCAGGAGATAGGAGCCCTTCTCCTGCACAGAGCAGGGAGGGAGGGCTGGCTGGGTGGTGGAGGGGGACTACCAGCCTGAGCTGAGCAGGCCATGTGCAGGCAGCAATTTAATGAACATAATTTCTGCTCCTCCTCTCCACACAGTATTTTTAACTGGATCATAAAATGTTGATGAATGTCCTCTCTGGTTCCTTCTGCAAGCACCATAATGTGCAGACTTGGCTTTCTGAAGCTGGACTGGCCCACATGCTGCTGGCAAGGTGAGCACGGGTCACCCCTAACAGCACTCTCCTGGGCAGCTTTTCACTGGATTATACTAGTTGAGCTCTCACTGCGTTTTTTCCCTCATCCCCCCCATCTCTAGACATCTATTTTCACAAAAAAAAAAAAAAAAAAAAACCCAGCAAATGAACATCCGTAAGTGGCCAAAAGCTTAAAAAAATTCTGGGGTTGAATGGGAAGGATAAATGAAGCTACCTGCATGAAGTACTAAAATAATTTGGCCTCACGGGCTTTGCTTCCTGAGCATTTAAACCCTCAGGACCCATCTCCATCACAGCAACAATGACAGTCAGTAAGAGAAGCACATTGAACATATGTCAATACAGCAAAATGAGGTATATGGCCAGGTAGGATTAAGTGAGTTAGATTTAGCCTATCTAGTAGGAGTAAGAGCAGCAATGAGGTTATCATCAACCTTATTGATATCAATATCCATCTGGAGCCATACCTGAGCACCCTCCTTGGTTACTATGGCCTGATTTCACTTGTCTACTTCAGCCCACATGGTAGCATCCATGCACAACCATCCTTTGGCCAAAGTCATCATCACCAGTCTTTACAAACCCACTGTAACTCCCCCTTGGAGCAGTCTCTGGTGTAAGGGAGTGGACCACTAAATCTCTGCTCCTTCCCTGATGGGATTTTGTATTTACCCTGTCTGCCCAACTCTGTGCATGGGGGTAAGATCAGAAGATGTTTGCAGGTACATATTCCAGCTTGGGTTTCCACTGCTTATAATGAACTTGTTCATTTCCTATTTCACTTCACTCCAGCCCAGTAGGCTGGATGCTGTGGCTGCAATACATTCTCATAAAGTATGTACAGCCGCTTGTAGAAGCTGTACAACGATTAATGGGTTATTAATAAGAACCTGGTATGACTCATACTTTGGCTGTTTCACTACTGCCTCGCTCACAGCGTGACCAAGCAGAGGACAGCATTGATTTTAGACTTTGGGTTCAACTGCTGGGTGACTCACACCAGGCAAGGAGCTGCACTGTGTGGCTCTATGTTGGTGTCTGTTGCACATCCAGCACCCCAGCGGCTAGGCAGCTCTGGTGTCAGCTCAGCAGGCTTGTTTGATGGGGAAGGATAAGTAGTGTATCCTGCTATAGACCCCTAAACTCCCACTTAATAGCTAGAGTCATATTCAAGGCTTTTCTGTGATACATAGAGTCAGCGGAGCTCTGAAAAGCTGCTCAGGACCCGTTTGCATCCCTTAGGAGTTTATCCTTAAGCCAAGAGGAACTTAGAGTGAACTGAAACCCCTGGTAAACTCTCTACACACATGTGAGCATTATCCTCTGGGCTATTGCCTAGGGTGTGACGGACATGGCTCTCCAGCTGAAGCAATACTCACACACAGTGTGCTTTCCCCAGAGGAGAAGCTAACTGGTATGTACATACACATCATGCAGCAGTTTCCATTGAGGTCTGGTGTTGGAAATTACCTCATACATGGTAGAATGTCCTGTCTACCACTAACTCAGGCACAAACAACAGTACTTTTCGTTCATACACAACTGGCTTCAGCCTGGGACTTCGGCATTTGCCTACCAGTACTTTTGCATCTGTGTTTGCATACCCGAGATGTTTGCATGTTGACCCCTGGGGATGTGTGAAGACCACAGCATGTTTTACTTGCAATGGAGAAACAAAAGCAGATATTTTTGAGAAGACCTTCAGAGTTAGCCTGATTTATTGCTCCTTTGTATAAGACAGCACCCATCAGATTAGTGGGAATCCCAGTGTGATGGGGACTTGACAGAACTGGGTTCGGAACGAGTGCTTATGTGGCAGTTCTGAAGTGTTGATGAAAGGATACCAAGAGTAGAAATACAAATCACAGCGTCCAGAAAGAGTCATGGTAAATGGTTACTGCCCATCCCCAGCCACGTCTGTGGTCTGAATTTGCGGTTGTGCCCTCAGAACCCCCAATAAAAACCTGAAAGCACTCATGCAATGGGGCTGCAGCAGTCCTGGAGCATTTTGGCTTGCAGAGGTCCTACCTGGGCCAGCCAGCTCATGCACCAATGCTGTTTGTGCCCTTGCTTCTTCCTCTTCATCCTCTGGCTGCCTGTGGTAGGGCCGGCTGCTCTCTCTGCCCATCAAATGGCTCCAGTTTCGTCTCAGTCATCATTTCTATTGTTATCTGCTCATTATCTGATCCTCTCCCAGGCCAGGCCAGGAAATATCCTTCTGTCTCTGTCTTCGACGGCGCTCCATCCTCTTCCTCCTTGGAGAAGACAAAAGCAAAACAAGCTCATAATGGATCAGTCGTTTCCCTTCTCACTTTGCCCCTTACTTCCTTCTCTCATTTTTTACATGGACCCATTCTGCCTTTTCCCTCCTGTTTGTTTGGGATGTGGCCTGTGCAGTTCCCCTGTGCTCAGCATCCCCAGGAGTCTGGCTGGCTCCTTTCGGTGTCAGCAGGAGTTCAGTGGCGGGTAAGGCTGATAGGGCTCCTCTGTCCCCCTTTGCCTCCTCAAACCTAACGTCTGCAAGAAGCTTGGCCTCATGACACCAGGGCATGGGATCAAACCCAGGAGCTGAACTCCAGCCCAGCTTGAGGTTCATGCACGTTCAGAGGAGTAACTGGTCAGTTGGGTGGAGAAAACATCTATCGAGGGCTGTTATACAGGAGATCAGCTCATCCAGCTCAGGATGTCATGTGGCAGCAACTTGCTATGTATGGAAGAGGCTGTTGGGGAAGCATTGCTCTGTCCTTGCCCTGATTTTGTATTCTTTCATTGCCATTGCTAAAGAAAAGGTGGGACACCAACTTTGCACTCTGGTGCAAAGCTCTGACCATGAAAAGCAGCACTCTTTGGCCGCTGGTGACCTTCTGTGATTGCTGCATCCCAAAACGATGTTGGGTCTCACTTCCAACACTCTGTGGGATGTGCATTTCTTCAGAGCCAGGATGGCCCTGGTCTGTCCTGGACCTGGTTCAGGTAGCTGTGTTGAGAGCTTGAAAATAAAGCCTTGCTGGTGAGGCCTTTTGGCTCACCTGACTCTTCCACACTAATCTCTATCTGAGCAACATCTCCTTCTCCTTCACCTTTCTCCACTACCCAACAACCCTTTGGCTTCTCTGTTAATTAGCCATATCTTCGTGGGGGCCAGAGGCAACGGAAGAGCCAGAGACTCCTGCAGTCCAGCATCAGCACTGCTGTGGGCAGGCAATGCCTGCTCACATAGGTCATGTCTTCCAGGTAGGACTTAGGTCCTGGGAAGCTTAACTGCTGGTTGATCCAGGGCAAAGGCTATGGCAAAGGCTTTGCTAACAGTGGTTTGAGTGACTGTCAGCTAGTGGCAATGGGTATTCCTGGCTCTATTTCCTTGACTGGTATAGCTACATGAAAAGAAAAAAGATCTGCAGGAACTGTTCCCATTTCTGAAACTTTCCCCTTCTTTTCAGGAAAGGTGAAAAGCAACAGTCCCCGGCCCCCAGATTTGTGAGTTTCCCTAAATATAGGTTCTGTCATCCTATTTTTATTCCAGTTTTTCACTGTAAACAGGGTGGAACAAATTAAAATATTGAAAAGGAGAGATGAAAACATCCTAATTACTTTACCTTTATAAAACCTCCTGACTCTTTTCCTCTCATTGCGAACTAGGCCACAGAGATGAAACCAGAGACTTCTTCTCCCTGTGAATGCAGAGATAGGCTGTTGCTAGACACTGGGAAAGCCACATCACTGCTTTAAAGAAAAAGAAAATGAGAAAGGGCATGGAAGAAAGACCTACAAAAATTACCTAAAGAGTGAAGAGAAAGCCTTAGCAGGACAGGCACAGAAAACTTATTGGCTTATCAGAAAAGGAGATGGAGAGGTGACTGGAAAAGAACTGCTTGTGAAGAAAAATACTTGATGCAAAAGGTCTCGTCTCTTTAGTCTAGAGAAAAAATGGCCTTCCCACAGCTCCAAAGAAGAGCCAAACCACCCAGGCTTGTGGTTACTGCTGAGGGCAATTAGTCAAAAGGCTACCCAGGTTCTTCATCCCTTGATAACTTTAAATTAAGAGCAGATGCCTTTCGGGAAGCAATGTTTTAGCCAAGTGCAAACAATTGAGTTATGGGCTGTAGCTACATCTCAATATCATACTCATAGTGCTGAAATATAATCAGTTGAGTTATATGGAAGGTGAGACTGTGGGGGCCTTGAATGCCTTAGTTCAGGAAAAGTGATGGGAGATTTAGGAAAAGGATGTGGGCAAATTATCTTTTCTGATTTATTGTATTGATGCCCAGCTGATGTATGGAGATTCCTGCTGGATTTGCTTATCCTGGAAGGACTGTTGAGGAAGACTTGGCACCTACTTGCTGGCTGGTCTGGTAAATGTTTATGAGAGCTGTAAGATTCCCTCCTGGTTTGAGGGCACAGCCCTTACAGTCATAGAGCTCCTGCTTGAGGTAACATTAACGGCTCATCAAATCAAGGTGATGGAGACATCGGGTCAAAATTTTCACCAGGAAAACTTGGGAGAAATCCAGGAAATGTTTTCTTCTGCTTTTATACTGGTGTTATTATACTCCTGGTGCCACTGTGCTTGCAGATCACAAGCAAACAGGTCTCTGTGAGCTTGTACTTCACCTCTTCAAAATGGGGTTTTCCTTTCTCTATCACTCATTCTGCTCCTATTTTTTTACTTTTATTTCTTTTGTTCTTTAAAGACATGTTTCACTGCCAGCTATTTCACTGTCAAGGTTCAGTTTCCTCACTGGGCAAGATCTCCAGGACAAACTTTCACCAAATGATTCTCTGAGCTCTGCCTGCCATTCTGAGCAAAGCTCTTGACAGGTTCTCACTGGGAAGAGCTGCCAGCAGCTAAATAGGGTCTAAACCCACCACTTAGACTATAGCCTGCAAGGTGTGGCCATCAGGAGGGCAGCTTGAGCAAATCTTGAGCAAATATCCACCAACGGAGGAATAAAAAGAGAACAAGACTGAAGGATGTTGTAACATATAGGAACCCTTGAAAACCTGAGCCAGTCCAAACACTCCTTGCTCAGCTGGATTAGGCCTCCATAACCTTTCTTCCTTGTGCAGCCTGTTCTTATAAACCACTGCCTATGGAGACACTGTCCTTCCTCTCAAATGAGGCAAATGAAGTACGTATCACATTTACCCTATGTTTCATCTCTGAACTTGAACACTCCACATCTTTCTGCTGCTCTTCATTGTCTGTGTTTTCCACTCCCCTGCTCATGCTTGTTACTGTCTTCAGTATTCCCTCCACTTGCTCCTGTAGCCCTGTGTGATGACCCAAGCTGAACCCTGTGCTGGGGTCCCCTCTGGACCGCCAGCTTCCCAGGTGATGCCCCAGTTTATACACCTCAGTGTGGAGCTAACCTCCTTTGTACTGGCTGACTCATGCTCAGCTTCTGATCTGCAAAGCAGATCCTCTTCTGCTCCTGCTGATCTGTCCCTTTCCACCAGTACTATCTCATTGTGAGCAGGATCACTTTATTAAAACCCAGCTTCCAGCACAGAGTTTCTATACAAAGAGGCCAATGGAAATACAGTGCTCTCTTCTTGCTAATTTTCAATACCCACAGAACCAGTGCTGACCCAGACCCTCTGGATGTCAGATCAACCATCTCCATATGAGATGGATGTGGGCTTGCAGCCCTGGGAGCATCAAGTATTGCATGTCTGTGTACACAGCCTTCAGCCTGGCAGGGAGGGGTTGTATGCTCATGCATATAGAGAGGCTGTGATGCCTTTCATTGCATGGCTGAAGAAAAGAAAGCACCTCCATCCATTTCTTTTGAGCAGGTTTTCCAGCCCCTCCCGTCTTGACCCTGATTGCTTATCAAAGGGAATATGTTTATCCTAAATCTTTCTTTCCTCCTTTCCACCTCCACCTCTCCCTTCCCTGCTTTCTCTCCCACTGTTTTTCTCTCTCAGCAGCCCAGACGCACACCTCCTTCTCAAGGCCAGGCCTGAGCTTGCAGAGGAGTGGCCCTTCAGCCTGGGCTTTGATTTGCACGCTCCCCGTTTCAAGGGCACAAGGCGTTTGTTCTGCTGTTGTTCTCCACTGCAGAACCGGAAGGTTCTGGTTTGTGCCACTGTCGATGGAGACAGCACCAGTGTAATTACAGCTTGTTCCCTCCCTCTGGAATTCAGCAGAGACCAGCTCCTTTTATAGCCTGTCCAGAGCCCCTTTGAGGGGACTGCTCCTGTGCTTCTGATAGTCTTTCCACACTCTGCATCCCCAGGACTGATGTGGAAGTGCTGCAGTGTTGACCTCAAGCCCTGCAGGTCCTTTTGAGTGGTTCCTAGAAATCCCTCCTGGCACTTGCCCATGGGGTATAGTCACCACTCTGCCCTGGGAATGCTGTGCCTGGCATTGGTCTGAGCCTCTGCAATGTCCCTGCTGCTGCAGACACTATGCAGAGACCAGGTCCTTACAAACTGACATTACAGTGGGTATAATGCGACCCCCCCAAGCTGTGCATGTCTCCAGGAGCTCTACATAGCTACCGCTTCATAGATAATTTGTGAGCCCTTTTCCTCAGTCTAGGTTTTACCCCTCCCAATCACTCATAAAGGGCAGATGTAAGGATGCAAATCAGTCGTTAACCTCCTGGTGATGATCTCCTTCCAAAGCAGTGGTGGAGGTGGTGAAGAGGCAAGTGATGGAGTGAGGTAGGAGTTGTACACTGCTGCTGTTTGCGATATGCTTATGCTGTGGGAAATCTGGGCCTTTCTGGCACCCTGGTACACAACAGCAGTGGCTGGTCAGGCTGATGAAATAAGAAGGGAGAACGCCACTCCAACCCACCAGCCTTTCAAAACAACTATCGGCCGAACCCGCATGGAACTAACAAAGTGAAAACTAGCATCTTCTTCTCTCTGTGGTCCTCTGATTTGTTTTGTATTTTAATCCTCTTGCTGTCCCCGTACATACTTGTCTGCTGCTGTTTTTCCCCATTCCAAACTATTGGACAGCATTAGCACAAATTCAAGGGAACGCAAGTCTTTCCCAATAGCTGTTTCACAAAAGAACTGAAGACTTCCCCAGGACCTTTCTATAATGTCTTTTTTGCTCCTTCTGTAAAGACACAGTCTGACTGCGAAGACATCCTGGGGTGTTTCTCTTACACTCACAGAAGCAGGATATTGCAAAATCCACAGAGGAACCAGGAGATTGACACTGGATGGAAACCAAGGAGTCTTGTTCTCCAGAACTGCTTGGATATTTTTATTTTCTTCAGGCCAGGGTCCATGAAGTGGGGACAGAGTATTTGCAGTGTATGTTGGGTCCTGTCCCTGCCTTCCCCAGCCAATCGGTTGGCCAAGTGAGACATTTATTTACCCACTGGGTAGAGTGTTAGTTGGAAAGTGGGATAGGATTTAAACTCCCCTCCTTGCAGACTCTCATCCTGTGTCTCTATGTGCAATATAGTGCAAGAGTAGGATGAAACAAGCTCAGCGTTATCATGACATACAAGAACAAGTGGTTTTCTAGTCTTGGGAATGAGATGAGGATACAGCTCAAGTAATAAACAGCACCAAGCACATATACTGGAACTTGATTGTCTATATTGTTAACATGATGCTTGACACAGTTTTGGCCCCCATCAACTACTGCCAACTTAAGCCATCCTAAATCTACTTTCACAGTCTAAGCACAGGGATGATGCTTCACTCAGATGCTGTTCAGGTGGAGCACCCAGTTTCTTGGGGTGCCCTATCTGAACCCTCTCTGGGTGCAGCAAGCATGTGGCCACAGCACAGCTGAGCCTGTTGATGTATCACTCCTCTTGCCCTGCTTCTTAAACCCTTTACATAAACATTTGCTAGTGGCCAGGATTGGGAAAAAGCACGTAAGCAGATAGAGCTCTGCTCTGACTCATTGCGGCTGCTCAGATGTTTTAGCCCTGCTTTTCATGCAGATGAGCACAGACCATGGCAGAGGTCAAACCAGCACGTGATAGCTTTAAAAAGCCCAGAACTGAACCAGATTGTTCTTCCAAAAACCGTTTCCTGGCAATTATTCTTTTCCCCCTCCTGACATACCCAGACCATGCCAGAGTTTCTGCTTGGAGCATGTGGAAAATGCAGCAACCGCATGTCAAAAAATGCAGAGGAAGAAAGAACAACAAAAGTAAAGGGCAGATGGCACAGGATAGTTCTTGTTTATCTCACACTGGGGCTTGCAAGGTTGCAGAGATCTTCAGGCTGAGCTTGGATGGGGAAGAGATGTCCATTAGCTCCATCACCTTCATTCCCCTCATAAAGCTTTCTCCCTCCTTTGCCACTCCAGTCTCCCCACCACTGCCCCTGCCCCCCATCCCATTAGGACCCAGCGGGCTGTCGGAAGCATAATGGAAGAGAAAGCTTTCATCCATCATAGACCTTGAAGAGTTCAGCGAGGCAGAGCCATCACAGAGGAGAAACATTCCTCCGCGAATCCCCTCTTGTCTCTCGGGTGGGAAGGGGGAGGAGGAGGGAGAGATAAGGCCAAACTAATTTGTCTTTTTTAATTGGCTCAGAATACTTGAACGAAAGCTGGTTTGTTATCCTTGGCTTTGCTCTGGCAGGCGTCCAGGATGTAGGGCAGAGACAGAGGCTTCTGAAGAGTTAACCTCTTCTAAATATCCTATTAGGATCCTCTCCATTTAGTGTAAGGACGATGTAAGCAGAGGCATAGTGGGAGGGCCTCTTCGTCTTTCTTTTTTCCCCTTTTTCTATTAGAAACCCAGCCTTGGAAGGGACACAGGGACATGTAGAATAGCAAAGGCCCAAGGGTGAGTCTTCTGGTCAGATTTTGCCTTATGTGTTGTAAACATCCATAGCTGAGCTGATCACTCCAAGCTCACTTTGTAGTCACCGAAAAGAGACAAAGCACTTCTAAGGCACAGTTTGTCTCAACCTAAAGCAGGCATCTCAAAGAGGTCAAATGATTCATGCTTGCCTGTCTGCAAGGGTCTGTAGTGACTGGAAAAGGAGCTTAGAGGTCATTAGCTTGAATGGATGCATCCATTTAGCTGCGCACACATAGTCATATAGTGCCCTCCTAGATGTTCTAGGGTTTATCATAGTCATAGAATGGTTTGGGTTGAAAGGGACCTCAATGATTGTCTAGTTCCAACCCAAAGACATTTTCTTCTGAGGTGTTCACATTTATATGGTGTCACAGAGGTATGACAACAGATCTGTGGGAGACCTATGCAGGTCTTGAAGAGCAGCTGGAGGCTGAGGACATCTAAAATGTCACTTGATGCCTATTCATGGGCAACTGAATCAAGATGCTAAATTCAAAGCAGATGACTCGGGCTCTGGATATCTGGTCCTCGATGACCAAATTTTGTGTATATGTTTGGGAGGAAGTGGCTTCAAAGTCAGGCTTGAGACCAGATTGACTGGAATTCCATGATTTGTGTCTCCATGCTGCAAGTGACCATTGACCGACACGTTTGTTCTAGAAAAGAGGTCACCAAATGCTTTAAAACAAACTCAAGGGCATATTTACAAGATCATTTCAACATGAACTGCTGCACTATGTGTGTCCTTCATTAGTCTTTTTGGTCATGATCTCTGGCAAACAAAGCAGTCCAGCCTACTTCTTTGAAGGGTCCCAATTCTGTCTTTCATGGGGACAGATGATGTGTGTTCCAGGACCATGAAGGCGAGTCTTTAAACATTATAGGACTTTGCCAGGGCTCCTGACACAGGCTGCTGATGTCCAGTGAAGAGGCAGTTATCAGGAAACCAGTGATGATGCTCGCTTTTGTTTCTTCTCTTGCTCAAATGGGTGAATCCTTTGCCTGCAGATGGTTACAGTCCCAGGTCAAGACCTGCGGCCTCCACATGTCTGGGAGCATCAGGATTTGCTTTGGTCTCTGACACCATTACTGCAAAGTAATTTCTGTCTTTGGGCCGTGAAACTCTAGTGGGCACAGAGGCAGTGCTCAGACATACAGTTTGCAAGGTCTAGGGTTAATTCTGTGCTCAGTTATAAATTTCCTTTTGTGGAGCTGCCAGGTCTAATTGATTTAGGAGCCAAATTCCCATTTCTCAAAGACAACTTATCTGGATGTGTAAAAACTGGAGCTTGCTTTCAATCCTGAAGCAAGAGAGCTGGTGTCCCTTCTAGACTGTCTGCCATCTTAAATCATTTTAATTAACAATGTAATTTAATTCATATAAATGTCTGATTAGTTTGGGGGTTTTTTGGAAACCTGTGTTCCTATCAAAGCCCATCATGTGGGCAGTTTAGCTGCATTCCTCTGTCTCATGGAGAGTGCGAAATCCAGTTTGCAGGAGTTCTGTTTGTGTAAATAAAAGCCTACAAAGTGAGAAAGGGGAAGATGTCCTAGAGAAATATGGCAAAGCTGGGAATGGTACAGCTAGGACTGTACTGGAAATCCCTGCCCCCCTGTTTTCATTGACCGAGCCTGTTAGAGCTCACCCAGTGTGACCAAGCAATGCCATCAAGACAGCCCAAGCCCCTGGGTTTTGCTTTTCTCAGATGTCTTAATCAGCTTGTTTGACAGATGCAGGCAGACAGAGAGGGTGGCCTCGCAGCCAGACACCGACATGGGCGCCTGCAGAGATGGGTCTTACTCCCTGCTCCACCCCATAAGTCCTGGGACGCCTGCGGCAAGTCACATCGTATGGCAGCTGCCACAGCCCTCGCCAACAAGGGTCAGAGCACTGTGGGATTGGAAGGGGCTCCTTGAAGGCACCTCACCCATTGTCCTGCTCAAGGCAGAGTCTACCGACTTACCCAGTCAGAGGCTGTTGTGAAGGATGCTGAGTTTCCCAGGCAGTTTCTCCTTCCTAGGCTTCCCTGTCCTTGCCATTAGAAGTCCCTTCCCTCCCTTCTTCTACCTTTCATGAAGGAGCGTCACTCCTTGAGTGTCTCTGCAGGCAAACCAATTTCAGTGTTTCCTCCTTCATCTGCCGTTTCTCTTCCATTAGTCATTCTCTTTGCATTTTTTGGAGCTGTCCCCAGTCTGACCCCTTTTTCCCTTAAAGCCCAGGGCACAGGAGGGGGTCCAGTGCTCCAGCTGAGACCTTCCCATCACCAAGAAGATAACTTCATAGCTAACTTCAAAGATAATGACATAACTCCACATTTCTCCCCAAAGGCTCAGACACTTCCCAGGAGTTGGAAAGAGTGGTTCCCATTACAAAAGGAGATTACGGAAAGCTCTTTGTCTGCAGATATAAGACATCCATATTTCGATGTCCACAAATCCATCTGTCCAAGCCTAGATCTCTGTTGCTGAGTGAAGCAAGTGGCTGTGGTGAATCCACTCAATACTGGGGTGGTATTTGGCCATCACATCGGTGTCAAAGGTCCTTATTGGGCAGAGATCCTGCTGCCATTTGGACTTGTGTGAGTCTTGTGCCAGATCTTCTGACCCTGTATTGATATCTCAGGTGCTTTCAGGCATTCCCAGTGCCTCTGTTTGGCCAACTGAATCATGTTGAAGGGTAGCATGGGGAATAAAGGGAATATAAAGGGAGTTTGGACATCCAGCTTGCAGGGGACACTGGCCTGGAAAAATGTATTAGTTTAATCCATAACTGAGTCCTGACTTGGCATGATGAGTCTTACAGCCTTCCTTGCTCTGCTTTCACATCAACCTTCTTAATTTCCATCTCTTCTCCACATTCAAAGAGACTTCTCTTGCCCTGCTTGGTGGAGGCATTGTATGACCCCATCCCATCTACATCCCTGAGCATCCCCTGGGAGCAGGCACTGAAACACCTGAGAGGGACCCCAACATTTGGGACTTAAGCACAGATGAAAGGGGTGGCAAAACACTTTCCCTCAACTCCACTAGCACTGTCGAGCCCTGCATAAAGAAGGGCTGCCTCCTCCTGCATGGGGATGTGCTGGAGGCTGAGCAGAGCCCACCGCTCTCTGGAAACCTCCTCCCCTTCCCCATGCTTTGCAGAGCTGGGCACCCCCAGCCCCCGAGGGCTCTGACAGTAACCATGCCACAGTGGGCTGTCAGTCAATGCAATGTTGGGCAGTGTCAGCCACAGTTCGCTGTAATCTCCCTGTGGGGAGAGCGGTGCCAGAAGTGACAGCTACCTTTATCCACATCCCAGGGATATAAACAATATCATGCAATAATGACAGGGGGAGCATAAGCATCAATATCCTTCAGCTGCTTCGGCCCCCTCTCTCTGTCGCAGAGTTTCTGAAAAGCCTCATTTCCTAATACCTGGAGTTTCTTTGCTTATTAACCTTATCTGCTGGAGCAAAGTACCTTGGTGAAAGACATTTTTTGGTGACGTTTTTTGGAATGTTTTCGTAATCCTTGCATTTATAGGCAAAGACAAGGAGATCAAAGCTGCCCAGGGTTTATAAAGCATGTCAAGCTGAAAGTTGGACATCAATTAAAGTGACATACACGTTGTCCGGATTTATGAGAAAACACTGATTTCGCCCCATCCCCTGCCTCCAAATCAGTGAGACTCTTTGCAGTGACTTGCATCTTTTTTCATGCTGCTGTTGAGTGATTGGGGATCTGAGAGCAATGCAAAGGGGACCCAGTGCCTCATAGTTCTTCCTAGCTGCAAGTCATGGCCCTGCGTGCACTGAGTTGGCTGGTCTCAGCTGCTTCCATTCACGCTACCCGTGGCGTTGCAGCAGTCAGGTATTATTCACTTGAAATGTTTTCAGAAAGGAAAAGGGGATACAAGACCAAGAATTCAGTTTTGATTCTTAATGTGTTGTTTTTTTTTTTTTTGGGGGGGGGGGGTGTTCTTCTTTTGCTTTCTTTTGTGGTAGAAATTGTTTTATTATCACCAGAAGGAACACTGAAAACTGTAAATCCTTTATATTTCAGCTGCAAATAGACAAATTCCGTCCTGAAAGGCTGCTGAGGGATTTCCTAACAAGGGGGCCTCCAGCCTCACCATGTTCACCAATCATGTTCCAGAGTGGATACCCTCTGTGTGGCACGGCAGGAAAGGTAAAGGAGAGCCCCGTGGCTGGGCTGTTTAGGAAAGAAGATATTTCAGTTCATAGCCCCTCTCAGGCTCATGGAGACTGAAATCATGTTTTCCAGGGAAGAGCCATGACCTCCTCTCCAGCCTTCTTGCTGAATTTGGTCAACTCTGTATCAAGAAATGAGTGACTCATAGACCGTGAAGGTAACAGAAGGGAGGGAAGGCTGGCTGTGTGTTTCATCTTTAGTGTGCTCCCCTGCACAGGTGGACTCTGCTGCTGTCTGTGCAGTGGCATCAATGCGCTGTGGGGATGGAAGATGAAGTTTGATTTATAGGCACAGGCTCCCTTTCCCTATGGTCTTCTGAGTGTATTGCTGTTGTGCACGTTTCATCCACCTCTGGTTTCTGGCCATGCAGTACATGATGCAGGATCATTTTCCTGTGAGTGGCTGGAGTAAACATGAACAAAATCCTCAATATCTGAAAACTTAAAAAAAGGTTCTGGATCTAAAAATGACCAAAGGGGAAAACGAGGGTTGTGTGTGAGGATAATAAATACAAATTGAATAGCTCAACCCTAAATTAGGCCTTGCTTCCATCTCATTTCCCCTGCTGTGTTTCAGATATCCTCCAAGTGTTTCCTGGCAGTCCATCTGCATTTTTAACATCATCATTTTGTTCATTTACTCCAGCGTTCACTGCTCTTCCTGTGTCTTGTGACCAAGGGTTGATTCCAGTGAACATTATTCCTCAAGAACAAACCAGGAGCTGATTGTCACTTTAACCCTCCTGGAAACAAACTCATCCGAACAAAGAAATACTCCAAAAGCACCTGTAAAAACTAGAAACAGAGCTCACTGGGTGGAAGGAACAAGCAGTGAAGCTACCACAAAAGGAATCAGGGCCTGGTTTCTGCTAGAGACATGGTCACAAACCCAATTGCTTGTGCTCTTCCTATCCAGCAGCTTCAGGAGCTGCCCTCAAGTGATGCTGCCCATCACAGATCTGCTGCAAATCCACTGCTGGTGGAAGCCCCTTTACTGCATCACAAGCTGATGAGCCTACACATTCAGCTTCAAAAGTTCTTAGTCCTCAAGTGATGAGATGGTAGCTGTAGTTTCTTCTCAAACCACTTCAGGTTTAGGGTCTAGGAACTGCTGAAGCATGTCTGGTGCTGTTAAGTGCTGCTCATGGTGATGCTTAGGGGAGTAAGCTGGGAGTGGTGTTGCGCTCTCCACCTTTGCTACAAACACAAGGAAAGGGAGCAGAGTGGTCTGTGATTCACGAATGAATGCCCACCACAGGAAGCCTGGCTTTTAGTCCCTGCTTTGTCATTAGTTGCTCAGCTGCTCTGTGCCACAGCAGTGTAACGAACACGGCAGCTTCCATCAGCCACAGGGATTTTCCACTTCCTCCAAGCGAAACCCAGTGCTACAAGGAGCCTCCCAAATGTTAAGACACTGGGCTTCCTCCTACACATTTCAACACCTCCTCCGGATTAGACTCCAGACTAAGGATAAGATTTAATCATTTATTGCCTTTGCATTAAAACATATCGGAACAAAGCAGTTTCTCAGCTCCCCTTTGCTCATGATGGCTGTCCTATGACAGTCACTGGAGATGTTCTCCAGACAGTCAGCAGAGCCTGGAGGGGTTCGGCTCATGCTAAGGCTGACACCTTCATCCAGCTGAATTGCCCTCCAGGCCCCACTGACTGTATTGATCGTGATGACTTCAGATGCCTAAACATATGTGTTTAGCATTTTGTGGGATCCTTTGGATGTAACACTGAGAGTCACATCCTGATGTAACCATTTGTCTGCAAAGGGGAGATGTGCAGTGGTATTTGATGAAGTGCAGTCCCACAATCCCATGCATGCAACCCAGCCTGTCTGACCATCTTTTGGAGAAGCAATCTGAAAATGCCTGTAATACTGTGTGTTAGTGTGGCAGCTTTTGTGTCTCAGCATCAAGAGATGTATGACAATGGACCATAATCAGCATTTATCTACCAAAGAACTGATGCGATGAATTCCGGTATGGGTATCACAGGCTGAAAAAGACCCAGAATTCCCTATGGGAGCCCTTCTACTGCCCTTTTGCTAATATATGGAGCTACTTAGGGCCTCAGGGTGTGCAAGTTTTCTTGAAAGACAATCAGTTGTTTCTGCAGATACCAGGGTATTGTATATTATTCATGCAACTCTTGAAGGCGGAAGGGACCTGGTGTCAGAGTATTAGGCAGGCAGGAGACTGAAGGAGAGGACAACAGGAGCACAGAAGGAAGCAAGCTATGGTGTATGAGCTACTTCACTTGGACATAACTATATCTCCCAGTGGAGATTTCTTTGGTTTAATAGTGGCTGTGTCCACACAATATCTACAGAAGCTGCAGGGGAAGAGCTGTGGTCTCTGCCTAGAAAATCCATGCTGGTAGGAGTAGCTGCTCGTAGCTGCTATTTATACTGGCACAGCTTGACTCTCTCTTGCTCAGCCTGTTTTGTTCCAAGGTTTAAGGTGTGCCTTAGCTGATATTTGATGTTTTGCAGTGCCTGTTTCCCAGTGTTGGGAAACATGACATCCCCATCCAGGTAAACTTGATGGCGTAACGGTGAGGAGAGAATGGGCTTCTGGCTTGGGGACAAATCCCTTCTTCCTTCCACAAAGAATTCAGGTGGTTCTTTTCAGACAAATGAAACAATACCAAATGTTCCATTTGTTTTATTACTTGATCTCACAAGAAGTTCAGTAAGGGAATCGTTGATTCATTTCAAGGCAAAACCATCGCACAAGGAAGAAAAAGCAAGAAATTTCATTTTGAAACAGAGGGCAAAATGCTTCACAGTTTTCTCAATTTTTCTTTTTTTCTTTTGGCTGAAACAGCTTGCCAAATTTGGCCTGAACTTGCAAGGAGACTTGATCTGCCAAAACCTGCATTTTTCAGTGAATTAATGATTGTCATGAAAAATTTCTGCCGGCTGAGACAAAACCCAGAGCTGTTTTGAAGAGATAAAGTTAAAATGGTGCAAAAGTCTTCCAGACAAGCCTTTATGGTTAACTTCTTAAAGGAATGCATGTACCTAACTCCCTCTCAAATGACGGAGAGTTAGTGCTTCATTCTTGGATGACATTGGCCCTTCATGCTTATATGGTGACGACTGTTTCAGACAGCAGAAAAGACTGAACCAATGGCCACTGAAAGCAGAGCTCACACTTGCTCCATTCCCCCTTGCACAAGAACTTTCACAGACTCTTACAGTGCTATTTGAGCAGCATTTGGTAGCACACAAGCCAATGCTAAGGGGTCTGCCCTGGGAGCAGATTTCTGCTGTTGGCAGGTTTCAAGCCCAGCTCTAGCTGTAAAATGCAGATTCTGTTGAAAAACCCCAGTGACCAGCTCTGCTCTTTGGCCTTGCTTCATTTTCAAATCAAAGAACAGCCTCAGCATCCTCCCTCATCCTCCCTTTTATTTACCTCTTGGCAAAAAGTAAATGCGTATATTTTTCCTAGGACACTGGTATCTCTACCCAGAACATGCCATGATAGTATTTTTAACTCTGTTTTCTCATCCTTGTTTTTTCTTTGTGGAAGAGCCTTGGAATCCCTCATATTTTATTTTTTCATCTGCACCCACATCTGCTTTGCCCTTCCCTTCCTCACTCCTCTTGATAAAAGACCCTGGTCTGATTCCAGCCAAGAGCCAAATGTACCGTGCACAGAGCTGGGCAGAAATACCTTGTCTGATTAAATCACCCTTTTTAAATAGCCTGAGCAGTTAATGTCAGCTCTCCCTGCCAAACTGTTTCTTGCCTACCCCTATCCGTTCAGCAGTGTAGCGGCCAACCTCTCTTGCTCTTGACTTGTGCTGGGAAAAGGCAGCTCACAAGCCAGATGATAGATACATAGATGTCCCCTGAAACTATGGGAGGAGGTGTGAGCAAACAGAAAGAATCATTGCTGGGCATGTCGGGCACTGCATTTCACTGAAACACTGTAGTTTTCTTGCAGAGTGTGGACCCAGTCCTGTGTGAAGAGCTTTAGAGGACTGACTGTTTAGTTGCAGTGTACTGGGGGCTGTAGGTGAGTTTGGAGATTTGCTGTGTTGGGGCTGTTATGGATAGATGTAGGGGAATCTAATAGCCTTCTTCATGGTTCCTCTGAGGAAAGGCAGAGGGGAACTTGGTGAGGTGGGAGCTACCTGAAGACTGGTGGTGAGGAGCGCAGGGCATAGGGCTTAGGTGGAAACTGTGCTGTTTGGGAAGCCAAGGGGCAGCGAGGTGTTTGTAGGGGCTCAGATGTGTCTTGGTCACCACCAAAACCCTGCCTTGCTGAGCTCTCAGGACCTTGCAGGTGTTGCATCCCAGATGGAAGGCTGAAGAAGAAGAGTTCCTCTGGGATGGCTGTGGTCAGAGGATGACCAGGGAAGGAGAGGCTCTGGCTAAGAATCAGCTTTCTCTTCAGGATGGAAAAGTCTTATTTTGCTTTACCCCCATTGATACTGGTGAAGGATGCACTGGCTGGACTGCAGTAAAGGCTGAGACATTGTCCTGTGAATGCTGTGTAGAGGTTTAAGTGTACTTCTGCATCTGAACTGCAAGCATTGCAAGGCCTTAATGTTTCCTTTATCCTCCTTTGGGTGCAGGCCATTAGGACTAACAGGTGACTGAGCCTGTGGACCAGGGGAAATCCTTTACCCAAGGTCACAGTGGGTTTACAATCCATATGAAAACAGAGTGGATATTTATATGGATAGAAAGAGACCCAATTTTACAACAGCAAGACCTTAAAAGTACACCAAGGCTTCGTAAGGGATACAATCCCTTATGACTGAGGGAAGGAGATAAACGTGGTCTAGGAGAAATATCCCATGGGAGCTGCTCATCCTGCTGCTAAGAGCATCTGTCACCTTCCTTCAGTGGGTTTGCTCCACTCCCTGGTGAAACACCACCCTGGAGCCATCAGCTTGGAGAGGGAACTCTGGACCAGAGCATCCTGATCCAAGCCCCATTACTGCCCACTTGTCTGCAAGTGCAGCCCTTGCCTGTCTTTCCTGTTCCCAGGCAGAAGTCAAGGTCCCTGTGGCAGGAGAGCCTGACGCAGGCAGCTCCCCCCCTGTGATGCTTCTGTGCCCGGGTACAGAACATTCCCATGGGAGGCGAAGGGTGGCAAGGGAGCCATGGCGCAGATGAGAGCTGCCTGTTACCTTGAGCTCCGGGAACAGTTCCGTAGTGAGCAGGGATACGGCTGTTTTGCGCTAGGCTTGTTTTGCCTACTCCAAGCAAGAGGAGGAGGAGGAGGAGGAGGAGGAGGAATGAAGCCGCTGGCACGGCTTGCATGGGAGTCTGCGTTGGAAATAGCCAGCACAGCTGGGCTTTGTCCCATGGCCTTCACCTTGCTGCTTTGCTAGGGGAAAAAGCAAAGGGGGAGACTTGGCTGGGGAGCCCTTTGATTTCTCCTGCCTTTATACTTTTGTTTCTTCCCAGGTGGAAGGACTCTCTGATCCCGCAGGCAAGCAGACCGTGATGGATTGGATCCATCCTATTAAGCTCTCTTCACCTTCAGAAAAGGATTCCCATACTCTTGGGAATGATCCCTGGCCCGTGGTAATTCCCAAACCATGCCTGGGATGCATTTGAGCCAGTGCTAGCCAGACCAAACCAGACCTCTGCCAGACTAAGCAGGATGAACTGTTTGGAGATGGAGGTTCAAAAGGGATTTTCCATGTTCCAATGTGAGACAGAGAAATGCGGTGGTTTACTCTCTCTCCATTCACCTTTCTGACCTCCTTCTGCTTCAGGGGGGACATTGGTTGGGCATTCCCTCTATGCTGAACCATCCCAACATCCCATCCTTTTGCATCCAATGGGGGCAAGACTGTGAGAAACCCTCTGAGTAAAATACAGCCCATTCCCAGGGCTCAGACCAAATGCATAAGAGAGAAACCAAGGCAATGCTTTAGAAGCACTTCTAAAGAAGTTCTTCTCTAGCACCACACACACAAATCTGTGGATGTAGAGCACACACATTAGTGCTTCCACCCCTTCAGCCTTCCCCAACCCACCATAGCTGACACTCAACCACAACCTGAGCCTCTCAGCAATTTTGGCTCTGAGCATGCCTCTTCTTCATGCTGCCAATTCTGAGTAGGGGGATCGGGGGGAAGGGTGTAAATTGCTCACTGAGGATGCTATCACATCAAGCCCACTGTTTACAAGCTGCTGCCAGGTTATTGAAGATCAGAGAGTTGCTGGGTCTAAACACAGCTACTCCTGGAGTGCAGCATGTCGAAGCTGGTTGATACATGTCCACCCACTGCCCTTGGGTTGACCTTTAAGACCTCGGAGTTATCAGAGGGAAGCGGCCATGCGGTGGGGCTGGAGGACCACCTACCGTGCGACGTAAACTGTGCGGCGATCCTGCACAGCTCGAAAAGAGGAGATCTAGAGATACAGTCTACACTGGGGGCTCCTGGCCCATATAGATCCAGGGGTGGGAACCAATATGAGTAGCTAAACATGATCTAAATCATTACCAGTCTATAGGGCAGAGGTGCTTTTTGCCAGTCTATCCACTTGGACTGATGAACCTCCTCTCTGGTGATGGCCCACGTAGCGAGGTGGCTCTGTCCGCCAGATGAAAACCAGTGCTGGTTACTTCAGGCAAAATGTGGCTTAGTGGATATATCTGCACTAGTAAACTCAACACAGCCAGGAATTTCATCATCGGCACTGCTAACCTGTTGACATGCTCCCAGCATCAGCTTGGCCCAGCTCAACCACCATAGACCTAAACACTCCCTGGGCATGAGACTGGAGACAGCACACACCAGGGACTGTTCCTAAAACATATTTTGGATCTGTCCATCCTGTTCTGGAAGCTGAGAGAGTTTAATAGTGTGGATGTGGCCAGATCAAGCTAGCTGGCCTCAGGATCAGAGAACAGGCCAGGTACTTCTTTTAGCTTACCAGAACAGCTGTAAGCTCGAATGTTTAAGGTACTAAAGAGTCAACACCATCCAGAACAGCCTTACCAGTGTTAGCCTTGCAGAAGGGAGGCTCCTGAGGTCCTTGGTTGAATATGGCAAAGGCAAAGGTTGTTAGATGAAGATGCCAAAGCACGGTGCTGGTAGAGGAAGATGGTCAGAACACACCCTTGCTGTAGGGCAGAGTTCAATTGGAAATACAGAGGGGCTTGTTGTGATATTAATTTCTGACCTCCTGGATGGGACAGGCTAGTCATTCTGAAGGTTTGATCTGGACAAGAAAGCCAGGGCAAAGGCTCTCACATTTGCCTGTTCTGAGTAACTATCAGCTGAACATCCCTCTGCTTGCAAGAGCACACGACCCAGTCAAGGTTTACCCCTATGGCTTGGAGGTTCTCTGTGTTCTTCTTTTCTTCTTTGCAAGGGTGATGTCCTTTTAGCAATGGACACTGCCCTCATAGCTCTGGCTTCACCCTTCCTAATACATCTCTATGAGTGAGCTAGGGGCTTGGTGGAGAGCAGCACACCATGCGTGTAGGGATGATTGGGAAGAAGGTCTGTTGTTGCTCATATATCATTAGTATTTAGTAGAGGAGAACCTGTAGGCCAGGCCAGGTCTTATTTCAGGGTTTCTTCCCAAATAAAACACGTGAGCTCAGCTCTGGGCTGGGTTCCTACCTCTGGGCTGGGTTCCTACCTCTGGCTGGGTTCCTACATGCCACTCTCAACTTGGAAGTACACTGAAATTCCTGCTCTGGAGTTCCTCTGTTTGCTCAGAGCTCCCCAGCAGGAACCCAAATTCCACAAAACCTGACTGCATTCCCTATTAACATCATGCACAGAGGGATGCAGATATGTGAGCGTCAAATGCCAGCAGAAGCAGATAGGTCCAAACTAGGTGCACTCATTCCCAGACACCAAGATGATGGTCAAGCAGGTCCACATGAATGGCTCCATACTTACATGCACTGGAACTTCTTCAGAGTGTGACTGTCTTACCATGTTTATTGTTTTTATCCTCCAAAGACTTCACTATGAGCTGGTAATGGCACCCCACTTTCCTGTTACTGCCTGCTGATCCTTAATGGAGAAGTGGTGACCATCACGATGTCTAAATCCAGAAGCAGTAACGTTTCAGGCTCTCATGAGGCCAAGAGAGGTGTATTGTTAATACCTGAGTTGAGAGCTCATGAGAGTATGAGAGCTAAGCAACGTAGCCCATGCTGAGATCCACATTTGGCAGACTTGGCTGCCAAAAAGACTCAGCCCCTTGACTTTCTTCCAGGGAGTTTTCTTTTGCACATCACCCGGAAAAATTTCCTCAAGAGTAGCATCTTTGGGAAGGAAAAGCCAGAATGAAAGGCAAATAATCCATCCAAATCAGATGTTTTGAATGTGAATGAACTGTGTTCTCGGTGTGGTGGGTCCTTGCAGTTGGATTATTTGTTGTCTAATGTGTCCTCTAATCTGAAGCATTTTCTACATCTGGGGCATTAGTAGCATCTCTTTCAGCTCCTGTAATAAGGGCTGTGTTTGTGTTACAGACTTTCCCCAAGGAAAGACATCCATGGGTTCGTTCTTCTCAGGAGCCCATTTCCTTGAAGTTCAAAGGAACATAATACCTCTGTGAACTTCACCCTTTTGGGCAGAGAATCAGGGCTACAGCAAGAGACATTTTCCTCCCTCGTGGGGTGGCCAGAAGCCAGCTTCTCTCTACCTCATCCTTTCCAGCCCTTCCCCTTTGTGTAGGAGAGTTGTAGCGCAGGAGTTTCACTCCAGTGGCTTTCTCCAAGGCACTAACCACTAGGCTGGGTATTTAGCATTCCAGTTATCCATGGTTTGCCTCAGTAAGTCCACAAAACTTGCAGATTTTGTGTTATGAGTCTGTCCTACCCCTCTTTTGTGGCAGTTTGTGGATCCCACGAGTGCCTGACAGCTTCAAGTGAGCATATTTGCTGTGAAAATGACTGGTATATCAGGGAAACAAGGATGTTTCCTTGGGACCAAATTTTTGGTGCATAAGTTACAAAGGGACAAGCTACATGAGCATCAGTGCTGCATAGGACAGGGGATGCTTTCCTGGGCTATGCACCAAACCGGGATTGAGGCCCCGATTCCCTTTTCTGGTGGACAGACCAAAGCACCCCCAACCAGTGATAAAGGACTGAGCACAACAAAGCTCCCATCTCTCTGCTATGGCTGGCTTTCTGCTATCTCCACCCTGTGGCTTTAGCCAGCCCTGGAAAAAAAGAAAGATAAGAAGGCCAAGAGGAGGGATCAGGTGAGGACGAGTTTAATATAGATTTGAAAGGCTGGGTGAACTCTCTTGCTATCACAATTATGACCAGCAAAACATCTGGCTTGGGTACAATGAGGCATTCAGAGGCTGGTGGTGGGAACTGGGGGCTCCAGGGAGATGCTCCTCTTTCCTACTTTGCAGGCATAGAGCTGGAGCTCAAATTTAAGACAGAAAGGGCGAGCTGGCTGCAATCCCTTTGCTTATTACTGTGAGGATATCAAGCACAGGATCCCTCACTTCCAAGGGGAGTTGGAGCTGGATTCCCTGACGCCATCTCCCAGGACTGCGAGCAGGCCAGAGAAATTGGCCGTCCCTTCTCTCTAATGCTGAATAAGCTGCTAATTTTAACTGGGAGTGACCTTGAACATATCAGCGGGGAAAGAAACTCCGGAGAAAAAAGGTCTGGAAGCAGCCTAGAAAAGGAGCACCCATGGCAGGTCACAGCCCATCTCCAGTGATGGGCAATTGCAGATGTCATGGGCAGAAACAGGGGGTGGGTGCAGCAAGAGGCCTGGAAGAGCAGAGCAAGGAACTCAAGCAGGGATGTTGTTGTAATACCTGGCTCAAATCACTGAGGGATGAGCAATCATCCAGACTGCTGCAGTTCTGATGCCTGCAGCCCGGCAAGACGAAAGGAGCACATCCCACAAACCTCTTTGGAGCAGCCATGGGCCCTAAGCATATAAAGAAAATGGTCCCCTTAAGCCTCATTATCCACGGAGGGATTTCCTGGCTTCTGGAAGAGATTGGATGTTGCACTGAGTGGCTGGCTGGGATGGAGAGATCTTTCCTTGGGCAGATTTGCTGGGGACTCTGTCTCTGCTTCACATCTCTGCTCCCTGGTACCCACTCAGTCTGTCTGTGACACATGGCCTCTCCTTCAGTCAGGGGCTGCTCAGTGATGTCCATCCAGCCTTTCCAGACCCAGCCCTTGGGGATGCTCTGAACCAAGGCTTCTGTTTGGAGGAGCAAGCCACGTGTAGTCTCCCTAGGCTGTAAGCCAGCTGCCCTGGCCAGGGATGGGGTGGTGTAGAAGTGGTGACTGTTCCCTTTGGTGGGGCAGCTCAGAGACCAGAGCTCAGCCTGGCAGGACACTGATGCCCTTGTTTGCTCTGCAGTATTTGCCAGGGGATATTTGCTCTGCTTTATGTGGGTGGAGGTAAAAGAGCAAGGTAAGGGCTCCTCACCACCTCCCTTCCCTGGGGGCCCTGCCTCACTCTTTGGTGACAGCGTGGCAAGCTCCAGGCACCCTGTTCTGTAAGGAGCAGTGGGGACACTGGGATCCTAACTTATCACACTGGAAGAGGTGCTGAGCTCCCGGCAGTGCCAGCATGTACTGTTGGTGAGGCTGTGCCTGTTCTGCTCAGGACCAAACAGTAGCCTACCATGGGATGGCTTTGAAAAAAGCTTATTTCCCAGGCCATGGCTTTGATACATTGGCACTTTGCTTTACACCATCCCAGGGTCCTGCTGCAGCCTGCTGAAGTACACAGACCTCTCTGTGATGGGCAGCCTCCTTCCCAGAAAGGAGAACAGCTCCCCAGTTAGGCAGATATATGTGAGTGTAATGGACTTCTCATCTTTACCCCTGCCCTGGATAACTCCTGAACACACAGTGTGAGACAAAGCCACAGTCACTGGGTGTTAATATAGCATGGGGAGAAAGAACAGGGTAGAGGAGCCTTACTTGAGGAGCCCTTGGTCTTTATCCCATAGGTAAGACCATACACTCACTTCTTCTCCCTTCTCTGCTCTTCCATCTCAGCTAATCTTGTCCTGCTCTGATTTGAACCCAGATTCCAAAAGACATACAGGAAAGCCTATAGTGTATGCTATGCTTAATATTCTATTAGACATGAGAAAATCCACTTTTCTATGACTGCCTGGGTTATGGGCAAAGCCTCAGCTGGAGCTCACACACTGAGACATCAGAGAAGCCTCCTGATTTCCTCAGTGCTGCTGCTCCCTGCACCCTTGCCCTCTCACTGGTTTTCCTTTGCTTTTCCCTCTCGCTCCCACCTCTCATCCTTGAGCACCTGCTGATTTTTCCATGCCCGTCTCACCCCGTGGCCCTGGCTCCAGGTTTCCAGATGCACTCTCTCCTTTGCTAAGGTGTCACTGTGTGCAGCTAATGCCTGCAGAAGGTTTTGTGCTGCAGCCATGGGGCTATTTCTACATCTGCAATGTGAGGAACTAAGAAATACCACGGAAACCTTCCCTCCAGAGCCTCAAACCATTTGCAAACAGGGTGTTAGTGCAGATGAACTCAACACCAACAGAACACCAGGCATTAGCTGCACAGCTGAAAGAGGATGGGGCATGCGAAAGCTGTAGCAAAGACTGATATAGAGGCCTGTGTCTTTCTATATGAGAGTTGGAAAGACCATTCCAGTGGTCTTTGGAAAGACCACCTGGCACCTGGGGATGAAATGAAAGGACTGCCATGGTTCTTGTGCAAGATCCGTGTCATTAGGTATCACTTTTAATCCTGGTCTGGGCCATTCAGCAAGTTCATACTCTGTCTATGGCAGGAATTGCCTCTTACTGTGTAAAACACCTTGCACAGCCCAATGCCTGCACAAAATAAACATCATGCTCTTTTGGGGTAGCCTCACAGTGTCCTTGTAGCTGAGCTGTTTGGATGAGTGATAGGGTCCCTGCTACAGATACATCACAAATCACAAACTGAATTTGAGAGCCTGCATCACTTTTACCACCTTCCCCCTGCTCTAAGACTCACTTGTGACCTCTGGCTGGAACTCACCCATGGTGAAGAGACTCTTCTTGGGCTGCCAAAGGTACTGGTATGAAGGGGCTCTTGCAGAGCTTGCTGGGGTCTGAGACATCCTCAACTACAGCTCCATCCTGTGCTGGAGGTCACAGGAGGTAGCATCTCACTTCTCACCTGGGTTTCTAACTGAAGTCCCTGATGATGTCAGTGACATCCCCATGATGTCAATGGCAGACACTGGAGTACAGGTCATTTTCTGTCCAAACTCTGCTGTAGCGGAGCCATGGCGTCCGTTTCCTAGTGTGTTTGGTGGCTGTTATGTAAACCCAGGGCTGCTCAGGGAGCTCATGGGACCTCTCCAACCCCTGCAATGCCAGTGAACAACACCCAACAGATGTTTGTGCAGCATGCACAGAGAAGGCTATGGTGACCAGTGCTGAGTGTGCACAGCTTGCAGCCTCTTTGTTACGTTCACCCTGGGCTTGGACACTTGTTGCTATTGGCCATAAAAATACCCATTTCCTTTCTAAATTGAGCTTCAATACTCGACTCTTTGGCCTTGGGTGATAACGCACTGCACAAGTGCTTAGCAGATACCCTGTGACTCTTCCTCCTGGTTTGTTCTGGCACAAATGATCCAGTTTTCAGTTCAATAACATTTTTTACAACAGAAGCCAAGGAGTCAAATATCTTTCAACTCATCTCATTAATAGAAAACTGCAGGTCCTGCATGGAGTTCCTGGTACCTGTGAGGGTGGTTTCTGGTGGCTCAGCAGCAGAAATGCTGCGCTGGAACCTTCAAAGCTGCCCATGGGTCTGCTGTGGAAGGTGGTTGCAGATCAGGTGTGTTATGAGTGGAGTAAGAAAAGAGCGCTGAGACACCTGGGGTTGGTTTGCCTTCAGGTTTGGATGCTTCATAAGGCTGAAATCCCACCTCCTGAACACAGGACTCTAATGCTTTTTTCCACACCCTGAGGTTTTCCATCCAGCTGCAGCGCGATCCTAGAGGGATGGAGGTCTCCAATAGACCCCCATCCACCAGCCCTGTGAAAACATCCTGGGTAGCCTAGGGTGTCTCCACTGGATCTAGGATTTCTGAGGCTGGATCATCTCACCCAGTTCCATTTCTCCTGTGTCTGGGATACTTGTTTGCTGCTATCAAAGCCTTCTTCCCTCCTCAGGAAGCAAGGAATGACATTTCCAAGCCAGGCAAACCAGCCATCTCCACAGACTTCAGCCTCCTGTTAATGCTAAACCCGTTCCCTACATGCTCTTTCTCCCAGCCATGGGTCTGCGAAGGAGGGATAAACAGCATTTGAAGCCAGGCAAAGTGCTGTTCACGCTGGCACAAATACATTATCCCATCTGGAACACTTGAGAAGTGATGCTGGCATCATGGTGGGGGATTTTGTTTCATCAAAGGTGACAGACAGGGGTGTTACAGCACTGAAGATCAAGTCATTGGACTGAACATAGCTGCCAATATCTCAGTTGTCTTTATAGGTTTGCTATGAATCTCCCCAAGGCCAGGTTGGATGGGGCTTGGAGCAACCTGCTCTAGTAGAAGGTGTCCCTGCCCATGGCAGGGGGTTGGAACTGGATGAGCTGTAAGGTCCTTTCCAACCCAAACCATTCTGTGATTCTATGACTCTATGTTTCTCACTCCTTTTTCTTCCTAGGCAGCACTGGTGTGTACAGGGGACTCTGTGTCACGTGTTGGTGATGGTCAGGTATTTTTTTCTGGCACACAGGTAATCTCTACTGTTTCTTTCTCATAGCATCCTTGTCACACTGTGGAAAGCATCCTTTACAGAAGGACTCAAACCCTGGTTTATGGGGTAAAAATCAGCACACCAAGCATCCTGGGGAGATGCTGCTCAGCACCGTAGCCTGAATGATAGTCCACCTGAATCCCATCTTGATGCTCACTCCTGTGGCCCTAACACCCCTTCAAGTGTGCCATCCGTACCTTCATTCTTCATCCTCCCCTCCACAGACCAGTGCAGCTGCTGACTGGAGACCACCCTGCAAACTGATGTTGGCATTCCTACTGGAGATGTGGGTCAGAGATGCACCAGAAACCGGGAAAGTGGCATTTGAACCCTCCTGGTGCTGGGTGTGGAGCAGGACCCGGCATGGGGTTGGCATGATGCATCAGAAGCCTGTGCAGTGAAGAGCTCGGCGAACCAGGGAGGGTGCTTTCTGTTTCGTAGTATTTTAATTCGTGTATTTTGTATTCCCTCGCAGCAGCTGGGTGCAGGAGCCATCCGGATTTGCGGGGAAGGAGGGACATCTCGTGGTCACACCACGAACATCTCTCCTGCTTCCTGTCTCCAGGGACACTCACATAGGACATCCCCCGTTCCCAAGGCAGGGTACCACCCCGGCATCCTCCCGCGCTGCCCGTGGAGCCCCATGGCCTCTCCCCTTCTCATCCATGGGCTGCAGGGAGCACCGTGCAGCCTGAATAAAGAGATGGGAAATGTTCGCATACAGTTGTTTATTATTGACTTAGGGCAGAAGGGTGGCACCACCTGGAGAGATTGCTCCAGAGCTTGATGACCTGGTGTGCCCCAAGGAGGTGCAGACAGGACATGATCCCACCCCTGCCCATGATATGAAATAGGCTGTAGTATTGCCACCAGTGGCATCAGAAGGAGGGGTGAGATTGTGCACCCACTGTACCACCACCCCAGACATGTTCCCCTCTTCCCAGGGCTGCAGCTGCAGAGCTGAGGGTCTTTTCTGTATCCAGGTGTGCTGCCCTCTGTGACAGAAGCAGTGCCTGCAGAATGGGTACAGGCCTCCAATGTGGATGAAGAAGAAGCTATGCCAGCTCTCAGCCACCTCCTTTGTCCCCATGATAAACACAGAGCTGGCAGCATCCACCTCCCTCGTGGCCCTCCTCATTCCCTATCTCCGAATGCATTGTGGTGGCACACAGGAGAAAGGGAAAGGCCTGAACTGAGCCATTGCAGGGTGCTGGCTTTCCCCCTGGTGCTGGCAGGACCGTGGGTTACTGCTGAGGCTCTGCTTCATATTGCTGCTCTGTGGAGGTATAAAAGTCCTCAAGGACCGACTGCAGGTACTCGAAGGTCGGGCGCTCCTCAGGCTTGTTTCGCCAGCATTTCAGGATGATGTTGTAGAGCTCCCCGGGGCACATGTCTGGGCAGGGCATGCGGTAGCCCCGTTCCAGGTTGCGAATCACCTCGGGGTTGGTCATCCCTGGAGAGCAACACAGCCAAATAGGAGTTATCACCCTGAGGGTGAAGCTCAGTGCTCCCAGAGGCTCACATGCAGATAAAGATGGAGGGATATGAGGGACTGTGATGCTGGGCCACAGTTGGGAACCAACCCCTCTTAATGGCTGCAATTTCCCCTCCATCCCCCTGTCCCCTCCCTGATTCCCCTTTGTAAGTCGTACCTACCACAGGTTCATGGAGCTTAGGAAAGGAATCCCATCATGAAGAGACAGGCGTGCATGTCTGGGCACACGTGTCTACACTTGGATATGTGCCTTCAAGCATAAAGCAGTGCTAGATACTTGGAAGACAACGCACACTCCTCCTATATTTGCCATGTGCTATACCTGGGTAAGGGATCCTGCCGTAGGTTATGATTTCTGTCAGGAGGATCCCGAAGGACCACACGTCAGATTTGATGGTGAAAACTCCAAAGTTAATGGCTTCTGGTGCTGTCCATTTGATTGGGAATTTTGCACCTGTCCAGAGGAAGCAAAGGAAAATAGTAAGTGGAGGTACAGCATCTCCCTCTGCTCACACAGGCACGGGCAAGCTGTTCCCCAAAACTGAGCCCTGGGTTCTGCACGTTCTTGACTGTACTGGGGGGCTGTGGTGAGACTTCTTATTGAAGGAACTGTGGCATTATGGAGATAACATCACAGTTCCTTCTATTTATTTTCCTTCTAGTATTTAGGTTAGATCCTAGGCAGAAGTTCTTCCCTGTGAGGGTGTTGAGGCCCTGGCACAGGTTGCCCAGAGAAGCTGTGGCTGCCCCATCCCTGGCAGTGTTCAAGGCCAGGTTGGACGGGGCTTGGAAGGTCTAGTGGAAGATGTCCCTGCCTGCGGCAGGGGGCTGGAACTGGGTGAGCTTTATGGTCCCTTCCAAGCTGAACCATTCTGTGGTCCTACGATTCTATGATAGGGCCAGAGGGAGGTAATTGTTGCCTGTCTCCTGTTTTTGTTAAAAGGTCATTTCTACTTAGCATCTCTTTGCCTTTCTTGGTTCTTTTTCCATTGTAATCAAGGCTATTTCATCTTAAAATACTTTTTCACATATATATGCTTATAAACATTCCTTGATACCAATACACAGATGCCAAATAATGAAAAAACTTGGTGCCTTAGGTAACTGATAATGTGAATACCAAAAAACTCTAGGTAGACTATTTTGCTGATGAAGTTAGAGGAATCTGCATTCTTATAACATGTTTACATCTCTTGTGTGTTTTGTGATGGGGGATCTCAGGAATAGAGCGAGGAATGGAAGGGTAGTTGACCCGTGCTCACTGAGGATATGATGCTGAAGTGAGCCATGCTTGCAGCAGCCCTTGAGCATCCATCAACATTTATGACAGACCCGTCACTCTTTATGTAGAATGATGCCATGAGGAACCAGTGGGTTTCTGTAGCCCAAACTACATGTCTGTGCTATTCAAAGCCAATGCCTCAAGCAGCTTTATCAGAGGACGACAGTAGGACTTTATTCTGTATAAAGGAAGGAGTCTGTTTTTAGGAAAAGTGCATAAACAATACAGCAAATATAAATTCTCCAGTTCTTAAAGCTGCATGCATCTACCAAAAACAAAAGAAGTGCCATTTTATTTTGTCCACTAAGTTCTTGCTATGCACGCTGCGGACAGCAATGACCCTTTTGCAATGGCCATTTCAGTTCAGCTAAGGCCAAAAAAAACCCAAACCCAAATGCCTTTGATAAGTAGGAACTGAATGTGTTAAAGGCTGCAGAGGAAAACACATTTTTATTTGTATATATCCTTTAAGGACTGCAGGCCTAAATGCAGTGTGTGAAATAAGTGCCTTTGTTCTTGCTCATCATTCTCTGACAAGTAGACTGACGAGGCTCGGAAATGCAATCTATGAAGTGAAAATTGTTCAAAGTACATAGAGGGGCAGTTGTTTTTTCAGATTAAAGCTAGCTGGAAAAATGCTGATAGGAACTGTTTTCCACTGGAAATGTGGTTCCTTTGGGTATGTTAACAGAATTATACTGATTTCACAAAAACTCCTCTTAAGGATAAAAACTGCCTTAAAAAATCACAGTAATCTCACAGTACTCCTTCATGCCATTACACAAGTTATATTTTCAAGCTTTTACTACTCTGAAATAGTTTTACATGTTGAAATGCATGTATCATAAAGTATTTTGGGACAGCAAATGGAATGGAAACTCTCCTATCTTATAAGAAAAAATAATCTGTTCAATTTCCTTACCCCAGAGTATTTTTTTATAGGAAGATTTATCTTCATCCCAACTCTAGAGGAGGACAGATTTCCAAAAGCTGAAAATCTTCTAGTAGGTGCCACTTATGGCAGACTTAATCATTTTATTGCAATCATTTCTGCTTATTTCCCTGATGATCTATAACATCTCTTTGCAGTCTGAACTACATGATCTCCTAACTGACCTTAGAGTCAGAGGTAAGCACAGAGGAAAAGCTGCTGCAGAGGAATTTCACTTAACCCTGTTGTCAAATGGCTGTAGATGGACCTCTGCACAAGCCAAACCAGCTGCCACTTCTCATGGCCATGCTTTCCTGTCCACCTCCCAGTAACTCAGGCCCAGCAAGGGACTTGGCCTTGCAGGTGGAGTCATAAGAAGATTTCATGTTAACATGGAAAACACCTGGTTTTGTGTGCCTTTTGATGGGTTTGGTTTAAATGCTCAAGGTGCTTTGTTCTGATGAGAAATACCTGCCCAACTGCCAACCTTCTCCTGTAAGTTGTCCCTCTGTTATGGAAGGGACCTGGTCTGGTCTGGGTTTGCCTGGAACATCTGGAAGCTGCCATTAGGTCTCGATTTGTGGCTTCAGCTTCCCTCTGCAGTGCAGTGACTGAGTTACACTGATATTTCCTTCCCTTTGGGCTGACTCACTGAGAACATGTAGGCACAGGCAGCAGGTTTCATTAGTGGAGGTCAAATTTCTGCAGTGACAAAACCTGAGATTCAACAGGACTCCCCCAGACACTGCCAAAAGGCTTTTTTTTCCTTTTCCTTCTGCAAACCTCACTTGCTCTTTATTGTCCCTAAGTACTGCTGCCTCCCCTAGGGCTCAATTATTTGGCTCTCTATCTTGCTCTTCCTGCTGCCTGGGTGCTGACAATGGCAGAAATGGGGGCTTGGGTCTCATGCCATTGGCAGCAGTGGGTGCCCTGTGCCTGGTTCCAGCCCTTGGACATCCCGTATCCTGGCACGTTTTCATGGCAGGAGGCTTAGAGATAAGGGCAATGTGCTGGTGAAGCAATGCTGGGAACAACACCCACCTTCTTGTGCCAAGTATTCATTCTCAATGATCCTGGCGAGGCCAAAATCAGCAATTTTGCAGCAAAGTGTCTCTGAGACGAGGATATTGGCAGCTCTTAAATCACGGTGGATGGAGTTCATGCGTTCGATGTACGCCATTCCCTCTGCCACCTAGGAGAGGAGGAAGAGGCTGCCTTCATCATGACAAGGCACCCACCTTTATAAAAACAGAGCATGTGTATAGGGTTGCTCATATGCCTCCATGGGCACAAACATGCATGCTCCATGGATGGATGGATGGATGGACAGATAGATCAGCAGACAGATAGATAAACAGGTAGACAGATACATACATACATAAATAGGTATAGCCATGTATGTGTGAATATGTTCAGCTCTACCAGTATACACCTGGCAACCAAAAGCTTTAAGCAGACAAGTCAAGCAGAACAGAAGCATCACTCTCTCGTTTGCTCAGAAGTTACAGCCCTGAGTCGTGTCTGCTGTGAGACACCGAAAGTTGAAGCAAACCTGAAACCACATCACTGGATTCCTGGTTTCTGCCACAAGGCTCTCCTCTCCAGCTGGTATTTTAATCACAAACAGCCCAGACTAAATATGCCAATTAAAAAAACTCTCAAAGAACTCATCCGCCCCTCAGCTACAGTAGCAAAGTCCAGATCTAGAAGGACAACCAGATGCTTTTCAGTAGCCTTCTCTGTTCTTCCTCACTGTTCTGCTTTGGGATGGGAAGGAGACTCCTGGGGATCCCTCCACAATAAAACTGGGACTGATGTTTTTCTTCCCTGTGCTGGATCCAGACTAGGACCCAGAACACAAAACAGTTCTTTGCTCTGATACCTACAGGATGCATTAGAGCAGAACACCCAGATATCCATCAAAATCTGACTGAGATAGACAGTATTCCAATACAAATCTGTTGTCTTTGGCATGCATTGCCTTCTTTAACCATCTCCAAACTTTGCTTTGGGATGTTCTTGCTCCCAAACTCATCTTGCAGTGTTTAGCTCCTTGGAGCAGGGAGCAGCCCTGGGGAGGCGCCTGATGTGTCACAAGCCTCTATAAATGATGACAGCAATTCTTTATTGCTGGGTGCTGGGACATATAGAAAACAGAGACTGCAAAGTTGCTCTATCGGTTGAGTCTCAGATTTGGGTTAGGCATTTATCAGGAAGGTGAGTGGATGTGTGCAACCTCTTCTAACAATGGTTCATACTTATTAAAGATTGCATGTGTCCGTGGGTGAGGGCAGAGATATTTTCCACTTCATACAGATTCACATCGGCATCTAGACTTACATGTGGTTTTAAACAGGATACTAACACATACTTTCCAGTGCTGTGTTTCGAACCTGTGTCAACACCCCTTCAGCGCAGTGCTGTTTGCTTCAGTGGAAAATGGAAGAATTGATGTAATTTCCTGTCCTGATGTTAATGAGATAGTACCCTTCAATGGGCCCGTTCCAGCCCAGAATGCTTTTGAGCACGCACCCTTGAGACTGGCCACAGGATCTAGTGCTTCGGCCAAGAGATGTCTAATTTTAACTCTGACGGATGCTATTGGATTCAAAATTGTGCTCAAAAGGGTTGTGTGCCTGTTGGGCTGTGATGTCAGCCCAGCACCGCAGATGAACTGATTGCGAAATAGCCCAAAACTTGCCCTTTTCCTTTTCCTCCCCCGGGAGTTACTCAGTGAGTGTTGGAATCCCTGCCCTGAAGAGTTGGTGCCAGTGGGAGGGGGAACGGTGAAAGTTGTCCTTCCGATTGACACCCATGCCTTGAGGGATGGGCAAAATCCTTCCTATTCCATGATCTGTGGCTGGCTTCAGTGGGTTATTGTGTTGTAGGGGTGTGTGGGTCTGGTCCGTGTTCAGCTACCCCAAGCCAGGATGCTGCAAAGAGCAAAAAGGGATGTGATAGGATGTGCAGGGTGAGTGTATCCAGGTGACCATGGAGAGGTGATGTCCATGTGCAATTGCTCAACTCTAGTGATGATGCCCACTGTGGGGACTATTTGGCCATTGTAGTGGATTTCTGGCCAGCTCAAGCCATGCCATGCAGTTACATTCAAGGCTTCAACCCTGAATTCAGAGGGGAGGTTTGGGTGCACAAGGTTGCCCTGGGATGGGTTTCTCCCATGTGTTCCTGCAGCCAGCGTGTTATCAGACTTCTACTACCCTCATGCCTGGTACAGGGAAGATCACTGACCTCTCCCCAGACACTTCCACACTCCTGCCTCGAAATGCTTCTTTACTCCACATGCTCAATGCAACTCCCAGTGTTGAGTTAAATAAAAGCATGAGTACTCATACTTCTGCTGCCTCAAAGCTTGGTATAATGTTGGCCAACAGCTTTGCTCTGGGTCACCCCTGTGACCACAGCTGAGTGCAGGTTGCTCTGGCTACGGCACTTTCCTGCTGCATCAAAATGCATCAAACCAGTCTCTGTGGTAATGACCTCACCAAAACCAAGGGCTCTGTAACATAAATGGATTTGGATCATTCTGCTTAGCATCAGGAATTTAAAACAAAGAGTAGGAATGAAAGAGTGAAAAAGGGAGGAAGGAAGTAGGGAGGTAAAGAAAGAAAGTGGGAAGGAAGGAAACAATGAAGGAAAAGATACCAAACAGTGAGGGTGCAGTTGGCCCCCTAATCTCTCACAAAGATAAAGCTGCAGATAAGGAAGATTTATCAGTTGTGAAGAGAGAAGGTACTGAAACAACTTCCTCTGCTCACTTCATAGGGGTGCAGAGGAAAATAAAAATGGCAGATGGGGACACTGCTTTAATGCATTTAAATATTTTCATCCTGGTTAAAGCAAGAAGGAAAATGTTTTGCTGCCATATAATATTTGCTCAAATCTTAAGATTCTCCATTTTTTAATACGCTACAAAATAGGTCTGGAGGATGGCTGGAGCCAAGCGGCCAGCCTTTACACATTGTTTGTTGCCAGACCTGCACATCAAAATAGCTGCATTCAACCGTGATGCTGATGCTTCATGGACTTTTCCAAAAGTATCCTAACTCTGCTCTGGGTGAGCCAAACTCTGTCAACAGGGGTGGAGCCAAACTCTGTCCACTAGGACCGAAGTGGAGTGATTTTGCCAATCTCAGCCTTCATGTGCAACTTGTTGCCAAGATGCTGCCAGTCTGTGGTTTCCCTGATTTTGACCTGTTTGAGTTTAGATACACTTTTTGACTATAATTTTACAGTTCAGGCTGGGGATGCTCAGAGTGAATAAACACTACAAAGTCAAAGTTTGTTCTCATAAAAAGCAATATTCACAGATCAGAGTGTCAGAACATTCCTTATGCCTAATAATCAGGAGGGAAGAACTGCTGAAAGCCATCATGTCTCTACACTGAAAGTCTCTCCCTTGAGCTTTTTCTTCCTTTTTGGTAAAAAGAGAAGCAAACTTACTTCCTCCTCAGCAAACCAGAAAAACAAACCAAAACCAAACCCAAAACCTAAAACCCAAGCCCCAGTTCTCCAGCACTGCATTAAGTTCCCCTGAGTCTGTACTAAGGACCAGCAGAGCACTGCTGAGCTGACACGCACATCAACACAAGCGGGCTGAGAGAGAAACTCTACGAGAGCACACCAGGAGGTGCTGTTTTTCTCCATGAAAGAGACGCTGTCAGACTTGCAAGAATTTTATAGCAAATCATGGCCTTGAGCAGGTTTCCCAGAGGCTGTTCACTGACCTGAGCAGACATATCAATGAGTTTGGGGAGGTTCAGCTGGCTTCCTTCTTCTGTCTTCAAGTAATCCAGCAAACACCCTGCAAAAGAGGAGAGGCTGATGTAACAATTCTGAGTAAGTCTACACATTTGTTTTCCCCGGTGCTTCTCAGAATATATGCAGCAAATCTGCCTGCATCTTAGAGAAAATACGAGGAATCACAATGGTGTCTGCTGGAGCATCTTCCATTAGGAAAGTTCCCAAATGCAGGTGATTTTCCCCCTTCATTTTGCACAGACCTTTTGCAAACTAATAGGCATTCATCACTCAAAGCCTTATAGAGAAGAGGAGCAAAAGAAAGGTCAACTTCACCATGAGGGGATTAAAAATCTGAAACAAACTCCCGGGAGGAGCAGTGGAGAGGAGAACTTTCCTCTTCAAATGGAGCATCATCATCTTGTGAAGTAGCTTTTGAAATATAAGACCTCAAGAAGCAGCATTTCATTGCCCAGAAAGTCCCTCCCAGTACTAGAAGCAGACTTCTGGATCACTTAGTCCTTCTGTTTACAGACAGGATACAATGCCCTCCTTCCACCCCTATTATGCATGGGAGTACCAGCTAACTCGTTGACCTGATTTTACAGAAACCCAACAAAAACCTCAGTGAGGCTCTTTACCATTGGCCATGTACTCTGTCACAATGTAGATTGGCTGCTTCGTGACTACCGCATATAGCCGGACTAGTTTGTTATGCTGGAGCCTCTTCATCAAGTTTGCCTCTGCCAAGAAGGCATCAGGATCCATGCTGCCCTCCTTCATGGTCTTCACAGCCACCTTGATGTTGTTCTTGTAATAGCCTGCAGAGAAATAATGATGCATTGAGGAATTCTGGCATCTCTACTGGATCTATCAGGCTGCGCAGAAGGATCAGGCAGCAGAAAAACACAGCAACAGCGTTCAATCTCATAAAGAAACACGTAGTAAAACCTGGTGCCAGAGGGTTCAGACAGCAGGTATGAAAGGAGAAGGGACAGGCACAGCACAACCATCAGTCTATGCGGCTTCATTGGGGAGTATCCCTGCTCTGGGTTACAGACACCCATGCAGTGAGCCCATCCTCACACAGTCCTCCCAGCCTTGCAAGACTCTGGATGAAACCCCTGGGGCTCCCCACCAGCTATGTTCTCATAAACCAAATGCCATAGAAAAGCCAGGACTCTGCAGTCCACCAGTAGACTCCGTCTGGTCCTGTCCACAATCTCAATTGCCAAGGCAACAGACAACCACAAAGAGGACAGCAAAGGAAGCTGACCTCACCCCACTTGCTCTGCCACTGATTAGCAGTGGGCAGGAAGGCATAAGGGATTCAGATCTAGGTTATAAAGTGGGACAGGGAAGCAGAAAAAGTGGGATAATGTCACCAAGCTACCCTGCTGTGTGTAACTGAGGATGCTACAACTAAGCCCAGGATTCCCAGGAATAATGAGATCATGTCTCAGGAGATGAGTATATAGTTATTTCAACACCCATCACATGTATCTAGCCTGCAAAACCCTTGCTCAACCACTGATTCATGCAAACACAGCCTGTCTGGTCCTTCCCAGGAGTATGGCATCTACTGCTGTATGTGTACCTATAAATATGTGTTCATACTTTATGATTCCCATGCTCAGACTAGTCTTGTCGTAGGGAAAGAAGATTTTCCATCTTCTCTGTTTATATATTTCTTTCCTGGAATGGGGAGTTATACTTACCCATCCATACTTCCCCAAACTGCCCACTGCCAAGTTTCTTCACAAGCTTCAGAGATTCCCGTGGGATCTCCCATTCATCCTGTGCCCAGGGTCTCTGGGGAACCAGGGATATGCAGGCAGTTGTGAGGCGCTGGCACAGGCCATCCCCTTTCTCTGTGTGAGGACAAAGTACAGGATGTTTCAATGGGATGGCAGAGCTAACCTCCTCTTCCATCTGCACATGCCAGGAAGAAGTCAACCCATGGGAAACCTCCACAACCACACAGATGTTTCAGCCATAGGGATCAAGGGATGCAGAATGGACCCAGTGAAAGCAGAAGGCTCAAAGGGAGCCATAGAGGAGCAAATTTTCCTGCCCAGCTAGTTCAAACCCTGCTTCCCAAGCATCCTTCCTACATATCCCTTCAGCATTAACCTCCTTCCTGATGGAAGACTCTCTCTGGTTATAGGGTTGGGGATAGACCTTACTCTCACAATGCTCTAGGTTGAAAAGCAGGACAGGGGTGCCCAAGTTCTGCTTGTAGGAGGACACCTGGCCCATGGGAGTCAATGGAGTGGTGGTGGTGGCTAGTAAGCCCATGCTCCCTCTACCCACATGTCCACATTCTGCTAAGAAACAAGCCCAACTTACGGCTGTAATGATGGATTAGCTCTGGCAGGCTGGAGAATGTCATCCTGGGGGAGATATAATACCCCCCACCATCTAAGGAGCGGATCCTGTAGTGTTTGATGATGTCCCCATGGGCAGAGTTGCTGTCTCTCACAGACAAGGAATAGGCACCTGGAGAATAAGCAGAAGAAAGAACTGTGAGGACAAGCAGAACCCTACTCAGGGACCAGCTACCTCCCAGCCTACAGCTGCAGATACCTCTCTCAGCCCTTGCTGTTGCCTTCCCAGGCTGCAAAGCTACAATCGTCCCTCTCTCTGAGACAGGTGGAGAAGATAAAGGCTCATCAGAGCTTAACTGGCCCTGCGGAAGCTTCATTGCGTAAAACTTGCCTAACCCTTGGCCAACAGCCCTAAGGAATCAATATCAATCAATAGCACATCTCCAGCCAGAGCAATCAGATACTTATGTTGTGATAGTCCTGCCACAGCTCCGTATCTCCCATCTGAGCTCTGTCAACAGCATCACCTCATCTGGATGAAACAAGTGACTGTAGTCTCACCGGTCTGTAGAAACAAGGATCTGAACCACCCCACCAGCACAACCAGGGTTTCAGTTAGTGGGAGAGGTAAGGTCAAGAGATATGCTCCTTCCCAGCTTTACCCAAGGTCCCTGTAACCCTGTTATCCACTATAACCCCTATACCAAGGTCAGTGTTTTACCTGGGAGGTACAGAAGGGGGACTCAGGAGAATTGTCTTGTTCAGCCATAAACTTGTGACTGTGGATAAACCACATATAGAGATTCACATCTAGATTTATGTGCCTTTTGACCTCAAGGGAGCTGCTTAATGATCTGCCACTCCAACCTGCTATTCTCTCCTTGTAATGGGTTTATAATCTGAACCATAAGATTGGGGTTTTTGCACACAAAAGCATCACTAGATGTTGCTACAGAGCAGCAACTTCCAGCCTATGTCAGTGTCAATTTTAATGCAGTTTAGCAGGGATTCTTTTTTTCCCTTTGTCTGGATCATATTTCCGGAGTAAGCTGTTACAAGCCTGCTGGGCTGTTAGAAGTCTAGTACGTCACCCGGGTAGATAGGCTGCCTTTTTAATGCTTGAAAAGGCAAGGCTATTTATGTTAAAAAGTATGTATCTGTCATGTAGGATCATAAGCAGAAGTGGGGCCTTCCACAGGGACTCTGAAACCATAATCCTGACCGTGAGGAGAAAATTTACTAAGATGTAGCTCTCACTTGCTGCTGCTTCTCCATAGCAGCACTAGCAGTTCCTTACGCTGAGGCTGCAAACCTCTGTTTTAAAACTAACAGAAGAAAACTACCTCTGTGGATATTTGCTTTGTTGAAGTGGTGAGGCACTGGGATGGGTTGCCCAGGGAAGTTGTGAATGCTCCATCCCTGGTGGTGTTCAAGGCCAGGTTGGACAGAGCCTTGGGTGATATGGTTTAGTGTGAGGTGTCCCTGCCCATGGCGGGGGGTTGGAACTTGATGATCTTAAAGGTCCTTTCCAACCCTAACTATTCTGTGATTATAAATCTTTACAAGCAGAATTTGGGATGGTCTAAAATTTTTCCAGGCACTAGGAGCCATTTGTGGGACAGAGACCAGACTGGGAGATAAGGTGGCATAATGTTCATGGAAGATCTGCTGGATTAAATGCAGTTCCAAGGAACCTGAAGACTGGAAACATACAGCCTCAGCGTGGTGGGGTCCTTCTCAGCAGAGGATGAAATTCTTTCCTTTGCCATGAGTGTCAGGCAGAAGACAAACTGAGAAGCCCTTTTGGCTCTATCAGTCCTGCAGCTCAACGTCTTAGATGCAGCCATGAAGAATCTTCAATGGTCAAGAAAAAATTCAAGGGAAGGGTAAAATAATGGCTCATTTTTACAGCCTATGTCTCAGTGACCAAAGGTCACTGAACTAAGGATGTCTTTCCCAGAGAGTGATCTTTGGTCCCTGGTGGGTGCAGGGAGATGCTGCTAGGGCTCAGCACAAGTCCTGCTAGAGTTGATCAGCCACATTCACACTCTCTAGCACTTGGTCCCAGACCCCCTCTGGCTCCTCTGTGGTACCTATGTGTGCCAAATTGTTATTAATGTCCATTATTCATAGATCATAGAATAGCTAGGGTTGGATGGGACCTTAAAATCATCTAGTTCCAACTCCCCTGCCATGGGCTCAGACACCTCACACTAAACCATGTCACCCAAGGCTCTGTCCAACCTGGCCTTGAACACTGCAAGGGATGGAGCATTCACAACTTCCCTGGGCAACCCATTCCAGTGCCTCACCACCCTTACAGTAAAGAACTTCTGCCTTACAGTAAAGAATTTCCTCCTTATATCCAATCTAAACTTCCCCTGTTTAAGTTTTAACCCATTACCCCTCATCCCATCACTATAGTCCCTAGTGAAGAGTCCCTCTCCAGCACCCTTGTAGGCCCCCTTCAGATACTGGAAGGCTGCTGTGAGGTATCCACGCAGCCTGCTCTTCTCCAGGCTGAACAGCCTGGAGAAGAGAAGATTGTTGTTGAGGATGCTGACATTATTTTAATTTCAAAATGATTGAAATAATGTGCAGCCCATCAGATCTGAGCTTCTATGGCACAAGTCCAGGAGGGTGCTTTGCGTGCCTGGGATGTGGCTTAGGGTGTTTGATTTTTACAAGGCAAGGTCTGGTAGAGGAAAGAGCCAAACGTGGTGTGAACTCATCTGCATTGACAACAGACAGCACTGCAGAAGGGAGGGCAAGAATTAAGAACTAACACATGTACAAGGGAGTGCACTGGGGCTGAGAGTCAGGAGGAGAGGAGACCTGGTCTGTTTGGTAGTGTGGTTGAACCCAAAATGCCTGCTCTCCACCTTTCCAGACCCCACTGACCCTTTAAACACCCTTGCATCTTTCAAACCAGTGATGCACAGCATGCAGCAGTGACAGGAGCTCCAGACACCTTCCAGCCCAATCTATCAGCTGTCTGCTCCCAAAGTGAATACTTATTCTGTCATTAGAGTTAATGACTGTATTTTACCCCAAGTCAGAGTTCAGTTTGCTGAAGCGAGTGTGGTAAAGCTTTCCCTGTCATTCACCGCTACAGTTCCCTTGGGAGCTGCAGTCTAAAGCCAAAGCACTGCAGCTGAAAAGCTTCAATTCTCTCTTCTCCCAGGAGCAGCAGCAAAAGAAGGATGTTAAGTGGAGCCAGACAGATGGCAGGACTCCTAATCTCCCCCAGTGATAGCCAGAAGGGGTTCTAGCTCCTCAGCCACAAGGGATATTCTCCTGTCCCACAGCCCTGCATCGCGTCCTGGCACAGACCTGCGCTTGACACCGGCTCAGAGCACAAACAAATCTTGCCCTGGGCAGCTCTCAGTGTCAGACCCTCCTCTTCCAGGTCTGAAATCCCTGAACCATCCTGCAAGGGGTCTGAGGTTCTTTGTTTTCAAAGTATGGCAGGTTTTGTATGGAAAAGAACAACAGAAGATGTAAAGGGTGAGATTCCACTTTGCATCATACTGAGGGTTGACTCAGTCACCTAAACATGTGAGTCAGGTACTGCTTGAGGTGCTCTCAGACACCTGCATGGGCTTGGCAGATATGGTGCAAAACCACATCTTGTGGTAGAGAACCTGGAGATGACCCTAAGATGTTCAGGTTTTGGCAACCAAATCAAGCCCCACTGGCTATGGTGGGAGTTCAAGCAACTGCCACGTGAGGTATCTGCATTTTGATGCCTGGACCTCAGGCCAAGTCCCAGCATGTGGGGCATCTCCTGCTTGTATAGGTCTCATCAGGGTCTTAACTCCTTCCCTATGGGAAACGCAGGAGCTAAACTGAATACAGCAGCTGAGCTCTGAGATCTCTCCTGCTGGGAGCATGGGCACAGCAGTCTTGCTGCAAGCCAGGGCTTTGTGACTTGGTACAGCAGTGTGACTATGCTCCTCCATGTTTCAGAACGAGTATTATTTGAGGGGAAGATTTGTGTTTTTCCAGTAGCTTCAGCAAGGCTATCTCTCTGCCCATGATTATACTGCTTCCCACACTCTCTCAAGGACTGATCTTCCCAGATGCTGAATGAGCCTTTAATGGCCTCTGTAAAGGATGGCTGAAAGCAAAGGCCCCAGGTTGCAGAATTTGTGTGTCTTTAATCATTAGCAAAATGAGACATCGCTTGGGATGGGTTATGAATAGGTGCTGCTCTTAGGAGGGTGCAGAATGCATCCCACTGTGGCTGAGACAAACCAATATAAGACAACCACCATGCAATGCATACAGCTACGGGGGATACTGCCCTTAGCTCAACTCAGTGCTCAGTCCTGAACATCAAAGGTTGCTGGTGCAAACTGAATGAAAATATAGATCGTGGAGGAGGAAAACAGGAAGAACCTGTGGAGCTCGAAGGACAGGCATGGCATTGCTCTGGACATCTCATGGTAGGTCACAGATGCTTTACGTTAGTGATCTCGACTTCATGGCACATTTGGAAAAGAGGGGTTTCTCTTTTTCCTCTTCGCTTTAGAAAGGAGGAAGCTGTGGTTAAGGCAGACCAAATGGTGTCACCATGGCCATTCAGGCAGTCTAAAGCACAGGGTATTCAGGTAATAGCTGATCGCATAGGATGATGTGTTTGAAGGAATAACAGTCATATTTTAGGACAGAATACTAAATATCAGACAAGACACAGGTGAGACTCACATTTCACAGCAGAGATGATCTCGACGATTTAGGACTAACACTGGATTTTCATGGAGTGGAACAGGCCACATCTGCTAATGCAGAGTATCACATGCCTCCAGCTAAGTCTGCTTCTGGACAGCAGAGGTCAGTGACTGAAGACTGGGTCTAGCCTGAATCTCCAGACTCCACCACCTCTGCCCAAGCCCTGTGTGCCCTAGACCCATCCACACTCCAGAGAACTGCAGGAAATGATTTCATCTTCTGTGTGCAGCTTGTGGCCAGCAGAAGTAGGGGGCAATTGTCCTGAGCAAGTGTAGGGGGGAAAGGGAGAGTTCTGATCCCATTGATGTGTGGCCTCTAGGGATGCCACAAAGACTAGGATCATGTGTGGACAGAGGGCCTCACTCCTTCCCAGACCTTCAGATGAAGTGCACGAATGTCTGCTGAGCATGTGTGTTACATTTAAGTTGTAAAAGACCTTTAAGATCATCAAGTCCAACTGTAAACCTAACACTGATGCCAAGTAGGAGGGATGCTTTCCATGAGGATTTGCAGCTTTCAGAATTTTTAGGGAACATTCAGTCAGGAAACACTGAAGAGACTTGTTTCTAAGCATGGTGGTTTAGTCACCATCCATAGGGTTATTTAAAAGACATGTGGATGTGGCATTTAGGGACATGGCTTAGTGGTGGACTTGGCAGTGCTTCATGCACTGGAGGGACAACCTAAACTAGCTTCCAGACTGTCCTCAGATTAACAGCACAGAACAAGGAAATTGCAATTACACAGTTAATTAGTATGGTTAATAACTATGTCCACTGCCCAAGAGAAGTGACCATAATGCTCTGTTCTCTCCATCCTCATTGAGCCATGTCTTCGTATGGAAGGAGAGTGGATGAATTCCACCTTTTCTTCTTCAGCCAGTCTCCTTCCGAAAGTTCTGGTTTGCATCAATTCTCCCTGCTACACACTATCAGGAGAAACTTGTTTCCACTGAGAAAATGTTATACCAAAAGAGCTTTTCCAAAATCCTGCAAGCTTCTGCTGCGAACAGGAGAAAAGCTTCTTCCAGAGTGCATTGAAGAATCTCTATTTGCCAAAAAAAATACCATATCTTCAGTCTTTCCTGCTTATCTGTGCCCCTGCATCTCTGCCACAACCTGTGGTGGCAAGAGCCACCCTTACCACAGCCTGAACTACGCACACAAGTAGCACTATGAGCAAATCTTTGCCCTCCAAACCCTCAGCACAGTTCTACAGCCCTCCTGAGCCTTGCAAGCAATGTTCTGCTGAGCCAGATCTAAGAACCACTGACACAGCTGAATTCACAGCTAGGGTATGAAGGGTCTTCCCAGCCATGGCAATAATGAGGAGTTATCCTTGCTCTGCAGATCTCACCTTTGTTGGTTTCACTCTCTCGGACAAGGAAAGAGCCGACTTTGTTACCAGAAGACAACAGCAGCCGTTCAGCATCTTTTCTGCTCAGAGCTTTAAAATACCACCTGGGAAACAGAGAAGCAACAGCAAAATCATTGCTTGAAAAGGAAAAGATCTTTATAAAATTCTTTCCAGTTACTTCATTTTTCTTTTTTTACCATTACACTCTGAAACTGAGGGTTATTTTCATCAGGAAATAGTTTTTTATCTGCTGGAAAGTGGCAGCAATAGACTGCTTTCAGTAGATTAATTCAGATTTGGGTGTCTCTGGGCTTGTTTCATAGCCTAGCAATTTAGCCAGAGCAGAGAGTAGATTGTACATGCAATATCCCATATGTGAGAGCAGGGCAAGCTCATCTAGAGAACAGCTCTGAGGCACACAAGGACCCAGAGCTCACCTGCTAAGTGGGTGAACCTCGAGCTGTGCCCTGGCAGGCTGTGTATAAAGCAGACACATGTGCTGCAGGCTGAGCACAGGGTGCCCACAGCCATTTGAATATACCCTTTGGATACAAAGAGCATTTATGTCCCAACCACATTTCTGTGTGCTGCTAAATATTTGCTGAATTCAGTGGTGGTTGGGACCCTCCAAGAGGAGCTTGTAAGTGGGACTGATCATTTATAGCTGAATGCCACAGAGGAGAAGAAGTCATGGAAACGATTTTTCCTGCTGCTTGTATTATAGGCATAATAAACCCTTCTGGCTCCAGTCCTTCTTACCATCCTCCTTGCAGGAAGCCAAACAGGCAGGCTGCATCTGGGCTAGTGAAATAAACAGCACCAGGCTATGGGTCTGGGCACTGGTACTTAGTCATCTGCCCTGTTGAACAGTTGGCGTGGTCCCTGGCATATCCAAGACCTGGATCAATGCACCTTCTCACAAGGGATTTCTAATTTACATGCAGATGCCCTTTTAGAGGCTGAGGAAGTTTAACACTGTGTATGGGTAGACTGGCCCAGTGGGACCAGAGGATATTTCCTGGCACTGCTAATTTACCAGTGCAAATATAACCTTTATGTTCTTCCTCCAAACCCTTGTTTTCTATGGTGGGTGCAATTAATGGGACAGGAGTCTTTGCTCACTTCCCCCATAGTGACTTCACTTCCCTCCTGCCCTGCGCCCGTATGGTGCTTAAAGCTTCTCCTGACCTTCTGAGCAGCATCTTGCCACCCAGCCCAGCAGTGACATCTTCCCAACACCAAGTAAAGCTGTTCCCGTTTCTTGCTGAGAGACAGGGCACTGCATCATTGTTAACCATTCACAAGCTTTTGCACTTACTTCTCCTCTTCTAAGCTGTCCACCTGTGCAACGAAGTTACTGGGGATGTAGCCTTTCCTGCCGCTGCTGAGGGATTTTGCCAGCCACCAGTCCCCTTCACTGCAAGGCAAGCAGGAGAAAAAGCTTGAGTGCCCAGAGGAGGTTTCACGACAAGCTAAGGCTGTGGTGACAGCATGGTTTATGGGGTTTGGAGCACTACAAATAGACTAGGGCTCCTTAATCCACAGTACAGGTCTCTCTCAGTTTCCTATGACCAACACCAGGCTGAAGGCTGTTGGTCTCTCAGGGACTTCTGGAGGTGACAGACTCTTTCCATGAATACAGAGTGAACAAAGAGTGACCACAGATTCAAACCTCTTCTACGCGCCCCATGTGAGAGGAGAGAAATCCGGGTCATCATGGGGTTATTTTATCTCTTGCATCGGGGGATTCTTTTTTTGCTTCTTCCTTTTTCTGCTGGATACCACACTGCATACAGCATCTGTTTGAGAACTGTTCCCTCTGGAGGCCACCTCACAAAGCAGTAAAGAATGGAACAGCCCTACACAGTCTGCTGACTGGGAGACCCAGGCCCACCTCTGCCCTGTTATGGTCCAGCCAGATGGACTGTCTGTCCCCCTTCTCACTTGAGAAGAAGCTGAAATGAAACCACACGCCTCTCTGGCTCGATTCCATCCTTTCCTCTGACTACACCCAACCCACATCCTTTGCAAAAGCACCATCAGCACAAAATATGAAACAGGAGCTAGGTTATTGTTGTAATTTATGCTACTTCTGTGCTCATGGACACCAGCAGTGAAGAAGGTCCCAAAGTCCCAGGCAAGGACACCACCCAACCCCATAATATCTGTAACCCATGGAAGTGTCACCTTCCCCACCTTGCAGAGAGAAAAGGGTACCCATAGTCACACTCTGGAGCAAAGATACAACTCATGCTCAGTTTTGGTGAGCTCAAACTGATGTCTGACCCCAAGGTACCCCATTTCTGAGCTTCACCATCCCCATATTTGTACCTCCCTCTGGCAGTAGATCACTCACTTGGAGAGGACTTGCAGTTTCTCCCCCTTGACCAGCTGCAGGTCACGGTCACTTGAGGCAGGAAAATCATACAGTGCGATCACAATCAGGTTATCTGAAAGAAGCAGGAGCATCATCAAACCTATCACTATTGAATTCCCTGACAGATGGGTGATGCACACCCAGGTGTATGGCAGGGCGCTTCACCCCCCCCCACACACACAAGGGGCTGTCACCTGCCCTGTCCCCCCAAAACCCAAGCTTTCCACCACCCCACCTTTCCCGCCAGCCACAACCTCTGCTCAGGGACTAACACTGATTCACCAAAGTGTTTCCTGTGCATGTGTTTTTAAAGCTCTCCAGACGCCCCGATCCACAAAACCCAGTGTGTCAACAAGAAAAAAAGGTTTTTGTGGAATAAGAAGGGTCATATATAACCTGTCAGTGTTTGGCTTGAGTTTTACATGTCTGTAAATGAAAACTGCTGTAGTAACATTTCCTGGAGTGGTTCTGGGATTTGACTCAAAAAGATGAGGCTTTCTTGATTGAAAAAGTTATAAAGTCATCTCAGCCTCTGTTATTTGAGCCCATTGCTAGGATTTAACTCTCCTTCCAGCTGCTCTAGACTCTCTGCCTGTATCCTGCCATCCCTTTACAGCCTTTGCAGATGTGCCACCACATTTAAGTCATGCTGCTGCTTTTGACCCAGCACCTCTATGGCATGTAGCTGTTCTGCTCAGCTGAAATTCCCACAGGAGTGGCACATGCTCCAGGATCCGCTTCCCTCTCCCTGGCCCCAATGCACTTGAGATGCTCCAGACCACGAAACCAGTGCCCTGTGTCTCGCATTTCACTTGTAACCCACCTGGACCAAAGCTGTGAGCAAGTATGCATCTCCATCCCCTGCCCTACCATGTTGCTTTTATTCCAGCCATCTTGGGTGATCCTGAATTTTGGCATAGCAAAACGGACTTTGTCTCCGTGGTGCATGTGAGCCTTGCTGTGTGTGGCAAAGCTGCTGCCTGGTACGTGCAAACCCACCCCAGGGCAGATCTCTGTGGGCTGGAGCTGCATCGCTACATTTGCATGCTGGGGTCGTGCCAGTGCTGCTCTTGGAGACGTTGTGCAACTGTTCACATGTGCTCTGCATGCTCACAGCTACTGGAGCAGAAATGAGCAGCTATTTTGGGACAGATCAGACTTTATAAAGGGGATCGGCACGTGCACATGAGCACAGAAATCAAGCCAAAAGCAATGGTAAAAAAGAAGAAGAAGAAGGAGGCGGAGGAGAAAAAGGAAAAAAGGAAGATTAAAAGAAAAATTAAAAAAGGAAAAGGAAAGGAAAGGAAAAGGAAAAGAAAAAAGAGAAAAAGAAAAAGTAAAAGAAAAAAGAAAAAGGAAAAAGAAAAAGGAAAAGGAAAAGAAAAAAGAAATAAAAATAAAAGTAAAAAGAAAAGCAAAAAAGAAAAAAAAAGAGAGAAAAACAGAAAAGTGAAAAGAAAAAGAAAAAAGAGAAAAGAGAAAAAACAAAAAGAGAAAACAAAAAAGGAAAAGGAAAAATAGAAAAAAAGAAAAGGAGGCCATTTGCTGCAGAAAGGCTTTAGCTCGTACAGAGCCTCATTACTGCAGCAATGAATTATTAGCATTTTCCAAAAGTGACTGTCAAGCCACAGTCTCTGTGTGACCTTTTCAAATAATGCCACCAGCAAGAGCGCCAGACTGGCCCTTTCTCATCACAAGATAACATGTCTCTGGGGCAGCTTGGGTTTTGTGCCTCTGCAAGGCCTGACTGCTGCTCCGCTGGTGGTTTATTGGAGAGGAGGGAGGAGAAAGGGTCAGGGTGAGAGGAAATGTAGCTTTGTAAACCAAAGCCCTGAGCGGTTCCCTTCAAGAGGAACTTGGAGATCCTTGAGAGGTTTCGGCAGAGCCTCACCCTTCCCTGTGTGTGGGGAAAAGGATGGTCAGTCACAAGGAAGAATGCTTTGAAGTCTTAAAATAGGTTGCACAGTTGGGGGCTTCCCCTTAAGGGATCTCAGAGAGTTTGACATTAGCAATGGACCCAAACTCTCGTTGCCTCCTTGAGAAAATTCATATTACAGAGCTTCTCTGATGTGAAAGGGTTTTGGATATGTGCCTTCTGCAAAGGGTCCACAACAAACATGCTCATCCACATGCATCGTCCTGCTCCTCTTGGAAATAAACTAATGCAGTGGTCACACTTTTGCTTTGAAAAATAGAAGCAAACAGGTAAATATCTTCAAGCACAGAATGGCTGCATATCCCAAGAGATGAAATGAAAAATGTAGTTTTGATCTTGAAGCAACTGACAAAAGTACATATAAACAAAACAAAGAGGAAGAAAAAGAGCAAATACAGCAAGGACGAAAAGGTTTTATATGTTGAAAACATACTGTGATCACCTCTTATCCCCCTGCTCAAAATACATGCTGAGAAACAGTGCACACTTAAGTGAGCCAGAAGAAAAGCTCTCTCTGCTCAAGCCAGCAAGACTTGCCATCTCATGATGAAAGTAACTCTTCCTGTCTCTGAGTTTGTCACCTCACTAAGAAACAGCATTGATAATACTTTCTTGGCCTATTTAATCAAGTTAGGTCATGAGTGACTCTACAGTAGAGAAGCCGTCGGGGCTGTGAGGAGTGACTGCTTTGCAGATAATGCTAGCAGTCCGGAGACTTTGATTGCGAGCCAAATACCTCCTGGCTCAGAGCTGCTGTCAAGAAAGTTAGATACTAGCCCGGTTTGCACAGGCTGAGTGCCAGTTTGATGTCTTAATTGAAATGATTCAACCAGTCTTCTGCCCCATTGTGAATGGCAGGTCTTTGAAATGTCTCATGGCTATGGAGCAGGCTGAGACTGTGCTGGGGTCCCCCAAAGGGCCCCTAGTGGATTTAGAGCCATGCTATGATGGTCACACGGTAAATGACAACAAACGTTGCATCTTCCATCTGGTCCATAAGCCCATGGGTGACAGCATGGGTGATATCTCCTGGGACATCCAGACTTGCACTGCAAAAGTTTTTTTCTGCCTTGTGTTTTGACACAGTGAATGTTTTTGCAGATAATTTCTGATTTTGATATAAAAGCATTGAATCCCAGAATCCCAAGTTGGAGGGAACTTCAAGGATCATCTGGTCCAACCTTTCTGGGCAACACATGACCTAGACTAGATGTCCCAGCACCCTGTCCAGCCGAATCTTAACAGTGTCCAATGCTGGGGAGTCCGCCACTTCCCTGGGGTAGATTATGCCAACAGCTGATTGTATGAGACCTAAACTCATAACATTTTTATTAGAAAATCAGAATATTTTGGGCAATTCCCTCTCATTTTCTTCCCTCTCTTGCTTTTGATTGGAAGTGCCCATTTTTTATGAACTTTTAATTTCTCATTGATAAGTCAGCCTTTTCATTAGAAACAACCCCTCCTTTTCCCAATTAAGCTCAAAGCCACATTTCTGACAACATTCCTTTCAAACTCAAATCCATATTCAGAGAACAGCAATAGAAAAGACTAAGAGCTTCAATGATAATCTTGAGATTCTTCAAAGGACTTCAATTTCAAGCGCATGCTAAGCTCCCACCCCCTGAAAATCAGTCCTATTCATATTATGGTTAGCCAAAATCAAGGGAAGAGGTAGAAGTTGCAGTTTCTCCATGAGAAGAAATGACCTTGCAAAGAGACCAATTCTTAGTGCTGTCGCAGCTTATTATAATGCCTCAGAACAAGCACCCAAACCAACCAACTCTCTCTGTCAGTAGTACTGAAATGCAGCTGTGAGCAGCTGCAGGGCAAGGGCAGAGGTTATTCTACCTATCTACTGTGTCTTATCTACCCAATGCAAGTGAACAGCAGCAACTGTAGCACTGGAGCTGTTGGGTTTGGGGATCACCATCCTGTGACAGGACTTTGCTGTACCGAGGCCTAGAGGTGCAGAATTAAACAGAAGTTTTGACTCTATACAGATATAGAATTGACTTTAAACACATCACAAGTGCTTAGGGAACCATGTTAAAATGAATGGGAGACTCACAGGATGGAAGAGCCCACCCCAAGTGGAAAGTGGATTAGCAATGCTGCCAACACTGCATTTGAGTCCAGAGCTTGGCACTCCTTGCCTGCCTTTGTGTTATTTCTATTAAGATAAATAGCATCAGGAAGAATTAGGCTTTTGTTAGGCTAATATAAAAGAAATACATGATTTCTGAGACAGTGGCATGAAAACTTGAAACTGCGAAACAAGTTGCATGACACTGAGATCAGACAAAAAAATCAAAATGCCGAGAATTCAGAGAAAAAAGAAAAGCAACCCACCATCACCTAACAACAAAAGAAAACAAGGGAAAAAGAAGGCTTTGATTTTAGATTCCATGCCACACTTCCATAGCCAATAATTTTGCCTGATTGAATTTGAACTGCTCCCACAAAATTTAATTCAGCTTTTCGACATTTTTACACGATTGAATTGTCTAGATTTTGTGCTTTCTCTATCAACTCAATTGGATTTCCTTCTGTCTTGAGAATATGTCAGTTATCTCAAATATCTTGCATGGTTCCTATCAGCCCATTTTGCCACAGAGGACAGAATCAGATATAGCAAGCATCATTTCTTCAGCTCAGGCACTGGTAGAGAAAAATAAGAAGTGCCCCAGCCTGTCAGTGTGAATATTCCTCCAAAACTGGAACTGAACCTTACAAACCAAAATATTTTTGAGAGCTGAAAATGGCTAACATGGTGCTTTACGCGTTTTATAGCATCTTTCCACTTCTGCCTTCTGGCATGAAGCAGAAGTAAAAGCCGCCTTCTGTTGTGCTTCCCACCAGAGGGAGGAGGTTGATAAAAACCCTGTAAAAAACTGGCAGTGCCCTCTCAGTTGTGGAGGCAGGAGAGCACGGCCGCTTAGGAATGTGTCATCGTGTCATGAAAACAACTTTGCAAAAGAAAGCATGGTTTCTCCAAAAGGACGGAACTCCCATGGAAACGTTCCTTATTCACATGGTTGAGGAGCTACACCTCCCAGAAATTTGGTCTCATAACAAATATCAGTTCTGAAAAGCATTCTGACTTTGCAGGAGTTCCTCTGTCTGCCCCATGATAGAAACTCCCTCATCATCCTTTACTCATACCCTGTCTCCCCTAACGTCCACTTCTGCCACATAAGGATCTTCCATGTGTTGCTAACTCCTTTCTTCCAAGCTTCCTCTTTTTTTTACCTGCTTCTAATTCTCTCTCTCTCTGTCCTTAATCTGCAAAATGTCTTTAAACAGAAACGTATACAAGTTGTTGATGGAGGCTGGGCAGAGGTAGCAGAAGTTTTCTGCTAAAAGGCAATCATCTACCAACCACCATCTGCGACCTGCAGATAATTGAAGAGGTAGATGAAGCCAGCAAACAGTTTCCAAGCAGGGGCTCTGCACATCCTTATTTTATACTCTTTCCTTTCTTCTTGTTCTCTTTGTAGTCTCTCTGGGTTTTCTGATGCCTGCTATTTCCTCTGAAATGTTCAGCTGGCTGGATACAGCATCCAGAAGTTGTCACACTGCAGACAGGGCAGCAGACAGAGAAATCTCATGCAGTCGATGTCTCAGATTGCACTTTGCTCAACTGGTGAAGGAGTGCTTTTCCCTCTTAATTTCTTTTATGAGCAGGGGAAACTGGCAGCTACAAACAGTCAGTCATGTAAACTAAATCTTCCAAGGCACAGTGATAAACTCCCCGCCTGGCAATGCTAAAGATACAGAAACCACATGCCTGAGACATGACGGCTTGTTCTCAAGACCTGGTGCTGGGGGACCTTGCAAACCCTCATGTGAAGGCAAAGAAAACAGTAACAGAGCTAAGAGTCTTACCTTTTACAGAGGCTTGGTTTAGATGGGGGATGCTGATAAATTGTCTTCCCTTAGGTAGAAATAGAAAGAAAAAAGACATTTATTACTTTACTGTGTTTGCAGGAAGAGCTGCTCTCAGCTTCACAGATGAGCAGGAGTCTGAACCAGAGCCCTTTGTAGTCAATCAACAGCTCCTGCTCCTGGCTGTGTATGTGTTGTGATGGCTTTAGCATATTTTACCTTGACATATTCTTCAACGTCTTAACTGTCAGCTTGAATAATCCTTGGCTTCCCTCCAAATAAAGGAATAAATCTGCTATCCACTCATTTGGACCATGTTCTATCTAACTTTTTATTCCCTCATGCCAGATTTCAGATAAATGGGAGATGAGACATGAGTGATCTTGCTGAGAAATTACAATTGTAATATTCTTTGAAGCAGAAAACTGGGGATATTCTTTGCCATAATTGTCCCAGGGATTGTGGAATGCCCTTAGCTCAGGGATACGTTAAAAACATGGGGGCAATGACCGTATTGGCAAATTAAACAGCAGCAAGTTACTGCAACTCATCTGGGTACACCCTTAAAATGCTGACATGATCCTTAGCCTGGCTTGGCCCAGACCCTGAGAGTGGCCAGTTGACCATAGACCACTACTAATCAACAGCTGGAATATAATTACCTTGCTTTGTGGGCTAAGAGATTTATTGTGCAAATGGCTTGGTGGGCTTCATTTGCCTCTCTACTCAACTTCAAACACCAGTCCTCTGATCAGGACCTAGTGACTAGAGTGGGTGTTTGACCACTAACAGTATTTTTATACACATGCAAAAGGAGTGAACTGCAGATGCTGAATTAGAAGTACCAAGTATTTCCTGTCCACACCACTACTGGACTCCTACTTAACAGCAGTGTGCGGTGGGAGAGCTGCTCACCCACTGCCCTTTCTAATTTAACCAAAAGAAATATGGACTTCCCCTGACATGTGAGAGCTTAGTGCCTGTGGCAAAAAGAAAATGAGTGTCAGAAGGTGATTGATGATACTGTATTTACACTGAGAGCAGCTCCTCTCCCCAGTGAGCTGGAGAGAAGGAAATGAAGGAAAAGAACATCTTCTTGCTCAATCTGACATCTGCTGTCATGAAAACTGGACTTAATAACCATGGGAGAACTTGGGAACTAAGCTAAAGGAGTGAAAAACATCTCCACTTGCCATCAAAAGAAATTACAGGCAATTCCTCCCCCTCTCAGAGCTCAAGACCCAAGAACGTTTTCACATGGCACCTGCACCTTTTATGTTGGCTGCTGGATTCAGTGCTGACAAGGGCAATTAAGAACAACTTGATGTCTTCTGTACAGCAACAGACATAGATAAAACGATTTCCGAAGTTTAAACAGAGTTTGTAATTTGAAATCTCCTAAATACTGACCCAGTGTCTTCCTGATCTGTGCCCATGCAAGCAGAGGCCACATGAATCCAAAGGGAGCAGCAGATCCTCAGCATTTCTCATTCTCAGCCCACCCCAACACAGATTAGCTGTAGAACCTCTTTAGAGAACCTGTTGTTCCCCCTGATGGTAAAGTTTCCATTGCGGCTTGCAGCTTTGAATCTTAGCCTGAATCTGACCCATCTTTGTGCTGTTTGAAAGTCAGCAACATCAGCCTGAGCTGCAGAGTGCTGAGGGCACTGTCTAAAAGGTATGGGGCTCAACTTGATGGATTTGTGACCAAGGGATGTAGAACACACAGCACCTTCTCTCGCTGTCTCCTGCCCTGCACTCCAGTCCAGCCCACACAAATAGTCGTGCCAGGTTCAACATGACATACTCTTTCAGACCATCACTATCCCTAGCCCATGCAGACAACTCATGGCAACAGCATACCCCCAAAGAGAAAATGGCATCCTTTTTGACAGAGTGAAAACCCAGAGAGAGAAAGGCTCAGCTGGATAGTTCACCCCATATCAAGAAGCTCCTAGGAGGAAGCCAGGCATAAAGATCTGTTTTCTGCCCTTTGGATGACATTTCCCAATTGGTGACCAAATTTTAGGACATAGGACAACTCAAGTTCCTGCTGGCACACTCAAATACTGCCTGCATCACTCAAGACACTAAAGTGAACCTGTGGAGGATCAAAAAGGACACAAAACTGCAGGCTTACCTTGGGTGGCGCAGAAGGTTTACTCTTGCTTTTGGGATTGCTTCCAGAGGCATGTTTTTCATTAGACATCAACTGATTTTTGCTCCCGAGCAACCCCATCCTGGAAGGAAGACCAGAAATTGCTTTTCAATGAGACTGCTCCTGGGAAAGAGGCAGGCACTAAGGGGCAAAACCATATTCTTATTCATGAAGAACAAGTTGGAGATGATAACTCAGGGAAATCAGGCAGTGAAGAGTCTAAAATCATCCTGTCTACAGTCCTCCTACTACCTTAGAACTTGCGTTTGGGTTACTGTGCAACTCTGGTATTTCACACTTTGCAGGTGAGGCTCAGACAGACACTATAGGTCATCAGAAAGAAACTGGAACAAATCACTGCTTCGAGTATGTCCCCTCTTCAATGCAGAGATCTCCAGCTGTCATTGAGCAGACTTGCTCCAGAACTGAGCGATGCCACATGCAGGCACTGCTGGAGGGTCGAAGAGGTGGTGCTGAAGAACCTGGGGCATATCCCTGTGCAGTTCATGTGTACCAGTTCTTCAGGAGGGTCATGCAGACCCTGGAACAAGTCATACTCCTTCTGCTCAGTGCTTTCCCTGCATCATGTCCTTCCCACACAGCAAGAGCAGTATGCAGATGTGGTAGCTATCTGCATAGTACCATCCCACCGTTCCTCATGCTTAAGCAGCACAGATGCAGACTCAGTTTGTCTATGAAGGCATGGACTTTATGCAATACATTGGAGGACTGCAAGAAGCTTAGGGAGTCAAATGTGGTGTAACTTGTACCCATCCTGACTGTAAAGTGTGGGCCTAGGGCTTGACTCAGTCATCCACATGCAACGCTCTAGTACCCTTTGATGTGCCCTGGGTTCTCATAAGGTGTAGGTCTCCCATACATCATGGGTTATGTTTCCCAATCCCATGTGAGTGTCTCAAGGATCACTAGGCACAAATGAATCAAACCCTTTCCATGGACAATCCTCTAGTCCACACTAAGGTTTCCACACTCATGCTTGAGGGATCATTTAAATTGCAGCCCAGAAATGTAATTTCAGCTCTGGTCAATAATTCTAACATTATACTGGGTCTGGATAGTCAAGATAGATAGCCAAACCATGGCAAACTCAGCCTATTCTGCCACCTGAAAAAGTAGGGAACAGTTGAAGCCAGCACTACTTAAGTGCTGTTGCCATGAGTATATGAAGCATCTACACCACCAGCACCAAAGTCTGCACCAGACCCTTCTTTGAACCAAAGGTATTGAAAGGTGTGGGCTACATGTCTGAAACCTGAGTACTCATAGCTGAACAAAGACTCATTGGCTCTTATTCTTGCCAAATTACCTGAAGGTCTGCAATGAACATGGAGAATCCAGGACTGGAGGTCCAGGAATCAATATGGTTAGTCAGTTCCCCCAGATGTCAGCCTGGCACTGTGTTGTGATAGTCAAACTCCCAACAGATGTGTTCAAAAAAGCTTCCAGCAAACCAGACTTGTGGGAAAAAACATCCCTGTAAAAGCAACTTTTTTCCTTTCTAGCACCTTATCTAATATTTCAAAAACTGGGACTCCGAAATGAGGTTTCTATATATATTTTTTGAAGTGTATTTTTTTTTAAATTATCTTCTCCCTTCTGTCTTATTTTTATTTTCATTGGCAAAGTGAGCAAACTGGAAGGAATTGGTGAATTATTTCTGCCCAGGGAAGTTGTGAATGCTCCATCCCTGGCAGTGTTCAAGGCCAGGTTGGACGAGGCCTTGGGTGATATGGTTTAGAGTGAGGTGTCCCTGTCCATGGCAGGGGGGGCTGGAACTAGACGATCTTAAGGTCCTTTCCAACCCTAACTATTCTATGATTCTATGATTCTATGAAATATTCCAGGATAACCCAGTACACATTCCCCCCCCCACTCCCAATAAAAAGGTTTTCAGCATCCAAACTTCTTTGAGCTTTTCTTTAACCTGAGTTTACAGATGGCCCATCCATGTATACCCAGGTCTCAGCACTACTCTGGGCACTAACAGTCGGAGGGGAGGTTTCCGCCACTGAATCAGCCACAGCATTTCCTGCAGCAGGTTAATTTTAACTTGGCAGCGTCCCTTACAGGTTGCAACCAGGGTTTGCTTAGAAAACCTGGTTGTCATGCGATGGCACGTGGTTTATTAAGTAAGTGAGCTTTTCCCGCGCTTCCACTTGCAAATTGTTAGAAGATATCTTTGCACCAGGATTTCTGAATCTGAATGGTGTTATTTGCTAGGATAGTGAGAGTATTTGGAGCTCCCTTTCCATCCAGGGAACTGAAAGGTATCATTTTAAGTCAAGGCAAAGGAGATATAGATTGGCAATTGCTGTCTTTTTGGCAGAGTTAGAAGATTTGACATATAGCACAAGTCAGCAATATGTTTTGGCCATCGGTCATGTCATGAGGATGGTTTTATGAGAGGACAGATGGACCCTCTACGTGATGGTGTATGCATGTTTTGGGGTTTTGTGTTGCTCCCAGTTACAGCCCTGGTGGGGCAGAATGGGAAAGGACATGGAGGAAGGTCAACCTCGGCAAGTCCCACCAGGGGTCTGTGGCCATCCCAGCTCCTCTGACAGGGTTTGAGAGGAGTGGGGACCATTCCCTAACCTAGGAATTGCATAGAATCATAGAACTGTTAGGGCTGGCAAGGATCTTGAGATCATCAAGTTCCAACCCCCCTGCAGCAGGCAGGGACACCTTCCACCAGAACAGGTTGCTCCAAGCCCAGTACAACTTGGCCTTGAACACTGCCAGGAATGGAGCATTCATAACTTCCTTGGGCAACCTGTTCCAGTGCTTCACCACTGTCCCCACAGCTTTCCTGTGTCCATGAGGACACTGCAAGCCTTTACGCACTGTGCTGAGGCTGGAAATACCTCTCTGCATGCTTACACAAGTTGAGCTTTCAACCCACACGCTTGTGTCTAAGACACATCCGTGCAAAGCGGCACAGAAACATGAACGACAAGTCCCAGCACGGGTGGGAAATGGAACCAGAGAAAAACCTCCCACAGAGGCCACTTGCTCCCACCCACACGCAGAAGCCAGCACAGCTCTGGCTATTCACAATCCTTATGAAATCTGCTGGTCACACTCTCCAGGTTGCCTCTGCAGCCTTTGGCAGCCAACGTGACCATCCTTCATGCCGGCAGCTGGTTTACAAACTCCCAAAATAGTGCAGCAGACAAACGTTGTCAGATGTGGAGAGCTGCTGCCGAGCTCCCAGCCCGCAGCTGATGGAGCTTTCTTTTTTCTTTTAAAGTAATCTTTTTCTTCCAAAAAAGGTGGCTGAGTTGAACGTATGTGGCTGAGTTGAATGTATATGGCTGAGTTGAACGTAAATTGTTCCACAGTGTTTCTGCTTCTGATTAATGCTTTTTAAAATTAGCTTCACAATAAAAAAGAGAAAGCTGATAGTAGTTCTCCCAGCTTTTTTTGTTTTCTTCTTTCCAGTGGAAAAGAGCACTGAGGGAAAGAAAGTAACTCGGAAAAGCATGAAAATTTCCTTTTGCGAACTCGCAGTTCTTCACATCTAAAAATGTTGGTTTATATGTAATAACAGAGAGTGGGGAAGCTTGTTTCCTCAACTTTACTCAGGTTAAAAAAACCCAGAACAGAACAAAAAAGATTTAAAGCAACACAAGGTTTTTCCATACACTTAAAATGTTTTAGCAAAAAATAGTCCAGCTTAGCTGCTGATAAGAATTATTAGTGTTGGAAAGGACCTCTGGGGATCATCGAGTCCAAAACCCTGTCAAGGCAGGGCTGCCTAGAGCAGGTTACACAGGAACGTGTCCAGGAAGATTTTGAGTATCTCCAGAGAGGGAGACTCAACCTCCTGTTCCAGTGCTCTGTCACCCTCCACGTAAAGATGTTCTTCCGTATGTTGAGGTGAAACTTCTTGTGTTTTAGTTTACGGCCATTAAGTTTGGAGTAAAGGTATTTTATGCAGAAGTCTTCCTGGGAGACTCAAGCAAGCCTTTGTGAAGAAGGCAATAGGCACCAGGACAGTGAGCTCAGTGTATAACCCAGCTCTGAATGTGTGTGGGGCAGATGTGTGTCAGAGGAACACTGGATGCTTGCATAGGACCTTTAACACAAGCTGTGTGCTCCATGTTGCAGGATGAAAGCAGGTAATTTCAGTAACCTTTAGAGGGGCAGTTTGAGGTGACATTTCAGCTAGTGAGAGCTGGATGCAGGTACAGATGTTCCTGCAGCAACAGGCCTAGGGGAGGTTTTCTGAAGATCCCACCACAATGCCCTGCTCCAACAACACTTTCGCTGGTATTTGGGCAGCATCTCTGTAGTGGACAGGAAAGGATATGACTAAATGTCCCATCACACAGATGCCTTCAAAGAGGGTTGGAGAACATACCTTACAGGAGCAACCATCAAGCTTAACTTGGAACTCCAGGGAACCAAGGTCCAAGAGAGGCAGACACAAGTCTTTGTTGCCCACAGAATTTGGAGACCTGACTTGCCACTATGCTTGGCATGTTTTGAACGCCAGGGTGGGCTAAACCAACAGGGCAGTGTCAAATTGGACCTGCCCATGCACTTACTCTTTTTGTTGCAGTACATCAGAGGTTAGGCTGGAGGTACTTGGACGAAGCCAAGCACTGCAAGCATTTGCAGTCTCATCTTTACGGTAAGCAGCCCTGCACCATACGTGCACCATCTACTGCAGCTGGCTGGTTTCCACTACCAGAGCAAGAGAACTCAAAAGCTGTTTCTGATGTGCAGGCAGCAGCATCTTCTGCAAGAAGGACATGGATGACATGGACAAGCAGCCTTGGGATTGCATGGGCAGATGTGGGGGAAAACCAAGACAGAACGAAGCAGAAAAGCAGAAGTCTCAGCTCATCATTTGTCTCACCCTCATGAAACTGTGCCATGGAAAAATAGGTTAAGACCCAAGCAAGCCAACAGTGTTTCACTGTGAGGGCTTCTCCAAAACCACCCTCAAGCCCACTGAAATCACAAAATGAGCCCCCTTTCCGTTCAGATTTCAGGGTGGGTCCAATAAGACATTTTCACAGTTCACCAAGATTAGATATCTCACTTATTATAAAACTTCAGAGTGTCATTTTTTTAAGAAAAACCTTTTTTAGAAGACAGTGGCATTAAAAACCCTAAAGGAAATACTTTGAAAATGCAGATATAGCCAATTATGAATTGTTTTAATTGCTAAATTTTAATTTGCAAATCCGCCCCCTTCCAGAAAGAATTGCTGAAATCAACTCACTTTGGATACAATAATAAAAGTAGTCCAGATTTGCATTTCTGCATCAATGAGGAGCAAAAAAATTCAATAGAAAAAAATCCCCCAGTTCTAGGCACATCCCAGATGCATTTAATTCTCTTTTTCTCCCAACAAAATAGCTCTTCAATACATTTCCCAGCCTGGCAACTTTAGATTACTTTGCAAGACACAGAAGAGGAGAATTACTGAAGATCTTGGTGAGATCAACTACTTACATAGGAATGAAGATTTGCTACCAAAGCATTTTCTATTGTGGCTGTTTTCTAATTTTGCTGGGTTTTGGTCAAGTTCTTTTAAATCTTTTTAACGTTTAGCTGCTTTGTTGCTAGGAGGTGGTTAGAAGGCAGCTAAAACAAGCGTCCTGTTCCATAAACAGCACTGACCATGCAGAAGGTCTTCTGCAGAGGCTACAGCCACCATCCCCGAGGACACAGTGGCCAAAGCCTTGTTGAGGATCTCTGCCTTTAAACAGGAGGGCAGTGAGACCTCCCGTGACAGTACACACAGCACTGGGTCTGCAGCTAACGTCAGGGTGGCTTTCATGGCTAAAAGATGCTGCTCAGTAGGAGCAGGCTGTGGAGGAGCAATTATAGCAATGCAGAAAGTCCCTGTGAAGGCCTGGAGAGCCCAGAGCAAGAAATGTCATGGTTTATGCTTGAGGAGTGAAGCAGATGTGTGCTTCGCATGTTGCATCCTTGCTGGAGAATGGGGAATATCCTACAGGCAACATTCAGATCCCACCCACTCTTGGTCCTCATTGGATAAATACATCAAGTTGTATTTGCGCTTGCATTGAAGCCCCATTAAAACACTCTAGCCTGTCTAAATCATCACTAAGGGTGCACAAAGGACAACCCCCAGGACCATCCTGGCTCCTCAGCTAATGAAGGTGAGGTATTAATGTCAGTGCTGTCCTGATGCAGTCTTTAGCACAGCCAGTGTGGCCAAATGGGTCTGTCCTCTGCCAGTCAAAGGCAGATGGAGAACAAACCTACCCTCTCCTCCTTGGCAGGGGGTATGCATTGAAGAAATGAGATTGGAGCCCATTGGCTTATTTGGGGATCTCTTCCTGCAGCTGTAGCCAGCTTGCCCTTTCTGCCCTGAATCTACCACCTGTCTTAGGCCATGCTTTGCAGGTGAACCTGGCCCACACAAACTAAGCAGAACATCTGGCTCTTTCAGGACTTTCTAAAGAGCTGGGACACCCCATGGGAGAAGGCTGTGTGTGAGGCTGGGGGGTGGGAGCACACAGGTTTCCAAGTCCCCACGTTTAAGCAGATGTTAAAAGTTTCTTGTCAAGGGGAAAAAAAAAAGGAAGAAATAAAAGATAGTAAAAGCTTCTTTCTCTCTCCAGAAGCAGAATACAGCTGCCTGTTGCCAGAATGGTCATTCACTAATCAAAACATCTGTCTGGAGGAAAAATGGCTGCTTACATTGAGCATTGCGCCCTGCTGGAACCTGGCAAATGCTCTGCTGAGCTACAGGATGCTGGCCAGGAAGCAGAAGAGGGGCTCAGGGTCCCAGAGGGAGGAAAAGCAGGAGGGAAGACTGTTTATCCCATCTCCCTTTAACACGCTTTCCTCATGAGCTCACCCCAGGTGATGCATCAGTCTGGTGGGATGTCTGGGGAGGTGGGATGCACTGGGAAGCGGGGAAAGAGGAGGATGGGGCCAAGAGGAGCAAGCACATCTATTAGTGTACATGGAGCATCTCTGGGGCTCTTCAGGTGTGAGAGGTTTTATCACAAAACTGCATTGATCAACAAAAAATTCTGCAGTGGCTGGAATTTCAACCCAGATTTGAACTCAAACCTACCTGCTGCCAAACATGGCAGTGTGGACTGCACTTGTAGAATAGGCTATGGGTGAGCTGAAGCACAGTAGGGAGAAATCCCCTCTGCAGGGCACCCCTACATGACATCTAAGTCCTACGGAAGTGGGTACAGGCCATATTCGCTTGGCCAGAATCCCTGATGCTCTGTTTCATGGCACTTCGAGGGCTCTGTAGGGGTTGGGAAGGTCCTGGCCCTCACAGCCCTGGCAACACTGAGGAGGTGGATGGGATGTTCCTTCACATCGCTACACATCTCTGCCCCTGGAAAAGGCCCTTCCTGAAGGCCCTGATTCCCAGAGGCTGCCTTTTCATAGCAAGAGGACATCATTTCATTGGACCCTTTAGGCATGTCTCAAGAGGAGCAGTGAAGCTGGTGGCAGGCTTGTGATCAGGCATTCGGTGCTGTCAGAGACCTCCTCTTTGGGTCAGGTCTCAGAAGGAATGATGCTTCCTCCCACCATTCTCATATGAGGCAAAAGGCTGTAAGGAAAGACATACATCTCCAATTCCCCACCTGAACACCTCCAAATGCCTGTCAGAAATAGCTGCTGGATGCCAGAACACTTTCCCTACTCATCACAGCTGTGTCCAGCTCCAGTCAGCCTTCCCCACACATATGCCCTCTCCCCAAGGCTCTGGGGGGACAGGAGAGGATGAGGGTATCAGGCTGTGCATGCCTGGCACTTACTTGTCCTACTCTCCATTTGCAGTAAACCAAGGGAATGGCATTCTTGCAAGCCATCCCTCAGGGCTGGATCTTAGCAGCCACTGGGTAGTGCCCCTGTTATTTCTCTACCCCACAGATCTTAGGCAAGGGAAACAGAGAAGGAGGACAGCATATGAAGGAGGGATAGGAGAAGGGAAGATGACAGAGAAAAACCTGCGGGGTTTCTACCCACCCTCAGGGGGATGTGGATCTGGGTGGGATGTTCCCTACTTGCCTGCTTCCTATGCAGCTGCTCCGGCAGACGCGATCCGAGGATGGACGAACCACCGGTTCGACCCATGGCAGATGCTCCATGGGGCTGAAGACCCTTGCAGTATTTCCCAGTTAAAGACCTCTGGCTCCCACCACATCCACACCATCCATGGGACTGACTGCTTTGAAAGCTACAACCCCAGGTTGCAGGAGCAGCCTGATTTTGCAAATGCGTTTAATGGGCTTTCTTTTTTTAATCAGGTCTTTGTGTCAGAACAGGCTCTTTTTTCCTCCCCAAGGATTCCTTGCTCTATTTTGAATATAAAACTGATCATCCAGGAGGGGGTTGGAATTGCACTTCGCAGACAACCTCGCCAATGAAAATAGCAGTGAGGAAGGAGAGAAACCCAAAGAGCACCCAGACACAAAACCCAGCGAAACCCACAAGCTATTAACAGCCATCATTGAAAACAGCTACAATGACTGTGAATGGATTGTGTTTCCACTATGCAAACCATCAAATTCTAGGAAACATCTGAACAAACTGGCTTTGCAATGCTCCTTCCTTTCTGTGATTAAAAAAAGACCCTTTTAAGATTAAATGCATCTCGTTCCAGTGAGCCCCAACCCCTATGAACCTATTCAACATAGGAGTGTGGTCTAATGAATGAAGACCTGGATAGGGACTTGTGGGTGACTCTGAGGAAGTAATTTTCTCACTCTGCTTCAGTGTGTTCAATAGGAAAACTGAAATGCTTCTGTCTTAGGAGATGAATGTTGTAAAGAAGCAGGATTTGATTCTGTAGACTCCTGAGGCTTCCCATAGGGTGCATGAAGAGCTGGTTTCTCTTGGGTGTTTTCGATATATTTCCTTTGGCTGCTGCAGAGAGGAGGCCCCCAAAAAACACTGTGTAAACCTCTGTGGGTAACTACATGACATCATATTTGCATTACATGTGACAGCAGGAGGGAAGGGACGCCTGGTCCCAGCCAGCTCGAGGCTGCAATGACCTCGCAGAGTTTGCACTGAGAAGGACAAACATGAACTGTCATCCACGGACTGTGATGCACAACCTAAAGGTTGCCTGCACACTGGTCATGCTGTTTACAGGAAGAAAGGCTTTGCAGAGCACATCTAAGCTGAGGTCAAGGCAGAGGACCTTTACCAAGGACAAGATGAGGCTGGGTGAGGACATGATGCTGTGTGGGATGGGAGCACCAGGGTGTATGTGCCTAGTGCCTCAGTACCGCTACCATACACATGGCATGGAAATCAGCCTTGGCTCTGCAGCTGTGCTCCAGGCAAAGGAAGAGAACCCCATGGAGGGCTGAAAGGCTATCTGGGCCATAAGCAGGGTTCTGCTGGGGGGGGTCGCACCATGCCTCTTACCCTAGGGGGTCAGCACAGGGTGGCTGTGAAGACAACCAGGAGAGACACCCACCCCATCACCCCTCATTCAGGTGTGCTGGCCTCCTGTTTGCATACCAAAGAGATACAGAAATGAAGAAGCCCTTGAAGATTCATCAAACTTTCATTTTACCTGCTCAACTGTCCTCCAGCCAAGGGCAGTGGAGAGGCATGGAGGTGGTCAGGTTGCGGCTCAGGAAGGGGAGATTAGCTGAGTGCTTTGAGCTTTAGAGCATGGCTCGTCCATTGGTGAAGAGCACATCTGAGGTACCTGACCTCTAAGCGAGCTTCACTTCCTATTTCTATGAAAAGGGAAGTTGCTTTTTTTGGAAGCTGCTTGTCATCCACTGCTGAGGTAGAAAGAGGAGCTACTGCGAGGTGCAGCAAAGGCTTAGAAGTAAGCTAGTGGCTGCCAAGTAATCCTGAGAAACAGGGCGACAATGTGGCTGCTCCGGACAGAAACCTGCTTCTGATCTGAGACATGTTCCCTGTGCTAACAGTGGGGAAACCCAGCAACTGCAGCAGAGCTGCTGCAGACTCTTCCAGTGAGAGCCACAACAAGAAGTAAGAATCAAAATGATTAGATATGGTGTGGTTTGGCTATCGCATCCCAGGGAAGATTTCTGGTATCTAAGATATAGTGGCTGTGTCTTTGCATGTCATCTGGGCAAACCCCTTCATGCTTGTATCTCCTCTGTGTCCTCCAGACTGGATACCTCATAGCCATAAGTTGAGACTCAGAGTCAAGAAGCCTGAGCTGAGAGAGCCCTTTTGCAATTTGCTTACTCACAAATCATGAAGCGACAGCCCAGGGATGTCCTTTGAGAGCAGTTGTAGGGAGACCTCTGAGAAAGCGTCTAAAGGAAAGTATCTCATGTGCATCTCCTGGGTCACTCCAGATGGGCTCCACCTGCCCCTGGTTCCCCAACCTGAAAGCGCAGGCTGTAATCTCACCCAGAGAGTAGGGTCTGCCTGGTAGTGGTTCCCAACTTGCCTCCATGTCAGTTCCCAGATGTTCTCCAGCATCTTTGCAGGCCTCTGCACAAGTATGCAATCCTGAGGCTGGCTTGTCTCTGCTGTCTTTTACAGTTCTTTACAAGACATTCATGAAGATCTGAGGTCCAGCCCATGTGTAAATGCCCATGGGCTCTTAGTCTTGCTGTAAGAAAAGCTTCTAGGACCTGCCACTCCACAGGATGAAGAAAAGGACCAAAAAACGTGGCAGCCTCCATCCAGATGACCCACAGCCAGACACCCACACTGGTATTCCACTGCATAGCTTCCTTCTGTTTAGGAAGTCCAGCCTGATTGCTCAGGTTGCACTATCCACCTGTTGGGTCTCTGCTTTCCAAAAGATAGGCCATCCTTTTTCTCCTGTTTGATTATCCCAAACACATCACCATGTTTGGGGTGAAAGTCAGACACAGGCACGATGTGTAGTCCCAGGCACCAAACCATCCCAAGTGCAGGGTGGTGATGGGCTCCCTCTTCTTCCACTATTGTTATTTATTGTTGAATCCCATGGACTATCTTGAGGGACTGGGATGAAAATGCAGCAGTGGCTTTGGCTGATGGTAGCTGGGGAATGTTCTACTAGTAAGGACCTCAAAGAGATTTTGTCTGGCCCCAGTTAGAAAAAGTCTTTTTGGAGGGATGAAGTGACTTTTTTTTCTTTTTCTTCTCACACTTAAATAAATAAGAGAACTAATGAGGAGAAATGCAAACATTTTAAAACAAACACCTTTCTGGTGACCTCATGGAATTGTGAATTTCCATTGCCCAGAATCAGTGCAACTGCTTGCAGAAAATATCTACTGGAAAAGCATCTTACACAGTCCTCTGCCTTGAGGCAGGATCAGTCCTCACGAAACCTTGTTGGAAGAGTGTGTGTGGCCCTCGCTCCCAAGAGCCTGATCATGCTAGACATGGTGATGCTGATTATTCTGTCCTACCCAGACCAGTCTTCCCTGCCAGGAAGCTTCTACACTGCTCATATCATGCTTATTAATGGCTACTTGCAGCAGCCAAGACACTGCCCCAGTATTACTTCCCTGTTGATGCTAGTAAAGAAAAAAACCCAAACAAAAAAACGAACAACCCCCAACACCACTTTTTAAAACCTTATTCAAACCTAAGTGAGCTTAACTTTCAGAATTAAAAGAACATTTAAACTTAGCAATGGAGCTTGAAAGAGATAGAAATGCAGCAGAACAAGGCCAAACGTTGCAGCCAGGTCTACTGCAGAAGTTATCATTTACAGCACAGAAGTCATGGGGTTGATCCACCCTCAGGTTTCCTTTTCTTTAATCTGATCTAATTCTAGATTACAGCCAGGATAAATCTTATTTCCTCAAGTTTCTTGCTTTGCCAGTGCCCATACTGACATTTAAACAGCCATGGTTTCTTCCTGGTCCTGGCTAAGATTTCTCCTGTACAGATCCCTATATTCATGATTCTGTTCTGTGCACAGTTGTTATTCATTGGCAGCCCACCCAGTGACTTTTACACAGAACACTTTTTTCCCCAGATTTCCAGGGAAAAAAAGCATTCCATGGGAAATTGCCACTCTTAAAAATGTTCTGTCACAAAAACACCATGCATATTGGCATGTGACACTGGAAAAAGAATAACTCCTCGTGCAAGTTTGCTGTACTAATGTCTCAAGCAGCTGCGGTCTTCTTCCTGTACTTCCAAAATGGTAAAGGCTAAATACATAAGAGACAGCCAGGAAAAAGTCTTGAGATAAACGTCAAGTTAAAGTTTTTATATCAATTTCTCCATTTGTTTAGTTTGACCTTCATTTTCCCTCCTTCCATCATGTATTGGAGGTGACACCTTCATTTTTCCATAGATCAAATTTAACCTCTATTCAAAGCCCAATTCTTAAGCATCATCCTCCCATAAAAATATTTTTAAATGTTCTGCCCTAAATTTTCATGGTTCCAAGCCATTCACCATAAGCAGCTATTCATGTAAACATGGATGCCATCATTACAATCAGCCATTGGAATAATCTTCCCAGGGAAGTGATGGATTCCTTAGAGCTGGACACAAGTTTCAGCTGGGCAGCGTGCTGGGACATTTAGTCTAGATCATGCTTTGCCAAGAAAGGCTGGACCAGATGATCCTTGAGGTGCCTTCCAATCTTTCCATTCTACGATTCTGTGATGGCTTGGGTTTTGGGCTAGAAACTGGCTGGGCTGAAAGAAGTCCTCTGCCTGCGGCATTTTGTCAAGGTTTTAATTTCCCACCCCAGGGTTTCATGAAGAAGAGGATAACCTCCTTATGATGAGACCTCGTGTGACCTGGCAGTCCTTTTCCACTAGTCATCATAACCTGGGGAAGCACAGAGATCTGAGAAACAGGGAAGCTGTAACCATCTGTGTACAAGGATACACCATAATGTAGTAAATTGGGACCCCAGTGACCTGGACTCAGGACCAATGGCCTCTTTTACCACTTGGCCATAGGGAAACTTAAGCAGATGGCACAAAGAGTTTTTTCAACCAGCCTTCATTCACCAAAATTGTTGCATATTCAATCATCAGTAAGGCAGCCAGGATATCACAAACAATGGAATAAACTGGAGAGACATCAATTTGATAGATGGACCACTCGGTGGATAAAGAAATGGCTGGATGGCCACATGCAAAGTGTTGTGGTCAATGGCCCAATATCCAGCTAGAGACCAGTAACGAGTGGTGTCCCTCAGGGATCAGTGTTGGGACCAGTCTTGTTTAACATCTTTGTCGCTGACATGGACAGTGGGATTGAGTGCACCCTCTGCAAATTTGCCGATGACACCAAGCTGTGTGGTTCGGTTGATACTCTGGAGGGAAGGAATGCCATCCAGAGGGACCTTGACACGCTTGTGAGGTGGGCTGATGCCAACCTCATGAAGTTTAACCATGCCAAGTGCAAGGTCCTACACCTGGGTCGGAGCAATCCCAGGCACAGCTACAGGTTGGGCAGAGAAGAGATTCAGAGCAGCCCTGCGGAGAAGGACTTGGGGGTGCTGGTCAATGAGAAAATGAACATGATTCGGCTTCAATGTGCGCTTGCAGCCCAGAAAGCCAACTGTATCCTGGGCTGCATCAAAAGGAGTGTGACCAGCAGGTCCAAGGAGGTGATCCTGCCCCTCTACTCTGCTCTCGTGAGATCTCACCTGGAGTATTGTGTACAGTTCTGGTGTCCTCAACATAAAAAGGGCATGGAACTGTTGGAACAAGTCCAGAGGAGGGCCACAAGGATGATCAGGGGACTGGAGCACCTCCCGTATGAAGATAGGCTGAGAAAGTTGGGGCTGTTCAGCTTGGAGAAGAGAAGGCTGCGTGGAGACCTCATAGCAGCCTTCCAGTATCTGAAGGGGGGCTGTAGGGATGCTGGGGAGGGACTCTTCATTAGGGACTGTAGTGATAGGACAAGGGGTAACAGGTTAAAACTTAAACAAGGGAAGTTTAGATTGGGTATAAGGAAGGAATTCTTTCTTGTTAGGGTGGTGAGGCACTGGAATGGGTTGCCCAGGAAGGTTGTGAATGCTCCATCCCTGGCAGTGTTCAAGGCCAGGCTGGACAGAGATTTGGGTGACACGGTTTAGTGTGAGGTGTCCCTGTTCATGGCAGGGGGGTTGGAACTTGATGATTTTAAGGTCCTTTCCAACCCTAACTATTCTACGATTCTAAATTTTGACACTTCGCCCCTCATTAGGTAGCAAAAATCTCAATTGCAAACCATGTGTTTTCTATTTGTGCTCATTTTCATACGTGCCTGAGACACAGGATAGGAGTCTTGCATGCTGCTTTTTGACCAGTAACACTTTTCACGGCTTCCAGAGGAGCAGAAATCAGTGCGATTTGGTCAAATCTGGAGAATAATTTCATAAATACATAAATAAAAAGAGAGAGGGAAATGCAGGAGTGAGATTTTGAAAGGCACATTTAACTTCTGAAGCCACTTATGTTACACAGGATGGCAGAAATGGATGACTGGCCCCTGGAAGGTTGGTCTGGTGGACCTACATTGCATCTGAGAGACTACCTAACTCACAGAATCACGGAATCACAGAATCTCAAGGGTTGGAAGGGACCTCAAAAGATCATCTAGTCCTCAAAGCTTTCAATAATGAAGATTCCCACTGCTCTCCATCAGTCTATCACAGCTCTCCAATTCCTATAGCCTTAAAATGACTTCCTAAATATTAGCACTAATCTCCATCACTGAAAGACCTACAACTGCTTGTCTTGCCCATGGTCGATGATATTTATTCTCTCCTTCTTTGCAGTGGCTTCAGCATATGAAACAACAAGACTTCTTTCAAAAATTCCTCATTTCATTTCCACACCTTTGCTCAACTGTGTCCCCCTCCTTCAGGCATTTATAACTGGGTTTGGAAGTTTGAATAGGCAAGCCCACAATGTTTTCCTAATTAAAACTAACCAACATTAGCAAAGGCAAAACTGTTCTGTAAAACCGCAGAAACATTGTTCTCCTGCTCAGTTGCAACTTTTTCTTGGAAACAATTATAATTAGAGACCTATTTTTTATTTCAACACAAGGGTCTGCTGTGGTTTTTCTGTTTGGAGGAGAGGCAGATTTTTTTGGCTGGCCAGTCAAATGAATTCACATAGATTTAACCTCTGATGTAGAAGACAGGATGACCCATTAGAAGTAAATGGCTTGTCCAGCATGAAATACTGGAGGCCTGGTTTACGTTTGTATTGCATATGTTGCCCTTTAGCATTTATTTTTAAGCTATAACCATGACCCTCTGTATCCTGTTTCATACAGGGATGTACTTTCTTTTGAGATTCACAGTGATGACCAGTGGTGCCACCATTCCTTCCGCAATGAGCAGCAGTACCCTGAGGCTGTAATTTGTTACGAAAACCTCTGCCACAGGGGAATTTCATCCTTTTTATCCCCTCAGCTACTCCTAATCTTGCAATGTGGTGTCGACCCAATGAGAAAGCTGACTCGCACCACATAAAATGAAGACGTGAATGGAAACTTCAGGGCTGTCAAAGGCTCCAGTGGGGTTTAGCCCCAGGTATTTTGCTAAATTCTTGCCCATAATTAAACCCTGTGGGCTGCAGGAAATAATTGACTACAGGGGAGCTCACCCACATGGAGTCAATGCTTGGTTGCCTCCAGAGTCTTGTCAACCGTGGAAGAGCAGCAAGGAAACTCCCTTTTTAACACAGAGAGAATGAAAAGAATGAGGGGAAGGAAGGAAGACAAATAATGATGAAGTAATAATGTGCCCAGGTGTTCCTACTCTGCCTAACATAGTGCTGTGACCCCTGTGAAATCCATGGTGACCTAACCAAAATGCCAAAAAGCCTTGTCTGCACATAAATACAGCTTCAAGATTTTTTAGGATTCTTATGTGGTCATAAAACCGCCACAGAGAATTAAAAGTTTAAAAGTCAGTCAGAAAGAAAGTCACAAAGCAGAAATAAAAGAGCCGATAGCCTTGTCTGAAAGAGAAACAGAGCCCAAACTGTGCAGAAGTGGGATGCGGAGCCTGGGATCTCTTGGGCTTATTTAACAAAGGCTAGGGAGCACATCATTTCAGCTGAAAGCCCAGGGTATTAAAACATCCCTGAACATGCCATGAGCATGGCAGAACATGAAAGTCATTAGAAAAGCAGATAAAGAAAAAACAGTATAATCTTTATGAAATTTTCACTAAAATATGTCTTGGGTCTTTCCTCCTTCACCAGAAAGTTCAGCCTTTGAATTCATAATCCTCAAGGTACAGTGATAGCTCTACTTTGGTAGAACAAATCAAGAATGGGCCAAAAGTTTTGTGGTTTTTTTTCACAGTGTTTTGTGCATCAGTGTAGCTGTAATCATAGAAACACAGAATCACAGAATGGTTTGGGTTGGAAGGGACAATAAAGCTCATCCCGTTCCAGTCAGCTGCCACAGGCAGGGACACCTTCCATTAGACCAGGTTGCTCCAAGCCCCGTCCAACCTGGCCTTGAACACTGCCAGGGATGGGGCAGCCACAGCTGCTCTGGGCACCCTGTGCCAGGGCTTCAGCACCCTCACAGGGAAGAACTTCTGCCTAAGAGCTCATCTCAATCTCCCCACTGTCAGGTTAAAGCCATTCCCCCTTGTCCTGTCCCTACAGACTCTTGTAAAACACTCCTCTCCAATAATGCTTCAGGAGGGAGGTCTGGGAGAAAAAACAAAATGTGAACAAGAAATTAGAAGCTCTGCAGCCCTCAAGCCTTCTTATAAAAAATATTTAAACCTTGACAGAATGACTAATGGAGCATATTACTGAGGGTGCCTTTGCTGCCCTACACCTCTCCTTTTATTCTTCTTCATTTCCATCTGCCTTCTCTTTTCCAGCACATACCAGATCAGGGATCGTGTGTGTGCACTGCATGCTGCCGGAGCCCTCTCTGCTGACAGTGTACGCACCTCGTCCTGACTTTGCTCTTTCAAAATCAACTAAATATCACAGCATTCCTGCAAGAAAGGCAAGAGATATCCCCATTTCTCTAGTGGGATAACTGAAACACCTTGAAGAGCATTGCCTTGACAGACATCACTGGCCGTAAGGCACTGAATGAATACCAGAGGAGGTCTGAGATGCAAATACCATGCAATACTGCAACTGCTTTTACTTCCCAGAAGTGGCACAGCAAGCAAGATGGCTTCTGAGATACCCAGGCTCCATGTTAGAGCACTGTGGAATTTTGAGTCTGGCCTAAATTTTAATCAAGAATAAAAGTTATGAACTTAATGTAGACTCTGCATGCATGGGGATGGGAACTGACCACAGGGCAAAGCATGAAGTCCATCCTTCCCATGACTCCGCTGGAGATCTCCAACTTGCCAGGAGCTTTGTCCACAACCAGCTTTAACCTGACAATGGTTTTACCAGCCTGAATGGAGGAGCTGATGGAAACAAAATATTACCACCAAGGAGGCCATCCAACCCATCAGCGGGGCAAAAGAAAGCAATGATCCTCCACCTCAAATGTGCTTCTTGGCAGAAAGGGAATTAAAGCTTCAGCCTTCCTTTACACCATACACACCATCCATTCCTCCAGCTCAGCAAAGACTGCCAAACTGGAGCCTGAGCATCCAAACTTCCACTTCCCCTTAAAATCAGAATTAGGTTCCTGATTTCACTTTTCCCCCTCTCTTTCACCATTCCAGAGAATTCAGCTAGAAGAAACACATTTACACCTTGCTATTTATCCATCTACTTTTGCTCTTTTTAAGAGAAAGAGATTTATCTGTGCCCAAGAGAGGACCTGCAGGGCCAGTGGATGACTTAGAGCATCAGTCCCACCTCAACGAGCACACCGATTTCAGCACTGCAACACTGCCAGAAGGAAAGAAAGATGTGCACCCTGCCCACTGAATCTCCCTCACCCAGTCTTTTAAGGGCTTCATTACCACCATCTCATAGATGAGCCAGTGATCTAAATGATCTAAGGAGATGCACCCAACAGAGCACCAAGCAATAATCAGGCAGCAGGAATGAAGCAAAATTGCCGGAAAACTGTTTCCACTTACCTGGTGAGTCCTATGTTTCGATTAAATCATATCCCACTTGATCCTAGCTGTCCACAAAAGTTAAATAATCCCTCTCAGGGTGAGCACTTAAGAACATAAACAGTGTCTTGATAAGTCTTAGTCCTTAGAGCAGGTAGAAAGAGAAACCCTAACCTTTCTTGGTGACATCAGTTGACTGCTGTTAGTGGTTTCCTGTCGATAACAGCTGAATGACAAATCAAACTGGTTTGTTACACTTATAGCAATTAAGAGATGGTAGTATAACCACACTGCTCATTTAGTGCTAATGTTAGAACAGTGTCTACCTTAGAAGAGCCATTACCCACGAAAGCTCAGTGGGCTATAAAAAGTACTGTCCTGCTACAAATGATGCCCTGAATCACTCTCATTCAGGCTGGTGTAAGTTGAAAGTCATCCCCTTGAGCCACAGGGTGTAAAACTGGTTTGCAGATGAGAGGAGAAATATGGGTCTTTGAGTTTTCTAGATTGGCCCATTCACAGCTAAGATCAGCCTGGGTCAACAGGAGGCGTGGAGATACTTATTGCATGCATTTAACCTCTGGGAGAATTTATCTCTGGTCAGGTTCTAATCTGAGCAGTTCCCCCTTTTGTAGTTAACTAGGTTACGGTGCTGTAATCTCACTCACTTTCCATCTTGAGGTTCTATTTCTGCTTAAAATCTCACGTAAAGAGCAACTTAATCTCACTCTGTAGAGCTGGCTGCCTTTCGGTAATGAGTACAAGACAGCTGATGACATTTAGGGCATGGGGGGAAGAGAGTTATGGGAGAGAGCTGACAGCACATCCTCATATCTCTTGATCACTTGTATGTAATCTCTTGTAAGATCTGCCTTCTCTCTGTTTTGTGCAATCAGCTACTTGATGTATTGCAAAAAGCTCTGCCTGCGCTGAGCTCCCAATGCCCACCTGGACCTGCTGTGGGCAGAGACCAGCTCAGGTCTCACTGTGCTTTTTGGTGCCTGCTATCCCCAAGGGTCTCTGAGCACCACGCAGTACTCCATCATTCTCATTCCCACCCTCATCAGAAGGATTTCAGACCCACCAACCCACCTGAAGGCCAGGGAGCTGGTGTGTGTCACCTACTGATCCTTCTGGATTTTGGATACAGCCTCAGCATCTCAAGACAAGCAGAAAGGCAAGCCGGCCAAAGAGGACAATAGGAATCCTGCCTAAGGCTGTTTGACCAACAGGCTGCTTATCAACTCTTTTTTGAGATGGGTGATGGCAACTTTAAGTAAGAGAAGTCTGAATCTTGAGCCTCTGTCCTGCAGTTCCAGGTAGCATCACTGGCTGAGATAGCGTCCTGCTGCTGATGAGTGACTAGGGGATGGAGACAACCTCCAAAGCATGGATCTGTCTGGGACAGTGGTTACTGGGAGTGCTCTGCAAAAGTCTGATTTAATGGCCCATTCGCTAGGCTGAAAAAGTATCAAGCAGAAGAATGTAACAAACAACAACATTTCACTTGTTTTCATTTAAATGTCCCCAAAAAGGGTCAGTTTGATCTAGGAAGATGAAAAAACAAGTTGGTGTGCTGACAAAAAGGTCAAACCCAATAATATGTCTTTCATTTTTGGCCCTGAGCTGAAGCTGTTGTCCAGATTAAGTTTGTCTGGCCACAAAGTGTTGAAGTGAAACTCTGTTTTCTGACAATCAGTTACAAATACAGCAAATTTCACCCAGCTCTTGACATGAAAGTGAGCAGAAACTGACTCTGGCACCAAAGGGGATGACAAGGACATGGGTGCTGCAGCTTTCTATTTCGCTGTTCATTCATCCTAACTTAAAGCAGGTATCTGAAATGGGCTTTCCTTATCTTTCCATTCCTTGGCTCAGGAAGCCAAGGAAATAAATTGAGGTAATCAGAATTTCTGAACTGAAGTTTGAGGAGATGGTGTCCACCCAAGATTCCTCCACTCTTGCATTTTTCAATGAAGATGCCTTTGCCAGGTAGCCAGGTAAAACTGGAAGAGGAATTGTCCATTCACTAGTAGTTATGGAAAATAATTTACAACAAATATTTTTGGTGAAAGTGGAGCTCAAGTCCTTTTTCCAGCAGAGAAGCAATAAAAGCTACACATCAGTCCTGAGATTTTAAGTGCCCTTTACTTTTATGGGTTGCTGCAACGAACTAGACTAGAAGGTTTACCAGAGGACACTTATTACAAATGAGCCACTTCAAAACTTCAAAAAGGTTTTGATTTTCTTTGGAAATGATTTCTAGTTCTTCAGGGCTTGGGAACTTTTGGGAGTTGGAAGGAGAAATAATCGCTAATACACACCTGCAAAATGAGTTCTGGGTTCAGGAAACTTATTTCTTTTTACCTATGAAAAAACAGATGGGCTGAAAATTCCCACCATACTTTTGATGGGATTTCAGGCTCAATTGCCCTTTGCTTTTGTCTTTGATAATGCCTCATCTGCGAGAAACCCATAGAGAAAATATTGCCGATACCCCAAAGCAACAAACAACGCAAAAACCACCACGATGTTCCATGATGGTGAAACTTATGAAATCTGATTTCCTGTTGATGCTTTGGTGTTTAACACCCTGTCGTGCTCATCACAAAGCTTTTCCTCTGGTGGACTTAAGTCTTCTCATGCCTTTGCTCAGCAACCTCTTTTCATCTTTGAAACGTTTCCTTCTCTACCAAACTCAGCTAGAAGTCACCTGAAAGTTTACAAATTATTTGATGGGAGGGGTTAATGGATGGACCAACTACACAACTGGTTTGGAAATCCATAGGAAAATGAAATACATATATGAATATATAATATATATAACAAAATATGTATGTATGTATGAAAATACATAAGAAAGAAGCCTAACAGCTTACAGGGATGGCATTTGCATGAGGAGGGTCAAGGTTAAGAACTATTCCAAGTAGTGGTAAAATACTTACAGTTCTTTGCCTTGAAGCACTTCACATACCTCCATCTTTCCCCTGCATCCCTACATCATGGCTCATCCTCCACCTGCCTGCAGGATATATGGCACAAAAGCCAATTTACGTCTTGCTTGAACCTGTATTATGCTGAAATAGCCTCAGCACTCCCTGACTCTTTATTCTAAGTTCCCAGAACCCTATGCCTCTCCATGCCCCATCCCAGTAATTGACAACTAGTATACAGCAGGCTCAGTCTGAAGGTGGGGTCAGGCAACGCGTTCCATAGGAAAAGCAATTCCTCAGTCCCAGCATGCGCATCATGTTAGCAGGAAGAGCAGTTTATGCTTAGCATCATCCAGAAGCAGAGCAGCACCGAACACGTGGGTGCAGGGGCCTGTTCTTGCAGTGGGTTATTTCACCTGTGTTGCTCAGAAAGCTCATGCCATCTCAGCTGAGAAAAGCCAGATGAAGCCCTTAAACAGCTGACCCAGACTAAACAACAGAGCAATACTGAAAAAGGCCAGCTCCGGGTCCCTCAGTGATCCATAACCATGAGCAGCCAAGGGACCACAATGCTCCGCAGGTATGTACTGGCATCAGTTCCCTTGGGGTGACCAGGGGACGGTCTTAGCTGGAGACCTGCTGCCCTCTGTAGGTGCCTCTGCCACATTTCCAGTTTGACGGGCTCCCAGGTGGCCCTCCAACCATATCAGAGGAATTTCCTTGTATAGGTCCCTGTGTAAGGAGTGAAGGCTGCACTGGCTATGATATGGTGGTGATGGTTGATATCCACCCATCCCAGCCTGGGCAGGCTCAGCCCCGGGGACTTGCTTTGGGGTGAACGTGTTTATTAGTAACCAAGAAGCAACCATGGATGCAAGATGCTCCCAGCTCATGGTCCCACAGAATGGCCACACACCCCTGATGGGAGATCCAGGTCTTCCATGCTCTGTTGACAGAATGCCTGCAAGAAGAAATCACCCAAAGCCAGCAGCCAGGGCAAAAATCAGATGGTTCAAACACAAGCTGTGCTGAACTGCTGCCATTATGGCAGAGGAATGGCCATTTCTGTCCATTTCGGGTGTTACATGAGCAGTTCAGAAGGTCCAGATGAGATTTAGCTGGCTATAGGCCACATCTACATTTATAGCATTTGTGGTGCTCAGACTGGCACAGGAGATTTGGGTTCCCAAGAAAATCTGGAGGGAATTGCCAGTACAACAAGCAATTCCCAGCTTGAGCTCTGCAAAACCACACCCTAGCAAGGACTCAGGCTTGGATCCATGCGTTCCCAAGTATTCAGGAGTCAGCTGGAAAAGCTGCTGTTTTCAAAGATGCTGTGGGATGTAGCCCTGGGAACGAGAGCTCTGAGTGCAACGGAAAGGCCTCACTATATCTGAGCAAAAGAAAACAGTCTGAGCTATAACAGCAGTGTTCATGTTGCATAGGTTGTTTTGACTCATCACACCTAATCTCAGGTTTCCACTCGTTGGGGTTAAATCCTCATCACTGGGAGCGTTGTGGCTCTTCAGCAGTTCCTCACTGAAGTTTTTTTAGGTGAAGACAACTTAAACAAGATACAGGCAAAAAACCCACTCAAAACCCATGAAGAGACCTCAGGAGGACCTGGCTCCAGCCTTTCACTGGTGTCTCATGGCAGCTCGTCTGAAATCCATTACACAACTGAATTAAAAATAAACATTTACAGAAGAGGGAGCGGGTGACAGTGTGTGGTCTGTTACTGCAATGAGATAGATGTCCAGCCTCGGAAGCGACACCTCTGCTAGTAAACTAACCCATGCTAGACCTGCTCCCTGGCCATAAGGTCGACTGACCCTGTCTGGCTACATCCATGCAATCAAATGCTCTTGGCTATCAAATCCGGGTGGCTGAATCCAACTTGTCTCTCAGGAAGGGGCCCTGGTCTTGCTCTTTCCTATCATGAATCCAGCCATGTCACAATTCCAGACATGTCCTGGGATTGCTCCTCCCACATCAAAACCAGACCAGGGTTTTGTGTCCTGTGCCCATCCCCATTCCCTGGCACTGTTCGGTTCAACAGCACAGACCCAGATTTTGTTTTGATGAGGTGTTGCAGGAAATGCTGAACCACCCAATTGCTGCTAAGAGCTTAAATGCAGCTGTAGATCAGCGTCAGATGGTTTTAGCATGAAGGCAACAGCTCTTCCATCTCCTTGGTCCCTTTCCATTGCCAGCATCCCCAGGAAGGGCGGTGCAAGCCGTGGGGTGCCTGCTTGCAGCACAGTAAGAGCTGATCACCAGACTTGAGCTTGCATATGCATATCTAAAATCTGACAAAAAAGGGTGCTGGCAAAGCAAAAGAACATAAATGAAAGCATTGGAAGTACTTTTGCATCAGAAAGTGATGTTCTGCACTCTTTGAATCTGCATTGCTGCATCTCGCAGGTGCCCGCTCCCCCTGTGCTCAGTGCTTTACAGGCACAGCCTCTAAATTAGTGGGGGGGTCAGGAGCACCCCACTGTCTGGCATTTGAAGGGAAATCCCAACCCTGTGCTGTGGTTTGTAAGGCCCTTGTTGGGATGCCAGAGTCCAAAAAGGGCTGTAAATCTCTCCCTGATGCCAGGGAGGAGAGGAGGGATGGTTTAGGCAGGAGAAGAGAAAGGTAAAAAACCACAAATGGAGGCTTCAAGGGGGTTTCTCTCACAAAAGCTGAATGTGGGAAGGGGCCTGGATGGCTAGGTGTCGGCTGGCAACACTTAACCCTTCACACCCCCAGGTTCACAAACATGGCCAGTGGTGGTTCTGAGACACCAGATGTGCAATAGCTGCATGTGGGGATTCTTTTGAGAGCTGTTCCCAGACATAAAGGGGTTAACCTTCATCTTCTAGTGAAGGAAAGAAACCCCCCCTTTCCCTGCCTTTGCTTCTGGCCCCAGCTCAGCCAGCAGCTGGGGCATATGCCTCTATCAGACCCTTCCTGGAAGCAGTGAAAATGGTTTCTAGCCCCACCAAGGGAGCCGTGGGAGCAACAGGCGCTTTCCCAGGCCAAAAGACAGCCAAAGGCTGGTTTCTGCGCTGGTTTCTGTCTGGGGATGGATGGTGTCAGCAGGAGGGTACTAGCCACAGTGCCCACGGATACCCACCCTAGGGCTTCCCGGAGATGCTGATGCAGCCTTGCAAAACTCCCCTCCACACACACACGCTGACCCCTGGACAAGTGGTGGCATCTGGAAAACGTTATCCCAAAGCTCTCCCGAGTGCCAGCAGACCCCAGCAGGGCTCATAGCTCTCCGTGGCATGCAGCGGGAACAGCCGCAGGAGGGACACCAGCCCGGTCTGTGTCGGGAAGAACCGAAGGCTCCTTTGGGAGCACAACAGCATCTCCTGCAAGCCTCCCTCCACAGCACCCCTTCATCCCTGATACCCGCGCCGGCAGCATCGCTCCCCCCTCCTCCCGTGTTTGGGTGCTGGTGTCGGAGGATGTTTAGGACCCAGGCTGTGCAGCTCCTCCCTTTCAGGTCTCTCCAGGGCTATTGCTTGGTGGGAGGTGGGTTGAGGGCTTGGTGGTATGAATGAAAGAGAGAGAGGAGCCCTGGACTGAAAAGCTCAAACTGGAATAGCTCGCCTGTCTCCAGGCAACAGGCCTGACGCAACCGCTGGGGGGGGGAGAGTCCCTTAAATGAGAGAAGAGAGGCACACACAGCTTTCTGAAGCGAGGCAGGGAGGAGGATGAGGCCGTCTCCTGGAGGCACTGGTGGCACCGCTCTGCAAACACCAGCTCGGAGACCCGCGGCGCAAGGAGGGAGCCAAGATGTCCGTGCCATCCTCCCGCTGACTCCGGCCCCGGTAAGTTTGTTGCTCGCGTTACCCTGGCTGTGCTGGGGCTGGAGGGGAGCACGGCCACCCTGGGGACACCGCGCTGCGCCCAGGACCCGACCTGTCTGCGGAATTCCCGGTGCTAGAGGGGAACCCTGGCCTTTTTAGCCCTGTGGAAAGGGGTGGCAGCACGGACCGGGTCCCTGGGGAGCAACGGGCTGGGGGTGATGGGATCCCATGCACCGTGAAGTTCAGCACTGGGGTCTGGAGTGCTGGCTGCGGCATGGATGGGCTGGGGGCTTGCATGCTCCCCCCCCCCTCCCCCCCGCAATCACAACCTCCTGCCTTGCCAGATTCCCTGGAGATGGCCAGCATGGTGGCTCCCGTTGACTGGGACTGGCTGGAAATCAGGGCAGAGTCCTCCTTTACGACGAGGCTTTTATCTTTTGCTCCCATCCGCGAGCAGTGAGGGTGTACCCACCACCTTCATGGGGATTTCCCTGCAGTGGATGAGGTGTAACAGGGAAGAGTCTATCCGGGTTTTGGGACAATCACCTGTTGCACCCTCTGCCCATTCCCTGAGAGCCCTGTTAAGGTCTGCTGGCTCGTGCAGTGCAGACATAATGGGATGGAGCGTGGTGGCCTCACAGGGCGTAGCTACCTTTGGATTTTGAAGCAGGCACGGTGTGCTGAGCAGAGCAGGTTTCCACCTGCTCAGGTCTGGCCCTTGCAGCTCACGTTAACACTGAGCTGCGGGGGGGAATCAAAACACCCAGAACTTCTTCAGAGCCCTTTGTAACAGCCTGGGGCTACTTGCTAAAACAATACCCTTCCAGCACAAGCATTCATGCAGCCCCAACCAGCACGCCCCAGTGAGGTGCACACCGCTGCACCCACATCGTGCAGCCTGCAGCCTCCCCAGCCTGTGCACACTGACACCTTTCCCATATCAGAGACCCGCACAGGGCCAAGGAGATCCCTCCCTATTTCCCTGTGATGCTCTCTGTGTTATTTGGTATTGCTCTGCCCTCCAGAGCTTTTCTACAACAGGGACCTCAGTAGAGGGGGGTTAAAATGGTTGAAAACCAAGTGCCTTGTTTCCAGCGAGGAGCTGTGTCCAGCTGATTCCTTTGGCTTTGTCTATTTATCCCCCGTATCCTATGCACTCTCCACTTCCCAGTGGGAACAAGCCTGTTTTGGCTGCTGTGGGTTTTCTCTGTGCCAGCCATCATTTCAGCGTAGCGGGGCTGTCACTGTTATTTGCATCTCAGGTCTCCCCTGCTTTTGACTGCCTATTGCAGTGGTACCTCTTCATGGGGGGATCTGTTCAACACAGAAACCAAGCAAGGGAGGAATGCGGATTCTCCCAGGCTCCGGGCTTGCGATAGCTCCGCAGCCATTAGGTGTTTGCAAAACATAGCAGGGACACTGCAGAAAGGAAAAGCAGAAATAAGCATCCTCACAGTAACGCAGCCTTCCTGAGGCTTTCTGTCTGCAACCGTGTTAAATAAAGTGCAGCTCAGCACGGGGAGAAGGCAGGGCTGAGCACAGGGTGAGCGAGCACTGCTCGGGCAGCCCCCAAGGCGGGTAATTGGATGGGACAGGGAGCGTGTAAAGGGGATTAGGGGATCACCGCAGGGCTGACCTCGCTCCCTGGATCTCTTTAACTTTGAGCCCTGGGGTCTCCAATCGGAGCTGGCCCTGGCGCTTGTCTTTGCAGGGGGGAGCTCAGTGCCGGGCAGAATGAAGCCCAGTAAAGGCAGAAAGAGGTGTTGTTTCTTGCCTGGAAACACACCCGTCTGCCTTCCATGCTGCATCCAGGGGAAAACAGCTCCCTGTGCTGGTCTCCTGGGAAGAGAGCAGGTCTCAGCCTGGCCTGGCTCATTCCCAAGGACCTTTGCATTATCCTGGCTGCACAGGAAGAGATCCCTGCCTGCTCTTCCCTTGCCGAAATGTGGCTGTGCTTGGGGCGGCAGCAAGGAAGATAAGGGAAGGAACTGGCTGTGCAAAGCCATGGGTCCTTTGGGGACATCTCCGGGGACAGGTTAGGTGTGTCACCTCCAATATTAGGTCCCCAAGCCTGCTAGGATCCTGGGGCAGTGCATGATGAAGCCACCTTTGTCCATAATCCATAGCTCCCTTCACCTCAACAGGCTTTATCAGATGACTAGGGTGGACAGGGTGTCTTCACCAAGAGCAATGTAAACTTGTTGTTGCTGCTGCTGCTTAATCCCTAAGAATAATCATACCTGGTTTTGGCTGGTGGGCTGAGAGCATTGACTGCATCCAGCTTCCCAGTCTGCAAATGTTTCCCACTCATTTGGAAAACTGGTTTATAGGAATGCCAAGTATCTGGTGGTGCCCATCTTCCTGCAGGATTTCAACACAACTGCTGGAAATATGCTGACCAAGTGGGAGTGGAGCTGGTCTGAAAATGGAGCTGCTAGGGTCCATCTGAAGCAGGCAGCATTCCTCGCAAGGAGCCGGTTTGATTTTGTGCAGGGGACGCAGGAAAGATCAGATGTAGGTAGGCAGGAATGTACAGATGTATTTATTGAAACAGATTGTTTCATCATCTGCTCATCATCTGCTAGTGATGCTGGAGGTTAGCCAGGGGGAAGTACCTGAGGGCAGGGAGTGCAAACTGGTCCTCTCTTATCTCGGTGCTTCTGCTCCACTCCTCCTGCTGCAGACCCCCGATGCTCTCCCCTGCACTGCAGTGCTTAGGGTTCTTCCTGGAGGTTATTTGGGCAAAAAGACAGGCCAGGGTGAACCCTTTTCCATGCCAGGTAATACGTGAGTGCAAAGCCTCACTTCCTCCCTCTTTCCTCCATGTATCTGTGAATGCCATGTGCACATCCAAAGGGCTGAAGCAGCAGGAGTGGTTGTTTCCCAGCTTCTCACCTTAGCATCTGAGCTGTCTGGGAGATCTTATGGGGGTTTGTTCATGGTAGTAAATGGACAGGAATATCGAGGTGCACTCAGGATCCCATTAATATAGGTGCTGTACCCCTATCTCAGCTCGCTGCATGGGGCACTTCTGTGACCAACTCTCCAAACCCCTGCAAGGGCATTACAATCTGGATCAGCCCAGGGATATAGACTTGATCTCCTCTCTGGGCTTTTGTCTGGTATTAGGCTGGAAGTCAGGTCTATGTGCATGTGAAGGGACACAGCCAACATAGGCAGCCCTGCAAGGAGGCCTGAAGATAGGGTCATCAGGCACCCATGCTTGTGATGCTCAACTTGGTCCCTTCAGTGTCATTATATTGCCCCTAGAGGATGGGATAAGCTTACAGACCACATGAGTGTGGCCACGAGGTCTCCATGGGCACTGTGTCAAATGGGCAGAGGGCTCTGACATAACCTCTGCAGCCATACATGGACCCCCTTCCATCCTACCCCAGCCATTCTGAGCAGGCAGAGAGCACCTGATCCTGACAGCACATTTCAGGAGGGAGTCCTGGCTTCGGGATCAGGCAGATCTTTAGGCTGCTGGAGTCTTCTCTTTTTGGAGGGGGGCTGAAGGTCACTTTGGGATAGGTGAGAAAAGCATTTGGGAACCAGATCAGTTTTCTGCGGGAGCAGTTTCAGGTGCTACAGAAAGGGATTGGGTGGCCATGTGCTGGATAATGTAATGCAGGAAGGTTGTCTCTCCTCCGGCTCAGTGGGCTGGCTGGGGGAGCTGTTTGGTCTCTGTAAGCACCTTGTGCACAGCAGCATGATGCAGCCATGCTGCTTGGGGGGCTGTGGCAAGGAACCCCAGGGTGAGGAAAAGCCTGAGTTCACCAGAGCCCGCACAGCACAGCAGCTATCTCCCGAGTCATTTTGGCATGGGAAAGAGTGATTCACGTGCAGCCTCCCCAGAAGAGAACCACCAGCTCCAAGGAGCTGCACTGTTTATGACCTAGATGGGTCTCTCTTCTCACCCGCTGCCAAGAGCCTCAGTATCTCTGCTGCCCAGAGGATGCTCAGGAGCCTCCATCCAGCACCGTGCTGCAGCCAGTCCTCCTTTACTCCATTGCTATGGCAACCTCCTTGCACAGGCATCTCCTCCTCCCTGCCCCACTGGCAACCTGCTGCAGACCTTCAGCGGGTCAGCTGTCCCCACCCCGTTCCTGTCTGTCTGCTTGTTGTGCTGAGAAGGAAAGCAAACACAGCTCTCTCTGCATGGCATATGCATTCTGTGTACCACCCCCCACCTCTTGGTGCATCCTGGTATTTCCTCATCCCACTCTTCCCAGCACAGGGTCCTCCACTGGCACCTGCAGAGCTCGATGATGATGATAAGCAGGTGTAATTTACTCTGGGGTTTTCTATTCCAGGATGCAAAGCCTTGGAGCAGATGCCTGCAAATGGTCAGGGAAACTGCATCCCAAACTCCATGGATCATAGAGGGTGTCCCTGTACCAATTACAGCAAAAACATGGGCACTCAGATGAGATGGGGGGATCTCAAGATACCAGAGGTGAATTCTGTACATCTCTGAAGATCCTCGGAGCTTTTCCCTTGAAGACCAATTGCATGAATTGCCTACTCAGTGAGAGGAAACTGAGGCATAAAAGGGGCTGAAGTGATTTTTGAAGGTCATTAACAGGCTAAACCATTTACCCTGGTGAACAGGCTGCCCTGTTTACCCCATGCTGTAGGTCTCATCCGTGGGCACCTCTTCACCCTGCAAAAGGGCTTCCCTCAGCCTCGACTTTGTCTCATACTGGGGCTTTTTGTCTTCTTGGAGACTGATGAGCAGCATAATATAGACTCTTACAATCACTGCTCTTCCTCTGCAATAAAAAATGGTGTTGCAGTAAGCTGAAGTCCACCAGGAATAGTGAAGGGAGAAGAATAGTTTGCTCCCCACACCTCTACCTTGGCTGATTGATTTATTCTTCTTTATCTCTCCTGTTTCCATCCTGTGTGTTTCCCCTTCTTTTTTTCCCCTTCTTCTCCTAGACTTCTTGCTCCTCAGAGTGTGACCTTCCAAAGTACGGTGTGCCCTTATTTATAGCCTTGAATTTATCAGGCTGTACCTGTGCTGCGCTAGCCCGGTACACAGCAATCAGTGCTGCTTCATGAATGCCTTATGTGCAAAGCTGACCAGGGCACAGAGAGCTGATGGGGAAGGTACAGATGTATAAAACTTCTCAGGCACATAAAACCTCCGCAGGGTAGAAGGCATAATTTTGTACAATCTCCCTTTTGACAGCAAGCAGCATCTGAATTCATTGTTTTCCATCATCAGTGATGATAACACAAAGCTTTTCTCACACCCCTCTGCTTGCCTCCTTACCCCATCATACATGGTTTATCAGGGGATGTTCACATGGCTCTCCTGACCCCCTGCTCTAAGGTATGGGCAGGGATATCAGAGGGGTGGGATGGAACACATCTGCATCTGCTTCCGGATTGGAATGGCTACAGTTGTGGTAGTAGATCGTGCTGCTGGACCTGATCTCTTAGAGGATAGGGCATACCGTGAGCTTCACAAGGTGTGGCTGGCATAGGAGAGAGCAGGATTTGCGCTGCTGACCTGCAGCCATGCAAAAGCCAAGCCTCAGGGCATGCCAGCTCCCTGAGTCTTGGCACAGTAGAACTTCACACACAATCCACGTTGACAATCCTGTTATTTCTCCATCCTGGACATGTGCTTCTGCTAATTCCTTTGCCTTACAGCTTGCAGAATAGGTCAGTTAAGCTGACTTTGCCAATGGAAACCTAACCCAAGAAAGAAATTACAGTTTTTCTTGTCACTGCAGTGACCTGATGTGTCCTGTGCCTTTGGCATTGCTAGGATTCATGTAAGGGCCAGAGCAAAAAAGGGTCTTAGGGAGGTGGGAGCAGACCCTCACCCCATTTTGCTGCCAAACTGTTTCCCCTAATGAGGCATGTTCCTGAGCCTGGCAAGTGTGAGAAAGAGGATAAATCAAGGGTTAATCACTTACTTACATTCCCTTGCACAGGCCATCCTAGGGGGAAACTGAGCCTGGGGCAGGGAGGCTGGGGTCTGTTGGTTTGAGCCAGAGGCCAGGTTTGTTCCTGGGAATTAGGTAGCTCCCAGGCTGCAAACAGGTTTGTATTACAGCCTTGCATACAGACACTTTTCACACGCTTACCGCTTTCACATCCCTTTTTCCACAGGAGGTCTTTGACCCAAGTCCAAGGTATTGATAGGAAATTAGAGCCACTCCTTCCTGTCGTTTCTGAGTTTGGAAAGGCTGGGGAACAGACATGGCTATTTAGGGATGTCCCTACAGAGTGAGTGAGAAGTTTCCTGTTACACTGGGGAGGAGGTGAAGGATGGGTTGGATTGATGCCGCTGTTAGGACAGAAAACACAACTCCCTCCAAAGCTGCTGGGATGCTCTTCCAAAGCTGCTGGGGAAGGAGACACAGCAGTGGCATTGTGACAAAAGGGATGCTCCAAACTGCTGTCCTGTTTTTATGGTCCATGCTATAAATGTTAATTGAGCTGTACCCGGGGCTCAAACAGCAGGAGTCTTTTCCACCCTGAGGATTTTGTGCATGCTGAAGGCACAGAAGAGTTTGTGAGGGCTCTGGTTTGTAGCTGTGGCATTTGGAAAAGTCGGCTTTACAATAACAATACGGTCTTTGCAAGGAGTTACCAAATCTTGCAGTTTGGAGCTGCAGCAGACCCTATTGGGCTGCTGGTTTTGGACACCCCCAGCAATCTCCATCTCAGTGGTCATGAATAAAGCTCAGAGGTGAGGTGTTTAAAGCCATTGGGTGTTTTCCCTTTTTGATTTCAGTAGGCTGGAGCTGGAGACAAGTGAAATTCATCGACATGTCCTCAGCTCTGCAGAGCATCTGTGCAAGAGCTGGTGCAGGGCCTGACTCTCCAATAGGGCATCCCTCTGCCTTCCCCTCCAATACAATCTGTTTCCCAACAGAAGAAGGAAAACTGTCGCTGCTACAAGCATGAGAGCTGTTGGCTTCAACCTGATATAGCGTCTGTGTTTGCTCCCGCTCACCGTAAAACTCTCATTAACATAAATAAGAGCAGGAACAAGACCACAACATGACTAATTCTCCACCCCCAGACTGTCTGTGTGTATATTATCAACTCCTCGCTCGGCTCATGTGCCTGCTCACAACTGTGGGATAAATCTTGCTCTCTGACGGTGTTTATTTTAAATTGAATCTTCTTACTGAAAAGGTCCAAGAGGCATAATTATGGTCTGGATTTCAGAGTTACACGCGTCTTTGTGGGCGCAAATAGCCGGGAGCAGAATGGCTGAGTAACTCATAGTGCTGTGGTTCAGTGCATCCTGCTAGAAAGCTGCATACGTCCTGGCTGGTCTTTCTGGGCATGTTACCAGGCATGCAAAGAGGTATTTGTTTTGTGTTTGCTGTGTAGACTAGAGCTCTGAATCTATTCCTAGCTCAGCCATAGATGAGCATACGACCTTGAGAAAGTCTCTGAGCTTACCCTCAAATAAATGCAGAAGCAGCCTGAGCTAAACTCTTGCAGAGTTGTTTGAGTCCTCTGTCGCTGCAGGTCCCATGGTCTGGTAGAGCAGCTTTGGGCACAGCTTCCCTGAATCCACACGTGGTGGCATGAGAAGAAGCAGGGAGGAAGCTCCTGGCCCCGCTGTGCTAGTCCTCTACAAGGATGTTTTCAAGGTGACCACTGGGACCCTTCCCATGGGCAGACTGGACGTGGCCAGTGATGGAAACCTCAAGTTCAAGTCTCCCTTAGCACAGGAATCTGAATCCAGAGTGGTTACTCCCACACTTGGCTGGGAACATGATCCTGCCCTGATCCTGATCGACAGGAGGGAGCTGAATGTTATGGCTGCAATTTGGTGTCTTAGCAAACCTAAACCAAAACAGAGGTTTGTAAAACATGGGGTCCCCTTTAGGACTGGAAAGTCAAAGGTCTCCCTGGAGCCTTCTTTTCTCCAGGCTGGACAAGCCCAGCTCTCTCAGCCTGTCTCCATAGGAAAGATTCTTCAGCCCCTAGAGCATCTTTGTGGCCTCCACTTGACTCAATCCAACTTCACCTGGCCCTGTTTTGCCCAAATGGAAAGGTGCAGGCTTCCCAGCCAGGAAATCAGCAAAGTAGGGTGCACAGGTACCTCAACACCCAGCAACAGCCATTGCTGCCTTCTGAGGATGTCTGGTTGTGTGAATGTGTCCTGCCGTCCCTGGCAACCCTTTCATGGCCCCCTAAGTTAAGATTGGAGATGTTGGTAACCAGAGCTTCCCTAAAAGCCAGAGCCTGTCTGTTCCTGCCCCAAAAGCAGTCAGATAGCTGAGGTGAGGTAACACTCCCCAGGAGCACCTTGGCACCGTGCCTCTCCCAAAGCCCTCACTCCCTCCTGTCTCTTTCCTCACTCCCTTTTCCCTCTCAAACTGGAAACCAACCCTCTCTTTTTCTTCTAGGTGTTCATCCAAGGCCAACGTGGTGCTTGAGCGGGAGCTACCACTGCTCTGGCTGTCCACTGAGGAGCTGTGTTTGACACTGTGATACCTGGTCAAACCTTGAGGGTTTCCCATTCCTGGTCCTTTGCAGCCCACCCCTATGCCTTTTGACTCCCAGAGAGGATGTCTCTACCCAAAATCCAAATAGAAGAGGTGCTGGACAGTATGGATGCTGGCTCTGGAGGTGCTGCTCCTCCTGATGACCACCTGAGGACCCTCAAGGCATTGACAGAGAAGCTAAGACTGGAAACCAGGCGCCCTTCCTACTTGGAGTGGAAGGCAAAGCTGGAGGAGCAGGCATGGAAGAGTCCTCAGCCAGCGGGAGAGGAGGAGGAAGAGACAGCTGAAGCCAAAAAGGCCATGGGAGAGACTGTCCCCTTGAGGAAGGTGCAGCTGCACCTCAATGGGAGCCCTGCGCAGGACAAGGTGACTCTTACCTCAGGGAGAATAGGTGGCTTTGAGAACATCGATGAAGCTTTGACGTGGCTCAGGAAGGAACTGGTAAGTGGTTTCCTGCCCCTTTTATATCACCCACTTAATCAAGAGGGAAAATAAAGAATGAGGAAACAAGTGACTCCTTGTTCCTACCTGCCTTGTTCCTACCTACCTGTTCACATGCCCAGGTGAAAAGGCAATAATCAATCACTGCATTTTCTGTGGCTGGCAGGAGCAGCCCCAGGAAGGGAAAAGATGAGTGCCAGAGCATCCATAACCTTAGAGGAGCTGAGCCAGTCTCAGCATCCCACGGTGAAACAGTTGCCTGTACTAGTTAAGACTTGTTTGCAGTTTTCCCCGTCCCCTGCTTCTCTAATTACATCTCAACACTCAGATGAATGCAACAGGTATGAATACAGCATGGGTACAGGGGCAGCGCTGGTGTAACAGCACTTCTCCTGTGGGTATCACACTAGATGCTTCTTTGGGGCAGTAAGAGGGGAAACATGTCTAGATCCATCCCCTGGATCTGCTCTTGCACCTTGTGGCTGTTTAGGAACTCCCTCAGTGCGAGGCTCTATGCTGACCATTGTGTTTATCATTAGTGAATCTGACCTCAGAGTGTTTGCCTAATTCCCCCTTTTTTCTTTAACTCATAACACTCTGTAAGTTCACAGTATCACAGTATCACAGTAGGTTAGAGATTGGAAGGGACCTCAAAAGATCATCTAGTCCAATCCCCCTGCCGGAGCAGGAACACCTAGATAAGGTTACACAGGAACGTGTCCAGGCGGGTCTTGAATGTCTCCAAAGAAGGAGATTCCAAGTTCTTGTGCTTCCCCCAGGTCATTTCTGCATGGTGAGACCAAGTGCTTCCTTTTGTTTCAAACTGTTGTGGCATCCCCTTGTGCTGACCATGTAAAACCTAACAACTAATATCCCTTTTTCCACTGTATGCATGATGCCAGAACCTTATCTCAGCTTTTACAGGTTCATTGTTGGCTCCTGCTTCATTAGAAGCTGGTCTACATTTCTGTCATCCTCCCATGCCAGCCTTGGGTCCAGTTTTACACATACGTTTATTTCTCATAGTTATGAATCAGTAGTTTCACAGAGAGGAAAAGAAGACAAAAATGTTACATGTATTAAAATTACACTTATGCTAGGGAAACTCACAGAGCCAGTGTATAGGTGCTGTAATGCATCTTCTAGATGTTGTGTTGCTATCTGTCATGGTTTTTGGCACAAATCTGGCCTGGACCAACTAGTGCTGTTCGAAACAGTTTCCAACCCAGCTCAGGAGCCAGCACAGTGTAGGGGTCATTCCCAGAAGGAAGCGTGGATACAGCACATCTTTTCTGATGGCCACAGGAGGTCAATAGAATGGACATGACAGGACCAAGGCTGGAGAATAGGCCCCAGTGCTCTTCAAGTGTATGAGCAAGCAGACACCAAGGCCCCACTTCCTTCCCTTCTCCTCACTGGAATGAAAAGTCTTTATTGTTTGGCACACATAACTGGACAAAACTCTGGTGTTTGTTTCTGGTGGCTAATTGGAAGCTTGCCTGTGAGTCCTACCAGCATTTGCAACTGTATTGACAGTGGCATCATTTGCAGCAGCATCCCCAGGGGCAGGGACATCACTTGCAGTTCAGATGCACTTGTGAAAATGTTCCTGTGCACATTTTGCTTGTGATAAGCACTGAAAGTCTTTGAGGAAAACTTCTTGTGCACAACAATGAGTAATAGTTTTGCAACTTTTGTTTCAGATAGTATTTATTTTCACCTTTCTGGTGCTCCTACTGTATTCGCCCCGCTAGATTGGTCCCTGGAGAAGTTACTTACAGAGGTGGTTCAGGATGTCACAGTTGTGGTGTTTGCGCCGTTTCTCAGGACCATGGCTTCAGAAGGCAGCTGCAGTGCTTTCAGGAATCCAGGACTGTTAGGAAGAGTTTTGAGCTGATCTCCTAAAAATCACTCAGCTCTCTGGGAATCTCATCTCCAGACCTGAGACCTGAATCTGGGCCCATGCTTGCATCTCTGATGCAATCTTAAATTCACATCACACTTGATGTAAATCCCAAATCTCAAGATGCCCAGGCAGTAAGAAGCAGATTTTCCTTCTCAGAGCCCTGGATTTGAAGAGATTTGTTCTTTCAGTTTCTGCCCATGGTGGAAGTATAAATTGTCTCGGAGTCTGATTCTACCCTTTTGACTGGGGTGTGGTATATAAACCACTGTCTGACGAAAACTGAAACTTTAAATTAAAGAAGAAAAAGGGCAAATCAAACCCTAATTGCTCCTCACTTTCTATTTTCTTGCCTCATAATTATACCAGTCTTTTCTGGATCTGGACGTGACTTATGTAATTTAGAACAGTTTCCCAAAAAAGAGAGCATGTATTTGACTGACCACACAGTTAAATAGCTATGTTGGAGGTACTATTGTTGGGTGAGAGCTGCCAGCGAACAGCAAGAACACAGTGAGGCCAGCGCATCACAGGGTGCTGGAACAAAAGAATGCATTTCACATTACATTTCAAGGGTGAAGCCCCGTTTCTTTGCAAATAAGTGAACAAGCGTCCACACATTCCAACACTGCTAGGATTTTTCCTTGTTTATCCACATACTGTGATAGTAAAGCTGTCAGGAAGGCTTCATAGAAGGATATGGTTATGCCTAAGTGTATGTATTTATTTAAGGCAGGAGTAAAGGCCAGAAAGGGCACCATCCCTCAGACAGCACCCTGCTTGGGGCAGCCAGGCAGGACACCAGCGATCTATAGCTTGGGTAAAGTCACCCTATGTGGGAGATCAATCCTTCTGATCTGATTTAACATAGGAGACCATAGACCTGGGAGCACCACGCGACCCAAGCAAGTGTTGAGTATCCTGGGCAGCTTTCTGAAGGTTATGCTAAACGATCCAGTAGTCATAACTGAGGTGAAATCTGCCTCTGTCATGCTGTGCTCTGCTGCACAGTGAATTCTCCCCCACTCTACACAGTCCTTCATGAGAAGTCGATTTGGGATATGCAGGATTCATCTATCCAATGAAATGGCAAAAGCTGGTGAATGCAGAGATTTCTGTCCAGAAAAGAAGTACACCAGCCAGTGTCCTTACTGAATGTGTGCAGCTCCATCACTCACGCTGTGCAACTCTCACCACAGCTACCAGCATGTTTAGGCTGGGTTATTTCAATAGCATGGCCCCAGCATGGTTTTGGCTTGTACCAGATAGCACCCTGCCAAGCAGTTAGAGCTTCAGGAGTCTGCACATGCTGGGGACTGTTCCCAACAGACAATTTGTATGGGATCACCCAATTTTGGAAGTAACTCTATCCCAGCCGAAGCCAGTAGAGATGGCAAAGTGACTTCAGTAGTATCTGTATGCCCATGCATGTCCCTGGCCATGGTGGTATAGAACAGGCTACGGCATGGGTTAGTTGTGTGGGGAATTAATAGTCCAGAAGTTCCTAGCTTCAAAATTAAAGTTCCCTGTTAAATCTGAATGATTACTCCCATTCCACACAAAACACATCATCTACTCTAGGTCATGCTTTGCCTAGAAAGGTTGGACCAGATGGCCCCTGAGGTCCCTTCCAACCTGGTGCTCTAAAGTTCTATGATTCCATGCTGCAAGGAATTTGCCTCTGTGTCTCCAGGGTCTGCTTGGGTTCAGCTTTTGGCAGGTTGAGGCTCCTCACGTTCAGAAGTGAAGGACAAATCCAAGGTCTTACTGTGCATCTGCTGTTCTTGGTCTTTTACCCCACATGACCTGTCCCAGGACCTGATTCTGCACATCGAGTCCTGGCCCTGCTTTATAGGACTGACATATGCCCACTGAGCTCCAGCCAGCCACGTCAGATGGGACCTGCTGAGAATCTGGCCCTGAGAAGCTGATTTATTCAGCCATGCAAATTCCTGCTCTTGTTTTTGCGCTGAGAGGCTCTGTGTAGGTGTAGGAGCAAATTGCAGCACTCAGCATGTGCTGAACCGCCTCAGGGCTGCAGCACTTCCCTCCCCAACTCCTCCTGCCTCTTCTTTGCCTTCGTGTTTGCCTTTCCACTGTCAAGTGTGGCTGCTCTTCATCAATGCTGGAAGCAGAGCCATCGCCAGCTAGGGTATGGTGACAGACCCAAGGATCAGAGTGGTCAGACTGCGCTTTCCTCTTTGTTCTTGAAATATGACAGGTTTTGTGAGTTCTAAAATTAAGCCCTCAAAGTCTTCTTCCTCTTAAATGTGGTTAAAGAACAGAGCTGTGAACTGGGACATCTTGGAACAGTTCTGACTTTGTCCGAGTAGGAAAATGCTTTTTCCATCTCAAATTCACCAGTGTTTGGCATTGAAATCTGAGGTGTGTGAGCCAGAATGCAGGCAAGACTCTTGAAGAGGGACACAAATGCCTGATGCATTCTCCTGGGAAAAACATAGAACACCCATGCCCTGTTCATCAGACACTTGAGTATTAACCACTATTATCTCCTTTTAGGGTACTGATATTGGCTGAATAAGTACTTAAATTAACTTAAACAATGATGCAGCACCAAAATAGTGTTGACATGAGTCTCATTGCATATTGCTCTGTGGTTGTTGGGAGGTGAAGAGTAGGAAGAGTGTACGGAATGGATATGGTGGTGGAGACTGTCCTGCATTGGGAGTCCTCTGTTACGTAGCAGAACCTTGAAGGACTTCTCTGTATTTGTATTTAAAGCAATGAAAGGACCAGAGCGGGGTCATCTCTACTGTTAAGTGCATAGAACACTGAATAGTTTGGGCCAGAATGGACCTTAAAGCTTATCCAGTTCCACCTCCTCTGCCACGGGCAGGGACACCTTCCACTAGACCGGGTTGATCCAAGCCCCATCCAACCTGGCCTTGAACACTGCCAGGGATGGGGCAGCCACAGCTTCTCTGGGCAACCTGTGCCAGGGTTTCAGTAGCCCTGCAGTAGAGAAGGAGATGAGATACCTCATTTGGGGCTGTGGGTTGCAGTATAAGGGCATGAGTATATAAAAATAGCCATAGCAGGGTAGCATCTGAACACCTTTGAAGATGAAGTCTCAGATCAAAACACACACTTAACTACTTCTCTGAAGTGTTTGGTAAGGGCCTGATAACTGGCCAGTGCTTCCTCATGCTTGAATCCAAGTGGCTGCATGTAGTTCGGAAAGCACCAGTTTAGATTTAAGTTTCTTTTGATCTTTTGGAAATCAGAAGGACTAGTTCCATGGGAGCAGCCACTTCCCTACAGACTTGAACTTCATGGACCACAGACTAAGACTTTGTCCGTGGTCCAGTTCTCTTTTGGGAAGAGGTCCCAAAGGGCTCCACATCTCCATGTCATGGGGTACTTGCTCTCTGCTGATGCATCCCCCCATAGGTGGACCACTGGCAGTGGGTCTTCCTGTCTGACCAAATAGATAAGGCAAACTTGAAGACAAGTCTGGACTAGGCTACTGAGACTGGACAACAGGCAAGGATGCATCCCTGTCTGTTATCTCCCTCCCCTACATTAAACATCCCTGGATGACTCAGAGGCTCATTCCAAACAGAAAATCCTTTGTGGGCTCATAGTATCCTGTGGACCAGCTTTGTGATTCAGTCTAGCAGTTGCAATAGCTCCTCTGCCAGGGAGGACCTGAAACTGTCAGCCTGTCCATCCCAACAGCATGCTTCAATCATGCAGATGAAAGGCAGCTCTTTGGGGGGTTAAAAAGTGGTTGGTGTGAGCAAGACATACCTAAGGTTCTTCCTTCATTTGGCGTGTGAGACTTGAAGGAATCAAAATGCATGGCTTCTGCTGGGTGCTCCCTATGGGTTTCCCCAGGACATGACACAGAGTGTGTGGGATCATGCTGTCATCCCACACAGAATAACTGGTTCATTGAGTTACTTTGTGGTGACTGGCCCTGTAGATGAACTGTGTAAACTGAAAACCCCATGGCTTCCTGTGATGCGGGCCCTGTAATCTCATTATTTCTTTGTGGAGCTCTGCTGACCGGAGAGTGCTCCTTTTAAAGAGTGATCATTCATAATTCCTAGCAATGGCTGGCTCCTCAGCATGGGACAGATTGAATGTTTCTGACACTCCTGTGGAGCCTTTCGGAAAGGAAAGGAGAATGAGGATTTCTGGATTCTGACCCAAATTATGCTAATATTCTGGCTGGTTTTGAACAAAGCAAGGTTTAATGGGACAAGTCCATGGAGGAGGGACAGGGTTTTGCACCTCAAGCCAAGCCCTAATGAGTGGGATGAGTGAGAGACTGATAGCGCACATCTGACTGGTCAGCCTTGCTTCCCCATTCAGCCAGCAGCACAGACAAGAGACAGCTGTATCCAAGACAGTCTCACAGCCTAGGTGATCAGTGTAGATGGGTGGTGGGTTTGCTCTATGCCATGTTGCTCCCACCTTACAGGCAGGCCAGCAGGCCGTGTGGCTGGCTCGGTAGATGTCAGGGTGAGCAAGTCTGATGGAGGGAAGGAAGGGTGAGTGGAGATGGAGCACCCAAAGGACATGTCCTGGAGGGATTTCGACTTCCAGCTTGCATGAAATCACGACAGCTTCCTCAAAAGACAGGGGAAGCAACAACAGGTGAAAAAGTGGAAGCTGGCTCACAAGGGAAAAACAGCAACCACCAACTCACATCCCCCTCCACAATGGCCTTGTAATTAATTTTTAAACCCTTTGTGGCAGTGGTGACTTTTTTAATCCCACATTCTTGAAAGCATTTGTTGATATTTCTCATGTATCTTGATAAACTGACAAGGAAGAATGACCACGGGTAAGTTCAGTAATGCCCACGATCACCTTCCTGATAAAACGTCAAGGCGCAGCAGTGGTTGTGAAGCAGGGAAAAATATCAACAAAATGAGGAGGTTTTTTTTCGTTGCAACTGAGATGGGAGAAGAAAAACCTGCCCAGTGGCGTTACTCTGCTGGGGGCACAGGCTATGAGGTCCACAAGGAAATAGTGTTTTTTTGAAGGAGGCAAATGGCCACAACTCTGCCAATGATTTGAAGTTCCCTGAGACAGAAAAAGAGATTCGCTCAGGGACTGGTAAAAAGGTGACCGTACCCTCTCCAGGCAACTAAGCTGGAATCCAGTCACTGGCTGAGAGCACTAGGCAAGGTCCTCCAGATGTTTCCATGGTCCAGGATTGAGAAAAGCCTTGCTTGGCTTGGTTTAACTTTCCCTATACACACATCAGCTCTCAGCGTAGGCTCTGAGCACAGCATTGCAAAGGGCTTCCTGACAGCTGCAGAAAACAGCTGGAGCAGAGCGAGGCTTCCCCCCAAGCTCTTCAACATCCTAGGGTGGCTGCTCCACCTCGCTGTGAGACTGAAAATGTTGGAAGGGGTGATCCAAATGTCTTTGGAGGCATTGCCTGGAGGAGGAGGGATTATGCCACAAGCTAGAGCAATCCTGAGATTGCTGTGGTTCACATCCTTGTAGCAGCCCATGCATCAGGCATCAAAAAAGCCTCATGCAGAAATACCAGAGCCACCTGTGGAGCTTCTCAAGGGGAATTTTCCCTCCTCCCTTCCCTTATGCAGCTTTATGTATGAGTCACCAGATCAGGAATAAATTTACCCCCAACCCCTAGAGCTACCTCTGTACTTGTAAACTAAACAGTTTGGTTTTGTGCCTGGAGGCAACTGGTATGGTCTGGCTGAATCCACACTGTTAAAATCCAGACAAGGGGGTTGTAACCCAAATGCCTTCAGAGGACAAATCCCTCTATGTTAACTCCTGAAGAGTGCCTGTGGGGAATAGCTTGGGATTGTGAGAGCTGATCTCAGCTCAGAGGATGCCAGGACCTTGCTCACAATTGAGCAGAGAGGAAGACTTTGTTGCAATGTGCTATTTAATATAATAAATAACATTCAACATATAATTAAATAATATAGAATATATTAAATAATATTAAATATATTCAGTTAATATTATCATATGAATATAGATGTAGTCTGGGTCTGTTCCTGAGCTTCTCATTCAAACCACAGGGAGCTGAGAAATCAGTGATGCAAGTCAAAGGAGTGACCTAAATGATGGATTTGGGTTCAGGGCAGCTCCACTGTGCAGCTTGAAGTGAGCTCAGGGCATCATCTCATGCACTGAGAACTCAGCAAGGACAGGACTTACCCAGGAAGCCCCTGGGAGGAAAAGAAAACAAACCCACAAATAAAAATCAGGATCTTTGCTTCCAAGAGGCTTCTTCCAGTGCCAGTTCATGTCCTGAGGTGGAGGCAACAGGGAAAGAGGTAGGATATTACATTAGGGGAGATGTAGGACTGTATTCCAGGCTTTTTCCCTCCTTGTTTCTAGCAGTTACAGAGATTTAAGCCACAAGGTTTGCTCAGAGCTGTTCGGATTCTCTCCCACCACCTTCTTTTCTTTGCAGTTTACATGGCTTGTGCTTTTCTGTGAGGAGGGATGGGGGGTGAGAAGTAGGGATTGTGCTTTCGGCATTTGCTGTTCTAGCTCTGCCTGCTTCTGTTCCCCAGACAAAGGCTGATCCTTGCACCAAACATTCACCTCTTTCCATCACCACTCCCAGTAACCTGTGGCCATGAATTTTCAGCTTTATTATAAGTTGAAATTAAAAAAAAAACACCAAACCCCAAGCTCTTTTCTTTCATCGCTTCTGAATCCTCCACTTTCCAAAGGTAGGTGCTAAGGGAGGAAAAAGCCCTCCAAAACACTTAGCTCATTAGCCTGCAGGATAATTGTTCTCACTCCTGTGCGAAACTGTGGATGTCCCATCCCAAGAGCTCCTTCACATATAAGCCATGGGGGATGTGGAGGCCTATGTTCCCGGGTGTCATGAACCAGCCCTGATTTATGCAGGCTGGAAACATGAGCCAAGTATTTGGGGATGAGTTCTCTGGGGTTCTTTTAATTGGTCCTTTCCACCTCTAATTGCTCCTTCTCTCTGTGGCTGCTCCCTTATGGGCAAAATTAATTTAAGCTTTGCTTAAGGTTGAGATGGAAGTGCTGAAGCCTGCTCTGAACAGGTACCCAAGCCAACAGCCTTGGCATGGCTGGCTTTAACTCCTGAAAAACCTGAGCAGGCACAGACTTCCTGAGAGCTGATAATTCACCATCCTGAGCTGGTATATGACAGGGATGCACTGCTGGCTTGGAAGATGCTTATCTCCCTCCCAGTTCTTTCCAATGGTGTAGCCTCTCTCACAGAGTTTCATTTCTGGTGATTTAGCGCGGCCACTGTCTGGGAGCTGATATCATGGTATCGCGATGACCAGATTTGACGTTCCCTTGCCAATACCCTCTTCTCTCCCCACCCTCCGTCTTGTGTTCCAGGCAGAAATGCGCCTGCAGGACCAGCAGCTGGCGAGGCAGCTCATGCGGCTCCGCAGCGACATCAACAAGCTGAAGATCGAGCAGACCTGCCACCTCCACCAGCGCATGCTCAACGACGCCACGTACGAGCTGGAGGAGAGGGACGAGCTCGCTGACCTCTTCTGTGACTTCCCCCTTGTGAGCTCCTTCAGCCTCTCCACGCCGCTCAAGCTCATCGGGGTCACCAAGATGAACATCAACTCCCGGCGGTTCTCGCTGTGCTGAAGGAGGGAAGAAGAGGGAAGGATGGGGGAGAAAGAGAAGACTGGGCAGAGCCACGGCTCTCTCTGCCTGGCAGCTGGGTGAAAAGAGGCCAAAGAGGACCAGAGGGAACAGGAGAAAACAGGGTACCCACAGCTGGCTCTTGGTGGCAGGGTAGAGCAGTGGAGCTGCACACTGGGATGGCCCAGAGATGCTCATTGAGAAGACAAATCCTGTATGAGGGATGTGTGGGGAGCATCTGAACCCGAGATGTGCACTTAGGCTGCTCCTTTGCAAAGTCCGTTCTCTTCCCCACACAGTTACTAAGACAACGCAGCTCCAGTGTGGTTGGTTGTAGCCAAAAATCACAGGAAGGAGTCAAAGATCAGCCACAAAGTAAAGCAAAATCCCTTTTGCTTTCCCCTTTACCTTCCCCCAGGCTAGAGCTGCCTCTTCAGAAGATAAATCACTCTCCTCCATGGATGTCACCTTAGGCAACAATCCTCAGCCTCTGCTGGCCCAAACACGGGGTCCATGGGGCTATTTCAGGTGGAAGCCAATTGCCAGCGGAAAGGATCCCTCCCAGCAGGGAAGGGATAGTGGGTAAAATGGTATGCAGCCCCAGGAACTGGTGAGAAGATGTGTTTGTTGACTTGCTCCATTGAGTCCAGTGTACTCTATTTTCATTTTGCCTGTGGTATAGATTATGGGCAGATCATGGACACATTTGTATAGAGACTCCAGCCAGCCAGAAGTAGCTTGTGTGCCCTAGAAGTTATAACCAGAGCAATATACGATTATGATCTTCTTGTCAGCAGTGGCCACAAGACACCATGTGATTACCCCTGCAGTAAGGCAAAGAAGGTAACTTACCGCCAAGACATCTCATATGAGAGAAATCACCGCAGGCTGACTTTACCACAACAGCAGCACCAGCAAATCCCGGATCCTCTGTAGCAGCACACATCCATCAGAAGAGGAGAGGAGAAAAGGGACTTTTCTGTGATGAATGTAAAGTGTGACTATAAAATTAAAGGGAGAAATATTGCTGTGATGAACTTCGGACCTGCAGCAAACCCACGGGATTCCCTCTCTGCTTCGTAGGATGTCAGATGGATGAGATAGATTTTTGCCTTTTGTGCACATAGCTGCACACTTGCCTCTGCATGGCACAGAGGGCAGAGACACCCATGGTGCAGCCCAGCAAGGGCAGGGACTCAAGAGGTCTTGGGGCACCTGGCACCCAAAGCAGTCTGACTAGACCAAGCCTGGGTGCCTGTAGGCTCTTCCTCCTGTGCCAGCGCCACTCCTGACCATGTCAGAGTGGTACAATCTCCCAACTCATCGCCCCAGCCCAGCTCTGCTCCCCTCCACATGCCCAAGCACAGCGCTCTGTGGCTGGGTGAACGTGACTGTGTCCATGCAGCACCAGCCCAAGCCCTGGGGATGAGCGGGAGATGCAAGTCAGCACTGAGCTGAAAGCTGTGTGGCTGTGTTGACGTGCCTGTACCTGACTGTGTCTGTAAGCTGTGTGTGTGCATAAGTTGTTTTGTGTGTGTGCATGTGAGCCCACAGGATGCCTCTCTCAGGAGGTAGAGTGGTGGCCCCATGTCTTTGTTCTCGTATGTGGTGTGAACCAGAAATTAATGAGACTCTGCCATGCCTGGGAAGTTGCAATGAGGCATCGAGACTTGGGGTTTTCACAAGGAGCTTAGGTCAATGCAGAGAAGACAAATAATTCGTCTGTCTCCACAGGAGGAACAAACTAACATCATGAAGATGTTCATAGCCGCATGGGGCTGGGGAACTGGTAGGGGGCTCTGGAACTGAGTTCAGTCCTCTGTCTCCCATAGTATGTAAGCCCTCAGTGATGCCTCCCCCTCCACTTTAAAGCTCATTGGGTATCATTTCTAAGGAAGGAGGTATTTGGGGCACAGCAGCTCTATCTATACCAGTAAGTTAATCAGTGCCATGCCTGGGTGCTGAATCTGGTGCTGCCCAGGTAGCAAAGGTTCAATAGGGTTGTGGCCAGAGTGTCAGTTAGCCTCTGGACAAGACAACCAGCCACGACATTGTTGTGTTTACAGTAGTAGAGAAATAGCCTTATTTCCCCATGGATGTCTGGAAAATCTCATTAAAATTCTTCTTTGATTACTTTTTTAATGAAAAGAAATCAATTTATGTCCCACATGTTGATTTTCGGAGGCTTTTTTGATTAAAAGATAGCAATGACAACTCTTCAGTAAAAATAATGCCTTGGAAGAGGGAGGCTAGTTCTCTCTAGGATCAGTTAGAGCCAACAAAAGGGTGGACCTGCCTTTGGGCTCTTGTCAGGTAGTCGAATGCAGGAGGTTAGTACAAGCACAGTCTTAGGAGTTCCTTATATGTGGCATTAGAAGTATCAGACGTCTGGGTTCCAGACACATATTTTCTGCATTAAGTGGGATGAGGGATGGTTGTATCTGCCAGCTGTTTGTCCAAATGCACAATTTTTTAATCATAAAATTATGTCTGTATTGATTCCTGCCTCTGGTCTCTCACTGTGTTCAATGGCTCCAGCTCTGCCTGGAGAGAGGTCGGGGAAGCACAAGTCTTGTGTGCTCAAGGTTTATAGGTGTGCAAGGTTTCCAGTCAAGTTTTTGTACCCAAATGCATCACTGGTTAGAATTACTGATGCAGCTTCATCAGTAATTGCTGCTCCACCTTGCAGTCTGGAGGAGATGGGGAAAAACTAAGGTGGGAGCATTTATTATGTATTTGGGAAAAAGTGTATGGAAAACAAAGCCAAAACGCTACTGTTTTACATGAGGAGCTGTTTTGTTTGTCAGCCACTGAGTCAAAAGTGGGTCTAGGCACTTCAAAATATAACAGGCTAGGGAAAAATATAAGTAGGAGTATGTCTGATTTCTGTTGAACTTTAAAACAAACAAGTCATCCAAAGGTTGTGAGGGCCTTGAGAAATGTAAGTACAGGTCACTGGTCCCATCACAAGTTCCCACAGAGGAGCCTCCTGGTCTCAGCAGTTTGCAGTGAGATGATTCATGCCTCCGAGTGCCTTTACTAGTGCAAGTGGCTTATGGCCACATCCCCTTTCCTAGGTGACCCATGATGCCTGCAGTGAAAGGCTGGTAGCCATTAAGTTTGACACTTCTGCAATTGGTCCTGAAAGTGCCCTTTAATGTGGCCACATGTGTAGAACACCTAATCAAGACTGTGGTATCTCCATCTGGAGTACCAGTGGCTGCTGATCCAAATATTAGAAGCAGGGATCGGCTGGATGTTGATTTACGGGTTGTCCACAGCCACCCAGCAATGAGACGTGTTCCTCACTGAAATTAAAGAGAAAGTTTGAGACTAGTCCATGTGAATAATGAACTGCATTGTTATTTTAGTTGGGTATACTGGAAGACCACAGATTTCTACGTGCTAACTAGAAGATCAAATTTCATATTACTTCTTGCTCCAAAAACCTTAATGCAAATTTTGGATGTGGGGGAATCAGGCTAGCATTTTAATTGGTCATGTTTAACTTAAAACAGTTTCAAAATTATAAATAGAAACTGAAGCCCTTAACACCTTATTTTTATTCATGAGTTGTTTTGTAATGAGCAGTCAAAATATTTTCTCTTAAACAGCCTTAATGAAACTTTTCCAGTTCCTCTTTTTCAGTGAGTATTGTACATTTATCCAACTAGACCAAATCCCTGAAGTTTTAATTAACCCAAGCCTCTATTTACTATTCAGCACGAAGAATTCAGTTAAATATGAATTGGCCCAGCTTGATTTCTGACTTCCTTTGGGTCACTTAAGAGGAAGCAGAAAGCAATTTTACACATTTTAACTTAGGGTCAATTGGCTTCTCTCCCAAGCATGGTCTGCCTCGACCTACTAATAGACAAGACCTTGCTCGAATGTCACAGCCCCAGTGCAGCAACAATGAAAAGGGTCATTGTTCCTAGGAGAGTGTCTCATTTCTCGCTCTTTTGCCACTGGGAAGTGCTATCGTATAATCAGGGAGTGATTTCTATTGTGACATCCCCCCCAAATGTCCATATAACCCTCCATGAAATTCAATTGAGATACCATAGAAATGCCCCAACAGGTCCCATTTACACCAGGAATGCTGGGGAATGATACGTTTGACTTAAAGGCAGAATTTTCAGACTGCCTCTGTTACACAGTATTTCAGCTATCACGGTCTAGCTTCTTTTTATATATATATATGGAAAAAATATATATGGAAAAGTCCCAGCTGGAGTATTCCCAGCACCTTGTGGTTTTCTCTTCACAGACTGACACTGTCTGTTAGTGGGTTTTATTTTAGATCAGGAAGACAGAAGGCGGGGCGGGGGGGAGAATAAAAAAGGATTGCAAAGAGGAAGTGGCAGGCTACACACCAAAACCAGAATCAGACTCGCCTCCCTCGATGCACATTTTACAACCAAGTGTTGTGTCTGAGGACATACACACAAGGGAGCAAAGCATCCCAAAACCTCGGGGCGAAATCACGCCTTGGGTATTGCTTACAACCCAACCGGCGTCCATAGGAGCCATGCAGCAGCCCAAAGGAGAAATGACACTGAAAGATGTGCAAACCACTCCCGAAATCCTTGCTGGTCTCTGTGGTACCTGGGAAACCTGTAAAGCTGAAAACACCAGCACCTCCCTGCCCTCTCCAAGCAAAGAATACCCCTAAGCCTCAGATGACCACACTCAGTCATGTGAAGCTGTGTCCCAGGCTGCAGTGGTTGGATGTGGATTTTAAGGTAATCAGTGATCAGATTTGGGGTAAATTCATGATTGCAGGCTTTCATCTCTCATATTTGCAACCTGTTTTATGAGGAAGGACCAAGGGACTCACTCCATCATTCAGAGCAGATGAGATCTGGACTTGCCCCATCCTTGCAAAGGCAGATGGTGCAGAGTCCCTGTGGTCCAATCCCTGGGGCAATCAAACCATCCTGGTCACTGCCTTCAGCATCAAAATGTGTTTCAAAACTCTCCAGGTCAGCCAATGTGAGAGGTCTGCAGTGCCGAAGCCCTGACATAGTGGCAGAAGATTCCCAGTGATTTTCTGCTGCCCTTTGCCTTGGTGTCTGTCTCAGCCCCCCTTCCCTGCCTGCCTCTTGAGGGGGGAGCAGGAGGAGGAGGGCTATTACACAATGTTTTTGTTCCACTGATGGTTTCCCTCTGCCAGTTGGAACAGGCTGCTCATAAATCACAGCTTTCTGGAGGGGTTTCAGGAGCTTTGCATTCTTAGATCATTGTCTCTTCTGCCTGGGAACAATGAGGGTAGGAAAGAGTTGCTACAAAAATGCCATGTGCTACAAGGGGGTTTCTTTAGGATGGGGATTGCTCAGGGAGGCAGATGGAGTTTCTCCCAACTGCTTTAGCTTGCAACCTGGGTAGCCAGGGAGGCTGCTCAATAGGAAGCAGGAATTCTGCTAACAGTGCTATGCAGAGATCTGCAAAGTTCATCTCCTTCCTACCACCACAGAAAGGTAGGTAGAACAATTATCCTCTGATTATAAGGTGGAAAATGAGATGCAGGATGCCCCATGTTGTGCATCTCCAGCCTGAGGTACAGCCAAGGACCTTCTGGACTTCCAGATGTGAGCGCTTTGACATGCTCAGCATGTCTTTGCCACCCTGGAAGCTGCTGGGACTGAGCTTTTGGATGAAAGCCTGTCCTGCAGGTGCATTAAGGTTGGAAGCTGGTTGCAAGGCTTCTAACAAATCAGAGGGATCAAGTTCTTAATGCTATTAAATCCTCCTGTGAAACCAGCAGCTTGTTAGACTGCCCTTTCCCATGCTGCCAATTCCAGTGAAAGCTTCGCCTTTGGCATGGGGTTTCCCAAAGGTTATCTGTGACTGCTCAGTTGTCAGCATGATCCTGGCGTGTTGTTGGTCCAGTACAGCTGCACTGACCCAAGCAAGCAAGAAATTATGGCTCAGGAGTTAATGTAAGCCAGGTACCATCCCAAACTGGAATGCAGCTACCTCTTTTGGGTTATGAGGATTTAACCATATGAACATGTCTGCGCCACACCAGTTGGTCCCATGGACAGAAGAGGGTCCGTGGTTCTCATCAGTTCACCAACAGAGCTGCAACAACCACATGAAGAAGCACAGTCAGGACAGTGTGCAATAAGCCTTTCTTATAAAGCAGCAATCACTAATGACTTGTAAGTCTTGTGAACGGACAGATCTCTAGTGTAAGTTTAAGCCTAGGCTGTGCAGACAAAGTTTTCTTGATCCACGCCATACAAACCTCCCATCCAGAGGTAGAATCACTGGTATGTATGAGAACACCAAGAGCTGCATCTTCACCAGCAGCCAGGACCCACTCTCTGACCAAAGGCCAACTGACAAATCTGGCCACGTCCTTATTATTAACTACAAAACAGGGCAGCTACAGCCAGACTACATCTTAGGAATGGTTCCTGACCCATGCAAGCTCCCATTGTTTGTGGTTTCTTCCTTTTTTTTCGGTTTTTTTTTGCAGAGAAGAGAAGGATTTAGTACCAGAACCACCAAGTGGTTTCTTTGTACCCCTGAAATGCAAGCTTTCTTCTTGGCACCAATTTAAATCATTACCACCAAAGAAGAAAAGCAGGCTCTTTTGCATGGTTTCTCTCACCCTGATCTGTTTCTGCAGAGCATCTTGTACACCAGCCTCCACTCCATGTCCTGTAGCTTGGAGTCCCTGGGTCCCTGTCTTCTTGCTCTTCGTATATCCAGGAATTAATTCCCAGAGGACACACCCCATGATCTTTCTAGGTCCAAGGTGAGGATGACCCCTACAGCTCTTCACATTGTCCTTTTCCCCTTTCTTGAGATGTGTATAACTCTTGGAAACACCCAGTGGGGAGGCAGAGGCTGGACACGTTTTGTAGATGGCAGGCAACAGCCTCATGATCACATCAGAGAACTCTATCAGAGCACTGGGATGAATGTCATCCAGTCTTATGGATGGAAATGCATTTAATTTCACTAAGTAGTTCTTAACCTTTTTTCCGCAATGTTGGCTGTTCTCCTTCCCAAATGCTGTTGCTATGTGCAGAAGCTTGGAGCAAATCTGACATATATAAACTGAGGCCAAAAAAAGGCATTCAACCTTTTCCATAATCACCCATTGTTAGGCTATCCCCCACCCCAACAATCAACCCACATTTTCCATGGAGTATGCTGTTGAAATACTTACAAACCCCCTTTTTGTTACTCTTAACATCTCTGGCCAGTCTTTGCTCCAGCTGGTTTTCAGTCCTTCTGCTTTCATCCCTAAGTACCCCAGGCATGCACTTGCACTCTTCTTTCATTTTCCCTCCTTATTTCCATTTCTTGTATGCTCCCTTTTAGCAGCTCTGTTCACTAAGAAGTGTCTTAATTAGCCAGGCAGGCTTTGTGCTGCAATTCCTGATTTTCATGTGCAAAGGCAGGGTTTGTTCCCAAGCTCTGAATAAGTTCTCTTTAGAACAACCCAGCCAGCTGTCTTGGACACCTTCTCCCCCTCACAGCAACCTCCCAGTTTCCCAAATGAGCTGAAGTCAACCCTCCTGAGGTCCAGTCCCCAGTCTACAGCTTGTCTTCCCAAGCCAGATACATCATCTGGAGAATCATATCATCTCACATGACATCTCTAGAGCCCAGCATCTCACAGCTAGGAGACATCAAGCTGCTGCCCCTGACCACCATTGCCCTCTGCTCTTCCACATTTATGAGCAGCAGGTCAAGCGTATTGATGGATGTGGACAGGCAACGATCAAGGACATCTAAAAGCCAGCAAGAGGGAGGCAAGGGTAGTAGTTAAAGGCAGATAACAGACCCTGACGGTGCAAGATTGTCTTTCCTGGAAAATTGGGTTAGAAACAGGGACAGTCCTGCTCTCGCTGGAACTGGCCTGGATCTCTTCCAGATGCAAACCTACCTGCTTGCTTACTCTCTCCACCCTTATTTCCTTCTGTTCCCTAAGATGACACAAGTGAGGCAAAGTACCCTGGATTGGCTTTATGCCTCTGTTTTTTTACATGGTTTAGCCACATTAGTTACAACGTACATGAGTCCATCACCGCAGCTCTGCACATGGCTGCACAAACGTTAGGAGGGTTAGGAAGGAGATGACAGGGGCAGGAGCCCTCAACTTCTCAGCACCAGCTTGTGCTGTTAATGGAGCTACACACTGTGCCCGTCTCTCAAAGAAAACACAGCCAAGGGTGAGCCCCACAACCAGCCCCACGCTCCCTAGCACGTACCAGCAGTTCTTTCCCAACAACACCACAGAGCTGATGCTAGCACGGGCTAATCTCCAGCAGCAGTCTGTTATAGATGCCCTGCTGGGGGAGAAAGGATGATTAGCTATGGTATGGATGCGATCACACAGGTGGCATCATCTATACCATGCCACATAGGCTGAGGGTAGTCCCTGACCTGTTTCACTTACTAGCATAGATGTAGTTGCAGAGTCTGAATCCCAGGTCATGCATTCATGACAGGTTCAGCTGCAATGCTTCAGTCAATTCTTCTCCAAGTAGGATCTGCAGATGTGCTCTCCCCAAGCACCAGACCAGCCTGTGTTTCCTCAGCTTGGCCAGACATCCAGCCTGGCCTGCCCAAGCCCTTAAGTCCTGTAAGAGCACTGGGGCATGCTTTTCCCCTGATATCATGCTGCCTTCCTCTCCCTTTGCTCTAACTGTTGTAAGAGCCTATCACGCCAAGCCTGGCTGCCAGCATTATGGCCCATAGGAAATAAGGCTTTGGATGAGTTCAAGCTCGGTGGATCTGAGATGCTCAGCCTCCCACCCCTCCGAGCTTAGCTCGCCTTTCTTTCCCAGTGGTGCCCTGTGGAGTGTTTACTCCTGCCTCCCCACTCCCCTCTGCGCTGCTTTGTTTCCCTTTCAGTGCTCATCGGCTGCAGGGGTTTGATCACCTAGGGCTTATTAATTACCATGTTCAGCTCTCCTTCTGCTCTGCGAAAAGCAAAGGAAGAAAGGTCCCCTTTTAGCTTCTCCCTGGGGACCCGTTTTGTCTATGGGCCTCCAATACCCTCAGAGAGCAGCTCTGCCCCATCCCCTTGTGCATCCTGCTCGTACAAAGCCCTCTTTGTGCTGGTGCTGGGCTCCAGCCAGCCCGGGCAGCAAGCACATACTTATCTTTAAGCAGAAGCAGCGTTACCGGCTCACATACCGAGACAAGGAGTGCATCGTGCCAGGCGTCTGAGTTCCTCCTGCAGTGCTCAGGAAATGCCCTGCCCCAACACCCACTGCAACCAGTCACCCCTTCTCCAAGCTGCTATTGGGGTTGGGAGCATGAGGACTCCAAGCAAGGCAATGCAAAGGGGATGATGATCCTGCTGTCATGTCTGCCGTCATTTATTGGCATCAGACAGCAAGATGCTGGGCTGCTTGGACAGGCTTTGGGGGGCTCTTGCCAACACAGGATTCATCAGGGGCTCACCCCAGTCTCCCAGGGTAATTGCTAAGGGAGAAGGGGGGACTGCAGGAATCTGGCAACAGCACAGTGCCAACACTCCTCTGGGGATGCAAAGATTCAATTCATCAGGTCCAGGTACCTGCAGGGTTTTCATACATTGCAGAGGAGGATGTTTCCCTGGAGAAGCTGTCTGAGCAGAGAAGGAGATGGGTATGTTCAAGGGCTGCTCTTTAAAAGGGCAAAACGGTTTTCATATCTGGAGTGGGCTCAGTAAGAGGAGTTTCAGGGAGGAGCTTGGGGGAATTCCCTGGTTTTGCTTGGAAAGGTGGCGAACTCCCTGTTCTTATTGGTTTGTCCTCAGCAGGCTGCACTTGCAGACCTCTAGCCTTGTGTGCAAGTCACGGACTCCAGACTTGTTTTAGCATGGCTGCTCACAAGCAGCAACCAGAGCACAGGCTCTTTCTGTTCCTTTCTGTGTGTGTCAGAGAGGAAAACACAGCTTCACTGATGCCGCAATACCCTTAACCTCAAAGATGACCACACCTGTGTGCTAGTGTAGGGTCTTTCCTAAGGGGAGCACCCTGATGCGTAATGGCCAGGTTGCTGTTGTGAAGATTTGTGCTGTCACAGCCTGGTTTTTTTCCCACTGGGCTGCTTGCAGGTTGAAATCATCAGCCTGGGGATGGCAGTCCAGGTTATTTACCCACCTCCAGAACAAGCTTTGAGTCCTGATAGTGTAAGCCCTTGCTCTGCTCCTCACAGAGAGGTTCCGCTGGGGTTTTGCTGGCTTGTTTTTGTAGGCTCGTATGTACTCGTATTGCTTGCCCATGCTAGCTTGTTCCCAGTGAATGCTCTTGTGCATTTTGCTGGTGGGTTTTGTAATGGTGATGGAGCGGGAGAAGGAGCAAAGCTGGCTCTTGCAGGTAAGTCTTTTGCAGGTGTGGAAACCTGAGTTTTCTGTCCCCAGCCAGCACTGCCCGTGGGGGGAAGAGAAGAGCAAAGCTGCTCCCTCTGAAATTCAAGGAGAGCAAGAAATGAGGGCTTGAGGGATGTGCCAACAGCAGACAAAGGCGCTGAGGAGAGGGGAGGGGAGGGGAGGGAGTGAGGAGCTGGCTCTAAAGCTGCCGGCCGGGTTGCCATGGATTTTGTGCTAATCGTCCCCTTCCTTGCCTGGAAGCACAGGGAGAAGGGAGGGGTTTGAGCATGAGGGAGCTGCCTTCATACCTGAGCTGTCTCCTGTGACCATCTGTCCCGTGGCTGTGCCAGGCTGAAGGGCCAGAATTTGCCGGTATAGGATGTATTAGGAATAAGGAGGTGATGTCCCTACTCCACAGCACACTGCTGAGCTCCTGGCTGCAGTCGGACCTGGCAGTGCTCCAGCAGGAATGCCTGCATGCTCCGGATCGTGCTGTGTTTGCAGTGCGAGTGATGGGAAGGTGAGATTTGTAGGTGTAGATGGGGGGTGCTGGGATTTTCAGGTGCCTATGTGAGCTGCAGGACATATCCAGATCCCATACATAGCTCCAGAGCCATCCTGTTCCCCTGCAGTGCAGACTTTAACACTCCTCCCTATGAAAACAGCCCTCCTCAGATTTCATCTGTCTCCAAGTCACAGGGTGTATGTTCATGAGCACATTTCTCACCTTGACACATCCGGGATGCTGTCCACCATGGACCAGGAAGAGGGTGTCACATCTGTGCCAAACTTCCCTTCCTCCAAGGGATTGCTTTTTATTAAGCCCTGGGCTTGAGGGCATCAGTAAAGCCACCCCAATAAAGCTAAATGCAATGCTGTCTTCCCCGAGAGCACAGCTGCCTTTGCCAACACAGGTGAGGATGCTCGCAGTGGAGTATGAGTGGGAGCTGACATCAGGCATTCAGAAAAGCAATCACGTGTCACAGAGCCTGGGGCTCTAGGGGCTCCCTGTACTGTTATAAAGGGATTACAATTTATTAACATGGCTGCCAAATCCCATTAATTGGCCTCAGACATGCAAAGAGATCTCTGGCTGTAGATTAGTTTCCAGGAGAGTGATGTATCTGTATTCCTGAGTGGAATGGTGCATGTGTGTTAGAATATGTCTGCGTGGCACAGGTATATCCTGGCCCGTTGACTGTGCTGAACATGCTAATGTGTGTAACAGACTCTTGCATGTGTGTGTGTGTACAGGTAAACTGTTCAAAACATAATCAACCGATAATGAAGTGTGTGTATCACAGTGCTCATGCACATGTGTGTATTGCTCCGTGCTGAAGACAGCAGTGTGTGTGTGTGTGACTACTGTGATACATGTAGACCACAAAGCATGTGCACAACATTCACATGACCTTGTATGTGTACCGCTGTATGTGCAAATGGGTGTGTGCCCCATGGTGCGCCTGTGGGAGCACAACATAGGACTGGTACCACGCATGTGGCTCATGGCAACTCATTTTAATCTTCGTTTTCAGGATGTTTCCTTGAAGAGCTCCGAGGGGCAGAGCTGGGATCCAGAGCTGCACACAGTGATGCATGGGGCTGCAAACAAGTCCTCCTCCACACCAGCCTCCCAAGCCTGCTCCTTGCATTGCTGTTCTCCATCCCCTCTTCCCTCCACAGCATCCCCTCCAACCTTTATTTCCCTGAATTGCCCTCATCTGTAGGACTGAGGTAAGGGCACCACTTGGAAAGAATGCAGATGTTCTTCGTTCAGTCTTGCCTTCCAGCTGGCTGCCAGCATCTCCTATTCCAACCCCTCCAATAGATAAAGCATAGTGACAGTGCCATAGAAAAGCCCTGCTTGAATAAGGAGCTGTTTGCCAGCTCATGTTTCAGTTTCTCCTTCCCTCACATCCCAAACAGTCAAATATTTGCCTTTCCTTGCAGCAGCTCTTTGTAGAAATAAGGGAGGAGGGGAACAAAATGGCCCCAGCTTCACCCAGCCCATCTGCTCTCTGTATCTGTGTAGGTCTTATTAAAAGAGAGGACATAATTACAGAACAGATAAGTAAAAGCTGTGCTGGTCCTACTTTAGAGTTTATTCATGTTCCCAGATATTTATCTGCTCAGTTGTTGGAAATCATCTGAGGGATGCCTCCTCTTGACTTCTGTGGGGTTTGGGGCACTATATACAAGCAAACCTCAAGTCTCCTGCAGGAAGGGGCTGATCTTTCCACTGCTCCTTAAGGATGATGAGGTGTAGAGCCCCAGTTGCCCTCCTGATGATATGTAACTTTCTGAGCGGAGCTGGTTCACTGTGTCCACCTCAGGAGGTCTTGGCAGTCTGCAGCTATGCATCACTGCTTCCAGAGCTATTCTGGGCATCACCTTCCTTGTTTTCCTGTGTTTTTCACACTGTTTCTTAAGATACTTATCAAGCGCTACTGCTGCAAAATTCAAAGCTGATAAGTGTGTTGGATGGGCTTAAAACCTGCAAAACTCAGCTTAGAGGATCTCTGGACTTTTTCAAACCACAGCAAAGGCTCCCAACACAGTCATTTATGTGGGCATCTGCTTTACCCTCTAAGGTTGTGGTGTTTAGGTATCAGAACCCATAAAACAGAGGTGTAGCTGGTTTGGAACTGCAAGATCCCATACACAAAGCCATGTTGCCTCATCCAGGTACTGAAGAGTGAGTATTCTCACCCCAAGAGCCTTTACTGGCCCACCAGTCCAGGCAATGGCAGTGGCTATCCTTATCACAGTATTTTGATGGGAAAGGATGAGGGCATCTTCCCCTTGTCAGGATCTCATCTTGAGGGTGAATCTTCATCCTGGGCCACGATTTAAACCTGCCGTCATCCATGTAAGGTTGTTGTGAGTGAGGCTGTGTTCAATTGCTACAGATAGTTCAAATCCACATGAACTTCTCTTATCCCATCCTTGAATTTCCATACCCCCTGGGCTTGGCAGGGGGGGATGCAGTAGCCCAAGAGTTGGGAGGATTTTGAGGGCTCCTGAAGAATTCTGCTTGAGTCCAGGCTGGGAGATGTCTCTGTGGCACATGCTTGTGCCAGTGCTCAGCCATTTCCCACTGTACCATCATGGTTTTAGCCCTGGGATGAGGTTCACTGCACTCCCAAAAGGTGCCTGAGCTGGTGGGAGGACCTGAACCACTCTGCCTATTGAAACTGCAACACCATTTCTAAACCAAGGAGCGTTCAGCTCAAGTGAAAACCAACCACAGACAAATCACCTTCTCTTCATCCTCCTGCCTCCTTTCACCACAGCAAAGCAACCTTGACCAGGGGTTTTGCTCTGGGGAGCAAAGGGAGGCAGTGAGGGGATTGCAGTTTGACACAAAACTGGGTTAATTCAGTGTGGAAGGTTTTTTTGTCTCCCTGTTGCTTGCTTGTCAAGGGAAGAGCGTGCTCCTTCCCCTCTCTATTCGTATTCCAAACTCATTTGATGCAGCGGGAGCTGTGCGGCCTCCGGTTGGGCTGGGAAGCACATCTGCATTGTGATGTAGTCAGAAACTCAGGGTCTCCAAATCAATTACTGACCTTCTGCTGCTCCAGAAATTGCTCAGGATGGATTTGCATGTTGGCTGTAGGGAGAGAGAGAGAGGCTCAGCCTCATTTTCTGCCTCTCTGCTTCTCCGGCTTCCTCAAAGGCAAAGCTGTGATTTATTTGGCCAATCTGATTAATTACACCTTGTAAAATATCCCCGTTTGTCCTGATGTTCCTTCTCTTGGTATCGGTTATGATTGTCGATGCACAGACTGGTTTTGGAGTGGGTGTTTTTCCACAACACTTATGAATGATGCAGATTGTGTATCCCTGTTTGTTGTCCACCCCCTTCTTCCCTCCAAACAACTTTGTAACCTCCCGATCGCTGCCATATTTGACAGAGCAGTAAACCTCAGAGATGTCGCATTCCCACAAACGTTTCTCAAGTGCTGTTCCATCAGTGTATTTATGCAGCAGAGGATATGCTTGAGACTAACTATGTCCATACCAGTGAATTAACCAGTGCCTGGGCTTCTCTTCCATCCCAAGGCACCCCTGGCCACATCAACTGACCATGAAGGCAGTGGGTATGACAACTGCCAACCCACCTTTCCCCAAATCCTAGGGAGCAAGTGATGAAATCATCAGGGAATCAGGTTAAAACAGTAACACAAATTAGCTCTTGGCACAGTGGGCATCAGAAAGCACAAAAGTGCTGGGAAAAGAGCAAGAAATAGATGTGGGCAGCAGTATGTTAAAGACTGGGCTGGGATTTCCTCCCTAGTGTCCCTAACCCCGGGGGGGAGGATGCTATGGAAACACTAAAAGACTGGTCCATGGAAAGCTGCTGGGTTCAGGAGCTCTCCCTAAAAAGCATCTCTTTGGCCTGCTATCGTGGTTTAAACTCAGTCAGCCACACAGTCTCCTTCTCACTCCCCCTCCACTTCCTCCCCCCACTCCTGGAGGGATGGGGAGGAGAATCGAAAGAGTGTAACCCCCACGGGTTGAGATATGAGCAGTCCAGTAACTAAGGTATAACACAAACCACTACTGCTACCACCAATGATAATACTGATAAGGGAAATAACAAGGGAATGGAACACAACCACTCACCACCTGCCGACCAATACCCAGCCCACCTGAGCAGCGATCTAGCCCTTCCAGGTAACTGCCCCCAGTTTATATAGTGGGCATGATGTGCTGTGGTATGGAATACCTCTTTGGCTGGTTTGGGTCAGGTGTCCTGTCTCTGCTTCCTCTCGGCTTCCCCTCCTCCCTGGCAGAGCATGAGACTCAGAAAGTCATTGGTCAGAGTAAACATTACTGAGCAGCAACTAAAAACATTGGTGTTATCAGCGCTGTTCCCAGGCTGAAAGTCAAAACCACAGCACTGCACCGGCTACTAAGGAGAAAAATGACTGCTACTGCTGAACCTGAGACACCTGCATAGTCTCAAGGGGCCATGCTGTGACCTATGGAGATAATTCCTACATCCACCTCTGCTTGTGTTACCCAGACCCTCACAGTTCCTCTTGAGACTGATGCCCCTTACCCAAAGTGCTGTGCAAACACTCTGAGGGAGCCCACAGTGCAGCTGGGAAGCAGAGAAGCAGATGAGGAGGCAGAGAGTCACAAACCCCAGAGGTCCTGCAAGGACAGAGACCATTGAAAACAGGAAACTGGGGTCTCAGGAGAGGATGTTTTCCCCTGGGAGCAGCTCTCCATGCAGAGCAGAGCTGGGAGTGCCTGAGAGCTGAGCGCTGGGTTTTGCTGAGCCATGAACACACAGAGGCTGGTGTCGTTTGTCTCAATAAACTGGAGAGGTAATTGCATTTCCTTGGCAGCATCATGTGCTGGCAGGAAATGGAAAGGGCAAAAATGTCAGCTCTTCCCACATGTAGAGAGCACATGGACAGCCAGCTCTTCTCAACCATCCACAGGGACACTGAGGAAGCACATGGAGTGTGTGAGGTCACAGCCAACACTCAGTTCTACCTAAATTAGAGGAGTGTATTTTAGCCTTTTCAAGGGAAATAACAACCAAACCAAACCAGGAAATCGGTGTTCATCTAGAAATCCTTATACAAGCAAACAAACGTGCACACACACACTGTCAATAAATAAGTAAATACAGGAAGGCTGCTTTAGTTCTCCTAGGGCTTTACCCTCAGCTCGCTGCTGGAGACCAGACCATCTCCTGAATAAAATCAGTTCTCAGCTTGAATTCCCAGCAGGCATTGGGGGGGCTCGGGAGCTGCTCCCTTCCTCAGATAAAAGATCAGCGTTGGAGGAGGGCTCTGGGACTTGATTATTTCAGTTTCTGTTAAATCCTCTCATTTTCCTGTTTGGTTAGGGCTAATGGGGGATGAATGGGACGGTGGTGGGAAATGCCTCCATCAGGTGAATCCAGTGTGGGAAGCTGCAGGCTGGAAGGGAGTATTTACCCTGGAAGAGAGTGGTAAATAATACAGGGACCGAATCACAAAAGGATCCCTAAAACTTCATGCTAGTCCCATCCCTCTGTGGTGGGAATCCTGTGTCTCTCCAGTGTTACTGCACTTGATCTCCCCTGCTAACTGGGAGAGCTCAAAAGCCCCACTGAAGTAATTCAGATCTTCCCCTGCATTCAGATATCCCCCTTACATCTCTTCCTCAGGGGAATTTGGAGGTACCAGGACACTCCTGGGGTCATCTGAGCTGGCTCAAGCAAGCTGCTGAGCCCCGAGAAGCAAAATACAAAGCAGAGATGGCCGTTGCCAAAAGCAGTCTGGGGAGGAGGAACCTTCTTGGCTTTGCACATCACATTTCCAAGGATCACAGTTTCTACCAGCACCTTTGAAGGAGGCGGCAGGACATCCATTCCCGCAAACAGATCAGATAAAGGGCCTCTGCCTGCAGAGATGAAGAAAGGCAGAGGATTCACTGAAAGGGTTTCTGCATCCCCAGCAACCTTTGAAAGATGGGCTTTGATCAGGAAAAAAGGCAAAGAAGCTCCATGCAATGGATGCGTTTTTACAGCGCTCAAGTTTGTGTCCCACAGCTCCTAGGCTTCTTTCACCCACTCACGCAAGACTTCCAGATAATCCCATAACCTTCATTTCTCCTTCCTATGTCCCTTAATCTCCCAGGTGCTACAATTCCACTTCCCTGTCTCCCCCATCCCCCTGTCTCCTACCTATTCTTGGCTTTCTGGCTGTGGATATGCCATACAATGCCTTTGTTTGGAGCTACACAGGTGCCGAACAAAAGGGCAGTGACTCTGCCTATCTGCTGTGGCTGTGCTTTAGTGGATACCAGCCCGTCAGAGGCTCTGTCACCCCTGCCTTTCCTTCAGTGCCAACAGTAAATGCATCTCCTTTCCTTCAGCCAGCAAACTAAAACCCTGCAACAACCAAATGTCTTTGAGACCTGCACCCCGAGCTCAGATGTGGCTGTGATTTGTCAGGTACTGCAAGGTTGACTGGCCTTGCAGACAAGTAGATGGCATAGATCTGCATGGTCATGCAAGCCCCTTTAGAAACCTGAACAAAACAGCATTTCAGAGCGCTGAGTTGGCTGTTGGCTGTGCTGTGGTTTCATTTCCTCCAAATGTTGCTGTGTAAACACTAATCAGTCCAAATTATTCAAATCACAACTGTCGAGCATGGAAGTAGCATTAATGAGGAAAAACAGGGAACAGATTGGTGGAGCAGAAAGTGTCCTTTGGCTGGAGGTCAGTGGCTCCCATCCAACACATGCAACTCACAACCCTTCCTCCCCCATAGCCCTTGGAAGTCCCTCCTCCTGGGAGAGAGCTCTGGGCCAGGTTGTCCAACCCCAGGGTTCCTAAACACTAGGGAATATCTCCCATGGAGTATATAAGCACCTTGGGGGATGACTCCAACACGAAATATCCCAGGGACTGGAAGGGCTCTGTCCTGCTCAGCTGACAGGTTTCCAATGAGCGCAGGACCACTTTGGGCAGCCACTGCAAAACCAGGCAGGGTGCTAGTGCAAGGCTCTGCTTTATCCTTTCAGCGCCCCTGAGCAGGCTCATGATTCATTAACTCATTTCCAAACCCAGATAAGCTTCAAGGCACTCTTAACACCTATGGCTTCAGCCACAGCCATGGTGGTTTCTGGAGGCAGACTCATGCCAGGTCATGGTGCCTGATGCAGCTCAGGCTCATCTCTGGGAGAAAAGCTGATTGCAGGAGTCTGTTGCAATGCTGTATGAGCCCTCCGTGTGGTTTGGAGACTATTTCATAGAAAGAGAAAAGGTTCTCATCCTGCCTCAAAGCTTTACACAGCATGGCCAGGCCCTTCTTGGCCTCAAAGCACCAAAACATGGCAACAGGGACTTTGATTACTCATAACCAGCACATTGCTACCTGCTCAATACCCCATGCAAACGTTACAGCTGAGGCCAGCAAACACTGTGCCTAAGCCAAAAAGGGAAAGCGGATGCTGCATCAGGTTGCTCTGTGTTGGTAAGACTGGGGAGTGACACAGGGTGGGTGCTTGAGGTTTCTCCAGGCATTTGCCAAGGGCGAAAGTGTAAGTGACACTCACAGCTCTGGGACAGACATCTCACATCGTGCTCACCCTAGTTGTGAGGCTGAAACAGCCACAGTGTGGACACCACTAGCAAAACCCCTCCCAAAGCAGAGGACGTGAGTGCAGACCCCTGCAAACCCCTGCCCCAGGCTGGCAGGTAAGCAGGTTGCTGCTGCTATGCCAGCCTGTGAAAGGGTTTGCTACAAGACAGTATCTTATGGTAAGGGAACAGAAACAAATTCCCAGAGAGGTTATAGGATCTCCATTCTTGGAGGTATTCAAGCTGGATGTGGCCTGAGTGACCTGATTTGATCAGACCTCCACTGAGCAGGACACAGGACAAGATGAGCCCCAGAAGTCAGTTCTAACCAGAATGGTTCCGTGATCTTAAATTTCTGCTGGGTCTGTACTAATAAACTAACTACAGCCAGTCACCAGGAATCTGTTTCACCTCTGGGGGCTACATCTGGTGGGGTTTGATCATTTGGGGGCTTTAATTAGCTTTTCCAGATAGTTTTTGGACATCAGTGACACCGATCCCTGCAACAGATGTGAATCACTCAACCAGAAATACCACAGCAGAGCCGTGCAGGAGCGTCTTCAAAAGTGGGAATGAGGATCTCCTGGGGGTTGTTCAGATTCAGCATATTGGAGCAATTTCCCAACAGCAAAGCAGATGTTACACGTGGAAAGGGTAAACCAGACCCTGAGGAGAGGCAAATTGACAATGTCCCACGGAAAGCTTCTGGTCTATGGAGAAAGCCAACCAGAAATCACCTGCATCCAGTGTGACATCCAACTGCAGCGCCTGCTAAAGCAGGAAACCATCAAGTCAGCCATTGAAGCTGGTGTTTCAACTATTTGGAAAATATCCCAGACATTAAACAATTGGAGCTGTTAAGAATAAGGTCAGAATAAGATAAATGACTCTAGGGAAGGGAAGGAATGAACCCATCCATCTTCAGCCTCAGGAAGAGCAATCTTAAAACCTTTGTGGGGCAGAATTTCAAATTTGGCTGGAGCACCACGGAATACCGCAGCTAAGGTGTTTGGGTTTCCCTCTTTGCTTTGTTGGCAGTCCTGTTTTCCACCTGTCTGGCCCAGACATGGAAAATCTGGGTCTTTTGCATTGTGGCCCTGCTCCTTTCTCCGCTGAGGTGTGAAAGGATCTGTTATCCCCATCTTTGCTTCAAAGGCAGCAGCGTTTTCTACAGACAGAAGCCAATGCTTGTGCCCAGAAGCTGGAGAAGGTGTCTGTGTTTCTGAGGCTCTGTTTTCCACTCAATTCAATTCAACTTGGAAAGTGCTTAAAAATAGATTTGGCTACCAGAACTGGGGAACCCCTTGCTGCACAACATTGTTGCTGCTAAAGGTTGGCATGAAGTTGGTGGAGACCACGTTATGTTGTGACAGTGAAGTTCAGTGTTGGTAAATGGAAGGACAGAAACCGCAGACAAATTCAGGAATACCTTGAGGCACATCTGAATTTGAAACAGTACCTTGGGGAAGGTGCTTTAGCTTTGCTTTATCCTCATGGTATCCTGTAGGCATCAGCTTCTGGACACTATAGGTACTCAAGATATTTGTACCCAGCTGCATTCTACTTACTGCAGAGCAAGCTGGTTTTCAAAACATCACTGATGCTGTGGGTCAGAGCAATGACAGATATATTGACACATTACCTGCCTCAGCTCACTTTGCCTGGACACAGTTTCAGGGTGACAGAATTAGCATTGTTGATCAATTATGCATGCAAGATGGAGCAGGAGGAGGAAAAAAGACCTGTGTGGTTTGCAGCATGAGCCACTCAAGCGTTTCACAGGGAGATGGAGAGCAGCAGAGTGGGCTGAGCTCCAGCATCACACAGGAAACCTGCTCTGAGCAGGGACATGCTTGGGGCCACACCTGGCATGGGGCTCATCCTTTGGTGAATTAGTTGAAAGCACCTTCCACTCCTCTCAGAGGAGTTATCCCTAATTTATACATCCCCAGCTTTGTTAAACATCCTCTCCACTTTTTGCAGGGTGCCGCTGAAGCTAAAGGGATGCATGTAGCATCCTAAAAACAACACACATCCCAGCAGCTCTCATGACCACTTGGTGAGGGCCAAGGGGCCCTCCACACAAAGCCAAGGACCTCTGAATTGGCCTTGGGGACTGTAGTCCTCAAGGATGTATTTCAAACCCCCTTCTCAGGAGCGATGGAGTCCCTTCCAACCTGAACCATTCTATGATTCTATGAGTTCCTGGCTTGGAGAGCGTGCAGACCCCTGGCAGAAGGACTTCTGCCTCTCATAGATCACACATGAAAACACTGCAGAGGAAGTCACTGTTCCCAGTCTCTCCACTATCCTACCATTAACCTTTTCTGTTCCAGATTTGAGCTAGAAATTCTTCATTTTGTAACCAGTGGGCCAAAACCGTGAGCATGGCAACCCAGTGGAGGTGGACATGGTCCAGTGAGCGAGTCCACCCTGCTTCCTGGCACAAATGCAGCTAATGAAACTCACTTCAGTCTGCATCCCTTTGCACTTGCACAGAGCCTTATATGAGATTGATGTGGCACTTCACCTCGTATTGACTCCATGCTCTTTCATGGGAATGTGGCAGGGACCCGGAGTTCCTCGGGGACCAGGACACAGTTCATTAGTGTGTAATTGTGTGACCAATGAATTACAGCAGAAAAGTTAAAAGGCACCTAAACAGAAGGGTCAGCCCCAACCCCAAGCTACTAGGTTGTATCCAGGTCCTTGCACTGTGTATACAAGATGCAAAGAAAAGTTTGATGGCTCCAGGAAGTGTAATTAGCTTGCAGTGATGAATGGGAGACTGAGAACAATATTAGATCAGCATATATCATCTCCTAAATAAGACCTCTTTATTTATGACAGGCTCCCATGACCTGTTCCCTGAACTTAAACCTCCCTCTTTGCTCTCTTATCCACTCATCTCTGTGGTTTTCCATTGCTGGGTGAAAGGGAAGGTCAGTCTATTGGTTAGCAAGCTTGCTTGGTTCTTAGGAAATGCAGATTATAGATCTGTAAAGTGCCTTGAGAGGTTGTTCAGATCATTTCCCTGCCCTGTGGGAGAAGAAACTACATGTAAATCAGTGCTGGCAGCGCCTATCTGATGGTCTCATCAAGTAGCTTGTGTACATCACCTTGTGTCCCATCTGCCCTGGGTTTTCTCTACCTTAGATTGCCCTTTGTTTCTGCTTGGTCTAATGTTTCTGCATGCACCAATGACACTACTCCATCCCTTAGGTCTTTTCACCCCAGCATGATGCTTGTGACATAGAGACGATGGTAGCATCGTTCTCCATCTCCATCCAAGTCCTGGTGGTGTCTTCTACAAAATCCTCCTTTCTCCAAAAAAGGCCATTTCTTTAGTGCACCACCACCACATACACATGTACAGTGCATGGCTGGGTCAGTAGGACTCATCCTGACCAAACCTATGCCCACAGCCAAGTGGGTGAGTGGGTGCACAGCAGGAATACAGCTCTGAGCCTGCCTGCAAGCACTTCCCACGCAGCTGAAACTAAGTCAACTCTTCAATTATGCCAGGTTTCTCAAAAAAGGAACAATTTTCTAGGGAATGTGCTTAAATACATGTTTAATGTACATCTTGAAGCAAGCACAGCAAAGCAGGCTGTGTGGCAGGAACAGTGCAACCTCACAGTGTCAAGTGAGGGATCTCCAAATGGATGGGACTGGGGCAGGGTGGGTCCTTGGTGGTGCTGGTACAAGCAACAGCCATGGGTTAGGCCCTACCACAAAGTATGCAAATATGCCATAAATAAAACCAGTTTGCTGCTGTTTTAAAGCCCTAAGTGAGGTCTTAATGATAAAGTCCACATAAAGCCAAGAAGAGTGAAGAATGTGCTGTTGCTGCCAAGAGCGGTCCTCAGCATGGTGGTGCACAAGCTGACCCAGCACAGCTTTTCACCAAGGCAGAGCCCCTGTCACCATGCTTTGGCCTGGGAAGTGGATGCCCAACATTTTTGGTGGTTGAAGTCAATTCACCTCCTCCTTGTTGATGAGCCAGTTCCTTGCCATGCCCCCCTTTGACCTGCTGCATCCCCCTGGGAGGTGAGTCCTGTTGAAATGGCAAGTCCCTGGGTGAGAACTGGAGACTGGGAGAGGGTTTCTCACCGAACAGCTCATTCAAGAAGGAGAATTCCTTAATCTCTATGCATTTATTTAAAGTACCCCAGGTAAATAATTGCCAGGATGAGTTTAGGTGACATGATCCCACCTTGGAGCAAAGGCGTGGGAATGGGAGCTCTCCTGCCAAGTCTTTGATGCTGTGGTCACCCCCAGACCCACAATAGTATGGGCAGCAATAGCACAAATCTCATTGCAAGTCCTTCCTGCTTGGCCTTAATCTCTGCCCCTAAGAGAGCAGAACATGTTGGTGTATTCCTCTGTGTTTGCCTAAGATCTGTGCCATGCTCAGCTGCGGTGAACATAGGTTCCAGAGCTGGGAGGGTCAATCAGTGTCCTCCTACTCAGTCTCAGAGCCTATCTTGCAATCAAAACCATCCATGCAGGTCCTTCCCACTGACTCCATGGAGTAGGACTTCCACCAGCTGAAAAAGGGAGACCATGCTGAAAAGGACCTCCAGCGAGCTATTGCAACAATCCCTTCCCATAAACCCAGCCATAAGCTGCATATGTGAAATGGATTATTGAACAGCTCTTTTAGTCCTGATTTGCCTCCCTAGGTGGGGTCCCCTTGGCCTTCATGAAAGACTCACATCTCCCAGCTGATGGCACTGGGTCAGCGGGAACGAAGGGCTCCCTCCATAGCTCAGAAGGGAGAGCAAAGCAGAGGAGAGCAGCAGGGCCTCATGTTCTGCTTCCCTTTATAAGCAAAACATCTCCATAGCATAACTACAGAGCCCCTGGATGAGGTTTGTGAGAGCCAAGACAGTTTGCAGGTACCACCACTTGCTGCAGCTCAAACTGTGTGTTTTTCAGAAAGCAATGCATAGAGTTAAGCTTGAGGGCTTGTGTCTCTGACCTCAAAGCTATAGGGAATTTATGCTCCTGGTTTGATTGGGACTTGCAGTTTTGAGGAATGAGCATTAATGCACTCAGACCTCCTGGAAATCACTGAAGCCATTTTTTGACCATGAATATCTCTTAAAGCAGAGCCCACTAATACTGAGCTGCTCTCTGGTAGTGGGAGAGCCCCTTTGCTGCCTCACTGCGCATCTAACCCATCATTTTCTACCTCCAAGCACATACAGATGGCTCTTTGCATAAGATGAAGTCTGGCTTTCTCTTAGCAGCCAGTGCTCAGTGTTTCCTCCCTCTGACCTGCAGGCCCACCAGCACTGTGGCTGTGGAGGCCCCAAAGGGTGACATGAAGAAGGCTGACTGCCTTCTCCTGGCTCCCAGCACAGCCTCCACTCTGTAGAAGTCAGGTTAAAGACCCCTCAGATAGCCCAGGCCATCCCCAAACCACTTCCCCTGATGGACTGCAATGAGTGTACCCACTCTGTTAAACCACCCCATGCATTCAAAGCTGTCCTGATCCTCCACTGACATTCTCCAAGGTCCCTGACCATCCCTTGCTTCCCTCCACCCTCCCAAGTCTGCTCAAGTCAAAGCAAAATCACAGAAAGGGAAAGAAAATCTGTTCCAAGCTCCAGCCCATGGGGAAAAGGTTTGGGGAGCTAATTATAGATTAATGCATCGAAGCCATCAATAATTCAGGGAGCTCTGAAACCGAGCTGGAGATGAGATGCAGGACAGTGCTGCGCTGTCCTCTGTCCCAAGCCATGGGTGCGCACAGGGGACGCAGCAGTATCACTTGTACATTTCAAGGGATAGACACCAAACTCAGGCTCCCCAGTCTTTCTTCCATTACACCGACAAATGAAGGTGGTAGGATCCTGGTTCTCTCCAGGCTTCAGGCCTGTCTCATGCAATCACCACGCATGCACACCGGGATGAGCTCTCAATCACACCACACTTAGTGCATAACTCTCCACCACAACGTGTTCAGTGCATGTCTGCGCATGGCCCCATGGCCACATGCGTGTACCAGTAAACACACAGTCACATCACCATGCACTGGCACACACAGAGGACTACACCAACATGTTCAATATGCAGAACGTATTTATGGGCAGCTGAATGCAGGTTCCTAACACTGCAGGAGAGGAGGGAAGGAGAAATCCCACCCAAAGCACACAGCACTCACAGCACTCAATGCAATTAAAATTCAAGTCTCAGAGGCTTTAAAGCTGCTGTCCCACAGAGCACTGGCCCCTTCTGCTGATTTGTCCAGACTTGTTCAGCCTGGAGAAAAGAAGGATCTGGGGAGACCATAGAGCAGCTTCCAGTGCCTAAAGGGGCTACAAGAAACCTGGAGAGGGGCTTTGGACAACGGCCTGTAGGGACAGGACAAGGGGGAATGGCTTTAACCTGACAGAGGGGAGATTGGGATGAGCTCTTGGGCAGAATTTCTTCCCTGTGAGGGTGCTGAAGCCCTGGCACGGGGTGCCCAGAGAAGCTGTGACTGCTCCATCCCTGGCAGTGTTCAAGGCCAGGCTGGATGGGGCTTGGAGCAACCTGGTCTAGTGGAAGGTGTCCCTGCCCATGGCAGGGGGTTGGAACTGGATGGGCTTTAAGGTCCCTTCCAATGCAAACCATTCTGTGACTCAATGACTACCCCAGGATGTGTCCCTGTCATGGTTTAACGATGCACACAGCACTATATCAGCTACTAGGAAGAAAATTAACTCTATTCCAGCTGAAACCAGGACACTCTCCAGAAATTAAGGTCCTGAAGGACCTGACTTGCTGGGCTTGCTCTGAGCATCTGAAACGTGGCAGGGATCAGCTCCAAATTAGAGGTGGTTGTGTAGGCTAGGGTGCCCCTATAGCGGTGAAAGCGCTCCCGGCAGCTCTCGCAGCTCTGAGCTGAGGCTCTGGCTCCCTCTCCTGACATCTTTTGCTGGTCCAACCATCCTCCTAAAAGCCGCTGGGGAAGGCAGTGGGGTTGCTGATTGCCCATCCGTACTGGGTCACGGGCATGAACAAAGCCACCGAGTTGCTCAGACATCCCTCAAAATCCAGTTTTGTTGATGGTTCACCCACAGAAACCTTTGAAGGAATTACTGGGTGCAATGTGCTGCAGCAAAGCTTCTTGCAGAAAACCTTAGTAAGCACACTGAACCAAACCAAAGCACCACCAGCATCATGCCAAGCATGGGCATGTCCAATACACATCTCCCCCTCTACTCTGCTCTGCTGAGACACCCCTGCAGTCCTGCATCCAGCTTTGGGGCCCAGCAAAAGAAGGATGTGGAGCTGTTGGAGTGAGTCCAGGGGAGGCCACGAAGATGCTCTGAGGGCTGGAGCACCTCTGCTATGGAGACAGGCTGAGAGAGCTGGGCTTGTTCAGCCTGGAGAAGAGAAGGCTCCTTAAGGAGAGACCTTAGAGCAGCTTCCAGTGCATAAAGGGGCTGACAAGAAAGCTGGAGAGGGGCTTTTGACAAGGACCTGTAGGGACAGGACAAGGGGGAATGGCTTTAACCTGACAGAGGGGAGATTGAGATGAGCTCTTAGGCAGAAGTTCTTCCCTGTGAGGGAGCTGAGGCCCTGGCACAGGTTGTGCATTCCCTGATTCTATGATTCTGTGATATTAGTAGCCAACAGAAACAATGAAAGCCTTCTGCAAAGCAAGAAGTTAACTTGCAAGGCTGTACTTGGTTCCCTTCTGATCCGATTGGTCACCCCCTGGGGTGCCATAATCAGTACAGGGCTCAGTCCTCACAACCTCCTTCTCCTGGATGTCCTCTGCCCCTGCTCCTCTGATGGGATCCCACCAGTAGATGGCAAGACAGGCCCACATTTGGGGTGATAACAGCCATGAACCCCAGAGTGAGACCTATGTGAGGGAGGGGCTTCTCTGGTGTCTAATATGGGGTTCAGCTGACCCTGGGACATCTCTCACCCCTTCCAGAGAGAAGGAGGCTGGCAGACTTAGCACCTGTCTGTAGCTCTTGGTGCAGCCTGGTTGAAATCAATCATGGGATGCAGTTATTGCTGGGGAAGCACGGACAGGCGGGCAGGAAGTCCAGTGTGTTTCTTTATTTCCTTAGGAAGTAAGCTAAAAAATGCCTATGGCACTGGAGCCTATGCAAGAGCAAGGGAGAAGGGCCCGATGTCAAGTACTTCAGAAAATAACTGGAAAAGCAATGCTGGCCCCTTGCAAGCCCCCTCACAAATCACCTGGTTGTGTTCCCTGCCTGAATTTGGCCTTCTTGGGAGACACTTTGTTCACACATCTGGGATTTATTCCAGTGACCACTTTCCTCTCCTTCCATAGGCTTCCCATCCTGCCCTCCTGCTTATGAGGCCACATGGGTTTCTGAGGCATGGTGGATGGCTTAGGGCAGGAAATCTCCTCTCCCCAAGGCCAGGGACCATGATGCTAACCTCTCCTAGCCCAGCAGCATCATGGCACTTGCTATCACCTAACAGAGCCTGAAGTCACTTTGGGGGGTTGCAAGAGCCACAGTGTGACTGGGGCTCCCCAGGTTATCACCATGTACATGGACCTTGTCGTACATCCACATTTAACCTCACCAACATGTAGAAGAGATACAGGGGGTAAAGAAAGCTTAAAGCAAAATGCATTGCGTTGCAGAGTAACTGCACTGCTCAGGTCATAGAGTAATGCTGGATTCACCCTGAAGTGCTGATTCACAGTTAGGCAGGGAATATCTTGGTAAAGTTAGATTTAAAAGTTGTTGGGAGGGGGAGAGCTGTTTTCACATAAACTTGCACATCCCACCTCTGCATTACCATTATTTTCCCTTAAAAAAAAAATTCAAACAAAATCAGGTATTTGGAAAGTTTTGCATCATCAGCCTCTGCAACACATCATGCACAAGGCCTTCAAAATCCAGGTGTAGAAGGGAGAGGATGTGGCAATGCAAAGCAGCATTTTTGGCCTGGGCTAACTGAGGATGGAGAATCCCTCACCTTCCTTCTTCTCCAGATTGCTCCTTGAGCAGCTTCTCTGGGGTCACAGAAGAAACTTGGCTCAGATGTACCTCTGCCACCAACCATGGCCATGGGAAAGCCCTTTCCAAAGGCTACCCCTGCTCCAGCAGTGTTGCTTGACCCACGCGCACCCCAAATCGGGGCAATCACTGCACACCCGAGTGTCTTCATTGCTCAGAGAAGCAGAGCATTCACCATCTCTGCTTCTGTCTCCATGCCAAAACCAGCACTAATTAATTAATGGCTTCTGGGGAGAGGACAAGTCAAGCCTTAAATTAAACCTTCCGCTTCAATGGGCGTCTCAGCAGGGATGGAGACCCCTGCCCTGGCCAGACAACAAATAGAGCTGCGACGAGCTCCATGTGTCTTGGAAGGGATGGAGACGTTGATTCTTGGGGCATGGCAGGTGGCTACGGTGGGAAGGGATTTGGAAACCGGCATGTGAACAGCTCATGCCTTGAGCTCAGTAAATACTTAATCACCATCCCTAGGGAAAAAAGCCATTGTGAAGAAACATCGTCCAGAGCAGTGAGCAGAAACATCTTGGCAGGAACTGCAAGGTGTTGGAAGAGCATCCGGGTTTTGAGTTCCCCGACTGGGGCTGCCAGCAGCATCATCACCAGTAGAAGTGGCACTCCTATTGCTGCGTTTTTATCATTGTATTCAAGGAATTTAAACAGGGGCTTTGTTTCAAGAATGCTGCCTGGTCCTGAACTGAGATATGAGTACTTTTAAGAAAGAAAACTATCCCTGAAAGATTTCACTTATTAACTTACTAAGACCCTGCATTTCTTTATTTTTTAATAGGAAAGATATCCCAAACCTTATTTGTTTATTTATTTAAATTCCAGATTTTGAAGTGAATCTGTAACATCAGAGAACTGAAAGGAAAACAGCAACCAGCCAGCATCAACATCGTATGGCATCTGTGGTGGAGCTGGGACACTGTGTGTGGCTGGGTTTTGGGAAGGACACCTGGCAGAGAGCTCTGATTACCCCGTACCACTGATCATCCAAAGTCCCAGAAACTCCCTGTGAAGGTCTCAAATCATAGAATAATAGAATTATTGATTGGGTTGGGTTGGAAAGGACCTTGCAGCTCATTCAGTTCCAACCCCCTGCCATGGGCACAGACACCTTCCACTATTCCAGGTTGCTCCAAGCCCCATCCAACCTGGCCTTGAACACTGCCAGGGATGGGGCAGCCACAGCTTCTCTGGGCAACCTGTGCCAGGGCCTCACCACCCTCACAGGGAACAACTTCTTCGTAATATCACATTTAAATCTGCCCTCTTCTAGTTCTATTTTAAAGTGAAATCCTTATGTTCTCTCTAGACAGCATTCCAAGGGAAATCCGAAATACCAGGGCAGGGACAGACAACCAAATTTCATGTCCTCCTCTCACCTCTTTGCATTCCCCTTTAGGTTCCCAATTGCACACCTGTTACAGTTGTGGTCAGCTTCAGGATTCCACGTTATCCAGGCTAAATGGGGCCTACACACCTTCTCCACTTGGTATTAAAAAGTAGATCTAAAAGGTGGTCCACTGAGTACTGAATGGTTTACAGAGAGCTTTTCCCCTGTAGGTTTGAGCAGTTGGGAGACCTTGGCTACTGTGCTCCTTTCAAAGGAGGTGGCAGATAGAAGCACACCAGAGTGATGTTTGAGCTCCAAAAGGGTCAGCCAAGGGCAACCCAATGATGCTGGGTCACAGCCTTCAGGAAACAGTTTAGGGGGCATGGAGTGGGGTCCCTCATCCTCCTTGGATTCCCCGCCCAGTGATGCCTTTTTCTCCTATGCACAGTGCAGCTGTGCAGCATCACAGTGCAACATCACTGTTCACTATGGTGGCTGCATCTCTGTTGCAATCTTTAGAGACTCAAAACCCCTCCAAACTGCCCTGGATCCTTGCCCTGACACAGGGTCTGGATGGGGCCATAGTATGTCCCCAGGTACCTCTATTCCTGTGCAATGTGGATCTTGCTGGAGCCTCAGCTGAGGTCACCAACAGGCGTACGTGTCTGGGGACGGGTGGGGAGCATCCCCCTCTCCGTCCCAAAGCTCTGTGTTATCTTAGGCAAACGTCCCAGCTGCTGTTGCCAGGAGGGGAGGCTGGAGGTGGAAAATGTGCTCCTGGCACTGATCCTGGGACACTCTGCCAACAGAGCAAATACCCCTGGGCAGCCACAGGTCATCAGTAGTTCAAACGTCAGTGCTACCATCTACTGCGTGTGTCTTGAGTGAGACCTTGCTGGTCATGTGCATAGATTGGGCATGTTTTCCAACTCTTGAGAAGACAGCAAGCCTCAGGATGAGCTGGATGAAGAAATAAAGGTGCCTATTAGTGTTTTCCTGGCAGGTCATCAGCCATCCAGCAGAGAAAGCAGTTGAGCAAACCCCTGGGTGGACACTGTCCTCTGCTTTGCAAGTCCTTTGCTATTAATGGAAGCAGCAATATTCACAGACAACTGATGGAGGAGGTGGAACCACCATGCAAACCAAGGGGTGAACCTTAGTCATTGGACATGGGCTGCTGAAGACCACTGGGAAGTTTGAGCATGCAGTGCCCTAGAGTCACTAGTGAGCACTGGGTTCCTGTTGTTCCTGGCAAGAGCTTAGATGTTGCCAGAGTTCATTATCTACTCACATGCTATACTGACTTCCCCGGTCCCCATAAGTACGCTCAAGCAGTAGCAGCGCCTCTGCTGCATGGCCTGGTGGGGAAACCAGGAGGTTAGCTGTTTGGGGCTTGGATGAGCAGGATCTGCACCTCATTGACTCATTCTCCTCCTGCCCTCAGCACTGGTAAAGATGGCTCTTACCTGACTGAGATGCTTGGGGGTGTTTTATATATATATACATATGTCAGTTTTCATCCAACATTCAAGCAGGGAAGAGATTGCAGGAGGAATTGGAGTTATTCCCAGTTTCCAAAGCGTGTTTGGCTTCAATAGGGTATATATGACACCTTTTGGACCCTGACACAACTTCAAACCTGCTTAACACACACATAACCATGGAAAAAAAGAGAGCAGATAAGAAAGGAGGAGAGATGATGTAAAACAGGAGCAATAGGAAGAAACAGAAATTGCTCTTTTATTGACCCTTCCTCCCTTTGCATTCCCCAAAGGCAAGTGCAATAGGGAAGAGCATGGAGGGTCGTGTGTGTCTGGCCATGAGGAGTTCCTTCCGGCCAAGGGAAGGAGCATCTCTTGTAAAAATAACACTTTTTATTTCATTATTAGACACCCACATCAATCAGCTGCAAGACACAAATCCATACCAAACCAGGTTTCCCTAGTGCTGGAGCTCAATAAACCACTTATTCCCTGAAACAGCATTCTTGGGTGGTGTTTCCATGTAACTAAACACATTCAGACACTCTGTGATGAGCTCCGTATAAGACACTCTTATAGAAAATGTGATTTTAGCAATTTATCACCATTTAGGAAATGCTGGCAAGCCATTATTTCAGCAAGAACAATGTAATTCCTGTATTTACCAAAGGAATGTATGAATATTGCTGTGGCCATAGAGGGAAAAACTGTGAGTCCGCAAAAATAAGTAAGATAATAAAAGTATAATCAATTATTGCAAATAAAATGGTAATAAAACATCAAAACTCTGCACTTTCAGAAATTACAGATATTTGAGTTCCTGAAGTTCATATTCATTTTCAGGAGATTATTTTTTGCCTTTAATTCATAAGGATTAATAAGGTGTGGACTGTTACAGAACTTCTTATGAGCCTCTCAGAATCCAAAACTCTAGGAGGTAGGGCTTTAAAAAATGCACCAAATCTCATGAATCTTGGGTTTCAGATGCAAAGAACCAGCAGTGTTGGGTGAAGGGGAAACAGATAGTCAGTGAACAATCTCTGGACTTTGATATCTCTCATCTGACACATTGCTTTGGCAAAAGCTCTGATGGTGATGGGTCTTTACCCTGGCATTACGTAAAGGCTGGGGAGATTAGGGACCTATTGCACCAGATAGGTAAGGAGAGATCGTCCTTGCAGCAATGCTCCTTTCTTGCCAAAAAATGATCAGTTTGCTGGTGTCCTTGGAGCTGCAGTCTAGCATCCCCTGCCAAGAGCCTCCTCTATTGAGGATTGGTCTAAAGGTCATCCCACCCATAAAGCTACACACTGTGACCTCACTGTAGGAGGGAAATTACTGGGGATGTGTTTATCCCACCAGGAGCATGGTCCCATCCTTTTTCCTTTGACAAGGAAGGGGCTGAGGAGGCCCACAAGACTGGGAACAAAGGCAGAGACATGCTGAGGAACCAGCAGCAAAGTGGAGGACACATCTGTTGAACTTCAGAGGGTCAAGGGACATGTGAATTGATTACAGGAAGATACTCAAGAACCTCCTCATGCTTCTTGCCAAGTGTGTCTGGATGGCCAAATCCCAGGACACTGGTGGAAAAGAGATGGCCACATCTCTCCTGCTTCTTGGTTTCCTGTGCCAGGCACTGAGACACCCATATGAAGGACTTCATGACCAACCTGAGCAAAGCCTGGGCTCTCTCTGGCTGGCACAGCCTTGCTGTAACCATATATTGGATTTGTTTGCTCTCCAAAACAGGGTCACAGAATCAAAATTGCCTGCTGCGTATGTTTTTGCTCTGGGCTAATCCCTGACCTATTCCTATTCTACTCAGCAATAAAAGCTAAGAGGAAGGAGAAGGAAGGGGAGGCATTTGTTATTTACAGCATTTGTCTTCTGAAGCAACCACTGCACATACTGAAATCCTTCTTCCCAGGAAGTGGCCAGACGTCACCTGCTTATGGGAAGTAGAGAACAAAATCTTCTGTTTTCATTTGCATCCACACACAACCTTTGCCTTTGCTTTATTGAACTGCCTTTATCTTGACCCATAAGGGTTTTTTTCTATCTTATATTCTTTCCCCCTGTTCTGCTGAGGAGGGAAGTGATAGAGTGGTTTGGTGAGCACCTGGTGTCCAGCAAGGGTCAACCTTCCACAATCTCATTTTCTCCTCTGGGAAAGTTTGGCTGAGTAACCTGAGGTTATGTCTGTGCTAAGAAACAACCCCTCCTGCAGATGTTATCCAATCAGTTTTACATTAGCTTTCAGAAGAGCTGGGGAGATGTGCAGAGATGTCCTCAAACCATCCAGCTCTATCTGCCTCCAGCCATAACTTTAAGGCCACTGTCCTGTCTTCTTCCATGTGCCCAAATCTACCTCTTGTCATGCCATGAGACTTTAAAACTCTAGGGCCATAAAGTTCTTTCCAGCCTCTATCTGCACAGTGGTGTGCATGCTCCACCATCACTGCGACCTTGAAAAGGAGCAAAGCACCTTCCTTTGAAACTTTTTAGTGTGTACCTACTGATAATCATGGCATGAGCATTGCTTCAGCTCTGTGTGTTCCCTCTTACTGAGAACAGCAAAGTGAGGACAGCAAAGCCCATTGCTGCCTCCACGGCAAGCCAGCAAGATGCAAATCTGAGAACTGAAAGCAAACAGGTTAGGGGGCTTTTGTTTCTGCTGCATCAATGTGATTACAGGGTAAAATATTCTTACGTCTCTGACAAACAGGATGGAGGGAAAATGGGAAAAGTGGAATAGTTGTTTTTTTTTTTTGTAAGGACATGGTAATGTTGGTCCTCTCCCCCACTACAGCAGCTTTGGATGAAGCACCATCACCTATAGCACTTACAGAAGCAAGACTGAGCATGTATAAACACATTATCAAACTGAAGCAGCTGGGAAGAGGATGGTGCTGTAACACCCTCCCCTACTCTGCAAGAAACAATGGTTGCATTAGTCATTACACTATGGTCAAGTGGAATGCTTCCTCCATCAAAAGGTTTCCCATCATTAGAAAGTTGAGACGTAGGAGGATGAAAAGGGTTTAACCTGAAGAAGAGTCAATTCATCAATTAACAAGGCAGGTGAGTCATACAAATGGTTGACAGTCACTACACAGACTGAGAGGGCTGTATCTTTCACTGTGCCACAATCATACATCGCTCCTGTGGCTGATTAAAAGGCTTCAGCAGTAACTGAGATCCTTCATCACTGCTCTTTTATGCTGTAAACAGGGATGGTAAAACAGGATACATCTGCATAGGATTTTATTAAAGTAGGCATCATCCACAACTGACGATATTTGAAAAACAAAGTATTAACAACTTTCTTTCCTGAATAGGTAATTTAAACAGCTATAATGCTCAAATGTCATGAGGGAAGTCTCTGCCCAGAAGTCAAACTGGTAGCAAAAGTTAGACATTTCGTACCACATCAAATTGGTGTAATATAGAATATACTGTAACATAGAATCATAGAATAGTTAAGGTTGGAAGGGACCTTAAGACCATCTAGTTCCAGCCCCCTGCCATGGGCAGGGACATTTCACTCTAGACCATGTAACCCAAGACTCTGTTATAACAGAAGTTAATGGGGAAGGTATGAAAAAAAATGCATGCATCACAGGTTGAAAACCAGGATTTCAAACAGGAATCAGACCTTCCAGACCTACCTAGACACATCTAATCACAGTCCTGATTAACACTGCACTGTTACCTCCAAACAGCTCTCTGTTGTAATATGGTTTATCTCAGATTTGCAAAATACAGATTTCTGAAATGGCTGTTCCTAACCCAACTAAGTGAAGTAAGGAAATGGAGTGAGATCCGTCAATGACTATTTTATACATCTTGTGGAATGGAGGCAACGAGGAGTCCTTAGGGTCTGAATTGAGGTTGGAATGGACAGGACACTTGAGCTCATATTAAAGCCCTCCACCTGACAGCTCAGTGTAAAGTTCACTAGCAGAGATTTGGCAGGGCAGAGGACAAAACCTGAGCCAGTCTTTCCTGGTACGGTACAAATGGGGGGCCACAACGTTGCTGGCCAATTCAGCCAAATACTACACTTGAACAATGCGATAGTTACAACAGTGGCCAAAGCTTAAATCTTGTCGTTTCGGAAATGTAAACAATATAAAAATGTTTCAATAACAGGCCAAAACCTTAGGGGTTTTTGAGCTTAAGGAACTGGTAAATGCATACTTTGCCAGCAGCCAAAACACTAAAATACGTAACAAACCTGACAGAAACAGGTTTAACAAACACTTGAAATAACTGGGTTTCACCACAGATCTTCATTTGAAGGTTGCTTTCATGAGAAAACATATTCCCTGCAGCATGCAGACTCCTTCACAGAGAGACAGAAATCTGGTCATGTCACTTATCTACTTACTGAGAAACACTGCAGGCTTACAGAGAGACTAAGACTCACAACTAGCAAAGCATTGTCACAAAAAACACAGCAAACAAGTTGTAGGTAGAAAAAAGACTTTAACATGTTTACCTACACACATTGTTGGAGTATACAAGACAAAAAAGATGGAGAGCTTCAGATAGGAAATTTCCAGTCATTTTGAAAATGAAAGATATTTTTTCTTTGAAAGAAACAAAATCAAAAGTTCCCAGATGCTGTCTCTCAAGGCATGCTATAGCTATAGTAGCTGATAGCTCAGAGTCACATCCATGGAAAAGGATGTTTTGCCTAAATTGTTTTTCTGTCTGTCCAGTTTGTCATTTCTCAATGTCTCCTAAGTACCTTTTGAATCAACATATCTTCCTTGCACGCATCTACTAAGACCCCCTTGTTAATCCTAGAATCCGTTGTGCATGAGACTCAATGAGCAGAACAGCCCTTAACTATAGCTAGAAGGTGGTTTCAGCTTCTGGATCCCTCTCTAAAGAATAAAAGCATATGACAGTTAGACATAAATAGCATCTACAAATACACTTACAGCACACAAGGAAAATGTAGTGAACGCAAACAAATTACAATGGTTTATGGAACTTTACCATAAGGCTCCATCATCAGCCCATCCTGGAAACTTGCTCCAGGCAGTATGTCATCACGCTAGCTAGCACAGCAAACAACTGGGATAACCAAAAGTGTTGCCAATTAATAATAAACCCATACATAAACATTACCTACTTGAAATACACCCCAGGTTCACATACACATAACAACAACTCCTCAGATTTCAGATCTACCTCCAAGGGTAAACTGCAGGCAGCAGCACTTTCAGAGTAGGACAAAGCTTAACTTGTAAACCCTGGGTTTTTAAAGCATAATGAGAATTCAAGTCCTATTCCCCTTCACATTCTTAAGCATTGTAAGAATAATGTTACCTTGTATGCCCTATAGAAAAATGTTTACAGCAATATATATATACATATATATATATAAAGGAACTATGACCGAGGTTTGATTTCAAACTAAAATTGCAACAACCCCTGCAATTTAAAAACATGAAGTAGCTCTTCTGATCTCTCTTTTGTAAGCAAAGAGTAGAAAGGATGGTATCTTATTACAATCTAACATCCTCCACCAGGAAAAATGGCAAACCTATCACTAACTTGGTGGGATATGCCTGAAACACCAGGCTTGACATCACTGGCCCAAGTTGTTTGCCAAAGAAGAGGCAGGCAGCAGTAATGGTTGAAGAGTCATCAGCCAGCAGTGCGTGCTTTTCTTAGCTTTTTTTGATAGCTGCTTAAGTATGAAAGTTTAAGAAATCTGTGTTTGTCATCGGTGCTGTGCTTGCAGACAGCACCAAACGATGTTGTAAATCTAACAGTAGATTCCAGCAACAGCATGTTTCTGCCCAACTCTATTGCTACTTATGAAAGATAATAACTGACATGCTCTCAGACCGAGAAAAATATAAACTAATTTAGCCATTTCTTTCTGGTCCTCTTTAGAAATCTGGAAACATCCTACAAAGTGTTTCAGTTAACTTGAGCAATCCTAGAGTCAGACCCTAGGAAGCTAAACATTGTAGTCACCAGCTCGGGGAGATCATAGTCATGTTTCCAGCCCCAATCCCTCCGGGCATTCCTGTCATCAAAGTTCATCGGCCAGCTGTCAGCTGCAATGAAAAGAGAGAAGAAACAAGGAGCATGAGGTTTAAGAAGAACTTCTTTAAACATTAAGGTATATCATCACTGGCCACTTGAATTACTAAAGCTGAATTTCAGTTGTACGCTTGAATTGTACAGGAGCAACTTGCAAGCACCCATAAAGAAAATAAACTTTCTTTTGCCCTTAACCTATAGCAATATAATGTTTTTTTCTTACCCATTGCCAAAGAAGCCAGTACTAACCTATGGCCTGCCTGATTTCATCCACTTTGTAGGTCACTTGAAGCTCAGGAACATGTTTCTGCACCTCCTGCACCAGCTCTTCCGGAGTGAAGCTCATGGCACTGATGTTGTATGTCCTCATGCTCAGTGTCTCTGCAGGGGCCTCCATGACTTCTAGAGTCGCCTTCAGACAGTCATCAATATACATCATAGGGAGACGAGTGTCTGGCTTTAGGTAGCACTGAAATTTGCCTGTCTTTATGGCATCATGGAAAATCTGGACAGCATAATCTGTAGAAAAGAACAATGGGGGTGTGTACTCATCTGCCTCAGTCTTGTTCACTTCGTGACAGTCAACGATCCTCAGACCACCGTCAGTGTCTTCCAGATAAAATCTAACCACAGGACTATGCATTATTTACATTTTACAGCACAAGTGTAAGTAATTCCAGACTATCCCAATGTTATTCCAGTATTTGCACACTGCAAGAGTTTAAAATAATTTTAAAGCAAAATAATCTGAAAGCAAATAATAAAGCAAAATAATCTGAGTGTAAATAATCTGAAATTTCTCAGATACTCTTTAAAGGCAAAGTCATTATGCCCTAGGCTGGAGTGGACAGAACTTCTCTAACACTGTTGAAACAGCATCTCTGCAGTGATGCTTCATACTGCCACGGATAAAATTTCTACAAAAACTTTATAAATTACAGTGTATTGGCTTGGTTTTGATATTCTTGCTGAGAACTGCACACAAGTCTCTTACCAGTTGTTCCCCCACCGGGCTGAGAGTCAGCAGATATAATTCCTGGATACCTCAGGCAGCGGAAGTCTAGGCCATACCGGTAATGATAGTACTATGGAAGGAGGAGAGAAGCAGGGCTTTATGCATCAAGACTAAGGTCTCACAACTCATGGATTTCACAGGAAAAATCTGCCACAGGATGAACCTTTGTTTTGTAGCCATCCCATGACAGGGATGAAAGGAAAGGGACTGGTGAACAGTCTTAATTTCCTATAAGGTAGCTGATGTCCTTACTTGCTCTTTTCTAGTTTGCATGCGTATCAGTAGATACAGATTCTTGATATGGATACTTGATATGGATTGGCTTAATACAGGGTCTAGATCTAATGCTCAGAAACAGAAAATAGCTAAGTTTGTGAGCCTTTTCAGGTTAATACAGTCTTTAGGCCTGCCAATGTTCTTCATAAATTTAAAGTATGAGGAAACAGTATATAACAATATCAGTTTTAATATTATCTTTATAATAAACTACAAAGCCAAAAGAGATGTTGTGCATGTACAGACTCTCATGGCTTGGACCGTAGACTCTTCTTGTATGGAAAAGGGAGGACCAAAAGTCATCATTTCCCAGGATGCTTTGGCAAGGCTTTGTACACTGTCATTTCTGCAACGTCATTCATATTGGCAGATTAGGCCAAAGTCAAAAGAATCAGGGGAAGAAATTACACTGAAAGTTAGATCTTCACCAGCTTCCAATTCTTTGTGCTTTTTCTAACAAAACTCAAAAGATACTTGTCCTTAAGAGCTGCCTCAGAGTACTGAAGCCTGAAGGAAGGAAAGAATGGGGAAAAGAACACTGCAGTGAGGAATCTTACAAAAGCAATTAAGTTATCCCAAAATTTTCAAGAAATAAATAAAATGAAAAATTCCTACTTCTCCCATGAGCTCAGCGTGAACCTTGGATACTCCATAGATTGTCCTTGGTCTCTGGATGCAGAGATCAGGAGTTGGATTTCGAGGAGAGGTGGGTCCAAAGGCTCCAATAGTGCTTGGAACAAAGAGTCTCAAATTATGCTCAGCTGCAATATCCAGAATATTGTGTAAACCTGGGACAAACAACAGGATTTATCAGAACACTCACTGGACCTTACCAAGCCCCTGTAGGAGTCATGAACTTGAAACCCTTGTCACATACCGGTAATGTTTACGGCTCTGGCCAAGGGGACGTTTGCTTCTCCAACAGCACTGAGCAAAGCACTATAGTGGAACAGCCAAGTTATCCGATTATTCACCACTATCTCACGCAAATTCTTGTAGTCCAAGATATCTGCGTAGATAAAAGGACCTAGAAGAAATGGAACCAGTAGGAAATTGAGTACCAAGAAGAACGGATGTAAAGAGAAGTTCTACGTTAAACTCACATGGCTGCTTCTTGACCATACCTACCTTCAGGATTTGACTATGCAGCAGAATAAACACCTAAGAGCAGTGGTCAATAAATTAGTAAATAAGGAGCACAAATGAAGGGAACCTGCTACCTTTACCTCAACAACAGACTGATGATGCAAGAACTCATGTTTTATCTGCTCAACAGCATGAAAGCAGAGAACATTTTGGGTACACTGTTCAAATACTTGAATACATCATTAAGCAGTAGTGATGAACTTATGCAAGTTCCTAATGAAAATAAAAGGACCCAAAAATCCTATCTACATCCATCTTACCATTAAAAAGTGCCTGAGCATAAAAAAAAGAAAGCACAGATTTAATTTCCAACTTGTTCCCTACCAAAGAATAGGTGCATCTCATTTTACAGCAGGAGCAAACAGCCAAGCTCAGCTTGACTCAAGTAGTTATTCTGGTCAACAAAGTGGCAAAGCAGCAGTGGAAAAAAGCAAAGAAAAATATTTAGAAAAAGGGAATAATAGGCAAAGGAAATTAATGTCTTGGCAAGATTTCAAAGCAGGAAAGCATTATCCAGAAGTTTTGAAGGGTGATTTGTTCAGTTTAATCCACTTAACATTTAGACTTTGGTAATTAGTCTATCAACATGAAAGTCAAGATTTTTTTCCCATATGCTCCCCCAGTCACTTACCACTATAAAAAACATTATCTGCAGGCTTTCTAATGTCAGACAAGATCACACTGTTCTTTCCAAAGCGTTTCCTGTGTAAAAATACCCACATGGTACAGTGAGTCTTTCAGATAATTGGTAAATTGCTATTCTGCTATTTTGTTTTGCAGGAGCAGTATCAAAAGAACAATAATTTCCACAATGAAATCAGTTATTGCACTAAAAAAACAATGACTACTGTTCCTTCAAATGTTAATATAGCATCTTAGGAAATCAGTAAATACTTCTAGTAGCAGTGAGAGACCACATAAGAACAGAGGTATCTTTGCAAAATGAAAAAACATTAGTAAGAAAGATTTCCTTGCCCTCTTCTTTCTCAAAACATTACCCAGAGATAACCCACTCCTCTACAGACTGCAAAAAGCCACTGGGCTTGCTGCAACTGCAGCTACTTTTATACCAACTGAGCAAGCTCTGCCTTGTGCTTTTTTAAGGAACACAGTGCTGTCACAGAGAGCAAGTCTGATGGCACTGGAGTACATTCAGCCTTCCATTACTTGAATTATTTCTAAATATAGCACAGAAGTAGTAGAAAATACACAAACTGCAGCAAGGTGTTGAGCACAGTGAGTTTGCTCACTTGGGGTCACAGTCCAAATCCTCTGCAAGAAACACTGTCTATGTGCAAGCAATACTCTAGAGCTGAGTGGATATGGACAATGATATAGACCAGGGAGAGCTCTCAGAGCATTTTTACATTGCGAAAAGATACCATGGTAAAAATAAGGCAACTGTATGCGATGCAAGGGAACAGAAAGAGCCAAAAGAAATGTATTTTAGACTTACTTTTTTTGCTTCGCCAGTTTATGTTTCACCAAATTATAAAAACTTCAAGATCTTGTATCCTAATCTTTGGTTTTGTTTGTACTTTACCATATGGGGCAACTTATTCCTGAAGTTGCTCAACTGAAATTCTCAGAAAGGTAAAAGGCAGCAGTCACAAAGCCCAACAGCTGGGTTGTTAGCAAAGGACTATGCATTTTTTCAAGTAGGTGTTTGTACTTTTCTCTCTCCTGTAGTAGCTGCATACAATCACAGCCTTTGTTTCTCTGTTGAGCACTCAAATCCAGCCTTGTTTGGCTAGGCCAAAAAAGAGAACATCTGCAATCATCACTAGGATCCTGTTATAATCAACTCTCCAGAAATATATTGCTTCTAGAAGTGATGGCTAAAGCGTGAATTCCTCACAGCAAGTCAGAGAATCACAACGTACCTCAGAAGCTTAGCAAGTCCCACTCCAAGCTGGCCAAGACCACCTAAAAGGCAATGCACAAGAGACAAAAATCAGAGGAAAAGGGCTATCAAAAGACACAGATCCAAGATTATATGTATCACACCAGAAATGAATACTATTTTTCTCAGTGAGTCAGAAAGCTTTCATACTTTTTCTCAAGGAAAATCCAATGAACTCGTTTTAGTAGATTTCTGGAATAAAAATAATAGGACAGTTCACTTTCTTACTGACAGGACTCCGATCTTATTCCCATAGGGGAAAGATCATCACCATTCCAGCATATTTTGAGTAGTTTTGTTTCCAGTATTCAGCTCACCAGAGAGGGAGGAAGGGAGTGGGGACTTGATGGAGAAGCTGGAGCGAGAATAGTTATGACAGGAATGCTGACCTGTGATTAGCACCCGAGGATGGTCGGAGTTGGAAAAGGAAACCGAGTGAAAGCTTGCATCAGAGGCCACCTGGCGGGGCGAGACTCGATTGCATCGAGCAGGAATGACAGGAATCCCGCATCCACAACCAGAGTTCTGTAGCAGCTGGCGGACAGCTCGGCTCATGTTTCTGACAACTGGCATCTTCCTCCTTCCAGTATGCTCTGAGAAAGGGAGAAAAGATCAGTCACAAATGACTCAATCATATCAAACATACTAAACACCTCCTTAGAAAACTGAAGGGTTTCAGGATGTTTGATGCAATTCACGTCCTAGCTGATGTGCCAGCTGAGAGCCTTGTCTGTTAGAAGCAGCCTGTGAAGTAATATCAATGAGGTAATATGTTCACCACAGTGAGCTCAAGAAAATATCCATAGCCCCAGCACAAAGTCCAGTATAATGGAGAGTGAGAATATAGTTAAGTTTAACCCTTTTAAAACCATGACTAGAAACTTGGATTTCAAGCACAAAAGACAACAAATACAGAATTCAGCAAGCTTGCCTGCTGTGATTACACAGCTCCACTGCAGGTACTGAAAGTCTGTAGACTGCCATGAAACAGCAAACCTTCCTAGTACTGCATCAGCAAGATTCAGCTAGGCCAACAGACACAGCAGTAAATCACTTTCAAGAGCACTGCTTTGCTCAGACTTAATGCTGGACTCATGCTGGACAGTACCCGGAAGCTAACAAAGGAGAAGTTGTATTTACCCAGGATCAAATGAAAATGTCCTAATTATTTCACAAAAAAAAAAAAAAAAAGAAAGAAAAAAAAAAGAACGATTCTATCATAACAGCACACTGCAAAAACTTCCATAAGTTACCCTGAGCTATATGGTAGTTTTATTTCTGTCTATATCTTTCACATTGGGGAAGAAAATAGAGAAGGATGTACCCCAAATAAATCATAAAATCATAGAATCACAGAATCATAGAATCACATGTGCATCCACAACTGTTCTCTTCTAAGGTTTCCATTTACTTCTTTCAAATACAATTCTTAACACACAACCACTTAAGATCTTCCTTATCCCACCTCAAACAACTTTTAACTCTCACTAAGTGCCAGAATAAGTGAATTCTCAGACAAAAATGTATTTCAAACCAGCTTGTTTGAGATTACCCTGACAACTCCTTTCTCATATGTGTACTTGTGGAATGTATTATAATAAGGAGAGTCAGGGAGGAGGAAGGCCACAACAAGAAATGACAGTGGCTAATTGCTGCAGAAGGATTTCACCACTCCAATTCTAGTCTGCATAGAAAAGCAAACAAGTAATTAATGTCTGTGTTCCTTTCTCAGCAACAGACAAGGCTGAGTATTCTCTGATATTTTAGGGAGCCCTGCTATTTACAGAAGACTTGCTTGACTCCCTATGATGTGCTTAATAAGATACCACCCTCCAAAAGTGCAGCATTCAAAAGCAAATTTGCATATTTAAACTGATAAAAGAGATTTATTCTGAAATGCAACTTCCCTCCCACCCCTTAGAATTGTTTGCTCACTTTATTGCCCTAAGAAGCATGGTCAATTGGTATCCCAATGAATTAGCCAAGCCTCTGCTGCACCTCACAGCCACAAACCCATTAGAGGAATCAGTCTCCCTGATCATATGCTTTATCTATTAAAGCCATCTCTCTCCTGTCACAATGCCACAGAAGCAATCACTCTATCTTTGCTAGGCTTTGCACAAGTCTCTGGCAATTCCTTGCTACACACCAGCCCTACATACCTACATCTCACTCCACCTATAAAATAGAGCAAGCAAGCTATTCCTTCAGTGCTGAAAGTGAGGAAGCTCCATTTCCTGAGGACTCAGTCTCAGAGGTTATGACATCTTTCTCCTGTCTTGATCCTCTACCACTCAGTACAGCTCAGTTTATATTTCTGACGGACCACCAAGATGATGGACAGGAACATCTCTGCTATGAAGAGAGGCTGAGAGAGCTGGGACTGTTCAGCCTGGAGAACAGAAGGCTGCAAGGAAATACCAATGTATATAAATATGTGAAGGGGCGGTGCAAAGAGAAGGGATTGAGACTCTTTTCAATGGTGTTCAGTGTGAGAACCAGAGTCCATGGGCACACACTGAAACACAGCAGGTTCCTCTGAACATCAGGAAACACTTCTTTACTGTGAGGGTGACCAAGCACAGGCACAAGTTGCCCAAAGAGGTGATGGAGTCTCCATCCTTAGAGATATTCAACAGCCATCTGGACATGGTCCTGAGCAACCAGCTCTGGGTGGCCCTGCTTAAGCAGGTGGGGATGGATCAGATGATCTCCAGAGGTGCCCTCCAACCACAACCATTCTCTGATGCTCAGCCAAGGCACTAACGAGATTTCCCTCCCCTGCAAACCCATCTTCACAAAACAGATGTGTTTGAGACCCAGTCCCTGTCAAGCTCACTTGAAATTAGCCAATAGGTGCAAAAATAGTTAGGTGTGCAGGGAACGAAAGCAGCAGGCAGACATATCCAGACAATTCAACCTCGTAAGACAAGTTTCTTCATAGGAAACCCATGTGAAAGTGAAAAAGGGCAGTGACAGCCTTTTAAAGAGCCATGATAAACCTTTCTTCTTCCAGAATGGGACAATAAACAGCTCTTACAGCAATCAGAGAGACTCTCTGGCTTCTGCTGCAGCGAATTTCCCCTTAAAGTACCTGAAAAGGCATTTTGAGCTCTATAAACAAAGTACAAACCGAAGTCAGGTGTTACTGAAAATGACACACTCATGGCTAGCTGATTTCCCACTGAACTGGTTTCTCCAAACATGCCTGGAGTGAAATTCCCAGGCTTAAGCTGAGAATTTACACGCAAGCCTAGGCTGACTCCGAAGAACAGTAAACACACTTTATATCAGATACCGTAAACCCCTTCTCTCACCCAGCAGCACAACTGCATGCAAAAATCACCACCTATGACATGCATTTGTATTTCAGATATGAAGTGGGGGGTAGGGGTGTGGGGAAATGCTGTAACTACCTATGAAATCCTAAGGTTGCCAACCAATGCACAGATCCATTCAGAAATTAACAATATGCCTTAAAAAACACTCCCCCAAACCAACCATGAGATAAAACTGGCCTCAACACAATGATAAGCTCACAAAAGTAACTCGGACAGAAAAGCCCCTTCTGTTACATCAGTTTCCCACTTTACTTAACTTCAAGGAGTTATTAACAGCTCTAAACACAAAAAGTATTCATTTAACTGATGTAAAGACGAACATTCTTTCTTTTTCTTTTTTAATAGGTTTCTCTATCTTGCTATCCCAAACTATAGGTTTATCTATCTGTCTATCTATCTATCTATCTATCTATCTATCTGTCTACTATTAGAGAGGACTACTTCTGTACTGTTAGGAACTGGGGAGAGAACAATCATGCCTATTTTCAAACACATCCTTCTTCCCCCCCCCCCCCCCTTTATCTTTTGACTACTTTCTCAGTCACTGGGTTTACTCACTGACAAAAGCTGATATTCGAAACAAGCTCTTTCATTTCCTAGATCAAGGAAAACGAGGCATTTTTCTCCTGAAACATGGAATTTATTTCCCCCACCCCACTAATTTCAATTAACAACCAACGCTAATGTCAAGGATTAAGCGATACGGGCTGGAATCTTTTCTCTTCTGTACTCACCTGTCCGTCAGCTGGTGATCGAGCAGAAGCAGGTTGGCGAGGGCAATTTATAGGACACAGCCTCTTCCGAAAGCCAATCAAAACCAGACAGAAAGTAGGAGTTGTCCCACACCTTAAAAAAAAAAGAAGAGAGAAGAAAAAAGAGCTCGTTCATGGGAGCAGCAGCCAGGGATATCGCTTTGTTCACATTCGTTTGGCTCTGAAATGTCTGCACGTTTGTGATAGGCAGAGGACACCAAAGCTATGCAACCAGCTCCTTTAACTAACAGCACCACACAACCTAGGGTCATCTCTGAAAGGCAGGTTTGAAACTGACAGGTTGCAGCACAAAGGATTAGCATGAAGCAAACGTGTCTCAGAATGTAAAGCAATTATCTCCATTGATAGCAGGGAATTTCTGAGTTTGGTGAGAAGATTAAAGCACGGAGATAGAGAAAAGAGGGAAAGAAAGAAGCAAGCTCATAAAATGGTATTTAGCGAGTTAAGCACCAGCTACTGCTCCTTTGCAGGATTTTCAATGTGTTCTACAAGCAGCAATCACCTGCTGCTCATGCAAAAGACAAAAACATGTTTATTTAAGCTTGTAGTTTCTTATGTATTAGCTACTGATAGAGCATTACAGTGATAAGAAAAATAAACTCACGGGTTAGGTCTGGGAAATCCCACAACAGTAAATGTCAAAGAAAATGGGTAAGAGGCAAGAGAGAGAGCTCAGAACCAAAACCCAAATGTCCCACTGCATTCCAGGGGCCGCATAGCTGCTGAGATCCCATGGGATGCTCCTCCACAGAGCTAAGCAAAGAAGTCCAGAGCTTGCTTCTTTCAGAGAAAGTTAAGATACTCTCTGGGCACAGGATCCTGCAGATTCTCAACCATTGGTACTTCCAAAACAGCAAACATCCGTGGGCACATGGTCCACACCAACCACTGAACTCCCAGCTATTGTTCTCCACTCATGTCTCTCCAAAACCAGTTTCTGCGTTGACCCTAAAGAAGAAGGGCTTATGCGCTGGAAAGCTCCTCTACTTCTTCCATCTGTATCAAGAATAGCTTGAGTGGCAAGATACCACCTGCCATGGACATCCAGAAGACAAAGCACATGCCACCTTGTGCGTCCCATGGGAAAGCCTTACTCCCTGGTATGGCCAACTGGGAAGTCCATCGGATCACCACATTTAAAGTGTTCAAGCTGCAACAGCTGGGAGATCCTCTCACCTCAACCAACAGTTGATGCAGCCTGAAAGGACATCACACACCCTTTGTTGGCATTTTCTCTGGCTTGGAAAGCCCCAGACTGAGGTAAGGGAACACTGCATCCTTCCCCGTGTCCCCTGGCGTGGTGGATGTGCCAGGGCAGAGGAGTGGCAGTGCTTGTCCTGTTCTGTCTGGCAGGAAGCTGTTGGCTAATCTCAGTTAAAACAACCTTGACACACACACAACCTGCGCCGCTTGTTTTATAGAGGTGACGCAAGACGGTGGGACGACGCCGTATCCCTTGCACAGCCCGCCAAGAGATGATGTCAGCCTGAAACACCATGGGAACAACTAGAAATCTGACCTCAGCAACCCCAAAATTACATACACCAGCTACTGAGCAGCATGGAATCACAGAACAGAATCATAGCACAGTTTGGGTTGGAAGTGACCTTCAAAGGTCATCTAGCCCAACCCCCTGCAATGAGCAGGAACATCTTCAGTTAGATCAGGTTGCCCAGAACCACATCCAGCCTGGCCTTGAAAGTCTCCAGGGATGGTGAGTCTACCACACATGGACAACATGTTCCAGTATTTAACCACCCACATTGCAAAGAATTTTTTCCTCACATCCAGCCTGAAGTTGCCCTCTTTTAGAGAGAGGGACCATGATGCTCCTGGAGCAGATAAGAAAAGATCGACTTTACATGCGGCCTCCACAGATGAAGCAGAGGCGGGTGTGTGTCAGGCGCATGAAGAAAGCTGTATCAGGCCCCTGCCGAGAAGCCAAAGCGCCAGGAAAGGGATGGAAGAGCAACACGACACTCCCGCGACCGGCCCCCAACGGGCAGCAGCCCCTCACGCCGTTACCCCGGGCAGGGTGCTCCCGGCGCTGCGGTGATGCAGGGCGGCCGGCTCCGCTCCGCTCCGCAATGGCCGTATTGACCGCCCGCAGCCCTTCCACGCCTCATTCATTCGGGCACAGCCCCGCAGAACCGCGCTCACCGGCGGGCCCCGCCGAGCTCAGGCCGCCCTGCATCACCTCCAGCGGCGCTGGGTGCCACTCCCCGGCCCTGGGTACCGCTCTCCTGGCGCTGGATAACGCAGTCCCGGCGATGGGTACCGCTCCAGGGTAACCCCGGGGCTTCGGGGGAGGCGGGGCTGCATCCTGGTGTACCCGCCTGCCGGGGAGGGGCGTGATGGGACGTTAGAGTGACGCCACTCAGCCATGATGTCATTCATGTCTTGCGAGGCGCATCCTTGTAAGGGGGGTGAGCATCCCACAGGCCTGAGCCCAGCCTTGCGTTGCAGGTGGATGCTCCCTATCATCGGTGGTTCAGAGAGAACTCTGGAGAAGCACAAAGTCACAAGGTCAGCAGTCATCAGCTGTGACTGCTGTCATACCACAAGCTATGGTATGATAACACAGTGAAGGATGAGGCTCAGTTTGCAAAGACGAATTCAGGAATTCAGTGTGGAAGCTCTGAAGCAAGCAGAGCTGTAGGGCAGGTGAAAGAGTGCTGAGGCCCTGGCACAGGTTGCCCAGAGAAGCTGTGGCTGCCCCATCCCTGGCAGTGTTCAAGGCCAGGGTGGATGGTGCTTGAAGCAACCTGATCTAGTGGAAGTTGGCAGGGGGTTGGAATTAGGTGATCTTAAGGTCCTTGCAACCCAGCCCATTCCATGATTCTGTGATTCTATGATTCCACCCTGACTGAGGGTCACCCCTTTGAAAATGCCAAAGGAAATAAATTTCTGACCAAAAAGCATCCTCCACATTGGGCTGCAAGGTTAGAACGTCACAAAGCCTGATTGCCTGTGAAAAGTCAAGATACAGTTAAGGAACAAATTCAAGATACAGGGAGTAAATCTTTCAGGACAGGGTGCCCTGTTGCTCAACTGCTTGAGCAGGATGCGTGCTTCTAGTGGTGATCCCTTTGGGTGAGAAGAAGGACCAGCAACCAGCACATTTTGCCAAAGAAAACCTTTTGATTTAACAGCTGTTGAAGATGGTCTGCCAAAATAGTGAGTTCTGCAGGATTTGTACACTTGGGAATAAGACTCTTCAATGATCAGCAATAGGTTGAAAATTTTTCTACCTCCAAGAAGGAATCCATACAGAGGTTCAAGAGCAGATGCATTTATCAGAGTTAAAGTCACTGAAAGGCTTTTGAGTATTACAACAACAACAAAAAAAGAAGAATCAGGAACTCCATCATGAAGAAGATGGAAGGGGATAATCTCTGAGACCACGGTAACTGTCTTCTGTGGTGATTAATCATAGAATCATAGAATAGTTAGGGTTGGAAAGGACCTTAAGATCATCAAGTTCCAACCCCCCTGCCATGGGCAGGGACACTGGTGGCAAGACTTCAGGGATAAATAAACTATTAGACATTTGCCTTTCTACATGGAGGAAGACAAAAAAGCAAAAGCTTGAAGGTGTTTTAACTCCTCACTGTGAACAGTTTGAGACCTATTTATGGGCAGAAGTTAGGCAAGATGGAAAGCCTGTCATCCACAAAACACTGAAATACCACAGACTTGGGGAAAAAAGGCAACGTTTCCTAATGAGATGTTTAACTGTGAAATCCAGGTCAAATGAGGAGCATGGTTTGCCTTCAGGAGCGCATTCAAACACAAGTAAGTGCTGCTGAGAGTGAGGATATACATGAGCCAGCACTAATCATTTTTAAAGCAGTAACTGATAAGCTCAATCTGACACAAAAAAAAGACACCATTGTATGAATAGCAATCAAGTGGATCCAGCCAACAGGAATGACCCATACTTAACAAATGTAATTACTGCACTTAGCTTACTTATGCCTCAGTGCTCTGCTTATAATAAATCACCTTGTAAAACAGCATTTTTATATAAAGTGAGTAGCTTGCAAAGCTCCGCAAGGTCCTCGTCTGCTCCTCGTGGTGGTTAGGCAGGTATTGCGCATCACAAAGTGAACTGAACTAAGACACAAAAGCAACCACATCAAATCAAGCAAAGACCATCCTAGTCCATTTTTTTTTCTCTCTAGCAGCAGCTCTTTCCCCACAGTATTCTCACAGACCTCTGTGACTGACATTAGAAGGACTTTACGAAGCAGACATGGTATCTGTACAGTCAGTCTATCTACAGTCACTTGACATAAACGTTTTTCTCCTCCACAGACTCACCCATATGCTTTTCAAACTCAGGTAAGCTTGTAGTATTGATACGCTGGAGGGAAGGAATGCCATCCAGAGGGACCTTGACACGCTTGGGAGGTGGGCTGATATCAATCTCACGAAGTTTAACCATGCCAAGTGCAAGGTCCTACACCTGGGTTGGAGCAATCCCAGGCACAGCTACAGGTTGGGCGGAGAAGAGATTCAGAGCAGCCCTGTGGAAAAGGACTTGGGGGTGTTGGTCAATGAGAAAATGAACATGAGCCGGCTTCAGTGTGTACTTGCAGCCCAGAAAGCCAACTGTATCCTGGGCTGCATCAGAAGGAGTGTGACCAGCAGGTCGAAGGTGATCCTGCCCCTCTGCTCTTGTGAGACCTCACCTGGAGTACTGTGTGCAGTTCTGGTGTCCTCAGCATAAAAAGGACATGGAACTGTTGGAACAAGTCCAGAGAAGGGCCACGAGAATGATCAGGGGACTGGAGCACCTCCTGTATGAAGATCAGCTGAGAAAGTTGGGGCTGTTCAGCTTGGAGAAGAGAAGGCTGCGTGGAGACCTCATAGCAGCCTTCCAGTATCTGAAGAGGGGGCCTATAGGGATGCTGGGGATGGACTCTTCATTAGGGGCTGTAGTGATAGGACAAGGGGTAATGGGTTAAAACTTAAACAGGGGAAGTTTAGATTGGATATAAGGAAGAAGTTCTTTCCTGTTAGGGTGGTGAGGCACTGGAATGGGTTTCCCAGGGAAATTGTGAATGCTCCATCCCTGGCAGTGTTCAAGGCCAGGTTGGACTAGGCCTTGGGTGAGATGGTTTAATGCATGGCAGGGGGGTTGGAACTTGATGATCTTAAGGTCCTTTCCAACCCTAACTATTCTATGATTCTATGATTCACACTGGATAATGTATCTGCTTCACATGTAATTTTGTTCCCTGTAATTATATGTAGCTAAGCTGTTACAGAACAAACCCCAGCCTGTCTACCAAGGGGTGAAATGCGTAAGCAGGAGGGAAGGGGAAAAAAAAAAATCTTATAAAAATCTCTGTGGCAAGCTAATCTTATTTCACAGGCTTTGTTCTTCAGGATTGCTTGGGGAGTTAATGTTCTTTATGGTTGTGAGAGCTAGAAGTGCTTGGAATAAGGAGAGGGGGTAAAGTAGTGATGTTGTGTGCAGGAAGTACATCTTAACGGAAGAGAGTCTTTGTACAAATGCTGCTGGCAACGAGAAGACTTGTGACGATCAGCTCAGTGAAAGGAGGATTCAGTTAACTCCTGTTGGAAAGCAGGCACTGCTGGCTGCATCCCTGTTTAAGACTTGCCATGGTCCGTCAAGTCAATGATCTATCAAACACAGTGTCCTCCAGCAGCTTCTGTCCTTTGTCCTTCAGAGGGCATCCTACTGGCCCACTTACAATGCTCCCCTGTAAAGGGGGATGACACACAATCTTCCCCTGTTGGCAGCACCTTTGCTGCCAGAAGACACCTCCTTCCTCAGCCAGAAACAGATGAAGAACCTTGATTTAGGAGTGGGGTTCCCATACCAAGCCCTGCTTCCTCGGCTGCAGGAACACCTAGCACACCAGGACTAAGAGTTTCAGGAAGTGTGACCCAGGATCAGATTTAAGCCCAAATATTTGTATAAGCTGCTCCAGGCTCATTAGGGATGAGCTGCTCTTGGCTGCTCATTAGGGAATTCCTGCTACATGCAGCTTTCCCAGTTGTCTAGGCAGTGATGTGTCTGGACTGAACCATGACATAGAAACACAGAATCATAGAACAGTTTGGGTTGCAAGGGACCTTAAATCTCATACAGTTCCATGTTACAGGGTTTCTGCAGTTCTTGCCAACTAAGGCCCATTTCTAGAGGGATCTTTGGCCAGTACCCCCCAGGAAAGGTGCAGCATTGTCCTCACTGCACCATGTATCATCTCATCAGTTTGGGGAGTGTCTGCGTGTCAACCCCAACAAATGGGACTGCCTTTCAGTGGGCTGATTTGCAGACAGGAACGGACAGTTCAGGACATCTGCTCTAAGTAAACCACGCAGAGGCAGGCTGAGGAGGAGAAGTACAAAAGATGGGGGCAACAAATGGCACGTGGTGGGCTGAGAAACAGAAGAGATGAGACTCACAGCCCTGGGGCAGGCAGAGAAGCGCAAAGCAGCTCTGGAGAGACTGAGTGAAGGAGATCATTGGAGAAAATGGGCAGAACTAGTGTACGGCGAGGTCCCCGATGACTCTGTGAGCTGGTTGCTGTACGCAGTTACTTCTTATGGGAGACTCAGCAGCCTTTCCAGGAGAGTTCACTGCAGGCTTTGCTCCATGGTTTTGCAGTCAGAGAAGTGCCAGCAGGGATCCTGGTGCCTCAGGTAACACACCTCCTGTGCAATCCCAGGCTCTCACACGGGATCCTTTTGGGCTCTCATTTTACCCCCAAGGGAGCCCTTTGCTCTAGCTACCTGTGCACCTCCCAGTCATGTGGGAAGAAGGAAAAACACCAGTGCAAAAATGCAATGGAGATCAGCACTGCATGATGCAAACTGTAACCTGAGGCAAGGGAGACAGTCCAGAGCCAGTGCACACAGATGGCTATCAGTGTGGGATCAACTTGCATCATAGAATGGTTTGGATTAGAAAGGACCTTAAAACTCATCCAGTTCCAACCCTCTGCCATGGGCAGGGACACCTTTCACTAGACCAGGTTGCTCCAAGCCCCATCCAACCTGGCCTTGAACACTGCCAGGGATGGGACTTCCTCTGGAATTTCTGGAACATCTCTGATTTGGAGGGCATCTGACACCCCAGAGCCCACTTCACGGTGGTTGAGGGTAAGAAAAAGATGTGTAGAAGTTGTTTTCTCTGCCATTTGTGTGAAACACCTGGGCAGGTGCTTCAAACAAAGCTCATTTCCCCAGAAAAGAAACTGAAGGGGCAGAATTAGTAACCAAGAAGCACAGCTCCAGATCCTCAGCACAAATAGCTTTGGAGGACATGGAAAGGGAAGATGTAGAACTGCATTTTCTTGAGAGGGCTTGTCAGCTCGCATTCCTGTGGTTGAGATCCAAAAATGTTGAACCTAGGTTAAGAACCAGGGAAGCATTCGGTCTTGTACTCTTGTCCTGTATAGAAATGTACCAGTTGTGTTCCAAAACAGCGTAAAATGTGTCCAATGAAAAGTGCTGTCCTGTCCCAGCTCAATGTACCTGATATCAAGTGAATTCTCTTCAGACTGTTTTAGATTTTTACATGTAGATTCTAACAATATATGAATGCTTGATTAATAGTAAGAATTATGATTGTTTAGCCTTAGCACAGAGTCTTACACCCAATGGGATCCTTGCTGTAGACTTGAAGTTCCATTAACCTTACTCTCTACACAGCCTCCTACTTAGAACAGCATGTTGATAGGATGAGTTTTCTTCTTGGAATAGCTATCCCCATCTCCTGCCAAAATCAGCAGCAGACTCTCTTGCGTGATATACTGGAAGCTGCACAAGAGATTGCTGAACAGCTGTTAGCTGGGGCTCTAAATGTGAGTGTGTACTGATAGGGTATATCTGCAGCTTTGAGCATGGTGTCACAGCTGTCAGGCTGTGCAGATAGCACAACCACAACAATTCCTACAGCCTCTGTTCCAGCAAAGATTATCTTGACTTAACAAAGTCCCTCCTACATTGGTTTCTGCACCTAAGACCAACCAGGTGACTCAGTTAGTGAAGTCAATAAATATAGATGAGACACTGACCTTGACTGGGGAAGAGGGAGCTATTGTTCTTTCAGGAAGTACAACCTTGCTCAAAATGCTATAGAACCTAAGGGCCCTATCCTGCCACCAAGCTAGTGACTTCGGTAAGAGTGGGAACACTGGAAACCACAGTCTAGTGAAGGGAGAATAATTCTTAGCAGCTGTTCATGCAGAAGAGACACTGGAAGGATGCAAAGTCAGGAAAGACAGCAAAGACAGTTTGAAATACGAAGGCGATGATTAGAAACTGAAAGATCATTTATGTACTACAGACCTCTCTGATGTCTGGGCAGTCAAGGACCTGGTGATATAGCCTGGAAGAACTAGTTGAATCAATAATGAACTGCAGTCCTGACCAGGAGTGCGGATAGTGCTGAACAGCCCATGAGCACATGGACTGAGCCAGGCAAAGCTTATGGCAAGCAGAAAGAGCAAGATGTGGCCTTTCAGCAATCACAATTTAGATGCTAGCAGATTCTTCCATGACTAGGTCACTCACTTGGGTAAACCTATAGAGCCATCTGATCTATGCTCACTGGGAATGGCAGGTGATTCACCATGTTTATTGATGAATACTGATTTGGACCATTTCTGCCCTCAGACAAGTAGATGTAATAACTGTGAGACAGCGTATGCAACAGATGAATGTTCATGTTATACCTGTAGTTGAAGACTACGTATAGTTGAAGTATATGTATAGTTGAAGGCTATAACATGCAACTTGGGGAGAAAACCAAATCAAAACAAATCAAATCAAACCAAAACAAAATAGCACAGCTTAGTTATGAGGGAATGAAGTTACAGAGTCTCCACTCAAGGAAAAAGGGATACAGCCTGATTTATTTTATTTCTCCTTATAATTTTAATTTTATAATATATTAATCTATAATGTTGCTGGGGATGTCACCACATGGGATCATCCTGATCTGAAAGTAGTGCTGGGAGGTTACCTCAGAAGACTCACATGAACTGGAGAATGTAATAAGACATGATCACCAGAGGACAAGAGGCACATAGTACTATAAGATCACTGTATAGCCGGTTGTATTCTTATATTCTTATGCTTTTTTCTACAAGATTTTGCCCTTGCCCGCTGTCAAGGGACAGGTTACCAAGGACTTTTGCCTTGACTTTATATGTTCTTATGCCCCTCAGACCACAGCAGCCAGTCCTACTGAGTGAATTGTCGATTCTAGAGCTGTTCCTAACCCAAACTTGCCAATGTAGCCACAAAGAGTCACAAAGGAGGGAGACTGAACTTCACTTTGATGACGCTCTGACGCTCATCATCCCCAGTAGATCTGACACGGGCTGTGCTTATGCACAGGAAGGCGTCACATTGTGTTGGCAGGCAAAGGAGAACCTCGTCCTGATCAAAGTCAGTTTTACTCTTCCCTCTGTGAGTGATTGGCATTGCTTTTGCACCCAAACATGTGTCACCATTTCTCTGGAGGAGAATAAATGGGGAAGCTGTGGTTTAGAAGTCATTATTTTAATTGAAAGAGTGAGCTTGATGCTCTGGTTCAATTAGATGTGCCTTGTCTTTTTTTCTTTTTCTTTAGGCGAGAGGTGAAGCACTGGGTGAAGCACTGGGTGAACCATGGATGGCTTGTTTTCAAGATCTTTCACCTGCAAAGTTCCAGTTCTTGTGAGCTCCCACAAAGTGAAAACACAGATGTCAGCCCTTGGGATAGGCTGAGGAGGTGCACACTGGCTGGTCAACACTCTGTGTGAGATCACTGCCTGTTCAACGCTGCGTGAGATCACTGACTGGAAGGTAATGTTTTATCCAGGCAGAGAAAGCCACAGTTTCTGCAGCAGGTTTAGCTGCAGCAGTGGGTGCACATGTCTTAGTGATTGCAGTCACATTTCTCTGCTTAAGAGGGGTGTACAGCATCTTGCACTGTAACTTACAAGGGTAAGCCCTTCACTGCTCCCCAGGAAAGGTGCAGGATTGTCCTCGCTTCATTAGGGACTGTAGTGATAGGACAAGGGGTAATGGGTTAAAATTTAAACAGGGGAAGTTTCAATTGGATGTAAGGAGTAAATTCTTTCCTGTTAGGGTGGTGAGGCACTGGAATAGGTTGCCCAGGGAGGTTGTGAATGCTCCATCCCTGGCAGTGTTCAAGGCCAGGTTGGATGAGGCCTTGGGTGATATGGTTTAGAGCAAGGTGTCCCTGCCCATGACAGGGGGGTTGGAACTTGATGATCTTAAGGTCCTTTCCAACCCTAACTATTCTATGATTCTATGATTATCACAGAAGCACAGAATGGTTTGAGTCACAAGGGACCTTAAACCTCATCTAGTTCTAGCCCTGGAAAAGGTCACTTGCAGAAGGAGCAGAAGTTCGGTTGCTAAGACATTTAAGAGCAGGTTAGGTAAGCCCCATCAACAGAGATGTACCTTTAGTGGATCCTGTCTCAGGGCAAAAAGAGATGCTTAAAGACCTCCTCTCTTCATACTTCACATCTGAATCTCTCCCCATTACTTGCTACTTCTGCAGCTCTGAAGCCTTTGCCGTTTAGCTCTGTTTACTTATAAAGCTATCCTCCAGTTCTGGTGTTACCCACAGACCGGTCTGTGATTTAATACCCAAGAAACAATAAGGGAACAGTTGTTTATCCTGAAAATGTATCAATAAGGTCATTGATTCAAGTTTTGAGTATTACATAATCCTCAAGGAGCCCTGACCTGCACTGCAAGAGGCCAGTAGGAATTCCTAGATCTAGGAAAGAGATGTGCTTGTTATTTTGGGGAAGGAAGCGGCTTCTTTTGTTCCCTGAAGGCTTTCCTATATGTGCCCATTTACCCACTGTCCTGCAGCTTCACATCCAAACAAACAAATGGATGAAGGATACATCACAGGTATAAGAACAATGATTTATGTTTGCATGTACAGGCAACAAGACAAGCAGGGGAAAATCAGGGGCCAGGACATACCCTTCATGGACGTTTGCCTGGTATAAGGGCCATAATGTTGCTAAGAAACCCACATCAATCTGACTGCCCTTAAGCAGGGTTTTCACACCTCGGAGTGGATACGCAGAGATCTCAGGGGCAGGCAGGTGCACTCATTCAAAGTGACTCACTTCTCTTTTGCTGACGTTCCTGGTTTTCCAGTAGAGCTCACATGGCAAGCTCGGACACAAACAGTAAGCCCCAACCAATCTCGCTGCTCTTCACAGCTTCTGTAAAGGCCTAATACATTCATCCTGTAACAAACATGGGTGACCACAGCCAAAACCAAAGGCAGAATGGACATGTTATATACCCTCCACAGCTGGTTTCACAGAACTCAACCCACTGACAGTATCTGGGGTGCACGCAGCATACAATGTTCTTCTTCCCTTACTGGCCTTGACAGTGCATTTCAAGTAGGCTATAGAAACAAGATGCAAAAATAGTGCAGTTAATGACAAGTTTCCAGTCTAAGCAGGAGCAGCACATCAAACGACGACCAGGCAAGTAGAAGAGAGTTTGTTCACAGTAAATCTTCTTTGTCCAGCAAATCATGGTCTGCTTTTCTAAAACCCACACAACCTGGTATGAAAACAAGCTCACGCAGGTCTCTGAGGTGAGCAGATGTTGCAATGCAGTGTAAGGAATGTGCCCAGTGAGACATGAAAACCAGACTTAAAATTGAGACAAAGCCTCACACCAAGTTTATCACACAGCACAAAAAACAATGGTCATTCATGCAATTAATGTAATTGTTCTTTTCTATCAAGGTTCATCTGGACCTGGTCTTCCAGGGTAATAGCTGGGCTGTTCAGCGTGTACCTGAGGTAAAGCATACTGAAAAACACAGCAAGGTTTTAAGCCCCGTAAGAAAGGGGAGAATTCATTGGAAAGGACTTTCCAAACCAAACAGGGTCCATCTGAAGCTGGCAGCTGAAGTAACCACTGCAGTTGATGGGACTCTCAGCTAAGCAAAAGCAATCTACCATTCATCAGGGTCATTTTCTGTAAGGAAGCAAAACAGAGGAGAAAACCCGTGTAACCAAGTTAAAGGCACTTTCCCAATTCTATTTATTGAGCATGTTCAGAGAATAAATAGTGGGTTTATGAAAAGCACTCGGGTTTTATCTGATAATGTAATGTAAATCTTCCCTGACGGGCTGAGATGCTCCAGAATCTGTGACTTGCCAGATCTGAGAGTAGTGGCACAACTGCACCATGTAGCTCAATAAGTCCAGGGAACCACTGGGTTTCATTGGTCTTGAAAAGCACAACCTCCATGAACTGACCTGCAAAAAGCCTGCTAAATACATCAGTGAGTTATCAGCACTGTTCTCAGACTGAAGTCAAAACACAGCACTGCCTCAGCCCCTACAAACAAGAGAAAAAACTGTTACAGCTGAACCCAACACAACATAGTGCATTTAATGCAATCTGCAAGGTCTCATGACTTAAATCTCTTAAATCCCCCACCTCCAAAGTGCTGTTCAGTTAACCTCGAAACTTTCACTCTAAAACAAAGCTGACTTTTGGCTGAAGACCTTTGGAGGGAAGCTTCAGGGCAGACAAGCTGAAATGCATTTCAGATGGAATCTAAACCAGCCATCTCTGCAGAATGGAGACGCTACCACAGCTGCAGAATCATTTATCAAGTGCTAGGAGCGTGTTCGATGCATCTGCAGACAGGCAGACACCTTTCCCACAGCCTCCCCAACCTCTCGCAGCTGTTCAGACCCAGCAGAGCAGCCAGCAGCATGCAGAGTGTCAGTGAAAAATCGGCTTAAGAACTTCTTGCCTTTGCTGGAGGGTAACGAGGCGCCGTGTTACGAGCGAGGGAGAGGCAAAAGGCATTTAAGAAACCCATTTTCCATAAATAGCCATTAAATAATCTTTATAATCTAGCATGATGAGTCTAAAACCTTTGCTCTTGAAGATTAAGAGTCCTCTGATTGAAAAAGAGGCTTTTCATTCCTTCTCAATTGATGCCTCTCAGGCAATGGGTGCTGTAGATCAACTTCTGGGGATCTTTTAGCGTTTACAGTAAAGTCCCCTCTAGGAGAGGTGAAGGAGTTGGAACTACATGTTCATATTTTAATTAGTATAATTTTGTTGTCATTCCTGCAGGCTGAGCTGGAATTGACAATTTTCCATCCCCCCAGACTGGCAGTATGGGGACTGTTGGAAGGGAGAAGGGAACTGCACGCTGCCTTCAGCTCTGTATTTATCCTCAGCTTTTTGTTGAAGGAAGATATAAATGTACGTCAGCATATGCTTTAGCTAAAAGCAAGAGCTTGCCAACTCCAGCAGGTTGGGAATTTTCCATCCACAAAAAGAGCAATCTCAGCAAAAAAAATTAAAAAAAAAGGCAAAAAAGTATTAAAATTGTTCTGGGGTCAAAAAGGGGCTTTTGCCTAAATCATTCAACTTATTTTTTTTCATTCCACTTAAATCAAAGTCAGCATTTTCTTGAGCTAGATCCAAAGCGTTCCAAGTCATGCCAGTGTTAAGCTGCATGACTTCAGGCCACTGTTTGCCTGCTGGGACTGCAGCTTTGGGTGCTGTACACTTGTAGCCTTCCCAAATTAAACAAGAAAGCCACGTGCTTGATTACCAAGCCCCAAAGGGAACATGGATTCAAGAAGCAATTTGCAGAGGATAGCTCCATAGTGAGTATTAAACGTGACAATCCAGATATAAGTTCTGCCTCAAGCAGTCATTGAACTGCTTCTGATGGGAGTCTGGCAAATATCCCATTCCCTATATTCCCTCCTTACATATTCACTGATGCTGGTTGCTGGAGACCAAGCTTGGAGATGCTCATACCTCCACTCTGAGCAGCACAGTCATTCTTATATGCTTGCAGTAAGCCAACTCAGCTGTTTCCCATGGCAGTATCCTCCTCTTGGGGGACATTGTCTGGGCAGGAGTCCAGAGCATGAAAATACAACATATAAAGTATCCCAGGCCCCTCTGAGCATATGGCTCACTGAGCTGGAACCTTCAGCTCAGCAGCCCAAAGAGAAATCCTGTTACATTAAAATGCCTTTGTTAAAGGTACCTAAAGGAAGCACTCTGTCAGGCCGAACTAAATGAAGGAAAAAAGGTGTCACACAAAACTATGTGTGTATGCTTTATTTTTAGGTCTTGATTTTCAGCCAGGACAAAGACCAGCATTAAAGTATCAGAAACAATTTCCTGAGAGAAAAGCCTTTAATAGAGCAAAGTAAAACCCTCCACTGCACACAGAGATCTCCCCAGCCTAGAGATCAGAGGCAGGCTCAACCACATGCGACAGCCATTAATCCCATCACTGAATGCCTAGCTAGGCCATACATGGGCACAGCTACAGGGCATGAGCAGGAGACCTTACCCTGGTACACACTTGTAATAGAAGGAAAAAGCCATGCATTTTCATTGTCCAGCCATTTCAAATGGGTTTTGTCAAGCGTGCCGAAAATGGTATTTGTTATAGGTATAAGATTCAATGAAGTTCAGGGGTGGGACAGAGCCTGAGTTTATTAATTCCACCCTCCTCCAAAGGGAAGTGATGAATGATATTGTTTCAGAGCATCACAAAGTTAGGAGAGCAAACAAAGCAGGACTGGCCACTCCTCTCAAGGCCTTCATGCACTAAAAAATGGCCAGTTTTAAAAGCTTACCTCACAAAGCGTGGAAGCCTTGGGAAAATGGTGTAACAGAGGCTGCAGGTGGGGAAAATCCTTTGCTGGATATAGAAGCTGAGTACTCACAACTCCCGGCTCCCAAGTGCCTAATTGGGTTTGAAAGAACTGTTAAATACCATTCACAAAACCAGCTGTCTCTAAAAGAGGGAAAGCAGCAGTAGGAAAATAAACACAAAGAGCTCTCTTGTTGGACAGCAGAGCCTCAAAACAGGCATTGAAAGCCCTTGGGGAAGCAAAACTATGGGAGTATCAGCAGCATCACTCCACCTGCTGTAGACTGAGTGGCATTTTCAACAAACTAAAGGGTCATCTGAATCCCACATGCTACTCAAAGGCCAGCAGCAGCCAGCCAGGGCACAGTACACAAAGGGAAACCTAAGAGTTGTGAATTCCTGGCATCCTGATGCCATATTGCTCCACGACTTCAGGTCACAGCTGATGTCTTTGTGTTAAATAACCCTTGATGGATTTTTCTTTCCTTTGTTTAGCTCCTTTTTGAACCCGTGTCATGCTTGGCATCTGCCACGTCCAATGGCCGTGAGCTCCCCAGCTGAACCACACACCCTGCCAAATGGCACCAGTGGTTGTTCCAAGTGCCACCTGCTAATTTCCTCTGGTGCACCTTAACTCTTGTGTGAGGCAAACTGTTGTCCTTTACTTTCTTCATGGCAATGTATCTTAGACCTCCATATCACCACCTCAGCAGTCACTTTTCCAGGCTAAAGAATCTGCTACCAAATCAAAGGAGAGGGAAGAGCAAAGCCTCTAGCATGACTCCATGGCTGCTCTCAGGAAGGGCACCATGGATCCAGCCTTGCAGTGAGGGCAAACAGACCTCACCTTGCATGCTGGAGAGGTAAAAAGGAAAGATCCTGTTGTCCCCAAGGCCCTGATCTACGCATGCAGTTAGGCCAAATAGCCTTATCCACTAAAGAAGGATAATGCATGAAGCAGTGGTGGTTTTGCTCTATCTGCTAGCCTGGCTCTATAAATCTCTCTTCTAGACCAGTATCATTCCAGGATGGCAGATCCATCAGACTGACAAAGAAGCAGGAATGATTTAATAACCCAGTGACCTCCTCCAGCACTGAGGCAACCATCTGAAGCGTTAAACTGGGACACACACAAGCTAGATGGAGCTTCCAGCAAGCTGGCCCTGAAACCAATCTGTCCTCCAGGTTCAGCTGTGATCCAAGGCCTCCCTGATACAGCCCAGCTGGGTAACACTGCCTCTGAGAACCGAGGAGACTGCCAGCTTGTGAGAAAGAGCACAGAGCCCTGTGAGATAAAGGTAAAACCAAGGACAGAGGTAGGATTGTCAAGATCTGATAGGTAACAGCTCCACGGTGCAAGAGGAAAAACCTCAACATGGGAAGGCAGAAAAGCCTGAAGGGGTGACAATGCAACCCCAGATAGATGATGGCATCTCAGCAGCATGGATGTTCCATACCAGCAAGCAGCTGAGGCTAACCCTCCTGCCTGATGAGTAGACACACTTTGGGTGTCTTTCTCAGTGGTCAGCACAGCCTTGTAGCTCAGTCCTCACCTGTATTGTATCCCACTCACAGTCTCTGTCTATGATAAAAGATGCCCCAAAACAACTCCAAGGAGAGAGGGAGAGTTACAAACTACTGAGATGCTTGTATGTTTTATATTTTCCATTGTATCTGGGTTTTCAGGTTTTGTGGGTTTGGGTTTTCCTGTTGTTTTTTTGTTTTGTTTGAGGTTTGTGTTTTTTTGTTGATTTGGGTTTTTTAATCCATGTCTGTAAGACTGCCAACAAGAAAAGCCAGTCTGAAGTTCGGAAACATGCAAAAGGAGGAATATTGGAAATGCAAATTAAAAGAGCCAAGGGGAAGAGAGTAGGACATGTTCCAACAAGCTGCTCTGCCTCTCAAGGCCGTGATGACAGGGAAGGGAAAGTCAGATTTGGGCCGGGTGTCAAGGCAACGTTCTCATTAGGAAGAAATTCAGGGAGCTGAAGGAAGGGAGAGAAGAGAGCAAAAGGTCTATTTTAATTCAGGAAGGGGGACAGCTTGGTCCTCACAAAGCACATCACCCTGTCTTCCTCACTCATACAGGAGGTGCCATCCTGTAATGGCAGCTAAGTCACAGACTTAAGTATCCTCCCAATCTGGCGAACAATACACACACCAGCCCCACAGGGATCTGCTTCATCAGTAGTTAATCCTACTTCTTCTCTTTTCCCCTTCAAGCTGTTCCAAAACAGCAACAATTTGAGCATGGTGTCACTCAGGTACAATGCAAGCACAGCAATTGCAGCGTACAAACCATTGCTGGTTTGTAAACACAGAAGCTGGCAAGCTCTGGAGCATCCTTTGCACATCATGTGGGGAGGCACTCCTCTGAGGTGGGACTGCCAAAAGGGCCAGGGCAAGGATCAGGGAATGACTTCTGCTGTTGGGAGTCTCCAGCAGCAACGAACCATCCATCCTCCCTTAGGCAGCACAGTGCCATGGAGCCAATGGCTCCAGGAGTGCTCTTGTAACTCTCCCTATTCTATTCCACCACAACCCGCTGTGCCTGGATAGCTGAGCACAGGAGCTTTTCCTGGCCTTGCAGGACACCTGGAGACACAGCAGAGCTCTTGTCATGGAGTCGTGCTAGCCCCTTGGTTTGCTGCTCTGCATGGTACAAGGCTCATGCCCACAGAGTATGGTAGCTCTGCAGACCAGGTACCTTTAGTGCTGTTGACAACCATACAGATACTAAATACATGGCTTGCTGTAAGATGAACAGTGAGCAAGGATGGAGGTATGCCCTCTCTTCTCCCCTCTTAGCTCTACCTTGGCTTTACTGAATGCCTGATAGTGCAGAGGTGGGTCAGTGCCTAGAGCTTTGATCAAAACTATACAATAGCCAAGCAGTTTCTGTCCCAAAGAGTAAACAGACAAGAGGCACATGAGAACAGGGAATTTTGCCTGCACTTAACTCAGAAAACGCACTTCTTCAGCCAAGACGGATGCAGATGATGGTTCAAATGACACCAGCAATCTGTGGCAGTGGTAGGACCAGGACTTGGGTCTCACAAACCCCAGTCAAACGTCTAAGAAACTATAAAAAATAATAATAAAAGAAATAAAAATCAATCATCCTTCCAGTCTACATGAGGATACAGTTGCAGTGACAGAGCCTTAGATGACAGTTCATTAAGCCACATTACACATCTTTCCTATGACTCAACTACTAAAAGCATCTAAACTACAATGTTTAACACTGCAGATGCTGACACAGGCTGCAGGGCTTTTCCCTTTGGCTGGGCTCCTTACCAGTTTCTCCAATCCAGTGTACCATGTGGAATCACAAACAGATGAACCAGCACAAGCGAGGAGGAAAAAGAGGTGGAGGAGAACAGCAGCTTTTGAATTCAGCATTGCAAAAGCCTTTCCCATGGTGAAATGACAGCCTTGCCAACTGCTGGCAGCACAGCCAGGGTATTTTGTGTACTTGATGTTGTGCAAGTATCCATTGAGAATCTGTGGAAGAAAGCCTTTTTCCCAGGAAGGCCTTTTATTTATTTTCCTTCCCAAACGTAGGGAAATGGAGGAAGCAGAGCCCTGTACTTACCCTGCTGTAGTCTAGATTGCTGTTCTCACCCTGAGCTTTAAGAGTAAACCCCTCAGTTAGCGTGACCTGCAGCATCAGATAAAGTAATCTAAAGCCATCAGCAACACTCTTGCAACAGCGCATCAAAGGATCAGCATCTCAAGCTCTAACACACAAATGCCACAGGCTTGTCTTGACATTTACACAGCAGGAGAAACTGTGAGCAACCCAACATAGTCCAGCATCCTTGAGTTACATTTAATGCACAATAGTAGTTTATTCTTACTGTTTTCTTTCCTGCTTGGGTGAACAATTGGCAGCATGGAAGAGAACCCTACAATGGCACTAAGCAAAAACACTTGGGTTGTCATTGGCCTCAATCTGCTGAGTTTTAGCTTCCTCCAGATCTATTTGTGCCACAGCATGTACAAGATACTGTGATTTAGATGCTGCAAAGTCACCACCAGCCAGAAGAATCCAGCACTTCACAAGATGAGCTCATGGACATTTCATCCACATGAACTGTGGACATGTGGGCATAGTTTCCCTGCTAGGCTGCTTTGTAATTACCTCCCTTACCCTGTAAAGCTTGTCAAAGGTGGCAAACAGGTTATAAAGGGGCAAGATGTGGCAGACCCAGTGCCAGATGACTTAAAGAAAGCCTTGGAAAGCCAGGCTAGAGCTCAAGTGAGTCACTGACTGGCCACCAAGCAGACTGTGCCTCTGTCTTCCCCACTCCTCCTCATCAGGTGTTTCCACACATTGAATCAAAACATGGCATCTTACAGGCAGATAATATGGGCTCAATAAATCCATCACAGCTGCCCTGATCCACCTGTTTGCACATACAAGCTCTCAAAGTCATTGTGTTTTCATGAGTGGCATCTCAATTGTAGTCTGAATCCAGCACATGGCTTTACATCCTTTTAAACATTCCAGAGCCTTTCTGTATTTGTTTTTAAACTGTTGGACTAGTGATGCCTTCTGACCCATGCTCAAATAAAAACGTAAGAAGGAATGTTAAATTGAAAGAAATATCAACATATGGGGGCATGACTTTCTTCCTTCTAGAAAGCAAGATTAAACCAAATCAGGCTGCTCTAATAGCAGATAAAAGTGTTTTAAAATAGATTCACTCTGTTTCAGCTTGGACTTTTGCAAGCACTTTGCTCAAGTAGGGACTGAAATCAATCTTTTCACATCAAAACCTTCAGTACCCCTCACTGTGTTAGTAGAGGACTGCACATGCACAGGGCAGCACAGATACACACATCTCCATCTGGTGAAATATCAAAATCCACAAGAACTCTTCACCTTCCAGAAGAGTTGCAGAGACCAAGAATGATGCCGCTGGCAGGCAGACAGCCCAGAGGTACACAGCCCCTGAGCCACCAGCCAGGAGAGATCCAGGAGATTCCACAGTTCACAGCCTCTGCTTCCCAAGAGTGGTTTGTCCTTTTTTCACTCCTTCCCCTAGCAATTACACTAAAGCACCCCACCTCCCTTTAAAAAGCCAGATAACCATGACCCCCTGCCTGCTGACAGACTTCTTGCAAAGTTTTGCTTCATTCCAAACCACTCTCCCATTGAACACACCATCCTACCTCCCCCCTTTAGAGTTCAATACAAGCATAAAGTCTTAGCTAACTGCTGCTCCATCACACGCATAGGTGGTGTCAAAAGACCAGTCCCTGTGAGCAGAGCTCTGCAAGCCATGCAGAGCCTCAGGGTCTCAACCTTCTCCTTTCCATGCAGCCCTGCAGTACAAACTCCTCTTCTACATTCATAGCATAGGTTCCGCTGTAAAAGAACACATGTGAGCTGAAAAGACACTACGTTTCAGGCAGAGCTTACGTCCAAGTCACACACACATCCCTCCAACAGAAAGCAAAGGCAGTACTAATAAAGAAGATTCAGCGCTGTAATTAAAGAGGTTTTTTAGTCTTCAAGGTTTTAATTTGAACAGACATTTCTACTGTGTTCTCAAGATATCTACAGCAAACTTTACATCACTTTGCATCTGTTTTTCTCCCCCAGTTTCAACCATGGTAGTTTTTTCTGATATTTGTGATTCTTTTTGCAATGTGTTCAACACCACAGCAGCTGGGACTCCGCACACATACAGCATACACCTAATAATAGCACACAACTCCCAGCCCTGTTACTTGTTTCATGTAAAATGATATCAAGACTGATGCAGCAGCCAAGTCCAATCAGCAATTCCAGATGTTTGGACAGAAGTGCACTCATCACTGAAGTTTGTAGCAGTTAACAGATACATAGCACACATCACACAGTGCTATTCAGTGTCACACAGTTACAAAGAAAGGGAGTGCTAGCAGAGATGTTTTCCCCTCATACAGGAACCTGTACACGGCAGCACTTCCCAAGGCTTTAGCAAAGCATACATTAGACACCAATATGCTGTACAGTGCAATTTAAGTTATATCGTATGCAACATGGACAATAGTGCACTTAAACCAGTCGCCACATTCAAGAGTTAGATCAATACAATCAAAATATTGAAGGTACATATTCCCTTAAGAACACTGTGCAAGTTAGTTCCTTTTCCCTTTTGCTTTTAATTTTGGTAAATGGCAGAGTGTCTGCATTGATTTACCCCAGCATTTGGGGAAGGGGGCCCTCAGTGTCCAGCTTATTACACAAACAGCTATGTGCAAAAGAGCAGAAGCACGGCTGTTAGCAAGAGTGTAAGGCAGTGTCAGGCTGCAGAGCCACAGCACTTATGGCTCAGGAAGATGACGTGACCTGCAAATAAGGTGTCAGTGACTTCAGGGGGCAGAGTGCAGATATGCCCTTCCAAGAGGAAGCAAGCTGATCATCAACATTAAATACGTGAATAAATGTGGTGGACACGCAGGTAAGCAAAGCTCTGAAGTGCTCCACTGTGTATTATACCTGTAGCCACCAGACTGGAGCCTAGAAAGCACTGGGAACAGAAAGGTTAAAAGAGAACATGCAAATAGCCTGGTACAAGAGGTCTGTGAACTGTCTTCTCCCAGTACTACCTCCAAGGGCCCACACATCATGTGCAATACCTTGCAGGACTGCTCCAGGTAACATCTCAAGAAGATGGTGACCTGCAGGTTAATTCAAGCCTCCAGCTCCTGCTGTTTGCAGTGCCTATAAGCACTACATTGCTGTTTGCAGTGCCTATACAGCAGAGGATCAGGGAAGAAACTGGTGTGGCTGCTCAGACTGACACCAGCATTTTCACATGGAGGCTGTGAACCACATTAAGCTGAGCAAGCACACAGCACTGGGGTGTGGATTCAGTCCTGATACACCCATGGAGGATGAAATGCCAGCTCAAAGAGAATTTGCTGCCTTTTGTTAGCTGTCACAGCTGGTTACCCAATTTCCTCAGATGCCTGCAGTTTGCATGAGAGACTAGAGCAGCCAAGCAATTAGATCAAAAAAAACCCTCTTTGCTTCTCTATTATTTAGCTCAATACATAATTACTATGTTAGGAAATTGCATAACCTTTAAGTGTGCTTCATGTATAGTCTATTATGGGGAAAAGAACGCCTTCTGAATCCTTCCCATCTGGTTAGCGAGAATGCATTTCAGATGTACAAGAACAGTAGAAATTCTGAATTGGATATGCATACAGCACCCAGGCAGGTGCAGATCCCACAGATATAATTTTAAAGGGTGAGGAATAATTTTAGGGGCTTACATTTGCATTATACCCAGAAGGCAGCTCCAGAAGACAGTTTGGAGGAAAGCATGGCCAACTTATGCCTCCCCTGTTACGCAGTACAGCCACCCTGGGAAGCGCTCCCAATGTCAGACTGGGTTTAGTGAGCAAGACCGTCACTCTTCAAAACTACATAGAAATAGGTATTACAAGTAGTGGAATTACTCTTCTGCCTTAAGTGAACATCACTTTAAAAGGGATCTTTTTATTTTTTAAGCCAGATGACTTTAGGCCTAAGTTTAGGTTAGTTGAGAAGAGAACAAAGAAATAAGGTCTGAAGCAAAAGGCATTAAGGTAGCAATCACTATTCACATAACTTTACATAGCTTCTTGGTTATAGAACTTGTCTTAGAATATATTTAGTGGTTACATGACTTTTGCAATTACTCTCCAGATACTTCTACGCCAGCTAAAGATGCTGCATTCTCACGTATATCTATCTTTATATGAAGTGGCTTTTAAATAAAGGCGGCTTCATTCCAAAAGCAGATTAAACTGTCACAGAAGCTCAACAGTTTCCAAAGAGATCAATGCTGACCTGATGCAGCTCCATTCATTTCAGTAGAACAGGCTAACAGCAAGTGCCCTTTTAGACAGTCCCATGTGCACTTTCGTTAATTCAAGTCTTCGCAGTCATGTACAGCTACCAATGGAATCAAGCTGAACAAAAGCCTAGGTGAGTTAATATTTCAGATCCCCTCTTACCTGTATTATTTTCTTAAGGGAAAAAACTATCTAGCAAAACCTCTGATTTTATAAAAGCAGACTTCAGTCACAGAACCACAAAGACCAGCTACAAAATACAGTTACTTGGCAAAAAAGCTTATCCCTAAAGTCTTCAAGCAGTTTTAGCAGCTACAAATGATCTGAATCATTAGCATTTTTGTAGTGATGGCCCTTTCTTCTGCAGCAGCTACCTGGTGTGCCAGATCACCTTAACTTCTGACTTCTGCTTTTGATGTTTCATAAAATGTATTGCAAGAGCATGAAGGAAAAAGCACACCAGGTGGAGCAAAAGTGTTTTGCTGAGCTGCAGGTTAAGCCCTGCTCTTGCACCCCAGCAATGCTGAGAAGCTGTTCAAGTGTAGAAAACCAGTCAGTGCAGTTCAAAGTTTCAAGAAGGCAGCTTGATTCTAGTTAAAAGGACAACTCTGAGCCACTGTCTTGCAAGTGAACACCTCTGCCAACTACTTAACCCTTTTGCTTTCCAGGTAGAATAAAGAAGTTTGTTATTCCTTAGACATTCATACATGCCAGACAATTCTACCTGAAGGTCATGGCTTAAACATTAGCAGCAGAATCCCTACTTCAATTTTGTATTGCACTGAAACTTCTCACTCTGGTTTGGTATTCAACTTACTGCTCCCGAGCCAATACCAACACAAAAACCCCAAGTGTTAGATGTGAAGGCTACCGAGGGTATCATATAGACTGGTAGAACCTGTAGATAGATTGTACCATTCTCTAGTTTTTCAAGGAAACTAAAGAACTAAGCTGCCTTACTTACTCTTGGAGAAAAGGTGCTTCCAGACAAAACGCCTTTACCTATCTACACATAACTTTGTATTTTCATCCTGCTGAGTGTTTAGAGAGTTCAACAAGACCAGAATAAGTCCAAAATAAATCTGAAACATCCCATCTCTTGGCCCATCCTGGTCATCCACAGTTGCTTGGAGGTAAGAGTTCCAGCTTCTGCTGACACCGTACACAACATCGAGACACAAAAGCTGTCAAGAGAGGAGGATGCTGTGCCCAGTCATGTATGTCTGCTGTAAACAAAACAAAATGCCCTCCCAAAAAGCAGAGAGGTACATAGTGTGAAGTGGAGGTTTCAGCAGTGGGAGGACTGAGGGTCAGCTGTACCCAGAGGGCTCTGCAATACATGCACTTTCCATGTTTAGTCTTTAACATAAAGGGGACTGGAAAGGAAAGACCTGAGGCAAAGCCCTGCCAGCTCACAGGTTCTCCTACATCCTATCATCTGTTCCCATCTCTGCTATCTGCCTCCTCAATGCATTAACCTTTGCCTGAAGTTGCTTGTTGTATTTTATGATGTTGATCATTTCTTCCTGGGCTTCATCCAAGAACTTGGAAGGCCTGTTCCACCGAAGAAAGACACCTGAAAGTCCAGAGACACCACAAGTCAGAAGGTTTCCCTGTTACAAGGAAGAATCATTATTCATATTCCATCAGCTCTCAAGTAATGTTCATACAGTTTATGCATTTTACCCTTCCCTCCAAACAGCATTCAGAAATACTGACCAAGAAATACTCCCCAAGTTCACCATTCTATTAAGCAAGCTTAATAAAGGAAAAAAAAAGAGGTTATTTCATTCCCTTTTTCCTCATATATTGATCAGACCAATCCATATTCAGGTTCCACCCTGCCATGACAGCCTGCTTGTTTCTCTGTGCCTGGGATGAAGGAAGTTTCTACAGCAGGGAACCCACTGCACATAGATTATCCTGGCCAACATGGCCAGTAACAAAGAAAGGAAAGTCTTGGTTGATACAGAACAAAAGCATGAGGTCTGCAGAACATCTGTGGATTAGGTACTGCAGAAATACTGTACTGTAAAATGGTACTTGTAAGGTTCCCTGGCAAAGAGTAGCATGTACCAAACCTCAACAGGAAAAAGCATCATGCCTCTGGGGATGGCACATGCCAAAACTACTTTGGAACAGATTTCAAAGACCTCCATCACTTGAGACAGACTACACACAGAGCAGAGACAACAGGAAAAAACCCTTAAAAAGCTTTACAAGTAGCCACAAAATATATATTTGCCTGTAATAGAAAAAGCCAGCCTGGCTTACCTTCCCAGAGCTGCAGGCTCTGTGGGGCAACAGAGGGCCAGATGACAAGGCTGTTGGCCTCAAAAAGAGGATTCTGGAATTTTATCAGCTCTTCAGAACTGTTCACCCAGGACCACAGGGACATAGTCTTTTGTGGCAGCTTCAGTTTAGACCTAACAAACCCACAGGAACAAGTTAGTTTTCACTTCTGTACTGTAAAGACTCATCTTGTCAGAACCCCAATGACCTAGAAGGCCTCAAGCTTTTCCATGTTCTACTAGCCCTGACAATTCAGGGTTATCCCTTCAATACCTCTCACCAACATGGCACAGGGTGTAAACCTAAAACAGTTTACTCAACCTGGCAAATTACAATTAGTTTTGAAGAAAAGGATAGGGAAAAAACATTTATAAGCTAGGTGGAAGTCAGCTGCCTTCTGTCCAGATGAAGAAACAGTCACCTCCCCAGAGTGGTTCAACTGCCATGTTTGGAAAGGGGTTGCATTCTTCTGTTCAACCACAGGATGAACACTCCTGTGTTCAACCACAGAGCTGGGGGATGTGATAGGTCTGCATCAGGGAAGGATGGTAGTGCAATTCTGAGTACATTAAAGCAGTGTTACTGCTGGAATTGTGCAATGGGCACGTCTGAGGAGGTCCCTCTGGTGGCAGAAAACATCAGAGCACAGAGCAGCGCTGCTTCCCTTGGTCAAACCATCTCCAGAAGGTTACGCAGGGGTCTCTAATACTCAAGATTCTGGCAGACCTCATTCTGCTTACGCTAGCAAATTGAACTGCCACCAGGCAGGAGATTCACCATCCCTGTGAATGCTCCAGACAGCACAAGCTTAACATCAGACTTCAAACATTTTCTGTCATCACAGGCTGACATGTTCAGATGTGACAGGCAGGTTATTACATGTAACATTCTATACTCTCAAATTTCATCTTACTAGCTTCAAGTCTAACTTGGATCAGCAGCCCTGCAGAAGGGAGAAGAGTCTCTTCTCAGCAAAGATTATTTTAAGGGCAGAGAGGTTGATAGGGAGTTTTAAATTGCCTTCCGTATCTGTAATATTAGTTCTGTTTTTCCCTTCTACTCATTCAGTGGTCTTCAGTCCCATAGAACATGGTCTTCAGACCATAGAAACATAGAGTCATAGAATAGTTAGGGTTGGAAAGGACCTTAAGATCATCAAGTTCCAACCCCCCCCGCCATGGGCACGGATCCCTCACCCTAGATCATGTCACCCAAGGCTCTGTCCAACCTGGCCTTGAACAGCGTCAGGGACGGAGCATTTACCACTTCCCTGGGCAACCCATTCCAGTGCCTCACCACCCTTAAAGGAAAGAATTTCTTCCTTATATCCAATCTAAACTTCCCCTGTTTAAGTTTTAACCCATTACCCCTTGCCCTATCTATTAGGACTACAGTCCCTAATGAAGAGTCCATCCCCAGCATCCCTGTATGCCCCCTTCAGATACTGGAAGGCTGCTATGAGATCTCCAACGCAGCCTTCTCTTCTCCAGGCTGAACAGCCCCAACTTTCTCAGCCTATCTTCATAGAGGAGGTGCTCCAGTCCCCTGATCATCCTCGTGGCCCTCCTCCGGACTTGTTCCAACAGTTCCATGTCCTTTTTATGTTGAGGACACCAGAACTGCACACAATACTCCAGGTGAGGTCTCACGACAGCAGAGTAAAGGGGCAGGATCACCTCCTTTGACCTGCTGGTCACGCTCCTTTTGATGCAGCCCAGGATACGGTTGGCTTTCTGGGCTGCAAGTGCACACTGAAGCTGGCTCATTTTCTCATTAACCAACATCCCCAAGTCCTTCTCCACAGGGCTGCTCTGAATCTCTTCTCCACCCAACCTGTAGCTGTGCCTGGGATTGCTCTGACCCAGGTGTAGGACCTTGCACTTGGCATGGTTAAACTTCATTAGGTTGGCATCAGCCCACCTCACAAGCATGTCAAGGTGCCTCTGGATGGCATTCCTTCCCTCCAGCGTATCAACCAAACCACACAGCTTGGTGTCATCGGCAAACTTGCAGAGGGTTCACTCAATCATTCCTGCTCCGGCAGGGGGATTGGACTAGATGATCTTTTGAGGTCCCTTCCAATCTCTAACATACTGTGTGTGCTACTGTGTAATCCCACTGTCCTTGTCAGCAACAAAGATGTTCAATAGGATTAGTCCCAACAACAGCCCCTGAGGGACACCACTCATTACTGGTTTCCAGGAAGACACTGAGCCTCAGATTTCTTTAGTCACACTGAAACACTTGTAAGAGGAACAAGCTCTCTAATACTGCATCAGACTACGTAACTGCAACACAAGAAGCTCACCTGTGCTAAGGGAGACTGCACAAGCACCCTCACACTTTTTCAAACTAAGAAACTTTTCTGGGTTTGTCCAATACAGCCCAATATTTAAGGGTTTCAAAGCAAGCATCCTTACCAACCTTTCATTTTCGTTGTTTCCCAGGAAAGTCCCAAACTGTGAAGCATAAGCATGTTCAAAGAGCATAATGAGGAACCGTTCATTGAATTCAAAAGAGCAAGGGAACTGACGAAGGATTTGCCACACACAGTCCAAAAAGAGAAGAAACACTGGGGCCTCCCATTTCTGCTTGCTATTTGAATAGGCTGATTGGGCACAGCGCTGCTGAAAAGGGTGACCAGCCTGTAGGTAAGAATCAGAGAAAGCATCACAAAGTAGTGGGACGTGAGCACATGTAGCAAAAAAACTTTAAAGCTAGTTCTGTCCATGCAACTGTACTACTAATACTACTACTCTTTTCTACAATGGTAATTTCATCAAGCATTCCATAACAGTCTGCTAGCAACCATGACCAACTTTGCTGCCTGTTTCAGGCTATGTAAAGAGCCCTGTATTTGATCAGAGAAGTTTACCAAGAACAAACCGGTGTAGGTTCAAAGCACCAGGCTGAGAATATTAGCTGCAAAAGCACAAGGAGTCTTTTAGTTTCTTTGTACACCGAGTACTAAGGCTTTGTGGTTTAGTCTGAACAGTGTTTTCTAAAGAGCTGTTCACCCTAAGCATGCAGAACAGGCAGCTCCCCCAAACCAAATCATCATGAGAGGCAGCAGCCCCATAAAGGTGCAAATGACGCAGTTAATGATGTTGCTCTTAGGACAAAGAGCCATTCACACTTAGCAAGGCTGCAACAAGGCCCAACCTGTCTGCTGCCTCTCAAGCTATTTCTCAATACAACTGTCACTGGAATAGATTGCCTTTTGTCCATAGGCATGTCTTACCTGCAGCCACTCCCTTACAACAAGAGATTCAAAGCCACGTATGGTTCTGCATCTTGGATCCAAGATAATCTGTGCCAAAGAAGTTACCTGGAGTGTCGAATCAGTTCCTTCAGTCCCATGGACTAGTACTGACGCACCTTCCCTGAGAAGGAAAAAAATGGGAAAAAATGAGTGAGCCCATCACATTCCAAGGACGTATGCATGCCAATGGGTGACATTACATCCCACAGACACCAGTGCTGCTACCCTGACAATGCTGAGGTTTTGCTGGCTCTTTACCCAGTCTTCCTTCCCATAAGCTTACTCCCTGCCCTACATGGAACTGTACCACCTTCTCCACTCAAGATCTTCGCCAAAACTAACCAGAGCTCTGGATCACTTAAGTCTTAGTTTCTTGCTAAGCATCCTGGAAATCGAGACCCTTTGCCATGCTGACAGAAGATGCACAGCAAATCTCTTCTGCAGTTCTCACTTTTGAATTGGTAACCCCTTGAGTTATAGCATGGAAATGCATCTCAGAATTTGCCCATGTCACTTACTGTTTTGCTAAGTACTCTGAAATATTCCCATAAGCATTGCAATGAAGACATATCCCCCAGGTGCAAAACAATACTATGAGATCCTTGCTCAAATCTTAATTGCATTTGGGTCTCAAATAGGTTTTACTGAAACAAAAATAAACCAATAACAAAGATCAGGAAAAAGAAACAAAGAAAAGGCAGAGTCTGGCCTCCAGAAAGGCAGCTGAGTTAAGTTTGCTGAGCAAGAAAGCTTGTCGAAGAGGCAAGGCCAAAGGTTCACTAGCCAGTGCAAGTGAAGCAGAACAATGTGAAGAGCAAAAGGAGCTAAGACAGTTTGGGGCAGGAAGGTTTTGTGCACTGCTAGGGCCCCACATTCCATCACTCCCTACAGTGGGGACTATCCAGGACAACCGATTTCCTCCCCTCTTCTCTATCCTAGGCTGTATTTGGATACAATATCAGAATCTCATCTGTATGTTCCAGAAGGAAGAACTGCATTAAACGCCTTTCATCCTTCTTACTCTTCCCAAACCTTGACCCAATATCTCAGTTCCACAAATATCCTTACATCTAGAAAGGAAATTAATTGCAGATTGTATTTGTTTTTGTGCAGAGATCCAGCGTATGCAACAAAGCATGGGTAAGAAAGATCTTTATACCAAGCAAGTAACCCTGCAGGTATTACTTGCTTTTTGAAGTGAAAACCCTAAGAATCTATACCTTAGCATTGCAACATCTTTGTCTATAGTCCTATGTCTAAAACAAACCCAGTGCCTTTAAGGTATAGATAATCTTCAGATATAATTTATCTCCTTTTCCAGGCGGTGGCAGACAGAGAGGCTGCTTAGCAGCCAAGCACAATTGCAAAGGCTAACTGCAAGCCTATGCTCTCCTCAAAGTGGGGCACACCAGAATAACACTGTTTTCACCTTTCATCTTTCAGGCTTTGCACCTTTAAGATACTGCAAGATTTGTCCCGGTCATTCCCTCCCTGCAGCAAATATGAATGACCCATCCTTGTCAGCTCAGCTATGATCTCGAGGCTCTGAGAGAGGCAGGCCAGGCACCAGTGCTGACCTGGCCTGCCATAGCTCCAGGTAAACAGAAAAAGCAAAACTGAGGTTAACAAAAATGATGAAATTGTCCACTGCCCAAAGAAACCAGATAAGTTCATCACCAGTCTTTCTCCTTATACACAACTTCCATTACACACATGCATGAAAGAATTACAGATAAAATTGATCAAGAGCAACCCTTTTCTGACAGGGTCAATAACTAAACAGGCACTGTCAGTGCTTTTAAAAAGCACAGCAGCTCCTATTTTATTGGTAAAACAGCAGGACTGCATTAACGATACTTTTCAGCCTATTTGTGTATCCATATAGCACACTCCCTAGCTGGTACGAAAAGCTAAGTTTTCCCTGTATTTTGAAAAGGGCTTTCCCCTCAGAGCCACAAAGAAATCAACATTTAGAGCCCTACATTTGGTCTTAGAAACCCTGACACCCGACAGCTCTTGCTCTCCAGCCTGTGGTCTGAAGACAAGACAGCCAAGTCAGCAGTATTTATTAATGAAACGTCAAGTCAAAAGCACTTACAAAGGATGAACAGGATTGCTTAGATAGGAAACACCAATGTTTTCATCTCCAGAAGTCAGGTATTGGAAACTTTCAGCTAAAACCGGATTACTTTAAAAAAACAAACCCTCTGTGTTCTCACTTTACTAGGCTACCAAACAGCATTTCAGATGGGCACATTCTAATCAAAACCTTCCATAGAACTAACTAAATTAGACTGGTTGCATCAGACATTAGGAACACTCGTTAACTCGATTATCTATATTCATATGTTTAGTCAAGATTTCCTCCCTCAGGCTTATACTTCTAAAAATGCAAGCAGGATTTACTGGAGGAACATTCCTTAATCGTGACGAAACAGTATCTTGCATGGGTACAAGGCAGTTCATGGTGGTCATCACTAATATTTAAAGTGGAAACAGGGGTATTTAACAAGCAATCTGTATTGAGTGAATGAGAAACTCAAGGCTTTCTGAAGATTTACCTATCAATACACTGAGCAGCTAGGCAAGCTGCAGTTAGTATCTCCTTGATGTGAGTCAGCCAGTTGGATGCTTCCAGTTTACTGAGCCATCGGTCCATGTTGTGCGACTGGTCATTACAAGCTTCCACAAGTTTGATGAGGCTTTCCTGCAGAATGTTAAACCTTTGGGAAAAGCAAAATATTACTGAAAATGTAAGCAGTAACATAGCAATCAGGACAATGTGCTTAACTGATCTCTAAATAAAGCACTATGATTTTATACGGGTATTTCAAATTGACCCTACATAGAAGTCACATCTCCTCAGTCAGCAAACATGCTCCTGCTGGTAATGCCACACTGTGGCTAGCTGCCAGCAGAACACTACTCTTTGGACAGAAGCAGCCTCTTACCTTTCAGAACATATTGTTTCATAAGGCATTACAACACTAGGGCCTTCCAACAGCTCCAGTAATATTAATGCATGACTGTGTAGAAGGATTCACTAGAACTAAGGCTTAACAGCAGTTGAATGAGGTCAGACTAAAAGTCTATTTAACTTAGTACCTTGTCCCAAAACGACTAAACAAAACTAGACATCCAGAGAAAATTACTGGATAAGAGGAAGGTGACTGCCACAGAACAAATCCTCACCTGCAGAAGTTTTCTTACAAGGTACTTGCTCATTCCTGTGCACTAATGCAAAGTGAAACACAGGAAGGCTGGAGTGCAGCTGCAGACGGTCAGAGAAAGAGATGGCACAAGGAAATTGCCTAATGTCTGAAACCTGCATCAGGCTGATCAGAACAAGAAACCAAACACAGCTTTCTGAAGCCAAATACTTTAATCATCCACATACCCTGATTTTGCAAAAAAAACCTAACACGACCCTGTTGACAGGAACCAGGATTCAGAGCTACTTCTTACAGAAGCAAATACTTTATGGAGCTAGCATGAATCTGCCAATATAACCCTACAAAGCCAAGACCGTGTGATTTCACCCACCTCTCAATACATTTGTGAATCCTCCTCCACTGGGGATAGTGCGCTTCTTGTTCAAAGCCCCCTCCTTTGGCCCTGGCCTGCTGGGCAACATTCAGGGACCTGGTATCAATGATGTAGCCGCGTTTGCCAGGCCGTAGGGTGGCATTAATAAGCTTCTCATCTTCTTTACACCGTCTCCCATTCGTACCTGTAAGAGGCTGGCTACTTCGCATCATGACCTGCAGAGACAAAGAACCGTGAATCAGGCACTGGAAATGGAGAGACTTAAGACTGAAAGAAATTGATCAATTGGGCTCCAAGCCAAAAATAGAGATTTAAGCTCACTATACAAAGAGCACCCCTCCACCAGAGGATTTCTTAGGGGGCTCTAAATGTAGACTGCAAACTGATGAAATACCTCACCAAGTCTCCATTCCAGGCATGGACAACAGCCCTAGAGAAGGTCGCTGCTGAAATTCATACAGCATGCTCCTGTTTTCCTTTAAAACTCAGGCCATTGTAACAATGTTTATAGGAGTGAGATAGATCAACCTTAAAAAAAGCTTCCTCCATCAGTTCAGAGGTAAAATCCAAGTGGGGTCCTCCTGGATGTCCAGCGCTTCTCTGTGGAGTTGCACCAGCAAGTGCAGCTCTCACCCCACTGCACCTCCTGCTTCCGTCTGCTTCAAGTTCAACCTACCATGACTGGACACAGACAAGTGAACACCATGATCTGCACTGACTGCTGCACAGAAACATCCCTCTAGCTCTTCCTAGAGTTGCTGTTCTCCCTTGCCCTGAATCCTTCAGTTCTTTTAAGCGCAACCTTTGCAGGGACGGAAGCACTACTGTCACAGGTTCAAGCACTTCTAGCCAAATTCTATTATATTCCTCATAACTTGAAAAGTACACAATCTAGAGAGATAATGGAATAAATCTTCCTTTAATGGTTTTCAGTCAGGCTGAGAAAAAGCAGAAAGCACAACTTACGAAATTGGTGAGAGGCTGATTTTAAAGTAAAGCAATAAAAGCACAAAGGTACTGCTAGGTCAGACTAGATGTCTTCTAATTCAGAACTTTACAATCTTGGCAACAGGAGGAGAGAAGACATTAGAGTATTTGACTCAGAAGCCTGGATCAAGTTTGTAAGCCGCAGGCTGGACATCCTAACATCCTCAGAACTGGTTACCTCAGCAAAAGATACACAGAATTACTCAACAATTTCATAAAGTGCTTTTCCTAATTATAGCGTATCAGACACTCGATTACATTTTGGCTTGTCAGAAGGTGGTGAAGTCTGTGCAACAACAAGAGTTTGCTACTCCTGAAACATGTTATACTGACAGGCTCAGGAACAGATTGTACTGATCACTCCTTAGACAGATACACAGCAGAAGCGGGGCTGGCTCTGGGCACGCTTGCTGTCATCATGACTATTACGAAGGAGACAGCCCACCACCCTGCGACAGGACAATGTGGTTTCTGCCATCCTTTCAGCATGAAGCCTCTTGGCAGACAAAGCAAGTAAGGGTGTCAGCAGTAGCTTTACAAGTCTCTTCTTGCTCTTACTGCTGTGAGCAAGCTCATGCCACATACGCTCCATAAGCAAGTGGATTAAGAGCTATTACTAAGATGGAGATTACTCATTCCATCACTCAGAACCAGTTTCACTGCAAGCACCTAGTAACTTGGAAAATAAATCAAGTGAACATCTCATGAACTATATTAAGTCTAGAGGGTAAGTTTGTTTTCATTAAACAATGAGATTCACATACTTCCTCCTGGTAGAACCATTACTCAAATGCAGCTTACCATCCCATTCTTCTTATGGTAATAGCTGAGGACCGGGAAGCGACTGCCATGGCGGAACATGGCAACTTTCCAAAGCGCTTCATCATCGATGGATTTGGGGACAATGACAACCGGAGGGTAGGATGGACAGACAGAGAAATCCTTATTGATGCAGCTTAGACGCCATTCATCTGTCTGAAAGAAATCAGAACATACAGGCTTTGGGTCACAAATGTTATTACAGCATAACATCCTAGGGAACAGGACCTTCCATGTTCAGAGTTTTATCAACTATCTATTCCACTTGCACCACGGATGAAAGCTCAATTGTCACTACTGGCATAACCATGTTTGTTCATGCAAGAACCTGGATCCCCTGTAATACCATAACCACCCTAACCGGTCAGATCAAACCCAGCACCATTATCACAGTATCACAGTATGTTAGAGATTGGAAGGAACCTCAAAAGATCATCTAGTCCAATCCCCCTGCCGGAGCAGGAACACCTAGATTGTCCTGTCTCCAACAAAAAACCTGGCAGAGAAGCTGTTCAAGAACAAAGAAGCCCACCCAGTCTTTGCGGTGCACTCATCCCCTATCTCTCAGATGCCGTATTACAGATTTTAGAAGGTATATTCCTGCCTAATCCTTTTAGTATCAATTTATAGGTCTGTTGAGTGATTATTTTTCCCCATACTTCTTGATGCTGCCTGCAACCACGTCGGCTTGTTGCAGCAGCTCCCAGAAGCTCATTACCCAGTGTGCAGATGAAGCCCAAAAGCAGTGGAAGAAGTTATCAGGTGGCTCTGCTCCTTGAGGTGCAGGACTTGTTGAACAGTGGCTCATTCCCCATCTGGTTTATCCACCTCCTCAACAAACAGCACAGAGTAACTCCACCTGGTCAGAAATGTGTGACTGTGGCTTTTAATTCTTTCAGACACAGCAGGCAGCATGTCTGCAGTACACACTACAACATAACTGCATTTGCAGATAGCTTCGATCTCATAGGAATTAAGAACACAGTATGTCTGTCTCTCAGAGAACCCAGAACAGAAATGTATTGCCACATCAGCAGATTTAGATTGGGGTAACATGGGCTCAAACCTCTACCTGTGCTGAAAGCAGAGTTGGCAACACTACCCAAAAGACAAAGATAGCCAAAAAAGGCAAGAATGTCCAACAATTCCAGACGAGTGAAGCAGCTCTAGAGTTTAAAATTTCAGTTTAACATTCCTAGCTTGGCTTCCTTCTATGGGCTCTGCTTTAAGTAAAGCATAATGGCTCTTCATCCAAATGCACCTCCTGGTACCAAGCACAGCATCTAAGCACAAAGGTGTCATCATAAACTCCTGTATAATTTTTCTATTTCCAATAGTCAAACACTCATGAAAGAAGTGAATATTGGCACCCTGCACCCTCAGAAGCACTTGGTGTGAGAACTTGGGCTACTTGATACCCAAGGTCAGACACAAGACTTCGCCCCATCTCAGGCAAAACCAGAGGTCAGTTAGTAGCCTCACTGATATGAGTCCCCACTTACTGAAGTACAGGCTGGAAGAGCTCCCCTAACTTGCATCCTCAGACAGGCCCAGCCTTCGTGGAAGGCTTGCTGCTTCTGGGCTGGTACCACACCACTGTCTCCTGCATTAAGGACATCGTTCAAGTACATCAGATGGCCACAAGCATATATTTTTCCCAGAGGAGCATATCACAGAGCAAAACCTTGCTTAAAGTTTGGCAGTGAACTTAGCTCATGGTCCTTGAGTCAGTGCATCCTTATCAGGTATTTCTTAAGGCAAACAGAACCTGCTAGCAGAAGCTTTGGTGAGGAGAATGACCCAGAAGCCTCTACAGCATGCTTTGATTTTAACAGCAGCATTAAATTCTTAGAAGTAGCATCAGAATAGCAGTCTAATTTACCTATAAAAGCTCCAGAACAATGAAGCTTAAAGAAAACATAAAAATCTTTTGAAAAGGGAACAGGCAGCTATTTTCAATGCAGTTCAGTTATTTTCCTCTTAGTTCCTGTGCTTTAAAATGACACAAGTGTGACAGAGTAAACGAGACCTTAACTCGCTCCTCAGCTGAAGTGTTTTGGTACAGACCAGAAAACATTTACATGCCACTGCAGCAGGCAGATACCTCAGTTGTCATAAAAAACTCTACTCAGTTCTGTTCAAAGAAAACTTCAGGTAGACAAAAAACGTAGGATAAAGCAGATATCACAGGAAGTAAGAGAAGAGCGCAACAGTTAAATTATGAAGTAACAGAATACACAAAACCCCACATGAATTTGGGAAGGTTGGTTTAGTAGGCATTAATTACATAGCTTGATCACAAATACGTGTATCTTCCCCCTTCCTTTCTTCTAGAGGCTTACAACATCTTGCCTTACAGCTCCTAACTGGTACCTAGTTGTATAAATATGACTTGGTCACTGGCCCATGGGAGAACCAGGATCAATTTGGAAAGGTCTGCTGGCAAAGTCCTTCCATCAGACAGACAAGCTGAACCGATTCACAACACTTTCATCATCAGTAGATGCAAAACATGGGAAGTGTGGCATAGGAGATAGCAAAAGTGTACCTTTTGCCATCAGTCTAAGAAAAAGATACTCAGAAAGGCACACACTGCGTGCATTACAGTCATCAAGAAACACAGAATCATAGAATTGTTAGGGTTGGAAAGGACCTTAAGATCATCTAGTTCCATGCCCCTTGCCATGCGCTCCTCCCACTAAACCATGTCATGCAAGGCTCTGTCCAACCTGGCTTTGAACACTGCCAGGGATGGAGCATTCACAACCTCCCTGGGCAACCCATTCCAATGCCTCACCACCCTTAAAGGAAAGAATTTCTTCCTTATATCCAATCTAAACTTCCCCTGTTTAAGTTTTAACCCGTTACCCCTTGTCCTACCACTACAGTCCCTAATGAAGAGTCCATCCCCAGCATCCCTATAGGCCCCCTTCAGATACTGGAAGGCTGCTATGAGGTCTTCACGCAGCCTTCTCTTCTCCAGGCTAAACAGCCCCAACTTTCTCAGCCTATCTTCATATGGGAGGTGCTCCAGTCCCCTGATCATCCTCGTGGCCCTCCTCTGGACTTGTTCCAACAGATCCATGCCCTTTTTATGTTGAGGACACCAGAACTGCACACAATACTCCAGGTGAGGTCTCACGAGAGCAGAGTAAAGGGGCAGGATCACCTCCTTCGACCTGCTGGTCACACTCCTTTTGATGCAGCCCAGGATACAGTTGGCTTTCTGGCTGCAAGCACACATTGAAGCTGGCTCATGTTCATTTTCTCATCAACCAGCACCCCCAAGTCCTTCTCCACAGGGCTGCTCTGAATCTCTTCTCTGCCCAGCCTGTAGCTGTGCCTGGGATTACTCCAACCCAGGTGTATGCCCTTGCACTTGTCATGGTTAAACTTCATGAGGTTGGCATCAGCCCACCTCACAAGCGTGTCAAGGTCCGTCTGGATGGCATTCCTTCCCTCCAGTGTATCAACCGAACCACACAGCTTGGTGTCATTGGCAAACTTGCTGAGGGCGCACTCAATCCCACTGTCCATGTCAGCGACAGAGATGTTGAACAAGACCAATCCCAACACCAATCCCTGAGGGACACCACTCGTTACTGATCTCCAGCCAGACATTGAGCCATTGACCACAACTCTTTGTGTGCGGCCATCCAGCCAGAACATATGTTGCTACCTCTGTTCAGGAGCCTATCTAGGCAGTTTTGCATTGTCCCTGTTGTAAGTTTATTTAATTATTCAAAAGACTCAAAACAGCTTCCCTGAACATCTATGTTTTATAAAAAGCAGAGGTTCTCCCAGATGCAAAGTTAAATTGCCTTTGGCAATCATGTCACAGCTGGAGATGAAAGTAGTTCTGGATCACATAAGGGAGGCCAACTGGTCCTACATTAAAAGCTCATACTTTTAATTCCCCAGTAATATTTTTTTTAGCTTTTTAGGGTGTTTATGTTAAATAACAGAAAATTTCATACAATGGTGTGCAATTTTTTTACAATGCAAAAAATATGCATGGATATAGAACTGGTAAATACCTCACTGCTACACAGGAGGTAGAGAAGGCAAAAATCACAACTCCGTGGTATGCTTTTTGAGACACTGGCAGCCAACGATATGACTAGCATAAGAAGAAATTCTTGCGAGACCCTACCTGCAGTCCTGCATTCAGCTCCAGAGCCCTCAACACAAGAGGGACATGGACCTGTTGGAGTGGGTTCAGAGGAGGCCATTAAGATAGTAAGAGGACTGGAGCACCTCTGCTATGGAGAGAGATGGGGTTGTTCTGCCCAGAGAAAAGAAAGATCCAGGGAGACCTCAGAGCAGCTTCCAGTGCTTAAAAGGGGCCAAAAAGAAATCTGGAGAGGGTCTTTTGACAAGGGCCTGTAGGGACAGAACAAGGGGGAACAGCTTTGACCTAACAGAGGGGAGATTCAGGTTAAATACAAGGAAGAAGTTCTTTCCTGTGAGGGTGGTGAGGCCCTGGCACAGGTTGCCCAGAGAAGCTGCGGCTGCCCCATCCCTGGCAGTGTTCAAGGCCAGGCTGGACGGGGCTTGGATCAACCTGGTCTAGTGGAAGGTGTCCCTGCCTGTGGGAGGGGGTTGGAACTGGATGATCTTTAAGATCCCTTCCAACCCAAACCATTCTGTGAATGGAAGAGTATTATCCCGATTTATTCCCACTTTGGTAATTTAACTCTGCCCATAACCTCCCCTCCTCACCATTTATAACTACAGGACAGATGACTGTTATGTCACCCAGGGATAGTTTACTGTTACGTAGGAAGGAGGAAAAGCACAGCAACAATCAGCACCATTTATCTTCTGTATCACAGCTACTTTTGCAGAGACCCAGTTAACCTTGCCAGCTTCAGACTACTAAAATACACTACAACACACATCAGATGATAGTAAAGCCTTATAGTCCAAGTCTCTTCTTGGCTTTTGCTTCGGGGTTTGTCTTGCAACTTGAAAGCAAAAATTGCCATCACCAACTGGAAGAGCAAGGCAATAGCAATCCAGCTACATGCAGTAGATGCAGATATGCAAAGCAGTAAGGACTGCAGTGAAGCAGAAGAGGTGGACCTCATCTTCAGATATCACCAGTATGCTGTGGGAAACTCTAAGCACACAGTTAACACTTCTCCCAGAAAGAAATCTGTACTTTACAGGATCAGAAAAAGTTAATTCCAGTTAAGGCTGGAAGCAGCAAAGAATTGGGGCAGAGTAGAAAGGAGAGAGGGCTTCAATTAAAAAAGAAAGTAGCCTCAAGTATTTTCTTAAACGCAGTGCAAAATTAACTCTTACGTTTCTGCTTTTCTTGTCCTAGTACTTGTTTAGATATATAGATTTTCAAACGTCACTGAAAGGCTAAAACAACAGTTATCCTTCCTTCTAAAAGCTGAAGTTGCTAGGAGACGTCATTTTCCACAAAACAGTGTGAAACAATTCAAGCTCTACTAGTAAGCCTTAAAAGAAGAGTTGGGAAAGAAGAGACCTTGAAGCATCCTGCAGAACAGAAATGAGAGAAGCTATTTTCAAGGAACAGGCAGAAGGCAACAAGACCTGTTAGCAACAGATTGTGCATGGACAGGAAACAACCACAGAGGCAAGCAAAGGTTAATGCTTGTCTTATAAGAGACAAATAAGAAGCTGCAGTGCAGTAGAGCACAGCTGAACTGAACTGTCCAGGAAGAGCTGACATACCTATAATGAATCCAGATCTGATGTGCTACCCAGTGCCTCAAGAAAAACACAAGGCAATATAAAGCTGGATGAGCAAACATGAACTATCCCATGCATCTTTTACTCCATTCATGTATTTGTCTGTAGTTTCATTAAAGTCTCGTCTCACAGTACAGTAACTTGGAGCCTGCATGCTCGGTGGAGTTTTGCTGTGACATTTAGTACAGCATTGAGCCAGTTTCTTAATATGACTTAATTCTCAGCTGAACGCCTCTGTTGATATGTTGGATTTACCCAAAAAGCAGTTCACCTAAATCTCCCCTCTGTCAGATTAAAGCCATTCCTCTTTATCTATCACTACTTACTCTTATAATAGGTCCCTCTCGAGCTTTCTTGTAAGCTCCCTTTAGGTAACACAAGAGATAAACATATAAATTATAATAATAAATTATAACAACATAATATATTGTCTGATTTCTAATGTACTACTGAACTTTTTTTTTTAATTTTTATAGTTTTACTTTGCCGTTATAGAATGTGTCAGTTTAAAAACAACTCTTCTGTAGCACACAAATTGGAATGAATACATTACTACAGCTGCAGTGTGGCTGAAATGCAGTTTTTAACAAGTTATTACCATATTGGGGAAGGTAAGGAATAACACATCCAGATGGATGATTTAATGGAGAGGGAAGTAACCTTCTGTATTCTACTCATCTGACTTATGGGAGAAAAAGGATAAATCAACCATTTGCTTGTTCTAGCTTGTCACATATGACAATTTAATTACAGAAGAAGAAATATTTGGTCAACAACACATTTATCTGTTGTTCAGGAAACATAAATCATTTGAACATTACACGTTCCTGTGTAACCTTATCTAGGTGTTCCTGCTCCGGCAGGGGGATTGGACTAGATGATCTTTTGAGGTCCCTTCCAATCTCTAACATACTGTGATACTGTGATACTGTGATACTGTGAACATGCCCCATCCCTGGCAGTGTTCAAGGCCAGGTTTGACAAGGCTTTGACCAACCTGCTCTAGTGGGAGGTGTCCCTTCCTGTGGCAGGGGGTTGGAATTGGATGAGCTTTAAGGTCCCTTCCAACCCAAACCATTCTATGATGGCTGTTGTCACCATTTCGTTAAAAAGGGAGTTACATGTGAAGTTTGGGTTAAAAGCCAGGAATTAACCAATATCCATTAGACATACATATTTTAAAATTATTGCCCTTGAAATGTAGAGCTATAGAGTAACTGGGTTTTTAAATGCAAGCCTTCCAAGGAGTGTATGTCCAGAAAGCCAAGACATTTACAAATAAGGTACCCATGCATTTTTAAGCCATGCTAGCACTGGTAAACTGTGGTGCTAGCTATTTTAACAGGTCAGTTTGAACGTCTTTTGACAGCAGGTGAAGATAGGCCATGTGAGAGCACTCTGATTATAAGCCAAAAATAGAAACATCTCTTAATTCCTTTAATTTTCTAGTGATCTTGTCATATGAATCTGGTCAAGCTAATCATATTACTCAGTTATTAGTCATAAACAGGAAATGATAAATGCTGCAGACAAGCTGGGCTGCAGATGAAAGAAAAGGAAAATCAATGTTCTTTGGTGCTGTACTAATGGATGTGGTCTCAGAAACCTAAGATGATGCAGCAAGTGCACATATTTAATGTGAAACAAAGACCTGGAACACAAAGATGCTAACCCAGAGCGCTACTGAAGCAGACTGGCTCCTACACCGACTCAGTTCCCATTACACCAAATTCAGCATCCTAGAAGGAAAGTCTGAATAACAGATGTAACAGGCAATGCCACAAGAACAATTCATACCCTACAGGTACCAAAGTAATACCAACAACTGCTTACAGCACCTGGAAGAACAGGACTGGAAATTTCCTGCTGTCTAAACCCTCCCAGTATTTCCCCAGCACGAAGCAGAGCTGAGAGTGTTTCAAATTAGGCATCTTCCTAGAAAGCCAAGAGATCCTTAGTGATTTTTTTAAGAACAGCCTCATATCAACTAAGGGGTTGACAAAGATTACATCTGAAGCGGAGTGGGATGAAAGCTAAGTACAACAAACCCAGGCCAGAGGTCTTAGATTTGTTCTCACAATAAGGAGGGCCATCTCCAAAGGACAAAAACATTTACCTGGGAGGACATGAAGGTTGGAACTTTAAAATAGGCCTCAAAACTCCATTTGTACAAGGTGAAACACAAGTGCTAAATAGGAATATTTAGTACATAAACAGAAGCGTCTGCTGTTTACAGAGTATTTGAATAACACACATCTCGCCCAGACACCAGATAGCTGTTTTTAACATCCAGGATTTCCAGTTTAGGCACTACTGGGTGAAAAACTTCACACACTGCTTGCACAAGCATATCCTAGTGCCTACACACACCCTTAAGATCCAACTTACTACTGAGCTGAGCAGCTCAAATTCTTGGTCAGGCAGAAAAGAGCGCCAGCCATCTTCAATGATTTCAAACATGGGCCGGTAGAAGAAGGGATACATGAGAGTGACAGAGTCCAGGGTGGAAAGTGCCTGTGCAGGGAAGAGAAATAAACAGCTACTTAATTCATTCAATCTGCTATCGTATTTAAAAAAAACCCCATACATCAAAGAGTATTTTCCTCTAATATCAGTGATGCAAACTTAAGACACCCAAAAGCATACAGCCATTAAGCTCGAGTTATTAAATTACCAGCAAGGTACTTTAAAACACATAAAACTCAGTAGCACAAACAAAAGCCGGTTATAACAATCTAACTGCAATTGGAGGTCTGTACAGGATATAATTTCTGTAGGCTTCACTATGTAACAACACCCCAAAGGATGAGAAAGATGTACACTGAACAAGTATGAGACACATCCTACATGATATTTACCTGATTACTTAAATAATCATAGCTTAAACTCAGGAAGTCACTTAACATTGAGACACATGAAACTCAACTGGTCTGATTTGAGTTTGCATCCTCACGCTCCAACATAATAAAGTTGAGCTTCATTTTACCAAATGTTACAGCAAAATATTTGATCAAGAAAAGTAGGGTTGGGGCTTTTGGGGGGACTGTTTTTCTATAGCGTATTTTGTGCTGTTTTCTCATTTTGCTTCCAAAACATCAGTAAAAACCTTCCTACCCGGAAAAAAAAAAGTTTATAGAATCACAGATGTCCTGGTTTCAGCTGGGATAGAGTTAATTTTCTTCCTAGTAGCTGGTGCAGTGCCATGTTTTGGCTTTAGTCTGGGAATAACGCTGATAACACAGTTTTTGCTTGGTAGCACTTACCCTGATCAAGGACTTTTCAGTCTCCCATGCTCTGCCACTGAGGAGGACCACAAGAAACTTGATGGGAGCAGAGACAGGACACCTGACCCAAACTAGCCAAAAGAACATTCCATACCACAGAGCATCATGCTCAATTTAGAGAATGGGGAGAGTTGGCTGGAAGGGGCCAATCACTGCTCAGGAATGAGCTGGGCATCGATCAGCAGGTGATGAGCAATTGTACTGCGCATCATTTGTTTATTCCTTTTTATATTTCCTATTATTATATTTTATTTCTATTCAATTATTAAACTTTTATTATCTCAAACCATGGATTTTATCTTTTTTTGATTCTGCTCCCCATCCCACTGGGCATTGGGCAGAAAGTGAGTGAATGGCTGTGTGGTACTTAGTTGCCAGCTGGGCTTAAACTATGACAACAGAATTCAGTGTTGGAAGAAATCTCAGCGATCACCTGGTCCAACCTTTCTCGGCAAAGGATGAGGTAGACAAGATGGCCCAGCACACTGTCAAGCTGGATCTTAGATATGTCCAGGGTTGGACAGTCCACCTGGGGAGATTATTCCAGTGGTTGACTGTTCCTATTATGAAAAATTGTCCTCTTTTGTCCAAGCGGAATCTCCTCATCCATCACCCTTCATCTCTTCCATGTGACTCCTTGTAAAAAGGAGTCTCCATCTTCCTTGTAGCCACCTTTCAAATACTGGAATATGGGGAGAAGGTCTCCCCTGAGCCTTCTTTTCTCCATGCTGAACAAGCTCAGCTCTCTCAGCCTTTCCTCATACAGCTGCCAAATGCTTGTGGCCCTTCTCTGGAGCCTCTCCAGCCTGTGCTACACTGTTAAGGTTGAGGTCAGACCAGGATCTCAGAACCCAGGTGTTACTTAATATTATGAATTCTTACCTCAATAGAGCTTGCAATGTTCAAACACTCCTCCATTCCAGGTATATCCAGCTGAATAATCCGCAGATCTTTGCACTTTATCACGATGGTACCCAATGAGCCCACAAACCTATAGCAAGACACAAAGAAAGCACCTCTTGAGAACAGGATCATCTAAGGTAAGACGAGGTATTACAGCTCTTCCTACAACATGTGTCTACAAGACAAAACTCCATTAGTACTAATTTGCCTGCAATATAATCTTTCAAAAAATAAACAAAACCAACTCTTTATTTGGTATTTGCAAGTTTTTTTGAGGGGGGGAAACTCCATCCTTCGATGCAGCAGTGAGTGGAAATGTAAGTATTATGAGACAGGTTTTTCTACCAGCTTTTCTTTAAAAGATGAAAGAGAAAAGGTGTATTCAGTTATTTTCTGGTAGTACTGTAAGCTTCAGCTGGCAGTTTCCAGTTTCATTAAAGTAATGCACTGAAACTCTGCGGATTGCTAAAAACATCCGAGTTTAATGTTCAAGGTAACATTTCAGTCTGGCTACATTACACTCTGATGTCTTTAACAAGAAAATCTGATTTCTGATACCTGCAGTACTATGGAGACCTCAGAGACCTTAAGGTCTTATCACTGCTGGTTACAAAACAAGTTAACCCAGAAAAAGCTTTATGTTACAGAGCAAACACAGCTTACAGATGCTCTCACCAGTCTTCCTTACAAACCAGAAAGGATGATGCCCGTGCATCAGTGTTTTGTTTACATTAACTAGCTACCAGCATTTGCAGGAAAGATGTAGCTTTTAGACCATAAAGCAGTGAATTGAGGAAAAGGACCAGAGTCTCACAGACATCACAGCAGTGCTTGCAGCAGCCAGGGTGATGCAAGAGGCAAAAGCAGCCAAGACCTGAAGGACAACGTTTCGTCCTTTGTGGCCTGACCCTCAGCACAGGGAAAGGCAGGGCTGTGCACGCTCCAAGAGACCTGTTGCTAAGCTTTGGGTTGCTTCACCTGTACTACAGAAGATGCCTGTAATTTATTTTGGAATTGTTATTACAGCTGAAAGGTTATTACCTGTCCTGTGCAGGCAAAGGTTAACATGCAGAACCAACTATAATTTGGGTAGTGCTGAAGGAAGAACTACAGGCCTTTTGACAGAAGGGTTCTGCAGCTCTAGGAGAGCCAGTCTGTACATGGCTTGCCCTTGCTTCAGCGCTGTTTAACACATCTCCAAGGAAATAAGACAGCGAAGCTACAACACACCAACAGGGCTGTGTTTTCTTCAAGCAAAACCACTATAGGAAATCACTAGACTGCTCCAGTCCCTAATAAACCATACAAGTCATATTTGTTTAAAAACCTACAAACATTTAAGAAGCAGTTTGATGACCATCTGATAATCAGGGAAAACACTGTTTTGTACAAAAGACACTCATAATGTGAAAGGGAGAAGGTATTTTTATGAATCTGGCACAACATCACTAATAACCTGAAGTAGTGCCAAACTGGACCATTCTACAACCTTTATTAGTTTAAGAGTCTTGTTATTCTACCCTCCTCAGCACCAAGAACATATTCTAATCCTTTTATATAGGAAACTTCATTTCGGTTACACACAATGCTCCGCTCAAGGAGGGAGATGTCTACTCTAGAAACCTTCTAGAAACCAGGGCTGGTAATAAAGGCTGTGAGCATCTGCAGGCATAGCTAATCCTGTTATAAATCACATACTGAGCTAGCAGTGTGCTGCTCCCTCACCATAACTTACAAGTGTTATCTGCTTATTTGGTATTAACTCACATTACTACTGTTAACTAACCTCATACAAAAATAAAAATAAAAGAAAAGCTTGGCCATATTAATTTTCAAAACAGCTACAGCTGGTTTATTATCACGAGGAAGGAGGATGAGGCCAAACCACACTGATGACTGAGCAGCACTAGACAGGAACAGATTTCCCAAGGCTTCCACCGCTCTGTTTCTCTCCACCCTCAGGCCAAGATGCAGTATTTCTCAGAAACGCACAGAGATATCAGGAACACTGGAATAAATTTAATCAGCACCCAGTACTTCACCCATTCTCAGATTCTGAGGCAACCTGATATTTTTAATTGATGCTGCTTGACTTGTCCCTTTCCCTGGCAGTGTTCAAGGCTAGGCTGGATGGGGCTTGGAGCAACCTGGTCTAGTGGAAGGTGTCCCTGCCCACGGCAGGGGCTTGGAACTGGATGAGGTCTCTTCCAACTCAAGCCATTCTGGGATTCTATGAAACTTAAAAAAGGACCAAGACAAGGAAGCAAAGCCAACGACCAGGCAGGGTGGGACTGCTACTCAACAACATAAGCACAATGGGGCAACAGTACATGTAGAGCAGGCAGAAGTGTTGGTAAGATTAATCCATAAGTGCCTGCAACAAAAGGGGATGTAGAGTGCTGCAGCTACAACTCAGCTCTCCCACACTGTTCCCATTAGGAATATGCTGTTCAAACATTACTGATTTCCATGAGCAGTTGGAGAAGGGGATGATGCTGTTGAGCAGCAGGAGACTAATCTCAGGCTGGGAAAGTCTGGAGTCCACTTCAGCCATCAGCTGTGGTGAGTGACCCAAGGAAATCACTTCATCAGTGCCTCAGCTTCCACCTCCGTTGAACAGTGGTAAAGATGCATCTTCTATCAAGTGTTTCAAGATCTACTGATGAAATCCACTAAGCAATTAACACAGAGAACTGCTGACAAAGGTGTTTAAGCATAAAAATTCTGACTGTGACCAAAAAACACTGTCAAGCAACAATACCCCAAAATAAGAATTAATTAACTGCCCATGCCAGTATTCTGGCCTGGGCTCTGATCGTCCTTTTTTCTCTCTAAACCTCGATTTGAGACAGCCAATGTGCAAGCCAGTCCTGACAACCACTTTTCAGCCCCAAGACACAAAACGATCAGGCAGGGAAACGAGCAGTCATACCTTTTTTCGATAGAATCAATGTTGGAGTGCAACAGCCACAGCTCCTCGGCGTTATCATGACGCCGCGAAGAAAAGATGAGGTGATGGCCAGTCAAACACAGAGTCCCCTCCACCGCCAGGTAGAACGGGCGGTGCAAGACCACGTTGTCCGCTCGGGGGGTCTTGATCAGCTCCGCGAACTCCATGCTTGCTGGCAAACGGTAAGCGACAAAAACGTGCTGGGGAGAATGGGGGTAACCCCAGCAACACGCACAGGAGCAGGAGGGAGAACAGGGGCACGGCGCAGCGCTATGCCACCGCGGGCAAGCACCGGCATAACGCGCAGAGCGATCCCATCTCCCAGGGTGGGGAAACGCTGCGGGGAGAAGGAAACGCGGAGCGAGGGACAGCTCCGAGCCCGCTCGGAGGAGGCCGGCGCCCTCACAGGGCCACTTTCCCCGTGGGCGGCGGAGTGCCGGACCGAGAGCGGGGGCTGTGGGGTCCCGCAGCCGCTCGGTGCCCGGAAGGCAGCGGCAGGACAGCCTGCGGGCAGGCCGAGGCGGGAGGGCAGCCCCAGAGCCTCCCCGCGCCCCGCCGAGCTCCCTCAGCAGCACAGCCCGGAAGACCACGGGCCGCCGCCGGAAGTTGAGGGCTCACGTGATGCACCGAGGCCAATCCCCACCCTCCGCCGGGGCCCGCCTGTCTTACCGGAAAGGGCGCTGCCGCTGAAAGCCCGGCGCGCCCCGCGGCACCACCGCAACCGTTCCGAGGGATCACCGGGCGTTTGGGGAGGAGCGGGGCCGGAGGCGGGGCTGGGGCCTCATCGGAGGGGAGCCAATGGGGATGGGGAACCGGAGAGGGGGCGGGGGCTAGAGGAATGGGCGGGGCGGTAGGGGCGGGGCCGGGGCGGGCAGTAGGGAGGGGGCAGCGCAGGCGGAGGGAGGGGGCGGGCAGAGGAGAAGAGTCGGGGCTGGTGCAGGCAAGGGTTGGGTAGGGGCGCAGAGCCGGGGTGTTTCTGTCGCTGAAGCACTCCGGTGACAGTGGCTGCACACGAAGGCAGTCGGCAGAACCTGCCTGGAACGACGCGCGGCCTGTGCAGAGGTGCCTGCCGCGGCTCCTCTCTTGCTCATAGAACAGGTCCCAGATTCAGACCTACCGCCCCCCCCCCGCTTGTTGTGAATGCCCTCAGCAGCACAGGCGGCTCTCCTCCAGGAGCACCGGGCAGGGGCGGTGTTCCACTCAAGCTGGCTGCCCCCCGCTCTGCAGGGATGCCCGCAGAGCACCCTCCATGTGGGCATCACCAGGGTTCTACCGTTTATAGACAGCAGCGGGAGAAAGGCGGCAGCCCCGCTCCCAGAGGAGGCCCAGCAGCGCAACGAGGATCCCAGTGACCACTGTGTCAGGTCTTGCACCTGGGTAAGCACAACCCAGGAGTGCAGCACAGGCTGGGATCTGCCCGGCTGGGAAGCAGCTCTTTAAAATGGGACATGGGCAGGGACACCTTCCACCAGACCAGGTTGCTCCAAGCCCTGTCCAGCCTGGCCTTGAACACTGCCAGGGATGGGGCAGCCACAGCTTCTCTGGGCACCCTGTGCCAGCACCTCAGCACCCTCACAGGAAGAACTTCTTTCTTCCTAACATCTAACCTGAACTTCCCTTGTGACACTGCCAACACCTCACAGGTAGGGTGAGGAGGCAGAGAACCAGTATAAGCTCGAGAGCTTTTCCCTGGGTTATCACTGTAAAGTACATCCCCGTCAGGAAAGCCACAGAGCTTGGGCACAGCCGAAACTGCAGTGTCCACACTGAATTTGTTGGCAGAGGTGCAGGCAGGGATGTGGTCTGCAGCAGGCAGTACTGACCTAGGCAATGCCAGAGAGCAGCTCACGTGGCCAGGCTAAGTTGGGGTCCAGAGAACAGACCCTGGCATAGGGCTACAAAGATGCTCTGAGGGCTGGAGCACTCCTACTATGGAGACAGGCTGAGATAGCTGTGTGTGTCCAGCCTGGAGAAGGGAAGGCTCCTTAAGGGGAGACCTTAGAGCAGCTTCCAGTGCATAAAGGGGGCAACAAGAAAGCTGGGGAGCGGCTTTTGACAGGGGCCTGCAGGGACAGGACAAGGGGGAATGGCTTTAACCTGACAGAGGGGAGACTGAGATGAGCTCTTAGGCAGAAGTTCTTCCCTGTGAGGGTGCTGAGGCCCTGGCACAGGTTGTGCAGAGAAGCTGTGGCTGCCCCATCCCTGGCAGAGTTCAAGGCCAGGTTGGACAGGGCTTGGAGCTACCTGGTCTAGTGGAAGGTGTCCCTGCCCGTGGCAGGGGTTGGAACTGGATGAGATTTAAGGTCCCTTCCAACCTAAACTCTGTGGCTCACTAGCAGGGGGTTTCCCCTAAACCAGTAAGTTAGCAAGATTAAAAACTAAATTCAAAGCTGTAACACTGAAATGAAGCATTTACCCTGAGAGTGTTGGTGAGTCTCTGAAGGGCTGCCTGCAAATCCCTGTGCTTTGAGCAAAATCAAACTTACAAGCAGTGGTGAGAAGATGAAAGACTCTTCATGCTGACAGCAAATACCAGACATGTCCTGAAGAGGGGCTCTGTCAGCTGCGCTGGCCGTGGCTACCTCCCAAAAGGGGACACTACACCAGGAGGCAGATGTGGGCTCTGATGCAGAACCCCAGGTCTTGCTCACCTGGAGAAACTGATTCCTTATCCTCCATCTGCTTTATGTCTGAAGAAGAACAAAGCATGAAAATCAGGTCATCGGACATTTTTAGGGCTCTTTCTGGAGGAGATGAATAGCTGTTTGGTACCGTCCTGCCCATGATTGTTTTGATGGTGCAAGTTCAAGATTGTTCAGTCCCTGCATGATGGAAACAGCCTGGAACTATCTGTGCAGATGCAAAGAGGCTGCTTTTCATGACATCCTGTTCTAGGCAATTGCACAAGAGAAGGGTTGAATAGGTGTTTGGGTACAGTGACCTGAATTATGATACTCACCTCTGGCGGTGAGTTCATTTGGAGCTTGTCTAAGTTGTTACTTTTATGTCTTATTAATGCTGGCAGTTTAGGTGATTTCAATATCTGGGAGTGATTTGAAAGTCTAATTAATGACATTTTATTCTCACAGATACATGCAAAGATTCATAATAAGGAAGATTAATTCCCCCCTTACAGCAGCTTGCACTGATCCGTATCATCAACCCCTCCAAAGGAGAAGAGGGGTATCCCCTAGGTCTGGAGCTACCAGGGCATGGGAGTCCCATATGTAACTTACAATAAAAACAATTCTACATTGCTGCTTTCACTTCAGTGTTGGGATATCCTGGAAGCAGCACAGGACTCTCTGCATTTTGCCATTCAGACTGGGAAGCCTTTGCTATGAACCCAGAACTAAATATAAACTCACACCTTTGGGGCATGAGCAGGACTGTTAAAGTGCTGCTCATCTTTGTGTTTCATCCTGGCTGAAGATAAAAAGCTGTTTCACTGCCCCTCACCATGCACAGTGGTGGTGGACATCCATCTGAGATTGCATAGGGAAGGCTGGTGCTTTAGGATATCGTCAGGAGAGTTGCCTGGAGTCTCCATACAGCTCCCTTGCCATCAACTTACGGGTATTAACCACACTGAACCTCTTAGGAGACACTGTCTGGACTCTCGTGGTTCACCCTGTTCATCCCCATGGTACCACAGCCACAATCCTCATGAAGCACAGTCAGACCCCACTGACCGAGGAGCAGCTTCTTTCTGTGAGGGGTGGTCTCCATCTCACCGATGGTGCTGTGGGGAGTTATATTTATTAAGAGCATCCTCAGTAGGATCACAGAATGGTTTGGGTTGGAAGGGACCTTTAAGGATCATCTAGTTCAAGTCCCCTCCACAGTAAGCATGGACATGTTCTACCAGATCAGGTTGCTCAGAGCCCTGTCCAACGTGGCCTTGAATGTTTATCCAGGGGTGGGATATACTCAGCTGAAGAGTGCCTGTAAAGGAAAGCAAAGGCTTCAGCCTCGTGGCCAGCAGGGAAATGGCACTGTTGCCTCTGTGAAGGAGGGAAATTTTGGGCAGTGGCTGTGCGCTGCAGGACTAATAAACCTGGTGCTTTCTCATGTTAGTCTTGATGACCCTGCAACCCCCAGCCCATGTGTGGAAGTGGATCATCTCTCTACCAGCTCAGAGGAAAAAAGCATCAGAAATAGTCCTCCAATTGAGACCATGTCAGATATTACACTGAGAGAAAGGAATAAGGGGTGCCTAAGATGATAAGTGACTGGCACTCAAATGGGCTTCAGTGCCTGCCTTTTTCTGTCTTCCTGCCATGTGCTTTAGGGAAAATGAACTGCTTTGTGGCAAAGATGAAGGGCTTGTACTCAAAAACAAAATTGACTCGAATCTCATGTCTTCCAAAGGAACATCCTGTAAAATAAGGATCAGTAGCGCTTGGAGCAGGCTCCTTCCCTTCCTGTATTTCAACACTGCCTGGCACAATACAGCCCTGATATCAGTCAGTAAACATGACTACAGTCTTCTGAGGAACACAAGATGTACAGGACATCATGAAGAGTACAACATGCCTCTTGTGCAATAAAACCACACTGGCCTGACAACTTTTTCTGTTGATCCTGCACAAATTATCCTGTCCTGCATTCCCACTCCAAAACTCACAGCTGCCACTGCACCTTTTTTAATATAACCTTACAGCAAGGGGGTACAGACCTCCCTGCACAAGGGAGAGAAGTTACATGGGTGTTTGTGAGGATATATTTGGTTCATGATAACAGATGACAGGGTAATGAAGGTTTGCCAGCTTCTGGAAGGTAGCTCCATGCACCGTATGCTTTTACTTGCTCTGATAAAGTCTCCTAAGAAACAACATCCCTGTCAAGCAGGAGTAGCATGCAGGAGTGTCCAAGCAGAAGGGAATGCTGCTAAATCAGTGCTCTTTGCCAAATACCCAGAGATTCCTCCTGCCAGACCCCTAAATGCCTGTCCATCTGCTTTCCTCTGCCTCATAACGTGTCCTGAAGAGGTTTGCCAAGATGTTTGTCTGGCCTCGGCAGGAGAAGGGGCTCTTCCCAAGTCTTCATTTCCCAGCTGGAGAGCAGGATCAGAAACTGTCTGGGTCTCTGTCCACTCCTCCTGCATCACCCTGAAGGACCCCAGGCCATAGGTTCCTCTCCCTGGTTGTATGTGGTTGGTTTGGACTCCCTGATGAGTCCACATCCCCAAATCCGAAGTGGTTATCAAGATTTTAGGCTTTTTATCAAGCAAGCTCTCCTCCACCACCACATGCATTCACACCAGCAGGGTTTTGTCTGTGACATCCAAGAAGTAATTGGCTGCAGAATAGCAGAGAATCACCCTCCATATGCTGCAGTCCCATGACCATTTGTCTCTTGGACAAGCACTAGGATTTTTTAGGGCTCTCTATTTGCTTGGTTTTGTTCCTGAAATAGACTGTGATCTTATTATCCAAACAGCCAGCGGCTTTACCCTCTGATACTTTCCTAGGAAGGGGAGTGAAAGAGCCACAAGCACAGGGTAAAAGATGTTGTTTGTAGCTGAAAATCATCTGTAATTGCAGTGACCACAACCATAGGGGTAAAATCAAGGCAGCCGTGAGGCCAGCTGGCATGGCCAAGCCATACACAGGGTATTAAGATCTCCTGGCTTCCCAAAAAGGGATCTGCAGTAGGCAGCTTCCTGGGTATTAGGAAGCTAATATATATATAATAGATACATAATAATATAAATAATATATATGATAATGTGCTAATTCCTGAGCTCTGCCTAGGAGCCAATCTTGTGCAGACCAAGTATGCTGTGCTAAATTTTATCTCTTTCGCTGGTGCTGGCAGTGCCCCATTTACTGGTGTGGATGTAGCCATGGGGTCTGGAAGAGAAAGAGGTGGAGAGCAAACCCCTCCCATAAAGAATCAGATTATTTTCTCTGTTTATACAAAATCTGCTACAATAACAGAGGAGTCAGGTATGTTGTTTTCCATTAATATCTGTCAGTATACCAAGAGCTACCATGCACACTTCTTCACTAAACCCTATCTGAATCACATGGTTTCCTGCAAATCGGGTTCATCCTCTTGACAGCTGGGAAGAGGGAGCCTGCAGGTGTGGGAGAGCTTCCTGATTAGCTCTACTGAAACCAAAACAGCATCAGACTGGAGACTGATCAACCAGAGAGTGAGTGGGCAAGTCGGATCACAGGAAGAAGGATGCTGGCAGGATGTGATAGAGCAGATATGTGATACATACCCAGCACTGCAGATACAAGTGTTCCTCAGACCTGAGTTTCCATAATCAATTATTTTTAGCAGAATACATATTTGTTTTGTTTTGTTTTCCAGGGAATAGCTGGTTTCTGGTGATTGTTTTCCATTTTGTCATAAGGAAAGGTGGGACACTGTATAATATCCAGAACATATTTTGCAGAGCTTTTCCATCTCAAATTTGGTGGTTTTTTTTAGTTTTTATTTGTCAACCTGGGAGAAGTTTGAACAATGAAAAGGAAACTCTGCGTTTCTTTTCTCCTCACTTTGGGAAAGTCGGGGTTTTTGCCATGGAGTTAGCCAAGCATTCACTAAGGGCAAATCTACAGGTCTCTGTGCTCTTGGAGTATCTTTAGTGCTGGCCACCTGAAGCACACAGACAGCTCGATAGCAAAGCAGTGCAATTATTCTGAGTGAGTGAGAACAATCACTAAGGTGCAATTGTTCCCCAGACTTGCCCTAGCACCCGTTGCTACCTGTGTGGGAAGGGCAGGATACCTGATACTGTCTGCATTTGGCTTTTCCAGAAACTGCTAGGAGAAAACCCAACCTTTTTCATAGACTCAAAAATACTGAATTCTGAAGAAAACATCAACTTAGGCCACTGCGTAGGTGTCTGATATCTAATTCAAGTGCTGATGTGCCAGGGAGGTTGTGAATGCTCCATCCCTGGCAGTGTTCAAGGCCAGGTTGGATGAGGACTTGGGTGATATGGTTTAGAGCGAGGTGTCCCTGCCCATGGCAGGGGGTTGGAACCTGATGATCTTAAGGTCCTTTCCAACCCTAACTATTCTATGATTCTATGATTCTGACCTGATTTATTAGGTGGAAGTATGGATGGTTTTGCAAGTTTAGCTCTGGATGTGACTTAATGTTTTGGGGACCCCAAGGTCTGTCAGTGTGGAGAGGGAAATATAGAGTGAAAGAGATTTTAGTGACAGATAAGAGAAACCCATGCTGTTATAAGGGTTTTCCATTTGACAGCAGCATACAAAAAGGGGGCATTAATGAAATTATCTTGACCAGCACATAGAATCATAGAATTGTAGAGTCATAGAATAGTTAGGGTTGGAAAGGACCTTAAGACCATCAAATTCCAATGCCTCTGCCATGGGCAGGGACACCTCACACTAAACCATGCCACCCAATGCTCTATCCAACCTGGCCTTGAACACTGCCAGGGATGGAGCACTCACGGCTTCCCTGGGCAACCGATTCCAGTGCCTCACCACCCTTACAGTAAAGACCTTCTTCCTTATATCCAATCTAAACTTCCCCTGTTTAAGTTTTAACATGGTTTTAAATGGACAAATAATCATACAGGCATTTATACAGTGACTACAGCTTGCAATTGAGACAACTATGGTTTCTCTGGAACCACAAGAAAGCATTATTGTCATCCAAGTGAACAGAGCTTTTCTTCCAACTGTATCTGAAGGAGAAAATGAGGGTAATATGAGGTGATGAAACAAATTGTTTACGAACTCATTTTTTAATATTACTATTTAAAAGCTGTGGTGCTCTGAAAATACAGTTCTGGGTGTTTTCCCATAAGATGTGGGTTGGGTTCTCTGTGTCTTAGGAGGTGCTTACATTGGGGTAATTCTTTATGACTTCAAAGCTCAGCTCAGGGAGTTTGACCAAATTTAGGAAATTACCAGATCATTCCTGAGAAAGCTGCATCATGAAAGATGAAAAATATAAATTAATCATAGGATATTTTAGGTCAGAAGGGACCTTAGAGATCATTTAGTTCCAACACCCTGCCAGGGGCAGGGACACCTTCCACTAGACCAGGTTGCTCCAAGCCCCGTCCAACCTGGTCTTGAACACTGCCAGGGATGGGGCAGCCACAGATTCTCTGGGCAACCTCTGGGCAAATTAATATATTTTCAAAACCAGCCCCCCTGGACTTGATGGAGACTTGATTGAGGCTGCTGCTTCAAAAACCCAAAGGGTTTTATGCAGGAAGATCAGAACAGGTGAAACCTGGCAAGTTGCCCCATAAATAATTGCAGCCTGTGTACCTATTAGTTCATCCCTACACAGTGAACAGGCTTGTCATGGTTGTGTAAAGGGACTTTAGAATTCATTTCTTCCCTATTTGTATTCTCGTTTTATCCAGCACTGTGGTTATGCTGCAGATACATCTGATATAGCAGTGGTTCTTCATCAAAGCGCTGATGAACAGGGAGGAAAGTCTCCAACTAAAGTGTTTTCCGCAGACCACATTTCACAGTCAGCTAAACAGGCAACACCAATAGGACCTGAAGAACCATTTAACCAATTCCAGGATGCCCTTGTGATGCTGAAAACCCACTGCATGAAAGTATATGAAGATTGGATGAGAAAGTTGGGGCTGTTCAGCCTGGAGAAAAGAAGGCTGAGTGGAGACCTCATAGCAGCCTTCCAGTATCTGAAGGGGGCATATAGGGATGCTGGGGATGGACTCTTCATTAGGGACCGTAGTGATAGGACAAGGGGTAACGGGTTAAAACTTAAACAGGGGAAGTTTAGATTGGATATAAGGAGGAAATTCTTTCCTGTTAGGGTGGTGAGGCACTGGAATGGGTTGCCCAAGGAGGTTGTGAATGCTCCATCCCTGGCAGTGTTCAAGACCAGGTTGGACGAGGCCTTGGGTGATATGGTTTAGTGTGAGGTGTCCCTGCCCATGGCAGGGGGGTTGGAACTTGATGATCTTAAGGTCCTTTCCAACCCTAACTATTCTATGATTCTATGAATCAAAGGCTTAGAAAGTTTTGGGTGAGTAGGCTGGGGACTTGAGGAGCTACAGGTTTCATAGACCCATATGAGCCTCCCCAAAGAGAGGTAACAGAGATATGAGGCAGCTTATGTCTAATGCAGAAAGAGCAGTAAACAGCCTGTTTTGGAAAACAAGGGCAGAGCAGCATCAACAGCCAACCACCTTCTTCCTCTATGGACTCTCCTTGGCCACCAAGCCAGCCTGAGGCAGTAGTTCTGTGTATCAGCCACGCTTCCCACAGCTGCATTTCCCTACAAAATCCATAGATCTGTGCACACTGGGTTACAATAGGCACCTCTGTACTCTTCACTGTGTGTCTACAGCTCCCATGAGCCTCTCAAACATAGAAAATGGTTTTAAATGTGAGGAGCTGGTACCACACGCCAGTATTGTCAGTTCGGGAGTGACTGCTTAGGCTGTGCTGAGTATTTAAGATCAAATATGAATAGGCTGAATTAGGGTTTGCTAGGCTGAGTGTCTAGAGTAGCTTGAGGTTATGCCTAAAGCGTTGCCTGTGAGAGGAAAAAGGGTGCTCAGCATGCGAGTAAGTGTTCTCTCTGTTGGACATTCAGAAGTGAAAATCTCTTCCTTCAGGATCCAATTAATGGCTCCAGTTAATAAAGAACAAATGGCCAGAGTACCCATGCTTATATGTGACTAAGAGATTAGAGATAGGATAGCCCAGTAGGGTCAGACATGCTCCTGTGCATGCTTTTGTTCCACTCTGTGCTGTACATAGTGGTATAAATTTAAAGCAATGACTTCCCATGTCAGAAATCAAAAAGGACACAAAGAAAGGGAGCACTGGAGAAAAGTCAAGCTGTGCTATAACCAACCAACGGTGCTGAAGCAGAGTAAAAGTCTCTTTTGCAGTAAGATTAGAGGCAAAGCGGAGCTGCTATTGTAATACAATGGCTGCGTGGAGAGCATTGACACAGCCAACAGATGAATATTTTGCTGTGCTCTTCAGGAATCAGTAGGGTCAGAAAATCTAAAACAACCGGGAATGGTCACAGTGGAAGCCAGTCCCACAGAAGGGAAGAGCCTTATTCCACGCCATCCTTCCCCAGATACAGAGAAGTGTCCATAAATGTGGGATACTTAGTGAGAATAACAAGAACTTCTCAGGAATCTTTTCAGTCAGTGACTGCACTGTCAATCTTGAGAACAGCAAACACAGTGTTACAGTTCAGAGAGAGGATTAAACCAAAATCACCCAGGTGACTATGATCTGATCTCAGTACTATGCAAGGCTTTGAGAACAAACAGGTGAGCAAGGACACAAAAGAAAATGCATTGTGTGTTCTGTGCTGAATATATTTCAACAGACCAACCTGATGAAATAGGGTTTCTTAGCGAAGAGAAAGCATCAGGTATCATCAAATGCACTTTAGTGAAGAGCAGCTCAGCAGAAAAACAGATAGCAAAATGAACCAATGCTGCGAATGTCCTTGCCTCCACAGATGAGCTAAGTTATACTTTTGACATCTCCTTGCTTCACAGCATAAGGCTCAGCTGACTGAGACATGCCAAGGACTTGGCTTCACATTTTCAACCGCAAAGAGCCAGAGGAGTCAGGAGGTCTCCGTTTCCTTTGCTGGCTCACTGTCTGAGCCATTCACCCTGTTGTCTTTTCCCCCTTCTGGATGAACCAAGAGCAGTGGAAAAGGGAGGTCCTCTGGGCACCATAAGGCACAAAACCAAAACGCATTTTGGAAGAACTAGGTGAGGACTTCCATCTGCTTGTATGAAAATTTATAATGGAAGTTTCACAGATAGCTCATAGTTATCTGAATCACTTGAAAGGCAATAGGATATGGGGTACGACAAGGCAGTTTCCATACTGCATTTTTTCCCCCTTGAGAATGTGCCCAACATAATTAATACAGGTGAAAAAACAGCAAAGACCATAATTATTTACCTTGCTGGATAATTTATCTCTTGTTTAGTTGTCAAGGTACCACCTTCTACAGCTGCATCCATTGCATGTCCCTTTCCTGGAGCACCTCATTAGCACTATCATGAGTCTAATTCATATGGCAGTTACCACTGCTGTGAAGTAAAAATCCTTCATTCCTGATACTATGAAGTAGGCGAGACCAAGTCTATGTTCATTGGTAAGCATACCAGGAAAGATTTGCAAAAACTGGTAATTGCAAGGTAACAAATAAGGGAAAATAAATCCAGATTTATATCATGATGATGGACTGTTCATTCCTTATTACCTCTGTTGAGAATGTTTAATGCGCTGGTACAGGGGCAGCCCGGGTAAACAACACAAGGAGCACAAAGGTCTCTTCAGGGAAAAGCTGGAAAGAAATAAGCCCCATGAAAACATCTGTGAAAGGTGACAGATCTGCTTGGGGACAAATGGCTCTAGAATTTCTGGGGGAAAAAAGTAAATACATCAAGGGTAGATCATACCAGTGCAAAAATACAGTAAAAAATATGTTTTGTGAAGAGACAGAAAAGATCCTTCCCCTCCTCTCCTGGCTTTTCTCCAGCTCTGCTGTTTCTCCTGTGGTGCAGAGTGCTTCAGCATCTCCCGGCACTGGTTTCTTCCGTGTGTCTGCAGACTCATCCGAGCTCATCCTTTCTGATCCTTGTGCCTTAACTCAAAGGAGTAAATTATAGCTGTTGGTTTTGCATCCAGAAAAGAAATAATCCACACAAACACTGCAGCTCTTCATGCTGAGCCAACATTAGCAATGAGTGGTGGTGTTTGTTTGAATTCAAATGTGAATAGCTTGAACAAGGGATTCCCTGTTGAACATTTATAGAAGCGTACACGTTCAATAGCTATAAAATAAACTCTGCAGCTGAAAAAACCTGGTTGCTTGTCAAGAGTAAAAAGAAGATGCTTAGTGTAACAGTTTATTTTCTTTCAAAATTCCAGTAAATTAATTTATTGAGTTTAAAAGGTTGTGAATGATCAGTTGCAGAAATGACCTCCCTGTAGTGGTCATGGGAAGCAAGAAAAGAGAGAGTAAAGTGCAAAGGAAAACAAAACAAAGAATGAAGGAGGGGGCTAGGGGGGTATGAATGTAGTGGCAAATAGCTGGGGAGAAGAACAAAAAAGAGAGAAGAAATGGAGAAATCTGGAAAGGGGGAAAATGAGTGACAGATGAGAGACTAGGAAGAGTCTTTCTCCGGTTTACTCTTCAGAAATCTGAACATACAACATTTAAGGCCATTGGAGTCTCTGTTCAAAATTGACCCACTGCAGACTGTCCAGGAAAAGACTCTGAAGGTTGTGTTTCCTGATTTTAACATTCTAGTTCTTTCTGTCCTCTATGGCTTCCTAGCTGCCATGTATCCTGGGTGGCCATGGATCAGTAGAACAACAGTGTTGTAGAAAATGATCATGTCTGAGGGCAGGGAAGATCTTGGTGCATGGGAACAAAGAACAATGCTCATCCAAAAGGAAGATAGAGACGTGTGGTGCTTAGAGATGGACTCCTGCCTGAGCAGTGTGGCAGGAGGAGAAGCTTGAGCAAACCCATCTCCTAGGAGGTGTTGCTTGCTGGCTGGTCTGTGCAATGTCACCCCGACCCACTGGTCCTGCTCACAAAGGCACCTGGCAGCCAGGTCCATGCTCCAGTGGCTTCTCCTCACAACTTGCCAGCCATGTTCACCAACCCGGACACACGGGATAGCTCCCCCTTGTCCAGATCCGGCTGCCGGGACTCCACTGCCAGCACACGCAGCCACCAGGCTCAGCTCTGCTTGACCCAGTGCCAGCTGAGGCTGCCCACAGCAGAGCTGCTGCCCAGGGGTGCAGGGATTCAGTCTGGGCACCTTCCTGATAAGCCCTGGACACTGTCTGCCAGGCACAGACACAATGAACAATAGCGGGAATAGATCCATCATGGGACTAGTTTTCAGGGTGCATCCATCCCTGACTGGTGGCAGTGAGATTCCTCAAGAGTCTCCCCCAAATGTGGTACTCTGCAACATTTTCATCACATTCATTTGGTATTTTTCTCTCAGTTTTGGTTTTCTTTTCAGTATTGATCATGGCCTAAAGGAAATGAAAGAGAAAATGGTTTATGAACAGGATTTAATAAATTTCCAGTTACCATGGTGATGGTAGAAGGACATGTTAGAAGGCTGTTCTGAGTTCTGAACTATACAGGGTTTTCATTAACAAATTGCATAATGGAATGAAGACTGTTATTTACTGCATTTGTAAATAGGACGCTGAAAGGGGCTGCAGCATTTGGGAAAACACTGGAGATTGGCATTTATTTTGCAAAAGACAGGAACAATTGGTGAAGGTGGAATAAGCAATATCTGGCAATGCAGAGATTCTGCAGGAAAGGTATGGGGCTGCAGCGGGCAGCAAGTTACACATAATGGTACAATGTCGTTCTGTTATGGAAAAGGCAGAAATCATTCTTTCTAAAACACAAAACAAACAACGGGTAATCGCTTGTCAGGCACTTAAATTAATCCATTTATTGTTCCATACTGCTAGACTTTCAGGTAGTGTGGTGTTTACAGCTTAGGGCAACATACTTGAAGATGATGGCTGGGGAGAGCCTAGAGCTGAGATTGTTAAGAGACCAACAAAATATGATCTGTAACAAAAATCTGGAAGAATTGAGATGATGGGGAGGGGAAGGGGGACCCGTGATGCCCCAAATCTGGAATAAAGAGTACATGGGGAGGGAATAATATGTTCCCCATGACTAGGGAGGTTCAGATGAGAAACAGTGGACTGAAACCACAACAGTGAAGTTCAGTGTTGTTTATAGGATGGCATTTCAAGTGGATGGAGCATGGTATCTTGAAGAAGGTGGAATGATATGGAGGACCAGTTATTGGTGATATTCCTCAAGAGGTTTAACATTTCTGAGATGGGTGATTTATGATTGTAAGGAGCTCTGCCTTAGGGATGTGGAGAAGTGATTTTGAGGACTGCAGCATCTGTAAAGAAAGGGGCTAAACATGCACACACACTGCTTTCACAACTAGTTCTAGTTCCAGTTCCAGTTCTTCTTTATTCACTATAGCATGGTAATATATAGCATACAGATACAGGTCTGAACTATGAAGCCAAACAGAGACCACATCAGTCGCAGACTGTCTACAGTCACTATAAATTCTGTTCTATAAACAATCACTCCCCAGGCTGTTTCCCAGCCCGCCCTTGCACCCATGCACACAAATACTCCCCGGCTTGCTCAAGACCCAGGTGCACTATGAGCGATTCTTCTTCTTCTTCAACTATCCACATAGCGGGAAGAGGACAGCTTGCAGTTCTCACAAGGGCATCTACAGTTCCCTGCATTTTTGGTGACAAGACAGAATAAATCATTATGGTTGTGTTTTTGCTGGTAAACTGAATGGTACAAGGGCCCACTGTGTGGTCCTGAGGCCAGTGGGCATAACTGGCCACATCCCTAGTATTAAACTCCACTCTAGTCTTCACCACTGCCCTGGGCAGCCTGTTCCAGTGTTGACAACCCTTTCATTGAAGAAATCTTTCCTAATATGCAACTGAAACCTCCCCTGGTACAACTTGAGGCTGTTTCCTCTCAAACTATGCTTGTTACCTGGGAGAGGAGACCGACCCCCACCTTACTGCAACCTCCTGTCAGTTGAAGAGAGCAATAAAGTTTCCACTGAGCCTCCTTTTCTCCAGGGTAAACAACCCTGGTTCCCTCAGCCATTCCTCATAGGCCTTGTGCCCTAGACCCTTTACCAACTTTGTTGCTCCCTGTGTAGCAGGGAACCATCTAGCCAAGTGTCTTTAGTCTGACAGTGGTGAAGATCTGATGCTTAGAAGAGTGGAAGAACATGGCAAACATGCACTAGCATGTGTTTGGAAGTGCATTCAGTTCCAGCAGTCTGAGGTTTGGGTATTGTTGAGTTGGTGGATCCATATCATTGTGCTGAATGCCCCTCATTTAATTTTATGGATTCCATGGACGTATACAATAATAGAAGGTGGAGGAGAGCTCTGGAGGTCATCTGGTCCAGCCAGCTGCTCAGAGCAGAGCAAACTTCATAGATTGACTGCCTTTCTTGCATTTGGAACACCTTTACAATTTCTTCCTCCGCAATATCCATGGCAATGAATTGCACCATCTTGTATGCAGTATGAAAGAATAATTTCTTTGTTCAATGCATCATACTTTTGTATGTCATCTCATAGTTCTGTCTTAGTCAAGGACATTTACAGTTTTGATATCGCTGTCACTTGTCTCCACACACTCGTCTCCCCCAATAGTGGAACAGTCCCAGCATAATTACTATCTCTTTGTCTGAAAATAAGTCTCCAGCTTTCACCATCCTTGCTACCATCCTTTGTACCTCTTCTTGTCCTGCTTATGTGTGTGGAGACAGGGACACCAGCAGCATGCGCAGTACATAGCATGAAGTACCCTCAAAACTGCTACAGCGACCCACTGATTTTGTCAGCGCCCATTCTAGCAAATCCTAATACTCAGTTTTACTTCCCAACTGCTTCTGTACACAGAGGTGATTTTTGTCTGAAGTGCTCTTTGGGAGCACCTCTTTCCTGGAAGGTGAAAGTAAGCTTGCCATCACTGGGTCTTATCTCCTTATGCTGCCACTCAATGCTGAGATACTTTTGCCTTGCAGACCCAGTGCAGTCAGGTTTCATTTCACTGAATAACCTTCTGTCAGTATCAGAGCTCCCCAGGCAGCAGGGATCAGCCTATCTCCAGCCCAGAAATTAAGAACACTTGAGACCACAGGTCTGTCTGGAGGGTTTATGAAGAAGAGGTGATGATCAAAGTGTCTGCAAGTGGTTGGCTCATCCAGGCTCCTGGGAAAAGGCTCTCAGCTCCTCAGTGGCATGAGAGGGGCTGACAGAACAGGCCACATTGAACATGGTGTTTGCTAAATTTATCAGAGAGATTTTTCAGTCCTGGCTCCTGAAAGGGTGATACGTGGACACCAGGTCCATCCCAAGCCAAGGCTACTCACACCAGGGCCCCTCTCAGCTTGTCCAGCCCCTCATGGAGACAGGCCTAAGCAACAAAGGAAGAGTTTATCAGTACGTTGTGTCCATGGCTCAGCTCTATTACATGCAGTTGCATCCCTGCCAAAGATTGAGAAAGGCCTGAAGCCGTTTGATATTGATCTTGTTTCTTAAGAGGTCCCTCTGCCCCAGCAGATCTGTTCTATATACTCACGGTTCGCTCCTGTCACACTCAATGGTTTTCATTTGAATTGGGTATTGATACCAGATGTGGGGAGAGCAGAGTTTTGATAACATACCCAGGTATAGGGTGCAAGGGCTGGTGGGTGTGCAGTGAACCTTGAGAGGTCCCATGCGCAACAGGACCTCCCCCAGCCCCATCCTCTGCCCAGAAACACACTATAAATGTGAGGATCCCCAGCCTTGCCACTCAGCAGAGTCCAGCTCAGGCTCTCTCCAATCCTCCTCTCTCCAGCCTCGCTGAGATCCTGCATCAACTCCAGCCATGAAGTTCCTCTGCCTTGTCTTCGCTGTCTTCCTGCTGGTCTCCCTGGCTGTCCCAGGTAAGGGGGTGAATTGCATTGGAAGGTGAGATGGACAAGGGTGGGAGAACCAGAGTGATGGGGGTCAGAGTGCGACACATTCAATAGGCAGCTTCAAGAAACCTGATCTTCCGTTGCCTTTAAAGGCTGTGATTTTGTTCCCTGTATAAATGTGTCTAGACCTTTCTATATGCAGATGGGTGCTGGCCTCCTGCAAGCATGCAGGTGACTTGGTTACCCCTAGGTTATCTTACATTGGGCTCTATGTTTATGTGCAGAAAATGAATCTTTAAAGAAAAACAAAATCACTTTAAAATACTGTCAGGGGTACATTTAGGATGTTTTAGAAGTTTTTTATGCCTCTAGATCAAGGTGAGCTGAGTCCTACTGAAGTGATTTTAGCCATGGAGCATCAAGTGAGAACTGGGTGTTTTATAGACACCAGTTGCTTGGATGTTTCAGTCCAGTTCCCAGTAATTTTAAAGTGCAGAGCTGACAAATAGCCCTCCACTTCTGGTTCTCACCTCCCTCTTCAATGAACAAAAGGGAGATTTGGGACTCAAAATGGTCCCCAGTCCAATATCCCTTCACACTGGGCATCATTTCCCAGCAATTTTAGGACAACAGTTTCCCACCTGGCGCCTAGTGTTTGGCACTTGAGCCTCTTTCAACACACACAGGTCAGATTTCTGGTTACCACAGAAGCTGCCACCTGAGACACCCTCCATACATTTTGGATCACCAACTCTGTTTTTTGAAACTATTTTGGTGTTGGTTTTGCTCCTTTGCTCTAATCCTGTCTCTGAATGACAGGTGCAAGACACCTGTGCAGCATTGCATAGGTGAGCATCCCTATGAACTTTGGTTTTGGGCTGTCTCTCAGGAGGGGAATGAATGTGCTCTCCTGGGAAGCACCTATTTCCCAAACTACATATGTGTCACCAACCAGCCCTTAGTCACCAGCTGCAGGGAGAGGGATGCACCAAGGGTTTCTCAGGCTTGTGCTCTTCAAGGTCCTTTCCTGCTTTGGGGCTGGGCTTGTGGCACACTTATACCCAGAGGTGATGGGAGGGCAAGACAGTGACACAGAGGCACTTCTGACTCAACCACTCTCCCTCTGTCTCCCCTTACAGGCTATGGGCAGATCAGGAAGTACTGCCCCAAGGTGGGCTACTGCTCCAGCAAGTGCTCCAAGGTGGATGTGTGGTCCTTCTCCTCTGACTGCAAGTACTACTGCTGCCTCCCACCCGGCTGGAAGGCAAAATAGGAGCTGCAAAGGAAGCCCGTGGGGAAGAGGAGGCACCGTGGTGGCTTTGGGAGCAGCTCTTCACCTGTCCAACCCAATTGTCACCCCCTCCTCTCTATAAATAAAAGGAGAAAAAAAGGAGATGGAACTTCTGTGTGTGGTGTGGTTACTGGTGTCCTGTGATCCCATAGAAAGCTTTAGCACAGGTTCTGCAAACACAGCCCAAGAGGCCCATTAGCAGCACATTTCATTGTTCTTTTTGCACAGAAGTCATCAGAAAAGTGCTAAACAGATAGAGTTCTCCTCTGGTTCTCAGAGTGGATTCTGTCAATGGTGGTTGAAAAAGGTCTGGTTGGAATAACACCCCTGAGCCTCATGGCAAAACATAAGGGTCTCATATGTGGGAAGAAGCCTGGTTTAGACCTGGGTCTCAAGAAACCAGTATCCATCTGGGATCTAGGCAAGACACTTGTTACCATTTCTGGGTAACGAGCAGGAAGGGGTGGCTGCAGTGCTTACATATTCTCTTCAGAATCTTACAAAGATCTTCTCTAGAAGGACCTCTGGGGGAACATAATTCCTGTCCCCTAGTTCCCAAACACTTCTCTGTTGAGACAACCCACAACAGCATCTCTTGGAGTCATTTACAGGTGCCTATGGATACAGCAGCCATAGTTGGGCCTGTAGAGGGGCTATCTGCAGCAGCTTTTTCTGCTGTGATGGTTTTGTCCATCCTCATCTGTGTTGGCCACAGGTCCTGCCAGGAGCCTGCTCCAGCGCGGGCTTCCTGCAGGGTCACAGTTTCCTTTGGACATGCTCTTGCTCCTGTGTGGGGTCCTCCAGGGGCTGCAGGGGGATATCTGCTCCAGGACTTGAAGCAGCTTCTCCCCTCTTTCCTCACTGACCCTTATGTCTGCAGGACTGCAGCTGCCATGTATTCTCACTCCTCTCTTCAGCTGCTGTTGCACAGCGCATTTTTTCCCCCTTTTTAAACACATCATCCCAGAGGCCCTACCACTGTCACCAATGGGCTCAGCCTTGGCGAGTGGTGGGTCTGTCTTAGAGCCGAGTGCATTGGCTCTGTCGGCATGGGGGAAGCTTCTGGCAGCTTCTCATAGAAGCCACCCCTGTAGCCCCCTCTGCTACCAAAATCTCACCAAACAAACCCAGTACAACCTTGCATATAGATAATTTGGTAATTGTCATTTTAGTGATGTCCTGTTTCATGTTCCTATGTCCTAGCTGTGGTTTTGTGAGTGCTGGTAACGATAAGGTCTACTGAAATCTTGTAGCATCTGAAGTGTCCCTGGGTTGTGGGAAGAAAGTCCCACAAGGTTGGAGAAACCCAAGAATTATAAGGGAACACAGTGCAACAAAGCAGGGAATAATAAAAGTGAAAAACATAGATAGAGAGATCCAAAAGGGATTACCCAGTAATGGCCAGCAGTTGCAGAAGGCATTCAAGGAGCTACCTGCAAGCATAATAAACCCACACTGGCCTGCAACAAGCTTCCATCTCCTTCTCTTCCAGTAAGTGCATAGCCAGCCTGAATAAAGCAAATACCATTAATGGTTAACTCTCTGGACCTTGGGTGCAGGATGTATAAATGGGAAGGTGAAGAGAAGCACGTAACCAAAATCCCTGCAGCAGATTAGAAGAGGGGCTGCAAGCTGCCTGCTTTGTTTTCCTAGAAAAGGAACAATTTGGTGAATGGAACACATCTCCCACAGCATCAGATCTGACCTCCCGGTGAACATCAGTGTTGTCGAAATACCTTCTCACCAACTCTGGAGAAACTGCAGTTCTCTATGTTGGACAATGAGGCCACTGTTAATAATGTCTTTTAGGGTGTTCTGTATGCCAGTGGTCTAGGGCTTGATTTGGTGTAAGTGAGCCCAAGTATTTTACAAGACACCTGTGTGTGTTGGTACACTGAAGTCATTGTGGAAATTCTCACTCTTTCAGCAGAGGATCCTTCCTCAGTCAACATCTGAATTTCCCTTCTCATACATTTACCTTGACCAGTGAATTTAGTAAGTAAATTTACTTTAGAAGAGTGGAAAGAAAGTGAGGGGCCTTAAGACTTGGGGTTCACAGGGGTGCAGACAAATCTGGAAAAGAAAGCATATTTTTCAGTGGGAAAGCAGAGACACCCTCATATTTATAGACTGCAACAGAACATGTGCAAGAGCGGAATAATGAAGTGAACATGAATTGCTCTTGTTTTTCACCTAAAACCATGTCACTTTAATGCAGTGATGTCATTTATTCACCCCTATCATGTGACACTTTCATGGCACTCCACATCTTGAAAGACAGGTATCTGGGGAAAAAACCTCTTTGTCTTTCATATACCTTTCAGCTAGAGTAACTTGAGGAACTATGGCAAGTACCAATTAAAATGGAACCATAAATTGCAGATCCAAAAGAAAGGGTGCTTTTCTGAGGCCCTCTTATAGAAGCTGCAGGTGATAATAGATGGGATCCTGGTTGTAAGAATTCTTTTTTTTTCCCACTGCTTTCCTCTATATCTTATTTTGAGTGAAATATGACTTCCACAGAAGCATTTTAAAGGAAACAAGCTGCATAGAGCAGCAAAACCTCACTTTCCACACAAATCTGGAGTTACCATATTGTCTGGTGCTATACATTTTAAAGATCTGTCTCTTCTTGTAGTGACAGTCAGTACATCTGCCCTGGAAGAAAGAGAAATGCCAGGCATAATGAAAACGTCTGGTCCAATGATTGGTGTTAATATGCCCATCTGCTTCTCTGTCACTCTTACCTACCTATAATCACAGACAGCAATCGGGGCAGAGCCTTCGCTGGCTTTTCTTGCATCAGGACATGGACCTTTCTGCTTGAATAAAGCTTGTATAAATAGCAAAGCAATGACCCATCAGGGCTTTTTCTAGTTGATGCTTCCCTTATAGGAGGGAGGCTGAAGGATCACCAGATCTGAGTTTTCACTCTTGGAATGGGACATAGAAGTCTCAGTGCTTCTGCCTGTTCCCTCTTCTTGCACAGGGACATTAGCTGTCATTAAAATCAGATAAACACTTTCTCCCTGAAATGGGAAAATCATTAAAGAGCAAATAAAGGGTCCCAAAATGAATGCCTGGAATTCCGAAACAAACGTAATGATGCTGTTCCCAGCTCTCTCTTCCTCTCCTAATTACTTGCATCTCCAGTCTGTACTGGGCAATGAAATAGCTAACAGAGAGCCATTCATTTGGCATGTAAAATCAGTTTGATTTTTTCCTATGTGCATCACTCTACATGGATCTGCACTGAATTTCACCAGCCAGTTTACAAGCCAGCCACGAAAACGAGGTCCTTCCATAGCCATCACATTTATTACCCTGAGCCATACAGCTCCAGTAAAAATCTTGCCATCTTTCCATTCAACCCCTCTTCCAGACCTGTTTATGATCAAATTTACCACTGAAGTCCCTACAGTGACCTTCCCCATGATCTAGCTCTCCTGCAGCTTGACCCCATTATGCTGGTCCCTGCTCCTTGCATCCCAATCTCTTTAGTCCTTAAAACCACTGTCTCCTCCAGGGAGTATTACTAGGTTTTTAAGACAGAATTTTCCTGGTTTTCTTCTATGTTATTAATTATAACGGGCATGTTCCTGGTTTGCAAATCCTGTAGGGCCTTTTAAGTTTGGGTTTGGTTGTGGGTTGGTTTTTTTTTTGGGGGGGGGCTTTTTTTTTCAGAACATTAGCATCTCCCCATCTTTGCACTGTAAATTTTTGTTAAGCAATAGATCACATGCTGCCATCAGGAGGAAAACTATTTAATCCTTGAATTCCCTTAGGAGCTTTTTTTGGGGGAAAGATCTGGGTGCTGGTGATTTGTTGTTGCTTATTCCGTCTTTTCCACCTCCTTTATATTTAAGACAAATCCTTCAATGAGTCCCCTCCTTTCTTTCTTTTAAGGTGAGCCAATGCCTCATTTAGCAGCCATGGAGTGGCCTTAGCTTTTATTAGCTTTACAGCTCTGGCCTTTTCCTACCCTAGGTGCTCCTCATCAGGCTTCCCCTTCCTAATGTGTGTGAGAATAGAAAGACTTCTTTTAAGAGGTTTCTTTGCCTTTTGCAAGTTCTTTCTGCAATTCTCTGCTGAGTCTCCTTATTGTGGTTCACACTTTGTCAGGCACAGTTGATTATCTTTTCTATTTTTCATGTTTGGGCACAGTTTTAGCTCCTTCATTCTAACAACCACCCTCATCCCACTGTTCTGCTATGACCTTTTCCTTTTGCTCCTTCTCAGGGCTTTTTTTAATAGGTGTCATACATTTTCCCCGAGTCTCCAATATGCTGGCCTTAAATAGCTCCCACAGTGCTTGCAAAAAATCTGTTTGCAAGGGTTTAACTCTTTTTAGCTGTCCCTTTTGTCTTCTTTTTAACAATTTCACCATTTTTATGTAGCCTCCTTACTGAAATTAAGCACAGAAGTAGTGGCCTTTTCATCCCTTGTTGGATGGAGTGTAAGTACCATATGATCTGTGCTGCAGAGTAGCTCTCTGGGGTAAAACTCTGAACCAAGCACAGTATGCTATTCAGAACTGATTGCTGTTTGTCTGTTATTTAGCATACCAAAGGCAGTGCTGAGAAATCACTTGTTAGTCTTTGTATCCTACGCTGGGTCACTGAGCCTGTAGCTGGTGTTTTCTCCCTGTAAACATATGAAAACACTGTAATTCAGTAATTAGCAGTACTGGCTTGGTAAGGTATGAATATTCAGCTATTTCTCCTGAAAAAGATGCTTTCCAGGACATAAATCTGCTTCTTGGCATAGCTTGGATTTGTAATATGGACAGATTTAAATTAAAGAGAGATCACAGTTTTAGCACACAGGCCATGTCTTTGTGCTGGGCTCCTCTGCAGAATCCCAGGTCCAATTTTTGCTGATAGAAGAGGTGGGAACTGTAGATGAAGGTCAAAATGAAGGCTGTTTCCCTCCCTCCTTGCATTACACCCATGTTAAATTCCAGTTTGAAGTCCCCAAAACAGGACCCATAGAATCATGAAGTGATTTAGGTTGGAAAAGACCTTTTAGGTCATTGAGTCCAACTGTTACCCCAGCACTGCCAAGCCCACCACTAAACCATGCCCCCAAGCACCACAATTACATGTCTGTTAAACACCTCCAGAGATGGTGACTCCAGCACTGCCCTGGGCAGCCTCTTCCAATGCTTGACAACCTTTTCATTGAAGAAGTTTTTCCTAACATCCAATCTAAACCTGCCCTGGCACAGCTTGAGGCTGCTTCCTCTTGTCCCATTACTTGTTACCTGGGAAAAGAGACTGGCACCCACCTCTCTCCAACCTCCCTTCAGGCAGTTGTAAAGCATGGTAAGGTCTCCCCTCAGCCTCCTTTTCTCCAGGGTAAACACCCCGTGCCATGTCCTCCCTCCTGCTTAGTGCGGTTGGAGGGTCCCTGTACTCCTCAGGAAGCTGCCACAAGGTGCCCCAGGAGGTTATAGAGCTGCAGAGAGCAGGAGCAGTAACAGGGAACAGTTTTGTCTCCTAACAAAGGATATTCAATATAAACTACTGGTGCTTCAAGCTTTCTTAACTGCAGAAACGTTTTGAAGTCTGGAGATGCAGCAGAGCAAGAGACACCACTTCAAAACCCAGTTTGCAGTTCCTTCACTTTCACCTGGCTTTTCAATCTCCTCACATCATTCTTACCTTTTTTTTGGGGGGGGGGGGGGGAATGGGAAAGAAACAGCGAAAGTTGTTGTTCAGTGTTTCCATTTGAGATTTTTATTACTTACCAAACTTTCAACCTTGTGTGTGTGTGTGGAGTTTTCTTACCAACACTTGGTTATTTTAGGTGAGTTTTCCTTCTTTCGTATCATATTGTACAGGGTCAGGTGAAGCTTGAAGTCTGTGGCTTTTGATGGACCATCCTGTCTCAAGTGTGACATTTACCTGCTGCCTATCACTGCCTGATCTCAGCCTCTGTTAACCCCCTCAAACCCAGTATCTCACACTATGCATCTCTTTCGAAAACAGACTCATTCCTCTTAACAACACAAGTATCATAAGAAATCCCACAGCTTTATCAGGACTCCTGTATCCCTGGTCAGTCTTTACACTGGTAAAGGTTTTAAAGTTGTCAGATTACACATTTATCCTATGTCCTATGGTTAAAACAAAGGAGCATAAAGCCGCTCGCTAGGTTATAGCTGTTTGCCCAACACTGCCTGGTGCACAGTCATTTGGACGGCAGTGGTTGGTAACGAGCCCCTTGCAGCACGTTCTGCTGCACATACAGACACAAAGGGTGGATTCACCTCTCTGGCCTTCAGGCACCGTGTATTCTGACTCCCATTGCAGTCAGAGGCGTTTTGAACAAGCAGGAATTAGCCTTAGGAAGAAATTACTTTCCCCCCAACTCTGTACTGGCTGTAGTACCAAAATCTCTGCTGACCGCAGAGGATGCTGCAGAAGAGAGGAGACACAGACATTGTCCCTGCAGAAATTAAGCAGTCTTTCTGTAAGAGAGAGTGGTCTGTATCTCCTCTCTTCTTTTGCAGCATCCTTCAGTGGAGTACCAATGCAGCCTTTTCCAGGGTTTGGAAGGACCCAGGACTGAAAACTTGCTCTATTTCCTGGAGGGTTTCAGAGAAATAGGGCTGTTTTCTGTCCCATGAGCCCGTCAGGGAGTTGACCCTTTTTGACATGTCACCCTCCAATAATGCTCCTGATGCTTGCCTGGCTACCCTTTGCTCTGAGCCATCCAACACCACACTGCTCCGTGTTCCCCTGTAGAAAGCCTGGAGCGAATGGTTTACCATAGGGAAGTGGACACTGAAGAAGTCATCTTGTCTGTTGTTCCATTATCAGTGTCTCCCACTGGAATAATCTGGTCACCGGCTATGTTGAAACGTCACTTGCTTTGTGCAAGTGTGTCCGGAACAGCCACGGGAACACAAACCCGAGTGGCTGCACTGGGATGAGGAAGCCTTATAGGCACCCCAAGAATGGGATTTTGAGAGTGCAAGGGGAATGTGGTGGCTCCAGCCTCTACCCCCTCCAATCAGAATGAGGTCCCCAGTGCAGAGGCTGGATGGAGCTGATGGAGATTTGGGGGTTGTTGTGCCCCCTAAAACTAAACTGGGATGCAACTTGTGGAGAAAGAAGACACACTATTAGGCAATTGGCCCTCCCCCAGGCATTGTCACCACCCTGCTTTGAAGCAATGAGATAATGGGAAAATCCTAAATCCTTTTCCAGTGTGTCACTTTGGTGTCATGGGTCTGGGGCTGTCAAAGGTGTGTACTGATCACAGTTCAGAGAGGTCTGGCTACGGAACCTCTCCTGGCACTCTGTCACCCAGGAGGTGAATGAACCACACAGCACACAGAAATCACATCCGCCCATCTTTACTTCAAAGCAGTGAACACGGTGTTGGCCACACCATGAATACAGTGCTGGGAGCTCCACTGCTGCTCTTCCTCCATGGCTGGGCACTTTCACAATCACTTCCCCTTTTTGGGTGGGGGGATGCAGCAGTACATCTTCCCACAGGACTGGCTGAAAGTCCACTCATCCCTCTTGGCACACATGTGGGAACAGTACCCAGCACACCTGCCCTTGAACTGCCCGTACCCTGTAATGGGAAGGAGAGAGAAATGGATTGAAAGAGGAGGTGTCAGATATTGTAGGAGGGCAGATCCCCAGAAGTTATCTCTTGCTGGCTCCAGGGCAGCGCAGGGTACCTCTGGGTTTAGACCAACATAGAATATGACCGATGCTTTGTGTCCCCATTGAGCTGGACTCCTAAAAGTCATCCCTCTAAACATGTCAGCACTGCAGCTTGCTGGCAAGATCAGCAGTACAGATAGGATTTTGCAGTGTGGCGTTCATCTCACCCCGGACTGGTTGTGCGAGGTTGGGTAATGCATCAGCCAGAGCCAGGGGCGCGTAGCTGATCTGCAGTGCAAACCTGGGTGAGATGAACCACCTCCACCACCCCAGTGCAAAAAGGCTGGAAAGGGGACAAGCACCCATTCCCCAGCCTCACTTTCTTCACCCCCACGCATTGCATCTTACCTGGAGTGGCCAAGGAGAAAAGCAGGAGCACAGCAAAGACCACGCACAGCACCTTCATGTCTGGAGGCTAGCAGAGATCTCAGCGCACTGGGAGCAAAGTGGGTCTGAGATGGCACAGTGGGAATCTCGGAGGTCCTGGGTTTTATAGAGGGCTTCCTGCCTGAGCAGTGCAGCAGGAGGAGAAGCTTGAGCAAACCCATCTCCTCGGAGGTGTTGCTTGCTGGCTGGTGAGTGCGATGTCACCCCGACCCGCTGGTCCCACTTACAAAGGCTCCTGGCAGCCAGGTCCATGCTCCAGTGGCTTCCCCTCACCGCTCACAGAGGGACAACTCCCAGATCCGGCTGCCAGGACTCCACCACCGGCACACATGGAGCCTCAGGGCACAGCTCTGCTTGACCCAGTGCCAACTGAGGCTGCCCACAGCAGAGCTGCTGCCCAGGGGTGCAGGGATTCAGTCTGGGCACCTTCCTGATAAGCCCTGGACACTGTCTGCCAGGCACAGACACAATGGACAATAGCAGGAATAGATCCATCATGGGAATAGTTTTCAGGGTGCATCCATCCCTGACTGGTGGCAGTGAGGTTCCTCAAGAGTCTCCCCCAAATGTGGTACTCTGCAACATTTTCACAGAATTACAGAATGGTTTGGGTTGGAAGGGGCCTTACAGCTCATCCAGTTCCAACCCCCTGCCATGGACAGGGACACCTTCCACTAGAGCAGGTTGCTCCAAGCCCCTGTGTCCAACCTGGCCTTGAATACTGCCAGGGATGGGGCAGCCACAGCTTCTCTGGGCACCCTGTGCCAGGGCCTCACCACCCTCATAGTAAAATAGTGCTTTGTTCTATCTGGTCTGAATCTATCCTTTTTTAGTTTAAAACCATTACCCTTTTTCAATCCCTGCAGGTCCTACTAAAAAGTCTGTCCTCATCTTTCTCCTAAGCCCTGTTTAAGCACTGGAATCTTCTCTAAGGTCTCCCCTTAAGGAGCCTTCTCTTCTCCAGGCTGAACAAGCCCAGCTCTCTCAGCCTGTCTCCATAGCAGAGGTGCTCCAGCCCTTGGAGCATATTTGTGGCCTCCTCTGGACTCACTCCATCAGCTCCACATCGGTTTTATGTTGTTGCCTCAGAGCTGGAGTCAGGACTGCAGGGGGGGCCTCACCAGAGTGGAGCACAGGGGAAGAATCCCCTCCCTCAGCCTGCTGGTCACACTGCTGGTGATGCAGCCCAGGACACGGGGTGCTTTTCACCCACCAGCACCACCAGGTCCTTCTCCTCAGGGCTGCTCTCAATCCTTTCATCCCCCAGCCTATATTGACACTGGGGGTTGCCAACCAGGTGCAGGATCTTGCTCTTGGCCTGACTATCATCACGTTGATTTGGCCTGAGACATATTTGGGTATTTTGCCTGAAATCGTTCAGAAAGCACTATGATGCTGATTGAAAGGGATGTAGGCAGATACATAAATGAAGCTCAGGTAATTAATTGCCATAAGACATCTGATCAGAAATCTGTTGTGAGTCCAGTGCTATCCTGCTAATCATTTTTATGGTTGTTTAGAGAGTGTGCTTACTAAATTCACAAATAAGAAGTTGAAAGGGGCTGCAGAGAGGACAGGGTTAGTGTTCTAGTGGATCATTTCATGATAAAGAGACAGTAAAAGAAATTAAATTAAGTAATAGGTGAAGCTAACTTGCCTATACAGACAAGAATACTTAGCTGGAGAACACAGAACAAGGAGTTTCTGGTTTTACTGCAGTTCAGCAGGGAAAATTAGGGTTGCAGTAGATCATAGGTAGATACAAATGAGCAACGTCATGGTGTTGGGAAACCAGCACCAATTGTACTGCAAGCATAAACAAAAGCTAAGTTCATAAAATACAGGACGTACCCACTGCACTGCACACCCTTTGTAAAGTGCATCCATCCAGTTCTGTACACTGAGCTTCGATAAAGCAGTGAAAGGGATGAAAACAGCTCAGAAAATGACAGGGGTCAGAAGACAAAAAATAGAAAGACTCAGAAAAGAGAAAAACCCCACAAAAGTGTGAGAAGAAAGCAGCCTGACCAGCAGGTAGAGGGAGGGGATTCTACCCCTCTACTCCACTCTCATTAAGACCCACCCCCCCTTGCAGTCCTGCATCCAGCTCTGGGCCCCCAGCATAAGGAGGGCATGGAGCTGTTGGAGCAAGTCCAGAGGAGACCCTGAAGATGCTCTAAGGGCTGGAACACCTCTGCTATGGAGACAGGCTGAGAGAGCTGGGCTTGTTCAGCCTGGAGAAGAGAAGGCTCCTTAAGGGGAGACCTTAGAGCAGCTTCCAGTGCATAAAGGGGCTACAAGAAACCTGGAGAGGGGCTTTTGACAAGGGCCTGTAGGGACAGGACAAGGGGGAATGGCTTTAACCTGACAGGGGGGAGATTGAGATGAGCTCTTAGGCAGAAGTTCTTCCCTGTGAGGGTGCTGAGGCCCTGGCACAGGGTGCCCAGTGAAGCTGTGGCTGCCCCATCCCTGGCAGTGTTGAAGGCCAGGTTGGAAGGGGCTTGGAGCAACCTGCTCTAGTGGAAGGTGCCCCTGCCCATGGCAGGGGGTTGGAACTGGATGAGCTGTAAGGTCCCTTCCAACCGAAAATATTCTATGATTCTATGAAAATGTGATCAGCAAGAAAAGACTGAAGCAAGCGGAATAATGATGGTCAGGAAAGAGAAGACAGAAATCATCATAGTCCTGAAATCCATGTAAGGTAATGCACTGGAAGGGTATGTTCTAATCTTGGTGGCCAGAATAGGAATTCCATTACTCCAGTCACAGCAAGAGGTCTTCACCTGAAGTATGGGAAAGCCTTTGTAATGAGAGGTGTGTACGGCAGAAAAGATTGAATAGGGTGAGTGTGAAAACCCCATCACCGAAGGTCTGAAAGAAAGATTGGATAAAAAGGACAGTTAAAAACACCGGTGATGAAGCAGAGGGGGTGCACAGCCCCCTCACCCTTACTTTTACACAGTTTCTATATTAAAGCAAGGTCACAGAGAGGAGCGCAAGTCTGAGCCAAGTCGGAGTGGAGAGCAGGGCTGGGCAGAAGCAAGTGCCTGGGAAGGAGTCTAAGAACATGTGTTTACACTCAGGAAAACTCTGTCCAGTAACATAAAGTCTGGTGACTTTCTCAGGAAGGTTTCATATATCTATTTCAATTTGTACCTGCTCATTAGTTTATAAATTGCTTTTTCAATATGTTTGTCTTTTCTATACACTTTGATTTCTTGAAATTCTTGCAAGAGTTCCATGTTTCAGCTGTGCTCAGTGTGAAGAGGACTTTTGTGGTTACTTTTTCAACAAACGCATTATTTACCATTGCATCCCACCTGTTTCTTAGGTTATGGAAATTGAAGAGACATAGTTCATCTCTTCCTGAGGCCTCTATAATTTGCATGGCTTTGTGAAACACCTCAAGTAAGTGCTTCATCCCTTAGCTGGCAAGCACCAGTATATTTAATTTTATGACAATGAGTCTCCAGATCTGCCTTTCTTTTAACCTCTTCTTGCCTACTGTAGGCCATCAGGGATGAGGAGATAGGCATTGCACACACCACAGTGTGATACCCCACAGCCTGATTTCTTACTGTTCATGGTTTGATTCTTACCTGCTCTTTTCAGAGCACTCTCTTCAAGGACTCCCAAACCTTTTCCTAACGTTTTAGGTGATTCAGACCCATCATTTGTAGAGAGATTATCTGGTTTTTCCCAATTCACAGCCTTAAACTTACTGACACTGATTCGGCATTTGACATTTTGCTGCCCTGCTACTCAGTGTTGTAAGATCCATCTACTGCCCTTCATGGACCTAGGCTTGACAGTATTCAGTAAGTTTGCAGCAGTAGCAGCTTCTGCCCCATCACCAGTCCCCTCTCTTTTTTCCTGGCTGTTTATTAAGCCATTAAAGAGCCCAGTGAACTGGGGTTGGAAAAGCTCCTTTGCTCATGTTTGAAGCCCCAGGTCTGTATGGAGGGTTTATGAGGAAGAGGTCACGATCAAAGTGTCTGCAAGTGGTCTGCTCACCCAGGCTCTTGGGAGCTGTCAGCCCCAGTGCTCCTGCCCACCACCCATCAGAGGGGCTAGAGGAGGCAGCGAAAGAGAGTACATTGAACACGGTGTTTGCTGAAGTTATCAGAGAGATGTTGCAGACATGGTTCCCTTCACAAGTCGAGATGGGAACATGGGGTCCTTTCCAAGCCAACAGCCCCACATGGTGACCAGTCTGAACAATGGAGGAAGAGTTATCAGTGCATCGTGGCCACAATTCGGCCTTATTCCATGCCTTTCCATCTCTGCCAGAGGTGGAGAAAGGCCTAAACCCTGCGATACTCATCTTGTTCTCCCCTCATCATTATACCTGCAGATTTCCATCAGGTCCCTCTGACCCATCAGCACAGTCCTAACAACTCTGCTATTGACAGCCCCTATTCATTTGTGCTCTCATCAAAGTCAGCATGCTGATATTGTATCTGATATTGGGTAACCAGGTCTGGGGGACAGAGTGGTTGCCTTCACACTTGGGCACACATGGGCAGTTCTGGTACTCATGCCATCACTGTACGTCCAGCACGACTTGGATGGATTCCCATGTCTCCCCAGCATCCTCTGCTCTGCAGGGAGATGCTCTATAAAATCCAGCAGCCTCAGCCTCCCTGTACATCACCTCCTCCCTTCGAGCTCTCTCCAATCCTCCTTTCTCCAGCCTCACTGAGATCCCAGATCAACTCCAACCATGAAGTTCTTCTACCTTGTCTTCGCTATCTTCCTGCTGGTCTCCCTGGCCACTCCAGGTAAGATGACAAACAGGGTGAGATGAACTTTATACAAGCTCTATACTACTTTTAAAGTAACTTTAGCTCTAGAAAATACAGTTATTGCTCTCTGAGGTGACTGCTATAACCTGGCTGGGTACTTTAATGGCTTCCTTCAAAGGACAATGAAATAAAGACTACCTTAGAGAGATTTATGTACGAATAACTGAGGTTAAAACTTCATCATCCCATTTGGGAGTGAGCCCCAGGCCAGACAAGAGGCTGGATGTGGCCGCTTCTCTTGGGGACTCAGGGAGTTTCATAGTACCAGAGGGGCTCTTCTATGCAAATCAATTTCTCTGTCAATGCTTAATCCTGAGTACATTTGATTTACTGATGGGATATAGATATTACTGCTAATACTTGTTTTTGAGACTGCAAGGCTGCTGTGGGGCCAGTTTCAAGACCTTTGCATCATCCTTTCAGCCATTTCTGAGTGAGAGAGCAATTTTTAAAAGCATGAGTACAGAGACCTGAGTGGACAGCTAAGATTTGAAATATGCTTGATGCTGGTTTTGCTGTTTTGCTCTGAGAACACTGATCCTGTCTCTGAAAGACAGAGCAGACATCTGCAGTCTTGCACAGATGAGCATCTTTATGAACTTTGCTTTCAGGCTGTATCTCAGGATGGGAATGAATGTGCTCTCCTGGGAAGCATCTATTTCCCAAACTACATATGTGTCATCAACCAGCCCTTAGTCATCAGCTGTGGGGAGAGAGATGCACCAGGGGTATCTCAGGCTTGTGCTCTTCAAGGTCCTTTCCTGCTTTTGGGGCTTGGCTTGGGCATGAATGTGGATGTGTGGGAGAATGGATCAGGACCGCCCCACAAGCAGGGTCTCATCCTTGTGACCACTTGTGCCACACTTGTACCCAAAGGTGATGGGAGGGCAAGACACTGACACAGAGGCACTTCTGACTCAACCGCTCTCCCTCTGCCTCCCCTTACAGGCTATGGGCAGATCAGGAAGTACTGCCCCAAGGTGGGCTACTGCTCCAGCAAGTGCTCCAAGGCAGATGTGTGGTCCTTCTCCTCTGACTGCAAGTACTACTGCTGCCTCCCGCCCGGCTGGAAGGCAAAATAGGAGCTGCAAAGGAAGCCCCTGGGGAAGAGGAGGCACCGCGGTGGCTTTGGGAGCAGCTTCTCACCTGTCCAACCCAACTGTCACCCCCTCCTCTCTATAAATAAAAAGAGAAAAAAAGGAGATGGAACTTCTGTGTGTGGTGTGGTTACTGGTGTCCCGTGATCCCATAGAAAGCTTTAGCACAGGTTCTGCAAGCACAGCCCAAAGACTCACCCGCACTTAAAAACATCCACTGACAACAAGCTGCAGAGGTGCTGGTAGTCTTTGAGGTAGGAATTTGAGAAGAAGGTATCTTTTTCCCTCTCGCCTTCTCTATTGTCCTGAACAAAACCCTCTGGAGACAGGGGAGAATCTCCCATTTCCTTACTGCTTTTTCAAGCTACAGGTTTTATGGGGATGTATTGAAAAATGTGGGCATTTCAACAATGCCTCCTTTAAGCATAAAACAGGCCTCTTTCCATGAAAATCTCAGCAAATACCCAGAGTTGGGGAACAGAGAAGCAAATAGGCACTCACAGGCTTCATGCAACGGATTTTATTGAGTAGGTCTCCATGGGCTATCAGAGCAGTGCAGACATCCAGAGCAAAAGGAGACACCCACATGAGAAATCAGAATCAAGGTGTATTTACCTCTGAATTAAACCTGCACAGACTGGATGGACTTGGAGCCAGTGCTTCTGCAGTGTTTGCTCTCCAGGGCAGATAGCCCCAGCATGCTCACAGGCAGTTCTGGAGGGGAAGGTACAACCCAGTGCCAATATCGTTCAGTCTCAAACGTTCACTCATTGCCAGGGATCACAGCCTACACTGTGTTCTGCTGGAGTTCAGTCTGGGCTGGAGGTGCTGTGGTATTTCTTTGCTTCTGCACAAGGGAGAAGGAAGTGAGGGAAGAAACTCATCAATCACAATCTGATATAAATGTAAATGCTAGGACTTCTTACCAGCTTGTGGTGAAGGAGGCTTTAGGTGGGCAATAGAGGCATAAGCTACTCACTACTCTTCTTTGGTCACCTCTGCACTTAGTGCTTTGCTATACCATTCATTTATGTTTACAAAGTCCAACACTCAGAGACTAGGAATGAGTTGCTATTTATACTGTCTGCAGAAAGTAGCTTCCAAATCTATTGGACATAGTTGATGTAGGAGAGCACAAGAAACTTGGGGCATTTCAGGAGTGCTGTCTGTGTTTAGGCAACTGAGTTGAGCCCCACGTTATTAGCTTAGACTCACCTTCAGGCAGGGAAGATAACAACTTGCATGTCCTTTGCAGCCCTCTCAGGTCTCTGCTTTAGAAGGGAAGAAGAAAGGGTCTCAAAGTTGTTGCTGTAACACTGCTCACCACAACCATTCCTACAAGTCAATTCCACGTCTCCTGACCAGGGACCAATGATCCCAATTGTCTGTTGGCAGCCAGACTGGGAGGAGTCCAGCTCCCAAGGCAGAGGTGCCTGCACACTTGAGGTGAGGCCACATGAGATGCCTTCAAAGAGTCAGTGACAAACGGGCACAGAATGGACGTCTCATTGTCAGATGGCCACTGGGTTGGAGTGACATAATACCCTGCTAAGCAGCAAACAATGTGTCCTTGAACAACAGCGAAGTCATGCTCCTCCTTAACACTGTCCTCTCTGTCGAGAAATGTCTATAAATATCAGGGTCTCCAGCCTTTCTCTTAGCAACTGCTGCAAGATCTCTCTGCAAAGCTGCATCCCAGACCTGCTGTCATCCATCCCAGTGGATATCCAGTCATGAAGATTATTTATGTCGTGTTTGCTGTTTTTCTAATGGCCTTGATGGCTACCCCAGGTAAGGTGGCAAATTATGTGGGGCAGAAATGAGAGATAATAGTGAACCATAAAGGAATTCAGGTTGAAAAAAGAATTTCCCTAGGAAAGTAGGTGTGGGTGGTGAGTCTTGTATGGAGATTTTGATTGGGTTCAGCTCATGAGACTTCTGGAGTGGAATTCAGCTCTGGAATCACACCAGCCTAGATTTAGAGCCCTCCCTTATATGGGGGTCTCCCTGTGAACTGGATCCCATCAGTCATTGGATAGAGTCAGACAAATTCAGTTCATCTCAAGTGAAATACCCAGGGTGTGACTATACTGATAAATTCAGCAGTGCCAGGACTGGGGCTCTATTTGACATTCAAACTAAGTCTTCCATGCCATTTAATTGACAGCACTGTCACTGGCTCAGTTTTGCTCTTGGCCAAATAACATGGAATCAAGCCACTCTTTAGACAAGTGTTGACAGTGGCCAGGGTCCATTCCCAAGTATCAGTGTGGTTGTGGACATGTTTTAAGGAGAGATTTTACTGGGTGGTGATGACATTTCTGTGCTGTTGACCATGATGAATTAGTCAATGCAGATTTTTTCCTGCTTTCTTTTTTTTCCTTCTACAGGCAAAAGCCATCCAAAAAAGAGCTGCAGGGGGTATTGTTCCAGGACATGTGCTAAAGAGGAGAAGGAGGAGCACACTGAAGACTGCAGAAGGATGCACTGTTGCCTGACACACAGGAAGAAGAAGTAGAGCAAAGATTTCTGGCGATGAGAGGAGGGGGTTAATAGTGATATTTGGGTTAGTTTCTTCTTGTTTGATGGAAATGGATCTTGCTTCTCTCATTAAAAAAAAATAGCAGTTATCACCCTGAAATGTGCTGTGTGGTCCATTGACTTCCAAAAAATTGTGTGCCAAGGCTCAGGAAAGATCTGGTAAGTCTTGCCAGATAGGTTCATGCTTATGGAGATGATGTGGTCAAACACAGATACTGCACTTTCTGATACCAGCCTCATCACAACAGGGGTCGTAAGTGAGTTTATTAGTAGTCTGTTCATGTGAAGTTGTGCCTTTCATGATTCAAATCCTGCAGACAGTGTGGGGTGTTATCAGAGAGAAATCCACCATGTGCCCATCACTGTCCTCCTGAGGTCCATTCCACACGCAGACTGAGATGATCTATCAGCAATGACCATCCCCAAGACTTTGCATGTTCTATAGATCTATTACTAAACATGCCCACATTGATAGCTCTGAGGTGTGGCTTCTAAGCTAACGCTTACTCACTGGCCAAGTTGCGATACCATCCACCAGACCCCCAAAGGTCCCACAAAACCACTAAGTGTTATACTTGGAGTGGTTGGCCAGTACTGGCTGAAAGCTGTGATCACCATGGTGTGTTCACGCTGCCAACACCATCTTTGCCTTGTAGGACCAGAGAACCCTACATAGGTTTCCATTACCTCTTTTTTCTGGTCCAGAAAATGTGAACCAGCAGCCCAGACATAATCCAGTGAAGGTGGTGTTTTCAGTTGCCAAAGCCCCTTTGGATTTCTTTAGATGTCTTCAACATGTAAGTAACCTTCCAGACAACTGGGATGTCCTATCCCCAGCCCTCACCCTACTGCTCTGCCAATACATTAGGAACCAATTCTCTAAAGCATTTGTATCCCATGATATTGATGTTTCCTCCCATTCTTCCCTCACTGTTTGTCCATAGGGACCTCAGAAGGCAGCAAATTCCTGCTAAAGCCTTCGTTTTGGTCTTCAGTGGTGCCTTGGTCCTGGAGTCATTTATACATGAGCAAAGCTCTCACTGACATAAATGGTGTAAGATCAACACTAAAATGAGAGGGGGAATACAGTAATGATCACTGCTTTGTGAGCAGCCCTGTGCTGTGCTGCAGAGGTACCCTGTAAGCACAGCTTCCTTGGGACTCAGTAGCTGGAGAATTAAGCAGAAGAGAGATGCAATCTGTCACGTCTCACATAACAGATTGGACCTAGCTAGGGCTGGTACAGCCTAAAAATGGTGCTGTGGCTTCTGAATATGCAAATTGCCACCAGCAATTAAGTATTGTCCCCACATGAACTTAATTTTTTCCCCTTCAGCAGTCTTGTGCTCATTAAGCCCTGTTTTCTCCAAAACTGGGTAACTCTCTTAGAGTTTGCATGATGGGGTAAATAGCCCATGGCATCCATGCTGGACCACAAGGAGACTCTTCCCAAGGAAGCAGCATGAGGAATTTGCCCTTCAACCTCTTATTCTTGGCCAAGGCAGCATCTCTTAGCATCATTGGGTCCACTTGAAGGAGAAAGATCTGGTGAATATGAAAGTGATCTGTGATCCACTGGTGAAGTCAGAAATGCAGCCACTGACAGCAGCAAAGAACCTGACCTTGTGTGGCGCAGATCCTAGAAAATATAAGGAATAGGCAGGGAAATGCATCCTAAGCCCCGAAAATTGTCCATTCCAATGCCATTTTGGAAGATCTCACCATGGGATAGGCATGTGTTACCGAGATGCTAAATAATAGTTCTGAGGCACTTGCCTTCCTGACGCTCATTTGTATTTCACCCTGCTAAAGAAATCCAACCAGGAATGTGCAGGGAACACAACATGCCTCCCTCAAGGCACATCTGTGGTTGTTTCCACACAAGCTGGGCATCCTGTGCAATGTCTTGCAGCTTTGTTTTCCCATGTCAAAGCACATTCCCTGTGAATTATCCAGCCTTACTGCTGTGGGACAGTGCTGGAAGAATCAGGCAGTCCTCCACATGGACTCTTTCCTTCCTTTTTTTTGTCCTGTGCTTTTATTTAAACAAGAATTTAAAATGCCTGGATATGAAATAAACATTTTGCCTGTTCTTGAATGAATTCTTTCTTCTTTTTTGGACAAAAAGAAAAACAAAAAAAAAATCAATTCCTTTTTGGATCAAAGTCAGTTTCTTTCAATTCTTGGGGCTTGCCAAGGAGCCAGAAAATCTACTGTGTGCCCCTCTCTGGTTCGAAGAACAGGGCCATGCACCAGTTCTGCAGGGGGAAGCAGAGCACACAAGCTAGATGAGAAAGAACTATCTAGGGCTTTTCTTTTCTCATCATTCTCTTGGGAGATAAAGCATAAAGCAACTCAAATAAGCTTCATGCATTGCTGACCCTGGCTCGCATTCATCATGGAGATTTTCTCTCCTTTTCTAGTAATGACACTTAGAAACCATGCTGCAGGGCGTTGTGAATGCTGAGATTTCACTTTGATTCAAAGGGAAATGGAGTGGGTTTCCTGGAGAGGAATTCACTGTGGCTCAGGGCATTGCCTTCTCTCAATGCTTGAGGCCACTTTTTCCTTTTGCTCCCATCAGTGTCCTTACCTGTAGACTCTGGTGTTATCTCCTGTGAGCCTCAGGGGCATTATCCCTAGTACAGGGGAAAAAGGGCTCCCCTGTCTCTCCTTGAGAGGAAGGAAATCATGGTCTTACTCAGTTTTGCTGTACAGCAAAGGGAAAAGATTTGAAATCTCAAACCAAAAATGGATCTAACTTGGAGGCAGGTATTAGTGATGCACTTCCCTCCTCGCCTGAGATGTGCCAGTTCACTTTGCTGTTTGGAAATACCTAAGGATGTTCATAAAGGTAATTTCCAACATACCCGGGGCTGCTGCAAAGCACCCTGACAGGATTCCCCCACATGCCCTAACCACCACACAGGCCAAATGCTACAGCTGACCATAGTCAGTGCTTCTTTCTAGAGTTTTGATTATTAGCATCACTGCAGCTACTGCTTGAGAGCTCTTTGAAAGGATCCCCATCCCTGTGCCCTTGTTACATCAGATGCTGGGCAGTCAGGGAGCTGAAGACAGCAGATGTCACTAAGAGCTGAAGACTTCATCACCAAAGCCAGCTTAGCAGAAAGCCTATTACTCTACCTCCGAAAGTTTTGCTTATCTCCAAAAGTTTATGCCCCACAGCTGTTTATTTGCAGGAGAGAAACGCTCACTGGTTTCTCAGCAGGGACACCTCCTGTCTGGCAGGGATGCTGCAAGGACAGGTGGGGACAACAGCAAAGATGCCCACTGGTGAAGGACACGGATGGTGAAAGGATGGGGGATTACTCACTCACCAGTCATGGGCAGGTAATGCCAGCTGGCCTCAGGGCCAGAAAACAGGTCCTAGCACTGTTTAATTGACTGGAAGAAGTGCCTTCAGTGTGTCCAAGGCCACAGGAACAGAGCCAGAAATAAGCTGCATGATTTATTTCTCTCAGACTGGTAGACTCAGAGAAACAGAGGTGGGGGCAATAGAGCTGAGGATGTTGTTTTGTATTTGTGTCTGTACATTTCCACAGGTTGCAAATACAGTGTGGAGGAAGGGTGACTGATAAAAGGGTGCTTAGAAAAGAATGGGGTTTACATTTGTGTTCCCATCTTCCACTTCCAAAGACAAAGCCTGGAGAACAGAGATGTGTGAGATGGGTAAATGGAGGGCACCTTGTTTCTAGTCCTGAGGAGCTCCTGCAATGAAACCTGAGGCAGAGGAAAGCTCTGGGATGGGAGGTGGGGAGGGTGCTGAGGCCTTGGCACAGGTTGCCCAGAGAAGCTGTGGCTGCCCCATCCCTGGCAGTGTTCAAGACCAGGTTGGATGGGGCTTGGAGCAACCTGGTCTAGTGGAAGGTGTCCCTGCCCATGGCAGAGGGGTTGGAATTGGATGAGTTTTAAGGTCCGTTCCAACCCAAACTATTCAGTGTTCTATGTTGACACACTGGTCTGTTGTGGGTGAGTGTCCAGTAGCACAGTGTGCTCTGCCACACAATGAAGTTACTGCGTGGTGGCCATCTTATTGTGTCCTTCTGCAAAGGACAGTTTGGGAATAGAGACCACGGAGAGCTGAGAGCACAAGCCACTGTATTCCTGGCTCCTCCATCCTCTTCCCCCTCGAGTTCCCAATCCAACCACCCTTCTCGAAGGAGCTGCTTTGGGCACCATGGAAGGAGAGGAAATGCTGCTGAGTCTGCCAGCAGGAAGGTAACTTGGTTCATGCACAACTAAGAGGAAATCCAGATCCCTCTTCCAGGAGGAGGCAGGTGTGATCACCTTTCCAGGCAGGCATCAGCACCAGCCGAATACCAACAGCAATGCTAGAGACATGGCTTTTAGCAGCTCTCTGCAGCTTTCCAGTTCCGTGTCCCACCGGCCGTGCCAGCGGTAATGTCAGTAACCAAGGTGAGGCATGTGTCATGGTCAGGGTCCAGCCAGCTGGAGAGGAAGAAGGCTTGGGGAAGGCTGCCATCTTTTGGATAACTGCAAAATAACGGCACCTGCTTGGGAAATGCTGCTCTCGGACGTCAGCCCAAGCGTTTTCCTTTGGGAAAAGAGGTGCATCCACACGCAACTGAAGTTATTCCTGCCCTGCTCTTGCCTCCCACAGACTAACGCAGCTCTATATTTAGGGCAAACCAGGATCAGATGTGGAATTGATCTGGCAGATTTTCTGTCTGGCCTCTGTGCCCTTCAGAAGCAGCTGCATCTGTGAGGATGGAGCTGCACATCTGGAGAGCAATACTCAAGCCACCTTCCACCTGGCGGGCTCAGGTCCTGCAGGCAGCATTGAGGATGCTGGTGGGAGAGGTGCAACTAGGGTTGGTACATTATGTTTGAGGCTCCCTCTGCCTATCCCTGCTGCTGTAGGTGATTTCAGGGGCTCCTTTTACCTTTGCACAGAAATCTCTCTGGCATTGGCAACTCCTGTACCTGCTCTCTCAGCCCATGAGGTGTAAGCTCCAGCACTGGCCGTCTCGGTTCTACTCTCCTCTGATAACCTGGCCCATGGGTCCCATACTTCTCTCTTACAGCTCTAGCTTTTCCCATGACCTGAAATGCATCAGAGCACCTGCATGCCTGGTGGCCCACTTTTCTGCAGATTAAACATTCGTCTAATGGCCATAAGCTGCTTAAACATGTCTTGGGCAAAGCCCCTTTGTGAGTGCCCTGAGAACAAATGGTTCCCTGCCAGGACAAGTGCTATGCCCCCACACCAAAGCATTTCTTAGGGATGCATTCTCTGTTTTCTTTCCCTTTTGTGCATCCAGTCTGCTCATCTCCATTCTACGGGCATGAAGGAGTGAAGAATTTGCTTCATCACACACAAAGGGAGATGACCTGTTTTATGTAGCCAAAGACAACCTGCAAGCCTGCATCCCTCTTCCACCTTGCCCCATCTCTCCAGGATATCCCAATGCAAGCCTCTTCCCCTGATCCCATACAGTCTTCATCTGGCAAGCCAATACCACAGTGTTCAGGATCTGTGGATGTGTGAGCATAGAGCACTTTTTAATTATCCTGAAAAAAGCCAAATAAAACCAGCGCCAAAATATCCATTACTTCCAGGATTTCCCACTACCACAAGCATGGCAGCTCTACAACTCCATTCCTTGACCTCCCCTGCCATCTCTCACCAAGCTGAAACCTTTAGCCAAGCCCCATCAAAGCATGCAATGCAAATAAAGTGAGAGTCTCCAAAAGCCAGGTCAGCAGCTTTTTTGACAGTCTGTGGCATGGGGACATCGCTTTTTCTTGGTGACTTTAACCTGTTACTCAATTTTTGCCTCCGGAGCTTGTGTGATACAGAGCACTCCCCTCTGCTGCATCTCTACTTTGTTATCTACGTTTAAAGCAAACACTTCCTCTAAAGTCTAAACAATAACACATCTTACCATGCTCTGAATATTTAACAAATAAATAATAGAAAAGACCCAATACAGAACTGAAAGCACTGCAAACAAGGCAAGATATTCCAATAAACATTCTGTGCCCTAAAATCAAGGGGATTCGTGCAGGGCTTATGCTATTAAAGGGGGACAATGGGATGCGTACATCATGTGATGCTAAGCTGGGGATCCTAAGCTGTAGCTCCTTGAGAATTAGAGGAGGAAAATGGGGGGGGGAGGTGGCTGGAACAGAGGGAATGACTAACGTTGCCAGGGTTTAGAGTATCATGGGAGCTGGTGGCTGTGATCCCCTTGGGAAGAGAGTGGTCTGGTAGAAGGGAAGGACTCATGGGCTGCATGGAAGGGTCAAGGTGATGTTGTTGCCCAGAAATATGTTCTGCTTTTCAGCTAGGACATGGGGTGTAGGGGGTAGGGTGTCCCAAGGCATGTGCTCTGCAGGCAGAAGCATTGAAGCTCAGTCCCTGAGCTACCAACACTTGCTGCTGAAGAGCACATGGGCACACAGGAAGGAGCACAGTGGCATAAGGGAGATGCAAAGGAGGGAGGAGAAGAGATGGCCAGCAAGGGCAGGAACAAATGTGGGCAGGAGTGGTTCCAGATGGCTTATCACAGCTGTGTTGCAAGCATTATTGCTGTTTCCAGTCTGCTTTTGTGATATTCAAACACCACACACCTTATGGCATCTTCCAGCTCAACACACAGCTGAACAGCCCTTCCATCATCCTTGGAAAGGCTCTTATAGCGTTTGCCTTGAGCTTGACTTGGACTGCCTGCCACCAGGTTCACCAGTCAGACACCCATGTCCTGCTGTACCCTTGGAGGGTGTATTCAGGCCTCCAGTAACTGTCTTGGAGATGGATCTCCCTTTGGAGGCATTTGCTGACTACAGAGGGAGTGAAGGATGGTGAGGTCCAGGGGAAGTGCTCCCATACTTGTGGACCCTCCTGTACAAGCTGCCTTGGGGGACAATGGCCTCAGCAATGCCACTATCTCATAGCAAAGGGTGGTGGACAGGGATAAAGGGCTAAATCTCAGGGATATCTGCTTTCCTCTCTGCTCCCCCTGGACCAGACCAACCTCTCTTTGGTCCCTTTGTCCCAGGTTTATTCTTGCCCACAGGCATAGCTGTCTCGTCAGAGGTGACTCTGCTAGAAAGATGAAGAGGATCAAGAAGGCAGCATTCAAGGAGCAGTATGGTGGTGTCAGGGCTGTGTGCTATATTCCTAGACTCTTGTGCAGCTCTGTTCTGTTAGGAATGATCCCTGGTTTATTCTAACTCCTGAGCTTCCCAAGGTTTTTTGGGTCCGTACTTATTCACCTGGGCAGAAGCTATCAATTTAGCAGTATGGGTGACTATCTGCACCCCAAATTGTTTAACTCACAGGTGTAGACATAGCCACAGGGAGTTTAGCTTCAAGTATGGTAGGGCAGGACAGTGGCCATGTGGCCATTATGACCAGGACAAGAGCAAACCAGAAGGACTACACAGCAAAGACCTTCACCAACCGTGTCAGGCAAATATGAGGCAAAATTGTAACACATGCAAAAAAATAGAAGCCTCTTTTCCGCTGTAAAAATGAAAACACTGCAACTGAATAATGACTGCAGCCCTGGCTGTCCAGTCACAGGATCGCACAGTCAGAAGGCATCAGGCATTTCTGAGCAGTGCTGAATGAGGGACCGACGGGGCTGGCTGGCATTTCATTCCAGCTTTCTTTCACTTGAGCAATCCGCTCTGGAGACGCTTGCTTTAGTCACTTTACGGCTCCTTGCACTCAAGGCTGCAGCCTTGCATGGGGTTGAAGAGATGCTAGATGTTTTTTATGGCATTGTTTTACTTAAAACTATCATTTTTCCCCTCTCCCTGCATAGCTGTTCCCCCTGTTGCTTGTGCCACCCGGTATGCTTGCCTTGAGAAATGTGATTTCTGACCAAATTATGCTCTGTATTGCTGACACTTATTCCAGTTTATAGATTTGCCCTGAAAGTTTAACTGGGTGCACTTGTCATCATCCCTCTTCTGCTGGGTCTCAGGTTGCATCAGGCCCTTGAAATGACCTTTCTTCTTGCATTTGTATAATAGCCATGCTCTTTTCCCAAACATACCTGAGATCTGTATCCAGAGAAGCCAAGCGATATGTTGGACTTTTCATGGATGAGATTCACCTTTGCTCCAGGGTGCTGGAAAAGCCTGAAGAACAGCACAAGTATAATCTTGTTTGAGGAAAGAAAATGATCAAAAATCCAGAAATGGTTTGTAAAGACCAAAGAAGAGTTTGAGGATATTCAATTTCAAAAAAGGAACAACAGGCCTGAAACTCTCTTTGCATTTTACCCTGCCATGTATAATGTAAGTCACTGGATGTCACTCGTTCAAGGTAAAGTTCAATGGAGGTGCAGCAAATCAGGCATCCCTGCACTATATACAGCCAATTTATGAACTTAACTGCCGAGGAAGGTCACTGAGTCAACTGCTGTGACTGGATAATTGCATGACCATGAACATTTGTAGCTCTGCATGTGAAGATCCTGTAATAAAGGTAATCAAATCTCATGCTTCAGCACATAAGTGGATCTTCTGCAGCAGGCAGGAGAGGCATTTTCCACCCACACACCCAGAACTGTGCCGTTAGTTTGGTGTGCTGTGGAGGTAACCTCTGAAGCCCCAGGTTTTGGCTCTTGCTGGAGGCAGGAAGCAGGATTTGATGAGCCGGTGGTCTAACTGGGTATGGCAATTACTGTGCAAGAGCTGGGGAGATCAAGGGAGGGGAAATGTGTGATTAATGTGCTACAGAGAGCTGTTCAGCTGCCACATTGGGAACTGCATGCGGTTCAGGAGATAGCCTGTAGATAGACTGTAGCCTGAAACAGGACCAGAGGGCACTTACGCAATGGAGTCTGAAATATCCTTAGAGACTGCAGGTGACACTTTGCCCAGCTCCAAAATGAGGACTGATGAAGCCCTCAGTTCTCAGCAAACACTTAAAAACACTGAACCTCTTTCCCATGATAAGCCGTTGCTGTTCACGTTAATGGAAAAGCCAGCAATGGTGCTACCACTACTGCAAAACATGGAAGAAACATAACATCCTGGTGGGTATCATGCTGGGAGTGAAAGACTGTGGGCTACAGGCATTTATGTGGATAAAACTTGGAAATCGGGATCTGTGCATGGCTACCCCAAACAAAAGTTCCACCACATGGAAGAGAAAAAAAAAAGCAATGTGGCAATAAGACAACTCTTTACATTGCAAGATGAACAAATCACTGCAGAGAAGATGGTACAGACAAGCAGCACCTTGGAGAAAATGGCATCATCCAGTAGCATGAACACTGGTCAGACAAAAATGCCCTCTGTGGCTGGTAGAGGAGATGCTGAAACAGAGAACCATAGAATCACAGGATGGTTTGGGTTGGGACCTTAAAGCTCATCCAGTTCCAACCCCCTGCCACGGGCAGGGACACCTTCCACTAGACCAGGTTGCTCCAAGCCCTGTCCAGCCTGGCCTTGAACGCTGCCAGGGATGGGGCAGCTCCTCTGACGGCCTCAGCACCCTCATAGGGAAGAACTTCTGCCTCAGATCTCATCTCAATCTCCCCTCTGTCAGGTTAAAGCCATTCCCCCTTGTCCTGTCCCTACAGGCCCTCGTCAAAAGCCCCTCTCCAGCTTTCTTGTTGTCCTCTTCAGGCAGTGGAAGCTGCTCTAAGGTCTCCCAAGAGCCTTCTTACCTCCACCTTGCTCAGTATCAAGAACAGAAGGCTCTGGGGAGGCCTCCCTAAACATCTGAGTGCTGGCATCTTTGATTACAGGACTCAAGTTCTGCATCAGGAGGTCTTGAAAGCCTGTAACTCCTGCGGGCCGGCACAGGCTGGAGCAGCAATGTATGTTTTCCAGCAAGCAGAGAGCTGTGAAATATTCTATTGAAAACCAGCACCAGGATACTGTTCCCATCTGATACACAGTAATTTTGCACAGTGGTGAAGGTTTTCACACATAGCAATAAAGAGCGATTTTGGAAGGCAAATAGCTGAAAGAGCAGAAGCACCTGAAAATGAAGGTATCACCTCCGGTCATGATTGCAGCTCCCTGACGTAAGGAGCCAACACAAGCCAGGCACAGGATTTCCCACTGGGGTCCCAGCCGCCAGACTGTTACACTGCCTTCACACTGTCAAATGCACTCGGATTTGCAATTCACTGAGCACTGGGTTAAAGTACACACGGCTTTAAAGAAAACAAGCTTTGCTGCAGTGCTGGCAGTCAGCTGTGATATTCATCGATCATTTCTGTTCATAGAGCCCACGCAGCCTGCTCAGTCCCAGCATCCTTCATTGGTGCGAGCTTTCATGTTGACATGGCCAGGCTCTTCTGAAATAAAAACCAAGGTAAGGCCTGGAAGATTGGTTGGGAAGCCACAGACTGTACAATGATGATTTCTGACTGTTGAACAGCAAATTGCATTTAATCAAAGAGGCATTAGGTGGATCCATCATGTTCCAGCAAGAGCAAAGGGAAGATCTAGTGATCAGCAGGCATCAAGACTCTCCCACTGATGTTTACTTAGTTTCAACTTATCTATCTGTACCTGTTGCTGTGAAGAAGCTGCAAGCACCTACACCAGGATCTTTGCTTATTTAAATCCTGGCCACAGCAGAGCTCTGTGCTCTTCACACTCTTTTTAAGAAGCCAGCCTTCGGCAGGCACCAGTAATGGGCTGAGTAGGAGAAAAGGAGAGGACTCATCCCTATTTCCCAGCAGTGATGACCCTGAAGGAGTTTGTAGCAACACCTGGTGAGACAGAAGCTGTGGTTCACATGCTTTGGATGGCAAAGTCAGAGATGAACACAGCCCCATCCATCAGGAAATATCCAAAGAGGCACCTAGGCCAATGCAGTCTGGCTGAATGAACAACAGGGATGGAAAATACATGTGTTCCAGGACCGAAAGCACTGAGATGTCTCCTCAAGTTGAATGTATATATGGCTTTCACTCTCCGATGAGGTCTAACCACCAAGTCAGCCTTTAGCATTATTAATCAGTTCAAGGTAGACTTGAAGGCTCAGGAGGAACCTGTGAGGTCCTTCCACCCATATTGGCTCCTTCAAAGACAGTGTTAGCTTATGTCTCCTGCAATAAATGTGTTGTCTTCTTCCACTGCATTTCTGTGTACCTGGAAGGTTGGGTGCTAGGGATATAGATAGTAGCAGCCTGGGGAACATAAAGAAGGACTACAGAGCCCTGGGAGGGGTGGTTAAGGGCTCTGGAGCTCAGATAGTCTTTTCGTCAATTCTCGAGGATACAGGAGAGAACCTAAAAAAGCTAGGAGGATTAGCCAGGTTAATAAATGGTTAAAAGGGTGGTGTCATAGTCAGGGGTTTGGGTGTCTTGAACATGGGATCCAAGTTTGTAGGCCAGGTCTACTGAGGGCTGGTGGAGCTGCTGAGCGGAGTTTTGGTAGGAGGCTTGCCAGACTGGTCAAGGATGCTTTAAACTAGATGTGTTAGGGGAGGGGGGCATCATTCCATCCCAACACTCGCAGTCAGTTGCCAGCACCTATAATAAATGCTCGGAGCAATGCAGAGATATTCCAGCTGCTCCAGGCAATGAGCTGGCTTCATTTGGAGCTCAGCTGAGATGTCTCTGTACAAACGCCCATAGCATGGGGAACAAGAGGAATTAGAGATGTGTGCACTTCTATGGGGGTATGATATAACAGGCATTGCAGAAACATGGTGGGATGGCTCCTGTGACTGGGGTGTTGGAATGGAAGGTTACAGACTCTTTAGAAAAGACAGGCCTGGCAGGTGTGTGTGTGGGGGGGGGGGGTGTTGCTATTTATGTTAGGGATAGGCTGGAGAATATGGAACTCTGTCTGGGGACAGGTGAGCAGTTAACAGAGAGCTTGTGGGTCAGGGTTAAAGGGAAAACAGTGATGGGGGATATTATTGTGCGGATTGTTACAGACCACCTGATCAAGAGGAACCTGCGGATGAAGCACTCTATTGGCAGATAGGAACAGCCTCACGCTCACAGGCCCTCGTTCTCATGGGGGACTTCAACTACCCTGACATCTGTTGGAATGATGGTACGTCCCGGCACAAGCAATCCAGGAGGTTCCTTGATTGTGTGGAAGAGAACTTCCTTCTGCAAGTAATAGAGGAGCCGACAAGGAGAGGTGCCATGCTTGACCTCGTGCTCACCAACAGGGAAGGGCTCGTTGGAAATGTGATGCTCCAGGGCAGCCTTGGATGCATCGATCATGAGAAGGTTGAGTTCAAGATCCTCAGGACAGTGACAAGAGCGTGTAGCAAGCTCACTGCCCTGGACTTCAAGAGAGCAAACTTTGGCCTCTTCAGGAACCTGCTTAAGTAAGGTTCCATGGGATATAGCCCTAGAGGGTGGGGGGGCCCAAGACTGTTGGTTGATATTCAAGGATCACCTGCTACAAGCTCAGGAGTGTTGCATCCCAACTATAGAAGGAAGTGCAGGAGGAGGGCCAGGAAACCTCCTTGGATGGATAAGGAGCTGCTGAGGAAACTTCAAGGGAAAAAAGAGGCTTATAAAAGGTGGAAGCAAGGACAGGCAGCCTGGGAAGAGTACAGGGATGTTGTCTGGGAAGCTAGGGACCAGGTTGGGAAAGCTAGGGCCCAGTTAGAATTAAACTTAGCTAGGGATGTTAAGGATAACAGGAAGGGATCCTATAGGTACATAGTGAATAAAAAACAGATTAGGGACAATACAGACCCCCTCCGGAATCTACCAGGAGAACTGGCTACCCTGGATTTGGAGAAGGCTGAGGTTCTGAATGACTTCTTTGCCTCGGTCTTCACTGGCAAAGGCTCTGACCGCACCACCCAAGTCTTGGAAGGGAGACGCAAGGACTGTGAGAATGAAGACCTTAGGCCCACTGTAGGAGAGGAATTGGTTTGAGGTCATCTTAAGAACCTGAACGTGCACAAGTCCATGGGACCTGATGAAATGCATCCGCGGGTCCTGAAGGAGCTGGCAAATGAAGTTGCTAAGCTGCTGGCCGTCATATTTGAAAAATCATGGCAGTCAGGTGAAGTACCGAATGACTGGAAAAAGGGAAATATAACCCCCATTTTCAAGAAGGGGAAAATGGATGAGCCAGGGAATTACAGACCAGTCAGTCTCACCTCTGTGCCTGGCAAAATCTTGGAGCAGATTCTCCTGGAAGGCATGCTAAGGCACATGAAAAACAACAAGGTGCTTGGTGACAGCCAGCATGGCTTCACTAAGGGGAAATCCTGCCTGACCAATTTGGTGGCCTTCTATGATGGGGCTACAGAACTGATGGACAGGGGTAAAGCAGTTGATGTCACCTACCTGGACTTGTGCAAAGCGTTCGACACTGTCCCATGCAACATCCTTGTCTCTAAATTGGAGAGACATCAATTTGATGGATGGACCACTCGGTGGATAAAGAACTGGCTGGATGGCCTCACACAAAGAGTTGTGGTCAATGGCTCAATGTCTGGCTGGAGACCAGTAATGAGTGGTGTCCCTCAGGGATCGGTGTTGGGACCGATCTTGTTTAACATCTTCATCGCTGACATGGACAGTGGGATTGAGTGCACCCTCAGCAAGTTTGCCGATGACACCAAGCTGTGTGGTTCAGTTGATAACACTGGAGGGAAGGAATGCCATCCAGAGGGACCTTGACACACTTGTGAGGTGGGCTGATGCCAACCTCATGAAGTTTAACCATGCCAAGTGCAAGGTCCTACACCTGGGTCGGAGCAATCCCAGACACAGCTACAGGTTGGGCAGAGAAGAGATTCAGAATTCAGAGCAGCCCTGTGGAGAAGGACTTGGGGGTGCTGGTCAATGAGAAAATGAACATGAGCCAGCTTCAGTGTGTGCTTGCAGCCCAGAAAGCCAATCGTATCCTGGGCTGCATCAAAAGGAGTGTGACCAGCAGGTCAAAGGAGGTGATCCTGCCCCTTTACTCTGCTCTCGTGAGACCTCACCTGGAGTATTGTGTGCAGTTCTGGTGTCCTCAACATAAAAAGGACATGGAACTGTTGGAACAAGTCCAGAGGAGGCCCACGAGGATGATCAGGGGACTGGAGCACCTCCCATATGAAGATAGGCTGAGAAAGTTGGGGCTGTTCAGCCTGGAGAAGAGAAGGCTGCGTGGAGACCTCATAGCAGCCTTCCAGTATCTGAAGGGGGCCTATAGGGATGGTGGGGAGGGACTCTTCATTAGGGACTGTAGTGACAGGACAAGGGGTAATGGGTTAAAACTTAAACAGGGGAAGTTTAGATTGGATATAAGGGGGAAATTCTTTCCTGTAAGGGTGGTGAGGCACTGGAATGGGTTGCCCAGGGAGGTTGTGAATGCTCCATCCCTGGCAGTTTTCAAGGCCAGGTTGGATGAAGCCTTGGGTGATATGGTTTAGTGTGAGGTGTCCCTCCCCATGGCAGGGAGATTGGAACTTGATGATCTTAAGGCCCTTTCCAACCCTAACTATTCTATGATTCTAAGGCTGTCCTTTGCAGTGGGAAAGGCAAGTCCTGTTTCAGCAAAGTGTTACACCCAGAATTACTGTGAAGCCTGCCTCTGCTCCTTGAAGCAAGTGGCACTGAAATGTGGTGTTTAAATATTCTGCCACACGGACATGTCTCAGGCATGTGCTTAAACAGCGGTAAGGATTTAAATGTTTTGTTCTATCAAGACCTGATAAAAGAGGTGGCAGAAAAGAGGTGGAAACACTGGTGTGTGTTACGTACGGAAAGCACACGCGAGCAATGCGGTGGTACTGCACTCCCTGTGAGAAACATGCGGCAAGGAGCGGTGTGCGTGTGCTAGCCCTCGGTGTGTCACAACGCTATCGTGGCTCCTGAAAATAGGAGTTTGCTGCCTCACATCCAGCTGCCATGTTCACCGAACCCTCCTGGCAGCCGGGAGCTGCGGCACACCACGCAGAGAGCAACTTGCTCGCACAAGTGGAACCGCCGGCTGCTCTCTTGAATGTTAATTAATTAATAGCTAGCACAACAGACGTGCTGCATCTCCACAGCACCTCACATAGCGGTAAGCAGCACAATGAATGCCATTCCTTGTGAAGGAGGTGTTTTCTCTAATGCAGAGATTTCTTGGTGGGATTTTCTGGCCTGTCTTATGCAGGATCAGGAGGACTATCCTTTGTGCTCAGGTCCATGAATTAAGTCTCTGTGTCTCAGAGGAACAGGAGTTCTTTCCTCTCTTCCAGGTGAAATACCGGAGGAGCTGAGGAGTGACTGGTCAAGGCTGCAGAATCTCTGCTGGAACTATAAGGGCAATCAAGAATGTTTTGGGTGAAGGTAAGTCTCACCCAAGTCTCACCCAACAGGTCCAGTTTTGCAGTCCTTACCTGGACAGTAGCCCTATTGGATTCACTGCAAGTAGAGTGAACTCTAAGATGTAGATCAAGAGTTATTGTCTTCTGCTGTTTCAGCTTCTTCTTCCTCTTCTTTTTTCTAATCTGCCCTAGAAATGCCAGAGCTTATTATCCTCTCAGAGATTAAACCTGAGCATTTGTGCTGCAGACTCCCCCGTGCCCGTTTTTATCAACCTAACAAGAATATAACTCAGTTCCTCACACTTCTCTTTGAGCAGTCCTGTCCTCTAGCTTTGCTTGACTTCCTCAAGTTTCCCTCTGATTCATGGAATGTTTTGGGTTGGAAGGGACCTTAAAGCTCATCCAGTTCCAACCCCCTGCCATGGGCATGGACACCTTCCACCAGAGCACGTTGCTCCAAGCCCCTTCCAACCTGGCCTTGAACACTGCCAGGGATGGGGCAGCCACAGCTTCACTGGGCAACCTGTGCCAGGGCCTCATCACCCTCACAGGGAAGAACTTCTGCATAAGAGCTCATCTCAATCTACCCTCTTGTCAATTTAAAGCCATTCCCCATTGTCCTGTCCCTACAGGCCCTTGTCTAAAGTTCCTCCCCAGATTTCTTGTCAGCCCCTTTAGGCACTGGAAGCTGCTCTAAGGTCTCTCTGGAGTCTTCTCTTCCCCAGGCTGAACAAGCCCAGCTCTCTCAGCCTGTCTCCATAGCAGAGCTGCTCCAGCCCTTGAAGCACCTTCGTGGCCTCCTCTGAACTTGCTCCAACAGCTCCAAATCCTCCTTATGTTGGGGCACCAGAACTGGATGCAGGACTGCAGGGGGGGTCTCACCAGAGTGGAGCAGAGCGGGAGAATCCCTTCCCTTGACCTGCTGGTCACACTGCTGGTGATGCAGCCCAGGACACGGTTGGTTTCTGTGCCCAAGCGCACCCTGATGGGTCATAGCGAGCTTCTCATTGACCAACACCCCCAAGTCCTTCTCCTCAGGGCTGCTCTCAATTCATTCTCTGCCCAGCCTGTGTTTGTGCTTGGGATTGGCCTGACCCAGGTGCAGGACCTTGCACTTGGTGTTGTTGAACTTCATGAGGTTTGTGCTGGCTCATCTCTCCAACTTGTCCAGGTCCCTCTGGGTTGCTTCAGCCCTCTAAAAGTTAGATTTCTTGTGCAGTGTTCTGCACTCTCTCCACAATCAGCAGGAAAAGGATGGTCATCTCCAGAGCATGGTTCAACCTGTCCCATAAAGCATGCCTGAAACAGAGGCAGAAATTGTCTTCCAGATGTGCTGGCATCTTCTCCAAGTCCTGAAGAGAAATTCTGAAGGACCAGCTTGAACAAGATGTCCAACTTTTAGATGGCTAAAATAATATGACCTTATACAAAAAGTAAGAACAGGGGAAACACATATAATACTTACCCTTACTAATGTCTGACCTTCCAGTCATTTTCAGTTCAGGGGAGTCCTTGCTCCTGTTGCTATTTGCCTGCAATGAGCTCTTCTTCCTAGTTCCCATTCTGGAAGAGACAGTGAACAGTTGGCCCCTATTCACAATTGTCAAGTCCTCCAGGACTCTGCAGTCTCTGCAGAGCATGTCAGGAGTCCCACTGGAGAGGTTTGTCACTGTCCAACCTCAGCACCTGCGTGTCCCAGAGGTTCTCATGCTCTAGCAGTTGCTGTTTCCAAGTATTGACATGACCAGGGATCAGCCAGTGGTCCCCAGTGATGGCTGATCAGCTGACAAGTGAAGTTTGTCCTACAAAGAAATGTGCATCAACCCCAAGGTGAATCTGCGGGCTGTGCTGAGTCCCAGGTGAGCCCAGGATGGACAGCGAAGCTTGGGGATGGTGATACATAAACCAGCCTGAAGCAGTGAAGCAGAAATGAGCAAAGGGAATAAAGGGGGGTTTATGTCTTTCTGGTTTCTTGAGGAAACAAGGCTTACAAGGTTGCATCCCCAGACTGTCCTTCTAGATTTTCTGTGTCACATCGTCCCTACCCCCCCCAACAACTCCTTCATCCCTTGGCCAGTTTCTACTGGAACGCAAGGCAAGAAGAGACATCTATTAATGTCTTCTCACAGTCAAGGCTACAGATGACAGGCACAGCTTCGAAGGAAAGGAATTCTTAAAACTACTCCTTGTTAAAAAATGTTTTCACTTTATTTGGGTTTCTTTTTTCTTTTTCAATCAGTAATTTTGTTTGATTAAAACCAAGCAGAATCATGAATATACATGTGTACATTCTAATTACCATAATCAAGGCCAGGTTGGATGGGGCTTTAAGCAACCTGCTCTAGTGGAAGGCGTCCCTGTCCATGTCAGGGGGTTGGAACTGAATGAGCTTTAAGGTCTCTTCCAACCCAAACCATTCTGTGATTCTATGATATAGTACTGTTCTGCTTGTGGATTCATTGTAATCAACTTTATAACATTTCCAGTATATTTGCCTTGTGTTGATTAATGGAAGTACCTAACCAGCTGGGGAAGAGACCATTGGAACAGGTTAGAGAAAGGACACATTTATACCTGAAAATGCTATTTGAAAATAAGTTTCAATGGCTACTCAGGTGTTTGAGCAAAAACCTCACTCTATAAATTCCAGGTCTGAATGCGATGAAATTGAAACTGACTTTCAGCATGAAGGAAACATTACTGGAAATCCTACTGTGAGCTCAAAGGCAGCAATAGCAGGTGTCTGTGTAGCATGCATCCTTGTAGGGCTTTCTAGACATTAACTGCTGTGTGTATCATGAACAACCCATGGAATAACTTTGTTGGGCCATACGAGGAGTTTCTAGGCTTGGTCTTTTTGGCTTCAGTATGGATTTGGAGTGGTATTTTTTTCTCCTAAGATTAACAGAAGATGCTTCTCTCAAGGGCACAAAACAAAGTCCAGTTTGTTTCCTGCTGCAGAATTTAACTCACCACTGGTACTTCAGAAACAGCAACTAACTCTGCTTGACAAAGGTAAATTTCTCCCATCAGTGCACCACTGCTACGTGAGGGTGGCCTGACAAATCCATTGACATGACATAAGGAAAGATTTAGGAGTGGTTTGGGAGCATAATAAATGAATCCCCTGTTGAGTAGAGTATACATTCTTTGAATCTATCAAGCAATCAAAATAAGCCCTTTGGATTACTCGAGACAAATGCCTGTCTGCACAACAAATCACCACAGATTGCTTATGACAGCCAAATGAGACGTCCTTTCAGAACATCACCCAGCAACTCTCACACAGCTCTGGACCACGTTATAAAGCAGGAGTAAAGAAATCTGAAAACCACATCATCTCTTTTCGGTTGTCTTTTACGGGAGAAGGACAACTGACCTCAGGTGTGTGGGGGAATGCCTGCTCTTACAGGGCAGTTTGGTCAAACGTGTGCTACAAGGCATTAGAGCTTTTGTGTTGTCTTTGCCATTCCAGGTTACTAGAGGATTATATCTATAGACTGTGGTAATCCCTGAATATTTAGAGAATGCACACAGGATTATGCAGACATCAGACATCTGCCCCATGGTGCTGCACATCTGCCATTCCTGTGGAGTTTTGAACAATTTCCTTTGATGAGCAGGTTTATTTCAATGGAAATCTACAAATGAGGAAAGCCCCTGTTCCCTCCATGGCTGTGTTGAGTCTTGCAATTTTATAGCTTAACATTTTTATCCAAGACAAAACACACAGTCAGTCCCTTTGGACATCACACAAACACGCATAAACGCGTGAAGATAAATAGGTTGAACACACACATGCACCCACATAGACACGCTGAAATCTGTTTTGCTAAAAGATCTGGCTCCGAAACAAATATATATTTTTTTTAAATTAACATTTTTAGAGACACTAACTGCATCTTGAGTGCAGAGAACACATCATTTTGTACGTGTTTTCAGTAGCACAATAACAACCCCTATTTTTAACTATTGACTAATTACCAGTAGATCTTAATTACATGGTGTGTGGAGGCACTAATAAGTTTACAAATCTGCCAACAACACTAAACACATATGTCTTTTTAAGCATTTGCCTCCCTCTCTCTGTTAAAAAAAACCTTTCTCTTTTTCCCCCCTCCAATTTGGCAGCAGAAGGTACTGGGAAAGGCTGTAATGGCAGCTGATTAGAAGGCGAGCATCTAAACATCTATCCTTGCAGAGACAAGAATGGCTCAGAGCATGAGGAGGAATCAAAAGAGAAGTCAGCAGAGCCTGGAGAACTTGTATTTTCAGCGGGGTGAGAAAAAAGGTTGTCTTTGGACTAATTCATTTTTGTCTTCCATGCCAGCTTCGTGGAGCCATGGGCAGGTTTTATTTATTAGCTCTGTTTAGGAAGCAGTGGCCTGGTATACAACATACTTTGCAAAGGGCCAAAAGCAAGTGACAAGGAGGATTTTGACCAAGTTTTGGCACTCTCAGCTCCCCATAGATGTTTCATGCACCAGCTGGACCCAGGGTAAAGACTGCAGAGTCTAGCACCAGTCAGGATTTAAGACCTTGAAAGTGGTTTTCTGTGGCAGGTCAGGGATTTCTTTTTAATCAAATGTGAGATAAAAACCTTCTTTTTGTGTTCCCAAGAGTGAATGTTCCCATGCTCTGCAAAAGTCACCCACGCACTTGTACCTGGTCCTTCCTTTTCTACCCACAAAGTTGATGACTGTGGTCCATGTCGGCAAACAAAGCTACTCTTCCAGGAAAAGAGCACTGGGAGGAGATGCATTTTTGGCATCAGGCACAGGGGATACCCCGGGGTCATAGAAAAAGCCTTCAAGTGAGTGTTTACAAAGGGACAACTCAAGTACTAATAACTACTTATTGTGAAGTAAGTAATGTAAAAGTCTGATGGTGAAGGTTTCCATGTGCTCCTCCCAGCAACTGAGTGTCTGACAGAAAGGACCATCACCCTGAGCCCATGCTCACCACAGGCCTGGGCACACCCTACAGCATGTATTACAGGAGGTGTTCAATTGTGGGAGGATTAATGTTGCTTTAGAAGCTGTAATAACATCACAGAGCTATCAAAAGCAGGAATTTATAGCAGAGTTGCTGGGATGATTTTTTAGTATAAATAATGTCAATGATATAACAAGAACCAAAATTAATCTTCTATTTCCAAGCACAAGTAAAACCAAAGAGTGAAGAATGTGCATATTCTTGGGAAAAACTCTAGGGACTTTTGCAGTCTGCGTCCACACTGGTGTTGATCTCCTGAAGTATTTGCCATGGAATCACTGGATAAACTTGAGTTTTATGGCTATATAAATGAGAGCAGGTGTTGCCTTTCCCTATCCATATTTCTAAATGCAGAAGGGTATTTTTGCCTGGGATGATTCAATGTTTATTTTTACATGGTGGAGGAGAGGAGATTATTGTCATTTGCATTGATGAAGGAGGTAGTTGTCACCTTCCCATTTTTCCATATTGAATCTTTGTTAGCAAATAGCATGTCTTGAGTAAAATGAGAGTAGGAGATAATTTAAATGGGTACCACACTTAGCCTCAGCAATGAGATTACAAAAGTGAATCAACATGAAAGGAGAATAATTTTTCTCAACAATTTAGGTAATTATGGACAAGGCAAGCATTAGTTTTTGCTGCAAAGAAACTGAACCAGTTACTCTGGTATCTTAGGGAAAAACACCAGTTCCTTAATTAACAGATTTGGAAATATTGTGTGCGCTGGCAGATGGAAGAAATGAGAAGAGCACTTGCCAAAGCTGGATCTGCTGGTGATGTGCACGTATCTGAAAGCACAGTGTGCACCTGAACCAAGGCTTCAGAATAGCAACACTTAATTTTTAGGCACTGTCTGAAATAGCCAGGTGAACATTTTCACCGTACAGATGAAACTTTAAGTGTCCGTTTCACACTGGGCAAATCCTGCTGTCCCCTGGGATATTAAATGACCTGTGCAAAGCCAAATTAATTAAAGGCATTTAGAAAACAGAGAAAGGGAAACGGTGATGCTTTTAATACAGCGAGACAATAAAAGAGAGAAAGAAATAATGTTTCTGATATTGCACAAAAGAAATCTTTGCTCAGTTATAGAATAAATTATTTATTCCCAATCTCCTTACATCACTTAATGCCATGTGGCAAATGATGATGAGTGGTTCTCTTTAAAACAGGTAAAAAGTCTGTTTTGCTGCCTGAAACTACAGCCTGCTCCTGCCAAGAGAGGATGAGTTAGAAGGGACAGGGGCATAGGGCAGGAAGATCTCTGGAGAAGCCAATTTATTCCTACTACTGCTGTTGGGGAGAACAGATCTTACCCATGCCTAGAAACAACATCAGTAGTAGGTACGTATGGATGTGAACTGGGGACCTAACCCTGCTCAAACCAAAACTAACAGCAGAATACTTCAGCTAGATGCAGTTTCACAATGTCTTCTGCCATCTGAGATGGCCCAAGGTGGCTGAGGCACCCTCTCCAAGACTGACACATATGATGCGGGAGGTAGGATAGACCCAAGACCTTTTGGAGCATTGGCAGGAGGCTAGGTGAGATTTCCCAGGGCCTTTCAAATGGCACTAGATGTCTGCATGTGGGAAAATGAACAGACCCATTTCTCAACTATGATGGGTACTTGAGCATCTAAGTTATGTGCAGACACAGACATTCAGGTGTGTCAGTTTGGAGCTGAATCCAGCTCTCGCTGACTTAAAACAGGGGTTCTACCAGATCAAGGCATTTTATTCAGGACCAAAGTGGTAGAAATTGTGACTGTAGTAGAGCCAAGGCAGGGGGCAAAAGATCTAGCAAGTGCAAAACGACACATAAGGGATAAATCCCACATGGCTCATGGTGAGAAGAGAAGGGCTGCAAAGGTGGAATTGACATAAATAGGAATGGAAATTCTGTCCTCAGGATGAAAAAGGAGAGAAAACCAAGGAGACTTGGTGTGGACAGAGCTTTAGGAGAATGGTCCATGAAGGATCTCACAAGTTCAGTGGGAAATCAGGGGAAGGTGATCTCTCTGCAGTACCTTGACTAGAGAAAGGACCACAATGAGGGGAAGTAGAGAAAATAAGGTGTAATAGCTCACATTAGAAACAGGCAATGCTTTGGCTGACGTTCCAGCTAAGGGGAGATTGAAGAAGCTACGGTCACCAGGGCAGTTACAACCAGCAGCCTTTTTCTGGTTGTTTTCCAAGGGGAAACCCAGGCAGGCCGGGATTAGTGCAACATTCTGTCTTTATTTGGTTTGATAGAAAAGGTCATGCATTGAATTAACAGCTCTGCAATGACAGCATTAATTACAAGAAAATACTTTATTCTGTTACATGCTTGGGTTTGGAGGAGGTTTACAGCATTTTCAGGTATTAAAATGAGCATCAAGGAGTGTGACTGGAAAGGGGGAGTCACATTAAAGTGAATATACTCTACCTTAGTTAAGGTGTGAATATAGCTCTGCTTCCTCCCTTGGTCCATGGCTATACATTGGCTTTGCCAGTAACCTAGAACAGAAAAGCTATATGCTACATACAGTTCCTGTTGGCACAGTGGCCAAGCTTCACATGCACCCAGTTCAGAAGGGGAAGCATTGCCTGATAACTTCATTTTTCACTGAACTCACAAGAGCAGTGTGGCATGCTGGTGATAGCAGCCAGCTACTCTGTGAGACACATCCCTGCCCTTCATAGCCAATTAAATCATTGGACCCCCATGGGGAGAAACAGGAAATGCTGTGTAGTTGCTTTTCCTAAATCCCAGCTTGGAAAAGCACCAAGCAAGTCCATCAAACCGGAGGTCTTAGTTGTTAATTCGTTTCCAGGGGGAGAAACATACAGTTCCCTGCACCGCTCACCACCTTTTTTGGCTGATGAAGTCGTGTTGCTTCTTCCTGCTGGGTAACGAGTACCTCAGAGAGCACGGCTGAGGGGATTAAACCAAACTGTGCTTGGTTTAATGGGAAAGCTGCAAGTACTGCCAGCCTTTGCAAAGAAGTCACTGGTTCAGCTGATTGCATCCAAAGGTGTCCCACAAAGGCATGCTTCTGAAAGCAGAAAGACAGCTTCCTTTTGATGCACAGCAATAAATGAAAACAGATCCAGCTCTCAGGAGATTAAAGGAAGCCTGAAGAGAGCTGAATAAACCATGTCACTGCAGGTATGATCTAGATAATAGGAAGTATGAGGTTTGCTAATGCAAACTTCTCAAGACCATGCTAACTTTCAAATGTCAGGAGGTGTAAAGTGATTTAAATGTAGTACTAATGTCCAATAGAGAAAAGTTTGGGATTCACGTAATTGCATATTTAGTAGAGAATTTTTATCCAGCCTTTATCATGCAACACCTGAGGACCTGTACACATTTTATGTACTTTAATTAAGCTTCCCAACCTCTGTAGGTTATATCAGTAACTCCATTTTGCCAAAAATATAGCCAGAAAGAGGTATTTGTTTTTTTAAAGAATAGCCTCTTGTTTTAGATGCCTTCCTCTTGATAGCCCCATCCTGCTAAAATCTCAGCGAGTGAAGCTAGGGTGGCTCACAGGGATATTTGCTTCGAAAAGAACCTGCCCCTGGTTGGACTACTGAAGCCTAAACATATTCTTTAATGTTAATGTATTTCCTGGAAAGTGCAAGTCATTCAAAACTACTCAGTTGCACCTGAAGTAATAGAGTTGTAAGGAACCGGGATTAGAAGTTGAGCACCTGGTCCACCTGTGAGAATACACCACGTTCAGCTATTTCAAGGTATCAGTAGAGACTAACACATGATTATTGACAATCACTGATAACACTTATCAGTTGATTGCATTGCTAAACTGACATCCCCAAAGCTAAGCCCTCAAATAAAAAAGTGCTAGAACTGGAAAGCCTCACCAAATGTTCCTCACACTCTATTTTAGAGGCAGTTCTTAGCATGACCATGAGCTGACTTTTCCATAGAGATGCCACATAACATCTGGCATACTCCTCACCTTCCCTAGAGAAAGCATGATGTCACAAAGTGCTGTCACAGGGAGACAAGTAACAGCAGAAGCAGCATCGTGTTAATCCTCCCAATACATACATGTAGCATTCAGAAAGTAATAGAAAGTACAAAAGTTCATCAACAGGACAGACCCACCTGTGTCTTCTAAGTTAAGCTCACACAATTACTAGAAAGTTTACCAACATGTCCAACTTTTAATACTGCAGACTTCAATGTCGTGGCAAAGGAAGCGGGAGTCTTTTCTGCTTCATGCATGAATAACAAAGCCACCTGCTATATTCCAGCAGTGGATGCTTTATTGTTAGTGATGATGCATGAGGCAGAAATAATGCAGTTTGATTTTTAGAGACAATACCAAGTTGAGCTTGCAAGGCTGTCAGCCCACACTCGTTTGACTTAGGAACTGAGCAAACAACATGGAAGTAATTGATGGAAACTAATGACACAATAAGATGTCATTTTTCCGACCTACTTTGCTTAAAGTAAACCCCCATTAAGTGTAATTATCTGTACTGGTAGCATGGTATTCCACATGCACCAAACACTCAGCTGGATCCATCCCCCAGTTATTCAAATGAGGTAGTTCCAGACTTACACAACTCTACATACCTCTTTATATATAGTGTTTGTTCTCCTGATCTGAATAAATGCCTGGGAGATGGAAGACCACACAGCTCAATTAGTGTATTGATCAGGACAAAAAAAAGCCTTTAACCAACCATCACAAGAAGGTTGTGATCCCACGCTGTGGTTTGATGGGTACTGCTGGAGTACCAAACACGCCTCCCCTTCCTGGTGTTTCACTGGTGCTTCTGAAGAACAGAAAAAGCATGAAATGCAAGGCACAGAGAGATCAGCTCCTAGTGCTCCAAGGGAAAAACCCTTGCTAAACACGTTTTATAAATACTTGCAGATCTAAAGGTCACCAGAGGTTGGTTACCTGGACCTCCAGGCACTAGTGCCTCTAGTGTGGTGGAAGCGCAGGTCACTGCTTAGCTCAGAGAAAAGCTTTCTCCTCTCAAGTGTATGAGTTAAGAGAGATCCCAACATGGATGTGATTGGCTCTCACAGCTTCCAAAAAACCCTTTAAAAATACATAATGTTTGCTAAGAAAAGAAACAGGCTCTGGCTGATGACTCTTCTAGCCAGTGCTACAACAAAGCAGAGCTGCAGCTTTTGTCAGTTGAAGAGGCAAAGCATCTCTCCCATGTCCTTGGCTGAAGTGATCCATGCCACGGTGGCTGTGGGTACCAAAGAACTGAGGGGTACATGGGGTGCTTGAATGTGGCTTATCACACATCTCTGCTGTGTGATAAGTGAGAGAGCAGGAGCTGGAGAACATCATGGGATAATCAGGAATTAATATGTAAGCGGTGGAGATATCACTTCTGGCCACCCACGGAGTCATGTATCCGTGACTCATCGCCTGATGCAGGAAGGAACATAGTGTACCACGCATCAAAATGGACAAGATCTTTCCAAGGAGAGATGATCAGGGCTGGAAAACCTTTCAAGGGCTTTCATCCCAACTGTTTGTTGTTTCACACTGGTATGCAATTTCCTTTATAAAATTCTGGAGCTATGTGTTAAAACTAGTTACTTTTCTTTTTTTAGTCTCTGTTACTCCTACTGGAAGGATCTTCCGATTTCTCAGCTAAATATATTCATGGACAGTTCCTACTCATTTACTCTTCTGCGGTTGCCCTTCAGTGTCACAACACCTTTCCCTTTGCTTGCATTTACTTTCCAGGATGTATTTATAGGCAGAAAACATATTCCTTCTTCAGTCTCATTTTGCTAAATTAAACAAGCCAAATTCTTTCAGTCCACAGTAGAAAAACAGACCATCCTCACCTCTCATCACTGCAGAGCTCTTCCTTGCACATATTCCAGCCTGAATCTACCCTTCTTGGACACAGGTGGCCACAATTGCACTGAGAATTTCGGAGGGGGTCTCAAAAGTGTATTGTATCATGTCATATATTGCCCAAGGAACTGTTTTTCTCAGTGTGCCAACGCTAAAATCCTTAACTGCTGTCTTCTCCCACCCATATGTCTCATCACAGAAGTTTGGGTTGTTTTTGTATCGAAACAGATGACTCTTCTGCCCCATTATTGGTTCATGAAGTGCAATGTGCACCTACACTTGTATTTAAATAAGAAGACCAAATAGTTACATTACTTCTGTGCTGTTTTGGGTTTGTTGGTTTTTTTTTTTTTTCCCATTTCAAATCATATGCAGCAAATTTGCTACATAGGAAAGTTTGAAGAAATGAGGAATGCTTCCATTTATATCTCACTGTACCGCAAACCAGAACTTTAAGCTTAGTACAGGTACCTCTTACCCAAGAATATGGGTCCCAGAGACCTTATTTCTTACTGCTGTGAGAATTAACATACATATTTACCACTCAGGTTTTAAAGTGTCAAACAGGAGGATTTTTATATTAGATATGCATTATTATACATGCCTTATGTTCATGAATTCATTTTGATCAAGTTGAGGGCTGGCGTTTATTTCCATATTCATATTTCTTGCCATAGCTTAAGTTGGCAGAAAACAAGGGACTAATCGGGGGAATTCAGTATCATGGGGACTGGTGGGATTACGTCCTCTGCAATCCTATTATATCCACAATACCAGTTTTCTCCTTTTGAAGAACTTTGTGCCGGAGTTTCAGGCACTACAAATGACTTCTATTTGGCCACATACTGGCGCGCATTAGGGCGCATTCATCTGGACAATGCACAGAGCTTTGCTTTCTGTTTCCTTTCTCCTGTTTCTCCGCTATAGGAAGATCCAACCGTTTCAAACCCAGCAACGTCTTTCAGACTTTGCAGACTTTTGAGCTCTTTTGCTATCCCTCAGAAAGGCCAAATACACGCTTCCCAGACAGCTGATTTAATATATGCAAGTCCTCCCACTCTTATGAAGATTAAATTCATTTTCCCTCCCTGGAAAAAGCGTTTTATCTGCACTTGTGCATCTTTACACCTGCTTGATTTAATTTTCCTCCCTGTTAGAAGTTAGATTCTGCAAAGCAGCAACTTTGGCAGCAAGTTCTAGAGCCCTGAACCTATCACCCCTGGTATTCTGCCACAGTTTAAAACAAACAAACAAAAATAAAAATAAATATTAAAAAAAAGAAAAAAGAATTCAAATTCCTACAGAAAGAGGAAGAAGCAACAGCTGGAGAAGGAGTATAGGGAAGGAGCACACTTATAATGAGGGGGGAAACAAAGAGAAAAGAGGGAATATTGTAACCTACAGAGGACAGCACAAGACAACACAGGAAAGATGGGTATGATGAATGAACTAATGTGAATGGGTAGAAAGGGAAGTTGGGGGGGTGGTGGTGGGGGAGGACCTAGAATTAGGCTTCCTGAGCCTGCCAGTGGGTCCTTCGGTGAAACACCTGCCCAGGGTGCAGCTCAGCCCCAGGCAGATCCCAAAAGCAGAGCTTCCTCAGCTTGGCAGAGGTTTGACTCCTACAGCAAGGAGCTGGAGATGAGTGATGCAGTGTCCCTCAGTATGAGTAAGGAAGAGACAAGTGGAGAGGACAGCAAATGGGGGATCCTGCAGTGTCCCCCCATGTGGGTAAGGAAGAGACAAGTGGAGAGGACAGAGGATGGGGGATCCTTGTGTTAGGAGAGGGACAGGACTGTGGGGGATTTGGGAGGTGCTGAGGTGGGCTTGGACACTGCTGCTATGCAATGGGGGACCCATGGGATGAGGGTGGGACAGGAGACCCCCCTCCCAGCAGAGCCATAGGAGGGGAAAAGGCAAAGAGAAACTCATAGGAGGACCTGGACGTGGTGGGTACCAGGGAACTGCTGGAGGTGGAAAGGGGGTGGCCGCCTGGCTGAGGGTGGGCTGAGGACAACCTGGATGGCAAAGAGTTTGGTATTTGAGGGGGAGCAGTGATGACGGGAACAGGGAGGTTGCGCTGCAGGACAAGGATACTGGACTGGGGAGCTGATTTGGGAGTGGGATGGGGTCAGAAGAAGGGGGTCCAGCTGAGGATGGCATGGGGAATGCTGGTGTCAGTGCACAGACGTTAGAGCAAGATACACAATCGATCGTGTGTGTACTAACACAGAGGCACAGGGAGAAAAGCAGCGGGTGTTGGTGCAATGGGAATAGGGCAGCGGGTGCCAGCGCAATGGGAATTGGCAGAGGGCAGCAGTGGGAGCCAGTTTAAGGGGAACTGATGCAATGAGAATGGAGCAGAGAGCAGCAGTGGATGCCGGTGCAACGGGAGCAGAGTAGCGGAGTGGAAGTCAGGAGTGGCTGTCAGAAAAATGGGAACTGGTGCAATGGAAACAGGGCAGACAGAGAGCAGTGGGTGCTGATACAACGGGAATAGGGCAGTGGTCAGCAGTGAGTGCCAGTGCAATAGCAACTGGTGGAATGGGAATGGGCAGAGGACAGCAGTGGGTGCCAGTGCAATGTGAATGGGCCAGGGGGCAGTGGTGGGTACCAGTACAATGGGAGCAGTGTGGAGAGCAGCAGTGGGTGCTGCTGCAATGGGAATAGGGCAGTGGGCAGTGCTAGGTTGATGTAACGGGAGCAAGGTGGAGGACAGCAGCAGGTGCTAGACCAATGGGAATCGGTGCAATGGGAACAGGGCAGAGAACAGCAGTGGGTGCTGGTGCAATTGGAACTGGTGCAATGGGAATGGGCAGCAGGCAGCGCTGCGTGCCGGTGCTGCAACGGGAATGGGCAGAGGACACCAGCGAGTGCTAGTGCGGTTGGAACTGGTGCAATGGGAACGGGCAGCGGTCAGCGCTGCGTGCCGGTGCAATGGGAGCGGGGAGGAGGGCAGCTCCGGGTGCCGGTGTGCACGGGATGCCGGCAGAGAGCAGCACCGAGCGCGGGGCCGGCAGGTGCCGGGGCAGCACCGGGGTCCGCTTCTTTGCAGCGGCCGGCCCGTGTGTCCCCGGCCGGCCCGGCCCGGCGCGGCGCGGCGCTGCCCCGCTCGGTCGCTAGGCGGCCCGGGCCGGCCCGTCCTGCGCGGGCGCGGAAGCACCGCCCCCGGAAGCGGCGGGCGGGCAGGCAGGCGGGCGGGTGGCGGGTGGGGGGGTGCCGGGAGCGGGGACGGGGGGGGCAGAGCGAGCGAGCGCGCCCGGCGAAGGGGCCGGAGACGCGGCGGCGGCAGCAAGATGGCGGCCAAGTCGGATGGCGGCGGCGGCGGCGTGGGCTTCGCCCAGCTGCACAACCTGGACGAGGCGGCGGCGGCGGCGGCAGCGGCGGGCGTCTGCGGCGCCGGCGGCGTCGGGGCAGCGGCGGCCGAGGGCGCGGAGGAGCCGGGCGGCAGCAGCTCCTTGCACATCTGCCACTGCTGCAACACGTCGTCGTGCTACTGGGGCTGCCGGAGCGCCTGCCTGCGGAGCCTCTTCGGGCGGGCGCCCGCCGCCGCCGCCGCCGAGCCGCTGGCCCCGCGCCCCGCCGCCGAGGGGCCGCCGCGGGCGCCGGAGGTCGGCGAGGCGGCCGAGCGGCCGTGGCTGGACTGCCTGTGGATCGTGCTGGCGCTGCTGGTGCTGCTGGGGGACGTGGGCACGGACCTGTGGCTGGCGCTGCACCACTACGGCCGGCGGGACTACGTCTGGTGCGGCCTGACGCTGGCCTTCGTGCTGCTGCCCTCGGTGCTGGTGCAGATCCTCAGCTTCCGCTGGTTCGTGCAGGACTTCACGGGCGGCGGGCTGGGCGCCGTGCAGGGCCTCAGCAGCCGCGGGCCGCCCATGATGGGGGCCGCCGGCCGCCGGGGGGGACCCGCCGGCGGGGTAGGAGGAGCCGCCGGCACCACCACCCCCGGGGCGCAGCGCCTCTGCAGGATCTCCGTCTGGGTCTGGCAGTCCGTCATCCACCTGCTGCAGATGGGGCAGGTCTGGAGGTAAGGGGGCGGACGGGTACCCCCGGGCCGGGCGGGGAGACAGGGGTGGCCGGCAGCTCGTTGCCCGACATGGCGGTGGGGCGGCGGGCCCCGAGAGCGGGTCGCTCTCCGCTGGCTGAGGTGGGGCAGTTGGGGGTCGTTGTCAGCTCGCGGTCTGAGGTGGACGCGGGTCAGTGTCACCTCATGGCTTGAGGTAGGTCGCTGTGTTCTGGCTGAGGTGGAGCAGATGGTGGAAGCTGTCACTTCATGGTCCGAGGTGGACGTGTGTCATTGTCACCTCACGGGCCAAGGTGGACGTGGGTCAGTGTTACCTCGTGGTTTGAGGTGGGATTGTTGTCCCCTGGCTGGAGTGGGGCCGATGGGGGTCATTGTCATTTCATGGTCTGAGCTGGATGTGGGTCAGTGTCACCTCACTGTCCTCCCCTAGCTGAGATGAGGTGGATGGGCATCACTGTCACCTCACGGTCTGAGTTGGATGTGGGTCAACATCACCTAGTGGTGCGAGGTGGACGTGGGTCAGCATCGCGTCATGGCTTGAAGCAGAGGTGGCTTATTGTCCCCTGGCTGAGGTGGGGCAGATGAGGGTCGCTGTCAGCTCCTGGGCTGAAATGGACATGGGTCAGTTTCACGTCGCGGTCTGAGGTGGTCATGGTCAGTGTGGTGACCCTCGCAGGGAGAAGGAGGAGAGGTTTAGGGGTTACTCATGCTTTGGGTGAGGAGACACCCAAAGGGAGAAGAGATTCCTACAGAATGAGCCTGGGGGGAGCTGAGGTGGGGGACATGGGGGTTGTTGTCACCTCATGGTCCAGGGTGGACGTGGGTCAGTGCTCCCCCAGGTGGAGGGGGTGTGACAGCCCCCCCTTGTGCTGAGGGGATACCCAAGGGGGAGAGAAGCTCTCCTAAAAGGTGTCTGTGGGGCTGAGCTGAGAGGAGTGGGGTCTGTTGGTCTAAGCAGGGCGTGGGTCAGTGCCTGCCATGTGGAGATGTGGGGTGAGCCCTGCTCCACGGAGGAGAGGTGCCCCCCCAATGAGCATGTGGGGCTGGGGCGAGGGGAGTGGGGGCTGCTGTCCCCTTACAGCCTCGAGGAGACACAGGGTGATGTCCCCCCCTCCCAGCACGGGGGATGTAAGGAGCTCTGGCTCCGTGGTGCTTCAAGGGATGGACTGCACTCTTGCTGCCCCACAGACATGGGGCAGGATGGGGAGTGGGGGGGATGGAGCTGCTCTTCCTGACAGGAGGTGGTGGAGATGACACCCCCGGGGTGACAGCGTGAAGGCAGGCCTGGGGCTGGGGGTGACCCTCTCATGGCAGCAGCGCTGCAGAGGGAGGTCCCGTGGCCCTGGGGAGGGCTTGCCCCACTGCTCCCTTTCTGTAGGGGGGGTGGCGGGCAAGAGAAAGGCCCCACAGCAAGTGGGGGGCTGCTCCAGGGAGGGCCTGCAGAAGGGCGGATGGCAGACCCCCGCTGCCGAGCGCTGGGATATGCTGTTTCCAGAGGGCTGGTGTCCTCCTGCATGGATTGTGTGTCCGTCCCCCCCCCCCGGTAGATGACAAGGGGGTGAGGGTCACATCCGTCTCCAAGAACCTCTCCCCACAGGGCGATGGGGGAGCCCCCTGCTCGTTGCTCCCCCCGCATCGAAGGAGCGGGCTGTGGGAGTGGAAAAATGCAGCGTGATGCCTCGGCTGTGGCTTTGGCGAGAGAAGAAACCTCCGCGGCCGGGCGGCGGGGGAGCGGGCACGGCGGTGGGGGTGCCGGTCTGAGGATGAAGGTCAGAGACAGGGATTGTTCCCCTCTGGGAGGAGATGGTGCCTGGAGGAAGGGACTGGGAACTGACCCCGTGATCAGTGGGAATAAAACAGCATCCTTCAGAGTAAATTGGAAATTGCGTTATCCTCCCCCAAAAATGGGATGTGGGAGGAGGCAGGGAGGGATTCTCCAGGATGAAAGCCTGTAGATGCAAACACTTCCACAGAGATGTTGGTCTGTCTGAAAGGGGTGTTGTGAGGACAGCTGTAAAGACCCGGCTTTGCCCAGTGTCCTCTGAGATGGGATGCAGCATAGTGAGGTGGAAGGGGTGTGAAGTGTGGGGGGGGTGGAGGGCAAAGGGAGGTCTCTGGGTTGTGGATGCACCCCTCCACCCCATAGATGGGCTAGACTGGAGGGAAGAGGCTGCAGATGGGGTTGGTTGGGTTTTGTGGCTTTAAAAATAATCCTCAAGGATCAAAGATTGCAGGGTTTTTATTTTTTATTAAAGAAGCCGAGGGGGTGGAGGGAAGGGGATCTTTGTGGGAAGGGTATGTGGAATGGGTACCTAGGAAATAAGCCCATGAAATCATGCAGTGCTATAGCAATTACATATTTCTTTCTGTATCTTCAATGTCATTTGTGTAGTGTTCAAAGCACATTTGTTCTCAAATTCTGCTTGGGGGTTTATTCTATTTCTTTAATTTCTTTATTGCATCCGGTATCTCATCTGGGGGGATGGCGGGAGGGGGATGCCTGTGGGTGATGCATGCAAGGGTAATGAACTGGTACGCGACCATTTCTCCTGCTTTCCCCGATCCCATCAGCAAAAGCAGTTCTCGATGCAGATGCTCCTCTGACAAGTTGGATTTTTCTCCTCTTGGAGCTAGGCAAAAGAAATGACTGTGTATTAGCTGTGGTGAGAGCCCGTTTACAAAAACACCCCATGCCATCGCATGCCTGAGTGAACAGGTGGAGAGGGGGACACGGAAGGGATGCTGGCAGAGACAGAGGGGGGCCATTGTAGAGGGGCAATTTATTTGGTTTTGGTAATATAAGCAACAAAGCTCAAGTTGCTCAGACTTTTCCCCCTTTTATTGATGCTGAGGGAAACCATTTGCTTCTGAGGGACTGGGACTGCTGGAAGGAGCTCACAGACCAGGTCACCTCACATGAAATAAGGGATCTTTCTCTCCTGTTAATTGCTAATCCCACTAGCACACGGCTTCTGCTCTTTAAGGCATGCTGTTTAGTGTGTCAGCATGAAGCTGACTCCCAGTATGTCCGAAGCAAGAATTAATGGGGATCTGCAGGCTAGCCTCCACGAGGGTATCTTTCTGCATTCCCACTATAGATCTTGCAAAGATCATTAAAATTAATCTTGAATGTTTTGATGGAACTAATACTGGGAAGCACTGTTTTAGCGGTGCTTGCCTGCGGCTAAATCGCTTTGTGCTGGTAGGAAGTTTGTACGTGGGGCTGGAGGAGGAAGACCTCGGGCAATGTGAGTTCGGTGCCTACGCACCCAGCCTGGTTTCCTGCCTGATCATGGGTACGTGCTGCGACTGCTTGTAGCGTAATGGGGATCGTGCGTTACGTAGAGGCTGGAGTGGCTGTTGCTCAGCAGCTGGAAGCAAAGTTGTAAAGAATGGAGAGGGCAGGTTGGAGTTGTACAGTTCTCATCCTGAATACATTAGGTAATACGGGTTTTGATCTGGGGGATAACACAGGTCCTGTAGGGATTTCTTTTCCTAAGTGTTGACAGTAAGATGATGTATAAGTAACATTTTATGGCAGAAATATAAACATACATCAGGCTCTTCAGCAAGGCTGTCTCCTTATTTTGTCAGGATTGTGGGAGACATGGCTTCTTGGTTTTGAGCAGTCTGGGTAGGGCTTCGTATTCTGTTCATGTCCTCTGCTGTCCTATTCAAAGAGTGAATCGTGGTGAGGCAGGAGTGCTGAGGGGTTGCTTAGTGCATGTACTGTCTATTCTAGTGATATTCCTGTTCAGTTTTTTTTGTTTGTGGCTGTTTTATGCTCAGCTAAGAACCAAAGGCTGTGTTAATACTGCCTGCCTGTAGTGGCTGCTGGAAAGAAAGTATGCATGTAAAAAAAGTATACATATTGTAGAAATGTGTGTGTACATATATATGTGTGTGTATATATATTGCGTGAAGTAGTATGATCTCAAATGGCATTCCCACTGATAAAGCTCACGTTCTGGGGTTTTTCCCTTTATAAATCTTTGGTTTTCAACTTTCTCAAATCTTTTAGATTATCTTGAGAGCTAGAACAATTCAGCCAGTCTGTCTAACAAGTGAAGTATGCTGGTTGGGGCATGTTAGGCTCACTACTGAGCTGCTGCTTCACTACAAACTGCAGGAGGGCTCTTCATTGAGGAGGGATGCTGCAGTGCTGTGGTTTCTCTGGAAATAGGCTGAAGGCAGGTCTGTCATCAGAGCTTGCCAGGGCTTTTGCTGAAGTCATTCAGCTGTGTAAAATTCATGAGAAATAGTTTTTGACTTGAAGTTTTTATATCTTGGATAGTTGCACAAGTTGTGTCAATGACAGGAGTATAACTGCCGTGTCTGATGTACCTTTCTTTAACCTCTGTTATAAGTGGGTTAGTGGGTCATGATTACAGTCCTGGAATACAAGGTTTAGAGTGTAAACTACAATCCTTCATGTTGCAGCATGCTATTAAAAAAACCATTATTGGATTCCCTTGGATTAACAGTATGTGTAGTTTGAGCTGAAATGAATGCTGATCATCTGGAAATTGCTCTGTGTCTGTTAAACTGTGAGTAATGGTAAGTGTCATGACTTGAATATAACATGTTTATGGGTTTTGTTTTGAAAACTTAACGAATACACATTCAGAAGGAAAACGACCAAACCAGAACAACCCGTGTCACTCTTTTGACATTAAAAACACCTTGTGTGTGTGTGCAGTTAAAAGAAAAAGTCCCAAAATTTAGGAAAAGACTTGACATTTTGTTCATTAATGGAAAGACCAAATGTATGACTTGTTCATCTGTTGGCATGCCCGGAGGTGGAAGGATGAATCAATGGGTTTAAATGGAATATGTGGTATTTAATGACGGCATGGTGAGTGGGTTTAGGCTCTACTAAAATACTTTGTTCCGGGATGAACTGTGAGTTAGATACATGCTACTTTGGGTGGTTTAGAAATGCAGGCAGCTACAGCTTTTAATGTATCTGCCCGAGTCCGTTGGAAGGGAGAGCTCTGCTTGTCAAATGACAGATGAACGAGAAGCCCCTGACCTAATGCTGCCTCGTTGTCTTGGTTTGGGATGTTCAGCTTTGTGGAGGCTTTCTGTAAATTTACTGCCTTCCCTGGCACACTTGAATATTTTTTTCAGCTTTTTCTGGTTAGCTTGTCTGGCAGCTAAGTTTTTCCCTTTAGCCAAGTTTTAACAGCTTGCTTTTATAGTATGGAGTTTTGTCAGCTTCTGACAAGTTGGCAGAGGGAAGATATTCTGCGATAGATGATAAATATGTTCCCCCTACAAAATCAGGGCTGGGGTATAACTTTTTTACTGTGAGGTGGTTCTCCCTTGCAAGAAACTTACCTGCTCTGCCCCCATTTCTTAGTGTTTTCTGCAGGATCTCCATAAGTAAGTGCTGGGCTGTGGCTGTAGAGGTCCAAAGGCATTGAATTTGAAGTGCAAGACAGGGAGGTTGCATGTGGGGAAAACCATCATCATCATTATTGTAATGAGAAAAGGCTTTATGACTTGAGTAGGGTCTCCATTGGTTGTGGGGTGGTGGTGAGGCTCTGTGTCTTGTTGAGTGCTACCCACTAGAGGGGGTCAAACCACAGATGTTGAAGCAGATCTGCTGTGCCAGCCTTGGGAGGGCAGAGTATCCTCCAGACCTTTTCTTGGGAAGAATAACTAACCTGCTGCCTTGACCTGGTGGGAGTTCTCTTTGCCATGCGATTCCATGTTTTTGCAGTGACAGCATGGTGTGGGTGAGCTGGATTCAGAGGAGAAACTGGAATTGGTTTCCTCCTGGACATGATGATGCTGTTGAAGAAGACCCAAGTGGGCACTAGGGGCCGTTTGGGTAAGGTGGTCATGCAGTGACAACAGCTCATCACTTCTCTTCCATGCTGTTTGGGGAGGAGGAAGGGGAAGTAGAAGTGCTTTGGTGACCTGACTTTGTTCCGACTGAACCAACATAAAGTTTCCATGGCTTTCAAGGCGAGGACACTGGTGCTAGTTACTTTGAAGAGACCATCTCCAGGGGTCTGAAATCTATAAGGGAAGATGACTCTTTGATGCTGGGTTGCAGGCTGCTTTTCTAAGTGGTGCTACCTGCAGGGTCTTTGACCAGAACATTTTTTTTCAGTTGCTCAGACTTCACACTGAACTCTAGGAAAGACAGTTGTGCCTTTTTTTTCCAGGTGCCCTACAGCTTTATCTCTAATGCCAGCAGCAACCTGAAAGTGCCTTTCCTGGTGGAGGAGAGGCAGGGTGCCAAGGGAAGGAGGAAAGATGGCTCACCTTTTTAGTATGTTAAAATTGCAAGCTCTCTACTTCCCACCTTTCTAGACACTTCCATTTTGCTTTTAGCTGCACTGAGCTAGCTTTATTCCTTGCAGTAGTTCTCCTCTCAGTACAAATGTAGGTTATTCAGGGAGCATTTCTTTTAATGAAAACGATGGAGGTAGAACTGATGGTGATAAAGCATCTCTTTGGAGGGGAGCTGCTTTCACTGTCTTGAGACTGCAAGGAACAGAAATTGGACGTCAAACATGTAATTTTCCTTGGGGAATGAAGGTGAGCCTATGGGGAAGTCTAGATCGTTCATGTAACTTCTCCCTGTACTTTATTTCTCTTGAATCCTGGCTTGATTTTTAGCACCTGACTGTCTTGAAAATCAGTGGTAACAGAAGGCAGTGTTTTAACAACTGAAAGCTTTTAAGGAGGAGGAACCATGAATCAGAGTAATGCTTTGCTGTAGCTAGAGATAAATTTAAATTGTAATGAAAGGCATAAGCAAAGAATATGTGCCAAATATTGTTATTTCATTGACCCACCTTCTGATGTGCTGGGATTCAGACTGATGCCCTAGTCTGCTATGGCTGCTTTAAGGTACTGAGATGCTTTTCCAAATGGGATACTAAGAAAAATGGGGAAAGAGCTTTCCTTGGTGGAAGGATCTTTAGAAAATCCCCAAGCCTAGCAGCAGTCCAGCAGTGGGAGGAACAGCTCATGTTTCTAACCCTGTGAAGTGGAACAGCACAGCCTTTGCAGGGCAGATCAACAGGCTCATCCCGTGTGGTGCCTTCAGGATGCTTCAGAAACCTCCTGGGCTGTGGGACTAAGCATTCGTTTGTGTCCCCGGGACAGCTGGTAGCAGCCCACAGCAGCTCACCATGCCTGGATATTTGTATTTATATTTTTTGCAACTCCCCCCACCCTGGGAATTTGTGTTGCCCGCCACCCTGTATTCCAGTTTGAGCCTGTGCTTGGTTGTATGTAACTGCTGAAGCATAGAAGCCACATTCGTATCACTTGGGATGAGTCCCAGGAGTTGCTTTTTGTCCGTCCCTGTGCAAATCTGACCCATGGACTCAGTGCTTCCATTACTTCAGTATAAATGGAGGTGTTATTCCTTGCATCCGTGCCTCAAAGCCCTAGCTGAACCAGAGCAAAATCGGATATTGGCCAAGAGACAAGAAATAGGGCGAAAGGCAATCTTAAATGTGTCCCCAAAACTATAATGGGACCTGAAGACTGTGCTTCTTCTCACGTCTCCTTTTTTCTGAAATCTGTGAGAGCTCAGGTTCACCTATGAAATATTCACACTCTGTCCTTAAGTGACTTGGCTGCACAGATCTGCAGAATTGGCAGCTTTGCTGAAACCTCCTGTATTCTAGGCCAGAGCCCTTATTGTGAGTACCTCTACTTCCTCTGCACTGCCTGTGTGGTTCCACATTATGATGATTTGGTGTACCTGCTGCAGAGGCTGTTGAAAATTTTTGCATCCCAAATAAATATCTGTGTACTGTATCCACTTTTGCACAGGATGGGTTCAGGGAATAGGCATGTTCTCACTCATCTTAAAACCCAGCATGAAATAGGACTAAGACAGGAGTGCATTCTAAGTGCTGCTTTAGTGCCATGCCATAGATGATCTGGGAATGAGGTCTAAGGAAAACAAGCCTGTTTGTGAATAGGCTTAAATTAACACTGCATGAAACATGCTAGAAAAACTCAATAGGCTGTTGTGCTATATAACCCTTCCTACCTTTGCAGGTCATCTTGATGTGGGAAAAATGTGCCATAAAAACCCCACCAATTTGGCAGAACTCTTATTAAAACTCTTCAGGAGCCACAATGCAAAAGGCTCTGGCACCTGGAGCTGCCTTTATCAGCTTTCTAATTAAACCTGCAGAAAAAGGCACATCAAACCCAAGCGACAGGGAAGTGTGGCTGTGTGTCGGAGGCTCCTTTGGCTTGCAGGGTTTGCTGCACAGGGGTTTCCGTCGGGCAGGGTTGTGAGGCCATGCTTCTGTGTGCATGGGGAGCACTGGACTTAGGTCCCTACAAAAATAAAAGAGCGGTGGGGTGGCTCAGGCTTGCCTGCTAAAGCATGAGGATGACAAGTATCCTTGTGAATTTGCGGAGAATTCCTGTGTCTGGGGAGAATCATCGTTTCCCTGGTTTCCGCTGTAAAAGAAGAACAGTTTAACTCTTCAAGCTTGGCTCCCCCCCACAGGCAGTCCCAGATGACAGGACTGGCAGTAATGCATTGCTGGATGTACCAAACACAGAAGACAGCAGTAAAACACCAGGAGTGGTTTTGAGTTTGGGATTGGAATTCATCCCAGTTATGTCTAAGTGAGGGAAAAAAGAGCAATGGAGGCCGCTGTTGTTGAAGTAAAAATTGTAAAGAGTGATATAAGCAGAAGGCATTTAAATAATGTAAACAGTCTGGCATGGGAGGAAGCATGGGAGGCATTCCAGAAACAAAGGGAAAATAGTTTTAAAAGATGGTTAAAAATATACCAACTCTTGAATTCCAGAGATTATCTCAATTAGTGGTTTTTCAATATATCTTTACAACAGAATTGTAGGAGTTCATGAAAGATAACAGAGGCTATGTGATACAGAGAAGTGATATTAATTTGTTTAATTAAAAGAATGAAGGGCTCCCTAAAATAAGATTCACTTACCTTCTGTCACAGGGAGACAGAACACTGCAGCTCATAGGATCGTAGTGTGGAGGAAGCGTGGCGAGAGGCAGGGCTGGGAGTAAGAGCCCCCCCCTTCTTCAGCCTCGGCAGTTGCTTGCTCAACGACTTCCAATAGCAAATCCATTCCCGTGGGATTAATGTGTTATCAGAGGAAAATGATGTGATTTTTACATTTCCAAGAGGATTTTGTTACATGTTCAGGGAGCAGAAACTGGACATTTTCCTCCAATATAAAACCCCCCAAACTCGTACATCAGAGCTTTCAGGTGCAGGCAGGCACACTTTGGACTGGGTTTCTGCATTTGTGGAATGATGTGTGTATGCACTTGATGTCCTCATTGCTCTGGAGGCATGCTGGCATGTGTCAGAATATATGTCCAGCCCCAGCTCTGCATATACATCCCTTGGTGTGGGCGAGAAGCATGCATTTATATCCAGTCATATTTTAAGAAGTGGAGGGGAAGACAGTAGGTGCCAGGGAGGAAAGAAGACCCTCACACAGATCTAAATTAAATTAGCCCCACCCCAATGTATATTAAAATGTTAAGTAGCATTAAGCTCTGTATCCCAGCTCAGCAATATTTCGAGGCACTTTATTGCTTTAATGGAGGGATAAAATAGAACCTGCAATTATAGTAATTTTTTCTAATTGAATATTTTGCTTTATTCTTTCCCTTTCAAAGCATGACTGTAAGTACTAGCCTTCATAAAGCTTTGGCAATATTTATACTTTCCCTTTCTGGCAATGGGTGTAAATATGCTTTTCCCTGGGCAGACTATTTCGGTCCCTCGTGGCTGAGGAGCAGAACTGAGGAGGCTGAGGAGGGAAGCGGTGGGCAATAAGCCTTTCTTTGCTGATTTCAACTGTCTTGCCACTATCCCTGGGAAATACTAGTGCAGATAGAGGGGAAATTAACAGACTAAAAGCTTTCCATAGCTGTTAGTGGATTTAATGTGATTGTCAGGTGTCCCTTTAATTAATTTATTGTCCGTGCAGGGCTAGTGTTTGACAGATGCAGCCACTGTCTTATCCCCAAGCCACTGTCTGCATGGGTGGATGAGATCCTTAATTTCCACCACCTAGTCTGTGTTTGTGGAGATGGGTGGGAGAAAGCACCTTATGATCTTGCTTGAGCAAGATGTAAGCGGCAGGTAAAAGCAAAAGCTGAAGGCAGAGCCCTTGTCCAAAACCATTGGAGGCTGGTGGGGCAGCAATGCTGACAATAGGGACAGGGAATTAAATTGATGGTATAATTGAATGTCGATTGAGGGTTTTGAAGTAGCCATTTTCAGTGACATAAAATGCCAGCTTTTCAAATGTACGTTCCTACCTCCAGCTGAAGCGTCAAGCAGGCAGGAAAATGCAGATAAATTAACATAATAATTGTGCTGTGCATTTTCTGTGCTGAGTCTCTGGTTTAAAGAGGGAGATTTGCAGATACTTCCTCCCTGTGTACACCCGCGATGGGATGCTGTCAGTTTTACACTGTTGCAATAGCTGCCTTCTCTTCTAAAGGGGCCTTTTGATCCAATAAACTGCTTATCTCGTGCAGTTGTCCTTTCATCTCGTGTGGGTGGTGTGTGACGGCTGACTGAAGGTGCAGTGTTGTGGCTCGTTTATGAATATTAATTAGGGATGGAAATAATTTGGAAGCGAGTGCGTCCACGGCTCTCGAAGCACTGAGTGCGGGAGCACGTCTGTTCCTCCCTTGCGAGAGACTTAGGGCTACAAGTCCTGAGAAGCTGTGAACTCACATTAGAGTGTGAAGTCATCGTACACAGACTGTCACATTGACACGGTGATACGGTGAAAGGTTGCTTTAATGCTTTATTTCCCAGTGTTTGTTACGACTGGGCTGGGGAAGAAGTGGTTTCTTAGGGGAGAGCTGCAGCAGCACCTTGCCAAGTCATGTGCATCAGACCCAGAGCAGGAGCTGGAGGTTGAGGCGTTCGCATCAGCACGTGGCTGTGTCAAAGGCAGTGCGATAGACTTCCGCGCCCTTGTTTTTGTGAAGGACATGCTTGTCTCCTGAACACTTAATCTTACCTTAGTCCTTGTCAGTCCTATTCCTTTGTCACCCACTGACGTAAATGGATCGTACCACTGACACCGGGAAAGGGTCCAGTCCCAAATCCGATTCAGCTCACTTATGGATTTTACAGGAGCCCCTCTATGGGTCCATCTAATTCCTGTTCAAGTTGCTGCCTTGAATGAAAGACTTACAAAATCTTACATGTGCACCCATCGAGTGTAGAGCCCTCTTCCTCTCGCCTGCTGGGAGCTCACCCTCAGTGGTTATTTCTCTGCTTGCAGGCTGAGTAGTGGCAGGATTTGTCCTCTGGCCCTGAGATGGGCTGACATAGCGAGACCATTTCTATCATGTTAAGCTTTCTTGGCTTTTGGGATTGTGTTATTGCCTCCAGGCTGCCAGCTGGGAATGGTTTCTGGGCTGTGCCTGAGCAGCGCTGAGGAGCTGCTGGTGTGAGGGCTGATAGGTCCTAGCCAGAATTGTGCCAGAGATGGTCCTATAGTGGTTGAGCCACATAGGCAACAGCATCTCTACCTAATATTCAAGGAGGTGCCCAAAAGGATGCAACACTTTTGGAAGGAAAATAATCCCCTTACCTAGGGTTAATTTTTATTTTCTGAGGAGGATATGTGGGGTTTTTCTCCCAGCTGATAAAAGTGTATCCAATGTATCGGAATCTCTAGCAATATCCACTTCTAGCTTTCAGACCTGGCCATGTGGTTTACCTGTTTGGGTCGAAATTTATTTTATGACCCATGTGTGTGCCCCAGTAGTGGAGCCCAAATCCCTAAATTGGATCAGATTGTAAAAATCACCTTTGGAAGACTGATATTCACTTGGTCACTTCAATATTACTGCTTAAGGGTGAAACCCAGGTGAGTGAGGGAGAAGAGAGTAGTGCCTAGGCATGTCTGTCTGTCTGAGACCCAAATACTGGTGTCCTGGTGTCAGCATCTGAGCCCTTCCAGCTCAGATGCTGATGGGGAGGATGTGGTTCGTTGCTCGTGAAGCTGTCTTTAGCACGTTTTGCTCTGCAGTGAGGATCTGTGGGGTCAAGCTGGGACCATCCTGGGAGCACAGGACAGGCAGCAAGCAAGAAATGTACGCTTGTGGTGCCACCATTTTCACCAGACCCTGCTGAGCTTAATTCATGGGTTAATTTCTTTTTTTCTAAAGCAAGCTGAGTAATTAGTTGATTAATTTTAAAACTCCTCAGAGCCCTCAAAAACAGTGGTTTTAAAATGGGCTGATTATTCCGCTTTCTTCAAAGCAGGGTACTGGGAAAAGTCGTCTCCTGCAGGCATGTTCCTCTGTCAGCCCACAGGCACTCCAGGGGTGCCCCGATGTGTCACACATGCTCAGTGTCACAAATCACTTGTGTGTGTGCATGACACTTGCTTTAAGTGGGGCATGATGGCTGTCAGAGGGCCATCATCTTGATCTGGAGGTTCAGTTTGGCATTTGCTTTGGACCTGGCGTGGCTGGGTTAGGTCTTTGAACCAGCACGCTCTTTGCTTTTCGATTGTGCGCTTTAGATCTGGGATAATAACACATCAAAGTACGCCATGCTGTTGTGGATACAGAAAAATCAGGACATTCAGTAGGACTTCAGGGAGTAATAAATTTGTTCTATATTTAATCTCATATTTATCGCAGTGTCAGTATGAGACCACTTCATTTTACTACTTTAACTGCTCCTAAGAATAACTTCATACTTGAAATATTGAGAAAATGGCTAATACCTGGTGGTAGCTGATGGGATCCAGCTTTAATAGTTATTGATTGGTTTAAAAAAGCTCCCAGTGATATCACATCTTAGCTATTGTATGTTGTTAGTTAAAATCCTATTGGTTATTTAAGATTAGAAGTAACTGTAGATTTTCAACTTAATCATCCTTCAGCAGATGAGTACAGCCAGGACTTCAGGTGTCATTTAGGATTTGCAAAAAGTTATGGTTGATCTGCTGCAGTTTTATTGTGTAAAAATCTTGGCATCCTTAAGTTCAGTGTTCTCAGGATCTCCTCAGCTGCTCTAAAATTGATGTGGCTTCTCTGATGGGGATGCAAACTCCAATTTGAGATCTGCTTGTTAGACAGTGAGCCCAAGAGAGAGATGAACCCTGATGGGCTGGTCTTACTGCTTGGTCCTTTCTGATAGTGCCTTATATCTCAGAATGTGCCGGAAAATCTGAAGAGGTGGGCTGAAACAACCCACATACTCTCAGAAGAAGATAGAAGTTAACCCTAAGTTAGGGAAATATTTTCCTTCCCCAAATTCAGGAGAGCAAAAACTAAGATTAAACACTGCATTTTTGTACCAGAAACTCTGCCTGGGTAACCTGGCATTTACCTGCATAATGTCTCCGCTTCAAAACACCACCTTAATTGATGCTTTATTGCTCCTTGTGTAGAGCATGGGTTTAGTCTTTACTTTGCTGCTCTGGAGTGTAATAATTCCATTTATAAAAACTTATTTTCCTGGTCTGGCTTGTTGCACAATCAGAGCTTTGTTAAAGGCTTTCGTTATCTTTCCTATTGTGATCAAGGTCTCTGTGGAATGAGCCGCTGACTTTTCTGTTTGAACACATGGATCTCACTGTAATTCCTGCTCCTCCTTTAACCAGGAACAAGCTCTTTGTGGTTGCTTGGAAGTGACCAGTTTTTTAGCAGTGGGAGCAAATTGTTTCTGACCCTTATATTTTCCTTGTTGGTATTTTAACTGTGTCCTTAGAGCAAAAACCCCGCTACTACAATTATCGGGAGCTACATAACTGCAGCAGGGAGTTTGGTTTCAGGGTTTAAATTTAATTTCTGATGGCTTTGTTGACTTCTTTGCCTGGGACTGGATTATTTTCCCCTTTCTTTCAGGGGATTAGGGGATTTGTAAACCAGGCCTCCTAACAAAGGTGTCTAAAAACCTGGGAAGGTCACATCTCTTTTATTTGCTTTGAATGAATTGCTTTTGTGGTCCTGAAAGTGTGTTTTGGGGTTAATGGAGAGGATGAACGAGCATTGAAAATTCGTTAGTGCCATTCCCCATGTGGAAAATTGGGCTCACTTGAACAGAAAGCTGTTGAAGCCTCCTGACTGCTCAAGGAACCAGACCATAATTGGGCCAGTGTTTCTGGTTGGGATGCTGCTCCGGGTTCTTGTGTGCTGCTGTGAAGATACTGCTTGTGAAGGACCACAGCCCGCTGACAGCATGCTCACTCCTCCATAATACAGAACTAACATGCACGTGTTTAGAGTGGATATTTTTCCTGGCATTGACCCTTATGGTCAACAAAAGAGTTCTTGCCTTGGTAACACTTTCCACTGGGTATAGTATTAATTGGCTGTGCAAATTAACTGAAGACTAAACTTCATTAGGCTGCCACTGTTGTTGCATTCATAATCTTCCTGTCTGAAATCTTCAGTGAAAACATCTGTTAGTCACTCAAAAGAGGAGTCTGCATTTTTAGGAGTAGTTTCACCATCATAAAACTGGTGAATTTTTACTGATTGGGCTTAAAGAGCAGTTATTTTTAAAGAAACTTTTTCTTCCCATCCCTTTTCCAAGAAAAAACTTTCAGTGAGATGTTTAATATGTGTTAACCATAACTGCAAGATTGCATTTGTGTGTGCAGAGCGGGTGTGGTACTCTGATATCTATGAAGAGTTCCAAGATGACCAATGTTCTCCTCCCTTGGCATTGCCCATCTGCCATTTTCTGTTCTTTACCCATTTTCCTCCTGGGAGAGCCTTCCAGTGAGGCGCTGGCACAGGTTGCCCAGAGCAGCTGTGGATGTCCCATGCCTGGCAGTGTTCAAGGCCAGGTTGGACAGGGTTTGGAGCAACCTGGTCTAGTGGAAGGTGCCCCTTCCTGTTGCAGGGGGTTGCAACTGGATGAGCTTCCAGGTCCCTCCCTCCCAACCCAAACCATTCTGGGTTTCTATGATTCAACTTCTGTCTTTTAAGGTATTGTTGTTTCCATCAGCAGTACTTGTAAGGTAGGTCAGAGTGTTTTATTTGGAATTTTACCTATTCCCAAACCTGGAGTTTCTGTGTAATCAGTGCATTGAACTGCTGTGGTCATTTTTTTTTAACCAGGTTTCTACAAGGTTGGGTTACTTGCTGTATTTATTGAATAGAGTGGCAGAAACCAGCAAACAGCACCTTTTTGTTCGTTTGATTCTGTTTTGTCAAGTGTCGGTGTTTCCTTTGATGTTCTACGCAGACTTGGTTGGGTCACCTGAAAAATTTGCTAGGCATGCTTCTGGCTGTCCCAGGCTGACTCTGCCTGCTCTTGGAGCATCATCTGCTGGGGTTACACCCAGCCTTTGACCCTCAAGAAGTTTCATGGTTTTGGAACTTGGGTACTTTCAACTTATCTGTCTCAAAAGCAGAGGCAGTGCCTTGCAGCTGCCCCATACCCCTGTACCCCATCTGAGTCCAGCCAGCTTTGTAGCAGTTAGCTGTAATGGGTGAGAAATAGTGGCATTCAAAGGAGAGAAACCCTGTCATTGTAATTTCTTAGCCAAAGAGTCTTTCAGCTCTCAAACAAAAGCTTGAACACTGTCACGCTGTGATGCAGCCTTGCTAGCCTGACTTTTCCACCCTCGCTAGTCCCGGCTTGGGTCTTCAGCAGGCAGCCTTCGTGCTTGAGGGAGCATAACTCTACAGGTGATAAGTTTTGAAAAGTGTTGGAGACTGAGAAGCTAATAGTGACTTAAGTTAAAGAGGCATTCATTGCAGGAGAAGTCATTTAGGGTCGTCTTCCTGCTGACAATGAAGAGCTTAGCTGAGAAGATAGTAACAAAAGGGAAGGTTCATAATAGAAGTGCAGCTTAAAAGCCTGACAAATTAGGACTGGTTTTACTGAAAGTGCTGTTATGCACTATATTAGATTTCAGAAAAGCGCATTCATAGGAGTAGGGAATGACCATGAAAATTTACCACCCCAAACAAAATTTGCTCATGCATCCTTTGCTCAGTGATTCTAATGATAATGCTTAAATGACTTTATTTGCCCATTAAAGGATATATATTACTCTTCTAATGATATGAGTAGAATTATAAAAAGAATTTTCTGCTTTAAATTAGGCTGCTTACCCAGCTCTGTGGAGTAGCTGTTATTTTCCTATATACACCATTTCCCATTCTGTGTTATCTCCGCAGCTCCACACACCACAGCAATGGGGCTGATGTGCAGATGTGAAGAGGTAGATACAGCTAAAACCTCTGGATTCAGTCAGCAAAGCCATCTTCTGTCAGTTTATGATCTCATGCCTTTCCACCCTCCCACAGGAGTTCTGCTGTCTGGTAAGATATATTGCCTTGGGTCAGACCAGTAGGGTTATCGAAATGAGGCTGTTTGCAACCCTACCTGTCCTGACTTGGTGCTGAGTTTTCTTGCTGTGTGCTGGCTTTGATGGGGGCCATTCCCAGGGTGTCCTGCAGTCTTTCAGTCATGCCTTTGGTGAATTAAATAACTCTGTGTACTGGATGGGTCAGAGCTCTAGGTGACAGGTATAACTAGCTGTTGTGCAGAGCTCCGATCTGTAATGACTGCCAGAGTCAGAAGAAACTACAAAGAAGCATCAATGTTTGGTGTTTTTAATGGAGTTCCCATTTGAGCATAAATTGCCTTTTTTTTCCCTTTGAACCCTACCTGTTATTGAAAACAGTTTTTAGTGCTTGAAAGAGCTTTTCTGGGAGTAGGAGAGCGCAACTGAAGCATTTGTATCTTCAGAGATCTCAGGCCAAGCCACCGTGCAGCTCATTGCCGGGTTTCTGATGGTGAACAGAAAGGAGCACAGGTGGCCTAAGAAAAGGCATTGGATCCTGCAGATGCGTCATGATTTTCCTCCAGGTTATCGTGCCGTCATCTGGCATTTGTGGCTTAGAACGTTCCTGAGCAGGAGGTGGCGTGTGTTTAATAGCCCGTAATAAAGACTTTAGCCCTTTGAGGGTTTTGAAGCTTGGCAAAATTTTCTTCAGTGCTGCTTTGGAGATTTTGCTTCACTTGGTGTCTCCTTGCTGGGTTCATTAGGGAGATTCCTGCGTAAGAGTGTGAATTCTGAGGGCTTGCGGCTGTTTGTCTGCAACAATTGAGAGTGGGACAATTGCAGCTGTGTTTTTTTTCCCCACAAGTTCCTGTGTGGAATGAGGATCTCGTTCAGTCACTTCAGCTTTAGACATGTTATTCTGGAAGCGCTGAAACTCAGCAGGGTGAGTTTCTGCCCCTTGCAGAGAAAGAAAATACCTGTGCAAGAAGTGCTTTCCCATAGATTAATTGTGGGGACTCTCATTTTTGAGTGGAGCAAGATACTGAACATTGCAAGGTTAGTCTTTCAGCTTCTCTGTGGTGTAGCTGTGGAGGACCAAGTTCTTTCCTAGTGACATTATCAACAGACTAATGTCAGTTGAGAATTTGTCATATACCAAAGAGACTTTGAAGATCCTTGCAGTTTCTAGGGTTTGTATGTGTAATACCTTCTGGCTAGAGTTAGTACCTGGACTACAGTCAGATGAGGCACTAGGTTGAATAGCACAGTTAAGAAGATTTGGAAAACTTGTGTTTGTTCTTGATGTCTTTACTAGATAATTATGTTTTGTGTGCGTTAACTTTAGGAATATGTGTAGAGTACTTTCTCTTTTGCTGTTAAGAGTTTTTAGCGTGAATGAGTTATTTACTTTGCAGTTGAAGCGTGTTTTAGTGTGAAAGAATGGTAAGGTAAGAATACCTTAAAAAATAATCTGTGCTCTCTACAAGTGCTGCAAAGAGGTCTGAGTACCTTTCAGAGAGTGAGAAACCCAGCTCTGAAAACAGTGTATGGGTGTTGTAATACCCCCTCAGGATGAGATACCGTCTTCCACCTGGGATGCGTGTGCTAATGAACAGAGTACTTGGGGTGATTATACACAGAGATGCTTTGGTGTGAAACCAGGAATAACTTCAGCAGCACAGATATGTTCTGAGAACTGGGTCCCCACTGTTCAAGTTGTGATCTGAGCTGCAAGATGTACTGCTTGATTTGAAGAAAAATCCTGGAAGAGGGCAACCAGTGAGAAGGGAGTGTGGGCATTGCGAGAAGATAATGTTGGCTACATATGTTTGGGAGGCTAACGAGTTGGTGTAATAGCTAATCTCAAAGGTGATAGCTGTCTTAAAAACAACAGCTCCTTTCTGATTTCAGCTTCCTCATAAAGTGGTTTGGCTCATTCCTTGGAGCTGTCTGTGCAGGAGCAGGTCTGAAAGAAAGCAGAGGGTTGGTGGATAAGTTGAGGAATATCCTTAGTTCAGCAAGTGACAGCGTGAAATGTTGCGTGTGGTTCTTCTGAATTCATAAGAGCAAGAAACAAAGTGAAAAAACAGCTTTCCATGGACTTTTTCAGGAGCTTTCCATGATCCTGCCTTATAGGAAGGAAAATTCTATGTAGCTCCAGCCTGTTCATGTTGTGCAGTTAATAATGCTTTCCCATTAAAACAGTTTATTTTCTCAGAGCAGAAACAAACCTGGGATTGTTTGCTGAGGTTTACTCAGTGCATAAACTTTTGATGTGTCTTCCTATCCCCTCTTCTGTTTTTTAATTGTATTTTATGAGGGCGAACTCCTCTTGCATTTCCTGCAGGGCACTGACATTGTTGGTGCTGCTTTTTTAGGTTTGCTTGCAATGAGCACAAGCAAGCAGTCACCTATGCTTCGTAGCCCTTCTGGTACGTGAAACAATCAGCTATACAATGCCTTCCCAGCCCTGTGGGGAGCACAGTTGTCCCCTGGTACCCCAGCCCACTGCTGCTAATTCACCTCCTCTTTCTGAGCACTAAATAGATCTGGATCCCACAGAGACTTTTCATCTCCAGCAGGACTGCAGGCCACAGACCTTGTGTTCTCTGGGATGTGAGCAGAGTGTAATATTGATTATAATGCTTACTGTAGTTATTTATTACATTCATTAGCAGGGAAGAGATGAGAGACTATCATACTATATTAAGTTGTCCCAGAGACACCTAGACAGTAAATAATAAATAAACAGTTGACGATGGAGTAGAACTGGTGGAAAGCTGGGATGGTCAATGAGAGGGTCTACCAGCCAGCCTTTTTGAATTAATAATGTGCAGATTCAGTGTGGTTATTACTTTTTGTGGCTGGTAATGCTGGATTAAGGGACCTAAGTGACTGGGGCGTACCTCAACTGAGCAAGTTGAGGTCCGTCTTGAGATGACTGGCTTCCTCTCTGTTTATTGCACAGCACTGTGACTTTGGATACATGTCTTCCACAAGATTTCACCCGGAGATAAACTCCTCAGAACTGCTTTTTGGCTGTGAACATATACTTCTAACAAAGCAAAGATATAGCTAAAATGATTAATGTCCCTGATGTGGTGATTTGTTAGAAGAGGGAGGTAAGAAACAAGAGCAGAGTATTGTGCTGCTCATTTAATGTTCTTACAGTTTACCGCCAAACAGACCTTTTGTTATCACAGAGAGAGACACAAATGTCTCTGCACAGGCATGGGATTATAGCATTTTCTAACTTTAGTGGTTATCATGGACATTTACCCAATATTCAGCTTTCACTGGAGGCATTTGAACCCAGAACCAGCCCAGAGCCCAGTACTGCAGCTGTGGTGCCCTATTTCGTAAGGAAGATAAAACTCACCATTTGGCCAGAGTGGCCTCAAAGGAGGTCAGTGACAGGAGGAGTAGCTAAATTCAAAGCATTGAAGAGTGGCCAAACTTTTTTGGCTGCTTTTAGTTGTTACTTGCTATTAAAAAAAATGCCAAACAAACTTAGATTTATGTTTTGCTGTGAGCAGCCGTGACTTGTAAATAAAGGCATTCAGCTCTGTATTCACAGTATAAACCAGTGGAGATGTATTTAAAGCAATAAACCCTGTAGCTGCAGTTGTGTTTTTATGTTAAATCCTGTTTATGTAAGACTGTTAATTTACACAGGACTTTACAAACACAGGTAAGGTATGCTTTCCCTGCGCAGGTAACTTGTTCTTAGAGGCTTGGGCTTTTCAAATCAGTACTTTGTCTAGTTATTGAGGCATACCTTCACCTCCCTGTGTACCTTCTGCCTGGCATCTGTAAGTAATCTTTGACCCAGAGCCTGTTTTTTGTATACAGCCATTGCTTTACCCAGGAGGAGCTCTTGATTCCCAGTAGGACACTGGGCTCTATTTTGATGCTGGCAATAATATTTCAGGGATAGCGAGTATTGCACCCAGGAGGTGAGCTGCCAGCTCACGTAGCTTGTAGAAGCAAGCCCAACCTTACTTTAATACCAGACTGTATATGTGTGTGTATAAATAATGTTGCTGTTGTGACAAACGCTAGTTAGAACATCATTCATCTCATAATTAGGGTTCTTGGTATTGTTGTTTATATCAGTCCTACTCCTCAACTCGGGAAGGATCCTCTTTTATGTTGGAGGCACAGGGAGTTCAGCACATCGTAGTGCAGGTTGCATCTCCAGCGCGCTGTCGTGCTCTCATATAGAGCGGGCTTGTTCTCATGAGGTTTTCCTCTTGCTTGAGCTTGCTTGTGGCACAGGCTGAGAAGCATGAGTATTTCCTGCAGGAGCATACTGTATTCTCCTGGTGCCAAATGGGTCAAAATCTGATGTGGCTGTGGCAAACTGCAGAGCTGGCAAAGGGCTGAATAAATCCGAGACTGTACCAGTGTTATGGGGAGATGATCGTTAACCAGCATTCATGTGTAAAAAGCGGCGTCTAGACATTCAAACACTGCTAATAGCCTTTGATTAACCATTTTTGTTTTGTTCTTGCTCAGTGTGTTAATCACTGTGATTAAAATGCTTACCCACCATGGAGCTAGAGGTTGTATAAATTAGTAAGTAAGCAAATCCAAACAGATGGGGCAGGGAAAATTAGTGTCTCTGGCAGGGCGAGCATTAGACAAGGCAGGGCCAAGGAAGATTTAGGGGGAGACCCTAAATAATCTAAGAAAAGTAAATTGCCTGTCCAGTGAGCCTGCCAGATTTCTCCACCCTCCTACTTCTATAAAGCTTTGCCTCCTTGAGCCTTTTTCCTCTGCCTCTAGAACTCATTGCTGTCCTCACCTGGTCTGCCAGGTTCCAGGATGAGCTGGGTCTCTGTCCAGGATGCTACAGACAGGCCTGGAAACCGCTCTTCCCCTTGCACAGGGCAAGTTATTAACATGCCAGCTTCTTTGTGGTGTGGATGCTGTTCCCCACACTGCAGGTCCTCGCAGATGGAGGAGCTGGGGAGAAGGGTCAGCCACTCAGTGCTGGCTCAAGAACAGTCCAGATTTCTAGGTTTTGTTTTTTCTTTTTCATAGCAGTAGCAAAAGAGTACTACTGATGTTCAACCACTCCACCACCAATGTGTGTCGATACCGTCCTTCACCGGGAGGACTGACTAATTTAAGCTGTTTGGCTTAGGGCTAAGTCCTTGTCTGATGCAGATTTTCAAGGAAGAAGCAGAGCTGGAAAGGATAGGAGAGACACTTTGCACTACTTGTAAAATCAGGAGCCTTAATAGGTGTTGAGATGTGTCAAAATCAGAACCAGTCGTGTCACCTCTAAAGAGAAATCACAGTTAAAATAGGTAAGAGTGGCGGTGTCTCTGCGGTAGGCTTAGACAAAAGATAGGATTACCTGAAGGAGGGAGTGTCTGTGAAGGTGATGGTGAGACCGTGCTTAACAGACCTTTCTGTTCTTCCTTTTCCTTAATGTGGTTTTGCATGTTACTCATTTTCTGGTAGAGCTGTGTGAAAAAATTAAATGGGTAGTTTTGGTGACAGCAGGTTTTCTGCCTGTTACGTGCTAGGATCCGTAGCTAGGAATTCCAATTTCCCTTCTAATCAAAAGGCTTCCTAAACCTTTCAGAAGTGCCCTTCTGGGATGACTGCACTCACAGAAACACAAGTGCTTTGTTTCTGCTGGTGTCCATCTCTCTTCAAAGGTAGCTGAAACACAGTACAGCCACCAACTCAGTCCTGCTCTTCCTTCTCCAGTTGCTTCAGCCCAGGCCTGTGTATGCAATGGTCCTAGGATATCACAGTGTAAAAAGCTGTGAATTCTTGCAGTTGCATGAAATGCTGAATTTAAACTGAACCAGTGTCAAATCACTGCCTTTGTGATCCTTTTCAAGTTTAATTTGCTCTTGTTTTTTGCCATACTGATAATGCAGCAACATCACCGTTGGGCATGGGTCTAATGGTCAGCAGAAGCTTTTGGGCTGTGAGATGAGTGGGGCTAGAATGGGGATGTCTCTGGGGGAGAAGGTTTCTGCTATGAAGTGTCAGCACCTCTGTGGGGTTCAGCATGAGCTAGTGCAGCTCAGACCCTTGAGTGGCAGGAGGTAAAATCCTGGCCCCATTGGACTCAAAATGGCAGCGGTGGTCTTAGATGGAATATGTCGCATAGGCTTGGGTCACAGGAAGCCACCTCTGTTGGTCTGTGCTTGGGTTTTGTTGGAGGGTTTCTCCATCCTCCCAGGAGCTGAAAGCAGCTCTTGTTGGATGAAAGTGTGCTGTGGAGATGTGTTGCTGGTGGGTGTGCCTGGCAGTCAGAAGTGGATGGGTTCAGAAAGTCTTAGGCAGCAACAAGACTCCAACTGAACAGATTTCCAGGCAGAAATCACACGCTTGATGAACTCTGAGGGTATGTTCTTGGCTCTTGCGACTCTTCTCCAACCCCAGGCAATACTATCTCTCATTTAAAAGTCAGTCCTTCTCTGCTTGTTTGTTTGGGTTTGGTTTGGTTTTATTTCTCCATCCCCTTCCTATAGTGATTCCCCTCCTGTCCTTAGATGACCCATCTGTCTTTTTCATAATCTAATTTCTTTCTTAGCTTACTTAATCACAGGAATTGTTAAGCCTCATAAAAAGCCGTGGTGGCTGTGCCTCCTTCCTAATGCTGGCCTTCTTTCCATGCTTCTCCTGTATTTTTTTTTCTCAGGGGTACATACCTATATGCAGGAATTCATAAATACAGCTAAATAAAAATATGTTTCTTTTAAACCTGAAATATATAAGAGGACCTAAGACTCAGCACTGTGTACATGCCTTAAAAAGGTGGGCTTATTCAGCACTCTAAGGCGATTGAGACATGTGAGTGTACAGCTGTGTTAAGCTGCACAGTGACCACAATTCCAAGTGCATTGAAGATTTTTTATTTGCAGCGTGTTAAAGTTCTCAGAAACTGCTGTATTGTTATTGCCAGGAAAACGCTGACATATATTTTATGTAACACATCAGATGTGATACAGACTCACTTTGCAGAACTGAGTAGCATTGCTATGGCCAATTGTTCAACACAGCATTTTGCTACGTTTTCTGACATGCTTAATAAAGATATTTTCATGATTCTAGATTCAGCCTGAATGCCATTAACTGCTGGCTTTCTGAGAAAGCAGAAAGGCAGCTCATAATGCCAGACTCTGCAGGTTTTGCTCAGCAGCCATTAGGTACAACTTCAGAGCATCTAAACCCTGGAAATGAAAAGCACCTGCACTGACTGGTGTAACCTGGGCCACTGCTTTCTGTCCATCAGTGTTCTGCAAACTGACTTCACCCATCAGGGTAAGGCAGAGCTGGGGGGTATTTTCTCAAGGATGGGGATGGTTGAATATTCTGGCACATAGGAGACCTGGCAGAGAATATAAGGAAAGCATCTGCTGTCAGGCTTTGTTAGGGTCCCCATTATATCCATGTGTTGCTGTGGCACAGCCCAGAGTCCATAGACTTGTGTGCCTTGCAGCCAGAATATGGAATCATTGTGTCAGTAGGATGGGAGCTGGGTCTCACTGTTTAGCTTGGATTTAGTATTTTTTTCACTTACAATCTTCTGCAGAGGTTACATGGGGTGGGAGGAAAGTGGGAAGCCTAATGTCATGATTTGGAATTGTACCTAAGTTTGCATGTGGTTTTGATGTGCTGGGAGAGAATAGTCTGCTTGTTTGCATTTCAGAGGTTGGTGTTGATTGATGTAGTGTTATTCCCTATACATGTAAGACAGTACTCTTAAGGGAGTGCTGCATCACTGAGCATCCCTGTGGAGAAGGGATTATTCTCGTAGCACATCCCTTCCCAAGGAGGGCATACCTGTTCCTCAGGCACAACCAGTTTTCTCCAACTTCTGTGATTTTGTGCTTTGCGTGTAAAGCAGAGGGGTTTTCACCAGAAAGAAACAAAAATGTGCATGTTTGACTTTTGCCACTGTGAAGACTGAAGGAGAGGAAAGAAGACTCTGCTCTTGTGATGCAGTTGTCCTGTTTGACCATGAGAGCTTTTAAGAAGCCTAGCAGGCCAGGAATAGTGTGAAGGAGAGGGTGGGAACTTCAGCATGACTTTCACAGATCCCGTAGATGCCCCAGTTTGGTGCAGAAACTGAAGCAAGCACTGACAGAGAGTTGACTTGCTCTTTTGCATAGATCTGAACAGCTTCTGAGTTGCTTAAAAGAAGCACTTCGAAGGTATCACGTTCCTGAGGATGGAAATGGTGAAGTACGCACGAGTTGGAGCTCTGGGGAAGGATGTGTTACAGAGCTGAGACTGAGATGCGGGGCAATGGGGAAGTTGGGCTGTGGGAGTCCAGACACTGTCTATACTGAGGAATATGTGGCAGAGGGGCCAGAACAAAAGGGTGCTGTGGTCAAGTGAAAAAAAGATGCATAAAGTTAGCTGCAGTGTGAAATGAACCCTGCACACCGGTGAGAGCCAGTGGGAGCTTTGTCACTGCTGTGACAATGTCACCCTGCTGTCAAAAAGCTTTAGTACACCCAGATTTTCCTCCAGTATGAGAAGTATGGCTAGCCTTGCCAGTTTTATTTAGTTTTCCTTCAATATCTGCAGAGCAAAGTGACTGATGTTTAGAAGAAATAGTGGTTGTGTTTATGCTACTTATAAAACTGAGAAAACCTGGTTAGCATTTTCCATAGTGGTATTTAACTTAATTTTTTGTGTGTCCTGTTACTTTTTTTTTCCAAGGAAAATGCACCTGAATCATGACAAAGCATAGCATAAAGCACATGATCATTAATTGATGCTGACTGTGATGATCAACCTGTGTGCAGGAGACACAGGCTGTAGCAACTTTTGAATTTTACTAGTTTCAACCAGATTTTTCAGTGTAGACTCTGAAGATACCAAATTGTTGCAGCCGCCATGAAAGTGGAGGGAAGAGAAAAACCTGCTGCTGTCCCCATGGGCTAAAAGCTGTCACATGCTGTGTTTGATGTATCTATGCGTGAGTTCATTAGGAGATACCAATCCATGACACACAGAGCTTCATCACCCCCTGTGTTGATAGATGTGGCTGTCTCAGAGGAGCATAGCTCTTTTACAAGTATGTTTTTGGCAGACATGGTGCTGTATTCTGCATCCAGGGCTCTGGTTTTCCTCCTGCTGCATCAGCTGATCCCAGCTCAGCTGTGTGGCATCCGAGGCATTGCAGAGCATGGCACTAGAGCAGGGTGTGTGACAGATCTCAACATGCTTTGTAGATTTATGCAAGCTCCGTATGTCGGCCTGGTTACTGAGATTCTATTCGATTGTGTTTGTTTAACTCAGTGGGAGGTTATTTGAAAGGGAAGTGAAAGGCTCAATGAACAGTGAATGCTTGAAGAGGTGTTTAGAGGAAATACCCGATGTATAAGCTTTATGTTCTTTGTTTTAATTTTTTTCCCTCTTCAGCCAGCCTGGTTTTTGATCAGCACAGGAGTGAGCCTGCAAGCACAGGGGAATGCATAACTTCTGTAGGAGTGAGAGAAACCCTGTTCAAGGGAAGAGGAGTTTGTGCAGGGAGGACCCGGGAGTCAAAAGAGATAAGGATATAAAGAAAGGAGATGTAAGGGAGAAGTTGTTCATGATGAGGGTGTTTAAACACTGGCACAGGTTGCCCAGAGAGGTGGTAGATGCCCCATCCTTGGAAACATTAAAGATCAGGTTGGATGAGGCTCTGAAACACTGATTTAGTTGAAGATGTCCCTGCCTATTGCAGGGGGTGGGGAGTGGGGGGTTGGAACTAGATGGTGTTTAAAGGTCCCTTCCAACCCAAACCATTCTGTGATTCTATGAAGTTCTATCTGCCTCAGTTGCTGGCAGAGGATGATGAAGCTTTATGCCAGAACTGTTTCTTAATGGGACAGGATTTTATTAACAAGCGGCCTTGTTCTCACCACTGCAAGAAATACTTGTATGAAAGTCGTTCCGTCACTGGGAAGGGTTTCTGGAGGCTGGAATTCAGTCTGACTGGGGAACAACTGCAGGATTTCCCTGCAGGATAGTAGGGGTGGCCAGGTGTGAATGAGAACATTCAGAGGGGCACTATGAAGTCCTTTATGTCACTGTGTTGAGGATGAGCTCTTTGCATATGGAAATAATCAGGAAGCCCAGTCCTCTTAGGTGAAAAAGCAAGAGATTTTGTCCTTTTAGACATTCTTTTTGTGGTTTTTCACTATTTGTATTCCTAATTACTAGGGAATTAGAAGTATTTTGAATTTATTTTCCCAGAAAATGTATTTTTATGCAAAAAAAATCTGATTGTGTAAATGCATAAATCTAAAGTATTACAGAAAAAGAGGGCAAGATTGGCTGTTCTAATCCCCAAACTTTCCTGACCATTACAAGTGATCATGTCAATTATATCAGCAGCCTAGTAGCAGTGAGGTGATGAGAGGGAAATTTGATTGCTGAAACAAATGTCATTTCCACAGCATTAAGATCTGGCCAGAACTGTGCTCTGAGGTGATGGATTGCATTCTTATTAGACGACTGTGGGATTCCCCGTTTTGCTATAGGTGCACACAGTCTTATTACTGTTTAAGCCAAGTAGTCAGAGGTGCAGTAATATCTCACGTTACTGCTCACTGATGTGTAATTTCTGTCCAACTTACAACAAAATGTCTGCTTCCCAAACCTGTGATAATTGTGGCTGCTGATTTTTGTGTACTTGGGATCAATATACTGGAAATAGGGTAAGCCTGGAGAGCTCTGCTTTGCTTTAAAAGATTTGAGAGCTTGATTTATGCTTAGGAGGAAAGCACCATGTCCAAGTAATCTGCTTTCCCTTTGGCCTGAACTTTAGAGCAAGAGGATTTTCTTTTCCAATATTCTCAATTTTGCTTTCTTTCTGAGAAGCCTATTAACAAACCTAAGGCTTCTAGGTCCAAGATTGAAAGGCTGTTTATCTTTGCATTTAGGTTACATTGCTGCTGACTCTCACTGTTGGCCTAGCATAAGTGCAGGTCTGTGAGCAGCAATGGGGGAAGTTCTTGCATGAGTAGGCAAGAAGAGCTTTTGCATGTTTAAGTGTTCCGAAGTTCTTTTTTACATTAGTGAAAGATGGTTGCATGTTCCTATATTCTGTTCTAAGCAAGCTGCTGTAATGCTCTTTAACCTAGCATCCATCTGTATCCCTCACAGTTGTCTGCACATCATTCTGCACTTCTCGAGCATTCCCTGTTTAACATTTTTGCCTGGGTATGTGTGAATTTGTACAGTTAATATTATAGCTGAAATATACTGTGAGATCAAATGATTTATAAAAAGGAGAATAAAAGTCTCATTTCATGAAAATAAATCTTGTGAAACCACATCTAACCTTTAAAGTGAGCAAAAGTACTTATGGAGAGATGTATTCTGTGAAATTACAGTTAAGAGAGAGGGTGGTCTCTGTCTTGACTCCATGGCATTAAATCTCAGCCCCTGATCTTGATGCTGACTAAGAGATGACCTGATGGGTCAAGAGCTGGCACATAATTTGAAGCCTGCGGTGTGTGCAGTGACAGCATTGTTCTGGGTTTAATACAGGTTTGGTTTGCCAGAGACTGAATTGGTGCACTTGGATGGACCAAGTGGGTGGGCATCAGTCCAATATCTAGTGACAACCCCTGGAGTGGTGGCATATAACTTGTAAACCAAGGAAAGCAGCTAGACCATCTCCAGAGGAGAAAACAGACCCTGGTGCAGCTCTTTCAGTCAGTTAATGCTGCAGACGGTGTCTGGACTGGTTTTGGCAGTGAGGTTTGGCATCAGTGCAGCCTCTTCTAGTAGTGCTTTTGCTTGGTTAAACGTTGACATGGCAAATCTGCAGTAGCTGCTGACTTAGATTCTGCCCCTAAAAGTTCCTGATCTAGGACAAGTGGCAGTGAATGAGGCTGTACTACGACAACACTGCTCTGTCAGCAGCAGTGGATTTGGGTGAAGCTCAGCAACAGCAGCTTTTCCAAGGCAGAGCAGGTGGAAAATGCAGAACCTTGTATCGCTTAGGATGCTCTTGTTCTGCTCACCAGGGAGTATATCGGGTAGTTGAAGAGGAGAGGTTGTTATGTGATTTGATGGTTCTAAATAGATGGAGTTTAAAATAAGGGTTAAGATCGGAGCCGTTCGGGACTTTGCGTTCTCAATGAGGAAGAAGTGAAGGTTTTCTCCATAATTTTCTTCCTTCTTTAATTCTGTCACAGTGTTGAAAGTGGATATTGATGGTTTATGAGTGACTTAATGTCAAAATAAAAAGTAAAAAAACCCTTTGATACTGCGTAACTTCAGAGTTTGGGGGTAGGTTTTATTGTTATCATTTGTTTATCTCACATGGATTCATGCACTGAGAAAATGCATCAATTACGTTGAAAAGTCTTCCCATATCACCTCATCTCCAGCCCAACCCAACTCTCCAGCTGATTGTCCAGTGTCTGCTTTTATTCTTACAGTCAGTCATGGTTGGATTTAGAGCTTCATTTCTCCCCAGGAGAGAAAACCAAAGCAAGGCAGCTTTGTGCCAGTGAGAATAAGAATGTGCTCATTGAAAGCTTCATTTTATGTGTATAAAACATCAGGGATCAGAGAAATGTTGTTAACTTCACCATTTAGTGATTCTTTGTCTCCTTTGAATGCAGTTAATGCACGTTGAGCTGCTGAAACAGTGAAGCAAACATTTGTAAGTTTGTAGGAAATCTGTGTCATGCTTCTAAAGTTTATAGCTGTGGTAGGAGGAGAAGTGTCATCTTATCTCCAGGAACTAAAACATCCTGATTGTATCACATAGAATCATCCTCCAAAATGCATTCCTGCACAGAGAAAGCCAGTCAAATAAAATTGCCCAGTTTTGAAGCTGTGTGACCACTGGCATTTGTGTCATGCCGGGGTTATTTACAGGCTGCAGTGAAGGGGCTTAACTAATCAGCATTAGCCAGTTTTTTATCTCTTGGAGAGAAAAACTGTCAAATCCTTCAGTTTAGAGTAGGGTCAAAGAGGTTTTTCATTTTGAGGGATCATGTCACAACCTCTGCTGAGGGCATGACTGCAGGTGTGGTTGATACTGCTTTCACTGTGCAGAAAAAGCAGTATGCAGGAGGTAGAAGGAGTAAGGGAAGCCACCAACATCCCAGGCTCTTTAAACAGGAGCACACCCCATAGACAGAGGGCAGTCATTTGACCTCCTTTCCAGCATCCAGTTTTGTGCCCCATAATAAAAGAACTTCCACAAAACTTCCACAAAGGAGTGAGTTCATCAGCAGGCCACCAGCATGGTTTTCTTTTGAGACAGAAGGCACTTACCTGTAATGTGATGTAATTTGTATAAGGTCTCAGATGCAGTGATAAAAAATGATCTAGATAAGCTGTATCAGTCTCTCTGTATCATGTTGTCACGAGCAGTGCATGTGCAAGTTGCAAAGCCAGACTAAAAGCTAAGCAAGCGGACCACTCACCATTTCCAGAATTATCTGAGGGGTTTTTTGCTGTTGACATAAGGCTGAGAACAAGAAGCATGTGTTCTCCCTGAACATAGCTGGGTTTGTTGGCAAAACCGTTACAAAACATCTAACAAAACTATGAAGTGGGTTGAACTTCCCAGGTTTTACATTTGTCGGAGAGGAAGGCAAGATTTTCTCCCCACAAGCAGCAGATTGCATTGAATCCGAATTAGGTGGTTACCATCTGCTTTCACACAGGCTTTGAAAACACGGGCCAACCTTCCATGGCATGGGTGAGGAAGACAGAGGAGAGTGTTTACAAGTCTGTGGTTTTGGGATTTGGGATCAGAGTGCTGTTTTCTGGTTTCGAGTCGGAGTCAGATTGAATTAGGTGTTGGCTGAAATGCTGAGTGCTGCTCGCTTTCAGCACCACGGTGGAATTTAAATGATGAGCTTCTAAAATCTTTCTCTACCACAATATTTTGACCCCTCCCAATCCAGTTTGATAGTGTAATCCTGGAATGTGTATTTTGACATTCTTCTGCTGTCAGCCCACTCTCAGATGATATATTCTGGAGTCTCAGTGGTGAAGTAGAATCCATCAGACTTTTTGGAGGAAAAGGAGAGTAAGATTTTACAGCCTATAGGACTGTAAAAAATCTAGTGTCTGGGTAACTGATTTCTGGAATAGGATGTCCTGACCCAGACAGAAGGGAGACATTCCAGTCAATAAATCCCAGGGTAACTTGAACTCCCCACACTGCTGTTGGAGCATGTTGTGTTGGAGCTGCACAGATCCTTCTATTCTAAAATCTTCTATTTTTAGTCTTATGTGTTTAATAAAATAACAAAATAAAGCCCTTGGTATTAACAGTGCAGTTAAGGTCAGCCAGGTGCTGGGGGGAGCACCAGTGGGAAGACATCAGGGCAAGGTGCTTGTGCCAGGCTTCTACTTCTGCCCCCGTTTCGTACATCCCCATCAGCCCATCAGAGCAAGGTCACCGCTTGTTTGGGGCTTTTGAGGATGACACTTTGCTGCAAGGGATGAGCTGTCAGGTGGTGACCCTGCTCAGTGCAAATCAACCTGCAGAGTGCCTCGTGAAGCCAGAGGAGTAACATGCCTGAAAATCAAGAGGTATGACCCCCAATGAATAAAATACACCCGTGAAGAGCAGGGTTCCTTGCACATAGTGCAAGGCCTGGTTATTTCACTTGACGTGGCCAATTCAGCTGATTCCACCTCATTTCACATAGAGGTGTTCGGCTTAAACTTTTCCTGTCAGCGTGGGTGAATTGGAGAGCTTTATGGCAGCAGGTGGGCTGTGAGAGAGGTTTTCGTATCAGCGAAGGTGCAGACACAGTAAAAGGAGGTTTGGATAGTTCATTTATTGGGCATTTCCATGCCTAATTGTTATGGTGTCTCAGGTGATGCTGCAGTTCCCAGGTGCTGTTCAGAGGAGATATGAACAACTCCACGTGGAAAGCAGTGTTTGTGCAAGGCACAAGACAACAAAACATCTGTCTTCCGTGTTCCCCTTAATTCTTATTTTGAAATCTTCAGTTGGATCATAGTTTACATTACAGCTCATTTAGGTTAGAGGAGGTGTGGGTATAATTTATCCTCGCATTTACACTGCTGGAGTGGTTTAAAGCGGTGAGTGTGAATCAGACCCTCAGTTTTCCGGTGGTTTCTTTTTGTTCTAATGAAGGATGCACAGCTGGATGCAGTAGCCTTTAACCAAGCTCTGGAGCATCTCTACATTACTCTAATTCACAGGAGTGTCGAGGAGATCTGTTGCGAATACGTGAATGGAGGATAAAAGAAAGTAAGGCTCGTTACATCTCAGAGCTGTTCTTTTACTTTGATAATTATAGTTTTGGGTTTAATTATTTAGACTATTATATGTTCTGTCATCCTGGTTTTGTGCACCGGTGCCGATGAGACAGCTCAGGCAGAGAGGAGGGTTTCATGCTTAAAGCACTTGCCAAAAAGTGCACTTGGATTTACTCGTGTGACCTTTCAACACAGGACTGGGTTGATAAATCTTTGCTGACAGGCGAAGAGGCATTACCACTTGTAATTTGCAAATGCGAAACAGTGGCAATTAGGGAAGAGGTACTCTGTAGCAATGGCTCTAGGAATTTATTTAAAGGAAGATGGATTTGGTGTAAGGTGTTGATGAGGAACATTTTGGCTTTGCCAGGTTCCTGAAAAGCTCTTTTTAGTAAATTGCTTATCTTTGGAGGCCTGTAAGAAATACCATGGATTGCCTTTTATCAGTTTATAATGTGCTTTCATCACTCCGGAGGAGTATGTGATAGCGATACCGAGTTGGTCCCTGGAGAAAACTGAGGAGACACTGCTAACGGCTCCAAGAGCTAGGCTGCAGCAAGTCTGTGTTAGAATGGAGCTTACGTTTCCTCATTAGTACGTCTCTCTGTCCTTATCACCAAAGCGCTGCTGCTCATTTCTCACATGCAGAATTACTTTTCCATAATGGTGAGAGTAATTTAGCTCAGTAATACTGGAGTCAAAACCAACTCCTTTTTGAAATGTTATGATACATTGCTTCTTGAGGCTCTAATCATTGAAATGGCTTTCCAGTCTTGAAACTCAAAACATCTAAATACTACTCTGCATTTACTAAGAGGCAAGATCTATTTGGTGTTGATGGCATTGAGATAATAAAGATGGGATCTCGAGTGGCTGTTTTGTAGACATTTCCTGAGAGTAGCATCCAAAAGTAACCAGGTGTTAAAATGTTGTAACCCTGCTGTATTTCATAAGCAGTTTTCTCAGGAATTCGGGTGTTCAAACTCATCCCCATACTTGTTGAATCCTGTGAAAGATGCACCCGTGCTTGGGGGAAAAAAAGAGTAGACAGTAATTTCTTGGCTTGATTTTCCATGTGGAAAAAATAAAATGGTAACACTAGAGTTCTGAGATTGTTCATCTGCTTTCATTACATGGAGCTATATAATATGTTGGTCCATGAATATGCACTTGGGCAGTGAGAAAGTGAAGGTCAGAGAACTGTCTCTGTATCCCTGCCAGTGAGTGTATTAAAATGAAAGAAGTCCTTGATGCATTGTTAATGGCACATGTACAGATGCTCTCTGGGCTTCTGAGCAGAATGAACACATCACATGCTTCTGCATATGTGCTTCCTGCTGACACTTTGCAGCCCTGTTGCATGTTTGCATTGGTACCTTGCTCTGGTAGAGTATTTCCTATCTTTGAAGACTTTTAATGATTGCATCCAGTTCTGTGATGCCTGCCAGTGTTCTTACAGGTGAGGATCTGCCAGGGTCACAGCTAAGCTGTGAGAAAGGGGGTGCGTGTTTCAGCTCCTGGACCTTCTGTGGATTGGGGTCACAGCTGGGTAAGGTGATTGCTACTGATTTAGATGCAGCATTGTGTCCTGTAATGAGAAAACATGTCCTTTTCTTCCTTCTCCCCGGGTGACTGCAGGTCAAAGGAGGCTTTTGACAGCTCCTGCTTTCCTCCCATGAAGCACCTGCAGACCTTCTGTCTTGCTCTGTCCACCATACAGCAAGAGGATGTATTGCAGCCATCCATCCACCAGCAACCCCTGCGGTTTGCCATCCTCTGACATGCCAGCCCTGAGGTTTACCAATATGCACCCATATTTTTACGTATATATGTATCTTATCCTTTTTATAGCTAAGCGGAGCTGAACTTGAGTGTGCCCCTGAGGCGAGTTTGTTCCCCTTCTCCTTCCAGTGTGCTACTTAGAGGGCTTTAAAAACTGCTGACAGTTGTTTTAAGAGCTGGTTTTCAGGTCGGGCTTTTTGTAACTCTGCAGCAGGAGGAAGATATTGTTAGAAACCAAAGGAACGGAAGGGTTGCTGTTGCTCGAGGCAGGAGGGAAGGGTGCTTCACTGCTGGAGAATAATACTTTCACTTTGAAGTGCTTCTCCTGCCCCTCCTGCTAAAGGCACTCAAGAGTTCTCTTCGGCAGCGCTCCAGCTGTCAGGCTGAGATGTATTATCGGTAGCACTGTAGCAAAACAGGAGGAGGTTTGAAACAAGGGCTTGGGGTCCAGAAGTGACTTGCTTAAATGGACACCGAGAAACCAGAAATGCTGGGGGAGAAAATCAATTGCAGAGCTTTTTCCAGGGGCTTGGGGAAGATCGAAGGGGAGTTGTACAGGAGAGTATTCCCATGCGCAGTGTGCTGCAGCAGGGATTTTTTTGTTTCTCAAGGTGTAGGAGCAGGTGGTGCGTGAGCACTGATTACTTAGTGAGTGTTTCAAACACCCCCCTAATTAGCACATACTAAAATAGCACTGGGTCTGTTAAACTGTGGTGTTGCTTTAGAGTCTTTATGTTTGAGCACGCTGGAAAAGCAGTAGGTTCTCTTGTTGGTGTGTATGCTGAAGAGAGTGAACAATGGAGGGCAGTTACATGCTCCAAGTTGCTCTGAGCAGCGAACAAAAATATGTTGCAGGCCAGAAAAGGTAGCAATTAATGGCATGTGTTTATGGGAAAAAGAGGGCAAGTGCTCTTGCTTTGTGGTTTGAAGTGCTGTCCTTATGAGGTCATGTCAGGCAAAAGCTGCTGGTGGATAGGAGCACCTCAGGTACAGCTTTTTAGAAGAGGACACAGTGAAAAATGAGCAAGAAGAATGCACCGTCTGTTTCTCTACCTGGCAATCAGCAGAGGAATAAAGCAGGACCAGGACTCTCACTGTATGAGGACTGAGGCAGGCTTTGGTTTTGATCTTGTCAACCACAGAAATGTGAAACAGCATCTGGTTTGTGGCTTTGACGCTTGCAGGTCAAACCCAGTGTGCTTGAGCACAGCTTGCTCTGTATCCTACGCTGTGCAGACTCTGTGTGTGTGTGTGTTGTGACGGGGTTTTCACTGCACTCTCTGCAAAACTTGGTTGAGTATTCTAAGACCCTGGACCATTTCCATCCCTTGGCATCATAACATTTCAGCAAGCGCCAATTTTCTTGTTTTTTTTCTGTGAAATTGGCGAGTCGAAATCTGCACTGAATATATTAACATACATTGAATTATAGAACAGATATTTAGTGTTTTTCCTGAAGGATCCTAAAATGCTTTACAGACACTTTAATGTGTCACTACACAAATGCAGCTGCTTTTGCTTCATGCTTAGATGTAATTCAAGGTAGAGGGAGAGAATTTGCCCAGGAAGATCAGGTAAATCTGTATATGCCCCCAGATCAATTGCTACAGACAGGTCCTAGCTAGCTCAGGGTATGCCCTGCCACCCTGCAGGGAGAGCTGTCAGTAAAAATCCATATCAGTGGGTGTACAAAGGAGCATGTTGAGCCACTACTGCTACATCCTTCTGCAGAAAGGGGTGGATGCTCTGTTGTATCACAAGGTTTCTTCACAGGAGGACAGATTATGAGTATGAGCAGAGTGGAGAGATAGCAGGAGATGGCTATACCTGCACCCAATCCCCCTCTGTGCTGTCCTCCCCAGAAGAGGGCATTTCAGAATTGCAGCTGACCTTATACTGCAGGTGGCAGAGAGTGGACTCTGGCTGAGGGGTGACCTCTCAACGTGTGTCTATGGTCCAGCTATATTATTGGGATTCAGAGGTGCAATCTGAGGTCCACAGCTCTTTTTGAACCGGCTGGATGCCCCACCATGCCAATGCTGTGAATTTGCATCCTCCCTTTCTGCTGAAATGAAAACCCCTCCAAATATTCAGGGTGAAAAATGATAAAATATTCATCTATTCTTAGACTCATTAAGGCGATGTAATTGGATGTAGGCGCTTCCTCTACTCTAACGGTGCTGTCTTGCTCCTGAGCCAAGATTCGTTTCCACGGGAAGAGGATGCTCCTCCACACTCTCCTCATGGATAACAGATGTGTGAAGAGTCCCTGTAGCTCACCTCTCTTGGAAAGCAGCAAACTGTTGCAGAACCTACCTTGCTTCAGTTCTTCTCAGAGATGGCTTTGCTCATGGATTCTCCAGCCCTGAGCAGTGATTGATAATCAAGGCCATAATCAGCCTCTTGCAGGTCTTTTGTTTCCCAAATTGGTGTTCCCTGTCCTCTTCCTGCTATTTTTCCCCCTGCTTCTAGCAAAGCTGTATCCATTTGAAGACTCTTCCCCTTTAAGATGTATTTGTGCATTTTTTCCCTTTTGTAATTGAAACAATCTCCAACCCCTGCTGGGATTAGGATTTCTCTGGGTGCTTTCAAATGCACTGTGAGACAGATTTTGTCCTAAAGGGACCAAACTTGTAACATGCACTCAGTGGAAGGCCTTCAAATGCAAAAACTGCTTACAGTGTCCATTAACATGGACCTTAAATGGCTTGCATACCAGGCTGGAAACAGTGAAACACCGGTTTTAGAGGCTGGGAGCAGCTGAAATTGCTCTGAGTCTACAGCCATCAGGAGGGTGGCAGTGTCTGGGGAGCCTGCAGTGTGTGGCACACACAGAGTTGCATTAGGCATTGGCACCCAGCCCCCAACGAATGTAACAGTGAAAAATAAGCTTATCATTATAAAAAGCATTAACTTGTTGACATTGCCAGCTCCTCTTACATGTTTGGTGGCAGAATGACCTTCTGGCTGGCAGGTAGAAGTGGGTGAGCCTTAAAGATGGCCTGGGACAGAAAGGCAAAAAAGAACAAGTTTGTGGTTTAAGATCACCCTTAAGGTTTTTTGTCTGGACAGCGTGCTGGGACATACAGTTTAGGTCATGCTTTGCCTAGGAAGATTGGACCAGATCATCCTCCAGATTCCTTCCAACCTGATATTCCATGATTCTGTGAAGTTTGCTGATGAATGAGAGGTACCACTTCTGCAGCCCACGTGCTACACAGACTAGTTACAAGGTTGTCAAGGATGGAGGAAGACATGAGCGAGCTGGAGGAGGATGCCAGCACCTTTGCCTCTGGAGGAGCCATCAGGCAAACAGTTTACTAATTTTTAGTGTAAAATTAGTCACTTCTTTTGCAGGCTGCTGTATTTAATGAAAGCTGCCACAGAGAGATTCCAGTTTTATTCACAACTCCCAGATTTTGTAAACATTGTCACCACAAAAGGCAGAGGTACTGGAGAGGTTTCTTCTTAAAGTCATCATGTGGGATGTAATTAGCATTTAAAGATTTGAGCTCATCTCATTTCATTTAGACTAATCTTGTGCAAGTGCGGGCACACCATGGACCAGATCCTGATGGGGCAGTGCTGATTTATCAGCTGTGGCACTTGACAGCAAAACCACTGCTCAGATGCCATGTGCCTGGGACTCAGTGGCTTTCAGGAGAGGTCTAGCATTCATGGCCCTCACTGAGCTTTTTGGGGACAGTTTGGATGCTTTCATGTCACCAGTTCATTCAAGGCATTGAATAGCATTGTAATTGTTTCCTTCCAACTACACCACCTGAAAGAAGTGTTACTTTGAGACTGAAATTTGTGCATTGGAGATGGACGGGTGAAATGCTGAAGATAATCAGAGGTCAGCTGGTTAAGTCTAACTTTTTAGATAGCCTTGTTGGGATTAGAGATTGCTTTCTTAAAGCTTTTTTACTGTATAATCTGTGGAGATGTATGTAAGAGAGCCTTTGAAGGAATTAGTGAAATTCAGTTGAGACTACTTTACATTCAGGCAATAGAAAGCTGCTGGAGAACCTGGCAGGGATCCTGTCCTGCTCTCCCAGCAATGTTGACCCTTACAGCACATTTAGAAGCTGCTTTTCAGACTTCACCATGTCCTGATGAAGTGGAGTTCTTGTGCGATGTGCTCCTGCTTTTGGGAAAGGGGAGTTAAATAATCTACCAGCACCGTGTCTGGGGTGAAGGATGGGACTGCATTTTGGTCCTGCATGGGCTCAACAAAATGTCCAGTGCATCTTGCTTTTAAGTGTGATGCCAACTGGGGCTACTTGAGCACATGGTGAAGTGTTTTGCTGGCATCTTTGGTTCTCAGTGGGACAATGGAGGTGAATTCTGTCTCTATTTAAAAACAAACTGCTGTTTTTTAAATAGGAAGGGCTTAAGCAGTAACACAGGATAAAGTTTTGGGTGCTTGGAGGATGTTGTTCTGGCTGTCAGATCAGCTGCTGCATGGGGCCACTGTGCTGCATGGCAGCATCTCTTCATCTCAGGCACCAATGGCACCACTTTTGCTCTGGAACAGGGATATAAAAGCACTGACATTCCTAATTTTTTGAAGGAAAAATCTGTATGTAGCAGTCTTATGTGAACAAACGTGGTGTCTGGGCTGGATGGACAAAGTTAGCTGGGCAGTGATGCGTTTGGTCACGGTAAGAATCTGAATCAGAATGGGAAATGATGGGAGCTGGGGTAATCAGGCTTGAAGAATAGCTATTTATCGGTAGCACTCACACAGCTAATGCTGGGATCGCGATCCTCTTAATGTGCTATTGACATGGAGTGCAGTGTCCCAGCAGGGCAGCACTTACAGTCTGTCTGTCTAGAAAATCCTGTGGCATCTGTGACAGAACTACAGAGCTGCTGATTTACTCCTTACCTCTGCTGGGTATGAGCAAATGGCAGATTAATAAGGGCTTGGTGGAGTAGCTTGTGCTCTGTCTGGTTGCATAGAGGGAAATCTTCCTTTAGGAAATGGTTTCAGGGTCAGATACTTGGGTATCAGCACAGGCTTAGGAGGAATATTTTAAACAGCCTCTGGCACTCATTAGATGCAGTGGCCTCTGAGGTTCTGTCTTCTGGATGATGTGGGAGAGGGCCATTGCTGTCACACCCACCTTTTTTCATCCTTCACCCACTGAATACTCACAAAACTTACTGCCCTGTAGTGCTGAGAGAGTGGCTTCAACTTAAGGAAAAAAAGTAAGCCATCCTGATCCCATTTTTTTGTAGCTGTGTGGATTTGTACAGCAGGATGAAGTGACAGGACAAGGGGGAATGGCTTTTAACTGATGGGAGATTTAGATGACATACGAGGAAGAAGTTCTTCCCTGTGAGGGTGGTGAGGCACTGGCACAGGTTGCCCAGAGAATCTGTGGATGTCCCATCCTTGGCAGTGTTCAAGGCCAGGTTGGATGGGGCTTGGAGCGACCTGGTCTAGAGGGTGGTGTCCCTGCCTGTGACAGTGGGTTGGAACTGGATGAGGTTTAAGGTCCCTTTCAACACAAGCCATTCTCTGATTCTGTGATGATTCTACAAATGATCTCCCCAAGAAGCATGGTGATTATGTTGCTGCAGATGGGCAGGAAGGATTTAACTTTGTTTTCCTTTGAAACTCTAAAAGTGATGCTGTCAGAGGTGCTCAGAAGTGGTAAATGCAGCAGGTGTCTGAAGCAGACGGATCCACAGACTAGCCATCCAAAGATGGAGGTTGAAGCTGCACAGTCACCCCCACCATTGGCTTCAGAAGAAATGTGGCAGTCCTGCTGAGTTTTATTCTCCCACCATAAAGCCATCAACCGCCATACATGACAGAAGCGGTGTTGGCATAGGTTCATGAACATTTATGTTTGTTTTAACTTACCACTGCTAAGCACTAATAGAAAGTTTCCAAAAGCAGGCACAGAGGCTTGCAGCTCATCCAGAGGAAGACCAAACAGCCTGCATTCATCATCTCCGGGCTTTGTGCGTGGCTCGGGGTTTCTGGGCCCTTCTTGTTTTCCTCTGCTTTCACATTTCAATTTCCCTTGTCCTGAGCAGCCAGGCACTGGAGCAGTGGGTAATCCACTTTGTGCTCCGAGTTACGAGGACAGTGAGAAATCAGAGCTGTCAGCAGGACTTGAGTAGCTTTTAGCCATGTATGCTGCAGATTCTCTGACATCAGCATGCTGCCCTGTTGGCAGGAGGTGTGTGTTGCTGTTTGCCCTGGCATCCTTTACTGTTCCCTTCAGCAACACAAACCAGAGCAGGAATGGTGAGTTGGTGGCATTCACAGACACGTTTGCCCTGTTTTAATAGGTGAGTTTCCCTGGAAGTTCTCAGAACAGATTTCCTTATTCTGAATCCTCATAGTATGAGTGACCAAAAAACCCCCATGAGACTGTGAAGTGCTATTTTGTTATTACTGTTTGTTACCCTACAGTTCCTTGCTGGGATGCTGGCTTGACCTTGGCAGCAAGGTAATGCCTATGAAGTGGAGAAAAATTTTGTTAAGAATACAGGGGTTCAGCATTGAGCAATATCTGAATGGTCCTTTTGCTCCTCTCTTGTTAATTTTCTGTATCCAGAGAACCTGATTTGAGATAAAGATTTGATTTAGAAGATGCTGATTTGTTGGATTCCCCACACCTTTCCTCACGTATTTCTCACACACTTGAGCAGCGCTCAGCTGCCAAATCACCCTCCAGAAGGTGCTGTAATACTGACACTGAGCAGCTAATTTTGTCCTTTGTAAATTTAGTTAAAGACTTTCAGAGGGCTCTCCTTTGACCTTGTGAGTTTAGGGAAAGCTCTGTAGATGACTTTGTTTTGCCTGACATGCTTTGTTTCTAACCCAGGTTTATGAACAGTCCCCGATTTTCATTAGCACTGCCTTAGTGTGTAATACTGTGGTTAAGTCCAGCTATATTAACATCTGATTTCTCATGCAAGAAGAAAGCAGAATGACTTCTCTCTAATGTGAGTATTCATACAACAAGAAAAAAGAAGAGTATGGATTACATTTAAAATCTTACTTTTGAAGTAACAATCTGGGTTGATGGAATTGGTCTGTTACTGCTCCCCAAGGCATAATATAAACTTGTAATGGAGGCACTGGACATAAATAAATGCTTTAAGCGGTTTAGCAGGAAGTCTGAATCTTAACCTTTCCCTCTTCAGTCTCCGTTCTTCCCTCCTGTCTGGCACTGTAATGATTTGAAGGGGTTTGTATCTATTTTCATGTGGCTGCTCTTTCCAGCCAACTTCCCACTGGACTATCTACAAACATTAAAAGATGTTTGAAATTACTCAACCTCGACGGTGCTTGTAATTGAGCCATGTTCTGTTGTGTCAACAGAGTGCTCCAAGTGCTGATTGTAGAGGCCAGAATAAAGGTTTCCAACTCTGGTGCTGCCCACAGAACTGCCTTATTAAGTGATATTCCCCCACCTGATATCTCAGTCATACTGCTTTGGTTGCTTATTTGTCCATCTTTCCTCCTCTATTTTATTTGGGTTCTACAGAATCATAGAATCATTGAATGATTTGGGTTGGAAGGGACCTTAAAGCTCATCCATTTCCAACCCCCTGCCATAGGCAGGGATACCTTCCCCTAGACCAGGTTGCTCCAAGTGCTGTTCAACCTGGCCTTCAACACTTCCAGACACAAAGCATATATATATGAATATAATCGATGACCATATATATATATACACACACACGTATATGATATAACCAAAGAAAGGGTTGAAATGGTTCCTTAAAGACCTCCTACAAGACTTGTTAGTGCTTGTTTTCCTTTGTGTACTTGGATCTTCTGAATCAGGGTGATTTGGGAAAGAGTCAGGGGCTTCATGGGATATTGGAAATCTGTGTTATGACTTGGAATCTGAAGAACTTCACAGTGCCCTGCTTGGCAATACTGTGCTTTTGTCCTGGAGCTGACTGGTTCAGGAACCTGCCACTTCTTCCTCACGCTTGGGCTGCCCAGGACATGCATGGAAGAGGAAGGGTGAAGTGTAATTTGACCTACTCAAGACTCAGTTGGTATGTTCCTGAGTAATTCTGCTGACCCATAGACAGGTTGCTGTCTGGGTTATGAGAAAAGTAAAGTTTACAGTCTTTATGTTGGATGCAGTACAGTCTGTGGGTCTTTCCTAGCTCAGGTTTTCTTATTTCTTGCATCAACTTCAGTGTTTTGCAGTAAGTATCTTGGAATAGGACACTACATCTGGTGTGTAAAGGCATCCTTTAAGTGAAAGATGAGGAATGAGTTTCTTTTTTTAGTGCAGAGAGTGAGCTACTGTGTGTTGAGTGAGTGGGGAGCTTTTGGATGGTGGATCAGATGTTGAAAAAATCCTCTCTGCTGGTCCCCCTCAACGTGAAAGCAGTGAATTGGCTTCTGGATCTGAGGTCAAAATAAGCAGAATATTTGAAGGGGCAGTGGTTTCATAGTGAACCCATACAACAGTGCCGGAGCTGAGGATTCCAGCGGGAGGAGGTTGCTAAAGGCCTGTTTTGCTGCCTTCCCATTTGGATGTCTCATGAGCAGTGCTGTGAATGCCAGATCTAATGAAGCCTGGCATCCTGGGGGCTTGTGTGTCACGGTTGGCTGCTGTGAACCCCAGGAGGGTATGGCAGAACTGTGCAAGGGTTTTCCGTCATTTATAGGGCTCTTGTCTGGGCAGCCCAAAAAGGGGGAGGTTCACACTATAGTCTTTCCCCAAGGATGAGAGCAGAAGAGTGTCCACCACCCCAGCTTGGCATCAGGCTGAACTTCTGTGGACTCCAAATGATTTTAAGCCTGTGACATCCATTGGAACTCAATATCCCTTCCCTTTATAGAACCTCTAGGAACACCAATTATATTTAAGATTGCTTATGCTGTGTCATATATGGCATGCATACAATATGGTGAGGTAAGTTACCTGTCCATAAGAAAACAACTGAAGATATTAAAAGAACTCGTGTGACGGCTAAACAGTAAAATCCTCTTAACTGTGCAGCTGCCTCCAAGCTGTAGTGTGGCAAATGCAACTATTACAGGAAAAACAGATTGTCCACTTCAAACTGGAGTTGCAGTGTCAAATCAAACTTTACATGAATAAATACAAAATGGGATAAATGTAGGTAAAAACATAGATATGTATAAAATGTGTAAATACATACACATATGAATATATAAAAATAATATAAAAATAATATATAATATAAAAATAATATATAAAGCAGAGAAGCAAAAGAAATGCATCTATTGGTATTTTCTAAAGGGAATACCCATGTAGCAGCCTGAGAAATCACCTGTGCTGATTATGCCCTTCATTGAACAAGGGGAAAGAAAACAGTGCAGGTGACTGTTGTGGAGCGTGGGATTGCTGATTCAGCAGCCGTACAGGAAGATAGTGCTACTAACTGTGTATGTTGTTATTTGGGAGAACACTTGTTCCTTCTTTCAGAGCTTCAGCTGCCAATATGTGATGATCACCTGTGGAAGAAACCTCCGTTTGTACGCAAGAAGTGTGTATGTGCACTCCTGACTATAGTTGCAAAAAAACAGCTGGAGAGTATGAGTCTGAAATGCTGAAAATCAAGAAGTAGAAAGTGCCACTCCTCCCATGTATGTTTATATCTTTGTAAATCCTGTGATTAAGGCATTTGTGTAATGCTGTCAGTTTGGATTATAAGAAAGCTGCATTTCTGGAAGAGGTGGGAGCAAAAGCCTCTTGCTCAAGGATTCAAGCTGACCGCTCATCTCGGTGGCAGGTGAAAAGGCCACCATCCAGCTGGAGCAGAGCAGTAATAATTTGCTATTTCTGAAGTGCCTTTAAAATTGTGGAAGTATGAGAAAAAACTTGCTCCTGAAGGTGTTTCTGGTAAACTCAGAAAGGACTTTGCAGTGACAATAATTTGTGTTTGGCGTATTAAGAAGACAGGTAAATTTGGACCACTTCACGGATAGATGTGAATGCTGAAGGCAGAGGGGAAGATGTCCCCTTGAAGAGCACTTAAAGATGAGTGGGGAGAATCTCAGCTGGACGGAGGACGTGAGGTCGTGTCATCCCTGAGTGTCTCTGATAAGGGATGTTGGGCCTGCGCCTTGAACTGGGTGTTGGAGAGCAGAGGGAGAAGGCACCCTGAAGGTCCATGTGTTTCCTAAGGGGTTGTTGTAAAGGGAGACAGGCTGGAAATTGGAGAGGACACGTGTGGATGTGGGAAGCTAAATGAAACAGATGTCTAAGGAGGAATAAAAAAAGTGGGTTTCAAGTGAGAATGTGGGAAGGGATGCTGCAGACAGGGGGTGGCTTTGCTTGGTGAGCAAGTTGCAAGTCTTAGATATTTGAGTTCCAAGAAGATGATTGAAGATAATAGAATGGAGGAAGAGAACAGCGTGCAAAAGCGTGGTGGCTCAAGTTTGTTATAATAGCTAGTATCACTTGCTTCTGAGCTTGTGCCTGTTGTCCTGGAGGAGGTGATACCTTCTGAAAGGGGGGATGTTGGCAAAAGCTTTATTGAAGGACTGCAAGACTTAATAATTGCAGAAATGTGAGGGAAACTTCCAAATACAAGTTTGAAATGTCACCAGAAGTATTTAGGGGGAGTAAGTCCCACTCCATGGGAGGTCTGGGCATTTAAGATCGTCTTGTATGCACCCTGAGAGCTGTTGCGTCAGAGGCCAGGTTCAGATCCTATACATGCATGTGGATCCCTGCGTATTTTGAAAATGAAGCACGTTTCCAAGGTGGCTTTGACATGATTGCCACTTTCTAAAACCAGGACTTAAGGAGCTTGAAGACCTTGGCTGTCTTCTGCTGCATGACAGCATCATTTCAGGCAGGTAGGGGTGGATGGGTGCTCAATGGTACCAGCAGTTGTAACCTCGTGGCTTCAAAAGAGCTTTGAATCCTCACAGCAGCTGAGCTGCCGTGTTTCCTCCTTCACTGCAAGCTTTCAGCATGCAATCTCATTTTTGAACGTGGCATTCATCTGAAGTATTCATTAAGATGGGGAATTATTTGCATATTATTAGCATTATTACATGGAAATAAAGCTGCTGCTGGTTCTTCCCTCCCTCCATGTATCTTTCATCACCCGCCTTTATGACTGCTCTGAATCCTGTTTGTTGTGTGACAAACTGGGCTGATAAATCTCGTTACTCACTTGAATGGCTGGGAGACTCACTGCACATTACTGAATTTTGTGAATTATGTAATAAATGCATAATTAAAATTAAACTCGGAGCCTCTCGTGGAGCCTTATAAAATTCCGTTCATGATGAATTAGGGAGAAATGTACATGGGTATTAAAAATTAAGCCTAATTATTTGGATTTATTTTTAATCAATATTTAATAAGATACCTATACCTTCCTGCATCCCCACAGCCAATCTGCTATTGCATCTTCACTGGAAAGCACGAGAAGAGTTTGTGTGTGTGCGTGTAGAGTAAGATGTTTGTTTTCATTGTGCTTCATATCTTAATATTTGATTACCGAAAGGAAAACTCCCCTGAGCACAACATGCTCCAGAATTTCTTCAGCCAAGGGAAGTGACTGCTGGGAGGCTGTTTTGCCCAGGTCTTTTCCCACTTGATCACCTTTGAAAATTGTGGTTGACTGGGGGAGAATTGCAGTCGTAGGAAATAATTTACTGTAATGGATTTGAATTGTCATTCAAATGATTTGGAAAAACTCCTCTGCGATATATTTCTGCAGTCCTGATTCTTATTTAAAGGCAGCTGCCCAAACTGCTGTCAGGTTTAAACTTGAGAAGTGCTAAAAACTTATTTTCTGTGTGCTAAAATAAGACTTTAGACATATTTTCCAATGCCTTGTAAAGCGAAGCGATGTTTTGCAGGCAGGCAGTCTGCAAGCGCCTGTTTAATTTTGAAAGGTTTGTCTCTTAAGTATGAAATTCAATAGAAGGGATTTTATTCCCCTAAATCCCCGATTCTAGAGAAAGCAGCTTGAGATCTCAGTAAGAGAATTAACACATGGGTTAAACTTACAATAAGAAGCAGTACTTGGAAAATGCCTATTCAGATGCTGTTTAAGGAAATAATAGGATTAGTTCTTGTCGTGTCAGTGTGGATTCCTCAAAGTGCCGTCTGCGTGCTGACATGCATACGTTACATGTTGCTGGCCTGGGCATGAAATTGAGGACAATGAAAATAAAGATGACTTTTCTTGGAGGCGAGTTGTTTGAGTGTTTAAGCCAGTACTTCTGCATACACATACGACAGGTAATTCAGTATGACAAATAAGCTCCTGATAATCCCCCCCCCCCCCCCATGTTGTTGTTTGGGACTGAGATGATCTTAATTGCAGATGTGTAACTGCTAAAATGCCTTTATCCTCCATCAGGAATACACCATGGAAAACATATTTTCTGTTCCTGCAAGCAGATTTAGTTTCATTTATCTGTTAGAGGCATATTTTCTTTACCTGTTATTTCCATTATGTGTTTTTGATAAGTTCCAGTGCATATATATTTTAATGTGTATGTGTTAAATCCATCATTTAAGATAAAGCCTTCTTGTACCTTTCTGTTTCTTTCCACCATTCATGGTAATCCAGAATCCTGGAACAAAGCATTCTTTTCAATTTCTTGTGTCTTCCATTTCATAATCATCCATGTGTATCTTTATTTTTAGCTTCAGAGAAAGACACGAGAGCGTTAAGGCTGAACTGGGGTTGTTTTGACGTCATCTGATTTCATCATAGAAGGTGCTGTAGGAGATCGTTGCACTGAAAAATCCCCAACAAAATGGTAATGAGTAAGCAAAAGGCTTGTGTTGTGCTGTCATTCCTCTGCTTCTTTGTCTTCAAACACAGCTACTGCTACTTTATGCAGCTTCTCTTCACTTTTCTGCAGGATTTACATTTGCGTATAGTCCCACATACCATGTCACTCCTTCAAAAGCCAGTGCTTTGGGAGCAGAGGGGAGGTCAAGCAGCATATTACCAAGCAAACCCCTCATGACTAAGAATTATGTAGTTCTGTATAGATAGATAATTGGCAAATGAAGCAAAATTTTGTCTGTAAATCCACTACAGTGGAGGAAACAATGCAGGCACGTGCTTAGGTTGGTATCTCACTTCATAGTTGAGTGCGTGTCTGAGCGGATAGCCAAGTACTCCTTGAAGCTGGAACTTAAGGAAGTGAAAAAAGAAGAAAATCTTTAAAGACTGGTTTATTACAGAGAGTATTTGCTGTGTTTGGGCACAAACTATATTTAGGGTGCGTGTGTGAAGCTTTTGAAAGAGCTTTCTTCACATTTTGAAGTGACAGACATGCAGCTGACGCTGTCTGCAGCTAAAGCAGCGCTTATTTCAGAGTGTATGTTTTAGCACAGTGTTACTCGAGTCTCGTTAGAGTAATCTTTTCAAACTGAATAATTTACAGTTCTGGAAGACAGCAGTATATCATACGAAGTAGCTTGCAATTCAAGATTAAGAAAGTCCTGTAAAAAGGAATTTACAAGAGCCACACTGAATGCACATAAGAATTTTATTGTCCATACCATAAAATTGCATGTATTAGGTTACTGTGCCATGTGTTTTTCTCATCCTTGGACTGCTTCTTGTACAAAATTCCTCTTTCTGCTCTCCTTTGTAGCTGTTCCTTTCTCACTAATGAGAGCTGCTCTCTTCTAACAAAACGTGCTTATCCATACTATGTGTCTTTTTAAATATGTCAATTTAGATTAATATTTAACACAGCACAGATGCGTGTATGATATAATGTATCCGCTTATGGCTAATTGTTATTTGATGTGATCTAGCCTCTTTGTACTTACTTTTTCCTGCCTTTTATGCAGCAGGATATTTTTTAGATGGCAGTGTAACACTTGATTTACACTTGAAAATAGACTCTTTCTTCTGGAGTGCTTCTGGGTTTATCAGTTAGCACTATCCTACATTGTGGAAGGGTGTTTTGTCCCAGACCAGGTAGCCCTATTCCTGTTCCATCTATTTGCACCTGCCTGTACAATATTTTTTTAAAGGCTTTGGGGTGGTTACTTTACCCTGATGGGATTTTGGGGGTTCTTTTTTGTTGTTTTTTTTTCCAGCTGACTTCATTTACCTAGAAGTTAGGTGTCCAGTCAGAGCTACTTGTCTTGGCTCTCTCTCTGTCAACGGTATTGACACCACAGTGTGTCCTCTCCCAGTCATCCTGTCCTTCCATTGACTCCAGCTTTGACTGGATACCCACCTCTGACAGCTGATGTTTGGTAGGATGGACTCTGCCACCCCATCAGTGGGAGCTGATCTCTGAACATCCCTTGGTGCCTTGGAATTTTTTGCTCTGGATGTGTAAGCTGCAGGAACCCACTCAGCACTGCAGAACTGTCCCTGCTGCAGCAAGATGGTGTTGACCATGCAGCAGGGAGGCTGGTATGCTGATTCCCATGCAACGCCTTGTCCTGGATCTGAGCCTTGTGGCCAGTAGTTCTAGAAGGGGAATATATGTCAATATTTAATTAAATAATGTAAATATTTAATTAAAAATGGCTTAATCAAAGCCATCAGCTGGCACTCTGCCTTTGCTGAGGGAGACCTTTGCTAGATGCAGTGAGGGATTGGATTTTTCTCCCCTCTACAATGCCATCTCCACAAAAGCCATGGTTGCAGACATCCTTAAACAGCCTGGGCTTTCCTGGGTCTGGGAGCCATACATGATAATTATGGGAGCGCACTATGGTTTGGGATGGCAGCCCTGGAAGGCTGCAGTCATACCGTATGGCATTGAATAGAGCACACTTGAAACCAGCTGATGATTCAAAATGCTGTTTCCAGTCATCCAGAAACCCCAGGAGAGCACTCTGTTGCAGTAGCTTTGCAGAGGGGAAGAAGGAAAAAGAAATACTCCCTTTTTAGGGTGGCATTCTCTCTTCATTGAAATTAATGGAGATACTTTTATCAGTGGCTTCACTTCTGGATTATGTATCTTCTTGATTAAATGCTGTAAACTGTAGAGAGAGGAGGTTTGTATCATGGGAATGCCACACATGGTGGGGTATGGATTCCTCAAGCTGCCACTCACCAAACCCCAAAGCAAAGTCAGTTCTGGGCACAAACAAGCTTGGCTTCCAGAGGGGGCTGTTCCTTATGGTTGTGCTTCTTGCTCACAAGTCTGAACCTCATCTCTTCTTGGCTATATTCCACCCAAAAATAATGCATGTAAATATGAAGCCGGTTCCCTACAAGTAATGTTGGGATGCTAAGAATTCCCCTAGTTTTATTTTGTCAAGAAAATAGTATATTTTCAGTTCTGTAGTTCTGCTCAGTTATTTTCCTCCAGTAAATGGGAGCATGCGATGACACCAAGTGAAAAAAAAAATCCCTGTTGTACTTAGAAGCAGGTTTTTGTTGAGTGGTTGAGTTCCTGTACATCTCAAGTATTATTTTAATCTTTATTTCACCATTTAAGTTTTAATTGATTGATGATGGATTATTTAAAATTTGAGCATTACTATTTATTTAATTTTCTTTTCTTTTTTTTTTTCAGGTCTGAAAGGTTTTTAAGGGTGGTGACATGTTCAGTGCCTGGAGCAATGTCTTTCATTTAATATTGGGAAGGAGTTATTTTTCTGTTGTTTGGCTGGGTCTTTTTTAATTGAGAATAAGTAATTAATAATTGATAATAAGTTGATAATAACTGTTAAGTCATTATAAGTCAGCATAGCAGATCCAGGTGACATGTATGTATGCATATAAACACGTTATAACACTGTATATGTGCAGAGCAAATTAAACCATCCCAGGGCAGAAAAAGGCTCAAAGGAGCTGCACAGAGGACAGTAGAGGGTTGAGGGAAGCATTGGCTCAGGAGTTGTTCAAACTCAGTTGATATCAGAAGGGCAGTGAAAGCTGTGATGCCCACATGGACCAAACACAGCTTCTTTTAGCAAAGAAAACTGGGAAGGAAACAGTGCCATAACAGCTGGAGCTTACCTCAGCCTGTGGTTTAGCAAGGTTTTTGCTATGGTGTGAATGACATGGAAAAGGAAAATCTCTTTCCTGTGCCAAACAGGTGAGGCTGAAGCAGCATCTGCTGGGACAGCACGATCTCACAATGCTAAAGGTTGTGAAGCCTCAGGTGAGGTCCCAGACACCACACAGCACAGTGGGGAGCTTCGATATCACTGGGGTTTCACCCCTTGGCCAGAGAACTGAAGTGTGCTTTTAATTTCCTCCTCTGCTCAGGTGTGTTCAGCAGAGCACTAAATCCCCTGCCTGAGCACTCGCAGTCCTCCACCAGGACAATGCAAGAGTTGTCATGAGCAAAGGCATCCTGAAATTACGGAGATCAGATGTGATGTGGTTTGGATGATGACATCCTGCCAGTAACCAGAAGTGGACAAAGCTGTGTAACGATGCTTTTCTTGCTGCAGACCTGCTGTTCCCAGCCATAGGATTCCATTATAAAAGCTTGTTAAAAATGACACTGCTCTCTGGGTTATTTAACTTGCTCTGTTTCCAGTTAGCCACTGCTAAACCTTACAAAAGAAAGAGGATTTTTACTTCCTGCCTGGTGTGTATCCAGAGTTCAGAAACCTCCACAGAAGTAAGAGAACTTAGCTTTGTTCCCTTTCTGCCAGCATAGGATTATTTTGCATCACACTGGTTTTGAAGTTCATGCCTAAACCAGTTTTACACATCTTGGGGAAGTGGGCTTCTTATGACTTCTGCAAAACAGTGAGGTGGTGTTGCCTCTGATATAGAGGAACTTACTTGATACTGATGCTTCAGTTTGCATTTGCATTATTGCATTCCATTTCATCCTGTGCCATACACATAGTGTTGCGGCTCCATGGTGTATGGCTTACAAAAGCTTATGGATCGTTACTGTGCTCACTATACACTTAGTTGAACTATATATATTTAAACCCCACTGCAAACAACTGTGTGTGACTTGTGGGTAGGTCTTCAAACTGTTGAACATATTTACAGAAAAGGGCTTATAGTATGCAGTGTGGATCTTTGTGCACGAAAACAGCTCATATGAGATGAGCTAAAGAGCCATGCATGTAGAAATACTGCTTATCAAGGCAAAGGTTGTGCCACTGTTTTCCAGCAAACTGGAAGGTTTAAAATTGTCAGTCCTGAGTTTGGTTTGAATGCACCGCGTTTTATACATGATGAGTTTGTAAAAACATGCTTTCTTCCTAATAAATGTGTATTTTTAGGTGTAAAAAAAAATCCTTGTCTGTGATCCTTTGAAGTGCCTCTTTACAGGCATTCGGTGTTGTCAGCACGCTCAGAATGTTTCCTCCTTACACACATCGGGCATCACAGCAGCAGACCAGCAGAGCATTTAAGCACATGATCTATTTTGAGTACACCAGCGATGCATTTAAAAATGACAGTGTGTTTTGCTGGACTGGCAAAATCTTGTTCAGAGCCGTGTTAGGTTAGAACCCAGATCAGTCCCAGGGACCCTTCAGGAACTGCCTTCTGGAGTAGAAAGTGCTGGGCAGGTCAGAAATATGATTTATACACAGAAAATGTGGTTTATAGGTCAAGAATTAAAATTCCAAGCTGCTCAGGGTGTCTGTATTTTAGTGGGAAGCCCAGGAGATCCCAGAATTGAACCCTCATCTCTGTTCCTGCCCTGTACCTTTACCCTTTATACACACCTTGTAGTATTACTTCATTTTCCTTGAAGAGTGTAGACAGCACCACAAGGGAGAAATCCGGCTGCATTTCTAGAAGGAAGAGAGGGCAAGAAGGAAGATGGTAAAGGATTGATACAACAGATACCCTAAATCCTGTGCTGTGTACATTGAGATGGATCTTTTCTACGGATCATCTATAGAATTGATTATATTACATTATAAGTTAGCGTGTAGACACTTGTGCATTTCAGACAGTTTTTTTTTAGCAGTGTGAAGGATGCCTCTTGCAGCCTGGAAGGCAAAAAGTCATAGAATCACAGAATGGATTGGGTTTGGGTTGGAAAGGGCCTTAAGGCTCACCCACTTCCAATCAGCTGCCACGGGCAGGGACACATTCCACCAGACCAGGTTGCTCCAAGCCCCGTCCAACCTGGCCTTGAGCACTGCCAGGGATGGGGCAGCCGCAGCTTCTCTGGGCAACCTGGGCCAGGGCCTCAGGACCCTCACAGGGAAGAACTTCTGCCTAAGAGCTCATCTCAGTCTCCCCTCTCTCAATTTAAAGCCATTCTCCATTGTCCTGTCCCTACAGGCCCTTGTCAAAAGCCCCTCTTTAGCTTTCTTGCCACCCCTTTAGGCACTGGAAGCTGCTCTAAGGTCTTCCTGGAGCCTTCTCCAGGCTGAACAAGCCCAGCTCTCTCAGCCTGTCTCCATAGCAGAGGTGTTCCAGCCCTCGGAGCATCTTTGTGGCCTCCTCTCAACTTACTCCAACAGCTCCGAATCCTTCTTATGCTGGGGCCCCAGAGCTGGATGCAGGACTGCAGGGGGAGTCTTAGAGAGCAGAGCAGAGGGAGAGAATCCCTTCCCTCGACCTGATGGTCACACTGCTGGTGATGCAGCCGAGAGCATGGTTGGTTTCTGTGCTCAAGCACACACTGCTGGGTCATGGTGAGCTTCTCACTGACCAGCACCCCTAAGTCCTTCTCCTGAGGGTTGCTCTCAGTCCAGCCTCCCCAGCCTATGTTTGTGCTTGGGATTGCCCTGACCCAGGTGCAGGATCTTGCACTTGGCATTGTTGAAGTTCATGAGGTCCACATCTCCAGCCTGTCCAGGTCCCTCTGCATCCCATCCCTTCCCTCCAGTGTGTCAACTGCACCACGCAGCTTAGTGTCATTGGCAAACTTGCTGAGGGTGCACTTGATCCCATTATCCATGTCACCAACAAAGATGTTGAACAGCGCCAGTCCCAACACTAACCCCTGAGGAACACCACTTGTCACTGGTCTCCAGTTTGTCTGAGCTGAGTTGTTAACCTGTGCTCTTGCCTTTTTCTTCACTGTCAACTGCTTGTTTAGCACAGCTGTAGGGTAGAGTCTAAATCCATCCCAATGGCATTTAATGAACTGTCTTCCTCCCCCAAAGCTTTTCTTGGCAGAGAAGTGCCATTAATCCTGATGGACACCAGTGTTTTCAGGGATTTCACATCACCATGCAGAAAAGGAAGCATCCTCTTCCATCCTAACATGGCTGTGACCAGACCACCACACGCTTCTGCCACCAGGAACACCTTCTATAAAACATTAAGATGTTTTTAAGTAAATCAGCATTGAAAGGTTGCAAGGCTGTCAGAGTGACTTATCTCTTCTCTCTCGGAAATAGCATTTCTGGAAGGCTGTGGCGGATGCTGCTTTAGCAGGATGCTTCCTGCGCATCCCCAGTGAGCAGTCTGGTCTGAATCCTGCGGAAGGTCTTCAAGAGATCTATCAGATGCCCTGCTTAATTCAAGATGTTTAGGTTGTTTTTCTGTTGGTTTGTTCTTGTCACTGTAGTAAAATTATTTTTACAATCCTTTGGGTATTACCTGCTTCTATAATCTTTCTATAATTAAATTTACAAATCCGCTTTTGAGCTGCTGATGTATAAAACCTTGCAAACGGGATCCTTTGTGCGCTAACCTATATTTATGGTACTTTTATTCCTTATGGCAGTAATTAGCCTGGCTCTAGGCCTAGGATTAATCCTTAAGATGCTGAACATGCTTGATTTTTTTTTTCCCCTTTGCTGTGGCAAACTCTCTCATCTTACGCAGAACAGAGCACAGCATTTTTAAACCACTTCCTATGAAGCAGCTTAACTGTTGCCCCTCTTGAGTGATTCACAAGAGGAGGTACAGCAAAGGTTAATTGATCCTGTGCCATGGATACAGAAAGGAGAAATGATTCAGCTTCCGTCACAGAGGTGCTTGGCTGTTTCCAAGCCTGGTGACGCAGCTTTCGCTGCATGGCCAAGAGACTGTCACCGGTGTTCTATGTAGGACTTTGGCATTTCGAGCTGTAAATAGTTGGGTACATTGTAAAAGCAGTATACAGGGGCTCCTGTGCTGGTCTGATGTGGCTGGTATGTCCATGCAGTAGGTAGCTGCCAGCTCAATATGAGGCAGCAATATACCCAGGTGACCAAGAAGACCAACAGCATCCAGGCTGTTGTGTCAATAATAGTGTGGCCAGCAGGACCAGGGCAGTGTTTGTTCCCCCTGCACTGAGCACTGGTGAGGCAGCACCTTGAATCCTGTGTTCAGTTCTGGGCCCCTCAGTGCAACAGTGGCATTGATGTGCAAAGGTTGTTACTTGGCTGGTGCATCTCATGTGTCTTGCAAATTGCTGTGTGGCTGCCCCATCCCTGGCAGTGCTCAAGGCCAGGTTGGATGGGGCTTAGAGCAGTCTGCCCTAGTGGAACGTGTCCCTGCCCATGGCAGGGGGTTGGAACCGGATGAGCTTTAAGGTCCTTTCCAACCCAAACTCAAATTCTGTGATTCTCAGAGTCATGACTTTTGCAAGTCCTTTCAGGTTTACTGAACTTAGAGGAAGCTGGGTTTTGTTTTCCTAATGAAACATGCTGAATCCTGATTCTTGTGTTATCATATGAAAAAATCAGTAGCATTTCTGGCACCTTCCAGAGATCATCAGAAGCACTGAGAGGTTTTTATTTCCTGGATGGCATTGAGTAGAAATTATTCTTACAAGAATGGGAGTTTCACCTTCGACCTTATCCACACTGGAGGATGTATTACTGTGTGAAGCCAAGAACACCTCAGAGGACACAGAGACTCTCACTTGGGGTTTGATTTTTTTTTTCACCTCATGAAGTTGAATATAAGCTGTGATGCCTGGGCCAGCTAGTACTGACCCAAATGGTTCCTGAATCTGGTTCAGGAGTTGGCCTGCTCCAGGGATCACTCCCAAATGGCATTTTAGATGCAACCATCTTTCTGGGGAGAGAATCAGTAGGATGTGGCTGTGCCTGGTAGTGCCATGACTGGAGGATGGATCCCGGTAATGTATGTCCTACAGTAACTCCAGTGGCAGATTGGATCATGGGCTCACCTGAATTGCGGCTACAGGTTCTCTCCAGACTGGAGACCATTATCATCTGAAGCATGGTTTGGCAGTCTACTTGGTTAAAATCTTACCCGGTTGTATCTGAGAGAGAAGCCTGGGTTTGTTTTGTTTGCTGTGGGTTTATTTGAGTAACTTCATACAGTAGGGAGGAGAATTAACACATCCCAAGTTTTAGTGTGAAAATCCACTATCTACAGAATGCTATGGGATCCTTAAAGAACTCATGGAGGGTACTCACTCACTGCAGAATACCTGGCTTTAACATTTATTCATTTTCTTACCATAAAAGATTTAAGGGACGCCAAAGAGAGGCACCAGTGGCTTTCTGGAAACAGGAGAGGGCATTATGTGGAAACTGAGCACAGCTCCTGGTGTGGGCAATCCACAAGTTGCAGAGATTTGGTGAAAGACAGTTTTGGAACGGGTTGCCCAGAGGGAAGGTCAATGCCCCATTGCTAGAAGCTTGGGGCTTTGAGCAACCTGGTCTAGTTAAAGATGTCCCTGCTCATTGCAGGGGGGTTGGAACTAAATGACCTTTAAGGGTTCCTTCTAACCCAAACCATTCTATGTTTCAGTGATTCTATGACATGTCCTACTGCTCTGATGCTGGGCAGGTATTGATCAGACCTGCTGTAGCTCTTTCCAATATTAACCTTCTTCCCCTCTGTGGGTGGACTAGGAAGGAGGCGGCATTGTGAAAGACTTGGTGCTGTTTCTGGGCTGCTGATGGAGCATCCACATTTGGAGATGTTCCTCATGGCTGAACTCTCTTTGGAGACTGTCCCCTTGCATGACACACAGCCATCTCCAAATAATGGTCAAGGTGGCCTCAACAAGTCTGTAGCTTGAAGCTTCAGCCTTCCTGGAGCCCCAAATGGACACAGCATTGTACTCTTTGCTGCTGTGTTGGGAGAGGTACCCCATGCTGTAGCAAACGTTGCCCATCAGGAATTTTTCCTCAGCAAACCTTTCTGGAGGCATTGATTTGCAGCTTGTCTGAGCCAAATTTAAACATGGAGCCACATATATCTGAATTTAGCTGTGCTGGCAGTTTTCCTAGGAGGAGGGATCAGGGGCATGGATTTGATTGCCTCAGAAAATTAGTGTTGATTTCAGTGAAGAATATTTTATTACTGTGTTTGCATTGGCATTGTCTTCATAGGATAATGGCTAAGAGTTCCCAGCGTTTCCTGTGCTTGTGTGTATTTAATGATTTAATCTATTCCTGCTGAATACTGGCTTGGAAAAAAAATAGAAAAAAGGGCTGGCTGCCTGCTCTTAATATCCCATCATAAAATGAAATCACTAATCCCAAAGGTGGACTTGCAGTTGAAAAGAAAGAAAACCAGTCTTGAGAAGTGTTAAAACTGAATAACATGCTCTGAAATAGACACTGACCGTGGTGTTTACTTCAGTGGTGGAAGACAGCGAGGTTGTAGTGTTTTCAACTTGGTATGCTGTTATTTCCATCACTTAGTGTAGCGATAAGATAAGGCTTAATGGGTGTAAACTTAAACAGGGGAAGTTCAGGTTAGATATAAGGAAGAAGTTCTTTACTGTGAGGCTGGTGAGGCACTGGAACAGGTTGTCCAAAGAAGTGGTAAGTGCTCCATCCCTGGCAGTGTTCAAGGCCAGGCTGGACTGAGCCTTGGGTGACATGGTTTAGTGTGAACCTGGGTTTAGGCTCACGAGTTTTGAGCTGGTTGGTGCTGGGGGGGGATGCTCACTAATTCGTCTGTCACATTTAGTGCATTGAACAGCACACAGTCACCTGTCTGGGGCAGAAGAACTGAAATCTGGCCTGCATACAGCGCTTTTTAAGCTGAGGCTTCTGTCATGACTTCTAGAGTACAAGCACACACAGCCTTTGCTTGCTCAAGAGCAGTTTTACAGGTCAGAAACAGTGCAGTGTTGTCCAATAGCTGCGCTACCATTATTCCCCAAAATGAGCCTAGTAATAACTGATGCACTCCGGAGAGCTGCCAAAGCCTCGTTAGGCACCAGCAGATAATGAAGCAGCAGGTCCTGTCTCCCCATGATTTGCAGAAGCGAGCATGGAGATCCCTTTTGCTCTCCTGCTTTACAAATGTAAAATAACAAGTTGACCAAGCTACTGGCCTTTAAACCATTTTTCCCCTCTTAAAACCCTTTTAACACTCTGCCTTAGGCACCGGCAAAGCACTGTTAAGGTTTCCCTGCCTTGAGGACATAACTGTATGCTGTACTTGGGACTTGCCTGAGCTGGGGAGGTTGGTTAATAGCATCAGGCAGTTCAATCCAGTTCAATTTGGGCTCTGACTTGCAAAGATCAAGGCTGATAGGGGTTCCTGTTGCAAGTTGTGTCCTCAGGCATCTCCTATGTTGCTGCTGGCTGTTTCTAGCAAAGGATGGCTTGCAACAAAGGGAGAGCCCTCCAGGGTGGGGCAGGCATGCAGCGAGCTCACCAGTGGTGCATTCTAACCTGCCTGCGTTTACGACTTGGAGCCTGAAGATTTCCCTTGTCTCCCTTCTCCAGCATCACTCAAGGCTGTGGGAAGTTTCAGACCAACAAGAAATACCTTCAGACAGCTCCAGCAAGTGAGACCGTAATGAAAAAGGCTGCATGGTGCTGAGGTTGGCGCTGGCTGCTCATAAATTCAGTGCTGTACCTGTTAAACCAGGCTGCCCCGTCTGGCACTGCCAGAACAAGTGTAACTATGTAAAGGTGTTTCGGGCACTGAAGTCTGCCCAATTAAAATAATAATGATATGCTGGAGCTATCAAGACTGAGGCAGTGCTTTATGGGGACTAAGGCATGTATCCAAGTCTGTTTGCAGAGCTTCTGGTCAAGGATATTGCTCCTTCTGCTGAGGACTGGGAAGAGGAATAGGAGCAAGGGGCTAAACATCACTTAATGGTTATGGATGTTTTGTGTAATATCTGGGCGTCAGTTCGTGGCATCACTATGCTGGTGAGGAGCCCTTTCTTGGGTTTACAGCAGCATATTTCTGGATCAAGAGGACCAGCCACGCATTTTTCCATCTGAGTATCTCCTGTTTATGAGAGGAGCAGGGTGCTCGAGAGGCATGAGCAGAGGAGGCCAGATGACCGATCACTATCATCTACTGACTTCAGAGCCTCTTCGTGGGCAGCAGAAGGACTCCTTTATGGCATTATGTTTACCAAAGCTGTCCAGAGGTGGTTATTTAAACAACAGTGGTTTGAACCATGCTCTTGACATAATTTTTCTCCATCTGCAGCCGAAATACCAGCCTCTCTGTATTGAATGACTCTTATGGTTAGTAGCATGCTTTTAAGGTGCAATTGTTCTCTTCATAAGCGCCTGTGCATTTAGAGCTGCCTAGCCTGATTTCTACAGCAAGACTCCAGCGTATACCAAACACAGCATTTGTAGAAGCATATGTAGACATTGGGTTCTAGGCTGGATCTGCTGTGTGAAATGAGGACACACAGAGCAGGACAGGGGTGCTGTGAGACCAGGGTGCTGAGATTGTGGCTGTTTCCCCATTGGTTCTGCTAAATACATATGTTTTCCTGATGTACAGTCTTGAGCTGTGTGGGGGGTCAGGAGAATGAAAATCTAAGGTACAGTAAAAGTGGTATCTTCCAGTACTGAACAAAATTAGACTTTCTGGGAAACGTTCATCAGAAACAACTCATCCATCCACATGCTGGTTTCTTTGACTGTTGTGGGGAAGATGCATCCAGATGTGGTGGCATAAAGTGTTAGTGTCCCAGTGATGAACCCTGTCCCTTTGCCAGAGGAGTTGAGACTCCTTGGCTCTAATAGGTGGAGAGGTGGGTCTGTGAACATGCTGCATGAGGAACTGCAGAAGAGGCTGGACAGCACTGATTCCTGGGAGATGGAAGAGGTTCAGTTCAGTGTGTGGCTTTTGGAGCCCTCCTGAGCACCTCCTGAGATTGTGTCTCGTCCCAAAACCTTGTTGCAGTTTGGTAAGAATCTGCCAAAAATGCATCGTTCTTTCAGGCCTATGGTGGTGGTGGCAGTTGGATCTCAGAAACTGAGCTGCGAGCATCTTCCTGGAGGGGACAGAACTGATTTCACTTGCTCAGTTTGATATCTCTTGGCTTTCCTGCAGAGCTTTTCAGGGTCATCTGTGCTTGAGCTGCCATTCTCTGCTTGGCCAAGCTCAAGAGATGGTGGTTGGTGTAAACACGTCAGATTAGCCAAGCGTGCAGTAGCTTTGTCAGCGCTGTGTGTCTGTGGGAGGACAGTGACCTCGGCATGAAGCTCTGCTAGTTTTAATCTATTCGTGCTGGGTTGGGGCTTTGGCTCAAGGAGTTGTGGAAATGTTGATCCAGTTCAAGGTAACTTGAAGCTGGGTTTGTATGTTAGAGTAGAGCAGTTCCAGTTGGAAGGAACCTACAATGGCCATCTAGTCCAACTGCAGGATGCCATGGCTTGGGCGCTGTTGTCAGCTGGGGCACAGTGCAGATCACTGGGAGACGGACTGTGAAATGGTCATATAGGTTGGCATTTCCCTTTTCCACAGCCCAGAGCACCCCTTGTAGCAGCGATGGGCTGTTTCCCTCCTGTTCCTCTGCAATCCTCAGCACTACCAGTCAAATCAGTCTAAAAACACCTTCACTTCTGACTAAAGAGATCATTTGTGCAAAGCAGCTCTTGAGTTAACAGCACCAGGAGCTTAAGATAAGTTTACAGCAAGAACTTGCACTTCACATAGGCAGTGTGTCTTTTCCAGCTAGGCAATCCTACTCTCACCTTATCCTTAACAGCACAGAGTAGGTGGTTCAAGAGACAAGTAGGTTTTGTGGCAGGAAGAGCAACAAAGACTTTGCAGAGAAGGATTGGAGCTGGTTGCTCAGGGGAAGGACTGTAAGGCCTGTGGAGGGTGAGCAGTGGTGGTGGGAGCTGCTGCTCCCGTGTTGGGTGCACACATGGTACATCATGGTGGTGTTTGGTATGGGGCCTGTAAAAAGCTGGTTTTGCCATTGCAGTGTTGTGAAAGGGAGAGGTGGGACAGCCCAGCTCATGTTAAATGTCAGGGGGAGAAGCCTGTTCTGTGGATGTCTCCTGCTTTGTGTAAAGTCTTCATCCTTCCTTCACTATAAATGAGTTGCTTTGCAAGCTGCAAATGTGATTATTAAATAAACCTTCTTTTTTAAGTGAGTCTTGAAACCTTTTGATGTGTGAACAGTCCCGTCGTGTGATTGCGTGGCCACAGAAATCTGCTTTTTATTTTCAAAAGGAAAATCTCAAACCAGGGGAGAAATTCCCAGGAGGGAAGTTCAGCAGCTTTCAAAGAGTTCTGCAGCACTTTGTCTTTGTGTGTGGGCAGAAGGAGTTCTCTCCTGTCAAAACAGGCAGGCTTCTTTCTGTAAAGTCCCTCTGGGCTTTGTGATAGCCTCCAGACCTGTGGTCCCTTCTGATGGTGCCTTGTAGTATCTGCACCACGGGAAGCCAGCAGCGCTGTGCTCCAGCTTGACAAAGAAGTTCATGTTACTTCCTTAGCTATGGTGATAGCTTGGGTCTTCCTAGTGTTCAGTGATCCCAAACAGACCGTGATCAGAGCCCGTGTGGCTGTGCCCAAGAACTGCAAAGGGTGTAGATAGAGCAGCTTGGGGAGCTGCTTGAAGCACCTCTTGCAATACATGGCCCCAGCTTGCGGACTACCAGAGCCTGGTCTCGATAGCCATTCCCCGCTGCTTGCCTTTCCATGTACTGCCTTTTCAAGTAAATAAGTATGTTTTCCTATGGTGAACCTCTCAAAGATTTCTCGCATCTGAGAGAGGTAGCAAGTACTGGCCAGGGTGGCAGAGCGTAAACCTTCCCGGTGTCATTGTGTGCAGCCGCTTGAGTTGCAGTGCCATTGCTTTACTCAAGCAGATTAAGATGTGAGAGCATGTGGGACTTGCAGCCAGTGAAGAAACCAACGTGGTCTCTTGCTGCCAACAGAAGAGGCCTGGTAGCTGTCCATATGTACATCAAACCCAGCCATGCTGCCCTTGGTAAATCTCAAACACTTCTTGTCTGGCAAAGACAGGCTCCTGTCTGCCTGTTAGTGGTGAGTCGGGACACTCAGCTCCTTGGAGGAGAGCAGTAGCAGCTCCAAAGTCCTGCTCACAGCTTGGAAACATCTCTGGTTCCTTTGTTAGATGTTGGGCTTAGCAGTCTCCAGCTGAGCTTGTAAGAGATAACAGACTGTGCCCCTGGAAGGGCTTGCAGTTGAATGGGAGGCAATGACCAGACTTTGCCAGCAGCCCGATGCTTGTACATTTTTGCCTTCTGGAGTGAGAGGACAGCACAGAGATATTCATCAGTGATGTCCAAGAAAGCACATGCTTTATCACAACATGGTTCAGAGCATCAGCACAAGCAGGCGCAGGCAGAGCCCAGGCTCCAGCAGCACTTCCAGGAGCAGGAGACAGCCAGAGCTGATGCCAGAGCAAGCGTAGCTGTCAGTGAGCTGCCAGGTGGATTTTGGTCCCTGTGGTCCCTTCAGCTCCAGGATTTTCTGATTCTGAGGCCTCCATGGAGAATATCACTAGCTAATGCAATTTGAGACCCATCACTCAGTGAAACCCCGTGGGGGAATTCAGCACCAACTCGCTCCCACCTTTGCTGAGCCCGTTGCTTTTGCCACAAGAACTGCTGTGCTCAGGTGTTTGTTGCCATCTTTTCTTTACACCAAAATGTTAGTTTTCAGTGAAGAAATATCATCATTCATGACAAAGCCCTGGCTGCCCTCACAACCAGCATGGCATGCATTTGCCCTGCTGCAAACCCAGGTACTGCCATGGTCCTGAATGAGGCATCTCCATGGCAGAGAGCAGACAGACAGATGAGGAGCGGATCAGCTGGGAAACCTCCTGTAGATTGAGCTGTGTGTGAATTTAGGGGTCAGGTAAGGATATAAAAGAGGCACTCAGCCAGCCAGGCTGAGTTTGTGTTCATCTCCTCCTACGCCTACGTGTAGGAGTCTGCTCCAGGGAAGGAAACCTCTGCAGTGTGTGCTGGCTGCATGAAGATATCTCCATCAGCTGCAGTGGGAGCCTGGAGAGGGGACTTGGACATGGGCACCTGCGGTTCAGTGGGCTGCAACCCTTCCTGGGAATTCACAAAGCCTGCTTGCTTTGTGAAGCAAGCATCCACAAAGCATCTCCCATGATGGATTTAGGTGGCAGAGCAATGTGCTACCACTGTAACGTGGTTTTCAGTGCAAAGCCAGGAGTATCCTGTGAGAACCACACGCAATCCATTCTCTGCACACAGAACAGACTTGCTGGGACCCTGGGAACTGCCGCTGAGCCCCACAACAAGGGCAAGATGTGAAAGAAGCAAGCCCCGAGTGGGACTCTGGTTTTCTACCAACTCTGAATTCAAAAGGAGCCGTGAGTGTAGAGGCAGCTGAGCGATGCACAGCCTCCTCTTTGCTTCTGCACCAGGAATTATTTCTGCTAAAAGGGCTGGTTTGCTTCTTATATTTAATATTAGTTTTCCATTTAACAGTGGAAGCTCAGGTATAGCACATGATTATTCACGTCTGACTGCAAAAGGCCAGGCTGGGAGTTACGCTTCCTGGTTCTAGTTCCTGCCATGCTAGTCTGTGGGCAGGAATATCTTTTTCCATGTTGCCGGGAGAACTGGCATCACATAGAGGGTGAAGTACATCAAAGAGTCCTGGGACACATGGATGTAGCATTCAGCTACCCTGCAACCTCCTGCTAAGTTTTTGGGGACAAGATCTGTTGCCTATTAGATGTTTGTGCTCTGTCTGGCACAGCAGGGCAGTCTGGGTGTTATTTTTATAGCAGTGTTAAATAACTGTCTACGGGGTTTAGGAGGTAGGAGGGAAATGAGTGCTTGGCCCTCTTAAGTGTGACTTGGTGGATTACCTGTGTTCAGGGGTATGTAATACAGGACATGTTGCGTGGCTCTGCGGCCTCGTGTGGCTTCACCAACCCCAGCACTGCCTCTCTGTGGTGTCCTGGTGTTGAGCAGATCTCCACAGACATTTTCAGTGATGGATGTCTTCACTGGAAGCATTCACATGTGGTTAAGATGAATCCTTCCCAAAAGCTGTGATAGCAACTACTTCCCGTGCTTCTAGGAAGGGTCTTAATGGTGTATTAATGCTTTACACTGAAGGAGCTTCTCTTTTTAAAGAGAGTTGGCTGCCCAAATGTGTGTCCTGGTTTCAGCTGGTGTAATTTGAGAGTGGATGTCCAAAAGCACTTGGAAGTGCTGACTGTACCAGCTGCGGTTCTGTTTCTGCTGTGAGATGTCCTGTCACATGGGTTTGGAAAACAAAGCAAAGGCACCCAGGTGCTGGACCGGCTCAAGCCTCTTTGCTTTTTGCTCTTGAAAGGCAAAATGATGTCACAGAGGAGAGGTTAAGGCATAAGAAAGCTCCTTGTGATAGTGACACCCAAGTTCAGGGAATTAATTGCATAACCCGCCTTGCCACACTCCCAATCTCTGCAACTTGATAGCTCTGTTTCCAAAAGGAGAATGTGAAGAGTCCACAGCATCCTTCAGAGGTTTTCTAGCTCGACTTGGCAGTATCCCTGTTTGTGCATCACAGTGGTCTCTATCGTGCAGTGTCCAGGGTTCCCAACACTTGTGTGAATGGATTATAATAACTTGAAAAACAAGACCTGCACAAGGAGTGCTGCGGCAAGTCTTGAGGCCAGGTCGGCAAGGAAGCAGTTAGCTTCCAGCCTTAATCAAGGAGAAAATTCTAATCAGACATTGTGTTTCCCGGCTGCTAATAGTAGTGGGGATGCAGCCACAAATGGAGAAATGCATCACACATTTTAAACCCCCTATATGAGACTTTCTGCTGGGAGGATAATAATGGCACAAGCTCAGCGAAGTACAAGGAGGTGCTCTGAGGCAAACGAACTCCCGCGGATAGCAGAGAACAAGGAAAGAAAAAGAAGGGAAAAAACCCCAGCTGGGTTGGAGCTGAACTGAATCCTGGAAATACTCCAGGTTTTGGAAATCAGTAGGCTTCTGGTTCTTGATGGATCCCTCATGGAGCTTAACAAAGACAGGAATATAAAGATATGTTAATGCCTTTTTTTGCGGGAGTTGTTTGCCTCTGTTGTAGATGACGGGACTTTACCCTCAAACCTAAAAATAGGGATAATTGACGTAATCCTAAACCGAGGGAACACACCATCTGACTGCACAGATTATAAGCCTGTCTCCTCAACACCTGGAGGTCATGGGGTGAACACGTGAAGAGGGTGTGTTTTGAATGTTGCTCCCCTGATCATCATGTGTGATGAAATAACAGCGAGTGATGTGAGTGAGGGTGGAAGGACCAATTTGGAAACTCACTGCCCTTCATGAGAGGCACTCTGGGGATGGATATGAGGAAGCTGATACCTTCCCTGGAGGTCAGCTCATAACTGTGGGCTTCTGTGAAAGACAGCTTTTGCAAGGGAAGAATGTGACAACTTTTTAATGTGTCTTAAGCTACCTACTGCCGTCTTCTCGCTATAGATGCAACCAATGCAGAGCCCTGACTCAAGCTGAAATTCCCTTTCAGTTTTGAAAAAGGAAGGCTGGCAGCACGCTCTTTGCAAGAGCTGGAACTCTGAGGTACACCTCCACGTTAGTCTGAGAAAGGGACAGCTCCACCACTGTCCTTACAGTAGGGGTGGCTTTCTTGCCCACTGAGAGCCATTGGGATGATGTAGAAACCATCAGGCTTTTACCCATGATGGCAGGATTAATTTCTCTCTTAAATCAGTGCCAGTGGGATCAGAACAAGGATTTTGTGGTATAGAAACAACTGTTTGGAAAGAGCCCTCATCAAGGAAGAGTAGCTCTGCAGGGTCCTGCTGGCCACCAGTGCTTGGCTTCAACTGGGATCTTTAGGTACCATTCAGGATGTGTTGGGATCTCTCATGGAATCCAGCAGACAATATATCATTTCCTTACCACACCTATACAAGCACTGCCATCTCAGAGAAATCCTAGGTCCATCCAAACTGCAAGTTTTAGGGCACAATGGGAGCAGGGACCATTCCCAGCAGGCAGTTTGGATGTGACTACACTGTTCTGAATGCCAGGATAGCTTAACAGCAGGGCCTGTAGGAAGGTCCCTGGCTCTGGTTTTCTCCTGGAGCTGCAACTCATTGGCTGCAAAACCAGTCAAAAATTATAATCATATAGTGAAGAGACCAGACTGGGAGAGGTAAGATGGATGGTGGCTGTCTGATTCATTCCATGTCCCATTCCATGCTGTTTCTCTTTTTGTGTTTCTCTTTTGCACCCATGCCCAAGAGATAGTTTTCCAAGTATCTTTCTGTGCTGGATAACTTCTTCTCACCCCTCAACCTTATCCATCCCAAATCTCCCCCATAATATATTAGGTTGGTTTTGGTGGGTTTTCCTGAATTTGTGGCTAATAGCACCCTCCATTCATGAAAAAAAAAAAACAACGAACCCGATGGGAACTGAGCTTGCTTTCTCCAACATCATGGCTTCAACTTGTGTGGTGCTTCTGCGCTGGTGACCTGTGGATGATTCAGTGAGTCGTTTTTGATTCACTGAAACAAATGGAGATGGTTTGACCAGTCCGTGTCTCTTTTTATCTCTCTGAATGGGCAGCCAGTTTGGGAACACAAAAATGGGCAGGAACAGGACTCAGGGCTGCAAAGAGGATACTGGTCTATGCCCTTACCACCCTATAGTTGGCATGCAGGTCAGCAGCGACTCTAACCAGCCATGAGACTGGAGATTTTAAGGCTGGGTGGAGTTGTCATGTATAACATAACTGTGTCTTCATTAGGTCTGCTAGATGCTACTGAAAAATTAATAATGCACTTACTGGTCTTGGTTAAGGAGCGTGCTCTGGGCAGTGAGTGAATGTCCCTGTTGACGGTGCCTGAAAACCTGGAGAGCTAAGTGTCGGTTGCTATTTATTCCCTTTTATTTAGCATCTATATTTAATGCTTCACCTCCTTCAATGGCTTTGCAAATACGAACGAATTAATTGGAAAGTTACTGCAGTGCACATAACAAGTAGAGCCCTGCTAATTAGTCTGGGGGTTGACATATCTCTATTCAACAGGCTACTTCAAGTGCTCGTGTTTACTCTTCTTCCTTCTAGTCTAAGTGCTGCTTTCAGCTACACTTCACTGATGGGGGAAATCCAAGATACAGCAAACCTGCCTTCTGAAGGGCTTTTCTTAGAAAGGAAAAGCAGAACCCCTGAGCTCTAGAAAGTGGAGTTACACTGATGCATTTAATTTCCTGATTTAAAATGAGTTAAACTTGTCATTCTTTCTTCCTTTCTTTCGCTCTTTTGTTTGAATACTGATCAGATAGCCTTAAAACCATACCTGGCTGGGAATGTATCTCTGATTAATTGCATTGCAGCAAATGAGACCATTTCAATAAATCCTTCATGCACATTTTAGACCTTAATCAAGTGGTAGCCTATTTGACAGTACATTCAGTGAGCAAGGTAATTTCACCCCTGTTGGCATAAGACTTATTCCACAGAAGCAATTAATGAATTAGGAGTCATTCTGTTATGGTCGCTGTGAGGTGTGTTTCTCTTTTGCATCCATGCCCAAGAGATAGCTTTCCAAGTATCTTTCTCTGCTGGATAACTTATTCTCACCCCTCAACCTTATCCACCCCAAATCTCCCCCATAATATATTAGGTTGCTTTTGGTGGGTTTTCCTGAATTTGTGGCTAATAGCACCCTCCATTTATGCAAAAAAAGGATGGGAACTGATCTTGCTTTCTCTGTCATCATGGCTACAACTTGCATGCTGCTTCTGCACTGGTGACCTGTGGATGATTAAGCAAGTTAGCCCTTGAAACAAATGGAGATGGTTTGAGCAGTCCGTGTCTCTTTTCACCTCTCTGAATGGACAGCTCCAGCTTTCCTTAGTGACCTGGATGGGAAACCTTACAGCATCTCCCCAAGGAGTTTTCAAAGATGCAGGGCTGAGAACAGCCCTAGCTCTTTCTTGCTTTGTACCTCAGTATATCATCCATGGTTTGAGGATGGGATTGTATAAATTAGCACTGGTGGTGCAGTCTTCAGTATTATTCCATTGCTGTAAGAGTCCTCTAATCTTTCCTTTAGTGCAGCCCTTTAGTTTCATATGATATATTGCCTTCAACTCCATGTAGCTCCAGAAGTAGGATTGAGATTCATGGTAGCAAAAAATGCACCAAACCATCCAAAAGTAGTCCAAGTAAGAAATGAAAGGTAATGCAGAAGAAGTTAAAATGACCCAAACCCTAGTAATTGTCAAGGGTGGGGATTGAATGGGTGGATGGGGGTGTTGGTTGGTTGGTTGGTTGTATTTCTCCATGAAGGTCTGGAGTGGGGTTATTCTTTAGACCTCATATTTCTTCATTTTGATCTTGCCTAGCTCAAAGAGCAGCTTTCCATGATCTCTCTGTGTAGTCAGAGGTTCAATACACCATTCCTGATCATTTGTGGGTGTGCTTACAAATCCAGGAGGTTGCAAGTGTTGTCTGACAATACAGACATCTGCATTTTTCCTGCTTTGCAGACAGCCAGCCAATAGCCTGCCTGACTTGTGGTGTGTTGTTCATGTCCTAAATCTAAAAGCCTCTAAGCTCAGGTGAAACAAGTCTCTGGTCCCATCCTTCTTCTTCCTGCTTCATCTTCTCTCCTGCTATTCTGGCAGCAGGAATTCCCCTCTGACTCTGCCCTTATTGCTGTGCAGGGACCACCAAACTCCTTCCTGGGTGTTTTCCATCTGAAACCCTGCTCTGATCCCTCAGGTGCTCCTTTCCCAGCTCTCCTGGGCCTTCCACCCCTCTAAGACACCACCTCCAGGATGATGATGATGATGGTGATTTGTAGCCTCCGAGGGTGCATCCCCGGCACTAAGATGTTCTAACACAGCTGTTACAGAGGCTGGGGAGATGCTCTGCTGGAGAGAAACATGTCCAGCACACAACAACTGCTACCCAGCCGCTGCTTTATCCAGCATCAGGCTTGGATAATCCCCTGTGCCTTTAAACGTGATGCACATCAAAGCCAAACAGTGCAGAGGAATTCCCCCTTCCCGCTCCCGCCTCCCAGCCCTCACTCCTTCCTTTTACGTTTAAATTTTGGGAACTGAAGAGTGGATTGCATCTGACACAGATTTGTACCCGTCTCCATGGCTACAGAGACAGGCAAGTTGTATGTGGAGCGTGTTCATTGTTAAGTTTCTAATTTCAGTGAGGTCGCTGAATGGATTTTCTCCTTTCTTTCCGCCCAGATCCAAGATACCCTCGAGCAGGATGGGAGCTGTTGGTGCCCCTGCCTCACACTGCTTCACCAGGCATGCTCCCTTTCTGTATCCCTGCTATCCTTGGAGCAAACTCACTGGGAAGCACCCTGAGGTTTTGAGGCTTTGCTGTTTTTTCCTTTTCTTCCCATTCCTGTAGGTATTCGGCTCACGTCCGCCTCAACAATTCCCACTGCTCCTTGAGTTTCCTTGGAGCTTTCTGAGATCTCGTCTCCCCTCCCTGCTGCCTCCTTCTCTTGCAGCCTTGCAAGCACAGACATCCCTGGGCATAGACCACTGGTGCACAGCCAGTGGGACGCTGTGCACAGGTTAAGGTGCACAACAGGCATTGCTGGCCACTCACACGTGAACCCCATAAAGCACACCCCTTACGCAGCTGTGTTGTCAAATTCTACTGAGAAGAAAGGATGCAGCTTTATCTATATATTGCATGGAGGAGGAGTGGGACACAGACACCGATTTCATGGAGTTTGTGCTGTCACTGATGTTTCAAAAGTTTTTGGCCTTTCAGTTTGACTTAAAAATGAATTTAAAATGAGGTGGAATTTGGTGTTCCAAATTAGGATTAATGCTGCCTCCCCTACCCCTCAAGTCATCCTCTGATGAGTTGGAGTGAGAAAGGTACTACTCTACTTTGTGCAGATGCTCTTGTTGAGCAGGTGGTAGAAGACTGTGCAGGATGAGGGGAGGCAACCTGCTGCAATTTGGCAATGCCATCTATTGGGAATGGTCACTGTGTGGGAATTGTTTGGGTCAATGTGAGTTTCCATCAAACCCTATGTCACAAACCCTGCTGACTATTAGCAGTGTGGATCATTAGTTTCCCAGAGGTGAAGCCTGTGTCTTGGCCCTGTTTTGGATGTCTGTAGGAGCACTTATGCAGTCAAGAAGAGCTTGAGATAGCTGGTGACAGAGCGGGGTGTCAGGATGCTGGCCACAGTTTGCCTAATTTGGCCGAACTGCATGAACAAGGTCAGATGCTGTCTGGGAGTGGATGTGCTCAGGCTGTTCTCCTTAGTGGCTTGGGTTAAACTGGTCTTGTAGCAAAGGCTCGAGACATGGCATTGTAGCTCCAGAAGCAGTAAAGAATGGATAACTGGTATGGTCAAGGTCATGAGTGGTCCCATGGACATTGCCTTGTCCAACACTTGATGTTTGTCCTGTACAAAACCCTTATCCCTCTAGGGAAAAAAAACACAGCACCTGTGTTTGACCCATGTGAGAACAAGTCTGCTACAACCTGCAAAGCAGCTTCTGCAGTGGGTTGTTAAGGAAAGAAGAGGCCATCTGGCCTCTTGTCTTTTGATCCCAATACAAGACTCTTCCATTGGGTACTCAATGGATTTTACTTCCTCCTTGTTTTCTGAATGACATGCATGTCTGCGTGTATATACTTTGAAAGCCTGAAGAACATCAACCATAATGTCTTGACTTTTAAACTGCAAAGCCAAACAGTGTGGTTTTGCAACAAACACCACCTCTGCAATCATTGACAGAGGTGATTCTTCAAAACCAGAAAAGAAACCATTCTTTTCTGGTTTTGACTGCAAATGGAAAGCAGGACAAGATGGTGCATTTGAACTTCAGTGCCCTTTGCTACCTTTAAATGTTCTACATCAGTGGGTCAGTTAGTAGCCTGGCTGAAAACCCCATGGGTGTGCTAATTGAATTAAACTCCTTCCTATAAAGCATTGGACTCTTAAGGTCAATGTGCAATGAAACACATAGCCATAATTGAGGGATTCGTTCACTCATGTGCATGCTGGAAGAAAGTCTTGTCTGATTGATGTACCTACTGATGCGCTCGTTGAGTAAGGATTTGCCTGACATTTCAGGACCAGCTGGTTTGTTTGGGAAGGTTTTCATGCTTCCTATGCCAAAATACTATTCCCTCTCACAATAGCTTCATTGAAAAGGTATCATTAGATGTGTTTGAAAACAAAATGCAAGGTTTTTTTCTCACTAATGATGTTAAGTGATGAGCCAGTCCCTCCAGTGTACCCTCACGTCAGTTCTTCACCTTTATCACTGTGTGAAGGGATGGGTTTTGTTGTAACCAGCCTTCACTGACCTGCTCTGATTCACCCAAAGAAGCAATTTATCCCTCCATTTGCAGTACTTGTCCATTTTTAAAACAGACAGTGAGGAGTTCTCAGGGCATTTTTTGGGGGAGACAAAGGAGCAGTTGACTAAAGAGAATAAATCCCATCAGGGGAGTGATCAAGAATGCCCTGTGCTGGAGACTGATGTTGTGGAGCTCTAGAAATGGCAGATGACAGCAGGTAAGTGAAGATCACCACACTGTTGTATCCAGAGCAACTCGGAGCTGAGCGTGGGTAAAACATGACTTTCCACCCTCAGAAAGACAGAAATCTTGTCCATTTTCTCCCAGGGTTTGTCCTTTTGCCGCTACTTGTAGCCTACAAAAAGGTCATATTATAAGGACAAATCCAGTCCTCAGACTTAGAGAAGGGCTGTTATTACACTGAATCAAAAACAAATCAAATAACACCAGTAGTCCCTCTGTACAGAGAGCTCTAGAGGCTTTGCTGTTTCCCTAGGAAAGAAATTACAGTCTGGGAGTTAACTCTTCTGCTTTAGTAGTTTTTCAGAGCTGATTCTGGCTTTGGTGAGGAATACCTCTTCAGATTTTTTGTTTGCTTGCTGACATTTTAATAAAAATATTGTATTTCATATCTATAGGACTTTAAAAAAAAATTGGGAGGGAAGGCAAGGGGATAGCTTTTCATCAAAGCATTTCATTTTCCTAGGGATCTTTGCTCGGAAAGCATATTTTTTCTGAGAAAGCCTGTGTGCTCCAGAAACTGAGGATGAACACTCCTGCTTCACCAGGAGAGAGAAGTGGAAAGGCAAAGGATTTGAACAAGTTCAGACTCCTCAGATCAAAGAGCAGGAGGCCTCAGCCCTACTCCATTGTGGAGGCACCAGCACATGCCCCATCCCGGGATTGCTGCTGAAACCAGGCACTTCCCACAGAGGCTGCTGCCGCTGTTATTGCTCTTTGGCATCTTGTTGCAGACACTGGCACTGCCACCATGCTGTGCTGCAAACAGCATTTGTATTACAAGCTAAATAGGATGTTCTGGCTACAGAGGGGAGCTCCTCACACAAAGGCCTGATCTGTTGTGAATTCATGTTAATTAAATAATTTCTGTTAGCTCCATAAACCTTAGGTTGGCCTCCAGAGCTGGTCTTGGGGCTGCCATGACGTGGATGTAGAGAGAGGAGCAGAGAGCCATCAGGTAAGCCTAGCTAGTCCCAAGGAGTAATGTGTGGAGCAGGTAGAGTTGGGCAGTAATTCCTGCCAAGGTGCAGGGGCTTCTTAGAAACAGCGTAAGAAGGAGACTCAGGTGTAAGATGATCACAGGGTGGTGAATGTAGCATGGAAGTGGAAGGAGGAGGACAAATCAGAAGGATCCCTAGTAGAGACCAGCTTGATCCCGCTGGAACATGGCACCTATTTCTGGTCTCCCTGGTACATCAAGGGTGTGTCCAGGCTGGAATGGGCTAGAGTTAAGAGGCAGGGTCCAGAGGAGGGGTCTGGACTAGATAATCTTCAAAGGTCCCTTCCAACCCAAACTGTTTCATGATTCTGTGACAAAACACGGTGAGAAAGGATGTCCAGATCATCCTAAAATAATCAGCTGGAGGTACAATGGAAGGGGTTGGGGTATCAGCTGGAAACACCCTACGTTTCCCCATACATTTGAAGCTACCATCAAGGAAACTGCTGTGCCTTGAGCCATGGGGTTGAGTTCTTGCTTTGCTAGGTTATTGCAAGGAAACCTGGGGTTGGTTGAGCCCAAGGGTTGAATTTGGTGCTCCCCTTGCTCCAGATCTAGTGCATTGTCTATTGCATGTCTAGTGCATGCCAGACAGGCACTGTCCATGGGCCTGCCTTTCTGGCAATGGCTCTTTCATCCCAGCCTATGATGGCTAAAACCACACCAGGACAGCTACCACCTCCATGCAGCTGAAAGAGAGGAGGGACTAATTAACCTCCCTTATTAGTAGCACGGTAATAAAAATGTTAGCATCCCCAAAAGGTTTGCAGAATTAATCACAGCTAGAGTAACAACCTGCACAACAACAGGAAAGCATATCCCAGACATGGTCTTGATGCTCCCCAGCATGTGTAGATCCACAGTCATGTCCTTGCCTGCCTTCCCTCCCAGAAGTGGTGTTGCAGTGATACCCAGAGGCCCCAGATGAAATTACCCAGGTGCTGAAGTTGCTGCACATCCTTACTGGATGTTGCTGCTCTGAAGGAATATTGCAGCCAGATAGAAGGATTATTCTATAGGAAGATGTACAGGATGACTATGGGACTGCAGCAGTTCTCTGAAACAGAAGGTAAAAGTTAGGAGAAATACCTTGGGGCATCACATTTGTGACTACATGACTCCCTGCGGACAAGAGACTTGAGCACAAGGAAGCTTGGAGAGCACACTCAAACTGTCCTGGAGGAGACATCTGTTTTAGGAAGAGCTGAACTTCTTTCCCAGCCTTGCTGACTGTATGGACTAGGGCTCCCGTGATTTTGTGGGAATGGAGACATCAATATACAGGTACTGTGCTCAGATACCTTAACCTGGAGCTGAAACCCAGGCTGGTGGTCTTGGCTGCTTGGTGGCGTGTATGAGTAGTTTCTGCATCAAAATCAAAGTTAAGAAGAGCCTTTGGAAAGGGAGGATTGTGCTCTCTGTTTCCAAGAGTT